>NC_137982.1:57776444-59259971 GCF_963924665.1 Micromys minutus
CCGTTTCTTAGTCACAATTGAGATTGATTATACCACTCCATGAGTACTGGATATTGATGTATCATTTCTGTAATATTTTATAATTTGGGGAGAAATTTTTATTTTACATGATTTTAAATATTTCATTAATATCTATCTCATTAAGTACTTGAATATATATTCTATATATTAATTCTATTTTAGATATATGGCTAGCAAAGACATCTTACATTCTGTAATAAGTCATTTCTGTTGACAGTGTGCGAAGGATACACTTTTTCATATAATGAAAACATTTTTTTCTCATGTTTACAGGGTGCTATGAGAAAGTTATACCGATTTATTGATCTAGAGTATCTTATAATTTTTGACATTATTATTGGGTCATATTTTACTGATAGAATATCATCACACCAATGGACCCATATAATCTCAATTCATGCCTATAAATTTATTGGATTGTACATTTTCTAGGCCCAAGGATTAGTTATTAAAGAACCTATGCTGAATGTGGTTCCAGACAGGTGGTAGCATTTAAATAAATATCCAGGTTTTCTGCATCATTAATAGAACCAAATCTGCCTTTAAAATTTAGTCTCTCAAAACAAAGCACATTTTGGAAAACTACTGCTGTACTCAATATAAAATAAAAGTTTATGAAATAGACTTATATTGTTACTTTTATATTTTCATCTTGTATTAATGATAATAAAAATAAATTGAAATATAGAAAACTTAAATAAAACAACCAAGAGAATTTATCACAAACATATATGATTAACAAAAATTGATAAGCAAAGAAAAAGTCATCTGTGTGCAGTAACAGAATTCCAGCGATGAAAGTTTAGCTTTACAGAAAAGAATAAATCTTTGTAAAAGGCTTTTCAATCATTGAAATTCTGCTTATGCTATAACTTGTCATTTCTCCATAATTGGACTATACATCCTAAAGTACTAATTTGCCAGGTAAAACATGCCCATTGTACAATAGCATCATGTCTCCCATGAGGATAGTAACTAACTTATAATTAGATGCTAGACCTGCTCCAAAGGAGGGTATTCATGTCTGGTATTATAAACCTGGTCAAAACCCCATGCTTAGAGAAGTCATAGGCACTGTATATGGATCATCTTGACATTGATGTTTTAATTGATTACGTAGTTTAATTGTCTTTTTTATGTTAGGACTCTGATGTTCCTAAACTTGCTTAGAGCACAACATTTTTTTATTGTTTATAGTGATTAATACAGATGATTATCAATGATTAAAGTGCAAAGAGTGGGTGATTAAGTGTTCAAATATAGATGAACTAATATCAACCTCCTACATCACAATTTTCAAAGAACATCTTGAAAAACTGGATATAAAAATGTAAAAGCCAGATGATGGGCAAAAGATGTGTGGAAATGCTGTTTTCTGGACAGACATGACTGCTGCATATAGAAATGCTCACCATCCATGATGTTTATACTAACTCAGGATTACACATTATTGTGTTGATTTGGGGAAGAACAATAAGGCCCCACTCCAAGTAGTGTTATATTAGAAGTCTATGGCTGCTGAAGAAGAGATAATCACTTTTCTTTGGGGACTTGTTTACTGGTAGGTTAACCTTATCTGGGTGGATGTGTTCAAAAAACACAGAATTAAGCTTGTACAGTAGGTAAAATCAATTTTAAAAAAGGTGACATGAAGTTAGTTAGAATGGAGCAGTGCAAGGATTAGGAACAGTAGGATTCGAGCAAGCATAAAATATGATAAACAAAAATCAAGCAAACAAAAGTATGCACATATGAAACTTTCAAAGAATACCCAAAAATATATTAAAAGAAATACCAATAGAAATCTATAAAAAAAATCAACTGTCTTAATAGCTCATTATCCTTGCTTTGATCATCTATGAAAATCAATAGTCATTTAGGCTACACCTTGATTAATTGTATTTTCATATTGTAGTAAAGATTTTTTTAGAAGACACTAAGTACAATATAATTAAATGAAAAGGAAATCTATGTTCTGGGCCATTACTGAAAATGAAAATGAAAGCTATAATTAATTTAGACCTTATTTCAGTTTGAATTTCCATAACAAAAGAAAAAACAGCAATGATAAAATTGTAACCATAGATGTAGCTGTATATGTAGGTTAAAAGAGCTTAATGGGGAGCTGTTGAAAAACTGATGTTCCAAGTAAACATACAGAAACCATAAAGCACCCACAACTCATAACTTCCAAGCTAAAGAATTAGCCTAGATTCTCATCACAAACACATGAACACATACAGATACACACACAGGGCCATGATGTTATATGACAACCCATGGGAAGCAAGGTGGAAGTAAAGAATGGAGTAGAAGTTTTAGAAGTAGATGTACTCAATGATGTAAGAAAACTTACTTACAAAACAGCTCTATTCAGACACAGGCAATAAAAGCTATTAATTCATGAACAAATACTACAGATTTCATAGCTTTATTTTGGTCAATTTTAGTGATCCAATGAAAAATACCTTTCCATTATGAATCACAGAAAATATTACCATTGAGATTTTCACTAGAAAATTAGCTCTTTTAAAACCTTTTGTGCTCTTGCATGAGTATGATTCATATGTATTTACACATTGGCATGTACATGGACATAAATATCAGTATATATGCATGTATGTACATATGTGCTTTTATGTATGGATGGCACTGTTGACATTCACAAGTTTTCCTCCTTCACTTACCACTTTATTTGCTGAGGCAAGATTTGTCCCTATACCTGAAAGTAGTAGATTCTTCTTGCTTTCAGGATGTACTTTCTCTAACTACCTAGCTTTGGGGTCAAAGACAGCCTGCTACACCCACTGTGGCTTTTTCACAGGAGCACTAGAGAAAACAAATCAGGCCTTCAATTCATGGGACAGCTCAAGCCTGTTCCCAGTTTTAGAATCTTTTTTTTTTTTTTTTTTGGAGGGGTTGGGGAGAAAAAAATGTATTTGATTTTCAGGTTATAGTACGATCCATGGTCTTTCCAAGGCAAGAACTCAGGTAGAAACCTGGAGGCAGGAACTGAAGCATAAATCAGAGAGGAATGTTTCTTACTGCCTTGCTCTCCACAAATTTTTTTCAGACTAATTATTTCTTTGCTTTTTAAAAATTTATTCTATAGTCTTCTTAAATTCCAGATTTTATCCCCCTCTTGAAAACCATCCAACTGTTCCACATCACACCCTTCCTCCCCCACATCTACAAAAAGAGGGACCATGACCTAGCTACTGAAAATGCCAAATAGCCTTGGTTTCTGTTGCTTAAGTTCTCTGCTTGCCTCTGATCATCTGTTTGTTTATTTGTTTTTGGTGTTAGTTGGTCTTGCTTTTTTCTAACTGGAGACTGTCCCTCCTGTGAGCCTGTGAGCCTGTGAGCCTGTGATCTGAAGTGTATCAGCACTCCTGGGAGACCAGTTCTCTCTGGGCAGAATTTGGGTTTGGAGAGCTGTGTCACAGTGTTAGCTCCAGGGCACTGATGGAAAACAGAAGGATCTTGACCCTGAGTGTTCAGCAGTTTCTGTGCCATGTAGTCTCCTGGTGGGTCCATTTTTATCCAGTTGTTGGAGCAAAAATTTTGTTCTCACCTGCGAACATATGAGTTTCAGCACTCCTGGGATTCCAGATCTCTCTAGGCAAGATTTGTGTTAGGAGAGCACAAAGCTTAACTCTAGGACACAGATGGAGACTGGAAGTATTTTAATTTTCTACGTATAGACTGTCAGGATTCCCTTTGGAGGCACCTTACATAAAATGCCCTACAGTGGGGAGAGGGCATTTGTAGACCCCACTGCCATTAAAAAGACAGGATATCAAGTATAGGAATTAGGTTGCATTTGCATAGTCAAAAAACTTTGGCCCAATACTGTTCTTATCTGAAAGAATTGCAGAAAAAAAGTTAAAGAAGTGCCTGAAGAAAGAAGGTCCAGTGACAGGCCCAAATTTATATCCAGCTCCAGGGTAGGTCCCAACGCCAGACAGTATTACTGATGCTATGGTGTGCCTACAAACAGGGGCCTATCATGACTGCCCAACAAGTAGCTGAAAGATTCAGATACAGATATTGAAACCCAACCATAGGGGTCACCATTGGTTATCGCCAGGATATAGAAATGGAAATAGAATCATTAATGAAAACTTAAAGGGAGAGAGACATAAAGATGAAAAACCTAGAAAAGAGAATTAGACAACAAAATGAGGTCAAAGTGATACACACTGTAAAGAAAAAAATCAAAATATCACTATGTACAGATGACAGTAAACTTAAATAACCTGAAAAATTACCAGAGAACAACTAGCCAGATAAACAACTTTAGTAAAGTGTCTGTATGCAAAATTAATTCAAATAAAGCAGCAGCCTTCCTCTATATGAAGGATAAACAGGCTGAGAACGACATTAGGAAATCAATACCCTACACAATATCCACAAATACTACAAAATAACTTAATGTGACCCTAACCAGTCTCTGAAGAAAAAAAATTGTAGAAGATATCAGAAGATGGAAAGATTGCCCATGTTCATAGATTGGAAAGATAAACATAGTAAAAAGCAAAAAAGATCTTGCCAAAAGCAATCTACAGATTCAATGCAACCCCCATCATAATTCCAATTCAATTCTTAATGAAGTTGGAAAGAGCAATTTGCAAATTAATTTGGAATAACAAAAGCCAGGATAGCTAAACTATTCTCAACAATGAAATAACTTCTGAAAGAAATAACACCCCAAACCTCAAGCTGTATTACTGATCAATCTTGGTAAAAACAGTAAGGTATTAGTATAGAGACAGGCAGGTAGCTCAGTGGACCCGAAATGAAGAGCCCGAAATGAACCCACACAACTATGGTCACTTAATCTTTAACAAAGAAGCTAAAAACACTAATTAATAATAATAATAATAATAATAATAATAATAATAATAATAACAATAATAATAATAATATAAATGACAGTATCTTCAACAAATGGTTCTGGTTTAAGCAGCAGTCAACATGCAAAAGTATGCAAATCAATCCACTCTTTTCTTCTTGTAAAAATATCAAATGCAAGTGGATTAATGATCTCCACATAAAACCAGGTACACTGAAACTAACAGAGGAGAAAGTAGGGAAGAGCTTAAAACACACAGTCACAGGGGTAAATATCCTGAACAAAACACCAATGGCTCGTGCTCTAAGATCAAGAATTAACAAATAGGACCTCATGAAATTGCAAAGTTTTTACAAGGCTAAGGACACAGTCAAAAGGACAAAACAAGGCAACAAACAGATTAGAAAATAATCTTTATCAATCCTACATCTGATAGAGGGCTAATATCCAATATATACAAAAAACTCAAGAAGTTAAACTCCAGAGAATCAAATAATCTTACTAAAAAGTAGAGTGCAGAAGTAATGAAAGAATTCTCAACTGAGAAATCTAGAATGGCTGAGAAGCATTAAAATTTTTGTTCAATATCCTTAGTTATCAGGGAAATGCAAATCAAAAAAAAAAAAATTCTACCTCAGACCAGTCAGAATGACTAAGATCAAGTGATAGTAGACTTTTGAAATCCTGTGGAGGAAGAGGAACACTCCTCCATTGTTGTTGGGTTTACAGGCTGCAACAACAGACATTTTGAAAATCAGTCTGGCAGTTCCTCAGAAAATTGAACTTAGTGCTATCTGTGTTCAACTCCACCACTCCTGTGCATATAACCAGAATATGCTCCATTATAGAACAAAGACTCTTGCTCCATTATGTTCATAGCTGCTATATTTTTAATAACAAGAAGGAAAGAACACAGATGTACTTCCAAAGAGGAATTAATACAGGAAATGTGGTACATTTACTTAGACAATGGAGTACTACTCAGCTATTTTAAAAGTACTTCATGAAATTCTTAGGGAAATCGATGAAACTAGAAAATATCAACATGAGGGAGGTAACACAGTCAGAAAAGACCACACACAGTATGCACTCAGTGACAATTGGATATTAGCCCAAAATTTCAGTTACCCAAGATACAAGTAACAGACCACTTGAAGGTCAAGAAGAAGAAATAATGAAGAGTAGATGTTCCAGTTCTTTTTTGGAAGGGCAACAAAATACTCACAGGTTGAAATATGGAGAAAAAGTGTGGAGCACAGACTGAAGGAAAGATCGTCCAGAGACTGTCCCACCTGGAGATCCATTCCATATACAGACACCAAACCCAGGCAACTATTTTAGATGCCAAGAAGTGCTCACCAACAGGAGCCTGATCTAACTCTCTCGGGAGAGGCTCTGCCAGACCCTGACACATACAGAGGCAGATGTTCGCAGCCAACCATTGGACTAAACAGTGGATCCACAATACAGGAGTTAAAGAAAGGACTGAAGGAACTGAAGGGTTTCAAAACCCCATAAGCAGAACAGCAATATCAACCAACCTGTAGCACAGAGTTCCCAAGGACTAAGCCACTCATGGCTTGAGCCACATGTGTAGCAGAGGATGGCCTTGTAGGGCATCAGTGGAAGGAAAGGCCTTTGTTTCTGTGAAGGCTTGATGCCCCATTGTAAGAGAATGCCAGGGCAGGGAGGCAGGGGTGAGTGGTTGGGTATGGGAGAATACTCATAAAACAGGTAAGGGGTAATGTGATATGGCCTTTGTGTATTGGAAACCAGGAAAGGGGATAACATTTAATATGTCAATAAATAAATATTAAAGAATAGATAAAGAATAATCGAAGGAAAGAAGGAAGGATGAAAATAAAAAAAGAAAGAGAGGGGATGGAGGGAAGAAGAGAGTGAGGGATGGAGAAAGGGAGGAAGACAGAAAGAAAAAGAAAAGGAAAAAGAAAAATAGATTCTTATTTGTCACCTTGCACAAAGTGCAAGTCCTGTGGATCGAGAATCTCAATGTAAAACTAGACACAGTGAATCTAAGAGAAGAGGAAGTGTAAAAGAGCCTCAATGGCAAAGGAGAATTTTTCCTAAACAGAGCGACAATGGCTCAGGCTCTAAGATCAAGGATTGATAAAAAGAATTCATTATTAAACATTTTATATTAAAAGGAAGGCAATATATAGCTAGAGGAAATATAGAAAATGAGACGTTACATCATGCCGCATGCATACAGAGTGGATATTGTGATAATAGTAAGGTATTATTGTTTTATGATATGTTCTGGAAAAGTTCAAAATACTACTTTCTGCATCTTAGATCAAGAAATATTTGTTCTTACTAATGTTACTGAACATTTAACTGGAGAACTGAGCACAAATTGGAAAAAAAGGGAAATTACTAAAATATTTGTGTATTCTTAAAATAAATAGTTTTAATACATAAAAAGAAAGTGTACGCTCATTGTAACTCTTAAGATTTTAAGGCATACTATCAAACCTTTAAAAAAAAACAAGTACTGACAAAAATATATTCATATATTTTTATGCAAAAATGCTTAAAATCTGTACATTTATCTTTGTTTTATAAAATAAAGTTGTTCAATTTTTTTAAAAATTCTATATAAGAAAGAAAGTGTTGTGCAATGCACAACAACAATTTGTGATTATGAGATTCCAAGGTAAACTTGTAAAACCCTATAGTAAATAACATAAATATAGTCAGATAATTTCACGTTAGATGGACAAAAATTTTGATTAGAGTTTCTCAGAAACTCATTATAAAGATTCTCCTGAAATTGGGTTGACGGACAAGAGAAGTGAACCCAAGGGGCTTTACTGTGTCTATTTAGTAGCAATTCATTTCTACAACCAAAATAATTACAACAGATTTTGTGGCTGGCTGAAGAAAACGAGAGCATATAAAATGCTAAAAATAAAATGTCTCTTTGGTTTCATAGACTACTT
This sequence comes from Micromys minutus, assembly GCF_963924665.1. NCBI lineage: Eukaryota > Metazoa > Chordata > Mammalia > Rodentia > Muridae > Micromys > Micromys minutus. The sequence goes on from NC_137982.1 coordinate 57,784,281, forward strand.
CATCTGGCTGTGTGGAGGTAAGCTTGAGTCCTTTTCTTATACCAAGAGAAGATCTGAACAACAGATGTAACAGGCACTGAAAAACCCACAAACATGTCGAAGGTTATAATATAAAATTGAACTGCCCCCTAAGTAGGTCTTACTTACCTCTGTTCTTTTTACTAAATGACATTAGATATTTTTCAGATGGAAATGGTACCATTGGTAAAAGCATTATTTCACATGTAGTGAAAGTAAACACAGAAGGAATTTGAAAACAGAAGACCATATAATTATATTTACTTATCAGTGTCCTATTTTTACATTTTATTTATGTTTTATGTGTTTGAATAGCTTTACTGCATGTATTCTATATACCACATCTATGCCTGATGTCTATGGAAGTCAGAAGAGGATTTCACATCTCCAGGACTTAGTGTTACAGTAAAATATTAGACACCACATGACTGCTAAGAATGGCATACATGTCCTCTGATAAAGGCAGACAGCTCTTAACTGCTCATCATAGATACAGCCACCTGAACGTGGTAATTTAAAGATGTGACTGAATGCGTCTAGAAGATAGAAATGACTGCTACAGTGGCAAATGCATAAACCTTACCATGAGCAGTTAGAGAACCATTGCTTGGGAAGTGTTGTGACATTTGCCTAGCTATTTTTGGGATCTTGAAATCACATAAAACTCCCAATCAATAAATGTTGCATTTTATTTTGTTAGTTATTTTGCTCGCATTCATGTGTGATAGACAGTCCCAGTCTTACCCATAAACATAAATGAAGGGAAAATAAACAAAACACACATATACTGTAAGTGAATGACGTAACAAAGAAATCTGACAGGACAAGGGAAATATAAAAACAGTTTTAAAGGAGAATTTTAGGAAAATCTTGTATTCACATTTACCATAATTTCCATAACTGACAGATCATGCAGAATAATATAATAATGCACATCTTGCCTCTTGTTAGAAATAATCAACTTTAAGGTCTATTAGAGCATTTCATTCCTCACTCTCAATGTTTATTTGCTGTGTTTATTCTTTGTTTTTTTTTCCTTTTTTTCTTTTTTTAAGTATAGGTATGCATACTTGTAGAGGCCAGAGACTGATTTCAGGAATAACTTCAAGTCACTCTTCTACTTAATTTGTTGGTGCATGTTCTGAGGAGGAAATCCAGAACTCAACAATAGCTATTCTAATTATCAGCTTGCAGTAGACTCTATCCCTGGGTATGGTTGGTAAGATCATAGGTGGCTTCTATACCCTCTTAGTAGTTACCTGGATTTCTGGAGATGTGAACTTTGTAATTCAAGTGGCAAAGCTGCTGACTGAAATCTGCAAGCAATTAATTGTGGATCTATCTCTCTAGGCACTCAGCATCACATTCTGTGGACATTGTAATAAATTAATTAAAACCCCTTTGAAAAAGAATTAAGGAAAATCTTTAAATAAAACTTATGGATTGAAAGCTATTTCACTGATAAAAATAAACAAAAAGTTATAGGAAAATACAAAATAGTTTTTAAGTTTGTAATAAAATATCAATTTTAACTACAAAAAACAAATATGTATATTTCCCCTACAATGTGTTCTTATTATTAATGTATGCATCTCAAGACTTCACTGAAATGTACTGAATAGAGAGTAAAATGAATCTCATGTCCTGGGTTCGTTTTAATTACTTGCTATATATTTCATGCTAAAAATCTCACGTTGGAGATAAACTACATAATTGTGGTAAATGATGGTTTCAAAGAATACATAAACATGCCAATACATCTCATCAAGCCAACAACAAAAGCTGGTGGACATTAAGAAGTGAATTCACTAAACATATGGAATTTGCTTTATCTGCATATGAAAAGGAAATTAAAACAAAAAAATTAAATATTACAATTACAGAATTTGTCCTCTTAGGGTTTTCTGACGTCCCCCAACTCCAGTGGATTCTTTTTGGGATATTTTTGTTCATGTATTTGTCTATTCTGATCAGCAACAGCATTATAATGCTAATAACAAGAACGGACTCTACTCTGCAGACCCCTATGTACTTTTTCCTTAGCAACTTTTCTTTCGTGGAAATCTGCTATGTAACAGTCACCATCCCAAGGATGCTCATGGATCTTTGTACCCAAAAAGGAACTATTTCCTTGTTGTCCTGTGCTGTACAACTCTGTTTTGTCATCATGCTTGGAGGCATGGAGTTTCTCCTCCTGACAGTCATGGCCTATGATCGGTATGTGGCTATTTGCAACCCTTTGCAGTATCCCCTGGTCATGAACAATAAGGTCTGTGTGCAGCTTGTAGCTGCTTGCTGGATCTGTATTATTCCAGTTGTCACTGGACAAACTTACCAGATTTTCTCTTTGCCGTATTGTGGATCTAACAAAATTCATCACTTTTTCTGTGACATCCCCCCACTACTCAAGCTTGCTTGTGGAGACACATTTGTGAATAATTTAGAAATCTATATTGCTTCAGTAGTGTTTATCATGGTTCCATTTCTGTTAATTCTTGTCTCCTGTGGCAAGATTATCTGCAATGTTCTAAAATTGGCAACAGCTGGAGGACGGTCTAAAGCCTCTTCCACCTGCTCATCTCATCTGATAGTTGTGGTTCTATTTTATGGAACAGCTACAATCATATATGCACAACCTAAAGCATATCAATAAGAAAGCTTGGGAAAGCTGCTGTCTCTTTTCTATACCATTTTGATTCCACTCTTGCATCCTATTATATATACACTGAGAAATAAGGATATCATGATAGCACTGCGAAAATTACAAACTAAGTTATCATTATACGGGAACACTTAAAATTACAAAAATGGTTTCTTTGTATATTTTACAAACAGGTTTAGTACAGAAGAATTATTAACTTTACTTCTGCAATATTCAATTATAATTTTTAGTGATGGACCTCATGTTAAGTGATCTTTGTTTGACTAAGTTCAGGTAACAGGCTCCATGGAATCCATAAAGAAATTACCACAATCTTTTTTTTCAGTAGTCAATATTATAGTATCAAGAGTAGTGCATAATGAATATGTAGTCCTAACTGAGGAGCTATTTGTAATTGATATGCTCTTGGTGAGAGAAAAATCAGTCTTATTTAAGAGTATAGTGGTCTCAGGTGGTTCTATCCAAACTACAGTAGATGGCTCTGTTAACAGGAGCACATATTTGGCTACATGGGTATGGAATTTTAATGTTTCCAGTAGGGTGTAGTTAATCAAATACATACAGATCTTGAAGAAGTTGAGGAAGAAGTTAAGTAGTAAATGTGATGAAAGTACATTGTCTTTCTCAAATATAGGTAAAAATGAGTTTCATGCATGCCTTTGTGCTGTGTGTATAGCTGAGTTGTGATTCTCAAACTCCTGTGAATTAAAAATATCATCAAGGCTGCTTCTCTCAGTGTAGGGGAATGCCAAAATGTCAAAGCACTGAGGTGGAAGAGGATGGTTGGGAGAGGTAGCACCGTTGTGGAGGCAATGGGAGGAGAGGAAATGTGATTTAAAAAAAAAAAAAAAAAAAAAAGAGGAACATGACACTGAATCTCCGAAAAGTAATTGTTTTGTGGAAAAAATGTTTCTTCAAAAAGAAAACCAAATGACTTTAACAGATTAAATTTCTAACTTATGAAAAAAAAAAAAAAACAAAACAAAACATAAAACAGAACGGCCACCATTTTTATTTGAGCATATAAGAAATTTTTACTCAGAAAATATGAGTTTCTGTAGAAATAATTGAAAGTGAAAAAGGAAAAGTAAAACTATAAAACTTTCATACCACAACCTATGTGTGTGTGTGTGTGTGTGTGTGTGTGTGTGTGTGTGTGTGTCTGTGTGTGTGTGTAAAGATAATGTGCTGCTCTTGGAAAGCATTTTAAATTGGTGAATTTATTCTAATAGAATGTATAGTTTTAAACCAGGTGGTAGAGTTTTGGTAGGTTGAAACATACATGTCATGCCATTATGTACCCAAAGTAGAATCATCCAGATAATGACACTTAAGGGGGGTGGTAGGTGGGAGGATACACAAAATAGAAAATAAAAAGTCTTTTGATAAAACTTTCCCTTTAGTAGAATATTTATATGTAATGTGGACAAATCTATGCCAACATTTAATATGATCTAAGATGTAAAACATAAGATCTAAATGAAGGATTTGTTAGGAAAGTTGTTATTTCATCCCCAAATGTTTAAGGCAGCAGGATAAAAAGTTCAAGGCTAAGACTGAAATTACACATGGTTTGGTGGACAGTATGGTATACAAGACATTGTTTCAAAGGAAAAACTAATTAATAATAAATTTTAAGCTAAAAAAATTAAAGTATGATTCGATTCATATAATTTCCATTCAGTGTAACATAATAAGCTTGTAACTCATAAGTAACGTCCTTGTATTTATATGGAATGCACATGATACGATACCCTTGGTAATAAATTCTTCTTTTAGCATTGATGGTTTTTTTGTCATCCCAGGTTATACCAAATGTTGACATAGATTTGTCCACATTAAGTATAAATACATACAGTTGTATAGAGTGCATATTTTTTTGCATTCAAAATAGTTTAATAAAAAGAATTATAAATTTCAATAATTCATTTCTAATGGTCAAAAAGTTTAAGTTAAAAAAAAAACTTTGAACTTTAACATGCATTGCAAGTACAAGCAACAAAATGTAAGTAACTTAATACAATAAAAATTCATATAAAATATAGTTATTTTTTATTTAGGCCACAAATATAATAACAAACACAACTTATTTATGTAATTAATTTACATAAATTACTGTAGAGTACATATTTTAAAATATAATGTATGTAATCTTTATGAGCTTAGTTTAAAAAATGTTTTACCAAAAATAAAAAAAAAAATTCCATATTCCCTATGTAATAGTCACAGTTAAGGTCGCCCCATTGATTCTTGGATGGCTTCCTTGTTCCAGGTCTCTCTCTTATTCTAGAGATTCCTCCACATCCCTGTCCCGATAAGTTACATATGTCATAGCCATCTACTTAACTCTTCTCTTCTTCCCCATAGCTGATCTCTTCCCTCCCATTTCCCTCCCTTCATCTGACTCTCATGACTATTTAATTCTCCCTTCAGGGATATGTTCTTCTATTTGGGCTGCCTTGTCTTGCCTCAGTGGAAAAGGTAGTGTCTAGCCTCTCTCAGACTTAAAGTGCCAGGGTTGGGGAATACCAAAGGGGTCCCACCCACTCGGAGGAGAAGGGGGTATTGGAAAAGGATTTTGGAGAGGGGTGACTGGGAGGAGGCAGTGAACCTGATATAAAGTGAATAAGTAAAAAAAAAAATAATTTTTAGAAAAAGAAAATGAATTTTGAAGGGATAAGATTGAATAGAATCATTGAACATAACCAAATCTATTATATATATATATATATATATATATATATATATATATATTTGAATTATTTTATTTTTAATAGTCACATTACATGAATTTATTTGGCCTAAATAGAACATAATTACTTAAACATTCAATATTTCTAGTGTTATATCAGTGAGGTATTTACACTGGATATAGTAAATGTGACATAAGAAACAGGCTTCTTTAAAAAAGCTCAAATTCTTTATGTATTTACTTCTGCCTTGAAATTCTTGTTCAGATTGTTAAAATTAATTTCTAAATAAAATTTCACAAAGCTGTAGTAGTCACATCATATATTTATAAGCCAGAAAAGACAATGACAAACAGGAACATACACTGTTGTGGCATTATGGCTTTTTTTTTTTTTTATTAAAAAAAAATGTGTTTACTTAGAAGCATTCAAAATGTGAACAAAAGAGCCACTTTTTTTTTTTCAATTGTAGAGTGGTATTTAGTTAACAGAACAACCATTACCTTTGTATAAGCTGCATCAGAGATAACTGAAGATAAAAAAAAAAGAATAAAAGAAAACAAAAACAAAAACAAATAGAAACAAAACAAAACAAAACAAACAAACAAACAAACAAAAACAACCAAACTACTGTCCTCTTCTGTGCTGTGCACCAAGAAGAACCTGCTTTAAGTTTCCATACAAATTTATAACCCCCAGACACTACCAGACAAGGTTAGTGGCTATTGAAAGTACCACCAGTACCCAAAATAAGAGACAGTGTTATCTAAACACATATTCAGTAGTGTACTAACTATACAAAAAAAAAAAAAAAAAAAAAAAGACACGGTACAATTTAAAAACAAATCTTACACAGCCTTACATTTCAATTTTCTTCTTTAAAAAGAGAACATTGTGTACAGGGGGTTAAATGCTTTATAGACACGGGGATCTCATCATCTTCCTCTTCCTTCTTTTCCTTGCTCTTTTCAGCCTTGATCACCCAATTTTTAGATGCATCAGGGTTTCCTCTAGCTCTGTAGGCAGCAATATCCTTCTCATATATCTCGTTCAGCTTGGCGGCCTTCTCATAGGGCTGCTTGTCACCCTCAGCAATATTGTTCCACATCTCTCCTAGTTTCTCTGGGACATCACCAATGAATAAGCCAGGATGCTATCCTTTGATTTTTGGGCAGTACTTAGAACAAGAAGGCCAAGAACAAGAAGACCTTTCTCTGGGAGGTAAATCAGATTCTCCGAATGCCTGTCCAGCTTTGCTTGCCCTGGCACTGTCTCTATGGAGCTCAATGTACTGCAATAGCTGTCATTATGAAATATTTTAAAGGGAAGAAAATTTCAAAAAGAATTCAAAATTAATTTATGGAAAGTACAATGTCTCGAAACACCTGAAGGTACAAATTTCCTAGGATACATTTTTTCCATGGCTTATTAAAGTATTTGCATAGCTGCCAGAGATTGTTATTATTTACAGGTTAATTAAATAAAGGATGCAATGTCAAACTAAGAGCTCAGATCAGATATTTACTAATTGTTACATACCCACAGTATTATGATCGGTGTAGTCCTTTCACACACCTACAATGTTATGAATGATACAGTAATTCTTTCTGCTGTTCATACCTATGATATCATGACTGCTGTATTTGCCCATACTGTGACTGGACAGGCTGCTTGTCATTTGAAACAACGCTTCATTTTTTTTAAACGACTTTATTTTACAAAACAAAGATAAATGTACAGATTTTAAACATTTTTTGCTTAAAATTATACATTTTTGTCAGTAATGTTTTTTCAGACATTGAAATAATTTTTACATAAAACCATGTGAATATATTTTTTTAGTCAGTACTTGATTTTTTTCAAGGGCTTGACAGTATGCATTGAAAACCTAATAGTTACAATAAGCGTAGAGTACATGCAAAACAAAACACAACATGGAAATAGTCAAAGTCTTCTTGTTTTGTAAATATATGTATAATTTTTTTGTTTTCTTTATTTCTTGGACTTCATACAGTCTGTGAGTTGTTTCTGGGGGAGTGCAAGCCTCTGGGGTTAGCATCCCACTATCAGTGACTGCATATTATGTCTGTTCTTTTGTGACTGGGTTATCTCACTCAGGATGATATTCTCTAGATGCAGCCATTTTCTTAAGAATTTGGTTAAGTCATTGTTTCTGGTGGCTGAGTAGTATTCCATTGTGTATATGTACCACAATTTTTGTATCCATTCATCTTCTGAAGGACTTTCAGGGATCATTTCTATAGTTCGTTACAACGCTTCATTTTGGACAGCAGAAAGACTTGGCTTCAGGATTATAACTTGAAATAGTAATTAGAGTCAATTTTATTAATAAATTATACTAAGTATCTGCCACCTGGAACAGGGAAGATCCAGGGACACAAGCCTGGTGAAAAGGCATTCAGACTAGCCGGGGTATAGAGAGATCTCTGCACAGAGATCTCTGCATAGCACATGGAAAGTGTGCCCCCCGACCCCTCTGAATGGTTTAGGGAACCAGTAACCTGGCATTGGGCTATTCCCATCCGGAAGACTATGAGTTCAGAACAGGCACTCAAATCATCCACCACCAGGAATAGTGGAGATCCAAAAACAAAGACCTGGTGAGAAGGCATTCCAAGTAGCCTGGGAACAGGAGACCCAGGGACACAGGCCAGGTAATAGGGAGAGGATAGAACCAATCACTGACAACAGACCACATATAAATACAGACAACAGGATGGCAAGAGGAAGGTTAAAGAACATACGCCAGGGAAACCAAGACAACCTGGCAACACCGGTACCCAGCTCTCCCATCACATCAAACAGCAGAATGCCAAACACTACAGAAAAAGAAGACTAAGACCTGAAATCATACCTCAAGATGATGATAGAGATCCTTAAACAAGAACAGGAGAAAAGCATAAAGAAATAGAAGCTTTTAAAGAGGAAACAGGAAAAAAAAACTCAAAGACCTCAAAGAACTAGAGAAAACAGAATCAAAGAGATGAAGGAATGGAAGAAGGAATTTAAAACAGAAATGGACAAAATAAAGAAAACACACACACACACACACACACACAAAAACAAAACACTAGACCTAGAAATCCTAAAAAAGAGATCAGGAGTCACAGATGCAAGCATTTCCAACAGAAACAGAGATGGAAGTGAGAATCTCAGGAGCCGAAGACAACATGGAAAACATAGACAAAACAGTCAGAGAAGATGCAAAAACCAAAACGCTCCTAAACCAAAATGTCCAGGAGATCCAGGACACAATGAGAAGACCAAACCTAAAGAGAAGAGGGAGAAGAATATCAACTAAGAGGCAGAGTAAATATCTTCAACAAAATTGTAGAAGAAAACTTCCCAACCCTTAGGAATGAGATGACCATGTGCATACAACAAGCCTAGAGAACTCCAAATATCTTGGACAAAACAAGAAATTCCTCCAGACACATAATAGTCAAGATGTCATGTTCCCAGAGCAAGGAAAGAATACTAGAAGCAGTAAGAAAAAAAGGTCATGTAACATATAAAGCCGACCAATCAGAGTCACACCCGAATTCTCAACAGAAACTATGAAATCTAGAAGAGCCCGAACAGACATCATACAGACCCTAAGAAAGCACAGGTGCTAGCCCAAGCTGCTATACCCAGCAAAATTATCAATCACCATGGATGATGGATGGATATACTAAGATATTCCAAGAAAAAACTAAATTTATAAAATATCTGAACACAAACTCAGCACTTCAATGAATTATAGATGGAAAACCCAATACAACTAGGGGAACTACATCCTAATAAAAAAAGAAAATTATTAAGCAGGAAAACCAAAGGAAGAAAGACATACAGGCAAAATTTAACCTTCAAAAGCAAAAAAAGCAGGAAACAGCAATCACTATTCCTTGATATCTGTTAACATAAATGGACTAAATTCCCCAATAAAAAGATATAGGTTATCAGATTGGATACATAAACAAAATGTAGCATTTTACTGCATAGAGGAAACTCATCCCAGAGACAAAGATAGATATAATCTCAGAGTAAAAGTTTGGGAACGAAACCTTCCAAGAAAATAGACTCAAGAAGCAAGCTGGAGTGACTATTCTAATACTGAATAAATTAGATTTTCAACCAAACCTTATCAAAAAAGATAAGGAAGTACAAATTTTACTCATTACAGGAAAAATTGGTCAGGAGGAACTCTCAATCCTTAACACATATGCTCCAAATACAAAAGCACCAATATTCATAAAAGAAACCCTACTAAAGCTCAAAAAATACATTGCGTACCACACAAGAATAGTGGGAGACCTCAATAACACACTCTCAGCAATGGCCAGATCATGGAAACAAAAACTGAACAAGGACACAGTAAAAATAGCAGAGGTTATGATCCAACTGGAATTAATAGATATCTACAGAACATATCATCCTAAAACAAAATAACACACCTTCTTCTCAGCACATGCTGGAAAATTGATCGCATAATTGGTCACAAAACAGGCCTCAATACATATAAGAAGATTGAAATACTTCCATGAATTTTTTCAGATCACCATGTTCTAAGGCTGGTCTTAATAATAACAAAGACAAAAAAAAGCCCATATACACATGGAAATGAAAAGATGCTCTATTAGATGATAGCAAGTTCAAAGAAAGAAATTAAGGATTTTCTAGAATTCAATGAAAATGAAAACACAACATACCCAAACATATGTGATTCAATGAAATTAGTAGTGAGAAGAAAATTCATAGCATTGAGTGCTTCCAAAAAAAAAAAAAAAAAAAAAAAAAAAAAAAAAAAAAACTGGAGAGAGCATACACCAGCAACTTGATAGCACAGCTGAAATCTCTAGAAGAAAATGAAGCAGAAATACCAAACAGGAGTGGACAGCAAGAAATAATCAAACTTAGGGCAGAAATAGACAAAATAGAAACAAAAAGAACCATTCAAAGAATCAAGAAAACCAAGAGCTGGTTCTTTGAGAAAATTAACAAGATTAATAAACCCTTAGCCAGACTAAGAGAGGGCAAGGAGAGAGTATACAAATTAACAAAATCAGAAAGGAAAGTGGAGAAATAACAACTGAAACTAAGGAAATTCAAGAAATCATCAGATCCTACTACAAAAGCCTATACTCAACAAAACTGGAAAATCTGGAGGAAATGGATGAATTCCTAGACAGATACAAGATACTAAAGTTAAACCAGGACCTGGTAAACCATCTAAATAATCCCATAACACCTAAAGAAATAGAAGAAGTCATCAAAAGCCTCCCAACCAAAAAAAGCTCAGGTCCAAATGGGTTCAGTGCATAATATTATCAAACATTTATTGACGACATTTTATCAATACTCTCTGAAATATTCCACAAAATAGAATCAGATGGAACACTACATAACTCATTTTTTGAGGCTACAATAACCCTTCTTATTGTATTTGACAAAATTCAACACCCACTCATGTTAAAAGTCTTGTATATAACAGGAATCCAAGGCCCATACCTAAACGTAATAAAACCAATATACAGCAAACCAACAGCCAACATCAAACTTAATAGTGAGAAACTTGAAGCAATCCCACAAAAATCCAGGACTCAACAAATTTACCCACTCTCCCGCCTACCTATTCAACATAGTACTTGAAGACCTGGCTGGAGTAATTAGACAGCAAAAGGAAATCAAAGGTATAGAAATTGGAAAGGAAGAATTAAAAACATCACTATTGAAGATGACATGATAGTGTACATAAGCGACCCCAAAAATTCCACCAGACAACTCTAATGGCTGAGAACCGAGTTCAGCAAAGTAGATGGCTATAAAAGTAACTAAAAAAATCAGTAGCTGTCCTCTATTCAAAGGACAAACATGTGGAGAAAGAGTTAGGGAAAAGATACCTTTCACAATAGTCATAAAAACTATGAAATACCTTGGTGTGACTCTAACTAAGCAAGTGAAGGCCCTGTATAGCAAGAATTTCAAACCTCTAGAGAAGGAAATTGAGGAAGATCTCAGAAAATGTAAAGATCTCCCATTCTCATGTATTGGAAGAATCAACATTGTAAAAATGTCCATCTTACCAAAAGCAATCTACAAATTCAATGCAATCCCCATCAAAACACCAACCCAATTCTTCATTGAGTTGGAAAGAACAATGTGTAATTTTGTTGGGAATAACAAAAGACCTAGAATAGTAAAATCCATCCTCAACAACAAAAAATCATCTGTGGGAATCACTATATCTGACCTCAAGCTATATTACAAGGCAATTGTACTAAAAACTGCATGGTACTGGTACAGAAATAGGCATGTGGATCAATGAAATAGAATAGAAGGTCCATAAATGAGCCTTCACATATATAGTCACCTTAATTTGACAATAGAGCTGTAAGCATTCAATAGAAAAAGGACAGCCTATTCAACAAATTGTGTTGGTCCAACTGGAACACAACAAGCAGAAGAATGAAAAAAATAGACCTTTTCTTATCTCCTTGAACAAAGCTCAAGTGTAAGTGGATCAAAGATCTCCACATTAAAGCAAGTATACTGAAACTATTATTTGAGAGAGTAGGAAAAACCTTAGAACACATAGGCACAGGAGAAAATTTCCTGAACAGAATACCAACGGCTCATGCTCTAACGTCAAAGGTTGCCAAATGGGACTTAATGAGATTGCAAAGTTTCTGTAAGGCTAAGGACACTCTCAAGAAAACAAAACAGCATCCAACAGAGTGGGAGAAGATCTTTACCAACCCTACATCATACAGAGGCCTAATATCCAAGGTATACAAAGAACTCAAGAAGCTAGACACCAGAGAATCAAACAACCCTATTAAAAAATGGGGTACAGAGCTATACAAACAGTTTTCAATTGAGGAATATCGAATAATTGAGAAGCATCTGAGGAAGTGCTCAACATCCTTAGCCATCAGGGAAATACAAATCAAAACAACCCTGATATTCCATCTCACACCAGTCATATTGGCAAAGATCCTAACCTCAGATGACAGCAGATGCTGGCGAGGTTGCAGAAAAAAAGGAACACTTCTCCACTATTGGTGGGGATGTAAACTGATACAAACACTCTGGAAATTAGTCTGGCGATTCCTCAGAAAATTGGACATAGTACTACCTGAAGACCCAGGTATTCCACTTCTGGGCATTTACCCCAGAGTCGATCCAACATACAGCAAAGACACCTCCACCACAATATTCATAGCAGCTCTATTTATAATAGCCAGAAGCTGGAAAGAACCCAGATGTCCTTCAGTAGATGAATGGAAACAAAAATGTGGTACATTTACACCACGGAGTACTACTCAGCTATCAGAAATAATGACTTTATGAAATCCTTAAGATAATGCCTGCAACTAGAGTATATCATCCTGAGTGAGATAACCCAGTCACAAAAAAACAGACATAATATGTGGTCACTGATAATTGGATCCTAACCCCAGAAAGCTCTGAACACCCCAGAAACAACTCACAGAGTGTGTGAAGTTCAAGAAAAAAGAAAAGAAATAAAAAAAAAACATTATGCTTACTCCTTATACACCAAGAAAACTTTGACTAATACCAGGTTACATACTGTTTTGCATGTACTTTATCCTCATTGTAACTAGTAAGATCTTAATGCATACTATCAGACCTTAAAAAAAAAAAACAGCCAAGTAGTGACAAAAATGTATTCGTATAGTTTTATACAAAATGCGTAAAATTTGTACAATTATGTTTGTTTTTTTAAAAAATAAAGTTCTTCAATAACAAAAGAAAAACAAAAAAAATTATACTAAGAAAATTTGGTACTACTAAAATTAGATATGAAAGAAGCAATCTTTTATAAATAAATAGGTAAATAAACAACTAGGCTTCCCATTGCTTGGTTGTATCACAGTGAAATTACCTTACAACATTGTGAGTATTTATATTGGTGGATTAAATGATTGATTAAAAACTAGTTTCTGCCCATTTTCTGTTACAATAAATGGCTTCTTCCTTGGTTTAAAATAAAAAATTAAATTAACAAATAAATAAATAAATAAATAAATAAATACTTCTTCATGAATCTGAAAACTGTTTTCAAGGCTCAGAACAAAATAAATAGAACCAAACATCTGCCTAGATATTGGGGAAATAATATGAGCAACCCTAATTCCAACTAAAGACTAGTAGACAAAATTCATAATAAACTCAAGAAATTAGACACTTGTAAATCAAATAACCAATTAAAAATACAGCACAGAACCAAACATAGAATTCTCAACAATAAAATAATCTCTAATGTCAGAGAATCACCTTTGCTCAACATACTTAGTCTTCAGAGAAATGTAAATCAAAAGAACTCTGACATTCCTTTCAGAATGACCAAGATCAAAAACTCTAGTGACAGCACATGTTGGCAAAGATGTGGTAAATGATGAATAATCTTCCATTGCTGAATCGAGTGAAAACTTGTACTTTCAATCTAATAGTTTTTCAGAAAATTCAGGATAAACCCAACTGAAGACCCAACTATACCACTCCTGGGCAAATACTCCAAAAAACACCTAATGATATGTCAGGAAAAGTTTCTCAAAATGTTCATAGCCACTTTACTTTCAATAGCCACAAAGTGAAAACAACCTATGTGTTCTTCGACTGAAGAACAGATGAAAAGATTGTGGTATAGTTACACAATGGAAAACTATTTGGGTATTTAAAAAAAAAGACATCATGAAATTTCTGGGAAAATAAATGGAAATTAAGAATATCATTCTGACATAGGAAGAACAATATGAACCATCCCTCAGGGCTCCCTGGGACTAAAGCACAAACCAATGAGTACACACGGAGGGACCAATGGCTCCCGGCACATATGTAACTGAGGGTGGCATTGTTTGACATCAATAAGAGGAGAAACCCTTGGTCCCATGAAGGCTCATTTCCCTAGTGTAAGGGAATGCCAGTGTGCTGAGGTGTAGAGATGCATGGGTAGGAATGTAAGCATCTTCATAGAAGCAGGAGGAGTGGGTGTGAGTGGGAGGAAGGTCATGGCATTGGATAAAATATCCAATAAAATTATCATCCTGAGTATAATAACTAAGACCCAAGAAAGATGCATATTCTGTTAAAAATGGACCCTAGTCATAAAGTACAGGATAACCATGCTATAATCTAAAATGTACAAAACGCATTCTACCATTGCCCTATCTCATTTTTACAGGGCTTCCTCACCAAAGAACCAATTTTCTTATATTTTTCTTTTTGTGTGCTTCCTTGTACCTCTGATACTTGAGACCAAAAATTGAGGTGCCACCTCATAAATCCGGCTCAGACATTCAACCAGGTCTCAAGAGAGAGAGTAAATATTAAAAAAAGAGAGAGAAAGAGACAATCAGACTTTATAACATGACCCCAGCATGTGCTGAAGCAGGTTTTTTCCAGTTTGCTTTTATATTATTCTAGGTACATGAAAATATGGCCAGTTCATGATCATAAAAAAAGTAGTCAAGGAACAAACAAGGCAAACACACAGGTCCTGTGGTATTCAGAAGTTTGTCAAGATGATTTAGACCTTGAGCCTACTATTTGTCCTAGCCCAATGTAAAATGATCATGCCAATTTCTTTGAATCAGCACTAAGAATTCTCCACACAGACTCGAAGAAAGTATTTAAAAAGAAGGGTCATGGCATTTCTGAGGCGATGCCTCAGCGGGCAGTTAGCCACCGCTCAGGGAGCCGCTTGGAGCAGTGGGTCTTGGCCCCAGCGACACCATGGGGACCATCCTCGGCATTCTCCCTTGCCAGCTGTGCTCCATGCCTATGCAGTGGTGCATCATGTGTGCTGCGCAGTTGCTGTTCCGTCAGTAAGAACTCCACTGTGACTTGGCTCATCTATGCTTCTGTTCTCATCCTTGGCACTATTGTGTCTTGTATCATGATGACAGAAGGCATACAAACTCAGCTGAAGGAGATTCCTGGGTTCTGTGAAGGAGGATTTCAAATTAAGATGCTTGATGCAAAGGCAGAGAAAGATTGTGATGTGCTGGTTGGTTTTAAAGGTGTGTATCAGATCAACTTTGCTGTGGCCATCTTTTTCTTTGCCTTTTTTTGCTCATGTTGAAAGTTAAAACAAGTAAAGATCCAAGAACAACATTACACAATGGGTTTTGGTTCTTCAAAATCGATGCCATTATTGGTGTCATGATTGGATCTTTCTACATCCCTGGGGGCCATTTCAGTAAAGTCTGGTTTGTTGCTGGAATGTTGGGGGCCACTTTCTTCATTTTATCCAGCTGGTGTTCTCAGTAGACATGGCTCACTCTTGGGATGAATCATGGGTAAATCAAATGGAGGAAGGAAACCCAAGACTCTGGTATGCTGCCCTGCTGTCATTCACAAGCCTCTTCTATCTCCTTTCCATCATCTTTGCCTTTCTGCTCTACATCTTCTACACCAAACCTGAAGATTGCACAGAAAACAAGGTCTTCATCAGTCTGAACCTCATTTATTTGTGTTGCAGTTTCTATCGTATCCATCCTCCCCAAAGTCCAGGAACATCAGACTTGCTCTGGCCTCCTGCAGTCCTCCATCATCACTCTGTACACTCTTTACCTCACGTGGTCGGCTATGACCAAGGAACCTGAGCGGACCTTCAACCCTGCCCTCGTGAGCATCATCACACACTTAACTTCACCAACTGTGTCTCCAGCAAATACAACTACTCTTGCTCCTACCTATGTTTCACCATCACAGAATGGACACTTTATGAATTTGGATGATTTGGGGGACTGACTATCTTTGTTATCTCCCTTATATATTCTAGTACCCATACTTAGAGCAACAGCCAAGTTAACAAGCTGACCCTCTTGGAGTGACAGTGTTATCCTTGGTGATACCACATTGAGCCAGTGATGAAGATGGATAGCCTCGGCAGGCTGTAGACAACAAGAAGGAGGGGGTGCAGTATAGCTACTCCCTTTTTCACAAGATGCTCTGCTGTGTCTTCTTGAACATCATGATGACCATAACCAGCTGGTACAGACCTGAGGCCAAATTCCAGAAAGTATCCAGCGAGTGGCTAGCTGTGTGGGTCAAAATGGGCTCCAGATGGGTGTGCCTCCTCCTTTACCTCTGGACACTTGTGGCTCCCCTGGTCCTCACAGGTGAGGACTTTAGCTGAGCTCTGTGTCAAGGGCACTGCTAAAGCTGACAAAGTCTCCTTTTCTGAAAATTCATATCCATTTCACATTTCATCACCTAGACTATTATGTGAACGCTTTGCAGATTTGGCTATATTCAGGTTTATATCAAAAGGCAAGATTGAACAATGCTTGATGCAGAATCTGAGCTTTCACACATGCATATACATACATACATATATATATATATATATATATATATATATATATATATATATATACATATATACACATATGTTTATTTTTAAGGCTATAGCAGCACAAAGGGAACATTTATGTTTTCCCATGAGCTGCAGCTATGCTGTGGAGAGAATTCTTTATAAAGACCTGTAGATTTCTTTCCCATATAACCCAGATATAATCATACTGTCTCAGTTTCCAAGTACTGAAATGTAGGTCTGTATCACCATAGCTAGTTTCTTATGGCTCCTTCTGCAGTGGGGTTCATAGGTTTCCTTTAGTTATCCGCATGTTTGGAAAGTCCCACATCAATCTAACATTCCAGGGAGGGTGCTCCTCTTCCTACACTTAAGATTGACAAGTAAAGTTTTAAGTTCACTTAGAAACTATTTCAAATATTTTCTCAGGAAAAGACCAAAGTAGGTAAGAAATAGTTCAGGCACTGTCAAAAAGATATTCCTGAAAAGCAGTGTGTAAGAGAGGCATGATAAAACAGGCTTTTCAACAGAGACTCCCCAAGTACTGGTTCTGTAGTAGGCCCTGTCGGGGTGAAGACAAGACAGAGATATTCTTCCATCTAAGGAAGGTGAGCTGTTTAGCCTGGTAAATTAGTGCTGAAAACTCATCCCTGGATAAAGGCTAGCACAGTGACTTCCTCAAGAGAGTGCCTTTAGGATTTGTAACTTTGGTCCATACCAGATATCAGGGCAATTCTTCTGAGATTTGAAATAGAGATGGAAAGGGGGGTTGGGGAGAAATTTACAGTTTAGACAATTTCCACATTAGTGTTTTAGGGGATAGGAGAGACTATTTATGGATTAATCTGTGTAGACAGGTTCTATTTGGGATTCAGATTGTGTATCAAAAGGATGGAGGTGGTCCCATCATATGATGAATAGGTTTAGGAGTCAGACTGAGCTCTGCTATTTTCTAGCTATTGAGTGGCCATCTAATGCTAACTGAGTACATGCTGTGTTTGTGACCTTGAGTATTCTGCCTGGGCCTCAGTCAGTGGAAAATAAAGTTGTCTCAGAATGAATCTTTTGTAAGAGTGTTTGAAAGTAAGTGCCAATGTTGCTGTGTATTAAGACTGAATGTATTTAAAAGATAAGAAGTGTTTGGAATCTGATTAAGGCTGGATTGGAGGTGGTCTTAGAGAATTAAACAGTCAGAATATAGATAGCTAAGTAGAGGTAGAAGGTAAGGAAGCTGGGTTTGACCAGGGTTGTTAGAACCACTGTCCTTTAGAATCATGTGTGGATATCAAAGTACAAAGGATTTGTGGAGCAGGTAGTTTTGGTCCTTAGTCTTAACTGTGTGAGACAAATACTGTTTTGAACAGTAGGGAACCATGGACAGACCTTCAAAGGTCCTAAATTTCAAAACAGTTCCCATTCTTTGCCTTATATGACTCGAAATAAATGAAGTTCTAAACTAAAATAATGTAATAAAGTTCAATAAAGGTTTTTTTTATATTTCCCCACCATAAAAAAAAAAGAAGGATCTAAGGAAGAATGCATGAATATCACTTAAAAAAGTAAGTAAAAATAGTCATTAGATGTGGATGGAGAAAGGAAAGTGGATGAAGGATGGTAAAGGGAGGGGAATAGGGGGTAGGATCAGGAGAGAGAATCCAGTGCCGGGAGAATTAAAAAGAAATCTGCAGCTGTCAGGGTTAGGTCTTCGGTGAAAGGATTAAAAAAGATATCAGATAGAAGTATTTCCCATGATCATATATCAGGAGGATTATCATAGTAAAAGTGGTGATCCTACCAAAAGAAATTTGTAGACTAAATCTAATTACCATCAAAATTCTAAAACAATAATTCATTAATCTTAAAAAAAAAAATCTTAGCTTCAAATTGAAACATTCAAACACACATGCACATACACACACACACACACACACACACACACACACACACAGAGAGACACCACCTGGGGCAGCTCAAAGAAATAGGTCCTTTGCCTATATATTGTAAATTTCCTTTTAATGTTTCATGGAACTCTTGAGTATGTAAACAACCTCATCTCCGATTTTTGGTCTTCTCTTCTGTTCTTTGTGTTGGTTTGTCTTGTCAAGCTTTAATGTGACAGTTTTTATATTATCTTATATTTTTTGTTGTACAAAAATCAAGAATTCTATATTGTAAAAAATTTTTTGGAAAATAGAGAGTGTTATTCAGACATACTTGCATTTTTGGTATAATTTTAAGAACTATCTATCAAAATTGTGTGAGGTTTTGAAATATGTAAAAATTAAAACTATTTACATCCCATATTATCTTTTTATTAGTAATTTTATTCATTTACATTTCAAATGGTATTACCATTCATGGTTACCCCTCCACCAAACTTCCTTCCCATCTCCCTTCTCCTCTGCTCTGCCTCTATGAGGGTTCTATTTTACCTATTCACCAACTCTTACCTCACTCCTCTTTAGCCTCCCCCTATGCTGGGGCATCAAGCCTCCATCCCCTCTCATTGATGTCAAATAAGACCAGTCTCTGCTATGCATATATCTGGAGTCCTTGGGCCCCCACTCTCTGGTTGGTTGTTCGGTTCTGGAGAGCTCTGGGTGAACCAGTTAGTTGATATTGTTCTTCTAATGGAGTTGTAATCCCCTTCTGCTCCTTCAGTCCTTTTTGTCGCTCTTCTATTGAGGTTCATAGGCACAATCTGATGGTTGGATCTAAGTATATGCATATGTATTGATCAGCTGCTAATAGAACCTCTAAAGGAACAGCCATATCAGGTTCCTGCCAGCAAGGCATCTTTTAAAATTACTATTACTATTCACCCAGTGTTCTTATATTTCAATAGGCAGATCTTTGCATCCATTCCCTTCTGTTATGAATCATTTATTATGTTTGTTGCAATACATATTGATCTTTCCTTACTGTTGGATTATCCTTTGTTGATACTTGTATAATGTGTATCTTAACATCATTTTCTATTTTTGTCATAAGATACTGAACATTGTTAGGTTGTAGGTTTCATAAATTTTACTTACCTGAAAACAGTTATTTTTGTGTTACTAGCTCATTATACTTGTGATGGAGAACAGTTTCTTTTCAATCACTTAATTATATCCTGTATTATAGCTTTATTCAAAACATGTTTCAGTTTTTAACTAAAGGAGTCCAGTTGGAAGATAATACAAACAATATGATTTGGTTGTCGTCATTTGTAATTGTAGAAACATCTTTCTCTGATCTTCACAGTTACTTATATTATCATTAAGTATAATGTGTCAGCATTATCAGTTATTGGGGTTACAATTGATAAAAAGGGTCTTCTAAACTTATCTCCTTCATTTGTGATATTTTCTTGTTGTTGGCTTTATCTGAAACATGCCAATCCACATTTTCAGGAATTTCTGCTAAAGGGACTGTTGTATAGATGTTTACACGATGGAAAAAGCTTCTCTAGACTTGAATATAAAACAAGATAACACAAATGAGAGCCAACTGATTATTAACTTTGTTGTTTACAAATTTGCATGAACTTGAAGATTCTGTTTCTTATTACTATACATGTGCAAATATATCTGGCTTGTATATGTAACTACTAACTTTATTAATAATAAATAATATAAAGAATAGGATGTCCAGAGACTCTGATTTTTACATATACACTTTATTTGAGAACATAAAACAAATAACAGATTGAAGAATGAATCCCATATGAGGACATGGAATTGGGTAGACTTGTCTTCTAGGGAAGGGAATAGGAAGAGCTGGAAGAGGGAGAATGAGGGTTGATATCAACAAAATTAGTTGTGTATATGTATGGCATTTTCAAATAATTAAAAAACTAAAATATGTGGACATACAATACTAATATAGTAGTGGGATTATTTCTGGCCCCTATGCGGATGTCTCTAAAAATTTACACATCGAGAGTTCTAGTCTTCCCAAGAGCATACTGGAACATATATGCACACACATATGAGTTCATAGGCACCATGCTTTCCTCTCCCCTCTCCCTCTGTGTCCCACATATATTGGTTCACATAGGTGTTCTATTTTTATATCTTTCTACCTGTCTGTGTCTGCCTCTGTGTCTCTGTCTATCTCTCTCTCTCTTTCCTCTCTCCCACCCCCCCCCACACACAAACTCACACACACAGAAAGGTGGAAAAACACTATGAGCTAGCTTACTTAATAATGAGTTAGAAAATAAAATAAAGGATTTGTCTATACAAAGAAGAAATCTTTGAAAAGTGAACCAGAATTATTGCCAACAGAAGGTTTAGTGCAGGCAAATTGTTTCGCAGGGGAAGCTTATCCCTAGGGCAGACATCAGCATTCTTATTTAAGTGGAGTTGGTGTTCAAAGGCAGTAAAATAAGCTTTGTAAAAATCTTGTGACTTATTGAAGAATAAGATTAACAAGCTATAAATTAACAATCACCTATTTAATTGTGTCTTCATGCAAATATACAAAGGTAAGATGCAACATTGTTGTTTATGCTTTACTTAAAGGTAGTTCTCAATTAAGAAAAAAGAAAAATACGTGCATTTTACTTAAATGTAGGACTTAATCATAAATGTTTTATCTTTATTACTGATAACATTAGACAATAGTAGATGTTTCAAGAAATAAAATTTTACATTTGAAATTAAGATGTGATAAAAATTTAAAACTAGTACTAATATAGTATAAAATAGGAGGAAAGGTTTGAACATGAATTTACCATTATCCTAACTGAAAAAAAGCATCAGCTAATTAGTCTAGAAGGTATAAGCACTTGGAAGTTTTACAAACTTAGAAAATACGTATAAAAAAAAGGCAAGTTGATCTTCAAACAATAATATTTTTGCATTAGCTACTTATAGTATGAAGAGGCATGAATTTTATTTTACTTTTGCTTTGAAGACTCCTTTTCACATTTTGTAAATTGAAGACTTAGCAATCTGTAAATGTGTTTGTAAAAAGTTGTAGAGTAAAAATGAAAAAAATAGAGAAAAATGTGAAAATACAAAACAGAAATTATACTTGAAAATGAGCAATCTGTGTTAAAGAAAATATCACAATGAAAATTTTAAAAATATGAAAACACTAGAAATGAAACCTTTTTATTTATTGAAATGAATTGTTTTAAATATTTACATTAAAATTCACAGTAGGTAAAGGGGAAGGTTAATTTTACCAAACAATAACATTGATGAAATAATAAAGACGGACAATAGGAAAGAAAATAAAACCTAAAAGCAATGTTAATAATGAAACAATAAAACATTTATATAGAAAGGAGAGACAAATAAAACAAAGGTTTCTATTCCCAAGAAATCATATTATTATATGCAATGCAGTTATATGTATATGTTGTCAATGCTCTGTTCAAGCTTCTGTCTTTTCTTGATTCACACAATTTATGACTTCTCTTTTATGGCATAACTCAAATGGACTACATCTGCAAATGCAGTTGGCACCATGTGCCACCTTTATAGGATGCTATGTTTACTTGCTCTTCGATAAAGGTTGTGACTTTTCACTTTGTGCAGCTTAACTCATTTCAGTTTGGTCACTTATGACTTCAGAATAACAGAAGTCTAACTACAGAGGAGTATGTTAGAAACTGCTTCTCATTGAACAGTGTGTCCTTATGTCATCATGCAAAGCCTTCTATCTAGCTCTGGTACAAACTCTAACAGCTAGTCATTTGTTTTGTTTTCTATAGGTGGTTGCCACCTTTAACAACTGTCTCATGAGCTGTCAACTTTCAGATCTGAAGCCCAGTGTTTTTGTTACATAATTATTTATTTGTTCTTAATTGGAAAATAGGATGTTCAAAATTAAATGTGTCTTTTAAAATAATTTGCACCCAAGCCTCAATACCAACAGATATACAAGGATATTCTTGTATATTCTATACAGATATAATCATGCATATGTTTTCAAGGAGATATTTTTATATAGGTTCATTATTAATAGTATCTGTTTTAGCATTCTTTCAATGCCTATATTGCATTTTCTAGTATGAATAAACTGTAATATATTTAATCAAACATAATAAAAAAAGATTTGTCCTTTACTCTAAATGTGAATCTGTTTTTTTTTTCTAGATTTAATATATGTTAAGCTGCTTGAGCTGACAATGCTCCCAACATGAAGCATAGATTAGTAAATATATTTGAAATGGCAATGGCAACTACTTACTATCTTCATGTCACTATATCCAAAGCTGATAAAAATACAACAGATTTTATTATTTAGATTTAATTGCTTTTATTTACCTATTCTCTACAGCAATTTCAAGTCTCATTGAGACATCTTAAGTTAGTGATTATAATTTTTCAGTTATATATATATATGTGTGTGTGTGTGTGTGTGTGTAAGTGTGTGTGCGTGTGTGTGTGTGTGTGTGTGTGTGTGTGTGTAAGTTCTTCATTCAAGGACATACAATGCCTATAATAATAGTAGGTATGAATTAATTAACCATGTTTTATTTACTGTTTGTAGATGGACCAAAAATTAAACCAGAAAAATCAAATGCCTCTTCTCTGATAGAATTTATTCTACTGGGTTTTTCTGATGTCCCTAATCTACAATGGATTCTGTTTGGGATATTTTTGATTATGTATCTGACTATTCTGATGTGCAACAGTACTATAGTGCTAATAACAAGAACTGACCCAGTTCTGCAAACACCTATGTATTTTTTCCTTAGCAACTTTTCTTTTGTGGAAATATGTTATGTAACAGTGACAATCCCCAGGATGCTTGTGGACCTGTGTACTCAAAAAGGAAATATCTCTATACTTGCCTGTGCCACTCAAATGTGTTTCATCCTTATGCTTGGAGGCACAGAGTGCCTTCTACTGACAGCAATGGCCTATGACCGTTATGTGGCCATTTGTAACCCTCTACACTATTCTTTAGTCATGAACCCCAGGATTTGTGTACAGTTGGTGGCAGCCTGCTGGATCAGTGTCATACCAGTTGTAATTGGGCAAACATACCAGATTTTCTCTCTGCCTTTTTGTGGCTCTAACAGAATCAATCACTTCATCTGTGACATCCCACCAGTTCTCAAACTTGCTTGTGGTGACACATTTGTGAATGAGATAGCAGTCTACATAGTGGCAATGGTATTTGTCATGGCTCCCTTTATGCTGATCCTTTTTTCTTATTGCAAAATTATCTGCAGCATTCTGAAACTGTCATCAGCCAAAGGAAGGACCAAAGCTTTCTCCACCTGTTCCTCTCACTTGATAGTTGTAGTCTTGTTCTATGGAACAGCTGGCATCACATACTTACAACCCAAGCCAAATCAATCAGAAATCACTGGAAAACTGTTGTCTCTCTTCTACACCATTTTGATACCAACTCTGAATCCCATTATATACACTTTGAGGAACAAGGACATCATGGCAGCTCTGAAAAAACTACTCAGTAAGATACTAGTGTGAGACAAATGCTTAAAACGTGGAGGTTTGTTCATCATTTAGACAAGAAGAAAAATATTTTTATTCTTATGTTCCTTAAAGGCTGATTTAAAATATTTTAACTGCCCAAATTTTGTCATGAAACATTAATTTCACACTTAAATACAGGGCTTTCATATTTTCAGATTATATATTAAATCAGCTGTCCATGTCTGTTATAAAGCCATTCCTTTTCTTTGTTTGCTAAATACTCTGTTCAGAATGCCTAAAGAACTTTATGGTAAATAAGTAATTGTGTCCTATTACCAAAAAAATATTGTCATGTTCTGAGATGGATTTACTTTTGATTTGATTTAATATATCCTTGGTACTTTCTGTGTTTAGGGGTCAGTCCATTGAAATTTTCAAAAATAACTAATGTAGTGAGAGCATTAAGGTCAGTCTTGTATGCAAAAGGAGCTCAAAGACACTATTTCTCACTAATGAATTATTTTTTATTAATAGATTTCAGGTGAGTGGGTCATTTTTCCCATCATGCATGTACTAATGGCATAGTCAAGCTCTGATAGACAGACCTCACTTATGCCCACACAGAGGGTCCTGGTTGTACTCTGCTACAGAAGAAAAGAAAAATCATGAATCTGAAAAGGGAAGAGACAGTAAGAAGGCAGGATTACCCGGGTTAAGAGACAGATAAGAGAATGTGGGTGAAAGTATACAGAACTCATTATATGCATGTACTGTATAAATAAAAGTTATAAATATACAAATAGTGTAACCCAAACTCATTATACATGTACAAAAATGATGAACTACCTTGACAGAAGACAAGTTGTAGTAATTTAAATGTTAATTATATTTTTAATATTAAATGAATTAATGCCTCAAATTATTTTTGGTTGTAGCATTGGGAGAATATGAAACTAGTGGGGAACCAAAATTTTGAAGCAATACTGGCATTTTTTTACTATAGTTATTTCAAAACATATACAAAAATAAGAATAAAGAGTATACATGGGGGGACCCATGGCTCCAGCTAAGTAAGTAGCAGAGGCTGGCATTGTCTGGTATCAACAGGAGGAGAAGCCCTGAGTTCTGTGAAGGCTTATTTACCCAGTGTAGGAGAATGGATGGGGTGGAGGTGGTTGTGTGTAGGTGAGAGGGAGAGAATCCTCATTAAAGCAGGAAGAGGGGCATGGGAGAGGGGAAACTGAGAAAGGGAATTACATTTTAAATGTAAAGACATAAACTATCCAATAAAAATAGTGATATATTGAGAAAAATGAATGGGGCAATTTTATCAATTTGCAAGAAAATCCAAAAGAGAAAAAAATATAACAACTCATTTACAGATTGTCCATCAATGTGCCTAGTTGCCAAATATGAAACTTGTATGAAAATATGTTTATTCTCTTAGATTATGAGGTTTCATGTACAAATGCCAATATATTTTAGGGAATGGAGAAATGGCTCAACAGTTAAGGGTAGTTGCTGCTCTTGAAGAAGACACAGCATTCACATGGAGTCTCATTACTATCTTAACTGTAGTTAGATGAGATCTAATTCTCTGTTGTGGTCTCCATGGGTATCAAGTATGCATATATAATTGAATACTAAAAATATTTCAATATTATCAAAATAAACATTAAATGTACATTAATTAATAACATATAATATATATGATATAATACATTTGAATTAATAACTTATTTAATATTTATAGTCTTATATAAACAGATACAAATTTATTACTGAAAAGCAAAAGCACAAAGTATTTTAAGACTATTCACATATAATGACACCCTGAATTCATATAAATATAGTCAACATTATAACAGAAAACCACAAAATTTTCAAGTACCCCAAATATACAATTTATATTATTAAAATTAAAATAAAAGTGTGTCTCCTAATTATTCTGATGCTAACCCACCTACAATCTAACCAATATTGTTACTTAAACATGAACTGAAATAGGAAGCTATCAAAGGATATACCAGAGTAGATAATGACAATCCCATGGGACCTCAACACTACATAAAGTCTAGGGATAGCTATGAAATCTTGAGAGGAGAAATAGCATCTATAGGAAAAAAACAGCAACTTGTTGCAAAGTACCAAATGTTAAATCCTGAAAGAAAAATGCAAGAAACATTATATAAATTGAGCTGATTATGTATAGGAAAGTCTACCTTTCTGTGTAGGAAAGTCTATTCATCTGAGTATATGTACATAACAACAATTAGAAAAAAAGAAATCTATGAATTTGAAAGAGAAAAGAAAAATTATAAGAAAGTGTTTGTTTTTTTTTGTTTTGTTTTGTTTTTTGTTTTCCTAAGAAGGACTGAGGCTTTCATTTTTTGGCCCTTGTTTTTCTTGAGCTTCATATGGCCTGTGAGTTGTTTCTAGGATGTTCAGAGCATTCTGGGGTTAGAATCCAAAATCTGTACATGTATCCCTCTTTAAAAAAAAAAAATAAATTTGTAAGAGAGAGAGAGAGAGAAAGAGAGAGAGAGAGAGAGAGAGAGAGAGAGAGAGAGAGAGAGAGAGGAAGAGAGAGAGAGAGAGAGAGAGAGAGAGAGAGAGAGAGAGAGAGAGAGAGAGAGAAAGAAAGTGTTTGTAGGAAGGAAAGGGAAAGGAAGAATGTTGTAATTACAATATAGTCTTAATAAAATCCCAAAGACTTCATTTGCCCTCATCAACACAAACAAATCAAAAACAAGATGTTTAGTAAACACAAATAAGTACAAAGATTTGTGAAATTTAAATAAGCATATTTGAAAAAAATACAAATAATCATATTGCATATTTACCTAAAAGTAAATCCAAAACCATATAATACACAATTCTACATATAAATAATATGCACACATGTTTTTGTTTGCTTGTTTGTTTGTTTTTTTTCGGGTATTTTATCATTAATGTTTATTGATGGGATAGATAAATACATATAGAGAAACATACTTGACAGCAAGATATCAAACTGATAGCCAGACTATAAAATGTATACAATATCCTTCTTTAATTTTTTTTTGAGTTTTTAAAGTTTTTTTTTTACAAAGAGCCCTTATGATAATGGTCACTTCCATTTTTTAATTTGAGGCAGGTTCCCTCTATTCCATTGCTCTGGCTGTCCCAGAATCCACTGTATAAAACATAAAGATTTAATGAACTTTTCTCATCTAACAATGCTCTCTTCAAGTGTCCAATGTTACCTAACAAAACCCCTGATACCAGGCATAAGAAGCTCTCTTTTAAGTTACTGTCCATGGCAAAGCAAAAAGTCCTAAAACATATTCAATTGTTGTTGCCTTTTTTATTATGAGGAAGAGACATTCAAGTCCCTATTGTTAAAGAGATCATGATCTTCAGAAACAGAGCATAAAGATTCTTGATCTGGAACTGAGCTGAAGGCCCACTTCTTGAATACTAACATTCATAATAGCAGAAGGTGCTATGCAAGCTCTCTAAAGAAAGAGGCAGCCAAGAGTTCAACCAACTCATGATGCCTAGGAAGCACATAAACAATCTCATGACATTGTGATAAACATAGAGTACAATATTGACATACATTTTCAGTGGTAAACCTCAGCTCACTAAATGGAATTTACATGTAGGTCCTGCTTAATATGTGAAGAGCCTATCTAACTACTCAGTGCTAGCCATAGTTACTGAAGCAAAGTCTATAGCCACTAATAACTAAACCTGCAAAAAACATCTATAACCATTTCTGTATACCCACAAATAAGTGTAGAATTCAACCTTCAGCTAGAAAAATATATTTTTGCTTAAAGATATCACTAGAGAAAAACACAACACATCAAAATACAGAACTATGACGGTAAGCCCAAGTAGATATATCTAGAAAACACCTGAAAACCCATAGCTCAGGAAATATTGGGTGATAGCTGGTTAAAGGGGTTAAAGTAAGAGCCAGAGGACCAGAAAATTTGCTTTAAGAATGTTTATCACAGAGACATCAGCTACTATATCTATAGTTTCAAAAATATAATTGCCCAAACATGAACTGAACAAAAATGACACCAATGGATATGACATGGTTGACAGAAAGAACCTCATGAGGTGTTAATTCTACAGGAAACTGGGAAAAACAGAAAGGTAGTATTTTTCAGATGAGAGTATACCAGTTGTTTGTATATTATATATGAATATAAAATAGCAATTTGTGGAAAAAGAGTCTATGAATTTGAGGAAAGTAGAAATTTCTTTTGTTGTTGTCATTTTCTTTAATGGAAGAATTTGGAAATAGAAAAAGGGGAGAAATCTTGAAATTCTATTAAAATCTCAAAAATAAAATTAAATCATGTAAACAATAAAAATGCAATATGTTATTATATAAATATAAAAAAAAAATTCATAGTCAGCAAAATGTTTACTGTTCAAGCATGAGAATTTCAGGTTGAGACATGGAAACACCATAAATTCTGACCAATTAGCACCATTTTATCTTGATGCTGGGAGACTGAAGACTTCAAGGTTGCTAGTTTTCTAGCACACTAGTTTGACCAAATTATTGCAAAATGTTTCAGTAGAACAGGTCTCGAAAAATAAGGGGGACCTCTGGGTTTCATTCAGGTATAAATATGCATATGTATAAATACACTGAATATGTAAACAAAAATACATGTGTATTTAATCAAAATATCTAAAATCTGTACTCAGTGGCATAATCAGACAATTAAAACTGGAAACAATGCTACATGAAAGATGTGTACATAAGTATTTGAAATGTAAAAAAAAAAAAGGTCTAAAAAGAAGCCAAGGTCAAAGTGTTTGTTGAGATCCATATAATTGTATGGAAATGCAAGGTGAATGGATATTTTTTAAATATCCTTATAATTTTATTATATATTAACTCCTAAACATCAGGGAGCTTTATGAGTATAATGTGAAATGTTAGGATTTAAAGATAAGAACATGCATATATTAGTTAAACAGCTGCAGTTAATGCAATTTAAAATAACAGATGAAAAAGCAGAAATGCAATCATAATAAGGGCTGAAATCAACAAAATAGAGACAAAAGTAACAATATAAAGAACCAACAAAACAAGAAGATTGTTCTTTGAGAAAATCAACAAGATAGATTAAATCTTATCCAGATTAACCAAATAGAATAGAGAGTATGGATCCAGGTATGTAGGCCTGGTGAAACTGCTCTGCGAATATATGGGGCACAGAGAGTTCTGGTCAGAGCACCCAGAAAGCACACCCCCTACCCCATTGGTTCAGGGGAGCAGGAAATCTGCCGTAGGGTCTCGGTTTCTACCCAGTGGGCCCATGCGTGCAGAACAGGCATGCAGGCCATCTGACACTGGGAACAGCAGAGATCCAGAGACACAGACAAGGTACACGGGAGAGATGGGAAGCAATCAATAACAACAAGACCACATATAATCACAGACAACAAGATGGCAACAGGAAACCTAAAGAACATAACGCAGGCAAACCAAGACAACCTGGCAACACTAGATCCACCTGTTGCATCACAGCAAACAGTGGAATGCCAAACACTCCAGAAAAAGAAGACTCAGACTCAAAATCATATCTCAAGATGATGATAAAGATTCTTAAACAAGAATGGGAGGAAAAGCATAAAGAAATAGAAGCTTTTAAAAAAGGAAACAAGAAAAACACTCAAAGAAATCAAAGAACTAGAGGAAAACAGAACCAAATAGATGAAGGAATTGAAGAAGGAATTTAAAATGGAAATGGAAACAATAAAAAAAAAAAAAAACCTAAAAGAGACAATCCTGGAGATAGAAAACCTAAAAAAGAAATCAGGAGTCACAGATAAAAGCATCTCCAACAGACTACAAGAGATGGAAGAGAGAATCTCAGGGGCAGAAGAAAACATGGAAAACAGAAAATAACAGTCAAAGATGAAAAAGCCAAAAAGCTCCTAACCCAAAATATCCAGGAGATCCAGGACACAATGAGAAGAACAAACTTAAGTATAATAGCAATAAAAGAGGGAGAAGAATATCAACTAAGAGGCACAGTAAATACCCTCAACAAAATTGTAGAAGAAAACTTCCCTACCCTTAAGAATGAGATGACCATGAGTATAAAAGAAGCCTACAGAACTCCAAATAGATTGGACCAGAAAAGAAACTCCTCCAGACACAGAATAGTCAAAATGCCAAGTGCCCAAAGTAAAGAAAGAATACTAAAAGCAGTAAGGGGAAAAGGTCATGTAACATATAAAGAAATACCAATCAGAATCATACCTGACTTCTCAATAGAGACTATGAAAGCTCGAAGATCCTGGACAAACATCATGAAGACCTTAAGAGAACACAAGTGTCAGCCAAAGCTGCTATAGCCAACAAAACTCTCAATCGCCATAGATAGAGAGACCAAGATATTCCACGACAAAACTAAATTTACACAATATCTGACCACAAACCCAGCACTACAACGAATTATAGGTGGAAAACCCAATACAAGAAGGGGAAACTACATCCTAGTCAAAACAAACAAAAATATATATCTAAGAAAGAAAACCAAAAGTAAAAAGACACAAAGGCACAATTCTGCCTCTAAAATCAAAAATAGCCGGAAACAATAACCACTATTCCTTAATATATGTTAACATAAATGGACTCAATTCCCCAATACAAAGACATAGGCTATAAGATTGAATACATAAATAGAATCCAGCATTTTGCTGCTTACAGGAAACTCAACTCAGAGACAAAGACAGACACTATTTCAGAGTAAAACGATGGGGAAAAAAACTTTCCAAACATACAGCCCCAAGAAGCAAGCTGGAGGAGCCATTCTAATATTGAATAAAGTAGATTATCAACCAAAAGTTATCAAAAAAGATAAGGAAGAACACTTTTTTCACATTACAGGGAAAATCTGTCAGGAGGAACTTTCAATCATTAACATATTAGCTCCAAAAACAGGACCACCCATATTTATAAAAGAAACCCTACTAAAGCTCAAAAAATACATTGTACCCCAAAAATAATATTGGGAGACCTCAACACCCCACTCTCATCACTAGATAGATCATGGAGACAGAAACTAAACAAGGACACAGTGACACTAGCAGAGGTTATAAACTCATTGGAATTACAGACATCTACAGAACATTTCATCATAAAACAACAAAAAAAATGCACCTTCTTCTCAGCACCTCATGGCACCTTCTCCAAAATTGATCATATAATCAGCCACAGAACAAGCCTCCGTAGATATACGAAGATTGAAATACTCCCATGCATCTTATCAAATCACCATGGTCTAAGGCTGGGCTTTAATAACAACAAAGACAAAAAAGCCCATATACACATGGAAAATAAACATTGCTCTATTAAATAATAGCATTGTAAAAGAAGAAATAAAGAAAGAAATTAAGGATTTTCTAGAATTAATGAAAATGAAAAAAAAAAACAACATACCCAAACCTGTGGAATACAATGAAAGCAGTATTGAGAGGAAAACTTATATCTCTGAGGGATTCCAAAAAGAAACTGGAGAGAACATACACTCGCAACTTGACAACACAGCTGAAAGCTCTACAACAAAATGAAGCAATACACTCAAGAAGAGTAGACAGCAAGAAATAATAAAACTCAGAGCAGAAATTGACAAAATAGAAAGAAAATAACCATTCAAAGAATCAACAAAACCAAGAAATGGTTCTTTGAGAAATTTAACAAGATTGATAAACCCTTAGCCAAACTAACAAGAGGGCAAAGAGAGAGTATCCAAATTAACAAAATCAAAAATGAAAGTGGAGACATAACTAGTTTTCAATGCATACTATCAAACCTTTAAAAAAAATAAAGTACTGACTAAAAAATATATTCATATAGTTTTATGTAAAAATTATTGTAAAATCTGAAAAAAGTACTGACAAAAATGTGTAATTTTAAGCAAAAAATGTTTAAAATCTGTATATTTATCTTTGTTTTGTAAAATAAAGTTGTTTAAAAAAAAGAACTGAAACTGAGGAATTTCAAAAAAATCAACAGATCCTACTACAATAACCTATACTCAACAAAACTGAAAAATTGAGAGCCAATGGATCAATTCCTAGAAAGATACCAGATACTGAACTTAAACTAGGACCAGGTAAACCATCTAAATAATCCCAAAACACAGAAAGAAATAGAAGCAGTCATCAAAAGCCTCCCAACAAAAAGAGCCCAGGTCCAGATAGATTCAGTAGAATTTTATCAGATATTTATTGATGACCTAATACCAATACTTTTCAAAATATTCCACAAAATAGAATCAAATGGAACACTACTTAACACTTCTTTCCAGGCCACAATAACCCTCATTCTAAAACCACACAAAGACCTTACAAAGAAAGAGTAGTTCAGAGCAATCTCACTTATGAACATTGATGCAAAAATACTCAACACAATTTTTGCAAACTGACTCCAAGAACACATCAAAACGGTCATTCACCATGACCAAGTAGGCTTCATCCTTGGGATGCAGTGATGGTTTAATATATGGAAATCCATCAACGTAATTCACCATATAAACAAACTCAAAGAAAAAAATTACATGGTCCTCTCTAGATGCTGAGAAAGAATTTGACACAATTCAACAGGCATTCATGTTAAAAGCCTTGGAAAGAACAGGGATTACAGGCCCATAACTAAATATAATAAAAGCAATATACAGCAAACCAACAGCCAACATCAAACTTAATGGTGGGAAACTTGAAGCAATCCCACTAAAATCAGGGACTCAACAAGGCTGCCCACTCTCCCCCTACCCATTCAACATAGTATTGGAAGTCCTGGCCAGAGCAATTAGACAGCAAAAAGAAATCAAATGGATACAAATAAGAAAGGAAGAAGTAAAACATCACTGTTTGCAGATGACATGATAGTGATTGTAAGTGACCCCAAAAATTCCACCAGAGAACTTCTACAGCTGATAAACAAGTTCACCAAAATGTCTGGATATAAAATTAACATAAACAAATCAGTAGCCTTCCTCTACTCAAAAGACAAACATGCAGAGAAAAAAATTGGGGAAAAGATACCCTTCACAATAGTCACAAACAATATGAAATAACTTGGTGTGACTCTAACTAATCAAATGAAAGACCTGTATGACAAGAACTTCAAACCTCTAAAGAAGGGAATCGAGGAAGGTCTCAGAAAATGGAAAGATCTCCCATGCTCATGGATTGGTAGGATCAACATTGTAAACATGGCCATCTTACCAATAGCAATCTATAGATTCAATGGAATCCCCACCAAAATTCCAATCCAATTTTTCATAGAGTTGGAAAGAGCAATGTGCAATTTCTTCTGGAATAACAAAAGACCTTGAATAGCAAAATCCATTCTCAACAATAAGAAAATATCTGTGGGAATCACCATCCCTGACCTCAATCTGTATTATGAACCAATTGTGTTATAAACCGCACTGTCCTGTACAGAAATAGGCATGTGGATCAATGGAATAGAATAGAAGATCCAGAAATGAACCTTCACACAGATGGTTGCTTGATTTCTGATAAAGGAGCTGTACTATTTCAATGGAAAAATGACAGCCTCTTCAACAAATGGTGTTGCATCTAAGTGAAGCATGTAATATAGTGCTAGACATACTTAATGATCAGGGAAATGCAAATCAAAACAACCCTGAAATTCTACCTCACACCTGTCAGAATGGCTAAGATCAAAAATTCAGATGACAGCAGATACTGGAGAGGATGTGGAGAAAAAGGAACACTTCTCCACCATTGGTGGAGTTGTAAACTGGTTCAATCATTCTGGAAATCAGTCTGGCAGTTCCTCAGAAAGGTGGACATAGTACTACCTGAAGACCTAGTTATTCCACTTTTGGGCATATACCCCAGAGATGCTCCAACATACAATAAAGACACATGCACCACAATGTTCATAGCATCTCTATTTATAATAGCCAGAAGCTGAAAAGAACCCAGATGTCTTTCAGTAGCTGAATGCATAAAAAAAAATTGTAGTATATTTACACATTGGAGTACTACTTAGCTATCAGAAACAATGACTTTATGAAATTCTTAAGAAAACGGAAGCATCTAAAGAATATCATCCTGAGTCAGATTACCCGGTCACAAAAGAACAGATATAATATGCAGTCACTTATAATTGGATACTAACCCCAGAAAGCTCTGAACACTCCAGTAATAACTCACAGACTATATGAAGTTCTATAATAAACAAAAGCCAAAAAAAGAAAGAAAATGAAAAACCATTATGCTTAATCTTTACACACCAAGAAAACTTTGACGATTTCCAGGATATATCTTGTTTTACATGTATTTTATGCTCATTGTAACTAGTAAGATTTTAAGGCATACTATCAAACCTTTAAAAACATCAAGTACTGACAAAAATGTATTCATATACTGTTATGCAAAAATGCTTTTTAAATCTGTACATTTATTTTTGTTTTTTAAAATAAATTTGTTCAATTAAATAAGTAAAATAAAGGAATGGTGTGTAAAACAACAAAAAATAGAATAGAGACATTATTAACAAAAATCAGAAATGAAAAGGGAACCATAAAGACAGAAACTGAGGAAATTCAAGAAATCATCAGATCCTACTTCAAGAGACTATACAGAACAAATCTGATAAAATCTGAATGAAATGAAATAGTTTCTAGACAGTGAACAGCTATCAAAATAAAATAAGTATCATATAAACCTTCTAAACAGTCCCATGACCAACAAAGAAATAGAAAGAGTCAATAAAATCTCCCCACCTAAAAAACATTCAAGCCCATCTGATTTTAGTGCAGAATTCTGACAGACTTCAAAGAAGACTCAGTATAAATACTCTTCAAACTATTCCACAAAATGGCAACAGAAGAAATATTACTCAACTTGTTCTATGAAGCCACAATTATGCTTATACCTAAATTACACAAAGACCGAACAAAGAAAAACCTTCATATCAATTTCCCTTATGAATATCGATGAAAAAATATTCCATATAATCTCACAAACTGAATCCTAGAAGACATCAAAACAAGCTGGTGTCATCTGTAGAATACAGGAATGGTTTATTATATGGAAATCCATCAACATAATCTATTATATAAACAAACTCCAAAAAAAAAATAATCTCATTAGATGCCAAGAAAGCATTTGACCAAATTCACCATTACATCATGTGAAAAGTCTTGGAAAAATTAGAAATTCAAGGCCCATATTTAACATAGTAAAAGCAATGTACAGGAGGCAGGAGAGCTGACCTTACCTTTTACTGGTTGCCACAGGCAGCAGAGATGTCCTGGCCCTTCACCCAAGTATAATGGGAGAAAAAAAATGGCTTGGAGGTGGAGGAGCTAGTAAGCTGACCAACTCAGCAACTGCCCAGTCCCAGATACAGGGCTTTGAGGTGGCCTATCTCAACAAGACCGTATCTATGAGCTGCTAGAGTAGATGATGGGGGCTGGTACTGCAAAACCAAAGCAGCAGTATTTCTATGACATGGGACAAGAAGAAGGTATTTGAGAAAAATAGGAGTTTTGTATTGCTGGTACAGTAGAAGACAGAGCACTCAGAACAATGACTTATTGAAATAAAGATTTACAACTAAAGGTGTGAAAGGTAAAAATGGTGTACTGTGTGCCATACTGCTTCTTCCCAGCAGGTGAGATGTTTTTGTTTTTTTCAATTTCCTTGGTTGTTTCCTTTGCAGAGGGAATTTACAAGGGTGAAGTGAGGATATGGAAGAACTGGGAGATGAGTAACATTGGGTGCAAAATTTACAAAAAATGAATAAAAAGTTTAAAAAAAATGAAAAGAACTCCAGAAAGTAAATATCCTCTCAAGCTACTTTGGGTATAATGGAATAAAACAGAAACTGAGACATTCCCTTTTTCTCAATGTGCCTGTTAATTTAAATAAGGGGAGGGGTGGTCAGAAGGAAGGTCTGTTTTAAAAAAAAAAAGGTAGAGTTTAAACACATATTTTATGGAAAAAGTCCAATTGTTAGATCCTCAAAGCAAGGACCCACCATGCTCTGTCCTAGGAAAGGTTACACCCCAAATCACTCACCAGAAGTGGTCTTGATGCAAACTGCAAGAGGATTTTTATTCCAAGCACACTGGGGTCCACAGTTGTACACCACACAGTGGTAGAGGACTGTGGACCCCGAGTGCAGGATCGGGACAGCTTTTATAGGATTCACAAGGCCCACAAATCCCAAACCAATCGTGGCATGAATCACAAACCAATCATTTTAAATTATCTAAGCCTGTGCTTTCTAGGCCAATCATTGTAAACCATATAAGCCTATGCTCTGGGGACCAATCATGTTAAACTATCTAAGCCTGCGCTCCGGGGACCAACCAGCAGTTCTCTCTAGTCTTTGAGGTCTGTATTTGTGCAGTCTCCTCTATGAGGGTGACAATGGCAGTTAGGATAAGTTCCTGGGGGGGGGGGGCAGTTCTATGGTACAAGCAGTTTGCAGAAGCCAGATAAGAGGTTAAGTCAGTTTATCTCCTCTTAATTTACTAGGCCAGAGTTTCCAAGGTCCTGTCCTATGCCCTTTCACCCAATTTCATACAGAAAGCAGGCTCTGGAACAGCAAGGAGGGTGGCCTTATATCTACTTATTGGCAGAGAGCAGGGTCTGGAATTTGAGGTATTTAGAGCTACTTGCAGGCAGGGATTAAGGCTCCTTTAGAGTGAGGTAGCTTGGGGGTCCTTGGATGGGTTAGGCTCTATTTTTTATCCTTTTACAATGAAATCAGTTACAACAGAGAACTACAATGACCATAGGGAGTGACGTTAAAGGCAGGTTTTAGCTTTGTCTCTGTTTCTGAAAGACTGGCAATTTATGAGCCATCCTCATCAACCTGAGAGCAGTGATGGGAAGTTGTCTCATAAAATACTTGTACAACCTTGTTCAACTTACAAATGCATTCTCTATAATAGTCAACAAGATTATATAAATAATTTAGTACTTTTAATTAAGACTTGCTACTTTTAAAATAGGTTTTAAAAATCAGTGTCATCTAGATAGCTCATTTGTTGTTATAAAGTTATGAGAAATAATCCATTTATAATATTATGTAATATGTATTGTACTAGATATATTATATATTTAAATATAAATAAACCTTATAATATATCTAACAGTTAATAGTAGTGATTTGTCTCTTCTTTAACACATCAGTATCCTCTATAGTATAGATTACTTTCAACATTAAAAAGAACTTTCTTTTTAATGAATATTTTTTCATATGAAGCTCTAGTTTACGTACTCCATTAACCAGTAATGCTAAATTTATCAAACCACTAAAGCTTTTATGTAGTTTAGCACATTTGCATTAAAGATTTTCCAGCTTGCTTTGTAAGTTTTATCCCTTTAGAGATTTTGGGGAACTTAAAGTTCAATGACTTCTAGTTTTGTTGTTACTTTTATAATATTATTAATGAAAATTATTATTAACTTAGTGCAGTTTATCAGAAGTTGGAGAGCTGCATTAGCAGCTAACAGTTCTTGTTGCTCTTCAAGAATATGGATGTTTATTTAACTAACTCACATGAGGTTAACCACCTGTGTTTCCAGCTCCAGAACCTCAAGTGCCCTTTTCTGGCCTTTATGGCACCACATGCATGCACACACATTCACATTAAAAAAGCAGTTTGTCTAAAAGGTGAAGATGTTTATTATTATCATTATATAATGGTTTGAATATAAATGATAATAATTGTAGAAGTAACTTTTATTAGTCTGATGTAACAGACTTCCCAGAAGCTTGCTGCTGAATAAGCTCACCCTTTCTAGTTCTTTCTGACCCTAACAGGTGGTTTTAACTCTGCTGCTCTGAATCATACTTCTGTCCAAGCTGACTGATCCCATCTGACTTCTCTAATTTTCTCACAAAATTGCGCTGTTTGGCCTCAACTCACTCTGGTAATTTGTTCTAATTTTTTGGTTCCTTATTCTCTGGCTTCAACTGCCTCTGCTGAACTGCAGGAACAAATTTAACAAACTGAGCTCTACTGCACTGCAGTATTGCACTGACTATCAGCTGTCTGAACTGAACTACATTGCAGTGAACAAAACTGACTGATTCTATCTGCCTGCCCTGTTCTTAAATAGCTTTTCTTTCATAGGTTAATCTCATCAGAATGGGACATATTGTATCTCTGACTCATTCTGTCAAATATTTCTCTAATTCTTCACTTCAATAGGACACTTCTTTGAAACAGGACTGCTTCCTCTACTAATTAACCTTACCTTATCTATAGGTGTGGCTGTATTTCAGCCAGAGAGATTAAAGTGTGTGGTCCCTTGGCACAGCAGCCTCATGTTGCTACATAAAAATTCCTATACTAATAGTAATTATTTAGTGATATAAAATATTAATGACTACAATAAAGTAAAAATACTACAACTGTTGAATATGAAATACTTCAAGAGAAATGATGGTTCATGTACCTAAATTACATATTCCATTTCTCTTTTCTAAAACCCTTCATCTGAATTAACATTATAGATTGTTGTGTATTGTTCTAGTACTCCTCTCAACCATATTTTAACACATCATTGTGTATTTAAATGGAAACATCTATGAGGCAGCAAAAATAAGTTATATTACTTTATGATGCTTCACTATGTTTATAGCAGCTTTATTTATATTAGCTAGAAGGTGGAAATAACCCAGATGTCCCTCCACAGGAAAAAATGTGCATTTATACAATGATGTCATGAAATTCACAAGCAAATGGATGGAACTAGAAAATATCATCCTGAGCAAGGTATCCCAGTCACAATAAAATACACATCGTATATAATCACTGATAAGTTGGAGATTAGGAAAAAAACTCAGAATACTCACAATAAAACTCACAGACCATGTGAAACTTAAGAAGAAAGTCCAAAGTATGAATGCTTCAGTTCTACTTAAAAGGAGGAACAAAATAATGATGGGTAGTAGAGAAAGAATGGGACTTGAGAGGGGAAGGGGAGGGAACACAAGGGTCAGGATCAAATATGGGAGGAGATGGCGAAGAAGTACACAAATCAGGAAATTGAATGGAGATGTGTACTAATGGGGGATGGGGAACTAGAATTGCCACTAGAAAGTCCCAGATACCAGAGAGGAAAGAAGTTCCCAAGAATCAACATGAATGAGATTATCCAAAATACTCAACACAGGAGAGAAGACAGCCACCATTAGAAGGATGGGGCCATCCACTTATCTCAAATATTTTAATCCAGAGTTATTTCTATCTAATTGTATGTGTGTGCGTGCGTGTGTGTGTGTGTGTGTGTGTGTGTGTGTGTGTGTGTGTGTGTATGTATGTATGTATGTATGTATGTATGTATGTATGTATGTATGTATGTATAGGGACTAAAGTGGAACAGAGACTGAAGGAAAGACCATCCAGAGTCTTCCCCACCTAGTGATCCACCCTATCTACAGATAACAAAACCAGACACTATTGCTGTTGCCAAGAAATGGTTGTGGACAAGGGCCTGATATAGTGATCCTCTGAGAGGCTTTGGCAGAGCCTGATCAATACAGATAGGGGTGCTTGCAGCAAACCATCAGACTGAGCACTGGGATCCCAAGGGAAGAGTAGGAGGAGAAGAAATGAAGAAGGTGAATAAGATTGCAACCCCATAGGAGCCACCAGGAACTTAACCACCAACCACAGAACACTCATGAAGGGACCCCATGGTTCCAGCTGTAGATGTAGCAGAAGATTACCTTATCTGGCATCAATGGCAGAAGAAGCCCTTGGTCCTGTGAAGGCTCAATGCCCCAACATAGGGGGTACTAGGGCAGTGAGGTGGGAGTAGGTGGGTGGTTGGGGGAGCACCCACATAGAGGCAGGGGTAAGAGGGCTTACAGCTTGCAGAAGAGAAACCAGGAAGGGGGGCAACATTTGAAATATAAACAAATAAAGAAACAAAGAGAACCTTGGGGAACACTGGGTTGGGAAAGATAAGCACAGTTGCTGCTTAATAAATTTGAAGTCTTAGTTGTCAATATATAGTAAAGATTTAAATAACAGTTTATATTAACTTTCAGTGCTGTCATTATGTATCTATATTTTAGATGAAAGGCTGTTCCTGTGAATTTTCCATTATATCCTCTGTTTTCCAACACAAGTGAGAAAGGTGAGCTTTTCTTTTCTCTACCTCCTAAAACTTTTGGAATAAGGTAAATGTGATAAAAGAGGATTTAGAACTTTGGTACATATTAAAGATTTTATTTTCCCTGAAGGCCTGGATCTATTGTGCATTTACTTTTATGTAGAAGACTGCACTAGAAATCTGAAATTGTTTTAGTATTTCTTAATATATAAAATGTGGGTACAGTGAGATGCATTGGTGCTTGACATGTATCTCAAGGATTAGGAGGTAAAAACAAGAAATCAGAACAATTCTAAAACCGGACACATCTACACAGGAAGCTCCCATCCATTTAGGCTACAAAGCAAGACACAGCTTCAAGTGTATGAATAAAATTAAATAAAATGTATGCCAATTTCTGGTGTTTTAATTGTTTATATTTATATTTTGTGAAAAGTGAAAGCACTCTCTCAACTTATTTTCTTACTAATTTAGTTATTGGCTTAGAAACAAATTCTCACTATGAAGGCCTAGTAGGTTTCAAACTAGAAATCCCTTTGCCTCAGCCTGCCAAGCCCAGTGCTTCGACTAGTCTTATCTTCTCATAATCACAGAAACAGTAAAAGAACATTTAGACTATAAACTACACTTTTGTCAAGTGTATCTTCTTTGTTTTTTTTTTTTTTTTTTTGCCTTGTTCTTGATTCATGAAGAAACATATTCCCTTCAATTAAAAAGTGACTTGGGAACGAACCTATTCCCAGAGAAGAGACAGTATCCTACTTAAAGGGCTCAGTGTGAAATATGTGTGAGAAGGTAACTAACCTTTCTTTAAATAAATTAATATTGAAGCTTAGAAAACCACACCTATTTGTCATTCATATTCTGCAAATTTATAAAGGTAAGGATCATGTTTAACATAATTCTACTTTGGATATATCAAATTTGTATTTCCATATGTTTTTTTTATGTTAACTATAGGATATTATTAGGCTAGTTGAAAATGAAATATAAAATACTGTTAAGTGTGAAATGTAATGGAGGAGAAAACATTTTTAAAGTCATTAAAGACAATATCTTCTTATATGCTATCATAAGCCAATTAATAATTTAGTTATTGTATTAATTACATTAGAAGTAATTGTTTTATATATTTAATACTTTACAAATATAAAATCTAGAGTTTATACTTCATAAAAATCTAACTACAAAAAAATGATTAAACAGTTGAATGAACATCACTGAAATGTGTCTATTACAGTTATCAAAAGTGCTTATGGTTTTATAATTATTAGGGACATATTAGCATATCTTTCACTTGAGTTTAGACTTTTTTCAAATAGGGACATTTGTGTATTCAAAACTACCTTTAATTTCCTACTTTGATTTTATATATATATTTGCTCTGTAGGTATTCTGTATGCATTATGTATTTTGGGATATTACATTATTTGATATTACAGTATGGACATTCAAGAACTTCATTGTTTCACAGTGTATGTGATTTAAATAAGAAAAATATCTTTAGTTAATGCTAAAATGGCTATACTTACATGACA
Source organism: Micromys minutus (assembly GCF_963924665.1). Classification (NCBI taxonomy): domain Eukaryota; kingdom Metazoa; phylum Chordata; class Mammalia; order Rodentia; family Muridae; genus Micromys; species Micromys minutus. The sequence goes on from NC_137982.1 coordinate 57,826,061, forward strand.
GCTTTTCTATTTATTCTTATTATTTCATATGTAAATATATATTTGCATAATTCGCAAATATCTCATTTTGAACTCTATTTCTCATAGAAATTAATTGTTATAAAGTGTTCCAACAGAAGATTAGGGTAGCTACTGAAAGATCTAAAGATTTTTCATTGGAAGAGGTGCTTATTGTGCAGAGATGCTAGAGTAATACATTGATGGACCACTTTCCAGCATGCAAAAAGAAAGAAAGAAAGAAAGAAAGAAAGAAAGAAAGAAAGAAAGAAAGAAAGAAAGAAAGAAAGAAAGAAAGAAAAGAAAGAAAGGAAGGAAGGAAGAAAGAAATTCAGATGCTAAACATTAAAATAAGCAACAAAGAAAGATGGAAGTATGTTTTCTATAAATATGTAAGTTTACAATTGCTCATGCTAAACCTGTAGTTTGAAATGGAAAAGTGAATAAAATAGATGACTTTCTATTGAAAATGTTATTTATTTATACCATTTATTAGTTATTTGAAAATTTTATATATGAATGTGGTGTATGTTGATGACTTTAACTTCTGGATAAAATATTGATGCTTCCTACTGAGACAGAAACAAACAGAAAATGATTTCTGTAGGAGTAGAGAAAGCAAAACATCTACTAATATCATTTTATCTAAGTGTTTAAAGAAACATATCATAGCTCTACTTAGAAACATACAGTTTTATTGAAATTATTTTAAATGTAAACCAATGGAGACGACAATAGAGGAAGACCCTGCTATCATAGTTTTTAATTAAATAGGGTAAAACCAAATCAAGATGTATGTTTTATACTATTTGTCCTTTCAGGACACTACTAAACAAGCAGATGTCAGGTACATTATACATCCTGGTCTTCAGGAAAATTATGTGGATGAAAGGCTTAGTTGGTGGCTGTGAATATAATTCTACACTGAGTTAAATAGATGAGAAACCATGTTTAAATGCACTATCTCGGTTAATCAAGAAGGGAAAAACTTTTGTAATGTGTTATAATCGATCTTAAAGTGACACTTTGGATCTACCATTTTTATTAGAAATATTTGTAACTTTGGTTTTACTTTCTAGTAATTTCACATTTTCATATTAAATTCATATTAAGTGTAAATTTTAAAATTAGAAACAAGTTTTATTACTACTTTACTACTATTAATACACTTGAAATAGTACAATGGAAAAATATATTTTCACTTACTATTTCTATTCTTGTCACAAAATTTTTAGAATGTCCAGGTTAGTCTCACAGCCTCCACATACCCAATTTGTATCTATGTTTTGCAACTAAAATTTTGAGCACCAACTACATTTAACACTGTCAAAACACAGTTGAAAGCCAAACATTTCTTTGAAGTGACTTTGCTGATTAATCCTTAAGTGAATATAATATAACTTGCTAATTACTTTCAATATTATGTATAAAATATTTTTTCTCATCAAGTAGATGATCATTGTAAATTCAGCATATTTCTCAAAGGCCAAACAGCTAAAGAAATGCATCTACTACTGAACAGTTAAATGTGTATGTAGAGGATATGAACATGGAAGATAATGAGTAAAATAAATATGTTATGTGATAAAAAGAAAAAAAATGTAAAGGAGTTTTAAATGGAAGTTATATTTCTAGAGGTATATAAAGCATAAGAAAAAAATGAGAACTTGGCATCATTCCTAACCATAAAACCCACCAAAATCCACACAATGATGAATGGAACAAGTGACCTAGGTGAGTGAGCACAATAAGGATGAATGTGGAGAGCTTAGAAGAGCATGAAGGGAGCTCACATGGACCAGATCTTGCTACAGTAAGTGCATCTTCCAAATAGAGAGATAACCTCTAGGCAAACTTTTTCAATATGTGCAGATGAAAAAGGGGGCACAGCTTATGATCCTTGAACATACTGAGACAGAAAGACTTTAACAATCTTTATTTCATCCTACATTTCTACTTTAAGGAGAGATCATTTAATATCTGCATAAAACTTATGAATTTGGTTTTGTACAAGCTCTATCCTGAAAAGAAGAAAGCACAGATTTAAATTCCATATAATATTTGGTGAACAGTTAATGAATAATTGTACTAAATATACTGTGTATAAAACTTTTTAACCTGAAAGAAGAAGGTTTAAACAGTAATGTGAATTATTTCTGGAACTTTTAAGGTCATTTTGGATATTTACTCCTATGCTATTTACTAATTTATGAAATTAATCACAAGCTAGTAATCATAAAACAAATTACTGGTCAAAAAGAGAAAAATATTTAACTATAAGAATGAATCATTTTAAACTAAATATTAATTCAGATTTTGCCTTTGAAATATTGAGAATAAAACAAAAATGGCATTAACAATAATGCAAACAGTACAAAGAAAAAATTAAATAAAATAAACTTTTTACTGCATATCCTGACTGGCAAGAAATATACTTCACAACTTTTGAGGAACATATAAAAGATACATGTATTTGTACATGTATTTGTTTTTATTCTTTTAGAAATGGTAAGATGTTCTGAAGGGTGGTACCTGCAAACTATATGTAAGATGGAAACGCCAAATGCAGTAAGTGGCTAGAAATTCTGACTGAAGTCAACTCCAAGCATGGAACACACACAGATCAGGGCAAAGCTGAATGCCTCAACAGTTACACAGTTCATCCTTCTGGGATTTTCTGAAATTCCCAATATCCAAGGGTTTCTGTTTGGAATGTTCTTCATAATTTATTTGATTATCATAATTGGAAATAGCTTAATTACTGTGATAACTAGAATTGACCCTGAACTACAGAAGCCCATGTACTTTTTCCTGTCAAATTTTTCTTCTGTGGAAATCTGTTATGTATCCGTCACTCTACCTAGGATTCTGTTCAACATTGCTACTCAAGACAGAAGCATATCTGTGCTGAGCTGTGCCACACAAATGTGCTTCTTCCTTATGCTGGGAGCCACTGAGTGCTTCCTGCTGGCTGTGATGTCCTATGACCGCTATGTGGCCATCTGTAACCCTCTGCACTATCCTCTGGTCATGAATCCAACAAAGTGCACTCAGCTGGCAGCAGGCTCCTGGCTGGGAGGCATCCCAGTCCAGATAGGACAAACCTGCCAGATATTCTCTCTACATTTTTGCAATTCTAACAAAATAAATCACTTCTTCTGTGACATACCACCCATTTTCAAGCTGGCCTGTGGAGACACTTCTATGAATGAGCTGTCTGTCTATTTAGTGGCAATACTATTTGCTGCAGTCCCTTTTATACTGATACTTGCATCTTACAGCAAAATCATTGCCACCATTCTGAAGTTGCCAACAGCCACAGGACAGGCAAAAGCCTTCTCAACATGTTCTTCCCATTTACTTGTGGTGTTTTTGTTTTTTGGATCAGCCACTGTTACATACTCAAAGCCAAAGTCAAGCAATTCTCCAGGAATTGACAAAGTCTTCTCTCTGTTCTACACCATTGTGACTCCTATGTTCAACCCTCTGATATACAGCTTCAGAAACAAAGATATAATTAGTGCCCTGAAAAAACTGTTATGTAGAAAATATTGTCAGACAGTATGCCCTAAACTCTAGCATACTCTATTAACTTCTTAGACTTAACTATAGGGGCACTCTTATCTTGGGGGCGGGAGGGGATCACAGAGTGATACTTCTTAGCTACTTCTATGTGGTAATCTGCAGCCCCATTTGCTATTCCCTAGTAACTAGTGCCTAGTCTATGCCTCCAAATAATGGTATCTTCTGAGCTCAGAAGAGCTATCATTTATAAAGTTTGTAATTGCAAATGTTTGTTTTCCTCTTTTTATGATTTTTATCTAATAAGACACTTCTCTTGTAACATACCATCTAATATTAATATTGGTTGTGTGAACAGTTTGGGTAACAATGATGATACTTTTGGGTTCTGCTTATTTGCTTTAGTTCTTCTTATGTTAAACTTGTTCTAGTATGAAACTGTCTCATAATCTTGAAATTGCCATAAGCCATATGGTAGGCTAAAGTAGCTTTCTATTCATTGTGCTTTGTAGTTGTCCTGTTATATAATAAGTTATTTGTCTTTGTATATGTTTGTAATTCCCATAATTGTTAAATGTAACAAGCATGATAATGAATAGTTAGCTAACTGTGTAGACATATATTACTTTATATTTGGTTATATTAACATTATAGAACTCTTTTTAATTATATTATATCTGACTTTACAGTGGTAATGATTTCCCAATTAGATTTGATTTGTATATGTTAAGACAAAGTTATGTATGCACTATCAAATAAACAGCTATTCCATTTTAATACATACATTTTGTACAATATTCATTTTCCAAAGTACATGTTTTTATAAATGAAAATTATTTAATTTTATTTACTAATCTAGTTTGTTGAAGTCCATAATTCCAGAACAAACCATGTCTACCAGAATCACTGAGAGTTCTAATCTCAATCCTCAGACAGCAGGGAGAATGCATACTGATAATATACTGAGCCTTTGAGCAGATATTCTGATATACTATCACAAAGTTATTGTCTTTTACAAACTTTTAAGTTAGTGATTTCATGTTGTTTTGTTTTGTTTCTGGTTTAGGACATAAGATGAACTTTTGTTCCACTGGCCACAAACTAGAGCCACATGAAAAATTGGAGCCTCGATTGAGGAATTTTTTCCACTGGACTGGACTCTGGGCATATCAATGAGCTGTTTCCTTAAGTTTTTGTTGATGTAAAAGGCACACAGTCTGTGTTTAGAGTTATCCCTAGACAGGTAGGCATAGGCTTTATAAAAGTAGTTGAGCAAGACAGATGAGGAAAACCCTTAGCAGTACTTCCTCTTTTCAGCTTCCTGCTTAAACCTCCACACTGACTGTCTTTATTTGCAGACTGTTAGGTTAAACATGGGCCAGAACACACACACACACACACACACACACACACACATGCACACACACTGCAAACAAAACAAAAAACAACAAAACAATAAACAAAAACCCCCAAAACTTTTCTACATGCAACTTTCTTTGGATCATAATCTCTATGACATCACCAGAAAGCAAAAGCAAAGTGTAGACAATAGATATTTGAGAAAAATTTCAACAGAAAGAGATACGCATATGAATAGTTTGGGTTAAAAATGGCTCTCCAAACAACTCAGTTGGGTTTTCTTCCTTGCTTGTGCTTGTTGCTTTGAAAATCTTACTGTTGGGGTCTGGGAATTTCCATGCACCATAAGTTTACCAATCTAAGTCAAGCACAAATGATTTCTTGAACATACACCAGAATACTAGATGTCTAAGACAACAAGAGGAAAAACCTAATTGTGGCACCAGTCTGTCCTCAAGGGAGGCTTTCTATAGAAAAAAAAAAAAAAACCTATATGTCTACAGGTTCAAAGATAAGTTATGAAGTGGTACAGTATTTTGGGGGTAACAAGTCAAAAGTATCATCAGCTAAATTTAAACTGACTGGACCTATGTGAGGTAAGAAGGGTGATGGACAGATGGTAAGCAGGGAAATTTTAAAATATTGAGATAACAAGGTAGAAGCAATCCAGCTATAACTATTTGGCTCATTATTGAGATTTTTAGTGTCAGGTATGGATATTTACTTCTGGGAAGTTTAGTCTGAGGAACCAGAGCTTAAATGTACTTATGAGCAGAAGTGGAGACTGAATGGAAAATGACTACAGTTATGCTTAAACGGGAAGGTCTCAACATTTACCAAGATCATCACACATGCTAAGAACATGTTATTCTACTTAGCTACATACAAAAAATTTTAAAGGTCTCATTTGGGCATTTATAATTTCATTAGGGATTACTATAAGTATTAAATACAATTTGTTTCTTCAGAGGCAATGAATTCTGTATGCTAAATCATGCTGCTTAATAAAGTGAAAGTTAATATTTTGTAAGAATAAGAGCTAAAAATCTCACAATATTAGCCTTTAGCTTTTTAATGAATATTGATAAGTGTTATACAAAAATATTTCTCTCCATTAATTAATTTATTTATGCATTTTATATCTTGATCACTGCCACCCTGCCAATCATCCCTAAAGTTTTACCTCATCACTCTATTCCCTTCTACTTGAAGAGTGTGGGGCCCTCCTGAGTATCTCCCCATTCTGTTGCACCAATACAAAAGTATTTTTATGAAAACATACAAAGTACATTAAAATAACAAAGAAGAAAGACATTAATAAGTAAGCATTTATTTCTTAAAAGGTTGAATACTCACATGTGCATTTTACATGCATATAAAAATAATGTGTGAATGAGTATTAACAATAAGTATTATAGATATATATAAATCATCTTTTTACTATTTCTTCATTTCACAGGAAAAAAATTATGTATATATATATATATATGTATGTATGTATGTATGCATATGTATATATATGTATATGTGAGTGTATATATATGTATATATATATATATAATATGAATGAGTTGAAGTTCATAACATTTGAAAAATCTACATTTTAGAATGGTTAAAAAAATTACAAGTGTCATTAAAGCACGTCTGCCCAAGATAGGGATGCCTCTTGAGGGATCTGCCAGAGTCAAGTAGCTGAGCATGCTTGTATCTAACCATCAGATTGAGCACAGACACCCCAGTGAGGATGCTGGTAGGGGGATGAAGAAGAAGCTGAAGGGGGTTGTGTCCTCGTGGGAAGAACAACATTGTAGACCAACCAAATCCTCCACAGCTCCCATGGACTAGATCACCAAATATTGAGCATGCATTGAGAGGCCCATGGCTTCAGTTGCATATGCAGTGGAGAATAGAAGTGTCTGGCATCAATGTGAGAAGAGGCCTTTAGTCCAGGGAGGGCATTGTTTCCCAATGTATGGGAATGCCCAGGCACTGATTTGGAGAGGGTGATTGGGAGCTAGTGCACCTTTGTGAAGCCAAGTAGAGGGGGAGAAGGGATGAGAGCAGGATGGGTGAAGGTGTTAACATTTCAAATGTAAATACAAAGAGTATATAATTTTAAAAAATTAAAAAATGAGTAAAGGCATGGGCCAACACACTTGAAAAAAAATTCCTGCCAAAGAAAATACACACAAAAGAAATATATGGCAGAAAATAATCAAACTCACAACTAAAATTAACCAAACAGAAACACAAAGAACTATATAAAAAAAAAAAAAAAACCACAAAACAAAACAACCAGAAACTAGTACTTTGAGAAAATTAACAAGATAGATAAACCGTTAACAAGGCTAAACAGATAGCACAAAGAGAGTACAAAAGAGAGTAAACAGATAGCACAAATTAACAAAATCAGAAATAAATAGATACCCATAACAGAAACGAAGGAAATTTTTAAAAAATTGTCATATCTTAATGCAAAAGCCTATACTTCCCAAAACTGGACAATCTGGATGAAATGAACAATTTTCAAGACAGATACCAGATACCAATGTTTAATCCGGATCAGATAAACCATCTAAACTGTACCAAAACCACCAAAGAAATACAAGTTGCAATTAAAACTCTCACAAACCAAAAAAGCCTAAGACCAGATGGTTTTAGTTCAGAATTTTCCAGACTTCAAAGAAGTCATAATATCAATATTCTTCAAACTATTCCACAAAATAGAATTTATTTGAGTTCCATTTTGTCTGAAATATTTTCTCTTGTTAGTTTACTGCATAAGATTAATTTTTGGTAGATATTTTATGTGTCATAGATTTTTGTAATCTGTCTTTATCATCCATAAATAACCAGAATGATTTGAACTCCTGCAGAGATGTTTGGGCATTTTTTCTCTCTCTCTCTCTCTCTTTTTTTTTTTTTTTTTTTTTTTTTTTTTTTTTTTTTTGCATATGTTTAATTTCAAAATAAAATAAAACAAATAGAAAAAAAACACAATACACAACACCCAACCCTGATATTTTGTGGGCATTTCTTAAATTCACATTTAAATTCCAGATAGAATGAGGAGGCATTTTTCTGTTCTGCTGTAACTAGAATTATGGGCGTTGCTAGTCTTTAGGACAAATATATGTACAAGTTTGGATGCATGTTGCTGTCCTACTATACAGATTTATAAAGCTAAGGTACTTTCAAAATAAAATACTTTAAGAGTAGAAAAAAAAAGAAATTAGGGAATTGACATACTTCACAATAGTCACAAATAATATAAAATAACATGGTGTGACTCCAACAAAGCAAACTAAAGATCTGTATGACAATAAATTTAAGTCCCTGAAGAAAGAAATCAAAGATCTAACAAGATAGAAAGATATGCCATCCTCAAGGAATAGAAGGATTGATATATTAAAAATGGCAATCTTGCCAAAAACCAATTTGCAGAATCAATGCAGTACCCATCAAAATCCCAACTCAATTAGTCATAGAGTTAGAAAGAGCAATTTGCAGGTAGATCAATGGAATAGAATTGAAAGCCCCAAAATGAAACCACATACCTAAGGTCACTTGATTTTTGACAAAGAAGCTAAACCATCAAGTGGGGAAAGGGGCCTATATAAACTAACTCTGGAGAGTGTCCCAGGTCATAGCTTACAGTTTCTTAGTCTAAGCTATGGCCTAATTTGTCAGTCTTGGAAAATGCTTTCAATAAACCAGCCCTGTTTAGATGAAACCAGAAGCTGAGTGATTTGTGTGGCAATTCCTGAACACCAATGTAAATAAATAAATAACTAAGAACTGAAAATTGTTACTGCATTTTCTGACTGACAAGAAATAGTATTCACGTTTGAATATATATATATATGATGTGTATTTTTTTCATTCTTTTAAAAATTTTAGGAAGTTCAGAAAACTATTTGTAACACAGGAAAACCACATACAGTAATATGACTTTGATTACTGACTGAATCAGCTCCAGGCACTGAATACAAAAGATCAGAGCAGAGGACAAGGCCTCCAAAGTGACAAAATTCATTCCTATGGGGTTTTCTGAATTTCCCAACCTCCAGGGGTTTTAGTTAGAAAGGTTCTACATAATTTACTTGATTATCATAATTGGAATTAACTTCATTAATGTCATTTTAAAAATTGATCTTGCACTATTGAAGCTCATGCATATTTTTATACCAAGCTTTTCTTCTCTGAAAATATTTTTTATATCACTCTTCCCAGGATTCTGTTCAATACTGGTAGTCAGAATGCAAGTATATCCAACTTAGCCTGTGCAATACAGTGTCTTTTTACTTTTCTTTTTCTCACTTAGTTCTATTTAATTGAATATTTTATTAATTTACATTTCAAAAGTTATCCAACGTTTTCTGTTTTCTCCTCTAAAAAGCCTCTCTCCAATCTTTTCTCCCCCGCTTGGTCTACGAGGGAGAACCCACCAACCCACTCCTACCTCCACTCACTGGCATTTTCCTGTATGGGGGCATGAAGCCGTCCCAAAACCAAGGGTCTGTTTTTCCCTTGATGTTCAAGAAGTACATTCTCTGCTACATATGCAGCTGGAGCAATGGGTTGCTCCATGTGTGCTCCTTGGTTGTTGATTAAGTCCCTTGGAATTCTGGAAGTCTATTGTATTGATAGTGTTGTTCTTCCTATGGGTTCAAACCCTGTTAATTTCTTTAGTCCTTTCTCTGACTCTTCTTTTGGGAACCCCGTGTTCAGTCCAATGGTTGACTGCAAGCATCCAGCTCTGTATTGTCAGACTATGGCAGAGCTTCTCATGAAACAGCTGTATCAGGCTTCTGTCAGCAAGCACTTCTTGGCCTCCTCAATAGTGTCTAGATTTAGTGTCTGTATATGAGTTGAGTCCTCAGGTGGGGCAGTCTCTGGATGGCATTTCCTTCAGTCTCTGCTCCACACTTTATCTCTGTGTTTCCTCCTGTGAATATTTTGTTCCCCTTCTAAGAAGGACTGAAGCATCCATGCTTTGTTCTTTCTTTTTCCTAATATTCATGTGGTCTGTGAATTGTATTATGGGTATTCCAAGCTTTTGGCCTAATGTCCACTTATCAGTGAGTGCATAATGTATGTTCTTTTGTGACTGGGTTTCCTCACTCAGGATGATATTTTCTAGTTCCATAAATTTTCCTAAGAATTCCATGAAGTAGTTTTTTTAATAGCTGAGGATTATTTTATTGTGTATATGTACCATATTTTCTGTATTCATTCCTCCATCAAAAGACATCTGGGTTATTTTTAGCCTCTGGCTATTATAATTAAGGCTGCTATTAACATAGTGGAGCATATTTTGGATGTGCACTTGTTATATGTTGGAGCATATTTTGGATATATGCCCAGGACTGGAATATCTAGGTCCTCAAATAGTACTATGTCCAATTTCTTGAGGAACAGACAGACTGATTTCTACAGTGATTGTACCAGCTTACAATCTCACCAACAATGCTTCTTACATCTGATTGGAAACATTGAATGTTTCCTTTTAACTATGATGCCTTATAACTATTATTTTACAATCTCCAATCCTCTGAACTATCCCTTAGTCATGAACCCAATAAAGTACATATAGCTTGCAGAAGGGTCCTGGATCAGTAGCATGCCATTCCAATTTGGGCAATTATTTCAGATACTCTATGTACATTTCTGCAATTCAAACCAAATACACCCCTTTTTCTGAGATATACTACTATTATCACGATGGCCTCTGGAGATAAGTCTGTCTATTTATCAATATCCTCCTTGTGTCAGTCCATTACATGTTGATACTTTTTCCATATACCAAAATCATTACCTCCATCCTGAAGTTGCCAAGAGCCACAGGACAGATAAATATATTCTCAATATATTCTTTGAGTTTGCTCTTTTGCGGCATTTAGAAGAGCCACTGTTATTTATTTGAGGCCCAAGTACACCAATTCTCTGACAAATTGTTTTCTCTGTTCCACACCATTATGATCTCTATGTTCAAATCTTAATATACAGATTTAGTAGCAGTGGTGGCTACACTGCAGAAATTGTTACATAAGACATAATGTCATGCTTGCGAGTGTAAAGTAATTTCTTTAACTACCTGTGGCACAGGTAGACACTTACCCTGGGTGTCACAGAGTCCTACTTTCTAGCTATTGCTAAGGGCCTTCTGTAGGTCTCTGTGCTAATGCCTAATCTAAGCATTTAGCTACTGGTGGGCTTTTCAATCAGTATAATTCTTGTTTACCTAGGGAAGATTGTAGGTGTTCTCTTTATCATTTTAGTGTTTCTACCAAATCAGGCATTTCTTTGACATTGACCCCCCCCCCCACTTGGTGCTGTGTTTTTATCCCTGTTCCATTTATATTAATAATTTTCTACTAAAACAAAATGTTTTAATATTGGTATCAGCCCTATGTTGGCATAAAAATTAAAATCCTGTACTTTCTGTTCATTGCATCTGAAGGTGAAGTGTTATTATTGTGACTCTGATGATTTATCCTCAAGTAAAACGAGTATCATATCAACACTGAGTAAGTTATAATGTAAAGAATTATCTAGAGTTCATCATGCTAAATTGGCAAACATGATTTTTTATTTGTTCACAATATAATTTCAGAACTATTCTTGTTTGTGTATGGAACATTTGATTTTTAAACAGTAAACATTTCAAAATAAAATTTTATGTTTACATATTAAACGACAATGTTGTATGTACTATCAAATAACTAAACATTCAGTTTTCATACGTAAACCTTTGCCTAATATTCACTTCCAAATTGTATTAGTTTTTAAAGAAAGCATTTACTTAAGCTTACTACACCAGTGGGTTAGAGTACAGGAAGGGAAAGCTCCTGGAAGAGCTGAGAGTTGTAATCTCAAACCACAAAACAAGCATTAGGCAAAAATGCACACTGGAAATATCTAGAGTCATCTAGCACAAGTGTTGTTATATTACTACAAATCATGTAATTCTCTTATAAGAAATAATGCTGTTAGGGTATGCAATTTTTTTTAAAGAATTTAGGTATGTTTTTCAGTTTTTGTCACCTTGCTATAAAGTAATGTCAGTCCTATGGCAAGTAGAGACTTGATTGAAGAATTGCCATTTATCAGATTGGACCCAGGAAATATCTGTGTAGCATTTTCTTAATTTCTGCATTATTTAAGATATTCTAGCATGTCATGACCAGTGCTCCTTTTTCCTGGGGTATGTCTCTCTCTCTCTCTCTCTCTCTCTCTCTCTCTCTCTCTCTCTCTCTCTCTCTCTCTGTGTGTGTGTGTGTGTGTGTGTGTGTGTGTGTGTGTTGTTGTTGTTGTTGTTGTTGTTGTTGTTGTTGCTTCCTTTGGTTGGAAAAAAAATCAAAGGAATTAAATGAATGCTTTGAACCATGGCCTTTATCACATGAAAAGAAGTAAAATAAACAGTAAACAATAGGTATTATATGAAAGATGTACTCAAAAACACACACACTCATGTGCTTAGCTTGCATTAATAATGACTCTCCAAAGAACTCAGTTTAAGCAAAATATTCCCAGGTTTCCTTATTCATTTGTTTTTATAGTATTAAGAATCATACCAAGAACCTTACACATACTAAATAAGAGTTTATATTACTTATCTACATGCATAAGAACATAACAAATATCATTTATATGTATGTAGTTCTATTAATCATAACTGTATGTATAAAATAAAACACATATTTTAATTGAAGCTTTATGTATGATAAACATTGCTATTAAATAAAACAAATGTTATTAAGATATTAATATATCATGCTCTGGAATCCATATTGTACTTCACAATTCTTTCCCTTAGTCACCCAAGTAACACAGACCCCATGTATGACTGGGCACAATGACCTATAGTATATATCTTCTAACTTCTCTTAAAGCACATCCAGGAACTACAAACTACATCCCTCCCATGGGCTATATATTTCAGCCCACACTTTCCTGCCATTATGGAGGAATGCTAGCATGAGGGAGCACAGGACAAACTTTATCTAGAGAATGCAAAAGTACCTACTGTCCACTTACATGTTACTATCCTAATCTGAACTTAAAAAAGATTTCAATGACACTACTAAAGCTCTGTTACTCAGCTCTGAGACTGGAGAAACTGCCTCCTGTTAGAAATGGCTCCTATTAAAATCTGTTAATATGAGTTTGCTTCTTTAATTTTATTTTATTTTGTTTTTTTTCTGTTTTGTTTGGATATATTTTATTTACATTTCAAATGTTACCCCCCTTCCCAGTTTCCACTCCATAAAACCCCTATCCCATCCCACCTCCCCCTGCTTCAGTGAGGGTGCTCCCCCACCCACCTTGACATTCCCTACATTGGGACATTGAGTCTTGGCGGGTCCAAGGGCTTCTCTTCACATTCCCAACAAAGCCATCCTCTGCTACATATACAGCTGAAGCCATGGGTCTGTCCATGTGTACTCTTTATATAGGGTTTAGTCCCTGGAAGCTCTGGTCATTTGGTGTTGCTGTTCTTATGGGATCACAATCCCCTTAAGCTCCTTCAGTTCTTTCTTTATCTCCTCCATTGGAGACCCTATCCTGAGTTCAGTGGTTGGCTGTAAGCATTTGCCTATGTATTTGACATGATCTGGCAGAGCCTCTCAGGAGACAGCTATATCAGGCTCCTGTCAGCATGCAATTCTTGGCATAAGCAATAGTTCTTGAGTTTGGTGGCTGTTTATGGGCTGGATCTCCAGGTGGGTCAGTCCCTGGATGGCTTTTGCTTTAGTCTCTGCTTCATACTTTGTCTCTGTATTTCCTTCTGTGAATATTTTTATTCCCCCTTCTAAGAAGGACTGAAGCATCTGCACTCTGTTCCTCCTTCTTCTTGAGCTTCATGTTGTCTGTGAATTGTATTTTGGGTATTCTGAGCTTTTGGAAATATGGGGCACTTCTTTATGATGGTTTATTTGCATATATCAGTGCCACTGGGACAGGTGTCAAAAATTTCCTCAGTATGGCTACTGCTAATGGCACTGCTTCTAACAGTGGCAGCAAATTTCATGTGAAATAAAGAAGTTTACATAATCTTTATTGTTTTCTCAGCCACTTAAATTATCTGGTCTCATGTTTAAAGTTTTTGTTTTCTCATCATTTGGACAAAAAAAATGAGTCTTTGAGAACATTGCTTTCACAAAGACTTAATTTTAAACATTATTTTGCCTAAAATTAGCATCCTGTTGCTTTCTAAGGTAAATATTTTATGGACTTATTTCATAGCAAAATCTCCAAATCTCTTCAGAAATTTTAAAATTTAGTCTTACATTGCAATTGTTTTTGTAAAAAAATTATGAATTGATAAATATCTTCTGACATTTAATAAAATTTATTTTAGCAATAAAAAAAGAAAAGAAAATCCTTCAGCCAAATAATAATCAAAAGCCTAAATATAGAGAACAATCAATGACTATTGAAAGCTGCAAGGGAAAATTTCCAATTACTATATAGAGGCGGACCTATCACATTACAATTGATTCTAAGAGACCACAGATAACAACCCAGATCACTATAATCAGCAAAACTTTCAATCACTATAAATGGAGAAAAGAAGATATTCCATGTGAAACCAAATTTAAACAGTATCCATCTACACATCCAGCTATACAGAAAGTACTAGAACAAAAACTGAAACCCAAGAAGATGAACAAGAAAGTAAGTGTTGAGGCTTAATAATGTCATGTTTGTGTGTCAAATTGACAAGGGGTCAATTCTACCAGCTGGTTTTGTGTCAACTTGACACAAGCTGGAGTTATCACAAAGAAAGGAACCTCAATTTAAGAAATCCAGCTGTAAGGCATTTTTTCAACTGGTGATCCAGGGGGGAGGGCCCAGCCCATGTGGTTTGTTCCATCCCTGGGCTGGTAGACTTGTGTTCTATAAGAAGGAAAGCTGCGCAATCCATGGGAAGCAAGCCAGTAAGTAACATCCTTCCATTGCCTTTGCATCAGCTCCTGCTTCCTGACCTGCTTGAGTTCCAGTCCTGACTTCCTAGGTGATGAACAGCAGTGTGAAAATTCTAAGCTGAATAAACCCTTTCCTCCCCAGTTTGCTTCTTGGTCATGATGTTTTGTCCAGGAATAGAAACCCTGACTAAGACAGCACGTATACAAAACATAAAAACTGAAAGAAACTGTACAGCAAAACTCCAAATAACCCAATTTAAAAGTGAGGTAGAGATCTAAGAGAATTCTCATCAGAGAAATCTTAAATGGCTGAGAAGCACTTAAATAAACGTACAACGTTTATCATGGAAATGTGGATGAAAATGACCCTGAGATTACCTCTTACACTTACCAGAATGGTTCAGCTCCAGATTGTAAGGGGCAACTCATGTTGATAAACATGTTGAGCAATGGAAACATTGCTCTTATGATAGTGAGAGTACAAACTTGTACAGTCACTTTGAAAATCAATTTGGTGGTTTCTCAGAAATCTGTAAATAGCTCTACCTCAAGACACAGCTCTACCACTACTGGAGATATACCAAATACTCGCTCAACCATGCCAAAAGACCACATGCTCAGTTATGTTCATAGCAACTTTATTCATAGTAGCCAGAAACAAGAAACAAATTATATGTGAATCCACTAAAGAATGGATGAATAAATTGTAGTCCGTTTACACAATAGAGTCTAGCCATCAATTAAAATCAATGTCAATATAAAATTTACAGACAAATAGATGTTGCTAGAAACAAACAAACCATCCTGAGTAGGGTAATCCAGACCTATGAAGGCAAACATGGTATGTACTAAGTTATAAGTAGACATTAGCCATAAATTAAATGAAACCTATGTTACAGTTCACAAACCCAAAGAAGATACATAACAAAGAAAATCAGGGGCCATATGTGAATCTCCGTGAGAAAGGGATAGAGAAAAGACATAATGCACATAAATGGACAGGTGAATATGTAAACATCAATTTTATGTCCTCTGAGGAAGTTATGAGATGAGAGCCATAACCATGCTTTCAGTTACCTGTCATGGACTCTGCACAAATTAGTTTCTTCTATGTTTTCTGTATCTCTTAGACTAGATGTGAAAGTTTATTGACTCCATACAATCTAATCCTGAGAAGCCAGGGCCTTGAAGACTTTAGATTCCATCCTTTGTCTGCTAACCTACACCTAGAATGTTTCAACCTCTGAGACTTACTGAAGACTAAACTCATTCTTCCTAGCTATTTTTGAAGTTGGCTGTTGTGTTTCCTTAACCTATTCTGGATAAAACTTGCTTTCAAGCTTATTGATTCAAATTGGCTTCTCTCAGTTTCTGACTGAATTGCTCTGCTTGTAAAAACTGCCTCTGAAATCTAAGAACTAAAAACTGCTCCCAACTGACTCCTCCCTGAACTGGACTTTTTCTTCCTCACTGTTCTTTAACTTGCCTCTTTCCTGTCTTTCTGAGAGTAGAGAACATCCTACCTTTAACTTATTCTGTTAAATATTTCTTGGATTCATCATCTTATCACTTTGTATACCTTTCAATTTGATGTCATTGTTCAGAATAAAACGTATGTACTAAAGGGCTGTGTGTATTCCATCCAGAAGATTCAAAGGTGTGTGTTAGGGTCATGTCTGAATTTTTGCCAAAAAATTTAGAAATGTCTATTCTGGCCAAAAATAGTATCATATTTTTGTATCAAAAGCCAGATCATATCATTTGAAGTGGTCCTTTGTCAGAGCAGACATGTTACCAGATTTAAAATCCTCTATAAGCTCTATGTGGAAGAGTAGATAGGAACCTGAGAAATCAGGTGTGGGGAGGGCAGAGAGAGAAATTACTAGGAGAGATAACTTGAATGAGGTAGGAGAGCATTCCCTGAAAAAAACTCAGAAATCTAGAACAAGAGAAACTCCCAGAAACTAATAAAAGTGACGTTAGCTCATACTACAATGATTGCGGTATATGGAGTCTGAATTATCTATCACCTGTAATTGGGTAAGACACAAATCATTCCAGAAAACTTCTGGTCTAAAATTTGCCCCACCTACAAGATGTGCTCAGGTAAACTTATAGCAGAAACTAAGGGAGTCAACAAAGGCTGGCCCAGTTTGATATGCATGATGTGAGGAAGATCCCACTACTGACAGTCTTAATGATACTCTGTTATATTTGCAGACAGGAGCTTAGCATACTGTCATCAGAAAAGCAACTAACCTACAACTTATGGAAAGAGACACAGAACCCAAATCCATTCCTTATATGGACCTTGGGTAATCCTGAAAAAGAGTAGAAGAAAGAATTTAAGGAGCCAAAGACTCCTATAATTTAAGGACACCAAGTAAGATGTACTGGATCAGGCAATCTGGACCCCTAGGGGCTCACAGAAACCAAACTGCCATACAGACAGTATGTGTGGGGAAGATCTAGGACAGTTGAGTTGAAAATATTTTATGTAAATAAGTGATTAAAACTGAACTTAAAATAAAGGCATACATTTGCTTTTTATATGCACATCACATGTACATTTAAGATGCATAAAAATGGAAGTACTCATGAGGATATAATCATCAATGTGTCGTGTGTCTATGTCAACATCAATTGTCTTCTTGCTCTTCCTTTATTTCTCTGACATAGGGGTCTATATATGGGGCTAGACATGGGCAAGTGTCAAACACAAACACGTCTGAACACACACACTGTTGTCAATTTCTGGTACTACTCTCAGTGTTCTTTTTTTTTTTTTTCCTTAATAATTACAAAATTGAAACTAAAGCCAAAATGTACAAATAGAGTAGTTTGCTTCTGTTTCACCTTATTTTATTTTTTATTTAATGTATATATTTTATTTTTTAACATTTTGAGTGGAAGGAAAAAGAATTTTTTTGAATCAGACTATAGCATGGGGAAGAACCATATCCCTAGAGTGGATATCATTTCCTACTTAAACAGCTCTTGTGTTTGACATTACCTTAAATGCTTGAAAGTATTTTGTCTGAACAGATTTTTAAAAATTATTTAAGCCTTAATGCTCAAAGCTGGTTACTATTTTTTTCCAAATCAATAAAGGTAAGACATAGATTTAACTTAACATGAGCTCAAGCTACATTTGACTTATGCCACATGTGTATTGAACTTGTCTCTCCTTTTAAATGCCAATATGAGATGGAATTGAAAAGGAAAATTGGAACTCCTCTACCATTTTTATCAAATATTTTTTTTAACTCTTCTAACATTTTATGATATAGATAACAGAAAAAAAGATGAAGAAAATAGTTTTGTATAAAAGACCAATATAGTAAAGAAAAATAATAATATGGACACCATCTTATATGGTAACTTGTATCAACTTGTTAACATAATTTATTCAAATATAGGTATTATTTATCCTTAGTCAACCTTTCATTAGAAATGTGAGGATTTATTTGGAATATTATATTTAGCACACACACACACACACACACACACACACACACACACACATATATATATACACACACAATTTTCACAATATATTAAATTATATTGACATCTACTTGTTCTTACTGAAAGTATTTTATATATTTCAAAGTAGTACTTATTTTAGCTTCATTTTAGTATGTAATATAAAAACCAGAAATGGAAAGCAAACACTTGTTAGCATTTGAAAAAATTGATTTCCATTTTGAATCAGTGTTTGGAATGTGAATTCTTAACCACAAACCATGCACAGCTTTAAACTCACATCTACTGGGCAGAACTCTCTATGCTAGTTTGTCTCTTTGTCTTTAGGTAAATAGCAATGTGGCAATTGGACAGTAAATATTGCAAATGATGTCATAATGGAAAAATTCTGTAAAAGTGTAAAATTATAATTTTTGCACTTTCAATAGTGATTACAAGGTATACACATTATATAGAAAAATAAAACTGCGATCAAATGAAGTTAAATACATTTATTTGAGTAGACAGCATAAGCATAGGAAAGTGGGTACATAAATGAAAGGTTGGCATTGTAAATCATTGAATCCAAAAAGTGGTTAGTATATATTCGTAGCTTTTTAGAAAATTCTTTAAAAGATTAACCATTTTCAAAGAATTCATTGTGAAAATATGGGAAATTCAATAAAATGTAATAATTATATCCAGAGATCAAGAGAAAGCAATGAAAAGAAACATTGCAATGTGACTGTGTCAATTAACACAGCACTGTATGCAATTAAGTTGACTGGGTTAATGAAAGTACATACAAATGTTCAGGATGAAATATGGTAAACCTGCTTTCCTGCAATAACATGTACACTAAAGTCCCTTCATAGAAAAATGATGATCTGAGAATTTTAATTCAATCTTGAGTTTATATCTAAATGTCATATGAACATAAAAATGTAATTAAAATAACTGATTTCCAATTTAACAAACTTCACACTGAACTGAATTTTCAGAAAAATAATGAGTAGAATCCAATGTAATCTAGCAGCTTGCTATTTAGTAATTTCATAAAACAAGAAAAAATGAACACAATAGAGTGAGAAACTATATTTGTATAGTAAAATAAACAACATGAAATTATTTTAAATATGTTTAAGAATATTTACCCATGTATTCAAATTAACATTACATTAATATCCACAGAGCACAAACAAAACTAGAAGCTTTTAATCGAAGGGACAAATGAACTATTAAAGATATAGACAGAAATTGCCTATTTTTCTTAGGAGAGAAAAATGAATATGGTTTGGCTCACCACCAAAGCCCCTAAAACCCATAGCATGTAGTATATTAGAAAATTTATAGGACTATTTTGTATGCATTTTTTAAAAACCATTGAATAAATTTGGAGCATGTAGAAAGCATATATGTTTTTTTCACGGGCACTAAAATATTTGCAAGAGCGTTACCATAACTTTATACATGATAAAATGAATACAAAGACAAGAAAATACATTACATTTTTCTTTGAATTGTCCCTACAGATGACATTTACAGAAGTCAGGGCAGAGGATAATGCTACCACCGTGACAGAGTTTCTCCTCCTGGGATTTTCAGACCTTCCCAGCTTACAAGGGATTCTGTTTGGGATGTTCTCCACAATTTACTTAATCATCCTGATTGGAAATAGTTTTATAATTGTGATAACTAGAATTGACCCTGCACTACGAAAGCCCATGTATTTTTTCCTGTCAAATTTTTCTTCTCTGGAAATCTGTTATGTATCAGTCACTCTACCTAGGATTCTGTTCAACATTGCTACTCAAGACAGAAGCATATCTGTGCTGAGCTGTGCCACACAAATGTGCTTCTTCCTTATGCTGGGAGCCACTGAGTGCTTCCTGCTGGCTGTGATGTCCTATGACCGCTATGTGGCCATCTGTAACCCTCTGCACTATCCTCTGGTCATGAACCCAGCAAAGTGCACTCAGCTGGCAGCAGGCTCCTGGCTGGGAGGCATCCCAGTCCAGATAGGACAAACCTGCCAGATATTCTCTCTACATTTTTGCAATTCTAACAAAATAGAACATTTCTTTTGTGACTTACCGCCCATTCTCAAGCTGGCCTGTGGGGATACATCAATACATGAGCTGTCTGTATACCTAGTGGCTATGCTGTTTGTTGCTTTCCCTTTTACACTGATACTTGCGTCTTACAGCAAAATCATTGCCACCATTCTGAAGTTGCCAACAGCCACAGGGCGGGCAAAAGCCTTCTCAACGTGTTCTTCCCATTTGCTTGTGGTGTTTTTGTTCTTTGGATCAGCTACTGTTACCTATTTGAGGCCAAAATCTACCCATTCTCCAGGAACTGACAAACTGCTCTCTCTGTTCTACACCATTGTGACTCCCATGTTCAATCCACTGATATACAGCCTGAGGAATAAGGAGGTAATTGCTGCACTGAGAAAGCTGTTATCTATAAAGTAATACTTGGAGCTGTGGAACAAAATACTGATTGCTTCTTACACATGTACTGAACAAATTGGTCAGTGTTTATTCATTTTATTGAATTCAGTCAGCTTATGCTTCTAAAATATCTGTGCTATTTTGAACGATAGCCTATATTGTTTATATTCAATAAAATGCGATATAAGGAGGATATTTTAATATGAATGAAGTACAATGTGCATGAAGTTTTAGTAGGAAAACATTGAAAAGATTTTTTTTTCGTTTAGATTAAAGGCAGGTTTATTGGGAAGCTGCTTATGAGCCAGTTCACTGGCCCCAAGGATTGAGTCCAGGGGAGTCTCAATGGGAGTGGAGGCTGGGGCGAGAGGAAGGGACAGCACTGAGAAAAGGAGCTTTGGGATTTCAAATTTTTGAAATTTGTGTTATAAATGCACAGATATATATCTATCTTAACATTTTAACTAGTAATTCTTTCAAATATCCTGGGATTCTCTCAGTAAGCATTATATAAAATTAACAGTAGTACTTTAAAATCAATCTGCTTTACTGAATTGCTAAATGAGTTAATAAAGTTGGTAATATTAATATGGTTTTTTACACTTCTGGCAACTTCTGAGTTTCTTAAAACATAAATAAACATGAAACAATTATTTCAATTTATTAATCAGTATAGTGTTCAGCCATAAGACTATAATAAATGTGGCATTTTCTACCTACTTATTATTAGTACACAAGAGTCTTGATAATAAATGTATTACATTACACTTCTGTGGATTGTGTCTAACTTTTTTACATTTCAACAAACATAGTTCATATGTGCATATGTGAATATATATATATATATATATATATATATATATATATATATATATATATATATATAGAGAGAGAGAGAGAGAGAGAGAGAGAGAGAGAGAGATAGGGCATTTGATGAGATGTTTCAATAGCAACACAGGTTTTCCTGCAATCATATGGACATGGACAGTGTAGGGGAATGTCAGGGCAGGAGGACAGAAGAGGGTGGGTAGGTACGTGAATACTCTTGGAGAAGCAGAGGAAGGGGTGCTATGATAGGGGATATGGAGGGTAATCCGGGAAAGGGGATAACATTTGAAATGTGTATTCAATAAAGTCAGTAAAAATATATATATGGGCATTACCTTACATTTGACTTTTGCCTCATGACTGTGAGGAAAAGATATAGGATCGTTTGTGGTCAGTCTAGTTTAAATTAAAATGAGGAATATTAAATTAAAACAATAGTGTAGATATCTTTACCAATGGACAACTCGCATTCTTTTCTGTCCTCTGTGAGAGTACAGACATGCACACATTTTACACACAAATACACATACCAGAATCATAATATTTTCAGTTATGATTATCTTCCAGACCACATTTCTGGGAATCCCTAGAAAACAATGGCCCTTAGCCCACAGATTGGAGCTTCTTGAATCTATGCATTAATATAAAAAATAGAATTTAAATACTAAATGTTTTATTTCTATATGCAATATATTGCCCTGTGCAGCATTGGTGAACAATTTTTGACAGTTTGAAACAGAGAAATGAAGTGTGTTAAATTTTATTTAGCCTTTCAAGTTCCTTAAATGTCACCATGTCGTTTTTATGGACTATATGAATAAAATGTTAGTTGTTAAATGGGTTATATTTATTTGTGTACAAATGATAGTCCAAGCAACATAATTAATTATCTTAACACAATGAATTCAATCACAACAGATGAGTACAAATAAGGAAAGACATTGGGGTGTCAGGATTTAGGTTACAGTGTTTCATAGGACACACCAAATAAGCAATGTGCTAAGAGGGAAAATGGTACTGATTCTGAACTGACCTTTTCTTAGAAAACAGTGAAGTCACTCCTTCCTCTTAAAACAGCAGAATTTCTATAACATTGTGAGGATATAAATTGATAGTGCTTGATAGCTTCCATAGGACACTGATCACATCTTTACCTTCACTCCAGCATACATGTACTTTCAACACGATTCTCACTGAGACTACATATAACAATGTGCAATGTTGTCCAAATTCATTGACTCTGAAACTATGAAACTGCAAATGTGCACTGTAAAGATTTGTAGAATGTGACAACTCAATATTAAGGAAACTTACAACCATATAAAATTGCATGAAATGTGATAGATGAAATATTTAGTCATTAAATTAAAACCTATTACAATACTTCGTGTCACCTCTTTCCCATTCTAGTGATACCATCTAAACTATAAAAGGCAGAGCATGGCAGAGGGGTGTTATAGAGAATCTACCAGCTAAGAAGATAGATGGCTCTTCAAGAGAGCTGAATTAAAGTTCTGATACCTATGTAAAGTTGCACACAGTTGCTTGTAATCACAAATGAAGGCAGATCTTGCTTACTGTTTATTGCTTATTGTATGTAGTAATACTCAAGTGCACCTAACCACACACAAACATACATACAGGTGTATACATATAATTACCTAAAAAATAGACAGAGGTGTTAGTTAGCAAGGTGACCAAGCAGGTAAAGATACTTAGTGTGCAAGCTTTATGACCTAAATTCCTAGAACCCAGAGAACTGTAGAAGAGAATAAACTCCATAAAATATTCTTTGCCCATGTGACAGAAACATAAATATCAATAATACGTTTTTAAATGTAAAATGAGTAAACTCTGGCTACCTCAGTCAAAAGCTAAGGCACCTGATAGCTAAAATGTCGACCACTGGGACTTGATCTCCAAAGAACATTTCACCACCACCCCTCCCATCTTTTCACCAGCCTTGTGACTGGGCCCCAACTTCCAATTCCAGGAGATTCCTGCTGTTCACATTTCAGTCTCAACAGTTAGAAGGACAATTGAGTGACCTGCCTGACAGCTATATCTCCCCAATCCCTAGAACACGCTCCCAATGACCCATTCTATTGCACCACTTTAAGACCTAATCTTAGCCAGGTCCCTACCTCCAATTCTGGCTGATTTCTGCTAATAATGTAGAGTGAATGACAAAAAAAAAAAAAAAAAAAAAAAAAAAAAATACTGGTATAGGCCTTAATAGTCAGAGGATCAAAGACTATCATCCTGCACCAAAGTGAAATATAGTTGTCAGAAGTTCAGTTTCCAACCTGATTCCCTATCAGATCCAGGACACAAAGACCAGAAGACCAAATAGGAAACAGAAACCAAGGACCAAAACTCCCATCCAACATATACAAACTCCAAAAGCAGCATCTAGACCTATAATTATTACAAATCCAGATGATAAGCTGCAAGTGTAAGAATAGTCCACACAGCTATGGCAATTCAGCAACACCAGTGCCCAGATATCCTGCTACAGCAAGACCTGAATATTTCAGTGCAGCTGAATCATAAGAATACAATTCTAAAATCAACTTTATGAAGGTGATGGGGTTCCTAAAGAAGAAATTTAAAAATGCCATAATAAATCAATACGGGGCTGGAAAGATGGCTCAGTGGTTAAGAGCACTGGCTGCTCTTCCAGGGGTCCTGAGTTCAAATCTCAGCAACCACATGGTAGCTCGAAATCATCTGTAATGAGATCTGATGCCCTCTTCTGGTATGTCTGACAACAGCTATGGTATACTTCCATATAGTAAATAAATAAATCTTTAAAAAAATATTTAAAAAATAAATCAACACATAGTCCAGAAAATTGGACAAAAATGAATAAATCCCTTATCAAGAAGGCAAAAAAAAAAAAACAGAAAAGCAAAATAAAACAAAACAACAAAACAAAAACAAACAAAAAACCCCAGTCATGTGTAAAAAACTGTTCAAGACTTGAAAGTGGAAATAAGAGTAATAAAGAAAACACAAACTGATGCAATTCTGAAATTGTGAAATCTATGTATATTAACAGAAACTATAGCCACAGAATTACCAAGAGTATACAGAAGATGGAAGAAAAAACCTGAAGGAGTAAAATTACTACAGAATAAATTAGTACATCTGTCAAAAAAAAATCTTAAATCTAAAAATAATTACACACTGAAACTTCCATGAAATCTGGGATATTATGCAGATCAAAAATCCATAGGAATAGTAGTAGAAGATTCCAAGCTCAAAAACCAGAAAAGAGATTTAACAACTTTACAGAAAAAAAGTCTTTCTGACCATAAGAAGCATATGCCTATCAATGTACAAGAAGCTTACTGGATGTCACATATATTGGATCAGAGGATAAGTCCTGTATACCCTTCCACATTAGATGTATTAGTTAACGTGCAAGTCAATGATGGGAAAGGCAATCATTCTTTCAGAGAAGAAGACAGATAAATAAATAAGCATAAAGTACTTTGATAAAACAAAAATGCCTATGTTTCCAAATATACTAGTAGCTTCCTTTGGTTGAGTATTAATTATGACTTATGAAGATTTTCAACAGACAGAAACAATACAAATAAAGGCAAACATTATAGAGATATTCAATAAATCATGTCTGCATATTAAAATAATATAACTAAACTTACATTAAATAGTTTAAGAATATTTATTTATTACAGTTCATCTTAAAATGATAATAGAAGAACCACCTAGGTAAAATCATGCAAATTGAAGAAGAGATAAATTATTAAAATAATTATACACAGAGACTGCCTATGTGTCTTAAGAGAAGAGAATTAATTTAGGAGGACTTACCATCAAAATTCACATAATACAAAACATTTAGTGTATTATAAAATTTAGAGAGGACTGAAGAAACTGCTAGTGGTTAAGAGGACTGACTGCTCTTTCAGAGGTCTTGAGTTCAATTCCCAGCAACCACATGGTGGCTCAAAACCATCTGTAAAGGAATCTGATGCCCTCTTCTGGTGTGTCTGAATGTATGCACATAAAATTAAAAAAAAAAAAAAGTGAACCACTACAACCAGACTCTTAAAAAAAGAAAATATATATTCAATAAAATAATTTAAAAAAGAAAATATAGAAGACTATTTTTATGCTTTTTAGATAAAAACATTTTGTTTACTATTCAAAAAATGTGAAGAATATACAAGACATTTTTATAATTTTTCCTCAAGGGCTCTGGAAATCTTAAAAGTATGTTACCATTACTTTGTACATAAGGAAAGCAATCCAAGAACAAGAAATTACTTTTGACTTTTCCTTGAATTGTCCCTACAAATGAAATTTGCAGAAATCAAGACAGAGGACAATGCTACCACTGTGACACTGTTTTCCTCCTGGGATTTTCAGACCTTCACAATTTACAAGGGACCACATTTCTAAAAATCCTGAGGCACCTGTGGAATTTAGGCTGATTAGAGCTTCTTGAATCTACATATTAATATAAGCACAGTAGCACTGAAGTACTAAAGCTTAATTTTTTATCTGAATATATTGCCATATGGAAAAATCAGTAAACAATTTATGAGAGTTGAATCAAAACAAATGTATCATGTTGAGTTCATGCCGCCTGTCTCTCTGGAACATTGTATAAAGCCCTTCAAGTTCTGTAAAGGTTATCAAGTTCTTTCTATGGAATACGTGATTAAAACACTAACTTGTTAAATGCCAGAGTTTTACTTGTGTACAAAGAATAGTCCAAGAATCATAATTAATTATCTTAACATTTAAACCAGGAGTATAGAAGTGAATGCCAATAACAGGGGACAAATAAGGAAGGAATCTGAGGCATCAGGATTTAAGTTACAGGTTTTGATTAGTAAACTGAGTAAGCAAGGAGCGAAGAGAGAGAACAGTAATGGTACCACACTAACATTTTTGGGGGAGGGAAAAAGTGAATCATGCCTTCCTCTGAAAGTACCAGAATTTTTATAAAAGTTTCACTGAGGGTATAAATTTATCATGCTCAAAAGCTTCCAGAAGGTGGTGCTACTCTGCTCACATCTATATTTTCACTTCAGCATACACATACTTGAAACATGATTCTCACTGAGACTACATATAACTATGTGCAATATTGCCCAACAACTGTAACTTTAAACCTACAACACTGTGAATGTCCATGGTAAACAAATGTAGACCTCTACAACTCAATATTAAGAAAACAAAGAATTTAATAAAATTTTGTGAAATGTGTGATTATATATTTGTAGGATATTAATATGGCTTACAGGTAAATTCATGAAAAAAATGTTCAACAGTTTAGTTGGTAAAGCAAAACATACGACAATACATTGTGATGTCTTTTTTTTCTCTGAATGATTACCATAAAAAAGATGAAAGACAGAGCAAGAGATTGTTTTGTTGTAGAGAGAGTGTCTATCAACTAAAAACATATGCTTTTCTAGATACCTGAGTTCAAATTCCACCACCATGCAATGTTTCTCACCATTGCCTGTAATTAGAAGCAGGCCGATCTGGTTGCTTCTAGCCTCTTTTTAGGCTTACATGCACAAAAAGACACACCAACAGACAGGTATAAATGCATAACTTAAAAATTTACCAGAGATATTAGCAAGATGACTCAGCAGATAATATTTGTTCTGCAAGCTTTTTAATCTGAGATCCTAGAACACATAGACATGTGGAAGGAGAGATTCAAGTCTACAAAGTTTCTCTCTGACTGTTACTTGAATGACACAAATATCTTTCCAACTGTAATAATAGTAAAAATTAAAATTGTAAAAAGAATTAAGATAAAAGGAAATGTATGGAATTAGTGGAAAGGTGAAATTTGTGAACTATAAATTAGAGTAGCTATTATATAAAAATATGTGAATTCATCAAATTGTGACAAGAAGAATATAACATTTTATCAATTGTATCATTATATTCCATACAGGCATCAAAACAGTGTTCCTGAGAGATGCTTGAACAGTGCTGTTCATGTTGGCATAATTCGTAGCAGTTAGAATATTCCATAAATCAAAGTGTCCTTTAGCAACTAATTGGGTAGAGAAAAACCTGTTCAAGATAGAGTGAAGAAATATTTTATCGTGTGTCAAAGTAGGAAATGTGAGGGATGTTAGATTAGAAGACACATTCTAGGTACAAATTATGAAACCACATTGTCACACTGAATAGAATGATCCACAAATTAGAAACTTATATGAGAGTGAAAAGTATGGGGGTGGGCAGGACAGTAGAATTAAAACCCTGGCAACAAAAACTGAGGCAGAAGGGAATTGTGATTCCCTCAAGACTAAGTATAGAAACTAACTGTAACAGAGCCTTTCTTAAGTGATCAAATCTTAAGACGGTGCTCCTCCAACCACCCACCTACTCCCGAATTAACATCCTACCATACCCCTATGCAAGCCTCCATAGGATCAAGGGTATTCCCTTCTACTGATTCGAGATAAGGCCTCCTATATATGTAGCTGGATCTATGGACTTACCCATGTATATTATGGGGTTGCAATTCCCTTCAGTTACTTCACTCAGTCCCCTAACTCTTCCATTGAGGTACATGGGCTCAGTCTGATGGTTTGTTTTGAGTATCTGCATCTGTATTACTCAGGTGCAGGCAGAACCTTTCAGAGGACAACTATACCAGTCTCCTATCAACAAGCTCTACATGTCATCAACAATAGTGTTGGAGTTTTGTATCTGCATTTGTGATGGATCCCAAAGTGGGTCTGTCTTTGAGTGACCTTGCTCCATTTATTGGCCCTGCATTTCCTTTAGGCATGAAAATTTCTGGGTTAAAATTTTTGAGATGGGTGGGTTGCCCCATCCTTCAACTGGGGGATGTGCATATCTACTGGAGATGGGCTCTAAAGATTTTATCTCCCCTTTGCTGGGTATTTCTAACTAATGTCATCCTAATTGGATCTTGAGAACATCTTGCTTTCTGGCACCTGGTACTTTCTGGTAGTTAGCCCCCACTCCCAACTTTTGAATATTTTTATGCAAAATCCTGACCCTCTGGACTTCTGTTGCTTCCCATACCTGATTCTAAACACACACACTCTCTCTCTCTCTCTCTCTTTCTCTCTCTCTCTCTCTGTCTCTCTCTCTGTCTCTCTCAATGTCTCTCTCTGTCTCTCTCTCTGTCTCTCTCTCTGTCTCTCTCTCTGTCTCTCTCTCTTTCTGTCTCTCTCTCTCTCTCTCTCTCTCTCTCTCTCTCTCTCTCTCTCTCTCTCTCACCTTCTTCTCTCCCTCTCCTCTTTTTCTTCCAGGTACATCCCTCCCTCTACATCCCAAGAAATCACTCTCTTACAGGCAAAGGGGAGGGGCCTGGGACGATTCTATACCCCTTTCATTTTAGTGTTCCAGGGACTGAAGGAGGCTGTTTTCTGTGTATAGAGGGTCAGCCTGGACAACGTAGGAGCTTCCAGTCTAGGCAAGTCAGTGTAGTAAAATCCAGTCTTTACGAATATTTGTGGACTGGAGAGAGGACAGCTCAAGTGTTTAGTGCACAAAATGTTCTTTCAGATGACCTAAATTCAATTCCCAGAAGCAATTTCAGGCAGCACACAACCATCTCAAACTCCAGATCCAGAGTGACCCAACTTCTGTGGCCTATGTGATCACCTTCATTCCTCAGATCATTTCTCAACACAGACATGCACAAATGCATAACTAAAAACAATAAAAACAGATCTTTAATATATGGAATAAATGAAACTATCCACATGTAAATTTAATGAATAAGTAAATATATAGGTCTGCGCTAAAATGAAATAAATATTATTTCTGAGCAGTGTTTTCTTTATGCACAACAGAGTAATATTTTGTGAATAAAGTAGCAAAATTGCTTTAATATTTTTAAAGTATATCTATTTTATGTGTTTTGAGGATTTTACCTGCATGTATCTGTGAAAGCAGCATGTAAACTGATACTTATGAACACCAGAAGAGGGCGCTAAAAATCTGGAGGAAATGGATGAATTCCGAGACAGATACCAGATACCAAAGTTAAAACATGACCAGGTAAACCATCTAAATAATCCCATAAAACCTGAAGAAATAGAAGCAGTCATCAAAAGCCTCCCAACAAAAAAAAAAAAAAAAAAAGCCCAGGTCCAGATGGGGTCAGTGCAGAATTTTATCATACATTTATTGAGGACCTAATACAAATACTCTCCAAACTATTCGACAAAATAGAATCTGAGGAAACACTACCTAACTTATTTTTGAGGCCACAATAACTCTCGTTCCTGAACAGCACTAAAAAGACCCTACAAGAAAAGAGAACTTCAAACCAATCCCACTTATGAACATTGATGCAAAAACACTCAACCAAATCCATGCAAACCAAATCCAAGAACACATCAAAAGGATCATCCACCATGGAAAAGAAGGTTTCATCCCTGGAATGCAGGAAGGGTTTAATGTATGGAAATCCATCAACGTAATCCACCATATAAACAAACTGAAAGAAAAAAAAAAAAAAACACATGGTCATCTCACTAAATACTGAGAAAGCATTTGACAAAATCCAACACCATTTCATGTTAAAAGTCTTGGAAAGAACAGGAATCTAAGGCTCATACCTAAACATAATAAAAAGCAATATTTAGCAAACCAACAGCCAACATCAAACTTAATGGTGGAAAACTTGAAGCAATCCCACTAAAATCAGGGATTCGACAGGGCTGCCCACTATCCCTCTACCTATTCAACATAGTATTGGAAGTCCTGGCCGGAGCAATTGGACAGCAAAAAAAAAAAAAAAAAAAAAAAAATCAAAGAAATACAAATTGGAAAGGAAGAAGTAAAAACATCACTGTTTGCAGATGACAAGATAGTGTACATAAGTAACCACAAAAATTCCACCAGAGAACTTCTACAGCTGATAAACAAGTTCATCAAAGTGGCTAGATGTAAAATTAACTCAAAAAATCACTACCTTCCTCTACTCAAAGGACAAACATGAGGAGAAAGAAATTAGGGAAAAGGTACCCTTCACAATATTCACAAACAATATGTAATACCTTTGTGTGATTCTAACTAAGCAAATGACAGACCTGTATGACAAGAACTTCAAACCCGTAAAGAAGGAAATCGAGGAAGATCTTAGAAAATGGAAAGATCTCCCATGCTCATGGATTGGAAGGATCAACATGGTAAAAATGATCACTTTACCAAAAGCAATATACAGATTCAATGCAATCACCATCAAAATTCCACCCCAATTATTCATAGAGTTAGAAAGAGCAATGTGCAATGTCATATGGAATAACAAAAGACCAAGAATAGTGAAATACATTCTCAATAACAAGAAAACATCTGCGGGAATAACTATCCCTGACATCAAGCTATATTGCAAGGCAATTGTACTAAAAACTGCATGGTACTGGTACAAAAATAGGCATGTGGATCAATGAAATAGAATAGAAGATCGAGACATGAGCCTTCACATATATGGTCACTTGATTTTTGACAAAGGAGCTGTAAACATTCTGTGCACAAAGGACAGCCTATTCAACAAATGGTGTTGGTCCAACTGGCACTCAGCATTCAGAAGAATGAAAATAGACCCTTTCTTATCTCCTTGTACAAAGCTCAAGTGCAAGTGGATCGAAGATTTCCACATCAAACTAGGTACACTGACATTATTAGAAGAGAAATTAGGGAAAACCTTAGAACACATAGACATAGGAGAAAATTTCCTGAACAGATCACCAATGGCTTGTCCTCTAAGTTCAAATATTGACAACTGGGACTTAATGAGATTACAAAGTTTCTGTAAGGCTAAAGACACTGTAAGAAAACAAAATGGCAGCCAACAGAGTAGGAAAAGATCTTTACCAACCTCACATCAAATAGAGGCCTAATATTCAAGGTATACAAAGAACTCAAGAAGGTAGACACCAGAGAATCATACAACCTTATTATAAAATGGGGTACAGAGCTAAACAAAAAGTTCTCAATTGAGGAATATCGAATGGCTGAGAAGCATTTAAGGAAGTGCTCTACATCATTAGCCATCAGGGAAATGCAAATCAAAACAATCCTGAGATTCCACCTCACACCAGTCAGAATGGCTAAGATCAAAAATTTAGATGACAGCAGATGCTGGCGAGGATGTAGAGAAAAAGGAACACTTCATCTTGCTAATGCAAAGTACAAACTTTGTCAAAGTACAAACAAAGCTTGCACAGATTCCCCACTGTATCCATTTCCAACTCTGATGTACTCTGACTGTAAAAAGTTTAACACATTCCTAACCTTGGACACATCTATTGCTCCAATCTCCAACTTCTCATAGCATAGATGAAGGAAATCCTCTCACTCCTTTGTCCACTGCTACAACTATGTTTGGTGTTTATCTTCATGCAGAGAAGACATAAAGGAAAGTCACTGAACACCCTCAGATGATGCTTTCTCTAGTGGCCCTCTACTACTTGTTCCTCAAACATAGTTTCTATTAAATAGTCTCTATGTTTTCTTCCATCATGAATATCCAAGGAGATATGGTGTCTTTTTCACAAGTCAACCACTTGACGCCTCAACATCCTATAGATAAGAGATGTGTCAGAAAGGAACTTGAAACCCAACATTTTTCTTTTCATCATCTCTGATTCTATTGTCCCTTGTTTTGCTACCTTCCATATCCTCATGGTTTTCACTGTTAGATCTCCAATACAAACTGAGTTGCCAAGCAAGGGCACTTTACCTGAGCTTAGTTGGGAGACTTGTCCTATTTTCCTCCGTTCAGTAGTTTTTCAGGACAGGATTTCTCTGTGTATCCTTGAATATGTAGCTCTATATACTACTACACTGGCGTCAAACTCAGATTCACCTCTATCTGCTTCCCAAGTGCTTGGATTAAAGGTGACTGCTCTACATGTCAACCCTATATGGAGACAAAGGGACAAGGTAATTTTTCTGTGGCTACATCTGCAACAAACTGTACATCATATTTAATTTACTAAAAGAACTCAAAACCTTTGATTTTTTGGACTCTGATCAAACTTTCACCACATTCTTCTATGTGCAGATGTTGCTTTAACTTGTGCGATAATTTCTTTTCAGCCATGTGTCTAATCCATCCAGTATAACCTGAAAGGTTATCAAGTTGGGGTTATTAATCTGCAAACTAATATGAAGTTGAGGGTAGGGCCAGTATTTCACCAGGGGATTAATCATCTTTGCTTTTCATTGAGTGTTGATCTAGAAAACAAGATTTTTTAGGGGCTCTAAAACTTTCCCAAAACATCCCATTCTTAGAATGTGAGACCCTAAAGACACAGAAATGGTTAAAATCAGACTCAGAGATTTCTAGTCATTCCAAGAATATGAGATCCCACCTGTGCCTGACAAATAAAAACATGGCCCAGAATAATTCTCAGAAAAAAAAGACACAGAATTTACTAACTGATAGCCACTAGGCCCTCTAGAAAGCCCTAGATAGGGTCCTGACACATGTCATAGTTAGCTCATGCTCTATCACCCAATTCTGAAAAACAAAACAAGGACAAAACCCCTCAAAGTTTTTTTTTTAAACAACTTTATTTTACAAAACAAAGATAAATGTATAGATTTTAAACATTTTTTGCTTAGAATTATACATTTTTGTCAGTACTTTTTTTTCAGATTTTAACATAATTTTTACAAAAAAATGTATGAATATATTTTTTAGTCAGTACTTGATTTTTTTCAAGGTTTGATTGTATTCAAAGTTTTAAAATATATAAACAAGGCTCTGAAAATGTAAAAACAAAGTTTTAGTGGATGGGTCAAGCTATGCTGACCAAGTTGAGTTAAGACAAAACAAAAATAACTGCTTTAGACAAAAAGAGACCCTCTACCCCTCCTGATGATAAATTCTGTGAAAAATCATCAAGAGTCAGCCTGACCCTGACTGACTACCTAGTTCCTTCCCACTTGGAAATTTTTCCAAGCCAGCCCCTTCCAAGGAAAAACACAAAAACTAGATGAGAAAAAGACTAACTGAGCCAAGAATAATCCCTTGTGTGTGGCTAGACAATGCCTGATTTTTTGTTCTAAAGTCCAACAATGAGAGTAAGCTAATCACTCTGTTGCTGAAATCTGCAAGCTGTAAAGAATAAAAGATGAGTGCTTTTTGAATTCAGGTTGACTCTCCCTTTGAGGATGAGCAACCCCGTGTACGTGGAATAAAAACCTCTTGTTTTTACAGTGGTCTATCGTCTAATTGTGCTCTGTGGGTCACAATCCTGAGCAAAGACTCCTTGGGGTTTTACAGAAGTGTCAGCCTCCTTGAACAGAGTTGGAAAGAACTGCCTTGGTAGATACTTCAGAACAGAAGTGGTCAATAAGTCGTTCCTCTCCAGATTCTATGAAGTCAGTTTCTGGAGTGTGCTTGGGGTACCAAAGTCTATTCTGATGGATCTTTAGGAAGACAATCCTGGGGAAGAATTTAGAACAAAATGTATTTTAGGGTCTCTCTTATAGGCTTTTAACCCCTCATAGTGAGCATCTGTCACCATGGTATCCATGATGGAGACTCAAAACTTCACTATTCCCCTTACTATTTTCAGGTCTCAAAAGCAAAGTCCGCCCAAAGGCAGCAAGTGTAGCCTCTCTAAATAATTTATTTTCAGTCCTATTCAACTTCAACCTTTGCTATTCTGAATCTCATATTTCTTTGGAAGGGGGAATCCAGCAAGTAATCAGACCTAGTCATTTTAGAAAAAAAAAAAAAAAAACAATATTAACCACCTCTCAGAGACAACAGAAACAGCTATATACCAAACTCACACATATTCACCTTTCAACAAATTTATCCTGCCTGATAAAGACAGAGAAGAATCTATACAATGGTGTATTACTTTTTATTTACTTATTTTCCTTTTTCTCTTTTTTTTCCTTCTTTAATCTTTGTTTCTTTGCTTCATTTTTCAAGGTTGCATCTTTGGGTAACAGCCCTGGATATCCTGGAAATCATTTTGTAGGGCAGGCTGCCCTTGAACTCAGAGATCTACCTCCTTCTGCTTCCTTTTTTACTGGAACTGAGCAAGTTCATTTATCAAATCCAGCTACTTTTTATTTTTAAGGATTTAAAGCCATGTATGGGAAGCCAAGCTATGTCATGCTACATTGGGGCATAGAACATATTGGATATGTTCAGGGTTCCTGTCTGTTTGTTAGCAGTTTATATGTTTCTGCTAAGACAGGGATTCACTATGTAGCTTAGAGTTGGTTATATATTCCAGGCTGTACTCTAACTTACTCTAAGATCCCAGAATTGAACTCCAATCAATATGATATTCCAGCTGCTTGTCTTTATTCAAAGTTTGTCTTTCAGATACTGAATTGTTGTCGAGCTTATCAACAAGAACTTAAAGTTTCAGCACATTAGAGCCAGAATCAGAAGAATTTTTTGTAGTCTATCTTGTCTTTACTTTGAGTTTCACGTCAGTCTATTTTAAAAACTTTTGAAAAAAATAAAGCAAGAATAAGTAGACAGATGAGTCCCTTTAATTTTCGACTGCGGTTTTTTGATCCCAGCTAATGCATGGCAAGTACTCAACTCAGAGTTGCATTCAACTCAGTCCTTTCCTTTCATTTTATATATAATGTTCACTCCATGTGCACCAGAATATCCTGGAACAGGAGATTGGATGCGCTAATATCCCCAGCACTAGGATCCCAGGAGTGTGGGAGCAGCCCACCCGGCAACTTTTTATGTTTGTTTGAGTAGTAAGCTTGTCAACTGACCAGGCTGAGGCAACCACATTAAAACAGTCACAGTTCGAAGAATATATGTGTCTTGTGGACCCTCCTAACAAAACTTTCTTCAGGCCTGTTTTTTAAATTACTATTGACAACTATATCAAGTAGCTGGGTGTGGTGTACACACCTTTAATCCCAGACCCTGGGATAGAACAGTAGTTGGATTTGAGTTTGATGCCAGCCCTGTCTACAGAGGGAGTTCCAGGACAGCCAGGGATATACGGAGAAACCAAGTCTCACAAAAAAATCATTTTAATTAAACCACAAAACTTCAACCTATGATATATATATATATATATATATATATATATATATATATATATATATATATAATTCTTGAGATTACACTAAAACTGTATTATAAATGAGACCTTACTGAACTTTCAACATAGCAAAGAAGTGGGGACAAAGTCCAGCAGTACAAGAATAGCCAGGCTATCCATGGAAGCAAGCAGGGGTGGGAGGGGGATTCAAATGGGGGAGCGGATGACATTTGAAGTATAAATACAGAGAATATCCAAAAACATAAAAATAAATAAATAAATAAATAAAACCTTAAGAGTTAGATGTGGAGAAACAGGCTTGTGTCCTATTATCCATTTCTTCTGAGGTACAAAGAAAAAGATTAACAGTCAATGTTAGCCTACATTAAAAAGTTTATGACCAAGTAAGATTCAATCCCCTCAAAAACTTCTAAAACTTTTAAAATGAACACATTGATCCTAATAATCAGGTAGCAGGGGCAAGAAGATAGTTCAAACTCACCCTGTGTTGCTTATGGTTTCTAGACATGCTTATGCATTCTACAATAGTTACCTGTCTCCAAGCACAAAGAGGTGTTATAAAATACATTTAGGAATTTAATCTTTACACTCATGTAGATGAAGCCAATGAATTTTTGTATGGTTGAGGCAACATGTATATCAAAGGCAAAGAAGCAATTTTTTAATGCATACCAAGCTAATCATAACCAAAGACACTTGACCACCTCCCAAAAGGAATCCCAGGTGTTGGGAGACTGAAGCAAAGATCTGCCCAAACTTCAATGGTTCGTGGTACACAGAGTGTCTCCAAAGCCCAACAAACACAAGACGATCATTTGATATGAATAACCACATGGAAGAACATGTAGGATGTCCCAACACTGAGGGTGCTTATACAAAAAGAACTTGATTCCCAAGCTAAGGCATCTACTAGGCCAGGTCTAAGAGAGCCTCCACAGTACTGTGAGGCTCTGCCTCAACACTTGAATTTAACCAGACAAGCTCAGAGGGCATTGTGTTATAAGACCCCTAGGAGTCTTAACTCAGGAGCTCAACCCACAGAACACAATTAGACAATAGTCTGCTGTAATAACAAGAGGTTTAGTTCCATACTTATGGGGTTGCTCATACTTGCAGGGAGAGTTAAACCCAAACTCAAAAAGCACATATCTTTTATTCTTTACAGTGGGCAGATTTTAGCAACACCATAAGGTGGTGACATAGCATTGGTGGGTTACAGTGACCTTTGGATTCATTGAGTAAGTGGGTTTAGACTAAAGATGATGTATATTTGTGTCTTTTTCATGAGATAGTGTGGCTGTCAGCCAACAAATTCTTCGGGTTTTTTCCTTGTTTTGTTTCTCTGAATTGGGTGATTAGAGCATGAGCTAATTAAGACATACATGCATCCGGACCCTATCTAGGGCTTTCTAGAGGGCCAGATGGCTATCAGTCAGTATATACTGCAGTTTTTCTCACAATTACTCTGGGCTATTGTTTTTATTTGCCAGGCACAGGCAGGATCTCATAGCCTTGGGATGACTGGAAAGTCTCTGCATCTGACTTCAGCCATTTCTGTTTCTTTATGGTCTCACATTTCAAGAATGGGGTGTTTTAGAAAAGTCTCCGAGCCCCTAAAAACATTTTGTACATCAATTGCAGGTGAAAACAGATCTGAATTTTGAAAGAAGACCAATGTCCAAACAAAGCATGTCCTAAGCAGACGTTTACATAAAATGTCTCTGAACCAGTTAGAGTGTCCTGGCCTAGCAAAGAACTTACCTGATTAGGACACAGGTGACAGATTGCAGGGATCTGACTGTCTTCTCTGGCTCCAATAACACCTTTATAGACCTTTATCCTCTTGTCTCTTATCATATTCACCACTAACAAATGCTGCCATCTGATTGATAACCCCCCCAATTTATCTTATATGAGCTTTTTTTGGGGGGGGGGCATCAATAATTACTAAACCAAACTTTACTAGAAGGAAAGAGAAAGGAGGAAACAAAACCTAACTCTGGGATTAATATCATGAGTCCATGGTAGAATTCACATCACAACACTGAACTCATTTATTTTTTGAATTGACTTAATTATTTGCTTATTTATACACTTGTAATTTATGTCTGGAACAGTGTCTTACTCGGTAGCAAATGTGATTTTGGACTCTCAGCAATTCTTGTGCTTCATCCTTCCTTCCGAGTTTAAACAGCACATCTCTCTTAATCATATTCCTATGTGATAACCTTGTTCTGAGTAAGAGTTAGGTCAGGATTTAATCTGTACCTGATAATGGAGAAACTTTTAGAACAAACAAACCTGAAGTTATTGTTTGCACAACTATGAATGTGTTTTGGAGTTCAGGGCTGAGTCTGGTGTTCTGCCAGTCTTCAGCTCAGGCAGCATGACATGGCTGAGGTTAGAGGACCATTCAAAGTCAGCTTTAGCTACACAAGAGGGAGCATTGCCTTAGTTCAAGGACATCAGTCTTCTAATCTCATGTAAATCCAAATCAAAACAAAGAATGTGGGCTTTGAAGAAGAAGCTTTCTTTGCTGCCCTGGAGGGTATGGTGATGAAGAAAGGTTCCCCCTACAAACTGGCCAAAAAGAGGAAATGGTGACTGGGTGGTGAGCAGGGTGTAGTGACCCATATCTTTAATCCCAGCAATTCGGAGGCCAGAGAACAAGAATCTCTGAATCTACACAGGGAATCCCAGCCCAGCCAACACATCATAACAATACTGTCTCAAAATTAAAAACCAACTATTAAATTTGACATTTAATATAATCATGTCACATGAGCATAGGGGGCATAAAGGCATGCTGTGAGTACTTGAAAGACTTTAAAATATGTCTAATTATTTAAAATAAAGAATTGTTTATTTGATTCTTAGTAGTTATTTCTAAAAAAAAAAAAAAAAAAAAAAAACACAATATTATCTAAAGCTTGGAAAGCACTGCAGAAGATGGGTGGAAAGATTCTGAGAGCCAGAGGATCAGGAAGTTAACTGTCAGACAGTGTCTCCTGGGAGTACAACTAGTTATATATACCCTTAAAAGGTCAGAAACATGGCTAATTCCGCATGAGCTGGAGAAGAACAATATACATGTTAAACTGGACAGAAGAAAAACTCAAACCCCGACACTAGACAAAAATCTAAGAAATACAGAAACTTGACAAATAGTGTTTCCTGGGCACGTACACACAGTTTGGCTATATCAATACAAAATCAATACAATACAATAAAAACATACATGTGATATACTAACAGAGAAGTTTAGCACAAATATGTATACACATATATTTATATGCATGTAACATGTAAGAGCAAGTAGTAACAAAAGAGTCAATGAATATGAAATAGAGTAATGAAAAAGTCATGGGAGTTTTGGATGGATACCATTTTTGACATTTATTATAGCTACTATTGTTGCTATGTAATTATACCGTTATATTTAAAAATAAAGTAATATGAAAGTTTGTCTTTTTTAAGTATTTATTAACCATATGTGTGTCACTGTACCACATGAGTACAGAGCCAGAAGCGTGCAGAGCACAGGGCCAGGTAAACCCAGAGTTGAATGGAGAAACAGATGCTTATGAGCCTCCGTCTGAGTGCAGGTACTGAGTCTGAGTCTCATACATGAGCTACCAGTACTCTTAATCACTCAGCTCTCTCTAGGGCTCCCTAGTTCCCCTGACTAGAGCTTGTGTCTGGCGGTTCCTAAACTGATCTCAAACTAACTGTGTTGCCAAAGAGGATCTTGAACTTTTCATCCTCATGCCTTTGAGTCCTGAATCCAGGAATTTCAGCTGGGGACTGCCACACCTACTCTATACCTTGCAGTAAATCAGACCCAGAGCTTCCTGAATGCTAGCTAAGAAGTCTAACAAGGGAGCTACAAACATTCCTAATTTTGTGTTCTGTTTGTTTCATGTGATGAGATCTCACGTACTAAAGTTGTCTTCAGAATCCTTAAGAAGCTGAAACTAGCTTGGGAGTCTGATTATCCTTCCTTTATCTTAAAAAATGCTGGTATTACAGGGGTGAGCAATCACACCTGGACTTAATTACTTAATTTGTTTTTAACTGGTAAAACCAGATGAGCTTGCTAGGACTACTCCTGTTGTAAGACCCCAAGGAGTCTTAGCTCAGGAGTGTGGCCCACAGAACACAGTGAGATGATAGTAATAACGAGAGGTTTAGTTCCATACATATGGAGTTGCTCCTCCTTATAGGAAGAGTCAACCCCGTGCTCAAAAAGCATACATCTTTTATACTTTTTCACAGGTGTGTGTGTGTGAGAGAGAGAGTTTGTATGTGAACTAGTATTTTACCATTGGTCAGCAGTATAATTTTCAGAAAGAGAGGAAGGAAGGAGGAAAGAGGGGAGAAACTTTGGCAGTAAGGTTGTTGACAATCTGTATTCTCC
Source organism: Micromys minutus (assembly GCF_963924665.1). Classification (NCBI taxonomy): domain Eukaryota; kingdom Metazoa; phylum Chordata; class Mammalia; order Rodentia; family Muridae; genus Micromys; species Micromys minutus. Next base: position 57,866,094 of record NC_137982.1, read on the forward strand.
TTGAAATTCAGTACGACAGGTAGGGGAGCTGTTCCTATAGCAGTCATTTTTGTTTTGTCTTAACTCATTTTGGTCAGTATAACTTGACCTGTCCACTAAAAATTTGCTATATATTCACAAACACTTTGAAGGATTTAGGCTGATGATGATGCATTTTTGAATCTTTTCCATGAGACCTTGTGTCTGTCAACTAGCAAATTCTGTGGGTCTTGTCCTTGTTTTGTTTCTCAGAACTGGGTGATTAGAGCATGAGCTAATTATGACATGGATCAGAACCCTACCTAGGGCTTTTTAGAGGGACAGGTAGCTATCAGTTAGTATATTCTTTGTTTTTTCTGAGAATTACTCTGGACCATTGCTTATTTGCCAGGAACATGCAGGGAATCTCATAGCCTTGGGATGACTGGAAAGCCTCTGAGTCTGACTTGAGCCATTTCTGTTTCTTTAGGGTCTCACATTCCAGTAAATTCTGTCTTTACCTACTTTCTCAAAAATGGGTGTTTTGAAAAAGTCTCAGAGCCCCTAAAATCTTTGTTTTTTAGATCACACCACTCAAACATTTTCTATTTGATGTTATAACACATTTAATTAGAAAACTATGGGCAGGAAAGGAGTTAATGACAGTAGTTGTTCTTACAGAAGATACAAGTTCAGTTACCAACACCTATGTGGATAAATCGCAACAACCTATAACTCACTTTCAAGGGGATCTAACATCCTTTTATGTCCAGTCTCAGCTGTCAACTGCACTATTGTTCACCTGCTTCTAATCAGATAAAAACTAGTACATAAGATGAGACTAAAACAGATCTAAACAAAATACAAAAGGAGAAACTTACTGGTGACACTACTTTACTTTTAAAACATATATATATATTTGCTCAATGGGCTAAAGTTGCAAATTTCTGTGGTTGTGAGCAACAATATGTATGGTGGATGGGGATCCTCTGAAAAAATAGTCAGTGCTCTTGGAGACTGGGAATTCTCCTGCACCTAATAATCATTTAGTTTTTTGTTTTCTTAGTTGTGTTTTAAATTAGATACGTTCTGTATTTACATTTGAAATGTTATCCCATTCCTCCACCCAACTTTCATCCCTCTCTCCCATCTACTTGTCTTCCTAAAGGTTCACTAGCTCCTAATCACTCTCCCCCACCAAATTGCCTTCGAATTTCCCTACATTGGGGAAGCATGCCCTCCCTGGACCAGCAGCCTCTTCTCACAATGATGCCAGATACTGCAATCTTCACCTACGAATGCAACTGGAGCCATAGTTCTCTCAATGTGTGCTCAGTGGTTGAGATCACATTGGGTAGATCTGAAATTCTGTGGAGTTAATTGTTTAACCAGAGCTTTGTCAGGAGCTTCAGTGGCTGCTCCAAAGTCTCAAGTGCTCATGTACCTTTCCATGACAACTCCTGCAATTCCCATACCTAAAGTTCTCTCAGAATACAGAGAAGACAGCAATATGCAGACTATGCTTATGCAATACCCCAGATACCAGCTTGACTTTCTCCTTGGGATCTTCCCTTCCATCCTTTCTTAGATCACTGTTTTACAGTGCTGAGGACTTTATCCAGGGCATATCGATTGCCAGGCATAACTCCTTTTCCAGATGTCACATTACATGACTTTCATCCCTGAATGCAGCAGGTACAGTAGGTAGATCTCCAGGTATTCAAGGCTGTCCTTGACTACATAAGGAATTCTAGGATAGCCAGGGCTATATGCATAGTCCCTGCCTTTAAAATTCCAACAAACAAGCCAAACAAACAAGTTCAAGGAAATAAAAATACAAATGGGTACTTCCTCAGAGAAATATCCACAAGGTTGTCTTTAACTGCTCAGCACCCTCTTAGCATGTCTATGGGAAGAGGCAGAAAGTTTCCTCCAGGCATTGGTGCATTGCTCCCCAATCAGTCCCACGCACCTGGAAGCCCTCTGCCAGAAGGGCTCTGAAAGACCAAGATTCTCTCATAGCCTTCCCTCACAAGTTGCCATACTGCTCCTTGACCCCATTCTCAGCAAGACAGAATTTCTTGTGATTCACATTTCCCTGCCTCTCCTTATTCTGCCCCAGCTGGCATTGAACACTAGGTCCCATTGCCTTTATTTTAGAAGACAAAAGACGGATGGTCTCATGCTAATCTCACCTCTGAATGTCCACATTTCTGTTTATTTTATTTCTGTATCTTATTCAAATGGTTAATAGTTTTAACCTTAACCAGGAGAGAAAAAAAGTAATGTTTTGTCTTAAGCTACTGTCATCCATGGATATTGGATGAATATGGGATGTGTAGCTTTCAGAGTTTTTCAATTACTATATTTGGACCAAGTGGCAGGTCATTTCTACCAGCAAATGACTGCAGCTTCATCACTGTGGATGACTGTTGGATGCAAAGCCTAGTCTGAGACCATTTAAGTCATAGGTTCTCGGATATTCCATTTAAAGAATTCTACTACATTCCAAATACAAAGTCCCAATCACAACAATACCCCAGTCCCTGCTTCCAGACATTAAAACAAGAAACTATAACAGTGAGGTTGTCTTGGAGACCTCAAAATGTTCAAGATTCAAGAACAATGGTGTATCTGCTGAGGAAAGCTGCTAACATGGAATGGAACCAGCCAAGGAGAAAGAAGTATGTTGCAGTCCTCAAAGATGAAAAAGGAGTTACTGATCTGAAGACTGCTTTGATGACAAAAAAGGAGATGCCAAGTTTGGACTTTTTGGAGTTGGTTGACTGTCTTGCTTTGGGGATTACAGGTAACTGCCTGGATGAATCTAACAAGAGATTTTTTTAATTAAACAAATTTGTTTTAAAAATTAGAAATAAATATACAGATTTTAAAAGAATTTTTACATAAAATTATATGAATATATTTTTAGTCACTACTTGATTTTTTTAAAGGTTTGATAGTATGCATTGAAAACTTACTAGTTACAGTGAGCATAAAGTACATATAAAACAATACATAACATGAAAATTGTCAAAATTTTCTTAGTGTGTAAATATTAAACATGAGGATTTTTAAATACCAAGGATTGCCACCAGGCTGCATTCTTTGCTCTTGAATTATTAATATTTTAATGTCTAGGTATACCACACTCTTAGAGGGTACTGTACACTTATTTATTTTTTCTAAGAAGGACAGAGGCTTCCACATTTTAACCTTCCTTCTTTTGAACTACATATCATCCTGAGTGAGGTAATTCAGTCACAAAAGAACAGACATAATATGCAGTCACTGATTTAATTGGATACTAGCCCCTGAAAGCTCTGAATACCCAAGAAACAACTCACAGACAATAAGAGACTTTGAACTTTGGATTTATAACATTGTTGAGACAGCTATAAACTATGGGGACTTTTGAAACTGTACTAAATGTATTTTGCATTTAGTTATGTTTAGGTAGGACCCATATAGACTCATGGTTAACAAGCCTCTGGGGGACAGGGAGTGTAATGTGATAGTTTGTATATGCTTGACCCAGGGAGTGGCACTATTAGAATGTGTGACCCTGATTATAGGTGTGTTCCACCACACCTGGGTCTGGAACTTGCTTTGTCACAGATGACCTTGAATTCAGATATCTCCAAGCCTTAATCTCTTGGAATTCTTAGCCATTATGCCTCAAGGTCTCTATTCAAAGATCCAAGTAAGAAACTTGTATCTTACAGCCTTAAAAGGTGGATCTCAGGTGAGCCTTAAAATTCTGGATTGTAGCTCTTTCCAGAAATAATCAAGTTGACAACCAGGAATAGCTATTACCCATCCTCCTCCTCCTCCTCCTCCTCCTCCTTCTCCTCCTCCTCCTCCTCCTCCTCCTCCTCCTCCTTCTTCTTCTTCTTCTTTTCTTTACAGTTTCTAAAATTTTAATTTACTTTTTAAATTATTCACATTTCATCCTGTTTATTATCTCCCTCCCATTCACACACTCCCACAATTCTTCCTCCATAAACTGCTTCATCTCTGAGCAGGTACACCTCATATCTCCCACTCTGCAATTCCAGTCTCTGCAAGGCTAGAAACTTCCTTTTCCATTGAAGCCACACAAGGCTGCCTAGCCAAGGAAACATATCCCATGTGCAGGCAATTGCTTTTAGAACAGCCCCTTCTCCAGGTGTTTGGGATTCGCATAAAGACCAAACTGTATATATGTTACTTATGTGCAGGAGACCAAGGTACAGCCCGAGTATGTTCTTTGATTGGTAGTCCAGTCTCTGAGAGCCCCTGCAGTCTAGGTTAGGTGTCTCTGTAGGTATCCCTGTAAATTTCCTATCATTTTGGTACATACAATCATTCCTCTTATTGATCCATAAGTGTCCCAAAGCTCTAACCAGTGTTCGAATGTGAGTACGCATATTCCTGAGTCATGTGCTGAGCGGAACCTCTCAGAGGACAACTTTCTCCTATCTACAAGCATAACAGAGTATCATTAATAGTTTTATTGATAGGTGCTTACCTTTGAGATAGGTCTAAATTTGGCAAGTTATTAGCTCACCATTCTCTTAGTCTCTCTTTTACCCCCTGGTCTTGCACTGGGATGCTGGCTACAGGAGGTGGCCATTTCTGGTTCTATATCCCCAATATAATGAGTCACAGAAAAAGTTATCTCCATTGATTCTTATGCACCTGCTTTCTTGCAGGTCTCTGTGTAATCCTGGGGAAATGCCCCAACTCCTCATCTCAGTCAATTTTACATTGCTATTCATTTTCATGGCAATCTACACTTCCTTATGCTTGGTCCTGAACATGAATTCCCCTTATCACCTCCCTCACTTCATGTGTCTCTTACAACTATTTTATTCCCTTTTCTTAGTGAGATTCAAGTTTCCTAGCTTGGGTCTTCTTTCTTATTCAACATTTTTGTGCTTGTGTAATTTAATATAGTACCTTTATTTAGGGCTGGTACTCATTTATAAATGAGTATATACCATATGTGTGCTTTTGACACTGGGTGTCCATGGCACTCAGGATGATGGTTTCAAGTTTCATCCAATTTCCTGTCACATTTATGATGTTTTGTTTTTAATAGGTGAATAGTATATCATTATAAAGATGTAGTACATTTTTTTTATTCATTCTTCAATTGAGAGACATCCAAGTTGTTTCCAGTTTCTGCCATTTATGAATAAAGCTCCTATGAACATATATAAGCAAGAGTCTGCGGGATGTTGGAGCATCTTCTGGGTATTTTCCCAGAAGTCATATTAACTAGATATTCGGGTAGGACTTCTTCCAGGTTCCCCAGAAACATCAAATTTATTTCTTAAGCTGTTTTATAAATTTATACTCCCACCAGCAATGGAGGAGTAGTTTTTGGTCCATCATGGCTTTGTCTAAATAATCTTTCAAAAGGAGACTGAAATTCAAAAGAGCAGTATTTAGTATCTGGTGAGACAAAGTTCAATATTGTCTGTGTCAGTTCTTGTGAGAGAATCTACATGCTGAGACTGATGAGGGTTTGTATTTGAGACAACTAGAAGATACACCAAGATAGACACAGTTCTATGGTGTTGTGTATTCTCCAGGAAAAAATCTATTCAGAAATGGGTTTAATCCAAAATTTGGCTGGGACTTTATTATCTAGCCTATATTTGGTGTTTAATATATTTTAAGAACAAATACCTTGTTACAGGTTGGCATAGGTGAGTAAATCAGAAAAGTTATCCAGAAGCTGAATAACAGAAATCCAAAGCAAGGTTAGTACATTTAGAGACTTTTCAAGAAGTATGGACTATAATGTACTAGGTTTTGTTTTTGTGTTTGATTGGGGTACTTATTACATGTGGAGTTTTATGATCTGAATGGTACATCCACCATGGATTCAGTTATGATAAGGTCTGGGGTCCTATTAAGGTTTGTTTGTGGCAAATGTCTCTCTTCCAAGGTGCCCTCCCCCAGTGTCTGTTTTCATTTTTTGTTTAATAAGTTTAGCATTTGTTTTGGATCAATGGTTGTAACTGGGTGGGATTATGAATATAGCTAGCTGGATGAGTTCAAGGGCTCTCCTTGATGCAGTTTGTGGAATGGAGGCTTTGAAAACAGAAAAAGAAGAGTCATGATCTAACTGCCTGATCCTTTAAGTCTTACTATTAAGCTGTTCTCTGATACTGGACCACAGGTGTCAGTATTATTGGTTGGGACCTGATTTCATAATGTATCTCAGGCCAAACTCAAGCTTTTGGCTGTCCTCCTGCCTCCTATATAAATGTGTATACATGCTAGATAGATACCACTTCAACTGAGCTGCATTTTAAACATCAATGTCACAGGATGAATGCCCTCACATCATCCTAGTCCTTTGCAAACATTAGCAAAGCAGAGGTCTAAAACTCCAGAAGAAATTCAAATGTAGACCATGCCAAAGGTATTTTAACACTGACATTCTCTGCTTTATATTTCAGGTCAATCATGAGGACCAGTTCTTTAAACCCTAAGCTGACTCCCTCAGGACTATGTTCACATAAAAATAATATTTACACAGATGAGGCAGCTCACAACATATTATAGGGAAGTCAGAGGCAGAAGAATTTTGAGAGTTGGGACCCAGTATGGGTGACATACTGAGTGCAACCTAACCTTGGGTACACCATGAAACCCAACTTCAAACAGATAAAAACCAAAATAAAACTGAGTTTATAAATCTGTATCTAACAAATCTGTGTTCAATACTTGTGTCAGTGAATGTGTTCATAAACATTTAATTGCTCTATGTTTTTTTCCTGGGTTGGAATCTTATCCAATCCACCCTGAAACCATCTTAAACCCTAAATGAAGAAGTGTGTTGTAATTCAACTGTTAAATCAGACTGTGACTTCAGTTGAGAGGGTGTGGCTCCAAAGGTGTGGTTCTATGGAAATGTATAAATAGAGCAGCCTGAGACCCTCAGGGTTGTGAAGCTTACAGCCACTTGCAGTAGCTGCTTACCTCGATTGGGTTGTGATTCTACAGATTTTTAAAGCTTTCAGATCAGGTAAGTTCCTTAGCCCCATTGGGTCACTGGATCTCACTAAACAGAGCCTAGTTTAAGTTCACCTCAATGTGTCGTTTGTGTTAGGTTTAGTTTATTGATTTTTATTGAGATGAGGTTTACCAACATAATCCTGCTAAATGTGGAATCTATAAATGTTCTCCTGCCTCAGCATTAGGGTAGCTAACCATCAGACCAGTGTATGTTGCTTATAGCAAGCCTTTTTTTTTTTTTTTTTTTTTTTTTTTTTTTTTTTTTTTTTTTTTGGAGTCTCTATTTTTGAGACAGTCCCACTCTGAATATTAGAGTGATATTGAACTCCAGGAAATTCTAGAGATCTCAATGAGAGTATTCATGTGCTTTGACTGTGTTGATCTTTTCTGGAGGTGCTAGGTAAAGGTAAAGACAGGGCTTCTCTGCATAACGCTTGATGTCCTTCCTGTTAGTGGCTCTGTAAACCAGGCTTGTCTAGAACTCTGATATTACTTCCTGAGTAAGGGATTAAGAGAATTAAAGACTTGTGCCACCAACACCTAACCTGTGCTGATATGTAGGCCTATTTAATCCTGGTATTGTTGGTCAAGAGACACAGTGAGCTACACTGCAAGATTAAAGATAGCAAGTGCTAAGACACTATAACAATAACAAAAAAAGTTCTTTGTCTCTAGTGGTGGATACATAGCCTCCTTGTGAAGAGGATGTCATCGTACGTGCATGATGAGGTCTTCATATATGCATGATGATGCTTCCCTTGTCTTGGTGTTCAAATTAAAAATGTGAACCATCATTTTCTACTAATTTTTTTTTGGGGGGGGGGCTCACACTACTTTTTGGAGAGCTCAGATAGGATGTTCTGGATCTCTAGATGTAAACTACCTTGACACTGAGCTAGTAAGTTTCTGATTTTAACATGTAAATTATCAACTCAACCTCATAGTCCTGTGTGCAGTTGCTTTATATACATTGTAGAACTTGGCCATGGCTAATACTGTTTTGCAGACTCTGTTCAGTGTTTCTTTACCATCCTGTACTTCTCTGTAGCTTGGACAGGACAGGCTTGCAGCCCACTTTCCTCCTTGGTTGAAATACCAGTACATGTGTAAATGAGGTATACCTAGACTTTAAATAATAACTCAAGAGCTAAGAAGATAGCCTTGTAGCAAATTTTTGTTAATTAAAAAATCAATATATTTATTCTATACACACCAAGGAAGCTTTGACTATTTCCTTTCTATGTTTTGTTTTACATGTACTTCATGCTTATTGTAACTAGTAAGATTTCAATGTATACTATCAAACCTTTAAAAAAATCAAGTACTGACAAAAATATATTCATATAGCTTTATGCAATAATGCCTTTAAAATTTGTACATGCATCTCTGGTTTTATTTACTTTTTAATACAGTTATAAGAGAAAAATGTGATAACCAAATATTAAAGTCAATTTCTAATGCCTATTTCACAGATGTCCTATATTCTAGGCAGGGTCAGCTGATAGGATGGGAACTGGGGGAAGTTTGGGAATAGAGTCGTTTGCATCTTCCTTTGTTCCTCCGGGGCCTGGGGTGTTGAAAGTCTGTTTATCATCAAAATGTGAGCTTCCTTTTTTAAAGATTTGTTTATTTTATATATGTGAGTACACTGTCATTGTATTTATATACACCAGAAGAGTGCATGGGATCTCAATACAGATAGTTGTGAACCACCATGTGGTTGGTGGGAATTGAACTCAGGACCTGTGAAAGAGAAGTCAGTGCTCTCAACCACTGAGCCATCTCTCCAGATCCTGTAGTTTACCTTGATGACTCCTCAGTGGAGTGTATGAATGTGAGCTGTGGTTGGAATTGAAAAAGCATATTTGGGAAAGAAAAGCAGGCATTAGAAGGTTTCATATACCAGATTTATAGCTTTAAACCTAACTTCTAGTCATCAAAATGCATAACTTCCAACCACTACCACCAGCACATAAGTAACATTGCCCAGAGAAGGCTTTGTTTGGAAGACAGGCTTTCAAAATTTTCTGAATGGTGCCTTTGTTTTTTTGCCTTGCAGAATCATTTCCTCTGAAAACCACTCACAATGAGCTTTGACTCTCCACCCACACTATTTTATATGGCAAAATACACTCTACTGAAGAAGGAATCTTTGGCCATTTCTGCTCTGAAGAAACTTCCCTGTCATCTATTCCCAGAGATGCTTAAAGGAGCCATCACTTACAAGCGCACAAAAGTCCTGACTGCAATAGTGTCGGCCTGGCCATTCCCATGCCTTCCTGTAGGAGCCCTGATAGAGGAACTTCACCTGGACTCTTTGAAAGCACTGCTTGATGGGTTGGATGTCCTGCTTCAAAAAAGGATTCCTTCCAGGTAAGCAAGACGCAGCTAGGGTGGAGGAAGGCTCTGTGTGTTCAGAAAAGAAAGAGCTGTGGATTCTGATAGCATAAGCCTAGAGATATCCAGCCATCAGGGCAAATGATTTGCAAATATGGAGAACACAGCTCCTGAGGAATAAACTGTCTTGTTTTTGTTAAACATAGGCTTAAGTGGAATGTTGTTGGGATTAAATGGATTGGAATAAAAGGAAGAGAGATTGAGCAGTAGTTTTTTAAAGATTCATTTTTAACTAAACATGAGCTTAAGGCTTGATAAGAGGCATAGGGGAAAGGACATTTGGAAGAGAAAGGTAGCTTAAGTGTGAAGTTTTGACAATAAGTGGTCTATAAAGTGTATCTTATAATTCTACCTTTCCCAACCACAGTAGGTACAAACTTAGAGTCCTTGATTTGAGGAAGGATATGCACCTTGACTTCTGGGGCGAACTGGCTGGATCCCATGACGATGACCTCTCACCACAGATCATAGCACAGAAAAAGCCAGTGGATACCTGTCCTCACCCTCGTAGAAAGAAACATTTTAAGGTGGTAACCGATTTTGAACTCAAGGCCAATTTGGATGAATGGACCATATACTTGTTGCAGTGGGTACAGCCGAGAAAATCCTCCATTCACCTATGCTGTAAGAAGCTGCACAGTTGGGACTCACCAGACCCTACTGTCATAAATGTCTTGAAATCAGTGGATTTAAATTGTCTCCTGGAGCTATGGCTAAGTCATTGGGGAATTGAACTTCTGGTAGATCTTGTTCCTTACATGGAGGAGATGAAAAATCTTCACACACTCATGCTAAAGGGAATTAAGAAGTCTGTCATGATTGCATCTGAAGATGAGGAATATGAGGAAGATGAGGAAGATGAGTGGAAAAGCACATTGTTGTCTCAGTTCTCCAACTTTCTCAATCTCCAGCATCTCTATTTGAATGATATCGACTTTCTAGAAGATGGCCTTGAAGAGTGGCTCAGGTAAGAAAAGATTGAGAGCATTCTCCAGACCACAGAAAACACATCTCCTTTTCCTTACAAGTTTGTAAGACTTGTGAATGGTCTGATCAGTGTGAACCTAGCAATGAGTAACATAGCATATCTCAACAGATGAGTTCTGTGCTCAGATATGTGTGACAATTTTTCTAATTGGTCACTTGTAAAAGGTTGCTTTGAGACAAGAAAGGGGTTGAGTAAATGGAAAACATGTGACACTGGATTTGTTGATGGGGGGACGGGGACACAGTTGTGGTAGAGAACAGGCCAAGGGCCTCTTAGGGACACACCTGAAAGGAAGCTGATCCCAACATATGGAGAGATTAATTTTGGTTAAAGTGTTAACTGACATGCTAGTGAGCCCACCAATCTCTTGCTACCATTTTACAAAAATAATCTTTTGCTCTTTTCTTAGCTGTCTGCCGAATCCTTTGGAGACCTTGTCCATTACTGACTGTCCTTGGCTCTTACAGTCCGACTTGGAGTACCTGCCAGATTGTCTGACTATTTCTAAGCTCAAGCATCTGAAGCTGAATTCTATCTTTCTATCTGATGCAGGCCCTGAACTTCCAGGGCTCATCCTTGAGAAAGTCACAAGTACCCTGCAGATTCTGGAACTAGAGCAGTGTGGAATGAGGGACTCTCATTTCAAAGCCCTCTTGCCTGCCCTGAGTAAATGCTCCCAGCTCCTCAAAGTTAACTTCTGTCATAATGATATCTCTCTGCTTGTCCTAAAGAAGCTTCTACATTGCACAGCCAAGCTGAGCCAACTGACCCAGGAGATATACCCTGCCCCTCTGGAATGCTATGAGGATATGGAGATACATAAAGACAAATTTAAGCAACTTTGTCCAGAACTGTTGAAAATACTTAGAGCCCATAGGCAGCCCAGGAAAGTATCCTTTGCTACAACTGCCTGCAGGGAGTGTTTACATTCCTGTAATTATTATCATAACCTAGTGTTTAGAGATTGCCTTTGTGCACAAGTTGAATAAGGTTGCTTTGGGTACCAAGAATGCAGGTCTAGTGAGAGGATCTGAACACTATATATGTGTATAACCTTGTTTGCCTACAATAAATATGCTGAGCTTTTTTTTTCTCTTTATCACATAATGGGATCAACTTTAAAATTGTGCATGAGATGGCATCCTACTGATAGTTCTATCATCAGGGAGACCCAGAGGACTTGATTTACACTGGAAAGAAATTGGTGTGGGTATGTTCAGATCACAGGGATTGTGATTGACATGGCTCTGGTGACTGGGAGAGTCAGAAAAACAATTGTGTATTTTAAATGATTATTTACTATCAGAGACAACGATCAGCTTGCTAATTTTTCTCTCTGAAGTTCCAGTTAGTGAGGGTTTTTCCAAGTGGTAGCTGTAAAGGTACATTTGAACCCTGGAATCCTTGAGTACTGAGGGGAGCTCACAGGTCATTGTACTCAGAGAAGCCCTGAGAAAATCAGGAGTGTTAATCATGTAGGGGTGTTTTGTCAATGCAGGAAGTAACAAACAAACCACCCCCCCCCAAAAAAAAAACAACACCTGCCTTTCATCCAGGAAGCAAAATCCACCCTCTTTAAGTATCTAGTGACCTTTTAATTATCTGTGGAGATAGACCTCACCCACATGTTATCTCCGGAGAAGGAACTCTTTTTATAGAGTCTATAGCAAATTCCAAATTCCCCAGTTTGGTTATTCTAGACTCTTCCCTCCCTAGACCTTTACATATCTTTAAAGGATGGCACACGTATTTTATAGCCTGTTTACTTCTTTGCTTTCAGTCAGGCCACACTAGAATACCTTTTAGCTATAGAACCCACCTTCATGGTTACAGGCACTTAGTTTCCATGTATACAACATATCTTAAGCTTTATTGTACACCTGGAATCGGACTGATTGTTGCCTGGAAAACTTTTCTTAAGTTGTAGGGTATTTGAAGTATCCTGAACATGAACTGCTCTCTGAAGGCTTATCCAAACTTAAGTAAATCTGCACAGCTTTTCTATCTATTTGCAGGAGCACTCCCAACAGGCACAGAAATAAGGGGGTCATGAACCCAGGAGAATGTAAGCAATGTTTTCTTTTTAAAGAAATAAAAGGTTTAGGAGGTCCTTTCACTAAAAATTGCTCATGAACTCAAAGTGAAATTAGAACTAAATATGTGCTTATTAATCAGTCCTTTGAGACCAATCATTTTGCATAATTATTAAAATATGTGTCAAGATCTAAAATAGAATCCAGGGTATGGTAGCACATGCCTTTAATGGCAGCACTCAGGAGGCAGAGGCAAGTAGATCTCTAAAGTTCAAGGGCAGCCAGGAGTAGACAGATGCTTTTGTTTTGTTTGAGAGAAACATCAGAGAAAAAAGTATTCAAAAGTGTTTCTTTTTTTAAAAGATTTTAGCTGTCTTCAGACAAATCAGGAGAGGGCATCAAGTCTCATTACAGTTGGTTGTGAACCACAGTGGTTGCTAGGATTTGAACTCAGAAAGTCTGGAAGAGCAGACATTGCTCTGAAACACTGAGTCATCTCTCTAGCCCTCAAAAGTCTTTACACATAGAACCTAAGCAAGGATAACCCATGAAAAGAAGGATATAAGGTCCCTGTCCATGTGTGTTATGTGTATGTGTGTGTGTTTGTGTGAGAGAGTCCCGCCAGGCACATCTTGGTGAGGAATAGATTTGAGAGTCCTTACAGGGGATCAACACAAGATCTCTTCTCAGGATCTGAACTTGCGCCAAACTTTCTCTACATGGCTAAAGAGCAGAGCAAAGCCTGAGGAATGACAGGGGAGACAGGGTTCTGCTGCTACTGCTGCAGCATGAGCTAGGTTGGCTGCCATTTATTAGATGGTTTCTTCTCTTGATAGTGTAACTAACATTCAGATGAATGTATAATTTTTTTAATAAATAAACTAAAAAGCAGCAAAATTTGTCAATTTGAATTCTGCCATTGGTTACTCTCTTGTCCTTTTATCCCTGATGAGGAATGGGCTATGCTCTTATTTAAGTTGCTTCCTGGAAACAGTTAAATTCTATAAAAATGTAACATCCGCAACAGCAGTTTTTGGCTTAATAAATAATATAACTGATAAATAGATAGCTCATAGGAATAATCTGATACTAGAAGAACTTCCAAATATATATTTTTTCCACCAAATATGTTGTTTGTAAATTATTCCACCCTGTTAACTGGCAAGCACAATATCATGTTTCTTGGGATCTATAAAAGGTCAACTTTTTACATCATAAAAATTCGTAAGTTTTGCCTAAAATTATGCTTTTATATCTTATAGAAGTTGCTGTTAATGATTTTATAGATGGCTCTTAAGAAGGAAAAATAATTATTTTTACACGTGTTCTATATATTCCACAATTGTACCCCCTCTAGACAGTGCAGCTCATAGCCCAATCAGCTTTTATTTATTGCATGATCTTAGTCAGTAAATATTTTAACTGACTCTTCTGTTTATTTCAATTTCAATGGTAGTTTACTATATAGACTAAAGGAATTGGTTTTAAAGTCATGATAACTTTGGAAGCCCAGTTTTTACATCTACATCAAAAATGGATATCTCTAAGAAATTTTGATGTTCAATATTTTCTGGTCTCATAAAGTACATGAGGTGTAGAGATGTGACAGCACTATTACTAAACTGCTTGCACCTGTCTCTAGAAAATACCTAGTAGAAAAAACCTGTCCGGGAGAAAAGCAAGAATCAGCTGTGGCCCTTATTATTAAAAGTCAGCACCTATATATAATTTTATACAAGTCACTAACTTGTTCAAAGCTGTTCAAGGATAATTAAGACATGCAAGTTAATGGTCAATCACCTTATAAATAATCAAATTGGTTTTTTTTTGTACTGAATACAAATTTATTTCATTTACAAGGCCAAGCTATTGCTTCATTTATGTCTGTATAAGGTAAACTCGAAATCAAATAACTGAAAGCAAGTAAAATTTTTAAAAATCAGATATGAAATATGCCATGTGGGGTATGTAAGAATGTTTAAAAGGCTTCCCAAAAGGCTTGGATTTTGCATCATAGTTGCTCCAATTTAACATTATCAGTTGGACAATGGCATTATCAAAACAAGAGTTTTATGTCTTTAATTTTGAGAACTTCATTGTTTTTTTATCTTTTATACAACAAAATGAAAAACCCTAAAAATATCTTGAACATACTCTGGTGAGTTACAAAAAATGGGAATAAATTTAAAATTTCTTACAAGATAACTTCTGGATAATATGAGCAAAAAATGCAAACATAATGGTACATTTTTTTTCTTTTAGTATTTCAAGACCAGGGTTTCACTGTGTAATATTAGCTCTTCTGAAACTCACTCTATAGACCTAGCTGGCTTCAGAGATCTGCCTGCCTCGGTACTGGTATTAAAGGTGTGTGTCACCAATGCCCAGAGTGCACGTAAGTACTGCTAATTATTCCTCAGGTAAGTGATGGTTTTTATTTCACCATTATCTTAGTCAACTCCTTATTTGTCTGCCTGTCTAGCAGTCTGGCAGGATATCTAGATTTTTTTTCTAATATTTATTTATTCGCTATATATAAGTACACTGCAGTTGTCTTCAGGTACACCAGAAGATGGTATCAGATCTCATTACAGATAGTTGTGAGCCACCATATGGTTGCTGGGATTTGAACTCAAGACCTATCTGTCTATATATCTGCTCTGGAACTCAGTAAACCAGTCTGGTATCACAGAGATCCTTTTCCCTCTGCCTCCAGAGTGCTGGGATTAAAGGATCAAAACATTTTGCTTGCATGTGTACACCACACATGCCTGGTATCTGTGCAGGGTGGAAGACATAGGAGCTGGAGTTATAAACATTTGTGAGCTTCCTTGTGGGTTTTGGTTATGAACAGGAACACTGTTCCTGTGAAAGCACAGTATGCATGCTCTTAACCAACCCCCACACCTGCCCTTTTGACCAACATTTCCAGGGTAAAATTCTTTACTAACTCTTCTGACCTTGAAGGCCCAAAAATTTCTCTTGAGACTGATAAAAGAATAAAACACAACTTGACTTGGATGCAAACTCTGTCAGATAAGATGTAATTCCCAAAGGGTGTGACAGTTCATGCCTTTATTCACAGCATCTGGAAAGAATAGGCAGGCATATCTCTGGGAGCTACAAACCCTGAGATTCATGAAATTCCTAGGCAAATGGATGGAACTTGAAGGTATCCTGAGTGAGGTAATGCAGTCACAAAAGAAAACTTATAGTATGTAGTCACTTATAAACAGACCCTAGCCCCAACCTCCACCTACAAAAAAAAAAAAAAAAAAAAAAAAATCTTGGAATACTCAAGAAAACATCCACAGAATTTATGAAGCTCAAAAAGAAGGAAGGCCACAAGGTAGATGCCTCAGTCCTTCTTAGAAGGGAGAGCAAAGCAGGGGAGGAAAAACAAGGTCAAATAGAGGAGCAGGGATTAAAGGAAAGATCTACAGGGACTGCCTCATGGGGAGAACCACCTCATATGCAGCCACCAAACCCAAGCACTATTGCTGATGCCTGGAAGTTTCTACTGGCAGGAACCAGACAAGGATGTCTCCTCAGAGGCTCTCACAGTCATACAGATACAGATGATGTCCCCATGTTCAGTTTTATGATTTGCTGAAGCATCCTCATCTGTATCAGTATGGTCTGACACAGCCTCTGATGGGGCATATATATCAGATTCCTGTCAGTAAGCACAACTTGTAATCAGCAGTAGTTCATTAGTTTAGTGGCTGCATATGGGATATATCCCCAGGTGATTCCATCTTTGGATTATCTTTTCTCCAATCCCTGCTCCTCTGTTAGTTCCCTTTTTTCCCTACCACTAGAGTTTTAATCTCCTTTCTAAGAAGGACCGTCTTGTGACCTTCTTTCTTTTTGAGCTTCATAATTTCTGTGTACTTTTTCTCTGGTATTCTGAGATTTTTGGGCTAGTATCAGCTTATTAGTGAGTATGTACCATGCGTGTTCTTTTGTGACAGGGTTAACTCAGGATGATAGCTTCTAGTTCTATCCATTTGCCTAGAAATTTCATAAAGTCATTTTCTATAACAGCTGAGTAGTACTCCATTGTATAAATGTACCACAATTTCTGTATCCATTCCTCTGTTTAACAGAAACTGAGTTCTTGCCAGCTTCTACTTACTATAAATAAGGCTGCTATGAACATGATGGAATATGTGTCCTTGTTATATGCTAGAACTTCATTTCATTTCAAAAAATGAAAATATAAGAGAAAATTCCAGCATATATGAAGTTAGGTCACTTGAAAATCCATTTTCTATACAAACTAGGTGACAGCAATTCAGGCATAATTCACAGAAAAAAATAGCACCTGAATTGGGTGTATCAGATCATACAGACAAAGTTGCCTTTTTTAAATTCACTTTTAAATTATCTGTCTGATTATCAGACTGTCTCTTTGTCTCTTTCTCTGTGTCTGTATCTCTCTCTCTCTCTCTCTCTCTCTCTCTCTCTCTCTCTCTCTCTCTCTGTGTGTGTGTGTGTGTGTGTGTGTGTGTGTGTGTGTGTGTGTGTGATTTCATAGTTTTCTGACAGATTATATGTCAAAGGTTTTCTGTCTCTGTTGTTTATGTTTCTGTTTCACCATCCTGCAGTGTAACTTCTTGTACAAAAGGTTCTAGAACATATGTGTGAAGCTCACAACCCTTTGACTTCGTATGATCCTGGGTTTCTTTAAAATTTTAATGGGAAATTAATTGATGAATAAATGAATAATGCCCTCAATTCGAGCCAAATCCCTCTGTACTCAATTACTCTACGCCATACCTCCCATTCTCGCCTGATTTTCCTGCTTCTGTCCCTACCCTTCATCAGTCAGTCTATGAAATCAAGTTCATTTTTGTTTTCCAAGAAGATATATGGATTCTACTCTAAACTCCTTGTGTTTAACTAAATTCTCTGGATTTACCAACTACAGCTTTATTATCCTTATACTTGAATATATTAAATATTCGTGTTCCTAGTTCTTGCTTATTTCACTCAGGATATTTTTTCTTGTTAAATCACTTTTATATTTTGCAAATTTTATGATAGCATTTAAAAAAAACACCTGATAAATTCTTCATTTTGTAAATGTAAAGCAAATTTTTATCCATTCTTTGGTCAAGGGATAGCTAAGTCATTTATAGTTTATTGATATTCTGAACAAAGCTGAAATGAACATAATTGTTCAAGTATTCATATAGTAGGAAGGATATATCGAAGAAACCTTTGTGTATATTTTCAAGAGTGGAATAGCTGGATGTTAGGTCAATTCCTAAGTTACTGAGGAACAGTCCTATTGATTTCAATATGGGTTCTACAAGTTTGCAGTCCCACCAGCAATGGAGGAGTGTTTACCTTGTTTGTTCCACATAACTCACCAGCATGAGCTGTCATTTGTGTTTTTTGATATTAAAAAATATGCAAAATGGAACCTGAAAGTAGTTATAATTTACATTTCCCTTGTAGCTAAGGATGTTGAACATTTCCTTAAGCTTTTCTTATTCATATGAATTCCTTGTTTGAGCATTCTGTATTTATATTTGTACCCCATTTTAATTGAATAATTTTGTTTATGTGATAACTGGTTTCATGGGTTTTGTATATATTTTAGATATTAGTCCAAATTTGTTTTACTAATTTCCAGTTTCACAAGATCCATTTGCTAATTATTGGCCTTAGTGTCTGTGCTATTGGGGTTTTGCTTAACACTGTGTTGCTGTATTCACAGCTGTTCCTCACTTTCTCTTCTTTCTGTTTTTGTGTATATTGATTTATGTTGAGGTTTTTTTTTAACCAGTTGGATTTGTTTTGTACAATGTAATATGCATTCTTCTTCATGCAAATATTCATTTAGAGTAGTACCATTTATTGAAAATGCCTTTGTTTTCCAGTGGGTATTTCTGGGTTCTTTTTTCATAAGCCAGGTGTTCACGTGTGTAAATATATATCTTTGTCTTTTATATTATTTCATTGATCAGTTGATCTGTTTTATGTCAATACCACATGATTTTTATTATGATAGCACTGTGATAGAATTTAAAACAGGAATGATGGGACATCTAACAGTTCTTTTATTGTCCAGAATTATTTTAGCT
The DNA here is from genome assembly GCF_963924665.1 of Micromys minutus. Classification (NCBI taxonomy): domain Eukaryota; kingdom Metazoa; phylum Chordata; class Mammalia; order Rodentia; family Muridae; genus Micromys; species Micromys minutus. The sequence goes on from NC_137982.1 coordinate 57,884,579, forward strand.
ACATTGGAATTTTTGTGTGGTTGGCTTGTATTGCCTATGAAGTTGAAAATTGTCATTTAAATGAATGGTGTGTGAATTTTGAGGGATCACAGTAAATCTTTAGATAAATTTTTGATAGGTTGGCCATTTTTACTCTAGTAAGCCCCCAGATATTGCATGAAAATTCTTTTCATCTTATGATTCTTTGTCAATTCTTTTATTCAAAGACATGTTTTTATTATGTAAGTCTTTAACTTGCTTGGTTAGAGTTAACCCTAGTTATTTTGTATTTTCTGAAGCTATTGTAAAAGGTGTTTTTACCTTAATTTCTGTCTCATCCCACTTGTCACATGCTTTTACATGCTACTTATATTTGTGAAGTAATTTTGTATCAATGTACTTTGTTGAAAATGTATCTCAGCCTGTGAAGTTTCCTGGTTGAATTTTTAGGGTCATTTATGTGACTCTTCTCATATTATCAGCAAATAAAGATACTTTGAATTCTTCTTTTTACCTTCATCCTTTTTCTTGCCTTCAGTTGTCTTATTTCTTTTTCTAAGACTTCAATTACTATACTGAATAGATATAAAAAAGAGTAAAAAACCTACTGTGAAGATGCCCTATCTAGTCTGTGAATGATATTTTTGATTCATTCTTCAACTTGGCTTGCAAGTCCTTTTAGTTTTGCTTGTTTTATTTCTTGAAAAGTTTTGCACATGTATTCATAAGGGACCTTGTTACATTTTTGTTAACAAGGTGACTGTGGCCTTTTAAACGGAATATGAAAATACAATTTTTGCTTTTTGAAATTATTTTTGAAACAATCTATTGAATGTTTTAGTTTTTCTTTGAAAGTTTAGATTTCCTACTAAAACCGTCATCCCTTTTTGGTTTTGTTTTGTTTTGTTTTTCATAGTTGCTTTGTTGTTGTTTTTTTCTTGTTGTAAATGGCTCCAGTTGCATATGTTGCTGAAGATAGCAGTATTTGGCATCAATGTGAGAAGCCTTTAGTCCAAGGAGGGCATGTTGTCCCATTATAGGGGAATGCCAAGGCACTGAGGTGGAGAGGGTGATTGGGAGAGAATGCACCTTCCTAAAGACAAGTGGAGGGGGAGGGGTGATAGGATCATGGTGGGAGAAGGGGATAACATTTCAAATGTAAATACAGAGAGTATCTAATAAAAATCAAATTTTTAATAAAAATTAAAATAAAAAAAGATATTGCTTGATATTGCTTACTGGCTATATTTCACTTGGGGTTAGAGATCTGTTTAAATTGCTTGTCTGATGGCGTCTCTGATCCAGACTTTTCTAAATAGTACATACTTAGATAATTAGGCATTTCTTTGACATTTAACAATCTAGATGAAAACAGAATTTAAAAGTATGACATGATTCTCTTTCTTCATTTTTTGGTATGTTCATATTTTTAATTTTATTGTTTATAATTTCCATATTTTCTCTTAGTCTTTGTTAGTTTGAATAGGTTTTGCCAATCTAATTTCTGAAGGAACTAACTCATTGTTTTATTGTTTTTTTTAATACATAATTCTATTTATTTCTTGTATTTATTTTTTTCTTCATTAAGTTTGATTGTTTTTTGTTATTTACTCCTTTGGAGTGTGATATCATCTACTTATAATAAGGGTTTTAGGTAAAATAGTAAGTTGTATCAGATCTCTTCAGCTTTATTTTATGTAAAAATGTAGTGCTGTGAACTTACTTTTTAGAATGATCCTTATTATGTAAAATAAGTATACCTATGCCATGTATTTATTTTTATTAAATTCTAGGGAATCTTTAATTTCTTTTTCTTGTTTTAAAAAAATTATACTTACTTATTAATTAATTTATAATTCAGCCATTGACACTTCTCCTAGTTCCTCCTCACACAGTTCTTCTTTCCATTCATCCTACTCTCTGTCCCTGAGTGGATGCTCTCTCACCACCAAGTATCCCCACTTCCTGGGGCCTCTTGGGTTTCTCAAAAATTGGGCTTATCTTCTCCCACTGAAGCTAACCGAGGCAGTCCTATGCTATGTGTAGGGAATCTCAAACAAGCTCCTGTATGCTGTCTGGTTGGTGGCTCATCATCTGGAAGCTTCCAGGGGTCTGGGTTATTTGAGACTGCTGTTCTTCCTATGGGGCCATGATCCTTTTCTGCTACATCCTACACCTAATATGACTAAAGGCCCTGATGTCAGTCAGTCCAGTGGTTGAATGTAAGTATCTGCATCTGTCTCAGTCAGCTGCTCATTGGGTCAGTCAGAGAACAGAAATTCTAGGCTCCTGTCTGTAAGCGCATCATAGCATCAGCAATAGACTTGGGCCTTTTTTTCCTCCAATTAGGTAGCTTTCCAGGTAGGCCAGTCACTGGACTGCCTTTATCTCAGTCTATTCACTTTGTAATAGCAGTTCTTATAGGGAGAAACACTTCTGTTTCAGAACTGTATCAGAAATTTTGACTCAGTTTGGTAACACCATTCCTCCCTTAAGAACCTGTCTATTTACTAGAGGCAGATTTTTTCTAATTCCCTCTTGCTATTATTGGGCACTTCATCTAAGATCACTGCCATTAAATTGTGAGAGTCTCTGATATTTTCTAGGGGGTCTCCCTACCTCCTCTCTTCTGAGGCTGCATATTTCCATTCATTTGGCTGGACCCTGGGCATCACTTCCCCCACACCCCAGCCTGTTCCACCTTTTCTCTCCTGGTTTCCTCTCCCATACAAATTCCTCCTTTCCTCTGCCTCACTTGATTATTTTGTTAGCTTACTAAGTGGAATTGAAACATCCTCACTTAGCTTTTATGCTTGTTAAAGCTTTTAAATTTTGTGAGTTGTATCCTAGGTATTCTGTATTTTTTGGCTAATATCCACTTATTGGTGAGGACATCAATGTATGTCTTTTGAGTCTGGATTACCCCACTCAGGAGGATATTTTCTAGAGCCATCCATTTGCCTGCTGAATAGTACACCATTGTATAAATGCACCACATTTTCTGTATCCATTCTTTCTTTTTGGAACATCTGGACTGCTTCCAGCTTTAGGCTTTTACAATAAAGGCCACTGTGAACATCATGAAGCATGTGTTCCTTTGTTATGGTAGGGCATCTTTTGGGTATATGCACAAGAGTGGCATAGCTGGCTTTTCAGGTAGAACTATTCCCAATATTGTGAGGAAATACCAGGTTCATTTCCATAGTGTTTGTTCGAGGTTGCAATCCTACCAGGAATGAAGAGAATTTCTCTTTCTCCACACACTCACCAGCATGGGCTGTTACCTGAGTTTGTGACCTAAGCCATTCTGACTTGTGTAAGGTGAAATATCAGGGTTGTTTTGATTTGCATTTAGCTGTTACTTTAGGACATTTGAACATTTCTTTAAGTACTTCTCTGCCATTCGCGATTCCTCTGTTGCAAATTCTGTTTAGCTCTGTATCCCACGTTTAAGTTGGGTAACTTTTTTTTTTTTTTTTTTTTTTTTTTTTTTGGATGTTAGATTCTTAAGTTCTAATATTTTAGATATTAGCCCTTTATCAGATGTGGGTTTTATTTATTCATTCTGTATGTTGTTGATTTGTCTATAGATGAGAGGATCTATGGCTTCCTGCACATATGTTGAAGAGGACTTGTCTGACCTCAGTGTGAGAGGATAAACCTAATTTTGTAAAGACTTGCTTTCTTAGTAAAGTGGGATACCCAGAGTGCAGCATGGTCTCAGAGGCAATGGGATGAGGAGATGTGCTGAAAAACACAGGGAAGGGGGACCCAAAGGAGGACAATACTTGTGATGAAAATAAATAAAATGATTATTAAAAATAGTTTGAATCACGAGGATCAAAACTTTGATATCATCACTGGTTATCTCTCAAGTCTGTACAAAAAGCTGTATAATAAAGTCTCTCTGTCAGGAGAGGAGGATTTTAAAAAGAACAACTCAGCACACAGAGTAGAGAAAAAGAAATAAAGAATGATAGCTAGTCCAGGCATCCTACCAGACACCTACCTTTAAGGCCAACATCTGGGAGAGAGAGGAAGGCCCATTTCTATGAGCTTAAGGACAGGTTGGCACAAAATGTGTCAAGACATTCAAACTATATGTTAAGACCCTGTTTCAAGAACAGAGGGGATTTGACAAAAGATGGTGGCTTATGCTTATCCAAATCAACATGAAGCAGCAAAGATATTAACACTCTGGACAAACAAACAAAACAACCAAATCAAACAGTTAGCCAAGCAAGTCTCTATACCACTTTAATTTCAGTGCTCCAGGAACTGAGGAAGGCTGATCTCTGTGTGTTTAGGTTCAGCCTGAACTATATAGTAGCTCCTACGCTAATCAAGTAAATGTAGTAATATTGAGTCTTCATAAATGTTTGTGGACTTGAGAGAGGTCAGTTCCAGTGTTTAGAGCACAAAATGCACTTTCAGAAGTCCTGAATTCAATTCCCAGCATCGATTCCAGGTAGCATACAATTGTCTTAACCTCCAGATTCAGAGGGATTCAACTCCTGTGATAGTTGTGGTCACCCCTTTCCCTCTGAACATTTCTCAACACAGACAAGCACAAGCACATAACTACAAAAAATAAAAACAAGTATTTAAAAAGTGGGAAAAATAAAGATATCCTGATATAAATGCAATGAGTAAATAAGTGTGCAGTAAAACTAAAAAAGATTATTTCTAAGCAGTTTTCTTTGTGCTATGCACAGCAGACTGACATCTTGTGATTAAAGGTGCACAAATGTATTAATCTCTTAAAGTGTATCTATTTTATGTGTTATGAGTATTTTGCCTGAATGTATCTGTAAAACTCTAAGGCTCTTAACCAGGCCACCTAGGGACAAGTTACCCACCTTTCTGAGACTTTTGAAAATACCCAAGAATGTGAAGCTCTTGGCCAAGTCAAGTTGCCCCTGCTCTGAGACTTTTACAAAACACCCAGTTCTGAGAAACAAAATAAGCACAAAAAAACAGAAATTACTGGCTGACAGCTACAAGGTCTCATGGAAAAGTCCCAAATATACATCATCATCAGCCTAAAGCTTCTTATGCAATGAATTCAAGGGTCACTGTGACCCGCAAATGAGACTGTTACCACCCCATGCTGTTACTGAAATTTGCCCTCAGAACTATATTTTAAACAAAACAACAACAAAAAGTGAACTTTGAAACCTCGAGTCACCTCTGCCTGCTCGCAGGTTGGGTCCAATGCACTGGAACCATTAAACATTTTGCTTATTGAATCAATCTGGAACTCTGTGTCTCTGTGGGAGTGGATACCCCAGTCGTTGGGCCACATGGGTCCAACAAAACCAGCATATAAACTGGTGCTTATGGATACCTGAAGAGGGCACTGCAGTTCCAGGACTTGGAGTGAGAGAGAAATTTGAGCCAACATGTGAGGTCTTGGAATTGAACCCCAGTTCTCTAGAAGAGTATCCATTGCCCTGTGTTGCTGAGCACCTGTCTAGTTCCTCATTTACAAGATATTTATAGTTTCTTATTTTCTGGTTTTTTTTTTTTTTTTTGACTTCTGTCTTTCTTTAATTAAAACAAATTATACAAGATATTTTGATCAAATTCTTTCTCCTCTCCATCTCTTCCTAGATTCTCTCTACCACCCTATCTACCCTACTTCCTGTTCTATACTTTACAGTTCGTTGGCTGATATTTTCACAGGGCAAACTCATGCTCCTCTTTTTAATTTTTTTTGTTACTCACTTTATTTACATCTGAAATGTTATCCCCTTTGTCTACACTGCTCCCATTCCCCTTTACTTGTCTTCACAAAGGTGCACTAGCTCCCAATCATCCTCTCCACCTCAGTGCCTTAGCATTTCCCTACATTGGGAAAATGTGTCCTCCAAGGACCAAAGGTCTCTTTTCTTATTGATGCCAGACCCAGCTATTCTCCACTGCATATGCAACAGGAGCCATGGGCTTCTCAATGCATGCTCAATGGTTGGTGTTCTAGCCTATGGAAGCTATGTAGGATTTGGTTGGTTGACAATGTTGTTCTTCCCATGAGGCTGCAACACCTTCAGCTCCTTCAATCACCCACCTTCTGCACCCTCACTAGGGTCTCTGTGCTCAGTCTGCTGGTTAGCTGCAAGCATGTTCACCTATATGACTTTGGCAGAGCCCCTAAGAAGGCACCCCTATTTGGTTCCTGCCAGCCAGTACCTCCCATCATCAGCTATAGTGCTTGGGCTTGGTGGTTGCACATGGGGTGAATCTCCAAGTGAGGCAGCCCTGAACTATTCCCTCTTTAATCCCGGCTCTTCCACTTGATAAGATAACTTCTCCTGTGAGTGTTTTCTTCTCCCTTTTAAGAAGAACTGAGGCTTCCACATTTTGGCCTTTCTTCTTTTTGAACTTCATAATGTCTGTGAATTATTTCTTGAGTATTCAGGGATTTCTGGTGATAGTATTCAGTTATCAATGACTGAATAGCATGTGTTTTTTTTTTTTTTTTTTTTTTTGTGACTGGGTTACATCACTCAGGATGATATTCTCTAGTTACATCCACTTGACTAGGAATTTCATGAAGTCATTGTTTTTAATAACTGAGAGTAGTAATCTATTGTATAAATATACTTCACTTTCTGTCTCCGTTCCTCTGTTGAAGGATATCTGGGTTCATTTAAGCTTTTGGCTATTATAAATAAGGCTGTTATAAATATGTTGGACCATGTGTACTTATTATATGTTAGACCATCTTTGGGATAGATATCCAGAAGTGGTACAGTTGGGTCTTCAGGTAGTACTATGTCCAATTTTTTGAGGAACTGCGAGACTGATTTCCAGAGTGGTTTGACCAACTTACAACCCTGTCTCTTATTTTCTAAAAGTTAATATTAACCTACATCAAAATCTGAACAATATACTTTGGAGAAAACTATAGCTAGACTCAAGTATATCCAACTGATAAAACAAGTTAGTCAATTTGAAAATGTGTCACCTTGCAGAGTGCATGTCTAGCTGTGATATTTGGGGCCTAAGGGCTTATGTACAATAAATAATGTATAACTTCCTACCAAGTATTTTTTTCAAGTATCTGGAATTTTTCTATGCTAATATTCTATTATATTCAGTTCTGCGAACTTAATTTTTTATTAAAATAGTAATATATAAGAATCTCTGGTTTACTCAAGAATGATGCCCGGATCTCAAAAAGCATGTAAAAGCAAAGAGTGCTTTAGTTTGTAGTTCAGTATGCTGGGGTCCCCCATTACCAGGACAGTCAACCAAGTAAACTTGTAGGCCTGATTTAAAGTACATTAGTGGAATTATCATGCTCCAGAATGATTACCTGGCCATTGGAGCAGGAGTCTCATTTGTGTTGTTGGTTTTCCTTTGTTTTTGTCTATTATAACTTACTTGGATGGACTTGATTTTATTTACCCAGTTCTTATGCCTAGGCTCCTGGACTGCCAATTTGAAGACACTAATGGAGTGAGCCTAGCCTTCTTATTTCCTCTTCAGTTTTGGGCTATCTCAGATCTTTATGATGTTTAATAAATCATTACCTTAACAAACCTAATTAAAGCATTGATTAAGTAGGGAAAACAAGTTAAAGCTAATATCACTAGTAGCTCTTCCTAACTAAGGCCATGGGATTTTTGACCTCCCCATTGCCTATAAGACCCATGATAAAATAGAAACAATATTTTTTATCTAAGACTGTGAGATTACTTCTGTCAGGGAGGAGTGGGAATTCTTTAGGGCTATGATGAACTTTTTCATCTCCTACATACCTGTATCTATCACTAACTGACAGTAATATATCAGTGCTGAGTCCCCTATACTTCCAGCCTGAGTCAGCCCTATGCTGAGGAAAGGACCTAGTAACCTAGTGGAAATAGCCATGCTTTTGACTCTATTGTTTGGAAATGTTAAATAGTTGAAGACATCCTCCCCAAAGTAATGAGTAACTCTGGGTACAACCTGTACTATAACATAAAAATCCTCAGTCCTATTTTCATAAATGTATAGATTAAGCCCCAAGGTACAAGTCCCTCAAGCAGTCTCTGGCAGCAGCATGTATCCTGCAACAGTAGAGCTTGCAGTGAGGTTGTAGAAGTGGAAATAATTTATGTGTACTTTATTTTCAATGTGGAGTCCCTGATCAGTATCTAACAGTTCTATGTTAAGTTTAGGGACAGATTAGTTAAGAACTGGCAGTCCAATCTACTTTTATGTCAGCAACTTTGAGCTTCACGATAAGGTTATTACATTACCTCCTAGTGATACCAAAACATTTGGGGGTTCAGTGGCTAGTACATCAAAGCAGGAGCAGCAACTAAGCAGGATAAGGAGCACTGGAGGAACTGTGTCTGTGGCTCTGCAGTGAGTGTGAGGTGACATTCTATCATTCTTGTGGTGGTTAGCCAGGAAGTCTTCACCCCTGTGATCTCAACTTTTGGATCATCTCTCCCCAGGAAGGCTTAACCTAGGTATGGTATATACACAACCTGATCCAGTCCACCTTAACAGCCAGTATGGCCAGGATCACAGTGTGAGGTCCTTTCCAACAAGATTCTAGGGTTACTTCCATAATCTAGACTCTGTTACTTGGTTTAAATCAGTGTGGGTTAAGGTGAGGAACAGACTCATAAACCTGGCAGATGGCAGGGCAGGGTTGCTTCTAGGTCCTATACAGGTCTTCAAAGAATTTTAAAAACATGTGGTGGTCATATTAAACTAAGATCTCACACTGGAGGATAAGTAGCAAGAAAGGCAATATCCATATAGAATATATATAAAAAAGAGTGGGGTTGTGGGGACTTAAACATAGGTGTTGTTCCTTGCACTGTATAAGGCATAAAGTAGGAGAGTCATCCAGTCACAGCCAGTTTTAGGGGTTAATTTGGTCAAGGTCTCCTTCAATGTCTGATTCATCCTCTCTAGTTACTGTACACTCTAGTGTCTGTATATACAATATAATTTCCACTTGGTTCACAGAACCTGTCTGTCTGTATAAATCTTACCTATGACTCCTTATGGTAGTTTTATTTATTTATTTGTTGTTGGATATGCTCTGTATTTACATTTCAAATATTATCCCCTTTCTTCCCACTCCCCTTGCCTCCATGAAGGTGCTCTCTCTCCCAATCACCCTCTTCAACCTCAGCTTTTTGGCATTCCCCTACACTGGGAAAATGAACTTTCACTGGAACAAAGGCCTCTCCTCCCATTGATGCCAAAATAACGCTATCCTCTGCTACACTTTTTTTTTGTGCCAGTTTTAAAGCCTGGGTTATATAGTCTCTAGTTCAGCTTTCTGGTCTGCTGCTCCCATCCATGAAATACATATGTTCAACATCTGGCCAGGGTATATCAGTCATGTCCAGCATGATGTTCTGAATGTGTCCCAGAAGGATAGTGCAGTCCTGCTGCACATCTAAGGATAGGTCAGGTAGTAGGGTGGTTGGGTTTAGAGGAGATGATAGAGTATGCATTATGTGAGGAGGGTTAAAAAGTAGAGCCTGAAATTTCACAAATCTGGCATTGAACATCTTCAGTCTGGGATGACTATTGAGGGTCTGGTAAATAGCGCAAGGTTTGGTAATAGCAAGTTTCTTTCCCATGATAATTTTGTTAGCCTCCTTGACTAGAAATGCAGTGGCAACTATGATACAAAGGCATGTTGACCATCCTTGGGCTACCAAGTCCAGCTTCTTAGGTAAATAAGTGACAGGTCTTTTCTATGGTCCCAAAGTCTGGGTAAGCAGACCCTTTCTTATCTACTTTCTCAGATCAACATACAGTTGGAAAGATTTGTAAATTTCCAGGAGGGAAAAGCCAGTGCAGGCTTTTCTTAGAGTCTTAGAAGCTATGTCCATCTCAGAGCTCCATTCTCTTTTGTCTTCTTGGTTTATATGGTCTCATGTAATGGTTTGGTTATCTCAGTAAAACCTGGCACCCAAAAAATATAAAACCCTGCAGATCTCAGAAATTTCTGTATCACTTGCCTTGGGGTTATTGGGACGGGGAAATTAAGGATGGCCTGTTTTCTTGGGTGTTGTACAGCATTCATTGGCCACACCCCCACTTAAATATGTAGCCCAGATTATTATCCTCAAGTTGACAAAGCTGGACATTCTTAGCAGAGAGTGGGTAGCCAAATTGACTCTGTTCCCGTAGCAAGTCTCGTGTGGCCTCCTGATATGCCTCCATACTGAGGACCCACAACACATACTGGAGCTCAGTTATTTGTTGATGGGCCTGCTGGTACTCATAGGTCCTTATTTAGTGCTTTCTCAAAGGTATTTGTCCAGTTCTTGAATCCTTGAGGGAGGCAAGTCTAATCATTTGTCCTTTGGAGTCTCTCCAATTCTTGTTGTTCAAAGGCAAATAGAGATTGTCTTTTGCATACCAGAGGTAGGCCACCAGGCCATTAAATGCCTGAAGCTTCTAAGATGTGTCAGGGGAGCTTTGGTTAACAAAAGTCATGTTCACAGAGGTTGATTGATTGATGCTCATGGCTCCTTTGTCAAAAGAATTGTAGGCATTCTAAGCTTCAAAAATTTTCTTCTAGATATTCCCTGGGCCTGTTTTTCTTTCCCTAAATCACCAAGTTTACATTAGATAAATCTGTGGGCCTGTGGCCTCTTGGAGGTCCCCCATCAAAATCTGGAATTAGACCCAGAACCTCTCATTAGCTTCAGCTGCATTAAAATCTCAATTGGGTGGAGTCAAAGGAAAGGGTGCATTAGTATCGAAAGAGTTAAAATTTCAAGTTAGCACCCACAAACCCTGCCTAGAGGACAAGTATGTCTCAAGGCTAAGAACAAAAACTGAAGACTACCTGGTCTCGATAAGGTCTGCCTCTGCAGTCCAGAGAAAAACTAGTATGAAGGTCAGTGTGCCCCAAAACAGAGTGGTCTGGAGTTGAATCATATCCAAAAACAGACAGTATGCCAATTTAAATGAACCAATGAAATTGTTATGTATCTGTTGCTAACTTCCTATGTAATTTCCCCTATAAATTTGTACCCCTAATTGAGTTTGGCATTGACTCCTCTATCTCCTGCGAAAGATATGTGTTGTTCCCAGAGCACCCCTCCCCCAATAAACCTCTTGCCTGATTGCACCAAGATTGGATCTCTGTGAGTTCTTGGGTTCGAGTTTTCCCGGTACTAGAGTAAGAGGCTTCCCCAATCCAGGGGTCTTTCAGCATCAGCCTGAACTTCTGAGGGAAGTTGTTTCCAAGTTGCTTTTGGAATTAATTGTTTGGGTGGCTTCTATGGTCCTCTCTCCTCTATCATGAAGATCACCTGGAGCAGATGTTGACAGTTATCCCAGCTGAGCAGGTGAATCAGCATGATTGAATCTAGAAGACCTGTGAGAGCTGATGGTCATTTTCAAAATAGGGACTGCTATAAATTATAATGATCCAATTGTAAAGATCCATATTGGCAAATGGTACATGAAAATTACTCCCTTGGGCTTCTGGGGGTCTTTTTGCCTGGAGGGGTAACGCCTTAGTGGAGTTGAACCTCGGTGCCCTAAGGGCTTGAGTGGGAAGGCTGCAGGGGAGTTAGGAGAATCAGAAGAGACCTGACCCTCTCTTCACCTGTGATGTCTGTAGGAGAAGCGACTTCAGAAATAACATATACAGGGGAACTGGAGATACAGCATTTCTGAAGTTCCTGACTTGGGTTCTAGAAACTAAACCCAGGTCCAAAATTTCTAAGTTTATTCTGTCTAAATATTGAGTACTTGTTTAAGTGTGTGTGTGTGTGTGTGTGTGTGTGTGTGTGTGTGTGTGTGTTTGTTTAACAAGTTTAGGCAGGCATTGCTTGTGGAGATAACAAAGTTATCTGGTCCCTTGGAACTGGAGGAACACAGGGTTGTGAACCACTGCAAAGGTTACTAGCCTGCTGGAATGACAAGTGCTTTTGAACCTCAGAGCTGTCTCTCCACTCCTCCTTCAGTTAGACATTCACTTTATTTCAGAGTATATTAGGTTCCCCTGAAATCATATATTTAATTGACACTATACAGATAGAGCAAGATATAAAAATATTTATATGTACATATACATATGAGTACCTTTTAAAAAGGTCAGATTTGAACAGAAACCATGAGGGGCATACAGAAGAGTTTTTAATAAATGGAAGGGAGAAATGCATAACTGTATTAAAATCCTCTCACTTCAATTACTATTCCAATAATGTCAAGCTTGGTACTTAGTATCCTTTGCCCATTGAGCACTCTTGGATAATTATATATATTTTTAAATCAACCTAACAAAAAAAAAAAAAGAAAAACAAAAAGAAGGTTGCCAAATTATTTATTAATACTTGGTTGTAAAGACAGAAGGGAACACAATGGCTAGATTTAGGCACATCAATTATGTTGTTCCTAGGGACTGGAATTTGTTTTAGAGAAGAGAATGACTATTGGAATTATTAATGGGCAGTAGGACACTCAAAGGCTGGAAACCCTAAAGAACAAAGTCTCACATTTAGGTGGTCTACAAATAGGCCTTAAGGTTATCTATCAGCAACCTCTTTAATCTCTAAGTGTAGAGAAGAGGAGGAGGCATTCAAAGCCAGTCTACACTATGATGCACCAATAGAAAGAACAGTGATTAAAAAGGGTTGCTGAGACATTATTCCTTTGTTCTCTATTGTTTTGTTCTGTTTCAACTATCTTTGATGTCTGGATAGCTCCTACTTGCCCGAATACCCTGGATTACAATATGCTGCTCTTTCACCAAAACTACTTCCCTTAAGATATAGCTTTGCATACATTGTTACTTTGAAGCCTTTACACAAGACCCATCTGACAGATGCAGAAGGGGGATTACTTCACAAAATACTTCAGAATAATTCACAAAACAATGAATAGTCATATGAGATACAAGGTAAGACAAGACAGTATCTCTCTATTACTGTGGACACTCAAAGAACTGTTCTTACTATGATTTTGAGGTCAGATATAGTGTACTCATGTGAATAACATAAATAAATAGAAAAAGAAAAGTGTAAAAGAAAAAAAAAAAAAAAACCCAAATCAAAAGAACTGGGCAACTTATCACAGAAAGTATATCAGGTTTTTAGGATCTGACCATAATTTTAAAGACAGGAGAATGATAATGAAGTATCAGTCCTGAAAAGAGTTTGGACCATTTTCTTTGCATCATATTGACAAATGTCCAAATCCATTTATTTTGGGTCTTCAGGATGAGATGCCAGTTCCTAGGAATTAATTTGTTAGTACCCAGAGAAATATTCCTGTTGTTAGTCATGACATTCACAAAGTCTGACTTCCTTTTCATAGATATAACGTCTATCACAGTCATAACAAGAATAGGAACCAAAGCAGACTGACTTGGGCTGCCTTACAGCCATGAGTTCACCCATGAGTTCAGCACAAAGCTGAGAAAATGTCTCTACTTCAACATAACCCAACTCATAGACCTCTACTGGAGCAGGGTACATTTCTGTGGTCAGCTGGCTCATGGTGGTAGTGTGGTGGAGAAAGTCTTTCAGAACATCCATGAAGATGTCATTGTCATACAAATTGATGCTAGTGAGCTGGGTGCATTGGGTCAAGGCAGGCAGAAGGATACTGATTTGAAAATCTTTCATCCTACAATCTTCTAAATCCAGTATCTGCAGTGTGTTTGCAACATTCTTTAAAAAAACCTTCAGAGGAAAGATGTTCAAGTAGGTTAAAGTGCAGCCTCTCAAACACAGATGCTTAAGCTCATTGTAGTTCCAATGCTGGGCGAATGACTTCAAATCTGACTGAGAAAACTTGCACCGGGTAATCTTGAGGGACAGCAATGAAGCTTCTAGAAACCTAGGGAGAGATCACATGGCTGGGTTCAGAGTGAACATAAGTTGGCATTCAGTGTAGCCTGTTGGGAGTTGGCTTACTTAAGTTGCACCATATGACATGAGGATAACAGCCACCTTCATGGTGTGTTTGGCTCATTCCACAGCCAGCTCTTCTGATTTTCTCTGACAAGCAGAGATCCAGAGTTGAATTTTAGGCTAAGAGTGATCACAGGAAGAAGAAAGTTGGAATCCATGTCAAAATATCAAGAAGTCTTCTAGGATGATGTCATTATACAACAACCTGGGTACAGCCTATCACTGGATGAGAAGTACAGGTAGGAAATTCCTATAGGAAGGCAGAGAAGGAGAAGAAGAAAGGGAAATCAAGGGAGCCGGGGGAAGACATAGAAGGGGAAGTAGATGGAAGCCAACACGGTGGCAGGTGTCATTTTTCTCTGCTATAAATACAGGGTGTTAGGAGTATTCTGGTGTGTTCAATGTGGCTGGATGTGCATGAAAAGGATGTATAGTGAGGGTACACATAAAACTTGCAAAAGAATTGAGATGTGTATATACAAAGCATGGTTCAAACTGCCAAAAGAAAGTGAGTGAAATTAGCACAGTGGGAAGATCATGGAACACCCAGGTCAGAAGGAACCAGGGTACACTTTCTGTTGACAGATAGCAGCAGGCAGAGCTGTGCTTTTTGGCTCACAGAACTTCCAGCTCTGCATTGAGTGGACAATTGGTGCTGCATATTTTCTTTTTAATTTACTACAACAGTGCCTTCTGAAAAAATAACTGACTTACTGACATAAATCTCTATACCTTTTCATTCTTTACCCCAGGCCCTCAAACTGAGCCTTTGCATTGCCAGATCCATGTAGCTCAGGTTTCATCTTCAAAGAGACTTATACTGTTTAGGAATTAGAAGTGGAGGACCTGCTCTCCTAAACCTAATGGAACACAGAACTCACCTGGGAAGCAGTGTAGACCTGAGCCCTTCCTATGTAGTGGCCTCTTCTCTTTCCCCGTTCTTTGACATTAGGTTAGACAGGATTACTATGCAGGAAACCTCACTGGATCTGAATCAGAATACTGGAATTCTACAATGGCAGCTCTCTCCATACAGTCTACCACATTTCATTGCTCAGCTTTGTGAGTGTTCATGTGAACACTTGAGTCACTTAACATGGAACAAGATCATGCTTACACATTCTTCACAGTAAAATATATACTGGAAAACAGATATTAGTGCCCACTTCTCTCTAATGTAAAAGTGCTGACAAAGACAGTACTTCAACCTTATTTACCTGAAAAACTCCTTCATGTGGCCTTTGAGAAAATAGATATCATCAAAAGTGAGATGCTGGAGACTCCTGAGTTTGGAGAAAAGAGACATGATCTTGGTGATGTTCCCCTTCTCCTTGGGTGTGTGAGTAATTATTCCAAAGAAGCGTACTAGCATGAGTTTCTGAAGACTTCTCATCTTACTAATGCAAGGTACAAACTTTGTCAGTTTGGACAGATTGCCCACTGTATCCATTTCCAACTCTTTGATGTACTCTGGCTGTAAAAAGTTGAACACATTCCTGAACTCAGACACTTCTATTACTCCAATCTCCAACTTCTCACAGCACAGATGAACAAAATCCTTTCTCTCCTTTGCCCACTGCAACAAGTGTGTTTGGTGTTTATCTTCATGCAGAGAAGACATAAAGGAAAGGTCCCTGAATACCCTCAGATGATACTTTCTTATGTATCTTGAATGCCCCTCCAATACTTGATCCTTAAACATAGTTTCTACTAAAGGGTCTCTACCATCTCTTCTATCTTGCATATCTGAAGAGGCATGGTGTTCATTCCTCAAGTCAACCATTTGAAGCCTGCATAACCTGTGGGTAAGATAAGAGATGTGTCAGAAGGGAAATTAAGACCAAACACTTTTCTTTACATCATCCTGATCCTATTTGTCCCTTGTTCTTCTACCTTCCATATCCCTACAGTTTTCACTGCTAGATCTCCAATACAAACTGAATTGCCAACAAGGTCACTTTGCCTGAGCTTTGTTGAAGGACCTGTCCTATTTTCCTCCATTCAGTTGTCTTGACATTTTGTCAGCTCCTATTTATTTTTGTTTTAGCTTTTCAGGACAGGATTTCACTGTGTATCCCTGAATATGTAGCTTTATATATACTATGCTGGCTTCAAACTCAGATTCACCTGCATCTTTGTCCCAAGTGCTGGGATTAAAGGTGACTGATCTACATGTCAGCCCTACATGGAGACATGGAAAAAGGTCATTCTTCTGTGACACATATTCAACAAACTGTATATTTATTTAATTTATTAAATATTTAATTTATTAGAATGACTCAAAAGCTTTGACTCTTTAGACTCTGATCCAACTTTCACCACATTCTAAGTGCAGATGTTGGCTTACCTTGGACGATACTTCCTTTTCAGCCATGTGTCTAATCCATCCAGTATAACCTGGAAGGTCATCAAGCTGGGGTTATGAATCAGCAACCCAACATGAAGGCAAGGGTAGGGCCAGTATTCCACCAGGTGCTTAATCATCCTGGCTCTTTTTCGGTTGTAAGCCTCCTTGAACAGAGGTGGGAAGAACTGCCTTGGTAGATACATCAGATCGGAAATAGTCAATAAGTCATACCACACCAAGTTCCGTATAGCCAGCTTCTCAAGTGTGCTTGGGGTACTATTATCCATTCTGATGGCTCTTTAGAGAGATGATCCTGAGGAAGAATTTAGGAGGAAATGCATTTCAGTGGCTCTCTTATAAGTCTAGTTAGCATCTACCATCAGGGTTGCCATAATGGATACTCAAATTTTCCCTATTTCACTCCCTATGTGCTGGTCTCAAAAGCAAATTCCCCAGACAAGCAGCATTTATAGCCTTTCACCCTCATTTATTTTCAGGATGGTCCAATCCAGTTCCAACGTTATTCTGAATTCCATATTCCTTTGGAAGGGGGAATTGAGCAAGTAATCAGAGCCCATTTCTTACAGAAAAATCAACATTAACCACCTTTTAGAAACAATAGGAAAAGGTATAAAACAAACACATATAGATCTTATTAAGCACAAATTAATCCTGCCTGGTAAAGACAGAGAAGAATCTAGAAAACATGGCATTTAGCTATTTGTTTTCTTTTTTATATATATAAGTAACTTTTAATTGGGTCTGGCTTACAGAATCAGAGGTTCAGTCCATTATCATCAAGGTGGGAGTATGGAAGCATCTAGGCAGGCATTGTGTATGTGTGGAGACTACAACATCTTCATCTGAGGGAAGCCAGGAACAGACTGGCCATGCTCTCGCACCCAGGAGTGTCTCAAACCCACCTCCACAGTGACATACTTCCTCCAACAATGCCACACCTTCTAATAGTGCCATGCCCTGGACCAAACATATGAAAACCATCACATCCCACTCCCTGTATATGCTTTCTTTCTTTCTTTCTCCTTTCTTTTTATTAATTATGTATAAGTACACTGTAGCAATTTTCAGACACACCAGAGGAGGGCATCAGGTTTTATTGCAGATGATTGTGAACCACAATGTATCAGCTTAAATTTGAACTTAGAACCTCTGGAAGAACAGTCAATGCCCTTAACCACTGAGCCATCCCTACAGTCCCTAAATATTTTTTAAAGATTTATTATATAAGTACGTGGAATCTGTCTTCAGACACACTAGAAAGCATCAAATCTCATTACAGATGGCTGTGAGCTACCATGTTCTTGCTGGAAATTGAATTTAGGATCTGTGAAAGAGCAGCCATTGTTCTTAACTCCTGAGCAACCTCTCCAGCCCTCTTTATTCTTTTTTTTTCCTTTATTTTTCAAGGCTGTTTATCAGGATAGTAGGCCTGATTGTCCTGGAACTCACTTTTAAACCAGGCTGTCCTTGAACTCAGAAATCTACCTGCCTCTACCTCCTTTAGTGCTGGAAGTTACAGAGTTCATTACCATATCCAGCTTATTTTTATTTTCAAAATTTAGAGCCATGTGTGGGGAGCATATCTATGCCATAGTACTTTAGAGCATAAGACAAACTGGATGTGTGTAGGGGTCCTGTCTCTATTTTAGAAGCTTATTTGTTTTTCCTAAGACAGGATTTCAGTATTTAGCCCAGAGCCGTTTATGTAATCCAAGCTGGGACTCAGACCCATTCTGAGATCCTAAAATTGAATTCCATTCAATATGATGCCACCTTTTTACTCAGCCTGTTGTCTTGTTGAGCTGTCAACAAAAACTTAAAGTTTCAATTTACATTACAGCCAGAGACAGGAGGATTCCTTGTAGTCTATCTTGTCTTTGAATTTCAGGTCAGCCTATTATAAAAGCCTTTGAAAACTACAAAAACAAGTAAGAATAATATAGACCTATAGTCCCTTTGATTTTGGCTAATGTTGTTTGGTGCTGGGTTTTGATCCTGACTCTTGCATGACAAGCATTAAATTTCAGAGTTACAATCAAATTAACCTTTTTCTTTCATTTTATATATAAAGTTCACTTCATGTGCCCCAGGATATCCAGGAACAGGAGATTGGATGCCCTATATCCCCAGCACTGGGAACTCAGCAATATAGATGCAGCCCACCTGGAAACCTTTTATTTATTTATTTATTTATTTTTATTTTATTTTATTTTATTTTATTTTATTTTATTTTTGAGTAGTAAACGTGTCATTTGATCAGGCTGAAGCAACTACATTTCTACAGTCACAGTCTGCATAATCACTGTCTTTTGGTCCCGGCTAAGAAAAATTCCCTCAGGCCTGTTTATAAGATACTGTTAAAAAAAATTCAAGTAGCTGGGTGCAGTACACACACCTTTAATCCCAGCCTCTGGGAAGGAGCAGTAGATGATCTGAGTTTGAAGCCAGCCATGTCTACAGAGAGTTCCAGGACAGCCAGGGATATACAAAGAAACCAAGTCTCATTAAAAAAAAAAAAAAAAAAAAAAAATTAAACTAAACTTCAACCCATTTAGAAGCCAGATGTTAAAGCTCTGCCGGAATCATACAGATATAGTTGAGGATGCTTGCAGCTAACTATTGGATTGAGCACAGGGTCCATAATGAAGGAGCAAGAGAAAGAACTGAAAGTACCGAAACTGTCTGCAACCACATGTGAAGAACAACATTATCAACCAAACAAACCCTCCAGAACTAGGGATTAAAACTACCAAATGAACACACATGGAGAGACCCTTGGCTCCAGTTACATATGTAGCAGAGGACAGCATTGTATAACATCAATGGGAGAAGACACCTTTGGCCCAGTAAAGACATGTTTTCTCAGTGTAGGGGAATTAGAAGGCTCTGAGGTAGAAAGGGTGGTTGGGAGATGGAGTATCTTCCTAGAGATAAGTGGAATGGGAGGGGTTAAGAAAGTAAGGGGAAAAGGGATAACATTTGAAATGTAAATACAGAGAATATCCAATAGTAACAAAAAAGAAAAAGCTATTTCAAATTTAAAAATGCTCTTCATTATGTATATATGGTGATCAGTAATGCATGTATTTATGAGAACTATTAGCATGCAGTGTTTGAGATCAGCAGAGAGCATTAGATGCATTAAATTTCTATCTGATCCCGGACCTGGGTACTGGTAAACGAAACAAGGACTCCTAGAAGAGCAAGCAATGTGATATCTCATCTGCTGGACCATCACTCTAATTTTTTAAAGAATATTAACTCCTGTGTTTTAAAATATAGTTTAAAAATAAAAAATAAAATTACTTAGAGCGGCTGCCTTGAATGCAAGATTCCCTAGCTTTCACCCCAATTAAGATGTTAACTTGAAAAATACCTAAAAAAAATCCAACACTGAGATTTAATTGAGAATATAATGTATTCAAATCAGCTTGGGACACATACTGACATGAAGGCCAGTACGGGCTACAAAATAAAACTTTAATAAGCATTAGATATGAATAAATATTCCCTTGTCCTATAATCAATTTTTTTCCTGAAGTACAAGGAGGAAGATTAACAAAGTCAGCCTAAGTTAGAAAGTTTATGACCAAATGAAACTCAATACAAACTAAAAAGTTCTAAAAAAATTTAAATGAACAGATTTTACTCCATAATTATAATAATCAGGTAGCAGAGGCTAGAAGATGCTTTAAAGTCACCCTGTGTTTATTTTCATTTTAGACACCGCATTCTAAATTGTTACCTTGTCTCCAAACAGAATGGGAAATTACAAAATTCATTTAGGAACTAAATCTTTACACTTTTATGGGTGAAGCTAGTATATTTCTGTATGTTAGAGGCTATGTGTATGTCAAAGAGTAAAATATTTTTTTTTAATTCACACCAAGCAAGTCATAATTAAAGACACTTAACTATCTCCCAACAGGACTCACATTTGTTAGGAAGCTGACAGAGATCTGCCTAAAATTTAAAGGTTCATGGATTACAGAGTATCTCAAAAACCAACCAAACACAAGACCTTCAGCTGATATGAAACACAACATGGAAGAACACATAAGTCATCTCACCCATCAGGGTGCTCACAGCTTCCTGGCCAGGTCTAATAGAGCATGTACAGAACTGTGAGGCTCTGCCCCAATACTTGGCATTCAACCAGGCAAAGAGGACATTGGAGGTGAAAGCAGACCTGAAGGAGTCAAATGTCCAAACGAAAAGACAGACTCCCGCATGCCCTAAGTAGACTTGTATCTCTAAAATGTCTGTGAACCAGTTAGAGTATCCTTGCCTAGCAAAGGACTTACCTGATTAAGACTAGGTGACAGACTGCAGGGATCTGACTGTCTTCTTTGGCTCCAATGATGCCTTTATAGACCTTTATCCCTTTATCTTCTTTTTCCCTAACAAATTCTGACATCTGATTGGATAATTTTGCCCCACCCATATTATCGTATAGGTTTTTTTTTTTTTTTTTTTTGGTTTTTTTTTTTTTGTTTGTTTGTTTGTTTTGTCTTTTGTCAATAATCACTAAACCAAACCTCCTTGGAAGAAAGGAGAAAGAAAAAACAGAATCCTAACTCTGGGATTAATATTTCGAGTCCATGAATGAGTTCACATCACAACACTGAACTCATTTATTTTTTAATTGACTTATTTTTTTTATTAATTTACTTGGCATGGAATTTACTTCTTTGACAGGGTCTTACTCTGGAGCTAATCCTGATTTGAACTCTTAGCAATTCTTCTGACTCATCCTTCCTCTTGAGAGGATTACTATATTGAATCAGCACATCTATATATTTTTATGTTCTGAATATGAGTTAGGGTTTAATTTATGCCTGATAATGGAGAAAGTTTTAGAACAAACGAACCCCAAGTTATTCTTTGAACACTATGAATGTGTTTTGGAGTTCAATTCTGAGGTTGGTGCTCTGCCACTTATCAGCTCTGGCAGCTTGAGGTGGCTGAGGTGGGAGGTCCATTCAAAGTCAACTCCAGCTACACAAGGAGACTGAGCACAGCCTGAGTTCATGGATATTATTTCTTATAATTTCATGTAAACCCAAATCAAAACAAGGAAAGTGGGTTTGAGGGAGAAGCTTTCTTTGCTGCCCTGTATGGTAATGGTGTTGAAGAAAGATTCTACCACCATAGTGGCCCAAAAAAAAATTGTGGCTGGGTGGTGAGCAGGTGTAGTGGCCCACACCTTTAATCTCAGCACTTCAGAGGCCAGAGAACAATAATCTTTCAATCTACATTAGAAATTATAACCCATCCAAGACATCATAATGATACTCTGTCTCAAAATTAAAAACAAACTATTGAATACAGTATTTGACATTTGATATAATTATGTCATATGAGCATAGGGGACATGCAGTGAGTACTTGAAAGCCTTTAAAATATGTCTAATTACTTAAAACGAAAAGATGTTTAGTTTATTCTTAGTGGCTATGTCTACAAAACAGGATATTATCTAAAGCTTGGGAAGCATTGCAGAAGATGGGTGGAAAGATTGTGAGAGCCAGAAGATCAGGAAGTTAGCAGTGAGACTGTCTGTCTCCTGGGAGTGCAACTAGTTATACCCTTAAAAGCTCAGAAACATGGCTAACTCAGCATAAGTTGAACAAGAACAATGCACATTTGTGATATATATATATATATATATATATATATATATATATATATATATATATACATATATATATATATACATACACATATGCTTGGCCCAGGGAGTAACACTATTAGAGGTTGTGGCCTTATTGGAAAAAGTGAGTCACTCTGGGGGTTGGCTTAGAGACTCTCTTTCTAGCTAGCTGTTTGAGGATGTTTAGTCTGTTCCTGGCTTCCTTTTAATGAAGTATGACTCTCCTGCACCATGCCTGCCTGGATGCTGCCATGCTCTTGTCTTGTCTTGATGATAATGGACTGTACCTCTGAACCTATGAGCCAGTCTCAATTAAATGTTATTTATAAGACTTGCCTTGGTCATCGTGTCTGTTAACAACAATAAAATCCTAACTAAGACAGAAGTTGGTACCAGGGACTGGTTTGTTGCTGTTATAGGTCTGACCATGCTTTTGTTTTGGGAGAATCTGGATTTGGGGACTTGTGATTTGGAAGGCTATAGAAGTCTTTGAATGGGACTTGATGGAGTATCCTAGTAGGAATATGGAAGACATTGTTACTTAGGGTGAATTGAATTGTTTCCATTTGGCCCAAGAGGTTACAGTGGAGAATTTCAGTATGTGGTCAAGAGACTGTTTTTGTAGTATTTTGGTGAAGAGCATGGTTGATTTTTGCCCTTGTCCAAAGAGTCTACCTGAGTTTAAAATGAAGAATTTATATTAATTGCTTTGATAAAGGAAGTCTCAAAAGAGCCTGGTGTAAATTCTGTTGTGTGGTTACTAAAGCTCAACATTATGAAGAACATTTTAATGAAAAGGAGCATGTTGATAAAGGAAAAATACAAAATATATGGTTCGAGTATTAAAGGGACACCAGTAAATGAAATGGAGGTAAATCCTATGTTCAGAAATTTTATATAGAATTGAGAAAGTAAGTATCCAACTAAATTAGCTCCAGGCAACTTAGTACAAACCTTTAATCCCAGAGTCAAAGACAAGCAGATCTGTGAGTTCAAGGCCATCCTAGAACAGAGAAAGTTCTAGGTGAAGATAAACTTAAATCCAGGTGTCGTGGTGCACAACTTTAATCCCAAGAAACTGGCAAAGAGATCTCTAAATTCAAGGTCAATCTACAGAGCAAGATCCAGGACAGTCAAGCTTAGGTAGTGAAGGAGTTAGAAAAGAGGAATCTAGTAATAATATAATAGAACAAGGGGGGGTGGGCATGTTCAAGCAGCAGAACTTGGCAGCTTCT
The DNA here is from genome assembly GCF_963924665.1 of Micromys minutus. Taxonomy (NCBI): domain Eukaryota; kingdom Metazoa; phylum Chordata; class Mammalia; order Rodentia; family Muridae; genus Micromys; species Micromys minutus. Next base: position 57,907,706 of record NC_137982.1, read on the forward strand.
GTCTTGTGGCTCCGGTTTTATATTCAAGAGTAAAAGGAGACTACTGGGACTATTGATGTTGGTTAGCTGGAGCTAAGAAATTAATGGTGATTAAGAATAGATCAGCATCACTGTGGTGAAATCTTCTGGAAAGTGTTTTCTGAGAAGGCCAAAAAAAAAAAAAAAAAAAAAAAAAACTGTGTTCCAGAGATAGCCAAGGTTGTACCTCATACTGCAGTTGTACTTGGTAATGTGTAAGAATCACCCAGATGGTACTGGTTTTAAAGGCATGAAGGTATCATGAAGAACAGCTGAAGCTTGGGACTGTGGGAGGCCATGGAAGGCCATTGGTGAAAGTGCACCCTCAGTTGTAGTTGACAATGCAGGATCAAAGTGGTCACATAAAGGATTTGAGGCTTGTTATCATAAAGAGAGCCTATGAGAGGCTATTGTGAAGCCTAGTTGTGACAAAAAAAACCCCCAGCATATTAGACATATATCATGGGATGATCACCAAGAATAGCAAAGGGGTAGTGGATCAACCTGAGCTTGAAGTGTCACAGAGGGCAGAGCTAGAGAAGTGAAGCCAGCCCTTGGAGTAACCCAGAATATCATGTGTGGATCCCAGACATTGAAATGAAAATCTGTAACATTGAGGCTACCTTGGAGACCCAAAGATGTTAAAGATGCTAGAGCAGTGTGATATCTACCAAAAAGAGCTGCTAAAAGGGAGTGGAACCAGCCCTAGAGAAAGAAGTTTGTTGCAGTAAACACAGATGAAAAAGGAGTTTAATATCTGAAAACTGCTTAGACATCAGGCAGGGAGATGGCAGAATTTGGAGTTTGCCCAGCTGGTTGACTGATTCAATTCAAAGATTAGAGTTAAATAGAAGGATCTCAGAGGAGACTTTGAACTTTTAACATTGTTGATACTGCTACAGACTATGGAAGTTGGATTAAATGTACTTTCTATGTTTAGGTATGGTTTCATGTGTTTGAACAAGCCTATGGAGGCCTGGGAGTGGAATGTGATGGTTTGCATATGCTTGGTCCAGGGGGTGACACTATTAGAAGTTGTGGCCTTGTGGGAGGAAGTGTATCTTGGAAGTGGGTGGCCTTGAAACACTCCTTCTATCTGTCTGAGGATGCTTAGTCTGTCCCTGGCTTCCTTTGGATGAAGATATAGAATTCTCAGCTCCTCGTACACCATGCCTGCCTGAATGCTGCCATGCTCTTGTCTTGATGATAATGGACTGCACCTCTGAACCTGTAGGCCAGCTTCAATTAAATGTTATTTATAATAATTGCCTTCGTTATGGTGTCTGTTCACAGCAATAAAACCTTAACTAATACAACATGTTAAACTGGACAGAAGAAAAACTCAAACCCTGACACTAGACAAAAATCTAAGAAATACAGAAACTTGACAAATAGTGTTTGCTAGGTACATACACTCAGTTTGGCTATATAAATACAAAATAAATACAATACAATAAAAACATTAATGTGATATACTAACAGAGTAGGTTAGAACAAATATGTATACACACATACATATATGCATGTAGCATTTAAGAGCAAGCAGTAACAAAAGAAATAGTCAACAAATGTGAAATAGAGCAATGAAAAAAGACATGGGAGTTTTGGATGGACATCATTTTCGACATTTATTAAATCTAATAATGTTGCGATGTAATTATACTGTTATGTTTAAAAATAAAGTAATATGAAACAGTTTGTCTATTTTTAAGAATTTATTTCAACCATAAGTGTATGGGTGTTGGCCTATGTGTATGTCACTGTACCATATGACTACAGAGCCAGAAGAGTGCAGAGCACAGGGCCAGGTAAACCCAGAGTTGAATGGAGAAACAGATGCTTATGAGCCTCCGTCTGAGTGCAGGTACTGAGTCTGAGTCTCATACATGAGCTACCAGTACTCTTAATCACTCAGCTCTCTCTAGGGCTCCCTAGTTCCCCTGACTAGAGCTTGTGTCTGGCGGTTCCTAAACTGATCTCAAACTAACTGTGTTGCCAAGGAGGATCTTGAACTTTTCATCCTCATGCCTTTGGGTCCTGAATCCAAGAATTTCAGCTGGGGACTGCCACACCTACTCTATACCTTGCAGTAAATCAGACCCAGGGCTTCCTGAATGCTACCCAAGAACTCTAACATGGGAGCTACAAACATTCCTAATTTTGTGTTTTATTTGTTTCACGTGATGAGATCTCACGTACTAAAGCTGTCTTCAAAATCCTTATGCAGGTGAAACAAGCTTGGGAGTCTGATTATCCTGCCTTTAGCTTCAAAAATGCTGGTATAACATGGGTTAGTGATCACACCTGGAATTAATTTTTCTTACCTAGGAAAATCAGATGAGTTTGCTAAGACTACACTACTCAAGTATTTTCTATTTGATGTTATCACACTTTCACACTTTTAATAAGAAAACTATGGGGCAGGGAAGGAGTTAATGACAGTAGTTGTTCTTACAGAAGATTCAAGTTCAGTTATCAACACCTATAAATAAAGAAAGAAAGAAAGAAAGAAAGAGAGAGAGAGAGATAGATAGATAGATAGATAGATAGATAGATAAATAAATAAATAAATAAATAAATAAATAAATAAATCACAACAATTTATAAATCAGTTTTAAGGGGATCTAACATCCTTTTATGTTTGGCCCCTGTTGTCAACTGCACTATTGTTCACCTGCTTCATTCAGATAAAAACTAGTACATAAGGTAAAACTAAAACAGATCTAAACAAAATAGAAAAGGAGAAACTTTTACCAATGATGCTGCTTTACCTTTAAAAAGTTCTTAATTTTTTAAATTTTGCTCAATGAGGTTGAGTGTTTTAATCTCCAGTCCCTGGGGCTGAAGGTGAAGTTTTCTGTAGTTGTGATCAACAATAAGTATGGTGGATGAGCATCCTCTGAAAAAATAGTCAGTGCTCTTGAACACTGGAAACTCTACAGCACCCAATAATCATTTAGTTTCTTGTTTTCCTTTGTCTGTTTTAAAATTAGATACTCTCTGTATTTACATTTGACACATTATCCCTTTTTCCACCCCTTCCCATCCCCCTCCACTTTACTAGTCTTCATGAAGGTGCAATAGCTCCTAATCACCCACTCACCGAAGTGCCTTGGCATTCCTCTACATTGGGAAAACATGCCCAACCTGGAACAAAGGCCATTTCTGCTCTGAAGGAACTTCCCTGTCATCTATTCCCAGAGATTCTTAAGGGAGCCTTCATTTACAAGCTTACAAAGGTCCTGACTGCAAATAGTGTCTGCCTGGCTATTTCCATGCCTTCCTGTAGGAACTCTGATAGAGGAACTTCACCTAGACTTTTTGAAAGCACTGCTTGATGGGTTGAATGTCCTGCTAACACAGAAGGTTCCTTCCAGGTAAACAAAACCAAGCTAGTGTGGAGGAAGAAGGAAGACTCTATGTGCTCAGAGAAGGATTAGCTGGGTCATGGAGTATTTGTTCAAAAGGTAGATCAGAGTATTCTGATAGCAACAGGCTAGAGAGAGTCAGCCGTCAGGGCAAATGATGGAGGGCACAAATACTGAGGAACAAACCTGTTTTATTTATTTATTTATTTATTTATTTATTTATTTATTTATTTATTTATTTTAATACAGGCTTAAAGGGAATGAGGGTGGGATTAAATGGAATGGAATGAAAGGGAGACAGATTAGGCTGCAGCTGTTTTTGCTAAAATTCTTTTTTTTTTTTTTTTTTTTTTTTTTTTTTTTGCTGTATATCGTTTATTTATTGGACAAGTAAATAATGTGAATTTGTACCCTCTCCATCCTTTTCAAGCAGCCCACTCTAATATAGACTTAAAGCATTACCACTGTGCTTTTGTCCAATATGCACATAACTGTCTCCCAAAAGCGACTGTATGGTCTTAAATCACACATACATGCCTGGCAATCTATACTTTATAGAAATACATTTGCAAGTATTACAGATGTATTCTGACATTCACAAGAGACTCTTTTTTTTTTTTTTTCCTGTGGTGCATACATTTATTAAATCCCATAAAACTATTATTCTAGAGTGCATATTTATCATCCTGGTGATACAGGCGAGAAAACTCAAACTTGTGATGCCTCCTTCAACAAATTCTACTGGCATGTGCCACCACAACTGGCCAGGTGAGAAAACTCAAGCACAGAAAGGTTAAATATTTTTTTTCAAGATTCTGAAGATGGTGATCCTGGCTCTGGACCTCTTGGTTTTTTTTTTTTTTTTTTTTTTTTTTTTTTTTTTTTTTTTTTTTTTTAAGATTTTAAACATTTTTTGCTTAAAATTATACATTTTTGTCAGTACTGTTTTTTCAGCTAAAATTCATTTTTAACTACACATGAGTCCCAAGGCTTGATAAGAGGCATAGGGGAAATGCCATTTGGAAGAGAAAGGTAGCTTAAGTGTGAAGTTTGGACAATAAGTGAACTATAAGGTGTGCCTTCTAATAATTCTAACTTTCCTAACCACAATAGGTAAAAACTCAGAGTGCTTGATTTGAGGAAGGATATGCACATTGACTTCTGGGGCGAACCGGCTAGATCCCATGAAAATAACCTCTCACCATAGATCATAGCACAGAAAAAGCCAGTTGAGACCTGTTCTCGCCCTTGTAAAAAGAAACATCTTAAGGTGATAACCGATTTTGAACTCAAGGCCAGTTTGGATGAATGGACCATTTGCTTGTTGGGATGTGTGCAGTAGAGAAAATCGTCCATTCACCTATGCTGTAGGAAGCTGTACAGTCGGGACTCACCAGTCCCTATTGTCAAAAATATGTTGAAATCACTGTATTTAAATGGTATCCTGGAGCTATGGCTGAGTCATTGGGGGATTAAATTTCTGGTATTTCTCATTCCTTACATGAAGGAAATGTATAATCTTGACACAGTCGTGCTAAAGGAAATTAAGAAACCCATGGACACGATTGATTCTGATGACGAGGAAGATAAGGAAGAGGATGAAGAAGAGGAAGGCAAGCAAGGCAAGGAAGATGAGGAAGACAAGGAAGATCAAGAAGGGGAGGAAGGCAAGGAAGACCAGGAAGACTAAGAAGGCAAGGAGATGAGGAAAATGAGAAAGATAAGGAAAACAAGGAAGATAAGGAATACGAGTTGGAAACCACCTTGCTCTCTCAATTCTCCAATTTTCTCTGTCTCCAGCATCTCTATATGAATGATTTTGACTTTCTGGAAGACACCCTTGAAGAGTGGCTCAGGTAAGCAAGGATGGAGAGTAGTCTCCAGACTACAGAAAACACATCTTTTTCTTTACAAGTTTGTAAGACCCGTGATGATCTGACTACTGTAAACCTAGCAAAGAGTAACACAGCATATCTCAACAGATGAGTTCTGTGCTCAGATATGTGTAACCAGGTACTAGCATTTTTCTAATTGGTCACTTGTAAAAGGTTGCTTTTAGTCAAGAAATGGGTTGAGTAAATGGAGAACATGTTATACTGGATTTGAAGTTGGGGGTACAGGAACACAGTTGTGGTAAAGAACAGGCCAGAGCTCACCCAAATTCCCCAGTATGGTTACTCTAGACTCTTCCCTATAGCTTTACCTATCCTTATAGGATGTCACATGTAGGTTATGGTCTGTTGATTTCTTTGCTTCTAGTCAGAGAACACTAGAATCTCAAACTTTGATCAGTGTTAGACCCCAAGGTCTCAGCCTAGGTGCACAGCCCCACAGAACATAATTTGACGATAAATCACTGCAATGGCAAGAGGTTTATTTTTGATCCAACCACCATGGGGCTTCTTAGTCACACAGGGAGAGTCAACCTGAACTCAAAAAGCATATATCTTTTATACCTTGTGTGAGGAATATGAACTACTTTTAACCATTGGCCAGTAAAACAGCAGTATAATTTTCAGAAAGAGAAAAGGGGTGGAAAAAAGGGGGTAGAGAAATTTTGGCAATATGGTTGTTGACAATTCTCAGAATTCAGTTTAGGGAAGAATAGGGGAACAGTTACTAAAGCAGTCATTTTGTTTTATCTTAACCCAGCTTGGTCAGTATAGCCTGACCTGTCTACTAAAACTTTGTTTTTTCATTTTCAGAACATTTTTTATACATTTTCAAAAACGTTGAGGGGTTTAGGCTGATGATGATGTTTATTTGCACTTTTCTATGAGACCTTGAGGCTATCAGCCAGTAAGTTCTGTCATTGTTTACTTTCCCAAGAATGTGTGTTTTGGAAAAGTCTCAGAGCCCCTAAAACTTTATTTTTACATTTCCCTTTATATTTTTCAACTTTATGTTTTACATTTCAGTATAACTTACCTTCATGACTACATGTACTTTGTAAAATAATTTGTTTCCATGTACACATCATACCTTAAGCTTTATTGTGCACCTGGAATAGGACTAATTATTGTTGCCTGAAAAACTTTTCCTAAGTTGTAGGGTATTTGATATATACTGAAAATGAACTGTCATTACACTCTCTGAAGTTTGATTCAAATTTAAGTAAATCTGCACAGCTTTTCTATCTATTTGCAGGAACACCCTCCAACAGGCACAGAAATGTGGGGATCATGAACCTAGCAGAAAGTAAGCAATGTTTTCTTTGTAAAGAAATTTGGGCTTTAAGAGGGCCTTTAACTGAAAAGTGATCAGAACCTCAAAGTGAGAGAGTAGAACTTTATATATGCTCATTAATCAGTCCTTTGAGACCAATCATTTTGTATAACTATTAAAATATGTGTCAACATCTAAAATATATTCCAGGTTATGGTGGCACATGCCTTTAATGGCAAGACTTGGGAGGCAGAGGCAAGTGGTTCTCTAAAGTTCAAGGGCAGCCACATCTACAGACCAAGTTCCAAGATAGTCAAGACTAGACAGAGATACGTTGTCTCAAAAAAAAAAAAAAAAAAAAAAAAAAAAATCCAGAAAAAAATATTCAAAATATGTTAAAAAAAACTGTAGACACACCAAAAGAGGGAATTACAGATGGTTGTGAGCCACCATGTGATTGCTGGGATTTGAATTCAGGAAGATCAGACATTGCATTTAACCACTGAGCCATCTTTACAGCCCTCAAGTCTTTCAACTTTATGTACATAGGACCTAAAACAAAGAGAAAAGAGAGATATAAGGTCCCTGTCCTTGTGTGTGTGTGTGTGTGTGTGTGTGTGTGTGTGTGTGTGTATGTATGAGAGAAATTGCCAACCGGACACTTCTTTTTAATGAATGGATTTGAGAATCCTTTGACTTACAGGGCATCAATTTCTTCTCAGGATCTGACTGAACTTGCTTCATGGTTTTTGTCTATAGGTCTTACCAGAGTAGAGCACAGCCTGAGGAATGACAGGGGAGACAGGGTTCTGCTGCAGAAGCATGAGCTAGCTTGGCTGCCATTTATTAGATAAGGGATGTTTTCTTCTCTTGATAGTCTAAGTAAAAATCAGATGAATGTTTAATTTTTTAGTATGTAAACTAAAAATCAGCAAAATTCATAAATTTGGACTATGCCATTGCTATACTATTATCTGTTTATCCCAAATGAGGAATGGGCTATGCTCTTGTTTAAGTTGCTTCCTGGAAACAATTAAAATTTATTAAAATGTAACATCAGTAACAACAGTTTTTGGCTTATTACATAATATAACTGCTAAATAGGTAGCTCATAGGAATAATCTGATACTGGAAGAATGTTCAAACATAATTTTTCCACCAAATATATTGTTGGTAAATTATTCCACCCTATCAATAATCAGCAAGCACATTGCCATATTTCATGGGCTCTATTAAAGTTCAGTTTTTTGAGACTTCAAAAAATACTTCATAAGATTTGCCTAAAGTTATGTTTTAATATCCTGTAGGAGTTGCTGTTAATGATTTTACAGATGGCTTTTAAGAAGGACAAAGATTATGTTTACACATAAATTATATATATTTCACAATTGTACCCCCTCTAGAGAGTGAAGCTCATAGCCCAATCAGCTTTTATTTATTACATGGTCTTAGTTACTTAATATTGTAACTGACTCTTCTGTTTATTTAAATTTCGATGGTAGTTTACTTTATGGACTAAAGGTATTGGTTTCAGAGTCTTGATGGATATCTTTGGAAGTCCAGTTTTTACATCCTCATCAAAAATGGATATCTCTAAGGAAGGTTGATTTTTAATGTTTACTGGTGTCATAAATTACATGAGGTGTAGAGATATAACAGGAGTAATGCTAAACTGCTTACACCTGTCTCTAGAAAATACTAGTAAGAAAAACCTGTCTGGGAGAAAAGCAAGGAACAACTGTGACTCTTATTGGTAAAAGGCAGCTCCTATAAAATTCTTAGTGTCAGTGAACCTTCTATTTATTATATTTTCCTTTGAAACAAAGTAGGTAAGTGGGAATTGGGAAGGATTTGTGTATGATGATGTTTCTAAGGTTATAAAGGTCTACTTAACTTAACAAAAATTAACTTAGTGTTCTATGTCTACAATAGCAAAATACTAATTTTTATAGAAGTCACTAACTTTTTCAAAACTGTTCAAGGATAGTAAAGACATGTAAGTTAATGGTCAATCACCTTATAAATAATCATTTTTTTTGTACTGAGTACAAATTTAAATCATTTACAAGGCCAAGCTTTTGTTTCCTTTATGTATCTTTAAGGTTAACTCTATAAATCAAGTAACTAAAAGCAAGTAAAATTTTTAAAAATTAGATATGAAATCTGCCACATGGAGTATCTAAAAATGTCTAAAAGGCTTCCCTAAAGGCTTGAATTTTGTTTCCTGGTTGCTCCAATATAATTTTATGAGTTGAACAATGGCATTAGCAAAACAAGATTCTTATGTCTTTTATTTCTAGAGTGTCATTGTTTTACATTTTTTATCTTTTGTACAACAAAATGAAAAACCCTAAGAATAACTTAACATGCTTAGATGGAGTTACAAAAATGGGAATAAATTCAAATTTTCTTACACGTTAACTTCTGGAGAGTATGACCAAAAATGTAAACATAATGGTACAATTTTTTTTTCCTTTTAGTGTTCAAGACAGGGTTTCACTGTGTAATCTTGGCTTTATAGACCTAGCTGGCTTCAGAGATCTGCCTGCCTCGATTCTGGTAAAAAAGTTGTATGTCACCAATGCCCAGAGTTCACTTAAGTACTGCTAATTATCCCTCAAGTAAATGATGTTTTTTTTTTTTTTTTTTTAAATTTCACCAGGATCTGAGTCAACTGTCAATTGGTCTAAATCTATCTATCTATCCTGAAACTCTGTAAGTCAGGCTGGTATCACAGGTGGGATTGAAGGATCAAAACATGAGTTTTGCTTGCATGTATACACCACATATATGCCTGGTATCTGTGGATGGTGAAGACATAGGAGCTGTAGTTATCGACATTTGTGATCTACCTTGTGGGTTTTGGGTATGTATGGAACACTGTTCCTGTGAAAACACAGTATGCATGCCCTTAACCAAACCCAACCCCACACATCTGCCCTTTAGACCAACATTTCCAGGCTAAATTCTGTACTTAAGCAATGGACAGCCTAACTTTGATGGAAACTCTGTCAGATAAGAAGTGATCCTCAAAGGCTGAGGCAGTTCATGCCTTTATTCACAGCATCTGGGAAGCTTAGGCTGGCAGATCTCTGTGAGAGTCAAACCCTGAGATCCTACAGAGACAGTAGACTGAAAACTGGAGTTTTAAGGTATCTTTTGTTTTTTAATTATTAATCTTTCGAAACGTTTACATCATATATGAACTCAGTTCCCAGTTACCCCATCCACTAACCTCCCATCACATAATATTCCACTTCCAGTTTACCTGTACCCAAGCCCCCCATCCCACCTCTTACCTCTACCTGGCCTGTATAGGAGTGTCCTTTCACTCTCACATAATCTCTTGATCATGGATCATCCATCTTCACATAGGCATCAAGCCTCCCCAGGATGAAGGGCCTACACTCTTGTTCCTATCAGGCAATGCCATCCTCTGTGCCATATGTATCTGAAACCATGGGTTCCTTCTAGGTTCACTCCTTGATTGGTAGTCTAGACACTGGGCAAACTGATTGAACAGGCCAGATTATGTTCTTCCAAAGCAGTTGCAATTTCCCTCTGCTCCTGTAGATCACCCACCAGCTCCACAACTAGGTTACCTCAGATCCATTTGATGGTTGGCTACAATAATCCACATATACATTAGTCAGGTGCTGGCCAGACTTATTTAGAAACCACTACACTAGGGTCATGTTGGCAAGCAGCTCTTGAAGATGTCAAGTATCAGGATGGACATCCTGATCACAGGACACCTCCGTTTTACTCCTTTCCTCTCAGTGAAGCCTAACTCCACAGTACACTCAAGAATGAACGTGACCCTGCTGTGTTGGTCAGTATACGTCGTGGACACGTTCATTCTGTCCAAGGAGGGATCAGTCCAGCCATCCCTACAACTAAAATTGCAGTCCCACGGTCAGCAGTTCCAGGCAGAATTCTCCATGAGTGCTGTGACCACCCATCTCTCCGGCACCTACAGGTGCTATGGTTCTCAAGACTCATCTCACTTCCTGTTGTCATCTGCCAGTGCCCCTATGGGGCTCTCAGTCTCAGGACACATTGGAATGACCTCCTTGCCACCCACGATATTTATGTCACCAGATGCCTCAGAGAACCAGGATCCCACAGTGGAGAATCTCATCAGAATGGGGATGGCTGTCTTGGTCCTCATAGTCCTTTCAGTTCTAGGCACTGAGGCCTGGCTGAGCCATAGACAGACCCACCGTGCAGCTGCAAAATAATCTAAAGAAAGAAGTTCATCTCTCAGTGTTCTACACTCTGGGAAATTAATCTGTTGATCCAACATTTTCTCTCAGAAAAAAGTGTTGTGAGAGAATTCCAAGAAGCAAAGGTTTTGGAGTTCAGAGCAAAGCAGAAGTTTAATGATGAGGTGCTTCCTTGGTAAACAAGCTATTGTCCCTCTACAAACTGGGGGCCTTTGATTTCTGAACCAACCCTCTTAAACTGTAAAGTATTAGAATATGCTCTCACATCTGCCTGGAATGTCTTTCACCTGTTGATTATATTTATGTGTATTTTTAAATAGATTCACTCATTCACCTTTAAAGGCTAAAAAAAAAAAAAAAAAAAAAAAAAAAAAAAAAAAGAAGATGTCAAGTTTGGTGTCTGCAGACATACTTGATCAATCCCTCCTTGGCCCTTCCTAAAGTATCTGTTCCATTTTTTTGTCTCTGTTCTTCCTTTGAACAGTAATATTTCTAGCTTAAAATATTCAGAGTAGGGAAACCTGAAAAAGGGATGATATTTGAAATGAAAACTTAAAAATATCCAAACAAAACAACAACAGAAACTTAGAGATAGGTGGGTGTACCCATCCATCAACAAAAAGCTGTGCCTCTCTGCTGAAGGAGGTCACTATAAGATCACTCTCCCCTTTTCCATACATTTCTGCAAAAGTCATCCCTGCTCAGTTGGGAGCCTCAATTTTCACTGCTGTCTGGTACACTCTGGTGGCTGTTCCCATTTCCTCATTTTTCCCTATTACATATTTTTTTTTCAATTTCTTAACCCTATATACCTCTCACACCTCTTCTAGATTCTAATGATGCCACCCTTATTTTTCCCCCTCCTTTCAATCCCTCTTTTGTCTCCTTTCCCCTCAAGCTCCAACAATCGTCCTTTCACCATCAATGAAAGACTGAAGTATGAACATTCTGGTCTTCCTTCTTTGCTCAATATGCTCTGAGGCTTGCATTATGGAGAATGTGGACTTGCCAGCATCTGCTGTTAAACTCAAGTTTTGATCTTAGCCACTCTGACTGGTGTGAGGTGAGATGAAATCCCAGGTTTTTTTTTTTTTTTTTTTTTTTTGGTTTTTCTTTTTCTTTCTTTCTTTCTTTCTTTCTTTTTTTCTTTCTTTTTTTTTGGTTTTTTTTTTTTTTTTGACTAAATTTCCCTGATGACTAAGGATGTTGAACAATTCTTTAGGTGCTTTCTTGACATTCAATATACCACAGTAAAAAATTATTTGTTTAACTCTGTACCCCATTTTTAATAGGGTTATTTGATTCTCTAACTTCATGAGTTCTTTGTGAATATTGGGCATTAGTCCTCTATCAGATGTAGAATTGGCAAAGATCATTTCCTATTCGGTTGTTTGCCATTTTGTTCTAATGGCAGTGTCCTTTGCCTTAAAGTGGCCTTGCAAATTTATGAGGTTCCCTTTGTTTATTCTTGATCTTAGAGCATAAGTCATTGGTAATCTGTTCATGAAAATTTCCTCAGTGCCCATGTGTTCAAGGCTCTTCTCTACTTTCTCCTCTAGTAGGTTTTTATGTGAAGGCCCTTGATCCACTTGGACTTGAGATTTTGCAAGGCTGTAAGAATGGATCAATTTGCATCCTTCTATATGCTGATCACCAACTGGATCAATACCATTTGTTAAAAATGCCTCCCCCCCCCCACTGGATGGTTTTAGCTCATTTGTGAAAGATCAAGTGATCACAGGTGTGAGAGTTCAATTCTATTCCTTATATTTACCTTCATATCTCTGTACCAATACCATACAGTATTTATGACTACTGCTCTATAATACTGCTTGAAGTCAGGGATGGTGATTTCCCCCAGAGTTTCTTTTACTGTTGAGAATAGTTTTCGATATCCCAGGCTTTTAATATATTCCAAACAAATTTGCAAATTGTTCTAACTCTATGAAGAATTGAGTTGGTATTTTGATGAGATTGCATTGAATCTGTAGTTTGCTTTTGGCTGGATGGCCATTTTTACTATATAATACTGCCAGTCCATGAGCATGAGAGATCTTGCCATTTTCTGAGGTTTTATTTAATTTCATATTTGGTTTCCATTCCAATGCTTAGAACATAATATTTTTCAGTGAGCTTCTAATTTTTATTCACTTCACAAGGGAAAACTCTTCAAAGCTGCTTATCTATTCAAATTATAGAAAACAACCAACAAACCTTTAATTTATCTTTCTTATAGTAAGCACCCAAACCCAAAAAAATATGCATGAGATGCATGAGAATGGATCATCTTAGATTGACTGTAGATGTAGAACCTAGTTTGTGCTGGCAATCCCAAAAATCATGGGGAGACCATTATATTGTTTTTTAACTTATCTTTTTTTTTTTTTTTTTTTGCTACCAGATCTCACTGTGTTGCCTTGGGCTTTATCTGTGTATTTTAATCAGTGAGTAACTTCCAAATGCATGGAAGGAGTGGGGAACAGCATTAGAGCCTCACCAGAATCTATGTTTGTGTCTCCTCCCAGCTCTACCTGCTCTCAGTCTGAAAGACCCCCGCTTAGCAACAGTAAATGCCATGTCTGTAAGGCTGTGCACACACGGGGCAGGCTAGGTCAGGGTCTCATGTGGCCAAGCAAGATACTGGTGGGCGGCCAGGTTGCAATAGACAAAGAAAGGGAGACACTCAGACAAGCCCAGCTTTCAGATAAGCTGCAGCCCCCGACTGGTATCAGGAGTTGTGTCCTTGGAGCCATATTTCTGCCACAGTTCCCACACTTAGATAAGCCCAAGGCAACTATTCTTGGGAGCCGCAGCCCCAGCTGGTACCAGGAGCTGTTTCCTTGGAGCCATGTCCTTGGGCTCACTCCCTGGCCACATTTAAACTAACCAATTAGAACCCTGTTGCTATGCTTCTGCTTCTGTACCTTGCTTCTGCCTCCCAAGCCCTATAAAAAGAGGACTGCCTTTTTGTCCGGTGCGCAAGTCCTCTGAGAGACTGTGTGCCCACAGGTACCTGTGTACTTTGATCAAATAAACCCTCATGCTGATTGCCGCCAGTGGTCTCTGCTGATTCTTGGGTCCTGGGGTCCCCTCAGATAAAGGTCCTCTGGACGAGGGTCTTTCAAGTGTATGCTAGAGAATGTGGATGGTAGAATAGTAGCTATATGTAGGACATTGTCTTTTTATACCTGGGACATCTCCAAGGTGCTGTGAGACTGCCTTTTGATTTCCCAAAAGCAAATCCAATAATTACTAATGCATCCAGCTCTCTCTGTGTGGAATTGTAGTGCCAGGAAATGTTAATGATCTGCTCTCAAAAAAAAAAAAAAAAAAAAAAAGACAAAAGTTGATCTAATGAAATTTAAATCAGTGTCTTTATTCCAGATATCTTGGGACACCCTCCTGCCCAGTACACTGCCACCAATCAGGACTTTTGTTAATGGAAGAGCCCTGGATAATTATTGTGTCAAAGGTTTATAGTTAGCAACAATGGGGGTTGTGTGGTAAGTATGCAAGTATCTAACTGAAAAGTTATTGTGGTCTTTAACATAATTAGCTTGTACTGAAACTCCTATCATAAACTTAATTTTTGCTTTTATCTGCATTTGTGGTCTTTAGTCAGAGGGTGGCCTTGTAATATGGATGTGAAAGATGGTTGGGGAATAACCTGAAGACACTGTTCTCATTAGGGGAGTAACCTGGAGACACTGATCTTGTTGGAGATTAGCCTAGAAACTTAATGTAGTCTCAGGTATCGTTGGGCACCTTAGAAACTAATGCTAGAAGCCATCCTGCTTGTTTATCTGAGTTCAAACTCAGGTCAGGTCCTTTAAAATGGATTCTGAATTTAAAAGATTTGGCCTGTCATCCCTTGTTTTTCTTTTTTTGTTTTTTGTTTTTTTTTATTTTTATTTTTTTCTTGTGACTAGAAAGTCCAATATTGGGACTATCTAAAGTTTCATAAATAGTAACAGGGTTATTTCTTTGGGGTCTCCCCTGTGGAATGTGTAGGGGCCCCTATGAGGGAGAAAGATGGGAATCTTTTTTTAATTGGTCCACGGTGAACTCCTATTTTTTTCTTACAACTTTATTTAAAGAAGACAGATACATGTACAGAATTTTAAAAGATTTTGGCAATTCATTTAGAGGTTAGATAGCATGCATTGAAATCCCACTAGTTACCAAAAACTTAAAGTACATGTAGATCAGAATAAAACATGGAAAGTAAGAGTTTTCTTGGTGTGTATAGATTAAACATAATGGTCTTTGGATACCAAAAATTGCCACAAGGCTATATTCCTAGCTCTTCGATTATTAATGATTTAAGGTCTAGGTGTACCACACTCTGAGAAGGTGCTATACACTTATTATATTTTCCTTAGAAGGACTGAGGCTTTCACTATTTGGCCTTTGTTATCCTTGAGCATATATCCCAAAGATGCTTTAACATACAATAAGGAAACATGCACTAAAGTGTTCATAGAAGCCCTATTTATAATAGCCAGAAGCTGGAAAGAACCCAGATGTCCTTCAGTAGATGAATGGATACAAAAATTGTGGTATATTTAAACAATGGATTATTAGTACACAACTCAGCTATTAGAAACAGTGACTTTATGAAATTCCTAGGAAAATAGATGCATCTAGAGAACAAGATCTATTTTTAAGTGGACAATTTCTTTGTGCTTTGTGGTTTATGCTATTCTTTTTGAGGTCTCTGATGGCTAGAAAGTTGACATGACAAAGCTTGCTGTATTCTCCTTCTGCTGCCCATGGTATTTTTCTACTGCAACTAGTCAGTACTGAAGTTAGCACAGGGATCCTTTCAATGAAGCTCTAGTGATCCCAGGCCATATATCTTGAGTAAGACACAATTTCTGGGCTAAAGATGGTGGAGTTTCAGAGGTGGATCTGTTTTATAGAAAGCAGGAAGACAAACATGTTTGTGTACTCTTGGATTGCTTGAGATTGCAATAACTTCTGCCAGTATGTGACCCAAGCATAACTTTAAAAGGGGTGAGTCCCATATGGTATGCGGAATTTTGTATTCTATAAAGGATGAAGGGAAGAAGAGTCATACACTCCCTGGCAGTCTCTACTGTCTATTTTATGATTCTATTTATATATCGTATTCATTTTGAAATATGGGGCCTATAAGCACAATGAAGTTTCCAACCAGTCCCTAGCATATTAGCTAATCTCTAACTTACCTTAGAGAGAAATGTAGGTCCATTGTCTGATTCTATTAACTTAGAAAAATCATCATCTTGAAGAATTTCTTTTAGTAATTTCTTTATTGCTGTTTACACAGTTTCATGCTTAGGTGGGAAAGTCTCACTCTATCCTGAAAAGTTATCTCTTAATATTAGGAAATATTTGTATCTGAATTTTCTTTGGTTTGACCTCCATGATGTCTATTTCCTAATAGACTCCAGGCTTGGTACTCCAGAACTGAGTACAGGGGTTATTCTCATTGATACCCAACTCATTTAGTCATCTTAGAGGCTTTACACCTTTTAACAATTTTAGCAGTTTTTGCATTGGTATCTCTAATTCTAATGTGGGACTGGTCAATAAAGTCCTGCATTCTCTGGATTCCCATGTGAGAAGGAAAATGGGTCTTTTTTAATATGTGTAGACACATTTTCTGTGGTACAATTTGTTTTCTGTCATCTCTTATGACACTGAGACATGGGCAGATTTTTGGATATCACTGATGCATTATATTGCCTACAAGTGTCAAAAGACTCATAGTTGTTAAGTATTAACATCACTCAGTTTCATTAGAAATGGAGGCCTACCCACCCACAGGCTCATGGAAGCTCAGAAGAGCTGCAGGAGTGCTTTTCATTCTAAATGGAAAGGTGAGTCATGTAATGCCCACATTCTACCCCAAAAGAGGCTGCCCAGAACTCTCCAGAAACAGGCAGAGGTACTGCCTTGGAATGCATACTTCCAGTACAAGACCAGACCTGGCTTATGTACATCAGGACTGGGGTCTGCCATAGGAATTCACTACCTACCCTGAGAGACAAACACCCAGAAAAAAATCTTCATCTGGAGACCATGAATCCACAGACCCACAAAAGAGACAAGCTCCACTAAGAGAAAATAAGATCACCTAGCATCACCTATAACAAGATGTCTAGAGGTAAGCGCAAGACTCTAAGAAATGGAAACCAAGACAACCTGGCAACATCAAAACCCAGTTCTCCCACCACCACTAATAGTGGATATCCCAACTCAACAGAAAAACAAGATTTAGACTTAAAATCATACTTCACAGTGATGATGCAGATCTTTGAGAAGCACATAAATAACACACTTGAAGAAGTACAAGAAAACCAGGAGAATACACAAAAGCAAGTTGAAGCCCTTAAAGAGGAAACACAAACATCACTTAAAGAGCTAAAGAAAAACACAAACAACCAGGTGAAAGAACTGGAAGCGGAAACAATGAAGAAAAAACTAACGGAGACAAACCTGAAGTTGCGAAACCTAAGAAAGGCATCAGGAGTCACAGATAATAGCATCATCAACTGAATACAAGCGATGGAGGAAAGAAACTCAGGAGCAGAAGATAACACAGAAATAATTGACAAAACAGAGAAAATGCAAAAATAAAAAAAGATTCTAACCCAAAACATTTAGGAAATCCAAGACACAATGAAAAGACCAAACATAAGGGTAATATGTGTAGAAGAGGGAGAAGAATATTAACTGAAAGGCACAGCAAAGGCTTCAACAAAATCATAGAAGAAAACTTCCCTAACCTAAAAGAAAAGATTGACCACAAACATTTAAGGAGCCTACAGAACCCCAAATATTCTAGACCAGGAAAGAAATTCTTCCCAACACATAATAGTCAAAACAACAAATTCTCAAAGAAACAAAGAATAATAAAAGCAGAAATACAAAAAGGGTAGGTAACATATAAAGGCAGACCAATTAGAAGTACACCATATTTTTCAACTGAGACTATGAAAGCTAGAAGATCCTAGAATGACATCTTGCAGACCCAAAGAAAAAGCAAGTTCCAGCCCAGGTTACTATATTCAGCAAAACTCTCAGTCACCATAGATGGATGAAGAAACCAAAATGTTCAAGGACAAAAACAAATTTACACAATATCTGTCTACAAATGCAGCCCTACAAAAGATAATAAATAAAAAAACACTGCCAAAAAGAGGGAACCTTCACCCTAGGAAAATCAAGAAACTAATCATCTTGCAACAAACACCAAAGAAGAAAAGCACACAAACGTAGCTCTACCTCTAACAACAAAAATAGCAGAAAAAAACAATCACTATTCCTTAATATCTCTTAACATCAGTGGACACAATTCCCCAATAAAAAGACATAGACTGTCAAACTGGATACACAAACAGGATCCATCATTTTGCTGCATACAGGAAACTCATCTCAGCAACAAAGACAGACACTACCTCAGAGTAAAAGGTTGGGAAAAAACTTTCCAAGCAAATGCTCCAAAGAAACAAGCTGGAGTAGCCATCCTAATATCGAATAATATAGATTTTCAAACAAGAGTCATCAAAAAGGACAAGGATAAAATTCAATACCCCTAAATGTTAAAATCTTTGAAAGGTCAGGTATTCAATGCACACACTTAAACCTAGTAAAAGCAATATGCAGCAAACTAGTAGCCAGTTTCAAAGTAAACGGGGAGAAACTTGAAGCAATCCCACTAAAATCAGGGACTAGACAAAGCTGTCTACTCTCTCTCTCCCTATTCAACATAATACTTGAAGTACTAGCCAAAGCAATAAGATAACAAAAAGAGGTCAAAAGAAATTGGAATACAAATTTAAAAGAAAGAAGTCAAAATATCACCATTTGCAGATGATATGATAGTATATATCTTAGTTTGGGATTTACTACTGTTAACAGACACCAAGACCAAGACAAGTCTTATAAAGTATAACAATTAATTAGGGCTGGCTTACAATTCAGTGGTTCAATCTGTTATCATAAAGGTGAGAGCATGGCAGCATCCAGGGCAGGCATGGTGCATGAGGAGCTGAGAATTCTACACCTTCATCCAAAGGAAGCCAGGAAGAGACTGAATATCCTCAGGCAGCTAGGAGGGGTGTCTCCAAGATCACCCCCAGAATGACACACTTTCTCCAACAAGGCAACACTTTCTAATAGTGTCACTCTCTAGCCCAAGAATATGTAAACCATCACAGTATATCTAAGTGACCCTAAAAATTTCACCAGGGAACATTTACAGCTGCAAAACACCTTCAGCAAAGTGGATGGATATAAAATTAACTCAAACATTTCAGTAGCCTTTCTCTACTCAAAGAACAAACAGGCTGAGAAAGAAATTAGAGAATCTACACCCTTCATAATAGCCACAAAGAATATAAAATACCTTGGTGTGACCCTAACTAAGCAAGTGAATGATCTATACCACAAGGCCTGCCATCAAAATCTGGGAATAGACCGAGAACCTCTCCTTAGCTTCAGCTGTATTAAAGTCCCACTTGGGTGGAGTCAAAAGAAGGGCTGCATTGGTATCAACCTGAACTTGTGAGGGTATTCCAGTTCCTTTTGGAATCTTGTGTGTGTGTGTGTGGCTCCTATGGTTCTATCATGAAGACCACCTGAAACAGATGCTGACCGTTATCCCAGCTGAGCAGGTGAATCAGCATGATTGAATCTAGAAGACCTGTGAG
The DNA here is from genome assembly GCF_963924665.1 of Micromys minutus. Taxonomy (NCBI): domain Eukaryota; kingdom Metazoa; phylum Chordata; class Mammalia; order Rodentia; family Muridae; genus Micromys; species Micromys minutus. The sequence continues at coordinate 57,927,182 of NC_137982.1, forward strand.
AGCTGATGGTCATTTTCAAAATAGGGACTGCTATAAATTATAATGATCCAATTGTAAAGATCATTATTGGCAAATTGTAGGGAGCAGCCCCCGACCACACCTGCCAAGTTGGCGCCGACATCCGGCTTGCTTTTTGGTAATCATATACTGCACATGTGCATACAAGTTCCTAGTGCCAGGTGGCGTTATGCTAATCAGGTGAGTAGCACTACACCAATCCCTGGAGGAAAGATCATCCCTCCCCAGCCAGAGGGAATATAAGGCGAGCGCGCTCCACGCTCGGGGGTTCCCCGTATCAGCATTGAGGTGTTCCTGAATAAAGGCTGTTGAGAAGAATCCGGAGTGTTGTGTCTTCCTTTCTGGTCGAGGTAGACCCTGACAGCAAATGACATATGAAACTTACTCCCTTGAGCTTCTGGTGGTCTTATAGCCTGGAGGGGTAAGGCCCTACTAGAGTTGAACCTCTGGACAGTAAGGGCTTGAGTGGGAAAGCTTCATTGAAGTTATGAGAATCAGGAGAGTCAGGACCTGCCCTTCTCTTTACATGTGCTGTCTGTAGGGGCAGAGGAAGGGACTGCAGGAGAAGTATCATATGAAGGGGAACTGGATATACGGGTATTTCTGAAGTTCCTGACCTGGATTCTAGAAACTAAACCAAAGTCCAAATTTTCTAAGCTTATTCTGTCTATATAATTTGAGTACTTGTTTTAGTGTTTTTGTATTTAACAAGTGTAGGCATTGCCTTTGGAGATAAAAGGTGCCTGGTCCCTTGAAACTAGAGGTACACAGGTTGTGAACCACTGCAAGGCTACTGGCCTGCTGCAACTACAAGTGCTTTTGAACCTCAGAGATGTCTCTCCACTCCTCTTTCAGTTAAACATTCACTTTTTTCCAGAATATATTATGTTCCCTTGAAATAATATATTTAATTGACACTATACAGATAGAATAAAATATAAATATACTTGTAATATGTATATATACATATATGTACCTTTTAAGAAGCCCAGCCTTGTGGTAATTTTTGGTATTCAAAGATTAAGTTTAATCTATACACACAAAGAAAACTTTTTCCATGTTACGTTCTGTTCTACATGTACTTTGTGCTTAAGGTACCTAGTTGGATTTCAGTGCATGCTTTCAAGCCTCTAAAAGAATTGCCAAAATTTTTAAATTGTACATATATCAATCTTTAAATTTTTAAGAAAAAAAAAGGCCATTTTGAACAGAGACTAGGAGGGGCATATTAAACTGCTTTTAAGAAATTGAAGGGACAATACGTAATTGTATTATATTTCTTCTCCTTCCATTACTATTCCAAATATTCAAGCTTGGTCCTTAGTATCCTTTGACCATTGAGCACTCTTGGATAACTATTTAATTTTTAAACGAGCCTAACAAAGAAAACCAAAAAGACAAGAAGTTTTGGCACATTATTTATACCTGGTTACATAGACACAAGGGAACACAATGGCAAGATTCAGACACATTAATTATGTTGTTCCTAGGGACTGGAATTTATTTTAGAGAAGAGAATGACTATTGGAATTATTAATGGGCAGTAGGACACTCAAAGGCTGGAAACCCTGAAGAACAAAGTCTCACATTTAGGTGGTCTACAAATAGGCCTTAAGGTTATCTGCTAGCAATCTCTTCAGTCTCTAAGTGTAAAGAAGTGGAAACATTCAAAGCCATTCTACACTATGATGCATCATTGGAAAAAAAAAGATTAAAAAGGCTTTCTGAGACTTTATTCCTTTGTTTTCCATTGTTTTGTTCTGTTTCAACTATTTTTGATGCCTGGATAGCTCCTACTTGCCCGAATACCCTGGATTGCAATATGCTGCTCATTCACCAAACTCCTTCCCTTAAGATATAGCTTTGCATACATTGTTACTTTGAAGCATTTACACAAGACCCATCTGACAGATGCAGAAGGGGGATTGTCAGAATGCTTCACAGAACAATGAACAGTCATATGAGATACAAGGTAAGACAAGACAGTATCTCCCTATTACTGTGGACACTCAAAGAACTGTTCTTACTATGATTTTGAGGTCAGATATAGTGTACTCATGTGAATAACATAAATAAATAGAAAAAGAAAAGTGTAAAAGAAAAAAAAAAAAACCCAAATCAAAAGAACTGGGCAACTTATCACAGAAAGTACATCAGGTTTTCAGGATCTGACCATAATTTCAAAGACAGGAGAATGATAATGAAGTATCAGTCCTGAAAAGAGTTTGAACCATTTTCTTTGCATCATATCGACAAATGTCCAAATCCATTTATTTTGGGTCTTCAGGATGAGATGCCAGTTCCTAGGAATTAATTTGTTAGTACCCAGAAGAAACATTCCTGTTGTTAGTCATGACATTCACAAAGTCTGACTTCCTTTTCATAGATATAACGTCTATCACAGTCATAACAAGAATAGGAACCAAAGCAGACTGACTTGGGCTGCCTTACAGCCATGAGTTCACCCATGAGTTCAGCACAAAGCTGAGAAAATGTCTCTACTTCAACATAACCCAACTCATAGACCTCTACTGGAGCAGGGTACATTTCTGTGGTCAGCTGGCTCATGGTGGTAGTGTGGTGGAGAAAGTCTTTCAGAACATCCATGAAGATGTCATTGTCATACAAATTGATGCTAGTGAGCTGGGTGCATTGGGTCAAGGCAGGCAGAAGGATACTGATTTGAAAATCTTTCATTCTACAATCTTCTAAATCCAGAATCTGCAGTGTGTTTGCAACATTCTTTAAAAAAACCTTCAGAGGAAAGATGTTCAAGTAGGTTAAAGTGCAACCTCTCAAACACAGATGCTTAAGCTTATTGTAGTTCCAATGCTGGGCGAATGACTTCACATCTTTCTGAGAAAACTTGCACTGGGTGATCTTGAGGGTCAGCAATGAAGCCTCCAGAAACCTAGGGAGAGATCACATGACTGGGTTCAGAGTGAACATAGGTTGGCATTCAGTGTAGCCTGTTGGGAGTAGGCTTACTCCAGTTACACCATATTGACATGAGTTGTTTGGCTCATTCCACAGCCAGTGCTCCTGGTTTTTTCTGACAAGCAGAAATTCAGAATTGAATTTTAGGCTAAGAGGGATCACAAGAAGGGGAAAATTGGAGCCCATATGTCAAAATATCAAGAAGCCTTCTAGAATGATGTCATTATACAGCAACGTGGATCCAGCCTATCACTAGATGAGAAGGAAGGGTAGGTGGAAATTAATCTAGGAAGGCAGAGAAGGAGAGAAACTTAGGGAAATTAAGGGAGTTATTTGAGAAAGAATTAGAAGAAGAAGGAACAAAGGGAAATCAAGGCAGCCAGGGGATTACATAGAAGGGGAAGTGGATGGAAGCTAACATGATGGCAGATGAAAATATTCTCTGTACATAAATATTGTTTGTTATGAGTATCCTGGTGTGTTCAATGTGGCTGGATGTAGATGAAAAGAATATATAGTCGGGGGTACACACAAAACTTGCTGCAGAATTGAGATGTGTATATACAAAGAATAGTAACAAACTGCCAAAAGAAATTGAGTGAAATTAGCACACTGGGAAGGTCATGGAACACACAGGTACTAAGCAGCCATGGTGGGAAGAGCAGACCAGTTGTTTCAAAGGAAGCCAGGGTCAGCTTGTTTTTGACAGCTTGACAGCATGCATAGCTGTGCTGCCTTTTGGCTCACAGATCTTGCAGCTCTGCATTGAGTGGTTATTTTAGGAGATGGGTGCTGCATATTTTGTCTTTTTAATTCAATGCCTTTTGAAAAACCACTGACTTACTGACAAGTGTCTTAACCTATTCATTCTTTCCTCCTGACCCTTAAACTCAGCCTTTGCATTCCCTGATCCATGTAGCATAGAACCTTATACTGTTTAAGAATTAGGGGAAGGGAAGGGCCTGTTCTCCTAAATCTAAGTGAAACAGAGCTCACCTGGGAAACTGTGTAGACCTAAGCCCTGTCTATGTAGTGGCCTCTTCTCTTTCCCTGTTTTTTGACATTAGATTAGACAGGATTGCTATGCAGGAAACCTCACTGGATCTGAATCACAATGCTGGACTACTAAAGTGGCAGTTCTCTGCATGCAGTCTACACTACTTCATTGCTCAGTTTTGTGAGTGCTCATGTGAACATTTGAGTCACTTAACATGAAACAAGATCATGCTTACACATTCTTCACCGTAAAATATAAACTGGAAAACAGATATTAGTGCCCACTTCTCTCTAATGTAAAAGTGCTAACAATGATAGTTCTTCAATCTTTCTTACCCGAAAAACTCATCCATGTGGCCTGTGAGAAAATAAACATCATCAATAGTAATATGCTGGAGACACCTGAGTTTGGAGAACAGAGAAATGATCTTGGTGACTTTCCTCTCCTCTGTGGGTGTGTAAGTAATTGTTCCAAAGAAGCGTACTAGCATGAGTTTTTGAAGATTTCTCATCTTACTAATGCAAGGTACAAACTTTTCTACTTTGGACAGATTTCCCACTGTATTCATTTCCAACTCTTTGATGTACTCTGGCTGTAAAAAGTTGAACACATTCCTGAACTCAGACACTTCTATCACTCCAATCTCCAACTTCTCACAGCACAGATGAACAAAATCCTTTCTCTCCTTTGCCCACTGCAACAAGTGTGTTTGGTGTTTATCTTCATGCAGAGAAGACATAAAGGAAAGGTCACTGAATACCCTCAGATGATACTTTCTCATGTATCTTGAGTGCCCCTCCAATACTTGCTCCTTAAGCATAGTTTCTACTAAAGTGTCTCTACCATCTCTTCTATCTTGCATATCTGAAGAAGCATGGTGTTCATTCCTCAAGTCAACCACTTGAAGCGTGCATAACCTGTGGGTAAGATAAGAGATGTGTCAGAAGGGAAATTTAGACCAAACATTTTTCTTTTCATCATCCTAATCCTATTTGTCCCTTGTTCTTCTACCTTCCATATCCCCACAGTTTTCACTGCTAGATCTCCAATACAAACTGAGTTGCCAACAAGGTCACTTTGCCTGAGCTTTGTTGGAGGACCTGTCCTATTTTCCTCCATTCAGTTGTCTTGACATTCTGTCAGCTCCTATTTATTTTTGTTTTAGCTTTTCAGGACAGGATTTAACTGTGTATCCATGAATATGTAGCTTTATATATACTATGCTGACTTCAAACTCAGATTCACCTGCATCTTTGTCCCAAGTGCTGGGATTAAAGGTGACTGATCTACATGTCAGCCCTACATAGAGACACAGGGAACAGTTCATTCTTCTGTGGACTATATGCAACAAACTTTATATCATATTTAATTTACTAAAAGGACTCAACATTGTAACTCTTTGGACACCGAACCAACTTTCACCACATTCTTCTAAGTGCAGATGTTGGCTTACCTTGGGCGATATTTCCTTTTCAGCCATGTGTCTAATCCATCCAAAATAACCTGGAAGGTTTCCAAGTTGGGGTTATGAATCAGCAACCCAACATGAAGGCAAGGGTAGGGCCAGTATTCCACCAGGTGCTTAATTGTATTTTCTTTCCTTTGAGTGTCAGCCTCCTCCAATAGAGGTGGGAAGAACTGCCTTGGTAGATATTTTAGAACAGAGATGGTCAGTAAGTCATTCCTCACCAGGTGCTGTAAAGCCAGCTTCTGGAGTGTGCTTGGGGTACCAAAGTCCATTCTGATGTATCTTTAGGGAGATAATCCTGAGGAAGAATTTAGGAGGAAATATATTTCAGTGGCTCTCTTATAAGGTTTTTAATCCCTCCTAGTAAGCATCTAACATCAGGGTTGCCATGATAGATACTCAAATTTTCTCTATTTCACTCACTATGTGCTGATCTCAAAAGCAAATTCCCCATAGAGGTAGAGTGTATAGCTTTCCACCCTCATTTATTTTCAGTATGGCCAAATCCAGATCCAACCTTTGTTAATTCTGAATTCCATAGTCCTATGGAAGGGGAAATCCAGCAAGAAATCCGAGCCCATTTGTTATATCCAAAACAACATTTCCATTAGAGACAATGGAAAAAGATATATAACAAACTAATACATATACTACTTTCAACAAATTGATCCTGCCTGGTAAAGATAGAGATGAATCTATGAAATGAGTCATAACTTACTACTTACTTCTTTTCTTTTTGTGTATAAATAACATTTAATTTGTTCTAGCTTACAGGATCAGAGGTTCAGTCCATTTTCATCAAAGTGGGAATATGGAAGCATCTAGGCAGGCATGGTGCAGGTTTGGAGACTATAACATCTTCATCTGAAGGAAGCCAGGAACAGCCAGGAACAGACTGGGCATGCTCAGATACCTAGGAGTGTCTCAAGCCCACTCCCACAGTGACATACTTTCTCCATTAAGGCCACACCATCTAACATTGCCACTCCCTGGGTCAAGCTTTGGCAAACTGTCATATTTCACTCCCTGGTCCCACTAATTTTCTTTCTTTATCCTTCCCTTTTATTAATCATGTATAACTACACTTTAGCAATTTTCAGACACACCAGAGGAGGGCATCAGATCTTAATACAGATGGTTGTGAACCACAATGTGCTAGCTGGGATTTGAACTCAGAACCTCTGAAAGAACAGTTAGTGCCCTTAACAAATGAGCCACCACTCTATCCCCTATATTTTTTAAGATTTATCTATTATATAAGTATATGGAATCTGTCTTCAGATACATCAGAAGGTATTAGATATCATTAACGATGGTTGTGAGCTACCGTGATCTTGTTGGGAATTGAACTCAGGTTCTCTAGAACAGTCATTGTTCTCAACTTCATAGCAATCTCTCCAGCCCTCTTTATTCTTTTTCCTTCATTTTTCAATTCTGTTTATCTGGTTAAAAGCACTAATTGTCCTGGAACTCACGTCTTAATGCAGCCTGCCCTTGAATTCAGAGATCTAACTGCCTCTACATCCTTTTGTGTTGGAAATTAATGAATTCACTAGCATATGCAGCTAATTTTTAGTTTAAAAATTTAGAGCCATGTGTGGGGAGCCCATCTAAGAAATACTGGATGTGTTTAGGGGTTCTGTCTGCCTTTTAGAAGCTTATTTGTTTTTCCTAAGACAGGGTTTTACTATTTAGCCCAGAGCTGATTATGTTGTCCAGTCTGGACTCAAACCCATTCTGAGATCCTAAAATTGAACTCCATTCAATATGATGCCACCTTATTACTCAGCCTCTTGTCTTTTTGAGCTGTCAACAAGAACTTAAAAGTTTCAATTTACATGAGAGCCAAAGACAGGAGGATTTCTTGTAGTCTATCTTGTCTTTACTTTGAGTTTTAGGTCAGCCTATTATAAAAACTTTTGAAAACTACAAAAAAAAAAGCAATAATATAGACCTATAGTCCCTTTAATTTTGGCTAATATTGTTTGGTTCTGGGTTTTGATCCTGACTCATGCATGACAAGCACTTAATTTCAGAGTTACAATCAAATTAACCCCTTTCTTTCATTTTATATATAAAGCTCACTTTGTGTGCCCCAGGATATCCAGGAACAGGAAATTGGATGCCCTACATTCCCAGCATTGCGATCCCAAGAGTATGGAAGCAGCTTACCTGGCAACTTATGTTTTTTTGAGTAGTAAACTTGTCATTTGACCAGGCTAAAGCAACTACATTTCTATAATCACAGGCTGCAGAATCACTATCTTTTGGACCCTGCTAAGAAAACTTTCCTCAGGCTTGTTTATAAGACACTGTTAAAAAAAAAAAAAAAAACAATCAAGAACCTGGGTGTGGTGCACACACCTTTAATCCCAGCCCCTGGGAAGGAACAGTAGATGATCTGAGTTGGCAACCAGCCTTGTTGAAAGAGTGATTTCAGGGACAGTCAGGGATATACAAAGAAACCATATCTCAAAAAAAAAAAAAAAAAAAAAAAAAAAAAAAAAAAAAAAAATCAACCCATGCAGAAGACAGATATGGAGGCTCTTCCAGAATCATACAGATAAAATTAAGGATGTTTGCAGTTATCCATTGAACTGACCACAGGGTCCTTAATGAAGGAGCAAGAGAAAGGACAGAAAACAGAAATTGTCTGCAACATGGGAAGAACAACATTATCAACTAAGCAAACCCTCCAGAACTCCCAGGGACTAAAATAACCAAATAAGCACCCATAGAGAGACCCATGGCTCCGGTTATGAATGTAGTACAGGAGAGCATTGTCTAACATCAGTTGGAGAAGACACCTTTGGTCCAGTGAAGGAATATTTTCCCAGTGAAGGGGAAGGCCGAGGTTTTGAGGTAGAGAGGGTGGTTGGGAGAGGGAGCATCTTCACTGAAATAAGTGATGGGGGATCAGGGAAAAGTAAGGGGAAAGGGGATAACATTTGAAATGTAAATATAGAGACTATCCAATAAAAACAAAAATAGTAAAAGACATCAACCCATGAAGTGTAATTGTTGGGATTAGATACAAGCTATATTACAATGGGACATAACTTGAAGTTCAATATAGCAATGTAGTGGGAACAGACTAGAAGTCCAGAAGTTTAAGAACAGCCTGGCCTCTATGAAATCCTGCCTCAAAAGCCCCACAAGCTATTGAACAAGCTAAAACTTAAATTACAGTCCACCAGTCATTTCTCATTAAAACCTAAAATAGTTACAAGTGGCCTAGAAGAAAAGTTACTTCAAATTTAAAAATTCTCTTCATTATGTGTATATGGGTATCAGGACTGCATGTATTTATAAGAACTACTAGCATGCAGTGTTCGAGATCAGCAGAGAGCATTAGATGCATTAAATTTCTAACTGATCCCGGACCGAGGTACTGGTAAAGGAAACTAGGACTCCTAGAAGAGCAAGCAATGTTATATCTCATCTACTGGACCATCACTCTAATTTTTTCAGAGAATAATAACTCCTGTGTTTTAAAATATAGCTTAAAAAATAAAAAAATTACTTAAAAAGCACTTGCCTTGAATGCAAGATTCCCTGGCTTTCATCCGCATCAAGACATTAAATATTCCCTGTACTATAATCAATTTTTTTTCCTGAAGTACAAGGAGGATGATTAAAGTCAGCCTAAGTTAGAAAGTTTATGACCAAATGATATGCAATACAAAATAAATTCTAAAAAAAAAATTTAAGTGAACAGATTTTACTACATAATCATAATAATCAGGTAGCAGAGGCTGGAAGATGCTTTAAAGTCATCCTGTGTTGTATTTGCATTCTAGACTCTGCATTCTAAATTGTTACCTTGTGTCCAAACAGAAAGAGAAATTACAAAATTTATTTAGGAACTAAATCTTTACACTTATGTGGGTGAAGCTAGTAAATTTATGTATTATGAAGGCAATGTGTATGTCAAAAAGTAAAAAAAAAAAAAACAAAGTTTTTTTAAAATTCATAACCAAGCAAGTCATAATTAAAGACAGTTGACTATCTCCCAGTAGGACTTTCATTTGTTAGAAAGTTGAAACGAAATATCTGCCCAAAATTCAAAGTTTCATGGTTTACAGACTATCTCAAAAGCCAACCAAACACAATAGCATTATTTGATATGAATCACAACATGGAAGAACACAAAGGTCATCCCAACGCTCAGGGTGCTCCAACAAAGACCTTGATCCAAAATCCATGATGACAACTCCCTGGCCACGTGAGAGACTCTACAGTACTGTGAGGTTCTGCATCAATACTTGAAATTCAACCAAACAAGCACAGCAGACATTGGAGGTGAAAGCAGACCTGAATTTTGAAAGGAGACCAATGTCCAAATGAAGCATGCCCTAAGCAGACATATCTAAAATGTCTCTGAACCAGTTAGAGTATCACAGCCTAGCAAAGAACTTACCTGATTAGGACTAGGTGACAGACTGCAGAGATCTGACTGTCTTCTCTGGCTCCAATGACACCTTTATAAACCTTTATCCCTTTATCTTCTTTTTCCCTAACAGATTCTGACATCTGATTGGATAATTTTGCCCCACCCATTTAATCTCATATGACTTTTTTGGGGGTAGGGGGTTAAAAATCACTAAATCAAACCCCCCTGGAAAGAAGGAGAAAGGAAGAAACAGAATCCTATCTCTGGAATGAATATCATGTTGAGTTAACATCACAATACTAAATCCATTCATTTTTTTAATTGACTTATTTTTTTCCTTAATAATTTACTTGGCATGAAATTTACTTCTGTGATAGGGTTTTAATCTGTAACTAATCTTGATGTGAACTCTCAGCAATTCTTCTGCCTCATCCTTCCTCTTGAGAGGATTACTATATTGAATCAGCACATCTGGCTAAATTATATATATTCCTATGTGATGATGTTGTTGTGAATATGAGTTAGGTCAGGGTTTAATCTATGCCTGGTAATAGAGAAACTTTAAGAACAAACAAACCCCAAGTTATTATTTGCACAACTAAGAATGGGTTTTGGAGTTCAAGGTTAAGTCATCAGCTCTGGCAGCTTGAGGTGGCTGAGGTGGGAGGTCCATTCAAAGTCAACTCCAGCTACACAAGGAGACTGAGCACAGCCTGAGTTCATGGACATTATTTCTTGTAATTTTATGGAAATCCAAATCAAAACAAGAAAAGTGGACTTTGAGAAAGGAACTTTCTTTGCTGCCATGGAGGGTAATGTTGTTAAAGAAAGGTTCTGCCAGCATACTGGCCAAAAAGAGGAAATGGTGACCAGGTGTGGTGAAGCACACCTTTAATCCCAGCACTTGAAACCAAAGCACAAGAATCTCTGAATCTACTTGGGGAATTATAGCCCAGCCAACACATTATAAAGATATTCTGTCTCAAAATTAAAAACAAATTGTCGAATACGTTATTTGACATTTGATATAATTATGTCACATCAGAATAGGGGGCATAAAGGCATGCTGTGAGTACTTTAAAGACTTTAAAAAATATGTCTCATTACTTAAAATGATGAGTTGTTTAGTTGAGTCTTTGTGGATATGTCTATAAAACAGGATATTATCTAAAGATCTGGAAACATTGCAGAAGGTGGGTGGAAAGATTGTGAGAGCCAGAAGATCAGGAAGTTAACTGTGAGACTGTCTCCTGGGAGTGCAACTAGTTATGCCCTTAAAAGCTCAGAAACATGGTTACCTCAGCATGAGCTGAAGAAGAACTGTCACATGTTAAACTGGACAGAAGAAAAACTCAAACCCTGACCCTAGACAAAAATCTAAGAAATACAGAAAATAAATAAATAGTGTTTCCTAGGCGGGGACACACAGTTTTGTTACATCAATAGAAAATATCAGCCATGGAAACATACATGTGTTATAATATCAGAATAGGTTAAAATAAATATGTGTACACATATACATATATGCATGTAATAGACAAATAGTCTTTCATAGACAGAAACACACAGAATATTTATATCAATGCAAAATGGTCAGCCATAAAATCATACATATAATATATGAACAGAGGATATACTTTTATGCATGTAACATGTAAGAGAAAGTAGTAAAAAAAAAAAAAAAAAAAAAAAAAAAAAAAACGAGCCAATGAATGTGAAATAGAGCAATGAGAACAACATGGGAGTTTGGATGGTGGTTACAAAGGCTACCTCCTCCTTTATTATGTAGCATCATAGTTTTGTTAAATTATTATATTATATCTATTATTGTTCTTTTATAATTATACTGTTATGTTTAAAAATAAAGTATTAGGAAACAAATTGTCTTCTTTTAAGAATTTATTTCAACCATAAGTGTATGGGTGTTGGCCTACATGTATGTCACTGTACCACATGACTATAGAGCCAGAAGAGTGCAGAGCACAGGGTCAGGTAAACCCAGAGTTGAATGGAGAAACAGATGCTTATGAGCCTCCGTCTGAGTGCAGGTACTGAGTCTGAGTCTCATACATGAGCTACCAGTACTCTTAATCACTCATCTCTCTCTAGGGCTCCCTAGTTCTTCTGACTAGAGCCTGTATCTGGAGGTTCCTAAACTGATCTCAAACTCACTGTGCTGCCAAGGAGGGTCTTGTATTTCTGTTCCTCATGCCTTTGGGTCCTAAATCCTGGAAGTTCAGCTGACGGCAACCACTCCTACTCTATACCTTACAGTAAATCAGACCCAGGGCTTCCTGAATGCTACCCAAGAAGTCTAACAAGGGAGCTACAAACACTTCTAAATATTTGTTTGCTTTGTTTCATGTGATAAGATTTCAAGTATTCAAGCTGTCTTCAGAATCCTTGTGCATCTGAAGCTGACTTGGGACTCTGATTATCCCAACTTTCACTTTCAAAATGCTGGTATTACAGGGGAGAGCTGTCACATCTACCAGGATTTTTTTTTTTAAACCTTGGTAAACTAGATGAGCTTACTATTACTATACCACTCATGATTTTTAATATGATGCCATCACACATTTAATAAGAAAACTATGGGACTAGAGGGGAGTTAAGGACAGTCGTTGCTCTTACAGAGTATTCACCTGTTTTGTGCTCAACACCTAGGTGAATAAATCACAACAACCTGTAGCTCTGTCTCAAGGGAATCTGATATCATTTTTTGTCTGGCCTCTGCTGCCACCCACACTCACATGCACTCCCGTACATTCAGTAAACACTAGTACATAAAGTAAAACTAAAACCAATTTTAACAAAATAAGAAAGAAGACACTTTTACTGGTGATGTTGCTTTACCTTTAAAAACTGCTTAATTTTTATTTTCTCCATGAGTTTGATGGTTTTTCATCTCTAGTTCCTTGGGCTGGAGATTCCAACTTCTGTGTTATCAAGTAACCATATGCATATGGTGGATGGGGATCATTTGGAAGAATAGACACTGCTCTTAAACACTGGAAACTCTCCAGGACCCAATAATCATTTATCATTTTGTTTTATTTTGTCTTTTGAATTCACATTGTGTAGATCTGAAATTCTGCCCAGTTAATAATTTAGGCAGATGTTTGCCAGGAGCTTCCAGTGGCTGCTGAAAAATCTGAAGCAGGAGAATTTCTGGAACCCAGCTTGCTAAACTTTGATATTCTCATGCACCTTTTCCTACCAACTCCTGCTAGTCCTATACCTAAAGTTCTCTCAGAATATAGAGGAGACAGCAGCATGCAGGTGATACTATTTAATACCCCAGGTACCAGTTTGAAGTCCTCCCTGGGATTGTTCTTTTCATCCCTTCTTAGATCACTGTTTTACAGTGCTGAGGAATTTATCCAGGGCTTCTAGCTTGCTAGGCATAACTTCTCATCCAGGTGTGGCAGTACACACCTTTTATCTCAGCTTTCAGCTGGTTCAGTAGGTAGATCTCCAGATATTCAAGCTTTGTTTGACTACATAAGGAATTCCAGGATAGTCATAGCTATAAACAGAGTCCCTGCCTTTCAAAAAACCAACAAACCAGCCAAGTAAGCAAAAATACAAATGGGTACTTCCTCAGAGAGATATCAACAAAGTTGCCTTTTACTGCTCAGCATTTTAAATTCTATAATAATATACATTGAAACCTCTTTTCTTGCCTGTGGGAAGAAGCAAAAATTCTCCTCCAGGTTTTGGTGCATGTTCCCCAATCAGTCCCTCACACTTAGAAGCCCTCTCCCAGATGGGTTCTGAAAGACCAAGATTCTCTCATAGTCTTCCTTCAGAATTTGCCATACTGCTCTTTGACCCCATTCTCATCAAGACAGGATTTCATGTGATTCACACTTCCCTGATTCTCCTTATTCTGCCCTAGCTGGCATTGAATACTAGCTCCCATGGTCTTTATATTAGAAGACTAAAGAACCATGCTCCCATGCTAATCTCACCTCCAAATGTCAACATTTGTGTTTATTTCTGTATCTTACTCAAATTGTTAATAGTTTTAACCTGAAGATAAAAAAAGTAATGTTCTGTCTTAAGCTACTGTCATTCATGGATATTGGAGAAAAATGGGGTGTATTGTTTGGGGGGTTCTTAAATGACCATATTTGCACCAAATGGACCTAAAAGCAAATGACAGCAGCCTTTATCACTGTAGATGGATTCAATGGCTAGCCTGAAACTATTTGTCTCAGAGGTTCTGGGATATTTGATTAAGCCCCATTTGAAGCATTCCACTACTTTTCAAGTCCAAATTTCCACTCATAGCTATAACCCCGTCCCAGGTACCAGATACTGAAACAAGAAGCTGTAACAGTAAAATTGCTTTGGAGACCGAAAGATGTTCAAAATGCTAGAACAATGCTAGCTGAGGAAACCTGTTATCACGGAATGTAACCAGCCAAAGAGAAAGAAGGTTGTTACAGTCCACAAAGATAAAAAAGAAATTCGTGATCTGAAGACTGCATTCATAACAGAAAAAGAGATGACAAGTATGGAGTTTGCTGAGTTGGTTGACTATGTTGTTTTGGGGTTTACAGGTAACTGATTGGATAGATCTCACAAGAGACTTTGAACTTTGGATTTTTAACATGTTGCTATAAACTATAGGGACTTTTGAAACTGAATTAAATGTATTTTGCATTTAGCTATGTTTCATTATATATTTCATTATATAGCTCAGGCCAAATTCAAGCTTTTGACTATCTTCCTGTCTCTGTTATCAATATGTGTACATGCTAGAGATTCCATTTCAACTGAGATGCATCCTTAGCATCAGTGTCACAAATGAATGCTCTCACATCATCCTAGCCCTTTGCAAACTTTAGCATCTAACACAGGTCTAAAACTGCAGAAGAAACTCATGGTGGATACCATGCCAATGGTGTTTTAACACTGACATTTTCTGCTTTATAAACCCTAAGATGACTCTCTCAGAACTATATTCACATAAAAATAATATTCACACAGTTGAGGCAGCTCATACCATATCATTGGGAATTCTGAGGCAGGAGGGTTTTGAGACCTGCAGCCTAGTATGGGGAGCATACTAAGTTGAAGATAACCTTGGGTAACCATGAAACCCCAATTCAAAAAATTAAAAACAAAACAAAACAAAACTGAGTCTATAAATTTGCAACTAAAAAGTTCAGGTTCACTATTTGTGTCACTGAATGTGTTCATAACTATTTATTGCTTTAGTTTATGTTCTTTTCTTGAGTTGGGATCTTATCCAATCCACCCTGACACCATCTAAATCCCCAAATGAGGAAATGTGTTGTGATTCACTATTAAATCAGCCTGGGATTTTGACTGAAAGGGTGTGGCTACAATGGCCGGGTTCTAAGGAAAGTATAAGTAGCTAGAGTAGCCACAGAAACCCTCAGGGTTTTGGAGCCTAGAGCCACAAGCAGTCGCTGCTTACCCCAGCTGGGATCTACAGATTTTTAACCCGATCAGATCAAGTAAGTTTCTTAGCCCCATTGGAGCACTTGATCTCACTCAGCAGAGCTTAGCTTTAAGTTCACCCTGATATGTCCTTTGTATATATGCTTAGTTTATTGATTTTTTTTTAAGATAAGGATTACCAACACAACCTGCTAAGCACAGAGTTCACAGAGGTTCTGCTGCCTCAGCATTAGGGCTAGCTTACTATCAGATCAGTGTATGTTGCTTATAACATAATTTTTTTTGAGTCTGTAGTTTCTGAGGTCTTTTCTTTTTTTTTTTTTTCTTTTTTTTTTTTTTTTTTTTTTTTTGAGACAGTCCCGTTCTGAATATGAGGGTGACGTTGAATTTCAGGTAATTCTGAGGGGAGATCCCGATGTGAGTAGTCAAGTGTCTAGGCTGTACTGATCTTTTCTGGAGGTGTTTGGTGAAGGTTTTGAGACAGAGTTTCTTGTACCTCTTGTTGTTCTGTTAATGGCTCTGTAAACCAGGCTTTTCTAGAACTCATAGATATCACCTCCTTAGTATGGGATTAATAGAATTAAAGGCTTCTGCCAACAACACACAAACTGTGCTGGTATGTAGGCTAATTTAAGCCTTGTATGGTTGGTCAAGAGTCAGAGTGAGCTATAAAGCAAGATTCAGGTTGGCAAGTGCTGAGACACTATAACAATACCAAAAAAAAAAAAAAAAAAAAAAAAAAAACCTTTCTTTCTGGTTGTAGATACATAGCCTCTTTGTGAAGAGGATGTCCTCAAACATGCATGATGCAGTCAGCTTCCCTTGTCTTAGTGCTCAAATTAAAAATGTGAATCATCATTTTATATTTTTAAATAACTTTTTTTTTGGTGTTCCGCTACTTTTTTAGAGAGCTCAGATAGGATGTTCTAGAACTGAAGAAGAAAACTATCTTGAAACTGAGCTAGTAAGTTTCCTGACTTTAACATGTAAATTATCAACTCCATCTCATAGTCCTGTGTGCAGTTGCTTTATATAAAGTGACAGAGCTTGGCCTTGGCTAATACTGTTTTGCAGACTCTGTTCAGTGTTTCTTTACCATCTTGTACTTCTCTGCAGCTTGGAGAGGACAGGCTTGCAGCCCACTTTCCTCCTTGGTTGAAATACGAGTACATGTGATAACCAAAAAATGAAGTCAATAACTAATGATTCCTATTTCACAGATTTCCTATATTCCAGTCCAGTGTCACCTGAGAGGATGTGGACTCTGGGAAGACTGAGAACTGAATGTTTGCATTTCCACTTATTTCTAAAAGACTTGGGTGTTGAACTGTTTATTTATCATCAAAATGTGGGCTTCTTTTTTTTAAAGATGTTTTTATTTATTTTATGTACATGAGTGTAGAGAGCCGTTTGTGCCACACCCTAACATGGCACCAGCTTCCCGCCGATGACTCAGCAAACAGAGCCCAAGAGACATAGCGGCCATGTGCCACAGATGTCACAGCCCGCTCTCGGGGCATGCTAATGAGTTACTGGAGGGCACACCAATCAGGTAGCAACACGAGTCTCCTGGGCATATATAAGCAGTGCATTTTTCTTCCACGTGGGTCCCCTGCTCAGAGTATTATACAATAAAGGTTGTTCGCAGAAGAATTCTTTTGTTGCACGCCTTTTCCTGCCGGCGGGAAGTGGGGCACGCGACACATGAGTACACTGTTGCTGTCTTCAACCACACCAGAGGAGGGCAAGGGATCTCAATATAGATGATTTTGAACCATGTTGTTGTGGGGAATTAAACTCAGGACCTGTGGAAGAACAGTCAATGCTCTTAACCATGAGACATCTCTCCAGACCCTCTGGGTTACCTAGATGACTCCACAGTGGGGTGTATGGATCTGAGCTATGGATGGAATCAGATGAGGGTATTTGGGAAAGATCAGTCATTGGAGAAGTTTCAAACACACAAGAGAATTATGGTTTTAAAGCTAACATCCAGTGATCAAAATGTATATCCTGCAACCTCTATATCAGCACATAAGTGACATTGCCCAGTCACAGCTTTGTTTGGAATATAGGCTTTCAAAATTTTCTGAATGTCTCGTTTGCTTTCATACTTTTCAGGAACATTTTCTCTGTAAACCAGTAACAATGAGCTTTGTCTTGCCACCCACACTCTTTCATTTGGCAAGGCATGTTTTACTGAAGGAAGAAGCTGTTGTGAAAGGATAACGATCCGAGTCACGGCACCAATGTTAGGGGATGAAGAGAGTGGGGGGCATATGGCCCATGGAGGTGCGGCGAGGCCTGAGGGCAAGGGAGATGCCTCTGGGGGGCCCATGTTGGGAATCCCTTCCCTGAGGGACCAGCCACACAACAGTATAGTACAGAATAGAGTTTATTCAGGTCATGGGAGAGTTAAGAGGGTGGTAGAGACAGAGAGAGAGAAGTAGAGGAGTAGAGGCAGGCCATGAGCACATGGGAGAGAGGGGAGAAAGGAAGGGAAGAGGGAGAGCAAGGCTGCAAGAGCATAAGGGCAGGAGAGGCTAAGAGAGAGAGGAGGGTCAAGCAGCTCCTTTTATAGTATCAGGTCACTGGGGCGGAGCATACCTGGCCACTGCTGGGTAATTGAGGGGTGGGGTATACCTGACTGTTGCTAGGTAACTGAGGGGTGGGGTTTACAGAATCCCAACAGAAGCTTTGGCCATTTCTACCCTGAAGGAACTGCCCACAAAGCTATTCCCAAAGATGTTCAAGGGAGCCTTCACTAACAGGCATACAAAGGTGCTGACTGCAATGATGTCTGCCTGGCCATTCCCATGCCTTCCTGTAAGAGCACTGATAGAGGAACTTCACCAGGACTCTATGAAAGCACTATTTGATGGATTGAATGTCCTGCTAACACAGAAGGTTCATTCCAGGTAAGCAAGACCAAGCTAGGGTGGAGGAAGGCACTGTGTGTTCAGAGAATGAACAGGTGAGACAGGGAGTATTTGTTCAAATGGTGGATCAGAAGTTCTAATAACCACAGCCTATAGGATTTTAGAATCTTGGGCTGGCCCTCATCTAGCTATCAGGGCAAATGTTGGGAAATATAGAGGACACAGCTACTGAGGAATAAGCCGGTCCGTTTTTGATCCAAGCTTACGTGAAATGAGGTTGGCATGGAATTAGAAGATGGTAGATTGGGCTGCAGATGTTTTTCTTACAAAAATTCATTTTTAACTAAACATGAGTCCCAACACTTGGTAAGAGGCATAGGAAAAAAATTCATTTGGAAGAGATATATAGCTTAAGTGTAAAGTTTGGATAATAAGTGGACTATAAGATGTGTTTTGTCTTCTGAGCATTCTACCTTTCCCATCAACAGTAGGTTCTAACTCAGAGTGCTTGATTTGAGGAAGAATGTGCACCTTGATGTCTGGGGCATACCGGCTGGACTCCATGAAGATAACCTCTCACCACAGATCATAGCACAGAAACAGTCAGTGGAGACCTGTCCTCACCCTGGGAGAATGAAACCTTTTAAAGTGGTAACTGATTTTGAACTCAAGGCCAGTTTGGATGAATGGACCAAATACTTGTTGCAGTGGGTGCAGGGAGAGAAAATCTTCCATTCACCTATGCTGTAGGAAGTGGCACAGTTGGGACACATCAGTCCCTATTGTCATAAATGTCTTGAAATCGGTGAATTTAAACTGTATCTTGGAGCTATAGCTGAATCATTGGGGGAATGAGTTTCTGATAGATCTTGTTCCTTACATGGAGGAGATGAATAATCTTCACACCCTTGTGCTAGATGGAATTAGGAAGCCCTTTGATTTGATTGCTCCTGAAAATCAGGAAGATGAGTGGGAAAGCCCATTTCTGTCTCAGTTCTCCAATTTTCTCTGTCTCCAGCATCTCTATTTGAGTGATATCTTCTTTTAAGAAGAAACCCTTGAAGGGTGGCTCAGGTAAGTAAGAATAGAGAGCACTCTTCAGACCACAGAAAACGCATCTCCTTTTTCTTTTCAGTTTTTAAGACCATGATAGTCTGATCAGTGTAAACCTAGAAAAGAGAAACAGCATATCTGAACAGATGACTTATGTGCTCAATATGTATGAACAGGCACTAGAATTCCTCTAATTGCTCACTTGTGAAATGTTGCTTTGAGTCAACAAAGGGGTTGACTAAATAGAAAATGTATTACAGTGAACTTGAAAATGGAACAGAGACACAGTTGTGGTAGAGAATGGGTCAAGGACCTCTTAGGAACAAACCTAGCATGAAGCTGAACCCAAATTATGAACAGATAAAATTTGGGACAAGTTTTATAAGACACAAATAGAGTCCTATCTATTTGAGGCTCCCATAAATAAGATGAGAGATTGGGGATCAATGCAAAAGCTAAAAGATTTTAGTCCAGTGCACTGGGGTGAACTACATCCTTAGGAGAGATAATCCTGAAAGGATGTCACAAGCAGTTTTTATACTCTTTAGGGGTACAGGTTACATTACCAAGGTTATAATTTAAATTCATTGGCTAAACTTATTGGCCTTTAAACACCTATTGGTTAGTGAGCATATGAGAGGCCATGGGACCAGAGGGTCAGGTGACTATCATTCAGTACATTCTGCAGTTTTTCCAGAATGTTCTTCAACCCAAGAACTGTGGGTGGAGAATGGAACTTGGCCTAGCCTTGACTTAGGGGAGTGGGTGTAAGGCTGGCAAAAGCCCCTAGGATTCTTCATGTTAACTGACATGCTTGCAAGCCCACCAATCCCCTTGCTACCATTTTACAAAAATAATCTCTCATTCTCTACCTAGCTGTCTGCCGACCTTTTTGGAGACCTTGTCAATCACTGACTGCCCTCGGCTCTTACAGTCCGACTTGGAGTACCTTCTGGATTGTCTGAATATTTCTAAGCTCAAGAATCTGAAGCTGAATTCTATCTTTCTATCTGATGCAGGCCCTGAGCTTCCAGGGCTCATCGTTGAGAAAAGCACAAGTACCTTGCAGATTCTGGAACTAGAGCAGTGTGGAATGAGGGACTCTCATTTCAAAGCCCTCTTGCCTGCCCTGAGCAAATGCTCCCAGCTCCTCAAAGTTAACTTCTGTCATAATGATATCTCTCTGCTTGTCCTAAAGAAGCTTCTACATTGCACAGCCAAGCTGAGCCAACTGACCCAGGAGATATACCCTGCCCCTCTAGAATGCTATGAGGGTATGGAGATACATAAAGACAAATTTAAGCAACTTTGTCCAAAGCTACTGAAAATACTTAGAGCCCAAAGGCAGCCCAGGAAAGTATCCTTTGCTACAACTGCCTGCAGGGAGTGTTTACATTCCTGTAATTATTATCATAACCTAGTGTTTAGAGATTGCCTTTGTGCACAAGTTGAATAAGGTTGCTTTGGGTACCAAGAATGCAGGTCTAGTGAGAGGATCTGAACATTGTATATGTGTATATCCTTGTTTGCCTACAATAAATATGCTGAGCTTTTGGGTTTACTACTTCATCCCCATCAGGGCATCATAGCTCACCTCTTGTCACCCTTTCAATACCTGTTTCTTTCTCTATTGCTCTAATGAGGTTAATTTTAAAGTTGTACAAGTGGCATACTAAGGGAGACTGAGAAGACATGGCTTCACATTGGAAAGAAATTGGTGTGCAGTGTGTTCAGATCACAGGGACTGTGATTGACATGTAAAATAATGAAATGAGGGCTCCAAAGACTGGGAGAATCAAAAAGACAATTTTGCATTTTAAATGAATATTTACTATGAGAGAGACAACTTGAAGCTTTTCAATATTGTTCTCTGAAGTTCCAGTTAGTGAGGGTTTTCCTAGAATGATAGCTGTAACAGTATAGTTGGAAGCCTTGAATACTGAGAACCTGTAGGAAGGCACAGAGGTCATTGAACTCAGAGAAGCACTAAGAGAAAGGGGAATGTTTATCAGGATGGGGTGTTTCCTCAATGCAGGAAACAAGAACAAACAAACACAGCCTCCCCCCAAAAAACAGAAAAACAAAACAAACAAACAAACAAACAAAAAAAACACACCTGAATTTATTCCAGGAAACAGAGTAGATTTTTTTTTTTAAGGTCTGGTTACCTTTCTATTATCTATGGAGATAGACCTCACCCACCTTGTTATCTTTGGAAATGGACCTCACCTACTTTTGGCTATAGACTCAGACCTCACCCAAATTCCCCAGTTTGGTTACTCCAGACTCTTGACAGACCACTACCTATCTTTAAAAGATGTCACATATACTTCATGGCCTGTTGACTTATTTGCTTTCAGTTAGAGACCACAATAGAATCTAGACCTTTTAGCTATAGAACCCACTTTCATGGCTACATGCACTTTGTAAAATAATTTGCTTCTATGTACACAACATACCTTAAGATTTATTGTACATTTGGATTTAGACTGACTACTGCCTGGAAAACTTTTTCTAAGTTGTAAGGTATTTTAAATATCCTGAAAATAAACCGTTATTACTCTCTGAAGGCTGATCCAAATTTAAGTAAATCTGCATGGCTTTTTTATCTATTTGCAGAGACACCACTCCCCCAACAGGCACAGAAATGTGAGTGTTATGAACCTAGGAGAATGTAAGCAACATTTTCTTTTTTATAAAGTTAGGGATTTAGGGGGCCCTTTCACTAAAATGGGGTCATACCTTAAAGTGAGAGAGTAGAAGTAAATACAGGATTTTTTCTCAGTCCTTTGAGACCAATCATTTAGTATTATTCAAATATGTGTCAAGATCTAAAATACAATCCAGGATATGCCTGAGGCAGAGGCAAGTGGATCTCTAGAGTTCAAGGGCAGCTAAGTCTACAGAGCTAGTTTCAGGTGGGGGGGGGAGGAGAGAGAGAGAGAGAGAGAGAGAGAGAGAGAGAGAGAGAGAGAGAGAGAGAGAGAGAGAGAGAGAGAGTCATTGACACAAGATCTCTTCTCAGGATCTGAACTTGTTCCAAGCTCTTTCTCTTCAGGGCTAATGAGCAGAGCAAAGCCTGAGGAATGATAGGGGAGACAGGGTTCTGCATTATGAGCTAGCTTGGCTGCCATTTATTAGATGGAGGATGTTCTCTTGATAGTCTAAGTAACATTTAGATGGTTGTTTAACTTTTTTTTAGTAAATAAACTAAAAAGCAAAATTCATAAATTTGAACTATACCATTGGTTACTCTTTTATCTGTTTATCCCTGATGAGGAATGGGATATGCTCTTGTTTAAGTTGCTTTTTAAAAACTGTTAAATTCTATAAAAATTTAATATCTGTGACAGAGAAATTATTGACTTACTAAATAATATGACTGCTAAACAAGTAGCTCAAAGGAATAATCTGATACTGGAAGAACCTTCAAACATAATTTTTCCACCAAATATGATGCTCATAAATTCTTCCACCCTTTAATTGTTGGCAAGTCACACTAACATGTTTATTGGGATCTATAAGAAAAAGGTTATTTTTTAAGACTTCATAAAAATACTTAATAAGTTTTGCCTAAAATTATGTTTTTTTTCTTTTTTAAATGACATTTAATTGGGTCTGGCTTACAGGTTTAGGGGTTCAGTCCATATCATCAAGGTGGGAAGCATGGCAGCGTCCAGGCAGGCATGGTGCAGGTGGATCTGAGAGTTCTACATCTTCATCCAAAGAAAGCCAGAAACAGACTGAGCATGCTCAGGCAGCTAGGAAGAAGATCTCCAAGCCCTCCCACATGATGACACACTTTCTCTAACAAGACTACACCTTCTAATAGTACCACTCCCTGAGAAGAGCATATGCAAACCATCACAGTGCTTGTATGTGGTGCTGGCTATCCAAGTCAAGCATGTATTCCACCACTGCCACACCCCAGCCACAGAAGACAAAAAGAATCATCACCTGCTGTCTCAGTTCCATTCCAACATTCCCTGGCCCAGCTCTCCTGACTTGTAGCTTGAAGAAAGCCCAGAAGGTAATTAGAGACAGAAAATAGTTCCTCTCAGGGCATACTCAAGGCCCCTTCAGGGGATTGGGGAAGGGAGGAGTGCAGAAAAGGCTTGCAGGTGTACATGCAAGGGCCTATGTTTAGGAAATAAAAAACTTTCAAGAGTTGATTCTCTCCTTCCACTGCAGATTCCAGAGATTGAACTCAGGTTATCGGGCTTGCATGTCAAGTGCAGAGTCATCTTCCTAACCACTAAAACTCATTTCTTCGTAAAACACCCATCCTGAAGTATTTTGTTACAGCAATAAAAAATGAACCAAATGCTAAGAAACAAATACTTATTCCAAAACTGTTTGATTCTAGGAAGCTCATTTAATAAATAAGAAGCCCCAAAGCCTCCAAATATGCACCAGAAATGGAATGAGTAATCAGTCCTCTCATTACTCATGTGAAAACTAAAAAGAAAAGAGGGAGAAGAGATAGTGGTTGATAACCATTCCTTTTCAGATAAATGAAATACTGCTTTAATAACAATGTCACTGAATGATATGACTAGGAAAAGGGAAATATGAGTCTATATTTGCCTTATACACTGAGCAGGGCAGTTACCTGTTACACTTTTCAAGAATGGCTTGCTAAAACATTGAAAAAATGAAAGACTTCATCCTTGTCATAGACTGCCACTTCAGTTGAACACTGTGCACATGACAAGGTGATAGATTTCCTCCACTTCTTTTCTCTGTGGAATCTTCAAGATTAGACTTCATCTTCTTAGCATTCCTCCTATTCTTCCTGTTTTCTGGATTCTTATATCTTAGAACCTCTTCTCTGTTGATAGAACAATTCATCACAAACATTGCCCTGTACTGAGTCTTGTAGGATTCATGCCTCTGGCAATCAAGGCACAAGGTAGTCATACAGGCTGGACAATTCAAAACAGCATCACTGTTTGGAACAGGCTGTTGTTTCTGATGTGCTCTTTGAAATCCAAGAGCGTGGTAACTGCTTTGTCAAAATCTTCAGAATCAGAATCAAAATAAATCTCATCATAGTACTTGGTTGTAACTCCTCCCGCTTTGGCAAGTCCTGAGGAAGACCGTGTTCCCATCGAGGATAACTTGTCCTCCATTGTCTTCATTGTGGAGTTTAGTTCAGCTTCCATTTCTTTTTCAAACTCATCTTCACTTGATGATTCGCTTTCTCCAGTAAGACATTCCCGGATGAGTTTTTGTTTTTGGTCTGGGGTTCCATGTAAAAGCACATCCATTTCATCTTCAGAACTGCTCAGAGCCGGCTCCTCGTCGCTCGACTCTTCTACCGCGTAAGGATCACAGTCATCCTGAAGTCGGTTCACAGCAGCCTAAGGATGCCTACACAGTCCGGGTATCTGTGTACTCCATCAGTATGTTCCCTAGAGCCTCAAAAATTATGTTTTAATGTCCTACAGAAGTTGCTGTTAGTGATTTTATAGATGATTCTTAAAATGGACAAAGATTATGTTTACACAAAAATTCCATTTATTCCACAATTGTACCTGCTCTAAAGAGTTCAGCTGATAACCCAACCAGTCAGCTTTTATTACATGTTCTTATTCACTAAATATTTTACCTGACTCATTTATTTAAATTGGGATGGTAGTTTACTTTAGGGACTAAAAAGATTCAGTATTAGAGTCATAATGAATAACTTTGGAGCCCCAGTTTTTACATCCTCATCAAAAATGGATATAGCTTAGGAAGATTAGTGCTCAATATTAACTGATCTCATATATAAATTATATGAAGGGTAGAAATGGACTGAGCATTGCAAGAAACCTAACTTGAGAAAAGAATGATGCAGATGGATTGTGAATGTAGAAAGAGTATAGTGGAAGGAAGTTTTGGGAATGAGGGATGTGGGAATGGAATTTAGTTAAAGGAAAGTTGGAATGGAAGGGACTGGAAGCCTTTGGAGATAGTGATGAAAATGAGACAAAAAGGCTTAATATAATCCCACAGCTCTGTTTATTTAACAAACAAGGAATCCAATTTCAATGTAACAGCAGTAATGCTAAACTGTTTGCAGGTCTGTGTCTAGAAAATGCTAGTAGGCTGAGGCATCCACTTTCTGGCCTCATGGGAGGAAATACAGGGACAAATAGAGGAGCAGGGATAGGAGAAAAGATCATCCAGAGACTTCCTCACCTGGGGATATATCCCATATGCGCTCAATAAACCCAAGCACTATTGCTGATGCCAAGTAGTGCTTTTTGGATGACTCCTCAGAGGCTCTATCAGAGCCATACTAATGAAGAGCAGGATACTTGCAGCTGTCAGATGGAACATGAGGACCACAATGAAGTAGCTAGAGAAAGGTCTGAAGGAGCTGAATGGGTCTGCAACCTCATGGGAAGAACAAAATTATCAACTATCCAAACCCACCCCAGCTTCCAGGGAATAAAACACCAACCAATGAGTTCGCACGGAAAGACCCATGGCCCGAGGTACACATGCAGCAAATGATAGCATTTTCTGACATCAGTGGCCTTTGTTCCAGCAAAAGCTCATTTTCCCAGTGTAAGGGAATGCCAAGGTGCTGAGGTGGGAGAGGGTGGTTGGGACAAAGAGCACCTTCATGGAGGCAATGGCAGGGAGAATGGAATTTGGGGAAAATTTCCAATAAAAAGGGGGGGGGGGAGAGAAAATGCTAGTAGGAAAAACATGTCTGGGAGGAAAGCAAGGAACATCTGTGGCTTTTATTGCTAAAAGGGAACACCTATAAAATTTCTTTGTCAATGAACCTTCTTTTTATAGTTTCATTTGAGACAAAGGAGGCAGCAGCAAACCTCCAGGAAACATCAAAATGTGAAGGATTTGCATATGATGATCTTTCTAAAGTTAAACAGGTATACTCAGCATGACAAAAATTAAATTAGTGTTGTGCCTAAAACAGCAAAATAGTAATTTTATACATGCAAGTCACTAACTTGTTCAAAACTGTTCAAGGATAATTAAGACATGCAAGTTAATGGTCAATCACCTTATAAATAACCAAATTCTTTTTGTACTAAGTAAAAGTTTAATTCATTTACAAGGCCAAGCTTTTGCTTCCTTTATATATATTCAAGGTTAACTCTAAATAAAGTAACTAAAAGCAAGTAGAATTTTTAAAATGAGATATGAAATCTGCTACATGTGGCACTTAAAATGTTTAAAAGGCTTACTATGAGGCTTGGGTTATGCTTCCTGATTCAATTTAACTTTAACATTATCAGTTGGACAATGGCATTAGCAAAACAAGAATCTTATTCTTCCATTTCTAGAACTCCATTGTTTTACATATTTAAATTTTTGTACAACAAAATGAAAAACTCTAAAATTAACTTAATCTGGCTCAGGTGGAGTTACAAAAAATGGTAATAAATTCAAAATTTCCTACAAGATAACTTCTGGATAGTATTATCAAAAATGCAAACATAATTTTACATTTTTTTCTTTTAGTGTTTCAAGACAGGGTTTCACTGTATAATTTTGGCTTTCCTGAAACTCATTCTATAGACCTATCTGTATTCAGAGACCTGCTTGCCCTGGTACTGGTATTAAAGGTGTGTGTCACCAATGCCCAGAGTGTACTTAAGTACCACTAGTTATCCCTCAGTTAGTGATGGTTTTTATTTCACCATGATCTATGTTTGTCAACTGTCTATTGGTATCTATCTATCTTTGTTTCTTCCTTTCTTCCTTTCTTTGCTTCTTTCTTTGTTTCTTTGTGTTTTTCTTTCTTTCTTTCTTTGTGTCTTTCTTTCTTTTTTTCTTTCTTTCCTTCTCTCTCTCTCTCTCTCTCTCTCTCTCTCTCTCTCTCTCTCTCTCTCCCTCTCTCTTTCTTTTTCTTTCTTTCTTTCTTTCTTTCTTTCTTTCTTTCTTTCTTTCTTTCTTTCTTTCTTTCTTTCTTTCTTTCTTTCTATCCTAGAACTGTAAACCAGGATGGTCCCACAGAGATCCTCTTCCCTCTACCTCCAGAGTGCTAAGATTAAAGGATCAAACATGAGTTTTGCTTGCTTGTTTTTACCACATATATAGCTGGAATCTGTGGAGCACAGAAGACATAGGAGCTGGAATTATGGACATTTGTGAGCCACCTATGGGTTTTGGGGATGGAACACAGGTTCTGTGAAAGCAGTATTTGTGCTCTTAACCAACCACCACCCTGCCTTTTTAACAAACTTTTCCAAGGGAAAATCTTCAGTAAATCTTTTGTGACCCTGAAGTCCCCAGAAATTCTCATGGGACTGATAATAGTAGAATAAAACTAAATTTGTAATGCAAACTTTGTCAGATAAGAAGTGATTTTTGCAGGGTGTGGTTGAGGGCTAAATTCCTGGCACCTGGCCGGCAGCTCTCCAGGGTAGATTGGAAACAGGATTTTTAGTAAGATTTTCTTATTATTAATCATTCCATTTGTTTACACCTTATATCTCAGTTCCCAATTAAACTCTCACCCAATCTCCCATCACATTTTATCCCACTTCCAGATTACCTCTCTACTGTTGTAAGATCCAAGGAGTCTTAGCTCAGGATCAAGACCCACGGAACATAATTAGACAATAGACTGCTATAATAACAAGAGGTTTTTATTCCATGTACATGAGGTTGTTCATCCTCGCAGGGAGATTCAACCCCAAATTCAAAAAGCACACATCTTTTATACTTTTATTGTGAGGGGAGTGAACTACTACTTTACCATTAGTCATTAGTTAATAGTATAATTTTTAGAAAGAGTAGAGAAAAGGGGGAGAAAAGGGGGAGGAACTTTGGCAGTAAGGTTGCTGACAATTTGCATTCTCCTTGAAATTCATTACAGAGAGGGGTAGGGGAGCCTTTTCTAAAGCTGTCATTTTTGTTTTGTCTTAACTCAGCTTGGTCAGTATAGCTTGACCTGTTCACTATAACTTAGTTTTTACATTTTCAGAACCTTGTTTATATATTGCAAAACTTTGAGAAGTTTTGTTCTCGTTTTGTTTCTCAGAATTGGGTGATTAGAGCATAAGCTAATTATGACATGTGTCAGGAATCCTATCTAGGCCTTTCTAGAGAGCCAGATGCTATCATTCAGTATATTATGTGGTTTTTCTGAGACTTACTCTGGGCCATTGTTTTTATTTGTCCGGCACAGGCGGGATCTCATAGCCTTGGGATGACTGGAAAGTCTCTGAGTCTGACTTCAGCCATTTCTGTGTCTTTAGTGTCTCACATTCTAGTAAATTCTGTCTTTGTCTACTTTTTCAAAAATGAGTTCTGGAAAAGTCTCAGAGCCCCTAATTTTTTTTTTATATCATCACCAACCCCACCCATCCCACATCTGCCCTTCTCCCTCTCTTTTAAAGCAACTATAAAAGGGCTCCCTCACACTCACACACTCCTCCCCACACATCCACCATCCCCATTCAGTGGGGCCTCAAGCATCCCCAAGACCAAGGGCCTTCCATCTTGTTTCTATCAGGCAAGTCCATCCTCTGCTACATGGATCCATCCAGGCTCACTCCTTGATTGGTCTTGAATTTGGGAGAACTGGTTGGTCAGACCAGACTATATTCTTCCAAAGGGATCACAACACTTCTCTGCTCTTCCAGAAAAACCACCAGCTCCAAGGATCTATTTGATGGTTGGCTCCAAGAATCCATATATGCATTGGAGAGATGTTGGTCAGACTTCCTCAGGAACCGAAGTACTAGATTCATGTTGGCAGGCAACTCTTGACCATGCCAATATTGGGTTTGGTGTCTGCAGACGTGGTGGATTGATCCCTAGTAGATCCTTCCTTCAGTCTTTTTACCATTTTTTGTCCCTGTTCTTCCTTTGGACAGGAACATCTCTGGCTCAAAAATTTTGAAGTAAGGGATTTCTGGAGGGGAAACCTGGAAAGAAGCTGACATTTGAAATGTAAATTTAGAAAATTGAATAAATAATAAAACAAAAGAAAAAAATAACTTTGAGATGGGTGGGTGTCTCCATCCCTCAATCAAAAGCTGTGCCTATCTGTTGGAAGAGGTCTCTGTAATATCTACATCCCCCTTTTCTCTACATTTCTGCTAAAGTCATCTCTGCCGGCTCCTGGGAGCCTCAAGTTTCCCTTGAGTCTGGGACCCTCTGGTGGCTATTTCTAGTTCCTCATTCTCCCTGCTTCATAATTTTGTTTGATTTCTTAACCCTCATTTCCTTTCTCACACCTCTTCTAGATCCTGATGGTGGCACCTTTGTTTTTTCCCAGTCCTTTTTCCTTTACTGGTCACCCTTTCCCTCCACCTCCCACAATCATCCTGTTCCCTCTTCAATGAAGGACTGAAGTATCAATTTGCTGGTCTTCTTTCTATGCTCCTTATGTTCTTGTTATTGTATCATGAGAATTCTGGGCTTGGATGCTAATATCCACTTATCAATGAGTGATGCATACAATGTGTATTCTTTTGTGACTGGGTTACCTCACTCAGGATGATATTTTCTAGTTCCATCGATTTTCATAAGAATTTCATGTAGTCATTGTTTTAATAGCTGAGTAGTATGTAATTGTGTAAATGTACTACATTTTCTATATACAATGCTCTGTGGAAGGTCATTTGGTTTCATTCCTGATTCTGGCTATGATAAAGAACGCTGCTATGAATATAGTAGAGCATGTGTTTTTGTTATATGCTGAAACACCTTTTGAATGTATGCTAAGGAGTATTACAGCTGGGTCCTCAGGTAGAATTATGTCCAATTATCTTAGGACCTCCCATACTGATTTCCATAGTAGTTGTACCAGTTTGTATTCCCACCAACAATGGCGAAATGTTCCCCTTAACATTCTTGGCAGCATCTGCTATTACCTGAATGTTTTACATTAGCCATTCTGATCGGTGTGAGGTAGAATCTCAGGCTGGTTTTGATTGGCATTTTCCTGATGTCTGAGGATCTTGAACATTTTTTAGGTGCCCCTTGCCATTCAATATTCTTAAGTTGAGATTTTTTTCTGTGCCCAATTTTTAATAAGGCTATTTGATTCTCTAGAGTATAACTTCTTGAGTTGTTTTTATATATTAGATATTATTTTTCTACCAGATGTATGATTGGCAAAGATCTTTTCCCATTCTGTTGGTTACCACTTTATCCTAATGACAGTGTCCTTTGCCTTACAGAAGCTTTGCAATTTTATGAGGTCCCATTTTCTATTCTTGATCTTTGAGGGAAAGCCACTGGTATTCTGTTCAAAAACATTTCCCCAGTGCCCATGTGTTCGACGCTCTTCCTCACTTTCTTTTCTATTAGGTTGATTGTATCTGATTTTATGTGGAGGTCCTTGATCCACTTGGACTTGAGCTTTGTACAGGGCCATAAGTATGGATCTATTTGCATTCTTCTACATGCTGACCATTGATGACCCAGTACCATTTGTTGGAAATGACTACCTGCTCCCCCCCCCCCCCAGTGGATGGTTTTAGCTCCTTTCTCAAAGATCAAGTTACTATATGTGGGTTCATTTTTATAACTTTAATTCTATTCCACTGATTTATCTTTCTTTTTCTGTACCAATAACCTACATTTTTTTTTTTAATCACTATTGCTCTGTAATACTGCTTGAGTTCAGGGATGATTATTTTCCCAGAAATTCTTTTATTGTTGAGAAAAGTTTTTTGCTATACTGGGCTTTTTGTTATTCCAAATGAATTTGCAAATTGCTCTTTCCAACTCTATGAAGTATTGAGTTAGCATTTTAATGGGGATTGCATTCAATATGTAGTTTGCTTTTGGCTGAATGGCCATTTTTACTACATAATCCTGCCAATCCATGACCATGAGAGATCTTTCTATCTTATGAGGTCTTCAATTTCTTTCTTGCCTTTTCATTCCAATGCTTAGGACTTAATATTTTTAGTGTGTTTCTAATTTTAAATTCACTTCACAAGGGGGAAGCTCTTCATAGCTGCTATTCAAGTTCCAGAGAACAGACAGCACCCTTTTAAATTTTCTTTCTTATATTTAGCATTCAAAACCCAAAAATTATGCATGAGAATGGATGATCTTAAGGTTGATCACAGCTGCAGAATCAAGTTTATCATGTTTGTGCTGGCAATCCCTAAGTTCTTGGGGAGACCATTATATTGTTTTTTTTTTTTTTTTTTTTTTTAACTTATCTTTTTTTTTTTTTTTTTTTTGGTTTGTTTCTCAAAAACCAAACCCTATAAATAATAATGCACACAGCTCTATGTGGGTGGAATTGTAGTGCCAGGAGATGTTAGTGATCCAGACCCCTCCCCCCAAAAAAAAGTAAAGTAGAGAAAGGGTGATATAATGTAATTTATATCATTGTCTTTATTCCAGCTATCTTGGGACACCCTCACTTCCCCTTCCCAGTATACTATCACCAAGGAGAACTATTTTACTAATGGGTGAGTCCTGAATATTTATATCAATTGGGGCAAAGTTTTATAGTAAGTAACAATGTGGGGTTATGTGGTAAGTGTGCAATTATGTAATTGAGAAACTACTGTTTTCTTTAACAGAATTGCCTTGTGCTAGGAGTCATATCATAATTTTTTTTTATTTTAAATTGTTTATTTATAAATTTCATATATTATCCTTATTTTCTTTTTTTATTGAATAACTTTATTTTAAAGAACAAAGATAAATGAAGATTTTAAACATTTTTGCATAAAAGTATAAGAATACATTTTTGTCAGTGCTTTTTTTTTTTTTTTTTTTTTTTTAAGGTTTGATAGTGTGCATTAAGAACTTACTAGTTTCAATGAGCATAAAGTACATGTACAACAAGATGTAACCTGGAATTAGTCAAAGTTTTCTTGGTGTGTAAAGATAAGCATAATGGTTTTTCATTTTATTTTATTTTATTTTCCCTTGAACTTCATATAGTCTGTGAGTTGATTCTGGGGTGTTCAGAGGTTTCTGGGGTTAGTATCCAATTATCAGTGACTGCATATTATGTCTGTTCTTTTGTGACTGGGTTATCTCACTCAGGATGATATTCTCTAGATGCATCAATTTTCTTAAGAATTTCATAAAGTCATTGTTTTTGATAGCTGAGTAGTATTCCACTCTGTAAATGTATCACAATTTTTGTATCCATTCATCTACTGAAGGACATCTGGGTTCTTTCCAGCTTCTGGCTATTATAAATAGGGCTGCTATGAACAGTGTGGTGCATGTGTCTTTGTTGTATGTTGGAGATTCTCTGGGGTATATGCCCAGAAGTGGAATAACTGGGTCTTCAGGTTGGACTATGTCCAATTTTCTGAAGAATTGCCAAACTGATTTACAGAGTGGTTGTACCAGTTTACAACCCCACCAAAAGTGGAGAAGTGTTCCTTTTTTTCCACATCCTTGCCAGCATCTTCTGTCATCCGAATTTTTGATCTTAGCCATTATGACTGGTGTGAGGTGGAATCTCAGGGTTGTTTTTATTTTCATTTCCCTGATAGCTAATGATGTAGAGCATTTCTTTAGATGCTTCTCGGCCATTCAATATTCCTCAATTGAGAACTTTTTGTTTAGCTCTGTACCCCATTTTTAATAGGGTTGTCTAGCTTCTTGAGTTCTTTGTATAACTTGGATATTAGGCCTCTATCCGATGTGGGGTTGGTAAAAATCTTTTCCCACTCTGTTAGCTGCCATTTTGTTTTCTTACAGTGTCTTTAGAGTTACAGAAACTTTGCAATCTCATTAAATCCCATTTGTCATTATAATTTCTGCTTTTATCTGTATTTGTGGTTTTTAGTCAGAGGGTGGCCTTGTAATCTGGATGTGAAAGTTTGATGGGGGAATAACCTGAAGACACTCTTCTCATTGAGGGTGTAACTTTGAGACACTGGTCTTGTTGCAGATTATCCTAGAAATGGAATCTAGTCTCAGGTTTTGTTGGGTACCTTAGAAACTAAAGCTAGAAGCCACCCTGCTTGTTTACCTGAGTTCAAACTCAGGTCAGGTCCTTTAAAATGGATCCTGAACTTAAAAGATTTGCCCTCTCATCCCTCATTTGTTTTTTGTTACTAGAAGGCCCAGTTATGGGCCTTCCTAAAGTTTTATGAACATAGTAACAAGGCTATGTCTTTGAAGTGTCCCT
Source organism: Micromys minutus (assembly GCF_963924665.1). Taxonomy (NCBI): domain Eukaryota; kingdom Metazoa; phylum Chordata; class Mammalia; order Rodentia; family Muridae; genus Micromys; species Micromys minutus. Next base: position 57,960,458 of record NC_137982.1, read on the forward strand.
GGGGCATGTGTAGGGGCCCATATGTGGCAGACAAAGGCAGTCTTGAGGCTGTATACTACTCCTGTTGACCAGGGAATTCTTCAACTGCAATTGGATATGCAGTGAATCAATACTGTATCTCTGTAGCACAGGAACCCTTTCAGCAAAGCTCTAGAGATCTCTGGCTGTGTCTTTTGCATACAAAACAATATTTGGGTTAAAGTTGGTAGAGTTTCAGTGGTGGATCTGGTTTGTAGAAAGCAAGAAGACAAACATTTTTGTGCACTCTTGGATTGCTCAAGATCGCAATAACTTCTGCCAGTAGAAGAACCAAACATAACTTTACTGGCACTCAGCATGCAAAAGAATGAAAATAGACCCTTTCTTATCTCCTTGTACAAAGGTCAAGTGTAAATGGATCAAAGATCTCCACATTAAACCAGATACACTGAAACTATTAGATGAGAAAGTAGGGAAAACATTAAAACACATAGGCACAGGAGACAATCTCCTGAACAAAACAACAATGGCTCAAGCTCTAAGGTCAAAGATTAACAAATGGGACTTAATGAGATTGCAAAGTTTCTGTAAGGCTAAGGACTTGGTCAAGAAACCAAAATGGCAGCCAACAGAATGGGAAAAGATCTTTAGCAACTCCACATCAGATAGAGGCCTAATATCCAAGGTATACAAAAACTCAAAAAGCTAGACACCAGAGAATCAAACAACCCTATTAAAAAACAGGGTACAGAGCTAAACAAAACGTTCTCAATTGAGGAATATCGAATGGCTGAGAAACATCTAAGGAAGTGCTCGACATCCTTAGCCATCAGGGAAATGCAAATCAAAACAACCCTGAGATTCCACCTCACAACAGTCAGATTGGCCAAGATCCAAAGCTCAGATGACAGCAGATGCTGGCGAGGTTGTGGAGAAAGAGGAACACTTCTCCACTGTTGGTGGGGTTGTAAACTAATACAACCACCCTGGAAATCAGTCTGGCGATACCTCAGAAAATTGGACATAGTACTACCTGAAGATCCAGCTATTCCACTTCTGAGCATATACTGTAAGGAAAAGTCACAGGGCACCAATGTTGTGAAAGGATGACGATCCGAGTCACGGCACCAATGTTAGGGGAAGGATGAAGAGAGTGGGGGGGCATATGGCCCATGGGGGTGCGGCAAGGTCTGAGGGCAAGGGAGATGCCTCTGGGAGGTCCATGTTGGGAATCCCTTCCCTGAGGGACTAGCCACACAACAGTTTAGTACGGAATAGAGTTTATTCAGGTCATGGGAGAGTTAAGAGGGTGGTAGAGGCAGAGAGAGAGAGAGAAGTAGAGGAGTAGAGGAGTAGAGGCCGGCCATGAGCACGTGGGACAGAGGCGGGGGAGGGAGAAGGGAGAGCAAGTCTGCAAGAGCACAAGGGCAAGAGAGGCCAAGAGAGAGAGGAGAGGTCAAGCAGCTCTTTTATAGTGTCAGGTCACTGGGGCGGAGCATACCTGCTGGGTAATTGAGAGGTGGGGTATACCTGGCTGTTGCTAAGTAACTGAGGGGTGGGGTTTACAGAATCCCAACATTCCCCCATTTTTTTTAATTAAAAAAGATAAATTAGAGGCGATGGTGGACCAGGAACAGGGTCGTTGTGATCTCTTGACTGCTTTATGCTTGTTTGGGGCGATGTTTTTTGAGAGTCCAGAAAAGTGGGGGTAGGGATGTTTGTCTAGTCTTAAGAGTTGGCTGTTTCCTTGTTGTCCATGGTCTGTGGAACCATCTGAGGATAGGTCAGAAGTAACAGGTCCAGTGGAAGCGTCTGTGTCTGAGAGAGAAGGCTGAAGCATCTGTAGGTTGCTTCTCTGGAGCTGTTCTAGATGTAATAAACACCTGGACTTGACAAGATGCTGGAACACACACATGTGTATACATTATAGGTAGAGATTAAGTGCATTTGGTTTGGAAGAAAGAAAGATTTTTCAGGAGCAGTCCTAATGCCGCCAATCCTCCCCTTTTCTTATTATAAAAAGGAGACAAAAGGGAGCGAGAGGCCGATGGTGAAAGGGGAATGGGGCATCGAGTCTCATTGGCTACTTCCTGCTGTCTTGGAGCGTCGTAAGGGGGTGCAGCTGGCTTTCACCATCGGGATCCACTTGGCAGATGTTCACATCAGGCTCCTCTATGGACAGTGGCTGGTAATCCTGTAACAGGAACTAATTATTAGTTTGATTAGAAATTTTTTGTTTGTCGTTGAAGTAGACAGAAGATTGATAAGGTTCAGAGCAAATTACTATAATGTGTCCTGAATATTTTAAAACGACTTGCCATGCCATGAAGAGGGATAGGGGAAAGGTGTGGAGTCATGGCAACGTCAGAATAAGGGCAGCTGGATGTTGATAGTACTTACAGGGGGGACTCTGGCTGGTTTTTTACAGTAGAGCTTACCAACAACTTCTGTCTCCCACCTGGGATCTCATGGGTCTTGGATGTGGTAAAAGAGCTGCAGGTGTCTCAAGAATCACCTTAAAAGGGTCCTGGTAGGGTCTAGTAATTGGATGACAACAGAAGAGTGTTTAGTAACAGACTCGGGGATCTACCTGAGACACTGGTAAAGGAAACATGTTTGTGTTAGTAGGTTGACTGGATAGAAGAAGCAGAGGGGTTGCTAGCGAGCTTGGGTTCAGGCAAATGGGGGGGGAGCAAAAGAAATAGAGGCTCCCAACTTAGCTAGATCTCTTCTCCAATAAAGGGACAGGACATGTTGGCACTAAACTACCAAAAGGAATGACTGAGAGGTACACCCCTAAAAATGTAAGTGAGTGCTGGAATCTGGTGAGGAAGGTAAGGTGTCTTACCCAACAATAGGAAAATGAGAGGGAGATGTAGGTCCCCAAAACTCCGTCAGAACCAAATAAGTGGCCCCAGTGTCCAAGGGGAAGGAGATGGGCTGCTCACATACCATGATAGCTACCCGTGGCTCCCTGTTCGTGATGGCAGTGGTCAGGTCAAGGGAGCCTGGGCCTCTTTAGTTGTCCATAGCCAAGCCTAGAAGGCTGGAGGATTATTTGGGCATGATGTCCCTCTGTCTTGCGTGACACAGGGCAATCAACAGCCCAATGTTCCTCTGGATCATACTTAGGACATGGCCTCTTGGCTTGTGAGGGCTGGAGCAAGCTTTCACCCAATGACCTATTAACCACATCTGTAGAAGGGGCCTGGTGGTGTAGCAGTGGCTGGGGCTGGTCGGGAAGCCTTTGCCAATATATGGTATTTGTGAGCCTTTTTACGTTTTCCATGGTACACTTTAAAGGCCAGCACCAAGACTTCTGTCTGTGGAGTTAGGGGTTCCCCCTCAAGCTTTTAGGCTAGTCTCTTATGTCGGGGTAGCTCTGGGAAAAGAAATAGGTCATTAGAAGTTGTTTACCTTTTGGATTTTTAGTATCTAAGTTAGTGTCTATCTGTTTGATGGATCTCGTCTGCATGCACTTTTTCTGCTCCCAAACTCGCTGGCTTTCCCCAGGAAGTAAATTATTAGTGAGACTCATAGTAAAGCATGGAACATCAGACTATAAGATTGTGGCGCAGAAGAGGACAGAAAGGAGGAAAGGGGCACCGGCAGTGGTGCTTGAGGCTGGATGGCGTGTCCACATCTACATGTGAGTCTGGCTGTGGAGGGGAGTTTGAAAAGCTTAGAATAACATGAGTAGAAGCTGAGGTAGAGGTTTGGATTTTGCGGCGATGGCTCGTTGTTGGCTGGATCGAGAGCTGTGGTGTCATCTGCCTTATTGCCTCATTGCTAAAAGGAGGTGAGTGGGGTTACAAGAACACAGAGAAGAACTAGAGCGGAGATAGACAAATGCCTGTACACAGGGAACCTCTTTCCATTTACCAGATCTTCGGCAGTATGAGTGAAGGTCTCATAAAATTAATGAGTCTAGGGTGCCATTTTTTGGCCATTTTGAGTCATTATCTAGCAGATACTGAGTCCAAACATTGTTGTAGAGGTGTACCAATTTAGATGTCTTTAGCTGAGGTATCAGTGTTAGAGATTTGGAATTTTCCAGGAGACATCCCAGTGGGGAGCCTGGTGACCCGTTTTGAGACATTGAGTTTTCCATTGGGAAGGTACAGGGAGGGGGCTATGGAGCCATCCAATCCAGCGTCCCAGTGGATGAAACTCGGTAGAAAAGTTTCGCCTATGCGCAGGGGTCACGAGTCGTCACTCGGACTCCTGGTGGCTTCGCAAGATCCTGGATCTGGCAGAGAGTGCCCTCGCCAGGACTAAACTTCGGCTGAGTGAACCAGCTGCTTAGAGCCCTGGGGGAAGGGATAAAGAGTGAAGGGCACTCCCGACGGGACCTTCTCAATGGTCAATGTCTGTCTCAAAACTGTGGCTATAGAGAAGTAACCCTCTTTGCCCGCAAAGGCTGGCCAGGCCTTTTTGGGAAATCGGGGATTCTCTCTGCCAACTGGAGTGACAGTCTCTACCAATTTGCCAGTGTTTGTGCGGGAGCTTTAGCCACAATCTGGTATCAAGAAAAGTGAAACCGTGTGGTGTGTGGCTGATCTATCTCAGCGGCCCATGTGGTGGGAGCTATTGGCACACATGGTGGAGCAGTGGCCAGCAAGTGTCTAGAGCTTCAGTAATGGCGACAACTCACGTGTTGGAAGTCTGTGAGTTGGGCAGCTGTTGGCAAGTCAGCCATGGCGGCAGACGGAGAGGCAGCTGTGGCACATGACAGCGGCAGCGGTAGCAGCAGCGGTGGCGGCAAGGAGACAGCGGCGGTCAGCGGAACGAGAAACAGTACGGGAACTCGAGGCAGTGGCGTCGGTTAAGAGGAATAGGCAACCGCAGCGCCAGCCATGCAGCCGAGGCTATGCCAAGCCCGATGAGGTGGGCCAGGGTGGCCGGCAAGGACCGGTCGCGAGAAAATCTAGGTCCTTGTGCAGGTTTGGTTTAACTACCTCAGTAAAGAAAGAAACATTTTAGATATACATTTGAAATCTAGAGGAATCCCACCTTTTAGAATAGGTAGTGAGCTTTAGGCAGATGTACTTATCTGGGTGGAGTCTTATTTGGTCTATTGGAGGTAGATCTGATTGTAGCTTATAAGAGATAACAACATGAGTTAACAACATAAACATTTTTAAGATGAGCCTTTATGGAGCAGAAGGAGCAAGAATTGTATGTAGTGGAAAAGGAAGTTTAGCAAGAGGAAACATGAAGCATTAATGGAACCAGAGCTTACATAAGAAAGTAACCATATATCTGAGCTACTTGTTAGAAAATAGAAATCTGTTTTTTTTTTTTTTTTTTTTTTTTTTTTTTTTTTTTTTTTTTTTTTTTTTTTTTTATATATAGTTAAACTGCAGTTACCTTAGCTGTCAATGCAGTCAGAAATCTGGCTTAGAATAAATAAAACTTTTAATCTAGCAGGCAGAATACGATTGAAAGTAATAAAGGGAAACAAAACATGCACAAGACAGGCACTATTGCACACAGGTGAGAAAGTGCAGTTGGGGCACTGGAGGCACTCACATACAGGGAGGGGATTTGGTACTGTGGCAGCAGGGCAAGGCTAGGTGTTCCGGCAAGGGGGCGGGCCACCCCGCCCCTCGGCAGGCAGGCAGTACCTGTGCTGCTGCCATGGCAGGGGACCACATGTGTGATCTGCTAGGCAGGCGGCTGCTTACTAGGAGGCCTGCTTTCATGGTTTCCCTAGGGACTGCCAGCAGGGCCAGGGTCCCTGCAGAAACCCAATCGCCACCCTTCTGTTCACTGCCCCTAGGGAGCGGCCGGAGCCTGGGGCACTAGGCCTATGGCACATCAGCCTGCTCTGAAGCTCCTGCGGGAGGTGTGTCCCAGGCTGCTGCTCCTTTCAGGAAGCCCACCTTCAGCAGGCTCTACTAGCTCTGGATTCCTGCCGCAGGCCCAAGCAACCAAGGCTGAGCCTTCTGCAGAACCAGATGCCTGCCCACTGGGTCCCAGCGGACAAAGAGTCTGGGACAGAGACAAGGACGGAGAAAGACCATGTGGTCTGGGAACAGCTAGGTCTAGCAAACAGTCTCAAGCAGAGGCTAGGAGCAGGGACAGACCTTCACACAGAACAGATTGCTAGGAAGGGAGTGCAGTTTATTGGTTTCTGATCACTGTAAATTAAGCTAAAGCATCCCAGGAAATAGGGACAAAGGCGGCGAAAACAATCCCATGGGTGAGGGTAGGTATAGCTGCCATGGGGGCGCAAAACTTGGAGGCTGTGCTCCACAGAGGCGGCCTCTGGGTGAGAGGCTGCAGTGGGGTTAAAGCAGAGGCAGCGCTCCTTGGAGGCGGTGCTCCAGAAGGAGATCCAGGCCTGGCCTGGGTCTAGTAAAAAGAGGAGGGGTGTCTCAAGGGAAAAAGTCCTAGAATGAAGGTCAGTAAAAGCATCTGTCCTCAGGGGTAGTTCAGGAACACTTCCCTGGGACCTCTTGAATGCTTACTCTGACCGATGTGGGGAGGGAGCTTACCGGGTCTTGTGCTAGTGAGCATCAGGATGAGAACCTGCATTTTCTTGAGTCATGCTGGCACCAATCCAAGGTTGTTAAAAGTCTCGGAAAGGAAAGAGATTATCTGGTTGTGAGGAAATCTAACCTCCTCACACGGGGCACCAATGTAAGGAAAAGTCACAGGGTACCAATGTTGTGAAAGGATGATGATCCGAGTCACGGCACCAATGTTAGGGGAAGGATGAAGAGAGTGGGGGGCATATAGCCCATGGGGGTGCGGCAAGGTCTGAGGGCAAGGGAGATGCCTCTGGGAGGTCCATGTTGGGAATCCCTTCCCTGAGGGACCAGCCACACAACAGTTTAGTACAGAATAGAGTTTATTTAGGTCATGGGAGAGTTAAGAGGGTGGTAGAGGCAGAGAGAGAGAGAGAAGTAGAGGAGTAGAGGAGTAGAGGCCGGCCATGAGCACGTGGGACTGAGGGGGGGAGGGAAAAGGAAGAGCAAGAGAGCACAAGGGCAAGAGAGGCCAAGAGAGAGAGGAGGGGTCAAGCAGCTCTTTTATAGTGTCAGGTCACTGGGGCGGAGCATACCTGGCCACTGCTGGGTAATTGAGAGGTGGGGTATACCTGGCTGTTGCTAAGTAACTGAGGGGTGGGGTTTACAGAATCCCAACATATACCCCATAGTCACTCCAATATACCACAAAGGTACATGCTACACAATGTTCATAGCGGCTCTATTTATAATAGCCAGAAGCTGTAAAGAACCCAGATGTCCTTCAGTAGATGAATGAATACAAGAATTGTGGTACATTTACACAATGGAGTACTACTCAGCCATCAGAAACAATGACTTAACCAAATTCTTAAGAAAATGGTTTCACCTAGAGAATATCATCCTGGGTGAGATAACCCAGTCACAAAAGAAGAGACATAATATGCAGTCACTGATAGTGGGATGCTAACCCCAGAGGCTCACACTGCCCCAGAAACAACTCACAGACTGTGTGAAGTCCAAGAAATAATGAAAACAAAACAAAAAATATAGTCATGTTCAATCCTTACAATCCTTACACACCAAGAAAACGTTGACTAATTCCGGGTTACATCCTGTTTTACATGTACTTTTTGCTCATTGTAACTAGTAAGACCTTAATGCAGAGTATCATACCTTAAAAAAAGAAAGAAAAAAAAAAAGCCAAGTACTGACACAATTGTATTTGTATACATTTATGCAAAAATGTTTAATTTTTTTCTTTTATCTTTGTTTTTTAAAATAAAGTTAAAAAAACAAACAAACATAACTTTAAAAGGGGTAAGTCTCATCTGGTTTCTGGAGTCTTGTTCTCTATAAAGAATGAAGGAAATAAGAGTCATCCAGTCACTGTCAGTATCTACAGTTTGTTTTAGGGTTCTCTTTATCTAATGTACCAATCCTGTACTATGGGGTCTATAAGTACAATGAAGTCTCCACTCAGTCCCAAGAATATTAGCTAATCTCTATCTTCTTACCTGGGACACAAATATAGGTCCTTTTTTTGACCCCATTAATTTAAAAAAATCATACCCCTGAAGAATTCTTTGTTGTCATTTGCACAGTCTCATGCTTAGGTGGGAAATTTTCACTCCATCCTGAAAAAAGTATCTATAAATATTAGGAACTATTTGTATCTGAATTTTCTTTGGTTTGACCTCCATGAAGTTCATTTTTTAGTAGTGTCCAGGCTTGGTACTCCCGTATTGATTATCAGGGTTTTTCTCATTGGCACCTAAGCTAGCCATTTTATATGCTTTATACCTTTTAACAATTTCAGCAGTGTTCGAATTTACATCTTGATTTCTGATGTGGGACTGGTCAACTAAGTTCTACATTCTCCAGATTTCCATGTGTGAAGGATGATGGATTATTTTTAGTATATATTGACCGATTTTTTTCTGGTAAAATTAGTTTCTAGTTAGCTGTTCTCTGACATCTCTTATGACACTGACACATGGGCAGGCTTTTGGCGGACATCACACTGCAGCACAGTGAAGCCTTATGAACAGAACAGAGGCTGTGCTAGGAAGATGGGGCTCATTGAGCTCAAAGTGTGCACAGTATAGGAGTAGATCTAAGTGTTTCCGCTGGTCTTGACATGTGTTCAGAATGATGCTGAGCCTAACACCCATCTTATACCTGAAAGTTAAAGCCTTCTCTCTACCATTATCTTTAACTTTCTGAGATGAACTCTTTGCTCCTCCCAACTCCATGTTTAGAGAGTCCCTTAGAATTTCTTGTAATCACTTGATGAACACTGTCAGAATCAGATGATTATCAATCTTAGTATCCAAATATCCATCAGCTCAAACACCTGGACCTGAATGGAATCACATGAATTGCATTTGCTGATATACCATAATGTGCCACATCATGAAACAGAGCAACACTAGGTCTTCAATTCTGAAACAAGTTCATTGGCTACTGATACTGGTAAAACTGAATGATACTAGAAAACTTTAGAACTTGTAATGTGACTGAAAAAAGAGAAAATCATCAGTATACTTTAAACTTACATCTACAACAAAAATTTTTCACAAAGAATTTTTAGAGCTTCAACCACAAGAAATCTAATTCAAAACTCTATGAGAAAGGTATACCAGTACATTCCTTTATTCAGTAAAAAAAATCATTTCTGAAACTTGTTCTAGATAAAAACAAATGCCAGAAAAATTATATATAAATTACTGAGAATATATTAATTCATAGGTTTCTGAATATTCAAAATAAAAGACAAGATAGTAAAGTATTTTTCTTTATGTAAACAAAATGAATCACTTTAAGCCTCAATTTATTTTATGCTAGGTACTAAATATCCAGAATATGTTACAAAAAGGTTAATCACTCAGCAACATAATTATCTAGAATTATTTTAGATTTGCATCCACAACTTTATTTGGTACTTTCTTCAAGCCCTAAAGTGTATATTTATGAACATATAATACACCATTCTTCTTTGTAAAATTTTTATGACAATGGGAAATGGGAATTCCCTAAATTTCAAATTATGTGGAGTTATATTTTGCTATTTGTTTTTCCTGTTGTTTTGTAGCTATGATTTTGATATTTTCATAATTAGGGTCATTCAGTGTTTCAGCAAGTGAAAATTCATATTTTTTCATTTTATGTAGAAATTTAAGAAATGGTTGCAAATCAATGAACGCTTAGGACTGAGGGAGAAAACAAAAGAATAAATAAGGAGCCAGTGGTGGACATGACAGATGATACTTCTAGCACACACAGATTTATTACCAAGACTGATACTTGTGTTAATCAAACATAATTGATTTTAAAACATACCTGTTACCATAGCAGAGAATCAGCCATAAAAATCATGACACAGACTATTTCCCATACCCGACAAGTATCTTTTTTCTTTCTGAAGAGACAGAGTATCTACCTCTTAAAAAGAAGCTATCCTAAAATTGGATTAGAGGGTTTGCTGTGGTGCTAAGTCAATAAATTTATGCATATAGACTTCTTTCAAATGTATGTAACTATGATAGTATACATTAAATATATATGTATTTACACACACACACACACACACACACAAACACACACACACACACACACACACACACACACACACACACACACACACACATATATATATATATATATATATATATATATATATATATATATATATATGTTTACATATGTATATCAATGCCACATAAGCAAGTAAGCTGCATAGGTAGCTTAAAAAATCTAAATCTCCCCAAATCAATGAATAATACACTACATCATATTAAATTTGACATTGAGTAAAGGATAGATACATGCAATTTGAGCATAATGGAGATTGGTAGTTAAATTTCTACAATGAGGGAATATATCATGATGTTTGTTGAAAACTAAGTATAAATAGAAGCAATATTTTCTAACATTAGATGATAAGCTTGTCGATATATTGTTATAAATTAGTACATGATGCATTTTTTTGTGATGGAGAATAAATTAAAAGTAAACCTGTACAGTTACATCTGAAGTTGATATAAAGTCACCTTTTTGTCTTTAACTCTTTAAGTGTCTTTTTCACATCCTGGTTCCTCAGACTGTAAATCAGAGGATTCAACATTGGAATCACCAGGCTGTTAAACAATGGTGTCATTTTGTCTTGATCTAGAGAGTAGGAAGAACTCGGATGAAAGTACATAAAGGGTAGAGTTCCCTGAAAAATTGCAAATGCAGTCAGGTGAGGGGCACAGGTAGAGAAAGCTTTGGACCTTTGATCATCACAGGAGATCTTTAAGACTGATGAGATGATGTAGGAGTAAGAGACAAGAAACCCAGAAATTGTACTTAGTTCAGTAATCCTAAAAATTGTGAATATAGCTGACACATTCGCCTCTGTATCTGAGCAATAAATTAATGGAAGAGGAGCAACATCACAAAAAAAAGTGGTTGATCTCATGGACCAACAGAAATACAAACTGAAGGCCAGGGTTGTATGTATCAAAGCATCTGTTATTCCTACCACGTAAATCCCAGCCATCAGGAGGGAGCACAGCCTGCTGGACATGTTTACTGTGTAGAGCAATGGGTTACTGATGGCCTGGTATCTGTCATAGGCCATCACTGCCAGTAATAGACACTGGAATCTACAAAGGCCCAGAGAGTGAAGAACTGCAGTGCACATCCAACTGTGGAAATTGAATTTTCCTCAACTAAAAGATCCACCAGCATTTTGGGTCCAATTGCAGTGGAATAAAAAAGGTCAGAGGAAAAGGGGTGGCTGAGAAAAAAGTAAATGGGTGTGTACAGCTGTGTGTTCACTCTAATTAAGATTATCATCTCAAGATTGGTCAATAAATTGATGAGCTATACAAGTAGTAATGTGGTAAAGAGGGCCACTTTCATTTTACTTCTTGGTAATTCCCAAGAAAATGAATTCATCCAGAGAAGAGCAATTTCTCTAGTCCATTTGTCTTGGATAAACTTTAAAAATTAAAACTCATACATTCAACATACATTTATTATGGAAATAATTATTTTATTTTTACTGTATTTTATCCTCAAGATAGATATAAATTTATTTCAATCTTAATATGTAATAGACTCATTTAATTTTATAACCTCTCTCACATAACAATTAATAAACTATAATATAGAAATTGTTCTTTTCAAATGCTACCTTCTATTCATTAGTTTTCCAAAATTTGCTTTTCTCAAGAGGGATAATATATTCATAATTATATATTCTTATAATCTTAAAAATAATATATATTCACTTTGTAAGTTAGTGAGAATAAGGGACAACATATCAATGTTTCAAATATATATATATATATATATATATGTGTGTGTGTGTGTGTGTGTGTGTGTGTGTGTGTGTGTGTGTATGTGTGTGTGTGTGTACTTATTTTCCAAACAGCAAGAGTTTATAGAAAACTTTTGAGTTTTAAAAGACCCCAATTCCTTACTAAAAGAACAGCTTGCATTTTTCCACTGTTTCTCAGCAAAATTTTTGTTAATTAGTCTACAACAAGCAACAAATAATTTGCTAATACTTTTGTTTCCAAGTGTTGTGGCTAGCCACCATACTTGTATAGTATTTGGGGAAGAAGGTGGTAGCATTTGGAACCAAAGGACAAATCTTATAGTCATTCAATGTATAAGGCTAAAATTTGATGTAATTAACATCAAATCACACATATATATGCACAGCTGAAGATATTGTGTATTTCACATTAGAAACACTGAAACAATATGAGGCAAAATGAAGAATAACAAGACATATGGCCTTCTGTTTACGTGCAATTATGTGAATTTTTATAATTTTCCAAATGTGTGTGTGATTTATAAAATATTTGAAAATTAGAATGTTGACATGTATGTTTATAGAAGAATTTTCTCACTTATATGTATTGTTCTGAGAGTTGAAATTCACAATTTATTATTTTGATATATTTTCATGATCTTTATCTTAATAAAATTCTAGAAAAAATTATTAAAAATGCAGATAAACAAAACACAGTCTTTGAATTCAAACATATATGTAAATTGAAATGAATAGAGAATAGTTTCAAATAATGTATTAAAATTATTAAAATATATTTTAATAGGTGCTAATAAGACAGTCATCCTTCATTGCTAAATATAAAATTGTATTTTCAATAGATTTTAGACATACTGACCCAAGTAGAATTCAAGTATTTATGAAATCTAAAATTACATAGAGATTTTTTGAAAATAGGCATTGGCAAATATCATCAAGGTCCTACAGACCCCATACAGCCCACCATAAAATTTGATCGAAGTGCTTTGGGTTTTTCTTAGGGGCCGTTGAGGGGACTATGCCCATACATTGGCTTTCAGAGGAGGCAGTGTGGGTTCCTCAATGGCCTCTTTCCTCTGAAAAACTAGAGGCTGCTCATCAATTGGTAAGAGAGCAATTACAGTTAAGACATTTGGAGCCTTCTATCTCCCCTTAGAATACTCCAATTTTTGTCATAAAAAGGAAATCAGGCAAATGGAGACTCTTACATGACCTCAGAGCTATTAATGCACAAATGCAACTGTTTGGGTCTGTTCAACGTGGTCTCCCGCTTCTGTCAGCTTTACCCAAGCTGTGGGAGATAATTATTATAGATATTAAAGACTGTTTTTTCTCTATACCGCTACATCCCAGAGATAAAGAGAGGTTTGCCTTTACTCTGCCTGCCATAAACCATGGAGAACATGATAATAGATACTAATGGAAAGTTCTCCCACAAGGAATAGCAAACAGTCCTACTATGTGCCAGCTGTATGTACAACAAGCTTTAACCCCTATTAGAAGGCAATACTCGTCATTATCTATTTTTCATTTTATGGATGACGTCATTTTATGTGGCCCTAATGTTCAAGACTTAGAAATAGCCTTTGATGATTTAGTTAAGTCCTTACAACACTTTGGGTTAACAATAGCTTCAGAAAAAGTTCAGCGATCACAAGTGGGAACGTTCTTAGGTGCTGTCATTCACCCAGAATTTGTTGTACCTCAAAAAATAGAAATCAGGAGAGATAATTTACAGACATTAAATTATTTCCATAAGCTCCTAGGAGACATTAATTGGCTAAGGCCTTTTTAAAAGATTTCTACTGCTGAACTAAAACCCTTGTTTGATATTCTTGAAGGAGATCCACAGTTAACATCCCCACCGGCTCTGACCCCAGAGGCTGTGGCAGCCTTACAAAAGGTAGAAAAAGCCTTGACTGAAGCTCAACTAGTCAGAATACACCCTGGTGAACCTTTTGAGCTATGTCTCTTACAGACTGAGAAGCTGCCTACTGCAGTATTATGGCAGAAAGGTCCTTTGCTGTGGATTCATCCACAGGCTTCTCCAGCCAAAACTATTGAATGGTACTTCTCGGCCGTAGCCAAACTTGCCTTGCGAGGATTAAAGGCTGCTGTTATTCATTCTGGTACCTATCCAGAAAAAATAGTTATTCCATATACTGCAGAACAGTTACAGACTTTGGCTGCTGTTAATGATGATTGGGCCATACTTGTATGTTCCTTTTCTGGGACATTTGACAATCATTACCCTAAAAACCCAATTTTGACCTTTGCACGCTGTCAGCCTCTCGTGTTTCCTCGTGTGACAAGCGCAGTCCCTCTTACAAAAGGTGACATAGTATATACTGATGGCTCTAAAACAGGACTAGGTGCATATGTGCATGAAGGCAAAGTAGTAACCAAACAATTTGCTCAAAATTCCCCTCAGCTTGTTAAATGTCAAATTGTTCTAGAAGTTTTACGTGCTTTCCCAGGTCTACTTAATATAGTCTCAGACTCCTCTTATGTAGTTAATGCAGTTAACTCCCTAGAGGTAGCTGGTCTAATTCAAACTGGGAGCCCTGTTGCTTCCATATTTATGCAAATTCAGCAAGAGCTGTTATCCAGACGTTCTCCTTGCTACATCACGCACATTCGTGCCCACTCAAGCCTACCTGGCCCAATGTCACAAGGTAATAATTTAGCAGATCTTGCCACCCGAGCTACTGCATTTGTAGTCCTGACCCCTGTAGAGGCCGCCACCTGGTTCCATTCTCTGTTTCATGTGACAGCTGAAACCTTACGTAGGCGTTTCTCCATCACCAGAAAAGACGCCAGAGACATAGTTCTCCGCTGTGGAATCTGCAGCGTCTTTGTCACCACCCCACATATAGGGGTAAACCCACGAGGCATTCAGCCTCTCCAAATATGGCAAATGGATGTCACCCATGTTCCCTCCTTTGGAAAATTAAAATATGTACATATGTCCATTGACACTTGCCCAGGAGTTATTTTTGCTTCTCCTTTATCAGGAGAAAAGGCTTCTCATGTTATTACTCATTGTCTTAAAGCATGGAGTGCATGGGGCATTCCTAAAGTGTTAAAAACGGACAATGGTCCTGCATATACCTCAGCAAAATTCAAGCAATTTTGCCAACACATGGGAGTTTCACTCCTGACAGGATTGCCTTATAATCCTCAGGGTCAAGGCATCATTGAACGTGCTCATCGAACCCTAAAGGCTTATTTAAACAAACAAAAAGGGGGAATTGAAGAGGTACCCCCTATGCCTAAAATGGCCATTTCTACTATACTTCTTACCTTAAATTTTTTAAATTTGGATGCTCATGGCCATTCAGCTGCCGATCGCCATGGACAATGGCCTGTGCCACCTAAAGAGCTAGTGAAGTGGAAAGATGTCTTCACTGGTAATTGGAAAGGCCTGGATCCTATTTTAATACGATCCAGGGGAGCTATTTGTGTTTTTCCACAGGGAGAAGAAAGTCGAATTTGGATCCCAGAACGTCTAACACGTCGAGTGCTACCAGAACAAGAAGCTGTTCCACCTGCTTCAGATGAGCCTGTCCTGCATGACGATTCAAGTGGAACTGAGTTGGAAGATTCTGTCGGTGTTCCCAAAACCGATGTCCATATGCCTTAATGCATAACTATTTTCTTGTTTGTTTGACACCATTGAAACCTTTGATGTACTGTACTTGCCCTTAGACACGGAGATAGCAGGGTTATGGGAATTATAAAACTCTTGCCTTATCAAGTAATTTTTGGCATGCTTTTGTGCAGAGAGACTGTGTTTCTGCTCTAGATGGTGTGCAAACTCCGTACTCAACAATAACGTGACAAAGTGGTCATAGCACAAGCTCTTGCTGCACTCAAAATGGGCACCTCTCCCTCTGTTTGGCTTAATATGCTTTAAGAAAAATGTTGGGTCTGTGTCTGGATAGCCCCTGCACCCTGAGCCTTCGAGGCATTGCACCAGGAACAGGTGTCCTACACATAGGCAGCCTTTGCACCCTGCAGGGCTTGTTCCCATTGCACGCAAGAAGGTGCCTTACCCAAAATTATTGCTGATCATGGTCTTGAACCCTAAAGGTCCAACAAGAGCCTGATGGTTGATCGGCCATGTTTTATGTTTTTTATTTAAGAGAAAAGAGAGAAATGTAGGAAGCTGTTGGCGCCAATAGATGGCGCCAGCTTCCCGCCAAGACTCAGCAAACAGCTGTTGCCCAGCCAAGAGACTTAGAGTGGAAAAACCACATACATCATAGCCACTAATGAGCTACTGGAGGAGGCACCAATCAGGTAGCAACACAAGTCTTTTAGGTATATATAAGTAGTGCATTTTTCTCCCACGTGGGAGATCGCCTGTACAGGAGACCCGGTAAGGGAGATGCCCTGACCAGGGAGATCGCCTGTACAGGAGACCCTGTAGGGGAGATGCCCTGACCAGAGAAATCGCCTGTTCAAGAAAAGACCCTTACATATGCAAGCACGTGAGTGATCGCCTGTTGAGGGAGATCCCACCAGGCAAGCACCAGGAGAGTCCCCTGCACAGAGAGGTCCCCTGCTAATGAGAGTTCCCTTCCCAGAAAGAGTCCCTCATGGAGAAGTCCCCTGCTCAGGAGGTCCCCTGCTCAGAGTGCTGTACAATAAAGGTTATTCACAGAAGAATCCTGTTGTTGCACGCCTATTCCTGCCGATGGGACATGGGGCGTGCGACATATTTTCAATAGATTTTAGACATACTGACTCAAGTAGAATTCAAGTATTTATTAAATCTAAAATTACTTAGAGCTTTTTTGAAAATATAATTTTTAACCTTATTTTATTGGGTTAGGAATTTCCGGAGTTTACCTGAGGTGAGTTGATTTTCCTTAGCAGAAATGCAAAGGCAACATTTTATTTTATTATGTACCACTTGGGAATTATATCCCTGCAGGCCTTCCCCTTAGGATTCATTGTTATAAAAACATATTATTACTTTTACTCATGGCTCTTTACTCTCCTGTGAGTACATGGCATTCTGCATTAGAGATGGAACTATACTTTCTTACTGTAATTATTAACTTGGTATGTCGAGATAAAAATTTAAACTAAACTTATTTTGGAAAATATATTAAACATGTTTTTGAAAGAAGGCAAGCAATAGTAAGCAACACATTTAGGTAGTCATGTAATGTTTCCAAGGCTAGGAAAACTTTGGCTTGGTGAGAATACAAAATCTCTCTCTTTCTCTCTCTCTCTCTCTCTCTCTCTCTCTCTCTCTCTCTCTCTCTCTGTTTGTCTGTCTCTCTCTCTCAATCTCTCTCAATCTCTCTATCTCTATCTCTCTCTCTCAATTTCTCTCTCTCTCTGTCTCTCTCTCAATCTCTCTCTCAATCTCTCTCTCTCTCTTAATCTCTCTCTCTGTCTGTCTCTCTCTCAATCTCTCTCAATTTCTCTCTCTCTCTCAATCTCTCTCTCTTTCTCTCAATTTCTCTCTCTCTCTCTCTCTCTCTCTCTCTCTCTCTCTCTCTGTGTGTGTGTGTGTGTGTGAGAGAGAGATAAATGTGTCACAAAATAAAACAAATCACTGAAGAAACTAGTCCATCAATTAAACAATTTTCTAGTTGGATTACTGTGTCTATGAGAAACTGTATTGAATAATATGAGATTGATAAGTACCATCTCTTGAATGGGTCCAGGATGGATAAATAAGCTAGCTGATCATGAGACTGACTGAATTAGTAAGTAGTATGCTTCTGTGGTTTCTGCTACAGTTTATATTTGGGTTTCTGCTTTGAGTTGCTTTGATTATATATAGACTATGACCTTGAAATATAAGGTTAAAAAAAGCCTTCCAGTTCTACCTGTTGCTTTCAGATAGAGTGCATATATACAACATAGAACAAATTTGCTGACACAAGTTTTGAACTTCCTTTTGTTTAACTCAAGAGACTTATATCTAAAAAGATATATGAAGAACTCAGTAGGAAAGATGAAGGAGCTTTTGTCATCAAGAGAAATGTGTGATGAGTCCCATGTACTAGACATGTAGCTGCAATGTTTGGTGCTTGCCTATTGGATTTTGACATTGATGTGTTTTTTTTGTTTGTTTGTTTATTTTTTCTTCTCTTTTTTTCTTTTTTCAATCATGTTTGATATGGCTCCAATTGCTCTAATTTGGACTATAAATATTTAGTCTTTGGCAATGAGTTGAAAATATATAACTTGATTTTGCTGTTGATGATTATTGGTCTACATAGAAATTCAGAGTTACACACTGTAACTAGTAAGATTTCTATGCATACTATCAAACTTTTTTAAAAAATCAAGTACTGACAAAGATATATTTATATGGTTTTATGCAAAAATGCTTTAAAATCTGTACATGTATCACTGTTATTTTTTTAAAATAAGGTTGAATAAAAAAGAAATTCACAGTTAAAAAATTGAAACCCAGAATGTGATGAAGAATTAATAAATGTGGAGCTTTTTAATGTTTGTGTGAATGCATTTTACATTGTGGGATTGTTACAAGACTATAGAAACAAGTGATGTAAAGTTATCTCAATACTGATAGGTTGACAAAAGGTGTTGATGCAATGGTTATTTTTGACAGCTTGAATGCAATTACAGCCACTTAGGATATAACCACTTGTACATAATATACCACAACAGAGAATTTCCAATAATTATTTTTTTTGGAAAAAACATATAGATTACTGTTTTCCATTAATATAGCTTCAAAAATTTTGTGATTAAATATTAGCAAATGTTATTAAATTGTTCATTAAAGCTAGCTTCATCTTGATCTAGGTTGAATTTATATAAGACACAAGTAATTAAACAAATGGATGATAAGAATGAGTTACATTAAAAATTACAGAAGTTGCAAATAAAGTGTTTGTGTTCAGGAGTTGCTCCAAAAACGATAAGAGCACCAACCTCAGTCAGACTGTAATAGCTTATTGAACACACACCCCAAGACTGATTGATCAGGACCACGGCTCACATATTGTGGAGTTAAAAATTATGACCATGATCAGTGTTCAAGGCCAATTTATATAAAGTAAATAAAACATAACAAGATCATAAACAGACACTGAATGGGCTGTCTAAGCAGAAATAGCTTGGGCTGAGAGGCTAGTCAGCATTTTACCAAGTTATTTTTAGTACTTTAGACATAACAGTACAAATTAACCTCTATCTACCCTGGCTCTGAGAAAAGGCTACAGTTGAATGAATTACAACAACAGCAACAACAATAATAATACAAATAACAACAATGAGGCTCATAAAAGGATATATGAGCAGGTTGACATTTCTTTGAGTTAAACTCTTTTTTCTCTTTCTATAGTCTAGCTGCCTTTTATATAGGCAATATGGATGAGCTTGTAGGCATTCTAAAAAGACATGTGGATTTAAAATGTAATTTTTAAAGCATAGGTATTATAGGGTGGGATAGATGTTGTTTGTATATCTTGCAAGTGCAAAAAAGGTAACTGGCTTTGTGTGCTAGCTCTCATAGGACAGCTGACAACCTCTTGTAACTGTGGATTTAAGGGATCAAATACTCTCTTCTGGCATCTGTTGGCATTAAACAGTCATGTAGGATACATAAACTCATTCAGGGAAAAATACTAAGACACAGAAAATAAAAATAAGAAAACATTTTGTTTTGTATATACAGTGTTTTATCAAAGTGAGATAATAAAGCAAATAGTTTAATGCTGAATAAGAAATGAACAAGAGAATTGAGAATGGTTAATTATGGCGGTTTAAAGTTTGAGTCAATGGATTTTGACTTTGGGGAAAATTTAGTTATCTAATATATCATAATTTTGTGTTATGTTATAGTATCCATATTGAAATTGAATAATTAATAAAAGAAGCAAATACCTTATACTATATATTTGCTAAAGATAGTGATTGATTTGTAGAGAAAAATATAGAATAAACTAAACATTCATAACAAATCCTGAGGGAAATGATTTCATAACCTTCATTCCCAAATGGCAATTGGAACAATAAAATATCACCATCACAGTGTTCAGTTACCTAAGAGCTACTCTCCTAAGGTGGGTTCCTATATCTCTGCATCTTTAGAAACAGGGTAAAGCAAAAAAAAATTAATTTACTTCTTTATAAACAGATGTTTCAGTGATGATCCTTCTGCTTGCTCAATTTAAAAAATTACCAGGTCTAATTTATGAAAATAATTTTTGAACAAATTCATGAGTCTCAAATAGCTTCATATCAGCAACATAGCATTTTGATTACTTTAATTTAGTATTCTTAGATAAGAAAACTCTACTTCTTTTTATTTTGTATCCATATAGATATAGATATAAAATTAGATATAGATTTAAATATGAAATATAAACAGTTGGCTTAATGTGTCACAAATAATGAATGGTATGTCAGTGAATTGTGAAATACATTCCATATTATTTTCATAATCTAAAGAGGCAAAGGCCTATCATTTCCTTTTTACTATCCATCTGAACACATGTATACACAAATATATGCATCTGATTCACATACACATAGAAATGTACATATTTGCATGTACTAAGCAGTTGATGCAGTTTAAAACATTTATTATACTTCATTAAAATTGCTTGATTTCATTGTGATGAAAATTTGAATACTAAAATCTAACTGTATGTGATAAATTCTTTAGGTACTGCCGATTTTAGACATCTAACTCATCAATAGCATTTTTCACTGATACTGAACCACTACCATTGCTAGGTAAAAGGTACTAGTATAAGACATAATACTTTTTAGAATCAAAGAACAAATAAGTTTTATCTTATGGCTCAGCAAATGGTACAGCAATAAAACATATATTAAGTAAATTGGCCATTTTTGTGACCATAGAGATACAAAC
Source organism: Micromys minutus (assembly GCF_963924665.1). Classification (NCBI taxonomy): domain Eukaryota; kingdom Metazoa; phylum Chordata; class Mammalia; order Rodentia; family Muridae; genus Micromys; species Micromys minutus. The sequence goes on from NC_137982.1 coordinate 57,981,111, forward strand.
AGCCAAAACAGGCAGAAGATAGTATATTTAGGTTTATTTGTGTATACACAGATAAAATATGAATATGATATATATATATATATATATATATATATATATATATATATCACATATGCTATACAATGAAGTGTTACTGTTAATTTGTGAGGGAGGGCATGAAACTTGGTTGATGCAACAGAACAGGTTTAGTTAGGAAAAGGAGGGAGAAGTGCTATAAGTTTATTTCAGTTAATGACATTTTAAAATATAATATAAAATGAAAATGACTAACCATCTTATTTGTTAGCAGTAAATATTTGTATTCTATATTTTCATAATCAAACAAATTTAATGATAATAGTTATCAATCACTGTAAGGCAATAAAATGAGTTTAACATCATGTATTCTTTCAAGAATAAAATAACTAAAGTGATTTGAATAATTAATATATTAAAGAATAAAACTAATATCCCCTAAAACTATAGCCTGAGTTTAACACTTATATTTATTTCATATTGCTCAAAGAGCAAATGAGAATGAGTATATTGAAATTTATCTAATGTAATAACTAACTTAGACCTCATGTACATTAGAGAATAGATATAAAGTCCTGTGCCACGAGTAGTGGATAGTTTCAGTTTTTTGACTGTTTGTGTCAGAAATTGGTCATTTTGATTTTGAAAAATAGGTTAAGAAAATGTTGCATAAAAGAAACATGTCACAGAAACTTTTATAGTATGAATCAGATTAGAGATGAAATAATTAAATGTTACCTTATAAGTACACTGTTGATAACTAGTGATAAAAATGAATTTTTAATATTTTTATTTATAGAATAGAAGAAAGAATGGATATAGGAAACTGTTCCCTGAATGAATTCATTTTTGTGGGAGTTACCAATAACCCAGAGATGAAAGGGACACTGTTTACCATATTTCTACTTGTCTATGTCATCAATCTTCTGGGGAATATTGGTATGATCATTTTGATCAGAACGAATCCCCAGCTCCACACACCCATGTACTTTTTCCTGAGCCACCTCTCTTTCTGTGATCTCTGCTACTCCACAGCAATTGGTCCCAAGATGCTGGTAGATATGTTTGGCAAAAACAAGTCAATTCCCTTCTGGGGCTGTGCTCTGCAGTTCTTCATTTCCTGTACCTTTGCAGATTCTGAGTGTGTGCTGCTGGCAGTGATGGCTTTTGATAGATACCAGGCCATTAGCAACCCCTTGCTCTACACAGCAAACATGTCCAGCAGGGTGTGTTCTATGCTCATGGCTGGAGTTTACCTGGTTGGAACATCAGATGCTTTGATACATACAACTTTGGCATTCCGCTTATGTTTCTGTGGGTCTAATGAGATCAACCACTTCTTCTGTGACCTACCTCCACTTTACCATCTTTCCTGCTCAGATACTCAAGTAAATTACCTGGCACTATTCACTATTTACGGTTTCCTTGAACTGAGCACCATCTCAGGAGTGCTTGTTTCTTATTGTTACATCATCTCATCAGTCTTAAAAATCCATTCAGCTGAAGGGAGGTTCAAAGCTTTCTCCACTTGCACCTCTCACTTGACTGCAGTTGCTATTTTTCAGGGAACTCTGCTTTTCACATATTTTCGACCAAGCTCTTCTTATTCCCTTGATCAAGATAAAATGACATCTCTATTTTACACCCTTGTGATTCCTATGCTTAACCCCCTAATCTACAGCTTGAGAAACAAGGATGTGAAAGAGGCCTTGGAAAGAATGAAAAACAAAAGTTGGTTTTAAAATATTTATTCAGATTACATACCACATTTCTTTTTCTTTTATTTTTTAAAGATTTACTTATTTATTATATACACCGTAGCTTTCTTCAGACACACCAGAAGAGGGCATCAGATCTCGTTACAGATGGTTATGAGCCACCATGTCGTTGCTGGGATTTGAACTCAGAACCTCTGGAAGAGCAGTCAGTGCTCTTAACCACTGAGCCATCTCTCCAGCCTACTACATTTCTTTATTCACAAAAAAATTGTAACTATTCACTTTGTTTTATAATCTGACTTTGAAACTGAATCCTTACATCAGTCTTCTGCATCTATTTATCTTTAATTTATTATATTGAATGTAATAGATTTATACAATTATTTATTTTTAGTCTCCTCATTTTGACATATTTTATTGAATGTCTCACTGAAAAAATTTTCATCAGCAAAAGCAATGGACTCACATCAGGACACTGGATAAAAACTATGAACATGATATTATATTTTTATATTATATTATATTAGATTAGATTAGATACTTTAATGTATTTGGTGTCTTTCTTTCATGATGAATCATTTTTTGCCTATTGTCATAAGGGTAATCATCTATTGTAAGTCATGGATAAAACTACAAGATCAAACTAATAGCTCTTATTCAGCTTCAAAACTGTCATAAAATAAGGTCTGTGCAGAATATTACTTGAGCTAATATATAAGTACAGTTTCAAAATAAAACAACTAATATTTACAAAGATCCACATATATAAAGATAGGCTTGTCTGTAGGGAACCATGTAGCTGGCTTAGGCTAGATAACTTGGCAAGAATCAAGTAGAGTCTATAACTTCTTAGGAATAATGTACCTTCCTGAGAGATTGACATACTCCCTCAGGCAGTGGAACATTCAGGGTACTTTGTGTTTCTCTGTATGGTAGTTGGAAATCAAGGAAGCATAAAAGTTTGATAGGAAAACTGGCCTTTGCTGCTAATCTTGAATGCTATGAACAGCTTGCAAATATTACTGGATCTTGGCAACTACACCTATATTGATCCTGTCAATTTCTACTATACTGTTTCAGATAAAGTTATAAAAAATGTCTGATTGCTCTCAACAATATTGTCTCAGCTTATGTTTTTCTGTGGATCCCCCAACTGTCCTGTTTTCAATGCTGTCCCCATATCAGATGATGTTGACCAGGAAAGTAAGGGCAGACACTAATATTAGAAGAAAGGAACAATTTTAAGCATAGTATCTGGAAATCACAAAAGTCCTATGTGCTCTTTATTGATTTCTTTTTGGATGTGAAGATCTTCAATGTAGTTTAAGAACCAAGTAAAGAGTCCTTATAAAGGTCATCCATGGTTATCCAGACTATAATGGATATCAAGTTTCTCAGTAACTTCTCTTCCTTTTCCTGCCTCTTCCATTGTCAGAGTGAAATGGTCCATTTGTTAAGTAATAAACAATCATTTTACAAATGTTTTGTTAACTGTAACAAAATTTGTTTCAGATATTTTTTTCAACTTGAGGAAGTTGATATCCATTGCTTAAAGACCAATTGTGCAATTCATATTATAAATGAGTACATTGCATATTTTACATGGAATGTGGAAAGAAAATATTAATTATATCATAAAGTAATTATTATGCCTATTTAATTATATAAACAAACTAATGATTCACACTTGTAATACCTGCAGCTGTTAAATTGCAAGTGCTTATTTATAACTCCTGAACTGCTTAAAGATTCTCTTGAAATCCAACTATGTGAAACAAAAATAAATTGATAATAATAATGAATTATGTTTTAGTAATGTTCTTTAATTGCTTTTTATATTTTATTGATGTTATTTGGGTGGCAATGCAGACATAAATATGAAAACTTGCATGGAATCATTGTTAAGATGCTACTTGCTTAGCAATAGTCATAAAGCAAAGTGAAAGATGAAGATTTCAGTATTTTTGCATTACACAAGGGTTTTATTAGCAAGATCATCTTGGATAGCACATGTCAGAAAAAAATGAATGCTGGGGGTGGGGTTTTCCTTCAGGCCTTCCTAGGCTGAGAATCTTAGGTTCCTTGTTGACATGGTAGACCTTAGAGAAGGTAAGGAGTAGTCAAGGGGAGAAAGGGAGTCATGTGATAAAAAGAAGTTAGCAGCTCTGACTAACTAGCAATCAGGTGATTCTTTATATATACAAGTTTCATAGAACAGAAACAGAGTGATTATCCAATTTGTACAAAATATATGTATGGCTTTTTATTACCTGTCCAGTGTTACAAAAGAACCCAGATGTCCTGAAACAAAAGAATGAATATAGAAAATGTGGTAAATTTATACAATGGTGCACTACTCAGCTATTACAAACAACGACTTTATGGAACTCTTAGGAGAATAGGTGGAATTAGAAAATATCGTCCTGAGTGAAGTAACCCAGTTACAAAACAAGACAGATAGTATGAACTCACTGATAAATTGATATTATCACTATGTTCCCAGGTAAAGAAATTGGAGAGATCATACACTAGCTACTTGACAGCTCACCTGAGACATCTAAAGCAATTAGAAAGAAAATACATCCAAGGGGAGTAAATGGGAGAAAATCATCAACTCAGGGCCAATAACAACCAAACATAAACAAACTGAATCGACAAGATAGATAAACCTATAGCCAAATTACCCAGAGGGCCCAGAGGCAGGATTCAAACCAACAAAATCAGATTTGAAGAAGGAGGCAGAACAACAGAGGTGGAGGAAATTCAAAAAATCATCAGCTTCTACTACAAAAGCCTATATTCAACAAAACTGGAATATATAGATGAAATGAATGGATTTCCATACAGCTAGAGCAGGTAAACTTTCTAAACAGGTCTGTATAACCTAAGGAAATAGTAGATGTCATTAAAAACCCCTGAACCAAAAAAAAAAAAGAAAAAAAAATTATGAAACCACAATTGCTGTGATACCTAAACCACATTAGAAACCAAAAAAAAAAAAAAAAAAACCCTTCAAATCAATTTAATTTATGAATATCAAAGCAGAAATACTCAATTAAATTCTTGCAAACTGAATCCATTCACTATGATCAAGTAGGCTTCATTCTAAGAAGGAAATTTTGGTTCAATGTGTAAAAATAATTAAGATAAAACACTGTATAAACAAACTCAAAGTAATCACATGATCATCTCCTTAGATGCTGAAAAATCACATGACAAAATATAACACCTCTTCATTTTAAAAGCACTGGAAGGATCAGAAATTAGAAGCCCATATGAAAACATAATGAAAACAGTTTACATAAAACCAATAGCCAATATTAAATTAGTTGGAGAAATACCTGAAACAATCTCAGTAAAATCAGAGACAAGAGAAGGATGACCACTATCCCCATATCTATTCAATATAGTACTTTAAATTCCAACTAGAACAATAAGACAAATCAAGATCAAAAATTTACAAATTGGCAAAGAAGAAGTAAAAGTATCAGTATTTGCAGATGATACAATAGTATACATAAATCCCTGTAAAATTATACCAGAGAACTTCTAGAGCTGATAAACAACCTTAGGAAAGTGCCTGGATGTACAATTAACTCAAATACATCAGTAGTCTTTCTTTATACCAATGACAAACAGGCTGAGAAAGAAATTAGAAAAAGAACTCCCTTCAAAATAGCCACAAATAATATAAAGTTTCTTGGGGTAACTCTAACCAAACAAGTGAAAGATCTATATGGCAACAATTTTAAGTCTCTCAAGAAAGGAATCAAAGAAGATTTCACAATCTGGAAAGATATTCCATACTTGTTGATTGGCATAGTTAACATAGTAAAAATGGACAATCTACCAAAGGAAATCTACAGATTCAACACAAACCCCATCAAAATCCCAACACAATTCTTCAAAGGCAGGAAACAAGCACTTCTCAAATTCATCTGAAAAGTCAAAAATCCAAGTATAGTTGGAACAAAAAAAAAAAAAAAAACACAACAACAACATCTTAACAATAAAAAAATAGCTGGGGTGATCACTGTCTCTGACTTCAAGCTATACTACAGAAGAAGAATAATAAAAACTACGTGGTATTGGTACAGAGACAGACATGTTTATAAATGGAATGAACTTGAAGACCCAGGAATAAAACCACATATGCATGAACACTTGATCTTTGACAAAGAAGCTGAAAATATACAATAGGGAAAAAAAGGTGTCTTCAATAAATGGTCTAAACAAAGTGTCAGTCTGTATGTAGAAAAATAAAAATAGATCCATATTTCTCACCTTACACAAAGTTCAACTCCAAGTGATTATATTAAAGAAAATAAATGTTATTATAATGTAAGTATGAGAACCCATCCCATGGGATCCATAGTCCAAAACCCAACTCAGTCTGTACTTCCTGAGGACAAACCTCCATCAGAAAGCACATGTAAGACACCTACATATGACTTATGCCTGTCATATTCCTTTAAAGCACATCCAAAATCTCTCAGCTAAACTCCATCTCTTGAGCTCCATATTCTGGACCATTACCCTGCCTTCTTTCCCAGATGCCAGAAAGGAATTAGGGAGCCTAGATAAGATATTTGTCTATGACTGCCAATTTACTGTAAAGCAAACCCAACAACTGTAAAACACACACAATTTCCTAGGCTCTACATTCTAGCCCTCATCTTGGTCTTCCTGAAAGCCATGCTGACACCTGGGACTACATGCTATCCCGATTCTAGGAACCTGAGAGGCAATCTTTCTAACCAAAACCTGATATGTTATAGGGTTTACAAAAACCACAGGAGAGATACCCTATTGGTTCTAAAGTCTTGATGACTGTCAGAAACTCAGGCCACTCAGGCCAGAAGCCAGGAAAAGAAATACAAAATTAGGGGAAAAATCATGCAAAAATTTAAAGTTAAACTCAGAAATCAGAATTGAAATGTGCAATAGCCCCCAAAACCAGATGACTATGATCAAAGAGGCTTCATCTCTGTGATTCAGTAATGATTAAAAATACAAAAAGTAATCTATAACTATCATCTAAAATATAAAGAGATGAGATAAAAAAATCACACAAACATCTCATTTGATGCTTAACACACCCTTTGACAAAATTTACACCCTTTCATGATAAAATTCTTGGAGATATCAACTGGTGATACAAGGCATGTATATAAACATAATAAAGCAGTATACAATAAACTTATAGACAACATCAAAATAAATAAAGAGAAATTCAAAGCATTAAAATTAGAAATAAGAAGATACAAACTTTTCACTGTTTACATATCTACTCAATAAAGAACATTACTAGTTTTAGCTAGACAAAAAAAAAAAAAAAAAAAAAAAAAAAAAAAAAAAAAAAAAAAAAACACTAAACGAAAAGAAATCAAAGTCTTATTTTTTGCATCTGATAATATAGCATTCATAATTAACCCATGAAATTCAAACACAGAAATCCACAGCAGATGAACACCTTCAAAAAGGTGACTGGATACAAATAACACACACACACACACACACACAAATCAGTAGCCCTAAGATACACAAATGATAAACAGTCTGGTGAAAAGAATACCCTTGACAATATCTACAAATAATATTAAATATTCTGGTGTAACTCTAACAAAAGAAATAAAAGATTGCTGTTAAAGTGAAGGACCTGTACGACAAGAACTTCAATCCTCTAAAGAAGGAAATTGAGGAAGATCTCAGAAAATGGAAAGATCTCCCATGCTCATGGATTGGAAAGATCAACATTTGAAAAATGGCCATCCTACCAAAAGCAATCTACAGATTAAACGCAATCCCCATTAAAATTCCAACACAGTTCTTCATAAAATTGGAAAGATCAATGTGCAATTTCAAATGGAACAACGAAAGACCTAGAATAGCGAAATCCATCCTCAACAACAAGAAAACATCTGCAGGATTCATTTTCCCTGACCTCAAGCTATATTACAAGGCAAATGTGCTGAAAACTGCATGGTACTGGTACAGAAATAGGCATGTGGATCAATGGAATAGAATAGAAGATCCAGAAATGAGCCCTCACATATATGGTCACCTGATTTTTGACAAAGGAGCTGTAAACATTCAATGGAAAAAGGACAGCCTATTCAACAAATGGTGCTGGTCCAACTGGCACTCAGCATGCAAAAGAATGAAAATAGACCCTTTCTTATCTCCTTGTACAAAGCTCAAGTGTAAATGGATCAAAGATATCCACATTAAACCAGATACACTGAAACTATTAGATGAGAAAGTAAGGAAAACTTTAGAACATATAGAAACAGGAGAAAATTTTCTGAAAAAACACCAATGGCTCAAGCTCTAAGGTCAAAGATTAACAAATGAGACTTAATGAGATTGCAATGTTTCTGTAGGGCTAAGGACATTGTCAAGAAAACAAAACTGCAGCCAACAGAATGGGAAAAGATTTTTACCAACTCCACATCAGATAGAGGCCTAATATCTAAGGTATACAAAGAACTCAAAAAGCTAGATACCAGAGAATCAAATAACCCTATTAAAAAATGGGGTACAGAGCTAAACAAAACTTTCTCAGTTGAGGAATATCGAATTGCTGAGAAACATCTGAGGAAGTGCTCAACATCTTTAGTCATCAGTGAAATGCAAATTAAAATAACCCTCAGATTCCACCTCACACCAGTCAAATTGGCCAAGATCCAAAACTCAGATGACAACAGATGCTGGCGAGGTTGCGGAGAAAGAGGAAACCTTCTCCACTGTTGGTGGGGTTGCAAACTAATACAACCACTCTGGAAATCAGTATGGTGATACCTCAGAAAATTGGACATAATACTACCTGAAGACCCAGCTATTCCACTTCTGGGCATATACCCCAGAGATACCTTAGTACACAACAAAGACATATGCACCACAATGTTCATAGCAGCTCTATTTATAATATTTAGAAGCTGGAAAGAACCCAGATGTCCTTCAGAAGATGAATGGATACAAAAATTGTGGTACATTTACACAATGGAATACTATTCAACCACCAGAAACAATGACTTAACCAAATTCTCAAGAAAATGGCTGCATCTAGAGAATATCATTCTGAGTGAGATAACCCAGTCACAAAAGAACAGACATAATATGCGTTCACTGATAATGGGATGCTAACCCCAGAGGCTCACACTGCCCCAGAAACAACTCACAGACTGTATGAAGTCCAAGAAATAAAGAAAACTAAACAAAACAAAACAAAAAAAATCTCTATACAACAAGAAAACTTTGACTATTTTCATGTTACATTTTGTTTTACATGTACTTTATGCTCATTGTAACTATTAAGTTTTCAATGCATACTATCAAACCTTTAAAAAAAATCAAGTACTGACTAAAAAATATATTCATACAGTTTTATGTAAAAATTATTTTAAAATCTGAAAAAAAGTACTGACAAAAATGTATTGTATAATTTTATGCAAACAATGCTTAAAATCTGTACATTAAAAAAAAAGATCGCTGTGAAAAGTTTAAGTCTTTAAAGAAAAATTGATTAAAGAAGATATCAGAAGATGGAAATATTTCCCATCTCCATAGTTTGGTAGGCTGAACCTAATAAAAGAAACCACATTACCAAAAGGAAGCTATGAGATTCAATGAAATTCCATCAAAATTCTAACACAATTTTTACAGATCTTGAAAGAAAAATCAATACTCAACTTCATATAAAATCAAAAAACTCCCAGATAATCATAAACAATTATAGAACTCCTAGAAATATCTCATCCATGATTTAAGCTACACTACAGAGCAGTAATAATAAAAACTATAATATGTTGGCATAAAAACAGTTAGGTTGATAAATGGACTAGAATCAAAGACCAAAAAGTAAATATACCTCAACCATGTAGTCTTGAATTTTGACAAAGAAGCCAGTGATAGTTGTGTTGAGGGATTATCTTAGTCTCTAGGGTTCCTGTCTCTAAGACTGTAACAATAAATACTAGATCTATCTGCTATTCCCCAAAAGGAAAGGTTCTGCCTTTGTTTTTAGTAAGGTAAGTTCAAAAGTGTAAAATTTAATATCGACAGAAATTCAGCATTCGTGAGTAAAATACTCTTTAAATGTTTTCTAAATGTGCTAACATAATAGAGTGCCATCTCTTTATGAAGCATTTCTTCAGGGGCCCAGGTGTAGTTAAGTACCTTAAGAATCCAATCAAAGCTAATGCCTCTGGCATGTAAAAGGACAACTGAATTTAAGGCTCTTATTTTTATAATATTTTGAAGGATAATTCAAAGAAGAGTTTTCAGATATTTATGTAAGGTAAAATAAATATTAACTAATAAAAAATGAAAGGAGAGAATTATTAAAATCAGAAAACATAAAATTAATATATCAAGGTAGATTTTGTGTTTTTACAAAAGACTGAAGTTTTCTTTAGATATTTAATTAAATTAAAAATAAAAATATAATTTTTAAAATGTTTCATCAAGTCCTCTCCACTGATTATCTCAGAAAATTTTATTCATTCATTTTTTTGAGTATAGGCTTTTGTAGTAGGTACTGATGATATCTGGGTCTCAAAAATTTCTCAGGACCCAGGTATAAGTGCTGCCTGGGAACAAATTAAGAAATAAATAGAAACAATGAAGAAATCATAAAAGGAGACAACCCTGAAGTTGAGAAACCTAGGAAAGACATGAGGAGTCATAGATGCAACTATCACAAACAGAATACAAAAATTGAGAAGAGAATTTCAACCATGGCATCTAAAAAAAACAAACCAAACCAACCAAACAAACAAAAAACCCCCCAAAAGACAAAAAAGGACACTTTTTGCTCATCACAGAAAAAATAAACTATCAAGATGAACTCTCAATCCTGAATATCTATGCTCCAAATACAAGGACACCCAGATCCATAAAAAGAAACTCTACAAAAGCTCACAGGATATATTGCACCACACATAATAATAGTGGGAGACTCCAACACCACACTCTTATCAGTGGACAGATCATAAAAGCAAAAACTAAACAGATACACAGTGAAACTAAAAGAAGTTATGGACCAAATGTATTTAACAGACATTAATAGAATATTTCTGGGGAGGGGGGATGAAGGAGCTGAAGGGGGTTCTGGACTCATGGGAAGAAACACATTGTCAACCAACCAAATCCTCCATAGCTCCCATGGACTGGAACACAAACCATTGAGCATGCATTGAGAGGCCCATGGCTCCAATTGCATATGTAACAGAGAATAGCAGTGTCTGTCATCAATGTGAAAAGAGGCCTTTGGTCCAGTGAGAGCACATTTTCCAAATGAAGATTAATGCCAAGACACAGAGGTGGAAAGGGTGATTGGGAGCAAGTGAAACTTCATGAAGATAAGTAGAGAGCGAGGAAAGATGAGATAGGGTAAGCAAAAAGAGAATAACATTTCAAATGTAAATACAGAGTATCTAATAAAAAATAAATGAAAGAATATTTTATCCTAAAACTAAGGAATATATCTTCTTCTCAGCACCTCACAGCACCATATAGTTGGTCACAAAACAGGCCTCAACAGTAATCCCATGCATCCTATCAGACCACCGTGGACTAAGGATAGTCTTCAATAACATCAAAAACAAAAAATGCCCACTAGTACATAGAAGCCCAGTAATACTCTACTCACTGATAGCTTGGTCAAGGAAGAAATAAAGAAATCGAAGTCTTTTGAAAATTTAATGAAAATGAAAGCACAGCATACCCAAACTTATGGAATACAAAGAAATCAGTGCTAAGAGAAAAACTTAGAGCTCTGAGTATGTCCAAAAAGAAAAAAAGCAAACAAACCAAAAAAAAAAAAAAAAAAAAAGAAAGAAAAAGAAAACAAAAACGAAAACAAAAACTGGAAGAGCACTAACAGCTTGACAGCACACTGAAAGCTTTAAAACATTAAGAAGCAGATACACCCAAGAGAAATAGCAGGAAATATTCAAACTCAGAAGAAATCAACCAAATAGAGACAAAAAGAACTATACAAAGAATCAACAAAACCAATAGCTGGTTCCTTGAGAATATCAACAAGATAAAACCCTAGCCAGATTAACTAGGGTACACACAGAGAGTATCCAAATTAACAAAATCAGAAATTAAAAGGGAGACATAACAGGAACTGAGGAAATTTCAGAAATCATCAGTACCTACTGCAAAAGCCTATACTCAAAAAAACTAGAAAATATAGATGAAATGGACAATTTTCGAGAATTATACCAGGTACCAAACTTAAATTGGGATGAGATAAACCATTGAAATAGCTCCATAACTTATAAAGAACTACAAAGTGTCATTAAAAGCCTACCAACCAAGAAAAGAAACAGAATAAACAATACAAACAAACAAACAAACAAACAAAAAGCCCAGGACTTAGTGCAGAATTCTGTAAGACCTTCATAGAAGGCCTAATACCAATACTCTCCAAACTATTCCACAAAATTAAAAAAAAGAGAAAATAATTCCCAACTCATTCTTCAAAGCTATAATTATAATCATTCCTAAACCAAAGACCCTACAAAAAAAGAGAACTTTGATCAATCTCTATCATAAACATTGATGCAAATACAGAATAAAATTCTTGCAAACCAAGTTGATAAACACATCAAAACAATCATTCACCAAATCAACTACCCTTCATCCCAGAGATGCAAGGATGGTTCCAATATACAGAAATCCATCAATATCATGGATATATAAACAAACTCAAAAAAAGAAAAACACACATGATCATATTTTTTGATTCTTAGAAAGTATTAGACAAGATTTAACTCCCCATAATATTAACAGTCTTGAAAAAATCAGGCTCATACTTAAATATAGTAAAAGTAATATACAGCAAACCAGTAGCCAACATCAAAGAAAATGGTGAGAAACTTGAGACAATCTCACTAAAATCAGCGACTAGACAATGGTGCCCATTCTCTGCCTACCAATTCAATATAGTACTTGAAGAATTAGTCAGAGAAATCAGGTAGCAAAAAGAGGTCAAAGAGCTACAAATTGGAAAGGAAGAAGCCAAAATATTACTTGTTGCCGATAATATGATAGTATAATTAAGTGATGCCAAAAATTCCATTAGAAAACTTTGACAGCTGATAAACAACTTAAGCAAAGTGGTTGAATATAAAATTAACTCAAATAAAACAGTATCCTTTCTCTACTTAAAGGACAAACAGGTTAGGAAACAAATTAAAGAATCAGCTCCCTTTACAATAGTCACGAAGTATATAAAATGCCTTGTCGTGATTGTAACCAAGCAAGTGAAAGATCTGCATGACAAAAACTTCAAATCTCTGTAAAAGGAAATTCATGAAGACCTCAGAAGTGGAAAGATCTCCCATGCGCATGGATTAGAAGACTAAACATAGTAAAAATGGCCATCTTGGTTCAGGCAATCTACAGATTCAATGCAATCCTAATTAAAATTCCAACTCTGTTCTTCTTTCTTTTTCCCTCTCTCTTACAAATTTATTTCAAAAAAGAAGGATACATATATAAATTTTTAACAATATTTTGGCATAACACTATATGAATATTTTTTGTCAGTACTTAATTCTTTTATAGGTTTGATAGCATGCATTGAAATCCCAATAGTTACCATAAGCATAAAGTACACAAAGGACAGAACATAATATGGAAACGGTTTTCTTGGTGATTATAGATTAAGCATAATGATCTTTAAATACCAAAAATTGCCACAAGGCTATATTCTTAGATTTTGGATTATTAGTGATTTAAGGTCCATGTGCACCACACACTGAGAGGTTGCTATATATTTATTTTTTTCCTAAGAAAGACTTTCATTTTTTGGCCTTTGTTTGTCTTGAGCTTCATATGGCCTATGAGTTGTTTCTGGGGTGTTTTGAGCTTTCTGAAGTTAGTATCCAATCATCAGTAACTAGATAGTATGTCTATTCTTTTGTGACTGGGTTATTTCACTCAGGATGCATCCATTTTCTTAGGAATTTCATAAAGTCATTGCTTCTAATAGCTAAGTAGTACTCCATTGTGTTAATACACCAAAATTTTTGTATCCATTCATCTACTGAAGGATATCTGGGTTCTTTCCAGCTTCTGGCTATTATAATTAGGGCTGTTATGAACATTGTGGTGCATGTGACTTTATTGTATGTTGGAGCATCTCTTAGGTATATGCCCAGAAGTGGAATAGCTGGGTCTTCAGGTAGTACTATGTCCAATTTTCTGAGGTATCGCCAGACTGATTTCCAGAGTGGTTGTATCAGTTTACAACCCCACCAACAGTGGAGAAGTGTTCCTCTTTCTCCAAAATGACGCCAGCATCTGCTGTAATCTGAGTTTAGGATCTTGGCCAATCTGACTGCTGTGAGGTGGAATCTCAGGGTTGTTTTGATTTTCATTTCCCTGATGGCTAAGGATGTCGAGCACTTCCTTGTATGTTTCTCAGCCATTCGATATTCCTCAATTGAGAACGTTTTGTTTAGCTCTGTACCCCATTTTTAATAGGGTTGTTTGATTCTCTGGTGTCTAGTTTTTTGAGTGCTTTGTATACCTTGGAGAGTAGGCCTCTATCTGATGTGGAGTTGCTAAAGATCTTTTCCCATTCTGTTGGCTGCAGTTTTGTTTTCTTGACAATGTCCTTAGCCCTACAGAAACTTTGCAATCTCATTAAGTCCCATTTGTTAATCTTTGACCTTAGAGCTTGAGCCATTGGTGTTATGTTCAGGAAATTTTCTTCTGTGCCTATGAGTTCTAAGGTTTTTCCCTACTACTTCATCTAATAGTTTCAGTGTATCTGGTTTAATGTGAAGATCTTTGATCCACTTACACTTGAGCTTTGTATAAGGAGATAAGAAAGGGTCTACTCTCATTCTTCTGCATTCTGAGTGCCAGTTGGACCAACAGAATTGTTGAATAGGCTGTCCTTTTTCCATTGAATGTTTACAGCTCCTCTGTCAAAAATCAGGTGACCATATACTTGAGGACTCATTTCTGGAACTTCTATTCTATTCCAGTGATCCACATGCCTATTTCTGTACCAGTACCATGCAGTTTTAAGCACAATTGCCTTGTACTATAGCTTGAAGTCAGAGATAGTGATTCCCGCAGATGTTATCTTATTGTTGAGGATGGAATTCACTATTCTAGGTCTTTTGTTATTCCCAACAAAATTTCACATTGTTCTTTCCAACTCTATGAAGAATTGGGTTGGAATTTTGATGGGGATTGCATTGAATTCGTAGATTACTTTTGGTTCTTTGTAGAATTTTTTTGTTCTTTCAATATAGGAAGGCTACTGATTTGTTTGAGTTAATATTATTCCCAGCCCCTTAGCTGAACTTGTTTATCAGCTATAAGTGTTCTCTGGTGGAAGTTGTGGGGTAGCTTAAGTACACTATCATGTCATCTGCAAATAGTGATGTTTTAACTTCTTCCTTTCAAATTTGTATCCCTTTTATTTCCTTTTGCTGTCTAATAACTCTGGCCAGGACTTCCAGTACTATGTTGAATAGGTAGGGGGAGAGTGGGCATCCTTGTCGAGTCCCTGATTTTAGTGGGATTGCTTCAAGTTTTCCACCATTAAGTTTGATGTTGGCTTTGTTTTGCTGTATATTGCATTTATTATGTTTAGGTATGGGCCTTGGATTCCTGTTCTTGCTTACACTTTTATCATGAAGTGATGTTGGATTTTGTCAAATGCTTTCTCAGCATCTAGTGAGATAATCGTGTG
This sequence comes from Micromys minutus, assembly GCF_963924665.1. Classification (NCBI taxonomy): domain Eukaryota; kingdom Metazoa; phylum Chordata; class Mammalia; order Rodentia; family Muridae; genus Micromys; species Micromys minutus. Next base: position 57,996,570 of record NC_137982.1, read on the forward strand.
GTTTTTTCTTTGACTTCGTTTATACGGTGGATTATATTAATGGATTTTCGTATGTTAAACCATCCCTGCATCCCAAGGATGAAGCCTACTTGATCATGTTGAATAATCATTTTCATGTGTTCTTGGATTCAGTTTGCAAGGATTCTGTTGAGTATTTTTGCATCAATGTTCATAGTGAGATTGGTCTGAAGTTCTCTTTCCTTGTAGGGTCTTTGTGTGTTTTAGGAATGAGGGTTATTGTAGCCTCAAAAAATGAGTTAGGTAGTGTTCTACCTGACTTTATTTTATGGAATAGTTTGGAGAGTATTGGTATTATGTCATCAATAAATGTCTGATAAAACTGCACTGAACCCATCAGGACCTATGCTTTTTTTGGTTGGTAGGCTTTTGATGACTGCTTCTATTTCTTTATGTGTTATGGGATTATGTAGATTGTTCACCTGGTTCTGGTTTAACTTTGGTATCTTGTATCTGTCTAGGAATTCATCCATTTCCTCCAGAATTTTCAGCATTTTTGAGTATAGGCTTTTGTAGTATGATCTGATGATTTCTTGAATTTCCTCAGTTTCAGTCGTTATTTTTCCACTTTTCTTTCTGATTTTCTTAATTTGGATACTCTCTCTTTGCCCTCCAGTTAGTCTGGCTAAGAGTTTATCAATCTTGTTAATTTTCTCAAAGAATGGGCTCTTGGTTTTGTTGATTCTTCAATGGTTGTTTCTGTTTCTACTTGGTCTATTTCTGCACTGAGTTTGATTATTTCTTGCTGACTACTCCTCTTGGGTGTATCTGCATCCTTTTGTTCTAGAGCTTTCAACTCTCCTGTCAGGGTGCTAATGTATGCTTTCTCCAGTGTCTTTTTAGGAACACTCAGAGCTATGAGTTTTCCAATCAGTACTGCTTTAATTGCATCCCATAGGTTTGGGTATGTCATGTTTTCATTTTCATTGAATTCTAGAAAATCCCTAATTTCTTTCTTTATATCTTCTTTGAACCTGCTATCGTTTAATACAGCATTGTTTGGTTTCCATGTCTATATGAGCTTTTTGTTGTCTTTATTTTTATTAAAGACCAGCCTTAGACCATGGTGATCTGAAAGGATTAATGGGAGTATTTCAATCTTCTTGTAACAATTGAGGCTTGTTCTGTGTCCAATTACACAGTCAATTTTCAAGAAGGTGCCATGAGGTGCTGTGAAGAAGGTGTATTCTTTAGTTTTAAGATAATATGTTCTATAGATATCTAGTAGTTCCAGTTGGTTCATAGTCTCTGTTAGTTTTACAGTGTCTTTGTTCAGTTTCTGTTTCCATGATCTGTCCATTGGTGAGAGTGGAGTATTAAAGTCTCCGAGTATTATTGTGTGGGGTAAAATGTAATTTTTGAGCTTTAGTAGGGTTTTTTTTATGAATATGGGTGATTTTCTATTTGGATCATTTAAGTTAAGGATTGAGAGATCCTCCCAACAGATTTTTCCTGTATTGAGTAAAAAGTGTCCTTCCTTATCTATTTTGATAACTTTTGGTTGAAAATCTACTTTATTCAATATTAGAATGGCCACTCAATCTTGCTTCTTGGGACCATTTGCTTGTAAGGTTTTTTCCCAACCTTTTATTCTGAGATAGTGTCTGTCTTTGTCTCTGAGATGAGTTTCCTATATGCAACAAAATGCTAGGTTTTGTTTATGTATCCAGTCTGATAGCCTATATATTTTTATTGGGGCGTTGAGTCCATTTATGTTGATAGATATCAAGGAATTGTGATTGCTGTTTCGTGCTATTGTTGCTTTGGTCGGTTGAATTGTTCCTGTGTGTCTTTCTTCTTTTAGTTTTCTTGCCTAGAAGTTTTCTTTTCTTTTTTTTTTTTCTTTTTTTTTTAAGAGTTGGTTCTTCTCATTGTATTGGGTTTTCCACCTATAATTTGTTTTAGTGCTGGGTTTGTGGTCATGCATTGTGTGAATTCAGTTTTGTTTTGGAGTATCTTCATCTTGCCGTCTATGGTGATTGATAATTTTGCTGGGTATAGCAGCTTGAGATGGCACTTGTGCTCTCTTATGGTCTGCATGATGTCTGTCCAGGCTCTTCTAGCTTTCATAGTCTCTTTTGAGAAATCGGGTGTGATTCTGATTGGTCTGCCTTTATATGTTACCTGACCTTTTTCCCTTACTGCTTTTAGTATTCTTTCTTTGCTTTGGGCACTTCGTGTTTTGACTATTATGTGTCAGGAGGAATTTATTTTCTGGTACAACGTATTTGGAGTTCTGTAGACTTCTTTTATGCTTGTGGTCATGTCCTTTTTAAGGGTAGGTATGTTTTTTCCAGGATTTTGTTGAAAATATTTACTGTACCTTTTAGTTGATATTCTTTGCCCTCTTTTATTCCTATTATCCTTAGGTTTGGTCTTCTCATTGTGTCCTGGATCTCCTGCACATTTTGGGTTAGGAGATTTTTGGTTTTTGCATCTTCTCTGACTGTTTTGTCTATGTTTTCAATGTTGTACTAAAGACTTGTATGTATACTTGCCAGAGGGATCAATGATGTTTAGTAAGGGATCAAGGATGTGTATTCCAGCCTCATGGATTAAAAGTGTTTTTCCTGTTTAGGGGATTAGAATTATATGAATGTTATCACATGACAGAACAGCTTTGTTAGTGGGCTTAAATTCCTCTGCAGTTAGTGTAGGTAGGGATGTATAGGGCAGTTTGTGTATAGGAACAAGAGAGATCAAGTGTGGGCAGGATGCAAATAAATGCAAGCAGGTGAAGAAGAGCAAATCTTTTTTTTCCCAATATCTGTATATAGGTATCCAGCAGTAGGTGTGGCCTAGATTAAAGTTGTGTGCCATCATGCCTAGATCTGGAACTTCTTATGTCTCAGGCTGAACTTGAACTCAGAGATCTACTTGCCTTAGACTCCTTTGATTCATAGCCACTATTTTACGTTCTTTATGCCAACCAAGATCTAGGTCAGAAACTTGTGTCTGCCAGGCTCAAGATTCGGATCACAGGTAAGCCATACAATTCTGCATTGTAATTCACTCTGGATATAGTCAAGTCATCAACAAGGAATACCCATTACAATATGCCAAGGCTGGTGATAGCCATGGAATGCCTCCCCTTTTCTGAAGAGAAAAGGAGGAGGAGTAGATACAAATGATGAGAAAAAGACTAGGAGAAATAAAGGACAAAGAAACTCTGAGCAGGATGTAAATTAATTAATTGATTGATTATTAACTAAAATTTAAAAATGATATATATATGCAAAGAATTGAGAAAATTAATACTAAGAAAATTGGAAAGTAGTATATTGACTATTTTAAATTGAATATTGACAATGAATATTTTGATATAAAATACATTAAATCATTGATTGATAGCATCTTAAATAAAACCATGAGTTTTTAAATAAATGCAACAATAGCACATCTGCATTTACATGCATAATCACAGAAATATGAAGGAGGATAAGATCATCAGTGTGTATTATGACTATATCAGTTACCTTCTTAATCTTGGTTTATTTTACTGATAGATTGGTCCAGATATTTGGCGATAGAAAGGAAAGTGTCAAACACAATCATATATAAACATACAGCCCCACACACATACACAAACATAACCCATACACACACACACACATACACACACACATACACACATGCACACACATACACACACACATAAAACACATACACAAACATAACATATACACACACATACACACACACACACACACACACACACACACGCATGGGGGGAGAGGCATATTGTTGCAAATTTCTGATATGTCTTTCAATACATTTTTCTTAATAATAAAAAACTGAAGATAAACATCAGAATGTGCTAAAGGAGTAGTTTACTTCAGTTTCAATTTATTTTTCTCACTCAATTTATATATTGTTTTGCTTAACTTTTTGAGTAGAAGGACAAAAACTTTCTTGAATTGGAGTGTAGCATGGGGAAGAAATATATCCCCAGGGTAGAGATAATTTCCTACATAAACAGCACTTGGGTTTGACAGAACATTAAATGCTTGAAAGTGTTTCGCCTGTTACAGATAATATTATTTAACCCCTAAACCCAAACTTACTAAACACTGTCTTTTACAAATTAATAAAGGTAAGAATAAGATTTAACTTAATATAGGCTCAAACAAAATTTGAATTATATCATATATATCTAGAATATTTATTTTTGAATATCAATTCAAAGAGAACTGAAAAACTGAGAAGAACCTTACATCTACTGTTTCTTCATTCCAAATATCATTTTATTTTTTCATTGTGTCATTTTATGATACAGATTAAAAAAGGTGAAAACTCTATTTTATATTAAAAGCAAATATATTAAAAAGTATCCATATGGGCACTAACTTATGTGTTAACTTGTATGAGCATGTTTCAATAATTTATTCAATTATAGGTATTATATATCTTTTATCAAGACTTTCAGATACTCACATATTTGTTGCTGGATAGGAATAAGTTAGATATCATAGACATAAAAATATACATTTTAAGATGGTCAAGAATGAGCATCATTAAGACATATCCACAGCCTACTGTAGTCAAAGGTTTACCTAATGGTAAAGAATTAAATCTGGTGAGTTAATATAAAACTATTATATAATTATTAGCATATTTATTTGTTTTAATCATTTTTGGAAAAAAAAAACTTTTCTGAATTTATGTAATCATATAAGACTTTCAGCCTTTGTCTCCTCTTTTTATAAATTTGACCAAAAAAAGTATAAACCCTATGAACACTGCAATGTTAAATGCATTACTTAAAACATTACTTAAAACCAGAGTAACTGTAAGAAAGGCAATCATTCACTTAAAGAAGATGATTAAAAAATGAGCATAAAGTATTAGAATAAAAATTAATGCCTTTATTTAAGAAAAGGCTAGTGGCTTTTGTAATTTGAAAACTCATTGTGTTTCTATAGATTTTCAACAGACAAAAACCATAGCAATAGAAGTAAACACATAAGTAGATAAAGTAGATACACATAAGTAGAAACATGCAATCTGAAAAAGAGATTATTAAAATATTGATAAGCAGAGAGTGCCTATGTGGCTAAAAGCAGAAAACTGATTTATCAGGGCCAACTTTCAAACTCCACACAATACACAACATTTAGTGCATTAGAGAATATATAGGAGTATTTTTCATGCTTCTTAGGAAAAAAGTTATTACTTTAAACAATTGGTGCATACACACAAAATATAATTTTTCTCTTTTTCACTTTTCTTTTTACAACATTATTTAAAAAAGAAAAATGCATGTAAGATTTTTAAAAGCATTTTGGCAATTCTTTTAGAGGTTTGATAGTATGGGAAATGGAAGGCATGAAAGACTGTTACTGTTACATCATACATGAAAAAATGAATCCAAAAACTCTTTTTATTTTTTTTCTCATTTTTATTAGATACTCTAATTTACATTTGAGATGTTACCTTTTTTCCCCTGCCCTCCCTCCCATTTTCTTTCACAAAGGTGCACTCCCTTTATTTTTCTCTGCATCATCCTTACAGATGAAATTTACAGAAGTCAGGGCAGAGGACAATGCTACCACGGTAAAAGAGTTTCTCCTCCTGGGATTTTCAGATCTTCCCAACTTACAAGGGATTCTGTTTGGGATGTTCTCCATAATTTACTTAATCATCCTGATTGGAAATTGTTTCATAATTGTGGTAACTAGAATTGACCCTGCACTACAAAAGCCCATGTATTTTTTCCTGTCAAATTTTTCTTCTCTGGAAATCTGTTATGTATCAGTCACTCTACCTAGGATTCTGTTCAACATTGCTACTCAAGACAGAAGCATATCTGTGCTGGGCTGTGCCACACAAATGTGCTTCTTCCTTATGCTGGGAGCCACTGAGTGCTTCCTGCTGGCTGTGATGTCCTATGACCGCTATGTGGCCATCTGTAACCCTCTGCACTATCCTCTGGTCATGAACCCAGCAAAGTGCACTCAGCTGGCAGCAGGCTCCTGGCTGGGAGGCATCCCAGTCCAGATAGGACAAACCTGCCAGATATTCTCTCTACATTTTTGCAATTCTAACAAAATAGAACATTTCTTTTGTGACTTACCGCCCATTCTCAAGCTGGCCTGTGGAGACACTTCTATAAATGAGCTTTCTGTCTATTTAGTGGCAATACTATTTGCTGCAGTCCCTTTTATGTTGATTCTTGCATCTTACAGCAAAATCATTGGTACAATTGTGAAGTTGCCAACAGCCACAGGGCGGGCAAAAGCCTTCTCAACGTGCTCTTCCCATTTGCTTGTGGTGTTTTTGTTTTTTGGATCAGCTACTGTTACCTATTTGAGACCAAAATCCACCCATTCTCCTGGAACTGACAAACTGTTTTCTCTGTTTTATACCATTGTGACTCCCATGTTAAATCCACTAATATACAGCCTGAGGAACAAGGAGGTGATTGCTGCACTGAGAAAGCTGTTATCTATAAAGTAATACTTGGAGCTATGGAACAAAATATGAATTGCTTCTTACACATGTACTGAAGGAATGCATCAAAATTGTCTTCATTTCACCGAAGTATAATCAGTTTATCCTTCTGAAATGCCTCCAACTTTGAATAATAGCCTGAAATATATTCTTTTGAAACAATCAATGTATACTAATCTCTCTGCATTCAATGAAATATAATGAAAGAACAATATATTTTGATATGAACGAAATACAGATTGACCAATGTTTTTATACGAAAATATAACTAATTTTTCAAACTTGTGACATAATTGCACAGATAGATATCTGAGCAATTTAGCCTATAAATATCCCAATATTTGCTGTTATTTTTTTATCCATCATTATACACATTTAATAGTTATACTTGAATATCAATTGGTGTTGAAAGAATTGTTAAATTAGCTAATGAGATAGTAATAATATATTATGTCTCAGCATTCTGGCAACTCTTATATATGTCACAACATAAATATGAAAGAAACAATTCTACCTATTATTAATCTGTACATAATTTAGTCATAATATTAACTATTATAAATCTGCTTTGGTGTTCCCAACTGCTTGTTTCAGTGCACAAGTTTCTTGATCATACAGTTTTTGCGTTTAGCATCTATCAGTTGCTTCCAACATTGTGACATTTCAAGAGACATGTTCTTCAACAAAGTACACACTCCAGAATCATATAAAAAGTATATAAAATAATAAAACAAAGTTGTAATAGTCAATTGATAAGATTGTTTAGTGGGTAAGAAAGCTTTTGATTCAATCATATAACCTCAATACTTATCACCTATGTTAATATATGGGCATGACCACACAAACTATTAAAGTCCCAATACTGTATAAATCAATGTAGGAGTATTGATGAATATTCCCTATGTCCAGTTTAGTTTCAATTAAATGAATAATATTATCACACACACACACAGTGCAAAGATGTATATAGAAGAAAAACTGATATGCTCCTTCGAGCTGTTCGAGTACAAGTATGCACTACTCCATGCAAAGATTGATCATCTCTCATATGCATGCACATCTATGTGTATCCAATCACACACATAAACATTCAGATATACATACACACATACACACAAAATCTAATGTTTTAGGTAAGGTTTTCGGGAGAGTACATTTCTACATATCCTGAGGCACTTGTGTATATAGGTTGGAGATTCTCAAACCCATATATTAATATAAACACAATAGAATTTGAATATTAAATGTCTAATTATATCTAAAATAGAGTGTCATATAGAACATCAGCAAATAATTCATGATAGTTTAAAACAGAGCAAATGAAACACATTGAATTTATTCAGCCTGCCTCTATGGAACATTTTATAAACAAATTCAAGTTCTCTAAAGGTCATCAAGTTATTTTTATGGAATATGTGAGTAAAACTGTTACTTGTCAAATGGGTTAGTTTTACTTGTGCATAAATGATAGTCTAAGAATCATAATTATTTTTCTTAATAATTGAACTAGGAAAATAGAACTGCGTGCCAATAAAACCAAGGAAGGAAACTGAGGCATGAGGATTTAGGTTAGTTTTTGATTGGGCAACCAGAGTAAGCAATATGGTAAAGGGTGAATGGTCATCGTATTGAACTGATTTCTTCTTTTCTTTTTATTTGTGTTTTAAAATTATTTTTGAAAACAGTGAGGTTTCTCTTTGCTCCTAAAAGTGCAGAATTCTTATAACACTAATGAGGATATAAATTGATCATGCATGATAGCTTCCAGAGAGCAAGTGCTGCTCTGCTCATAACTGTACTCTTAACATGATTCTCAGTGAGACTAGAGAAACATTGTGCGGAGTTGTCCAACAAATTTAACTTTAAAGCTAAAAATTATGAAAGTCCACCCTAAAGAAATGTAGCTCTCAAAACCTAAATATTAGAAAAAACAATAATCTAATAAGATTGTGTGGAACTCATGATTTTATATCTCCAGGACATTAAATATTGCTTATAGATAGATACATGAAAAAGTCCAGCAATTTAGTCATCAAAGAAAAACATATGACAATACATTGTGGTGTCATTTTTTCCCTCTTTTAATGTCTACCATCTAAAAGATGAGAGGTAGATCTAGGGAAGGTTTTGTTTTGCAGAAACAATGTATCAGTTAAAAACATATACTGCTCTTCTAGACACCTAAATCCAAATCCCAACACCCATGCATGGTGGCTCAACATTCCATGTAATTAGAAGCAGGCAATATTCTGCTGCTTATAGTCTCATAGTCTCCCCCCCCCCTCTCTCTCTCAAATAATACTCATGTGAACATAACTACAAACAAACATACAGGCACACACACATAATAATTTAAGAATAGACCAGGCAAGATGACTCAGTATATAAAGATATGTGTTGTGCAAGCTTTGTGGTCTAGTTCCTGAACATATAGAAATGTAGTAGTAGAAATTCAAACCCATAAAATTGTTCTCTGCCTACCATATGAATGACACAAATATTCAAACATTAATAATGATGTAAATTTTAAAATGAGTGGTTTTCATGTTGGCATAATGCACAACAGACAAGTATTTTGTGAACCTAAGTGTGATTTAGCAACTAAGTGGATAGAGAAAAATATAGTCCAGGTTTAGTTTTTAAAAAAAGAGTCTTGTCATATGTGTCAAAGGGGGAAATGTGGAGAACATGGGAGTAGGAGATACAATTATAAAAATTACCACATGATCACACTCAGTAGGATTATGCACACATCAGAGAGTAATAGTAGAATGATGGGCACAGGGGTTGGGAGAGGAAATCCAGTTCAAAGTCTGGCAACAAACTGAAGCAGAGGGCTTTAGAGCCAACAGGGCAAGTTAACAAAACAAAATATGATATAGATTTTTTAAATTTATTTTTATTTACTTATTTTTTATGCTCCAGATTTTATTCCCCTTCTGGCTCACTCTTCAACTATTTCTTTTCCCATTCCTCATTTCTACCCCCCAACCCCTTGTCTCCACAAGGATGTCTCAACCCCTTGTAAACTGGCATACTTCTAAACTCCCTGAGGCATCCAGTTTCTTAAGGGTTAGGTGCATCTTATTTGACTGAACCCAGAAATGGTAGTCCTCTGCAGTATATATGTTGGGGGACTCATATTAGCTGGTGTATGCTACCTGGTTGACAATCCAGTGTCTGAGAAATCTTGGAGACTGCTGGTTCTCTTACAGGGTCACCCTCCTCCTCAACTTCCTCCATGTTTTCCTTCATTTAATCACAGGGTTCAGCAGCTTCTGTTCATTGATTGGATGCAAATATCTGGATCAGACCATTTCAGCTGCTTGTTGTATCTTTTGAAGGGTAGTCATGATAGATCTCTTTCTGTGAAACTCCATAGCTTCAGTAATGGGGTAAGGCCTTGGAGCCTCCCCTTGAGCTGGATCCCCCTTTGGGCCTTTTGCTAGACATTTTCCCCTCATATTCTTTTCCATTTCCATCACTGTAGTTCTTTCAGAGAGGAACAATTATGGGTCAGAATTTTGACTTTGAGTAACAACTGCATTCTTCAATTCTCCTTTTTGCTGGAGGTGGACTATACAGGTTCCCTCTTCTTACCATAGGGCATTCATCTAGGGTCCCACTCTTTTATTCTGGATTGTCTCTCAACTCGCAGGTCTCTAGTACATTCTGGAGGATCCTCCAAACCTCCTACCTTCCAAGGTTACCTGCTTCAATTCTTTCTGTTGGACCTCAAGGCTTCTGTCTCCCCCCCCATACCAGATTATGTTCCCATTTGGTCCCCACCCCATTCCATTTTCTTCACAGATCCTTCCCTCTCCCATTGTAGTTAATTTCTTCTCTGTCCCAAGTGGGAACAAGTCTTCTTCACTTGGGCCCTTCAGCTTATTGAACTTTTTGAGTTCTGTGTATTGTATTTTGGGCCTGTCCTTTTCTTTTACTTTTTAAATAATATTCACATATTAGTGAGTATAAACCATGCATATCCTTTTGAGTCTGAGTTACCTCACTTAGGATGATATTTTTTAGTTTCTTCTATTTGCCTATAATGCTCTGTAAGCCCATGTGTTTAATAGTGGAATAGTATTCCACTGTGGAAAGGAATCACATTTTCTGTATTCATTCTTCTGTCTTGGAAATCTGGGTAGTTTTTGGTTTGAGACTATCATAAATAATGCTGCTATGAACAAATACAAATCTCCTATGGCATGGTAGGGCATCTTTTGGGTATATTCATAACAGTAGTATTGCTGGGTCTTTAGGTAGATCTATTTCCAGTTTTCTGAGGAAACTGCAAATTGATTTCTAGAGTAGTTGTACTTGCTTGCAGTCCCACCACCAATGGAGGAGTGGTTCCTCTTTCTCCACATCCTTGCCAACATATATTGTCACCAGAGGTTTTGATCTTAGCCATTCTTTTTAGTCTAAGGTGGAGTCTCAGGATCATTCTGTTATGCATTTCTCTAATCACTAAGGACTTTGAACATTTCTTTAAGTGTTTCTCAGCCATTCAAAAATTTTCTGTTGTGAATTCTCTGTTTAGTTCTATACCCCATTTTTTTTTTAAATGGGTTGTTTCTGGTTTTGGTGGTTAGCTTAAGTTCTTTTTATGTTTTTAATGGGTTTAGTGAAGATTTTTAACCAATCTATAGGTTGCCAATTTGTCTTCTTAACTATGTCTTTTGCTTCAAGAAACTTTCCAGTTTCATGAGCTCCCATTTATCAATTGGAGTTCTATTTAGGAAATTTAGCTCTGTATTAATGAGTTCAAGGGACTTTTCCAATTTCTCTTCTATTAGAGTCATTCTATCTGGCTTTATGTTGAGGTCATTGATCCTCTTGGATTTGAGATTGTGCAAGGTGACAAATAGGGTCTATTTTCATTTTTCTACATACATACAGCCAGTTAGACCAGCACTATTTATTGAAGATACTTTCTTTTTTATTATATATTTTGGCTTCTTTATCACATATCAAGTGTGCATAAGTGTGTGGGTTCATTTCTGGGCCTTTAATTCTATCCCATTAGTCTACCTGTCTATCTCTGTACCAATATCATGCAGTTTTAATTACTATTTCTCTATAGTATAGCTTGAGATCAGAGATGGCGATTCCCCTAGCTGTTCTTTTATTGTTAATAATTCTTTTCATTCTTTAGAGAAGAAAACTTTTTATATTGATTTTAAAAAATGCAAACCAGTTAGCTATATTAGACATGAGATGATAGACAACCTCTGTAGCCACATTAAAAAATGTGTCTGCTTTCTTATTACACATATAGTCAGCTCATTCTGCTAGAGCCTGGAATCCTGTATTTGCTTTATTCATATTGTGTCTTGTTGTATTAATTCGCAGGAGCCTGTACTTCCTTGACTTGGCTGTGTTCATTGGTTAGACCATATTCCAGCATCTGACATTTATCTTATTAATCACAGGCAGGCATAAGTAAGTGAGTGAGATAACTCAACAACGAGCATTGTTGAGAATAAATGGTTTTCAGTTATATGAAGTCATAGATACTTTTAATTCAAGGTAAATGAAATACCCCTTAGCAAAGAATAAAGTCTTCTGTTTTTTTTTTTTTTTTTTTTTTTCTTTTTTTCTTGTCTTATTGGATATATTTTTATTTACATTTCAAATGCTATCACCTTTCCTGGTTTTCTCTCCAAAAAACTTCTATCCTACCTCCCTTCCCCTGCTTCTATGAGGATTCCCCCCACCCTCCCAACCCTTCTAGCCTCCCCACCCTGACATTCCCCTACAAAGGGGTATTGAGCCTTGATCAGACCAAGGACTTTTCTTCCCATTGATGCCCAACAAGGCTATCCTCTGTTACATCCTTTGCTGGAGGCATGGTAGTCTAACAATTTCTACTCTTTTTATAGTGGTTTAGTACCTGGGAGCTCAGGTTGGTTGGTACTGTTGTTTTTTATGGGGTTGTAAACCCCTTCAGCTCCTTTGATTCTTTCTCTATATCTTCCATTGGGGACTGCTTTCTCAGTTCAATGGTTGGCTGTAAACATCTCCCTCTGTATTTGTCATGATCTGGAAGAGCTTCTCAAGGGACAGCTATATAAGGCTCCTGTCAGCATGTACTTATTAGAATCAGCAATATTGTCTGGGTTTGGTGGCTGGATATGGGCTAGATCTCCAATTGGGGAAGTATCTTGGTTGGCCTTTGTATCAGTCTCTGCTTCAAACTTTGTCTCCATATGTTTTTCCTGTAGATGTTTTGTTCCCCAATCTCAGAATGACTGAAGCATTTACACTTTGGTCTTACTTCATTACTTAATTCATGGGGTCTGTGAATTATATCTTCAGTAATTGGAGCTTTGGGGCTAATATCTATTAATCGGTGAGTGAATACCATGTGTGTTCTTTTGTGATTGTGTTACGTCACTCAGGATGATATTTTATAGTTTGATCCATTTGTCTAAGAATTTCATAGTCATTGTTTTTAGTAGCTGAGTAGTACTCTGTTGTGTAAATGAACCACACTTCCTCTATCCATTCTTCTGCTGAAGAACATCTGGGTTGTTTCCAGCTTCTGGCTAGTATAAATAAAGCTGCTATGAAGATAGTGGAGCATGTGTCCTGGTTATATGTTGGAGCATCTTTTGGATATATGTCCAGGAGTGGTATAGCTGGGTAGTACAATGTCTCATTTTTTTTGAAGATCTACCAGACTGATTTCCAGAGTGGTTTTACAAACTTGAAATTTCACCAGCAATGTAGGAGTGTTCCTTTTCCTCCACATCCTCACCAGCATCTGTTGTCACATGAGTTTTTAATCTTAGCCATTCTGACTAATAAAAAGTGCTTCTTAATATAACATGATCCAGAAGACATGGTTTTTCTCTTATATTAAAGGTTGTTTTTTAATTTAATGATTAGATATTTAAGCAGGTCACACACTTTATAAAACCATGTCTAAAATCTTCATTTCCACTCTTTATCCAAGAAGCAAAAATTTGTAATTGTTTTTAAAGGTACAATTGAAGATTCCTATACTTGAAAATCAACTACATACATAATGCTGTACAAGTGTGCATACTAGAGAACTCTGCAAGACATTAATCAAAGTCCATTTTCAGTTTGGACAATCTCTTGGGAGATCCAGTGAGTCAGTGTCCTGATCAAACCACAAGTCATATTAACTTCTGTAAAGTTAGTTCTGATTATGTTGATCTAGGTAATGCAGTGGTTTTCGATAAATGTAAGAGTGTGCCTTTATTTTCACCAAATGCTGTCTCACTTGATTTAGGAGAACTTTAGAATACCCAGGAATTATCTTTCAGAGAATTTCTCCCATAGGAGTTGCACTACTGAAAGTCTGTACTATCATTAGGAATCAATCTTTCGTTATCTGTCCATGACTGAAGAAATGCTTTGTCTGAGAAAACCTTTCTATCTCCTAAAAAAGGGAAAGATGAAGCAATACAAGTAGCTTGGCCATTTGGTGACAGGAGGAATTTCTTTTGTAACTTGTAGTAAAATTTGTCACGTTAAATTTTACACAGGCACTCCCAAGGTCTTCAATACATCCCACTGGGGTACAGGATGAGCATGAAGGTCATAGGGCAAGTTTCTGGATTTGGTTCTTTCCTTTCACTGTGAGTTTCAGGTAAAACAGGTCCTCAAGCTTGTGGAGGGTACTTTCACTTTCTAAGCTATCCTTTCTTGACTGCTGCTGAGTTTTTCAGTTTTCTTAGTAGTTCTGCTTGCACTTGAGTCACCAAAAGTAAGTTAGACATATCCCTCTTGAATTCGCAGTATGCATGCTGTATATTATCCTTGTGGCGAAGGCCCTGGAGTAGAACATGCTCTTCACTTGACAAGCTAGACCTGACGATATCTCTGTCTTGCAAAATGTCTTCCTGAGATGGACTGGTCAGTCTGGCTTTCTGTGGCTCTATTCTGAGATCACTACATTCTTTCCTCAATAATTACAGTTCTTGTTCCAAACCATTAATCTGCAAGTCACAGGTTAACTTTTATACCTCCTGGTTGGATGAGGTTGGATTTAAATTCTCGATTACCTGCTGAATCTCCACCTCTGTTCTTAGCTGTAGAAGTTATATTTCTTCAGATTGTAGGTGCTCATTCAACTTTCAAAGATTCAGAATTGTCTTTATTTATCTTTTTCAATTTGGTCTTCAGATTGTCTCTATCAATGCAAACCTCTCAATATGCATGATAGGCCTTATTCATGTGTTCTCTTCCCAAAGGACTTGTTTTTTCCTCAACTCGAGCTTTGACAAGCTATTCTTCCAAAGCCCTTATTTTTTTCTTTAAGGAGTGTTCTTTCTTAAATCAACTAATTTATAACCTTTGACAAATGCCAGTAAAACAAATGTGAATAATTCTTTTGGTTTTAGATACCATCTGAACAATAGAATCTAGAGTTTCCTAAAAATCATCAAAGAAGAAAGCACCCCTGACTCTGTGACTGGAAAAAAACAGCACTTAAAAATGTCTTCAATGTAAAATTTATCATTTTTCCAAAGCTCATTGTTCTCCTTATGTATCTATCACCAGTTTGTAGTCAATGCCTAGATGCCTTTTGTATTATTTGTATGTGTACGTGTTTGGATATGTGCCTTGGACAGTGCTTCCCAGTGGACACATGTGGCCATCCACCTTATTTTGGAGATGAGGCCTCTTACTGCCCTAGATCTCAGTAAGTTTTTTCATATGGCAGGATACACAGACACAGATAACCACCCATCTCTGTCTTCTTAACAGTTTGTAGCTGTGCGTCATAGTACATAGCATTTTAACATGGAATTTACCCATGTAACATGATAAACTTATGCTTGTGTACCAAATCCATAAATACTGAGCTATCTCTCAAGCCAAATTCTGTATGAATTGTACGTCTTTATAACTAATTTATTTTTTCTCTTTTATTCTGCTCATATACTCCATGTTCTGTCTGTGAAAGTTCTTACTGATTTGGTGTCTTTCAACAACTGATGTTTTTTAATGAACAAAAATCTCTTATTTTAATAAAGATATGTTTTGACTTGATGACAAAATAACAAGTGTCTTGTATGACAGATGATGTAAAACAATTTGTTTCAAAGTGACTTCTTACACTGTTAATCTGAAATAAATGAGTACATTTTCCATTTCCAAATTACTATTTTTTTTTCAGTGCTGGGAGTTGAACTCAGTGTTTGCATATAGTAGGCAAGGGCTCTACTTGAGAGCCTTAGCCCAGTCTCCTAATTCCTCTTTATTGGATTTATTTATTTTTGTTTGTTTGTTTATTCAGTTTATATTATAATCACTGCCACCATCCTCTCCATCTGCCCCCATTCTGTCTCTCTTTTCCCCTACTTGTGTTCTCCACTGAGAGTTTGGAGACATGCCCTACATACTCCATGATTGTAGCAAATAAAACCTTCTGTTGAGCTAGGCCAATACTCCCCCACATTCAAGACCTTATTATAAATTAACATAGTGGAGCATGTGTCCTTGTAGTATGCTAGAACATCTTTGAGGTATATGCCCAGGAGTAGTATAGCTGGGTCCTCAGATAGTATTATGTCCCTTTTTCTGAGTAAGCACCAGGCTGATTTCCAGAGTGGTTGTACGAGCTTGCAATCCCACCAACAATGGAGGAATGAAGAAGTGTTCCTCTTTCTCCACATCTTCACCAGCATCTGCGGTCACTTGAGTTTTTGATCTCATCCATTATGTCAAATGTGAGGTGGAACCTCAGGGTTGTTTTGATTTGCATTCCCATGATGACAAAGCATGCTGAACATTTCTTTATGTGCTTCTCAACCATTTCATATTTCTCAGTAGAGAATTCTTTGTTTAGCTTTGTACACCAACTTAAATAGGGTTATTTGATTCTCTGGAGTCTATCTTGAGTTGTTTGTATATGTTGGATATTAGCTCTCTATTTGAATATAGGATTGGCAAATATCCTTTCTGATTCTGTTGGTTGTCATTTTTCCTAATTATAGTGTTCTTTGCCTTAGAGAAGCTTTGAAATTTTATGATGTCCCATTTGTCAATTCTTGATCTTGAAGCATAGGCAATTGGTGATCTGTTCAGGAAAATTTCCCCAGTGTCCATGTTTTCAAGGCTCTTCTCCACTTTCTCTTCTACTAGTTTGAATGTATCTGATTTTATGTGGAGGTCTTTGATCCACTTGGACTTGAGCTTTGTACAGAGCAATAAGAATGATTCAATTTGCATTCTCCTACATGCTTAGCACCAATTGGATCAGGACCATTTGTTGAAAATTCTATCTTTTTCCACTGGAATGTTTTAGCACATTTGTAAAGATCAAGTGACTATAGGTGTATGGGTTCATTTTTGGATCTTAAATTTTATTCTATTAATCTACCTTCTTGACTCTTACTAATACAATACAATTTTTATCACTATAGCTCTGTACCAACCAGAGCTCAAGGGACTAACCCACTATTCAAAGAGTACACATGGATAGACCCATATCTTTAACTTCATATGTAGTAGTGGATGGCTTTGTTGGGCATCAAAGGGAAGAGAAGCCCTTGTTCTGGTCAAGGCTTGATGCCCCAGTATAAAGGAATGTCAGGGAGGGGAGGCAAAGGGGAGTGTTTGAGTGGCTGAACACCCTCAGAGAAGCTGAAGGAGGGGACATAGGATAGGAGGTATGGAGGAGAAACCAGGAAAGTGAATAACATTTGAAATGTAAATAAACTATATCCAATAAAAATTAACCATTGAAATGTAATAAAATAATAATTCACAGTTATGTTTAAACTCTTAGAGTGACAATCCATTAATAATAATGGAGCTTTTTGATATTTGGGTGAATGTATTTTATGTTGAGATTGCCATAAGCCTATAGAAAAAAGTGATGAAAAGCTCTCTCAAAATGAAAAGGATGACAGACGGGTTTTGTTGACAACTTGAAAGGAACCAAAACCATTGCGGATATAACCCCTTGGACATAATATACCATGAAAAATGATGAAGGAAAATTTATCGGTTACTGTCTCCCATTAAAATACGGTAAAAATTCCTACTTAAATGTCAACAAATTTTATACAATTATTCATCAAAACTATCTTTCTCTTGATCTAGAATGGTTCATTGTTGGATGACAAGAGAAGTCAAACACATAGTTTACATTAACAAGTATTTAAAGTAAAAATAAAGTGTTAGAGTCCAGGAATCACCCCACAAACCATATAAACACCTATCTTAGACAGGGATAGTTTATTGAATGCACACATCAGAGGCACAACTCACAGACTGAAAGCTGTGACCTTCAATAGTGTCCAGAGCTAGCTTAACAGGGGGAAAAACACAAATTTAGCTCACAAGCAGATGCAGGATGGCCTCAGATTATCAGACCTTTTCCCATTTTTTAAAAAGTAGTTTAGACATAATAGTTCAAATGAACCTCTATCTAGATTGGCTCCTATTGAAGGTCACACTGGGGCAGTTTACAATAATAATATAATAATGATGGGACTCAGAATATAACATGATATTGGCCAAACTGACCTCACTCTGAGCCAAGATTTTTTTTGTCTTAAGTCAAACTGCTTTTAATCCCAGTACTACAGGAAGGCTGGTAGGCATGAAGAAAATTAACAATGCATATGCCAGGGAAGGAAGGCAAAGGAAGGTAGTCAGGAAGGAAGGCTTTTTGAGTATAGGAAGGCTACTGATTTGTTCGAGTTAATTTTGTATCCAGCCACTTTGCTGAATTTATAAGCTGTAGAAGTTCTCTGGTGGAATTTTTGGGGTCACTCAAGTACACTATCATGTCATCGGCAAAGAGTGATGTTTTTATCTCTTCCTTTCCGATTTCTATCCCCTTGATCTCCTTTTGCTGTCTAATTGCTCCAGTCAGTACTTCCAGTACTATGTTGAATAGGTAGGGGGAGAGTGGGCAGCCTTGTCGAGTCCCTGATTTTAGTGGGATTGCTTCAAGTTTCTTGCCATTTAGTTTGATGTTGGCTGTTGGTTTGCTGTATATTGCTTTTATTATGTTTAGGTATGGACCTTGGATTCCTGTTCTTTCCAGGACTTTTAACCTGAAAAGGTGTTGGATTTTGTCAAATGCTTTCTCAGCATCTAGTGAGATGACCATGGGATTTTGATCTTTGAGTTTGTTTATATGGTGGATTACATTGATGGATTTCCTTATATTAAACCATCCCTGAATCCCAGGGATGAAGCCTACTTGGTCATGATGAATGATCATTTTAATGTGTTCTTGGATTCGGTTTGCAAGGATTTTGTTGAGTATTTTTGCATCAATGTTCATAAGTGAGATTGGTCTGAAGTTCTCTTTCCTTGTAGGGTCTTTGTGTGGTTTAGGTACGAGGGTTATTTTAGCCTCAAAAAATGAGTTAGGTAGTATTCCATCTGATTCTATCTTTTGGAATAGTTTGAAGAGCATTGGTGTTATATCCCCAATAAATGTCTGATAAAATTCTGCACTGAATCCGGCTGGACCTGGGCTTTTTTTGGTTGGGAGGCTTTTGATGACTTATTCTATTTCTTTAGGTGTTATGGGGTTATTTAGATAGTTTACTTGGTCCTGGTTTAACTTTGGGATCTTGTATCTCTCTAAGAATTCGTCCATTTCCTCCAGATTTTGCAATTTTGTGGAGTATAAGGACCTGTACGACAAGAACTTCAAACCTCCAAAGAAAGAAATTGAGGAGGATCTCAAAAAATGGAAAGATCTCCCATGCTCATGGATTGGAAAGATCAACATCTTAAAAATGGCCATCCTACCAAAAGCAATCTACAGATTCAAAGCAATCCCCATCAAAATTCCAACCCAGTTTTTCATGAAACTGGAAAGATCAATGTGCAATTTCATATGGAATAACAAAAGACCTAGAATAGCTACATCCATCTTCAACAACAAAAAAACATCTGCGGGAATCACTATCCCTGACCTCAAGCTATATTACAAGGCAATTGTGCTGAAAACTGCATGGTACTGGTACAGAAATAGGCATGTGGATCAATGTAATAGAATAGAAGATACAGAAATGAGCCCTCATGTATATGGTCACCTGATTTTTGACAAAGGAGCAGTAAACATTCAATGGAAATAGGACAGCCTATTCAACAAATGGTGCTGGTCCAACTGGCACTCAGCATGCAAAAGAATGAAAATAGACCCTTTCTTATCTCCTTGTACAAAGCTCAAATGTAAGTGGATCAAAGATCTCCACATTAAACCAGATACACTGAAACTATTAGATGAGAAAGTAGGGAAAACCTTAGAACACAGAGGCACAGGAGAAAATTTCCTGAACAAAACACCAATGGCTCAAGCTCTAATGTCAAAGATTAACAAATGGGACTTAATGAGATTGCAAAGTTTCTGTAAGGCTAAGGACATCGTCAAAAAAAACAAAACGGCAACCAACAGAATGGGAAAAGATCTTTACCAACACCACATCAGATAGAGGCCTAATATCCAAGGTATACAAGGAACTAAAAAAGCTAGACACCAGAGAATCAAATAACCCTATTAAAAATGGGGTACAGAGCTAAATAAATCATTTTCAGTTGAGGAACACCGAATGGCCGAGAAACATCTGAGGAAGTGCTTGACATCCTTAGCCATCAGGGAAATGCAAATCAAAACAACCCTGAGATTCCACCTCACACCAGTCAGATTGGCCAAGATCCAAAACTCAGATGACAGCAGATGCTGGCGAGGCTGCGGAGAAAGAGGAACACTTCTCCACTGTTGGTGGGGTTGCAAACTAATACAACCACTCTGGAAATCAGTCTGGCGATACCTCAGAAAATTGGATATAGTACTACCTGAAGACCCAGCTATTCCACTTCTGGGCATATACCCCAGAGACACTTTAATACACAACAAAGATATATGCACCACAATGTTCATAGCGGCTCTATTTATAATAGCCAGATTCTGGAAAGAACCCAGATGTCCTTCAGAAGATGAATGGATACAAAAATTGTGGTACATTTACACAATGGAATACTACTCAGCCACCAGAAACAATGACTTTACCAAATTCTTAAGAAGATGGCTGCATCTAGAGAATATCATCCTGAGTGATAATGTTGGGTTTAATACTATAAATGCCATTTAACCCATCATCAACATAATGAGTTGAAATAATATCATCTTAATAGATGCACATAAAAGTATAATAAAAAGAAGATACTAATCACTCAAAACAATCCTGTGGGAAATGATTTCACAACTTTCAGTCCCAAATGACAATTGGAGCTATAAAACATCACCATCACATGGTTCAGGTACCCTAGGGCTACTACTTTCTTCAGGTGTGTTTCTAAATCTCTGTCTTGAAAAACAGGTAAAGCAAAGATTATTTTACCTCTTTATAAAATGATGTTTCAGTGATGATTTTTCTGTCTTCAAATTTAAAATATATCTAGATAAAATGAATGAAAATAATTTTTAAACAGAGACTTAAAAATATTAAGAATGTCAGCAAGATTGTATTTTCACCATGTTATTCTAGTCTTCCTACAGAGGAAAGCTCCATTTTTTTCTTATCTTTATTTCTAAATACACACATATATTATATTTATATAGCATTTGGACCAGCAGATAATCTGGGTACCGGCCTGGGGAGGCTGTGGTGTGAGCACCCAGAACACAGAGAGTGCTTGACAGTGGTGCTTGTGACAAAAGTTCCTTTCTGGTCCACAGTAAGAGGGAATCCGGATCTGCCCAGAAAGGCTGTGCTCCTGGACCAGATGCCCAGGTGCTCTGCCACCTAGACCAGCACGTAACCTGGGCACAGATATTATATATAATTAACTTAAATATCAAGCAATAACTATTGGTTTAATATGTGAGAAATAATTCATACAATATTAGTGAATTATTAAATATATTCTATATTACTTATGTAATCTAAAAAGGCAAAAGGGACATTATTTCTTTTCTAAAGCTCATCAAACACATGTTTAAACAAGTATATGCATGTGTAAAATATATACTTGAAAATACATTTACACATACAAAAGCAGATGCATTTTAGAAAATGTATTGTACTCTGTTCAAAATTCTGTTTTAGATTGTGAAGAATATTTGAGTAGTGAAACCCAACTATATTGGATACATTTTTTTTCAGTGCTGCTTATTTTTATCCATTTAAGTTGTCAGAAGCATTGGCACTGGAACAATGCTACTTCTGGGTAAGGAGTACTATTGTACAACATAACAGATTCTGAAGCAAAGATAAAATCAGAGTTACCTTTGTCTCAGAATACACTGGAACAATAAAAGATAGGCTAACAAAATGCTTAACATTGAAACCATATATATACAAACAACAAACACAGAAGGTTCTATATTCATGTTTATTTGTGCATACATTATACATACACACACATATATACACACACACACACACACACACACACACACACACACACATATATATATATATATAAATATATATATATTATATATATATATATATATATATATATATAAATGAGATGTTATCAATTTGAGAGTGAGTGCGTGAAATTAGGTTAAGAAAAAAACTAGGTTATAGCTGAAGTGAGGAAAGGGAGAGACAAATGCTATATGTTTATTTCAATTAAAATATTTTAAGACGGAAATAAAACAAAAAAGACTACCCATGTTATTTTTCAGTAGCACATGAGCTTTCCATTTTTATATTTAAGCACATTTAGTTGTTATTATAATTGTCTATCACTGATTATATCTAAACCAATAAAATGTTAAGATCATATGCTCTTGAATATAATAATTAAACTAATTTCTGTATTAAATTTCTGAAAGAATACAAATAATGTTCTTTGAAATAAAACCTGATTTTAACATTTAAGTTTATTTCATATTGTGGAAAGATCCACTGAGTCAATATTTCTAAATCTATATCTGGCAGTTACTAGTGTAATTAGAGAAGTTACAAAATATATAAAGTCATGGAACATAATGGTGGATAGACTTAATTTGTCAACCCTCTGTCACAGATTCTGTCATTTATTATGAAAAAGAGGTTAAGAAAGGGTTGAAAGAAAGAAACAGGACTCAGACATTTTTACAGTATATAACAATTGAGAAATAAACTTTGTTCTATCTTGTAAATACATTGTTGATATCCAGCAGTAAAAATTGAATTTGCAAATTTTTTAATTGTAGACTGTAAGAAAGAATGGATATAAGAAACTGTTCCCTGAATGCATTCATTTTTGTGGGAGTTACCAATAACCCAGAGATGAAAGGGACACTGTTTACCATATTTCTCCTCATTTATCTCATCAATCTTCTGGGGAATCTTGGTGTGATCATTTTGATCAGAATGAATCCCCAGCTCCACACACCCATGTACTTTTTCCTGAGCCACCTCTCTTTCTGTGATCTCTGCTACTCTACAGTAATTGGTCCCAAGATGCTGGTAGATATGTTTGGCAAAAATAAGTCAATTCCCTTCTGGGGCTGTGCTCTGCAGCTCTTCATTTTCTGTACCTTTGCAGATTCTGAGTGTGTGCTGCTGGCAGTGATGGCTTTTGATAGATACCAGGCCATTATCAACCCCTTGCTCTACACAGCAAACATGTCCAGCAGGGTGTGTTCTATGCTCATGGCTGGAGTTTACCTGGTGGGAACATCAGATGCTTTGATACATACAACTTTGGCATTCCGCTTATGTTTCTGTGGGTCTAATGAGATCAACCACTTCTTCTGTGACCTACCTCCACTCTACCTTCTTTCCTGCTCAGATACGCAAGTAAATTACCTGGCACTATTCACTATTTATGGTTTCCTTGAACTGAGCACCATCTCAGGAGTGCTTGTTTCTTATTGTTACATCATCTCATCTGTCTTCAAAATCCGTTCAGCTGAAGGAAGGTTCAAAGCTATCTCCACCTGCACCTCTCACTTGACTGCAGTTGCTATTTTTCAGGGAACTCTGCTTTTCACATATTTTCGACCAAGCTCTTCTTATTCCCTTGATCAAGATAAAATGACATCTCTATTTTACACCCTTGTGATTCCTATGCTGAACCCATTGATTTACAGCTTAAGAAACAAGGATGTGAAAGAGGCATTGGAGAAAATTAAAAGGAAAAGATGGTTTTAAATATGTATTGATATTCACTTGGAAGTTTTAGCTATCCACGGTTTCCCTGCCTTTGAAATTGTGAATATCTGTGTCAGTCTTCTACATATATTTAATTGATTAAATTAAACTTGGTAAACTTATACTTATTTTTTAACTCTTCTTATTTTGTCTGTTTTTTTTAATCTCTCAAGTTATCAACACATACCAGTAAGCCTTGCATGATACCAATGGATTCTAACTCAAAGTAAAGCTATGATACATAATTATTCGCTGGATTAAAAACTGTGACCATTATGTTACTGTGGGTGCTCTTCTCTATTTTGTCTTTTCCATTCATAGTGAATCATTTTTCATCTCTATGTTCATAAGTGCAATTATTTAATGTAAGTCATTGATAAATACCACACAAACAAACTAATAGTTCTTAATCTGCTTCAAAATGTCCTAGAATAAAGACGGCAAAAAATTTCTAGAGTTAATATAAAAGTGCTGTTTGCAAGATTCCAGCAAACTTTTCTAATATATCCTGTCGCATATCTAAAGATACACTCACTTCTAAGGAAACATAGAGTTGGCTTGGCCTAGTTACCTTAGGAGGAATAGATTTTTCAGGTTACAGTCCATGGCTCCTAAGGAACAATCTTACTTCCACTTTCTGAGAGACTGGCATACTCCTTCCGGCAGTGGAACATTCAGGATGCTTTGTTTTTCTCTGTATGTTACCTTGGAATCAAAGAAGCATTGAAAGGACAATTAGTCTTAGATACCCTAATCTTGAGTACTCTGTATAGCTTCCAAGCATCACTATATCCTGGCAACTACACCTGTATTAATCTTCTCAATTTCTATTATATAGTCTCTTATAAAGGTATAAAATATGTCTAATTGCTCTCAATAAAATTTCCACAGCTTATGTTTTTCTGTGGATATTTCAACTGTCCTGCTTTCATTTTTCTCCTTCAGAACAGATGACCTTTGCTAAGCAATTCAGAACAGATGCTTAAGTAGAGGAAAGAAACAATTCTAGATAAAATAAATGGAAATTGCAAAACCCTTATAGACTATTTATCTGTTTCATGTTTAGATTTACAGATGTTCAAAGTAGTTTAAGAACAAAGAAAAGGGCCTCCATAAAGTACATGGTCATATAGAGTGTAATTGATATCCTGTTTCTCGGTAGCTTCTTTTCCCTTCCTTGCACACTTCATCATCTGGGTTAAATGTTCTGTTTGGTAACTCATAAACAATTATCCTGCAATTCATCTTTGTTATTTATGTCTCAATTTCAGAAGTTATCATTTTTTAGCATGATGTTGTATATATCCTTTGTGTAAGGACCAATTGTTCCTTTTATATTATAAAAATCCGCATTGAGTATTTGACATGAAAGATGAAAAGATAGAAAATATCAAATATCAACTATATATAAGTAATCATTATGTCCATGCAGATATATAAACACACACATATATATATGCAAATATATAAACAAACTTGTATTAAGTGCAGCTCTAAAACGTCAAGCATAGATGCATCAATCCCTGAACTGCTTAAAGAATATTTTAAAATCTAACTATGTGAGACTAAAACAGGAAAAGTAATGATTAATAAGCTATTTCGTTAGTGATGCTATTCAACATGTTTTTATATTATATTGTTATTTTGATGGTAATAAAGACATAAATATGCAAAATTGCATTGTTAAGGTACTATTTAGTCTAGGAATACTAATGAGACAAATGGGGAAGAATAAAGATGTATTTATTCAAGGCTTTATTAGCAAGATGTTGTTTAATATATGTCAGAAAAATCAATACCTGTGTCTTTCTGCAAGGACCATCCTGGACTGAGGACTTAGGTCTCCTTGTTGAAAGGGCAACCCTTAGAAGAGAAAAGATGTTTGCAAAGGGAAGGGTTTAATCAGGTGGTGGTCATGAGAATTTAGCTGCTCTGAATAACTAGCAATCAGACTACTTTTGTGTCTTTAACTAGCAATCAGGTGATTTCTGCTGCTCCAACAAACTAGTAACCAGAAGCTTCTTTATTTATACAGGTTTAATTGAACAGACACAGGATGATTATCCAAGTTGTACAAAATATATGTTTGACTTTTCATTACATGTCCAGTGTTAAAAGTTTAGGTATAATTAAAAAAATGTAAACAACAGATTTTTTTTCTTATTATTAGCCTTAGACCTCTAATTTAAAGAATCTAAAGAATGCTTCCTGTGTAGCAAACACATTTAATATATAACAGCCTGCTCTTAGACTAGAAGTGCTTGCTGATTGAAAGTACTCCAGACAGACAAAATATTTCAAACATGTTTTTATGAACAGTAAGTACTATACCTAACTTCTTTTTCTATGTTTTATCATGTGCTACCAAATAGAAAAACAATTATTTTAATCTGTCTATTTTTACCACATTCCATTCTTCCAGGTTTTACCCTTACTTTTAGCTATATTTTGAGAGTTCTAAAACTATAATAAAAAGAGGGCTTGATTCTGTAATGCACTCTCCTGGCCAGTGAAAATTTGTCAGTTGTCTCTGTTTACCATGTACTAGTTGTACTGTTTGAGTTTGTTCAGGAGCAGATACCTCAATAAGATTCTCTGGGGGTAATGAGGTCTTGGTGCAATGGCCTCATCTAGCTACCTGGTTATCTGTGCTTAATAATCTCCAGGACATAAAGAAGACTTCCAAATAGTGGTCTGATAAAATTAATTTGATGATATTTCTAAAAAGCTCCTCAGGAAAAGACATAAAATGATTCCTAATGCAGTGGGTTCCCAAGATGGGAACATGAAGAGACAAAAACCCTAAAGCTAGAGATAAAAGCTTAGCTTTGATCAAATTGTGTCAAGCAGCTGTAGTGATTCAATGATTCTTCCTCATGTCCATTGGATATGGCTGTGGCAGATCAACAAAAATCTTTCCCAGCAATTCATTTTTAGATGGTTTTCCATCTCTTAGTTTTATATGCACTTTCTTTAGTGTTGAATTTAAATGTATCATGCCACATTTGTGGACTGTTCAGACTAAAAGTCTAAGTCAATTGTATCTACCTACAATAATTGAGTGACATTTAAAAAGGAGAATGTGATTTGAAAGTCTGCGCATAGAAAGAAGCTATGAACATTTAACTAGTCATCTCTTCAAATAGAAAAAAGCCTCTGAGGTTGTGGTTCACAGTTCTTTACAAACTTCAGTCTGAAGAGTAATATGTTTAAACTTCAGTGTTATTCATAAAGACCTTTAAATACACCCAAAGAACAAATTTTCAACTTCAGTGGTCACTCATCATAAAATATAATGAAGTAGGTCAAAGTAATTTACGACATTGATGAGTTTTAATTTTCTTTTTCTTTTTATCACATTTTTGTACATAATAAAATAGGATTGATACGTAGCTTAAGTCACAGTTTAAATGTAATAAAGTGTCTCAAATATCACTTAAGAAAGGTAAAAATCATTGATTTATTTTCTCTTTTAACATATTAGCCACTAAATTTTACCACATTTTACATGATCTTCAATATAACTGAAACAACATTTGCAGGCAAGCTATTTTTTTTATCTTTGTGAGTTATTATTACAAAACACCACATACTGGTAAATCTCACAACTTGGGGATATAGCAGTTCTGAAACCTGGTTAGGTGTGGTAAGTGCTTATAGCACTCATTTTTGATCATACATAGCCTGGACCTCTACTTCACTTCAGAGGCAGAAGGTGAGAGGAAGTTACTAGGCCCTATATGATAAGGACTGTAATCTAGTCACTGAAGGCTCTGTCTTTATGGTTTTGTCATTTCCCAAAGACAATGTAATGTATTAACAACAGTTTTCATTATATTTTATTGAAAATGCTTCATACATATTCTAGTCCCAATTTTCTGCTCTCCCTATCCATTCACAATATCCCCACCTCTCCAGCCACTGAACTCTTGATCCTTAGGAAATAAGAAACAAACATAAAAAGAAAAAACAATCAAAGTACCTAAATTAAACAACTAGAAATTCACAATTATTATTTTGGCAGTATTTCAACATTTGAGAAGTATCAAAGCTCTGACCATAGTTCACAATTCCAAGGGATAAGTTATAGTACTGATCAGATGTGTATAAATTTAAGTCCTTTTAAGCAAATTTCATGATCTAATAGTGCACCATATGGCAAAATAATGCAGAAGAGCATCAGTTCTTCAATTTTTACATAATTTAATACAGGATCATTTGACAATGGAATGGTAAAACTGAGTGTGACCAGGAAAATTCAGTACATGTGATTGTGGTTGGTAATATATATATATATATCATTCTTAGGTCTTTATCCTATTATTCCACAAAGATTTTTCAAAGTTCAACCATGAGAAATATTTATCAATAATATAGGAAAAAGTTATAGAAAGACATACTCACAGACGAGTTGCTTATCTCTCAGTATCAATAATTCTGAATATTTTAGATTTAAAAAATGTTATACAGCCTTATATTTCAATTTTTTTTCTTTAAAAGGAGTGAGTTGTATACAGGAAGTTTAAATTCTTTATAGACAAGGAAAAATACTGCACTAGAACCAATTTACACATCATCATTTTCTTCATCTCCCTCTTCTTCCTCAACCTCTTCATCCTCCTCCTCATCTTTCTCTTCCTTCCTTCTCTTGCCTTTTTCAGTCTTGATCAACCCCTTTTCTCAGCATTGGGTTTTCCTCTATCTCTGTAGGCAGCTATATCTTTCTCGTACTTCTTCAGCTTGACAGCCTTCTTTCCATAGGGCTGCTTGTCATTCGCGGCAATATTGTTCCATATCTCCCCTAGTTTCTTCGGGACATCACAAATGGATAAGCCAGGATGGTCGCCTTTGAGTTTTGGGCAATACTCAGAACAGAACAAGAAGAAGGCCGAAGGAGACTCTTGGGTGAATTGAGGTCCTTGAACTTCCTTTTGGTCTTCCCTGTGTGGCGAGGTGGATATAGGTTTTCATTTCTCTTTCATAATGATCCTTGTCAGCCTTTGTCGTATATTCAAATTTCCTCTTTTCATTAGCAGACATGGTTTTCCACTTCTCTAAGCACATCTTGTAAAACTCTGAGAAGTTGAGAGAAGCATCCAGGTGCTTCTTCTTGTGCTCCTTTTGGCAGGTTTGCACAAAGAATGCAATGAGGGCATTTTGCCTCTTGCTTCTTAGGATCTATTTGCCCATGTTTAACTGCCCAGTGCCGGTCCGGCTCTCGCTTGCCCTAGCGCTGTCTCGTTGGAGCTCAATGTACTGTATGTAATGGCCGTCGAATATTTTACATTTTGATTCACAACCAAATTTTATAGTTGTTTCTCCAAATGCTAAAGTGTCTAATTATGTACAAAGACTATGTCCCATTTAGGTAGGATTATCTTAACAATTCCTAAATTTTATACTATATGGACTTTTGTTTTATTTTTTTGTTGGCTCATGTTGTTTTCCACATATGATTCTGAAGTTTTCATAATTAGGATGATCCAGTGTTTGAATATATATATATCCTCTCATTGCCTGTAGCAATTTAAGAAATAGATACAAATTAATTAATGTTTAAAGAAGCAATTGAAGAGAGTTATTTAACTAGGACTGAGTGTGGAAAAAATTGAGAAGCAATAGGAGAAATTATGGAAGAATTGACAGTTTAGGCACCCTGTTACACAATGACAAAATATGGTATTTGTGTTAATCAAAATGGCTCACCATCTAAATTTGTCACTATATATTGAGACTTCTGACTGTAGGCATCACTACATAGACATTTTCTTCTCTGGTATGAAAACTCTTTCTATATAGAAGCCGAAAGTCTAGCTTCCTGGAAGATGTTATCTGAAAACCACACTAGAGGAATTGCTCTGGAATTGAGTTAATAGGTTTGAAGATCAAGACTTCCATGAAATCTCAAGGAACATTCTCCAGAAATAGAGTATATGAGGAGAATTCGGAGTGCTTGTGAGAAGACTACATGAAAACAAGACTCTTGTGAGCTCAGTCTCATTAAAACACAGGATTGTTACTGGATGTGTTTTTTGAATTCTCAGACAAATAAAAATCTCTTTACTCGGATTAGTTATTGTTTGCTGCTTTTTTTCAGTTGTTTAAAGTGACCTTTACGTACCTATAAAATACACATAGTTTTGCCTCAGACAGGTAATCCTTATGATTGTATATAACCTAAATTCATGAAAATGTTACCAATACTATTTTTATTAAACATCAGAGAATGAATTGTTTGATGCTCTGAAAAAAATGCTGTCTATTGCATGAAAATTTATTATTCCTCGTTTATTGGCACCATTCCTACAGATCCCACAACCTCTAGAGTGGTTACAAATTTTATGTAAATAATGAGAGTGTACAGTAATTGTACCTATTTGCCCTATAGATAATAGTCACCACTGATTAAGTTATTTAATTTGCCTTGAAAAATATCTACATCTGTAAAATGCAGTGAATACATCCATATCAACCACAACATATTTACATTGACATTGAGAGGAAGGACTGACACATACAACGTGAGAACAATTGAAATTATTAGAAAAAGTTTCTTAAAAGACAAAATATAATAAAATATTTGATGTTAAGCACCCATAGATATCAACAGTGCTTGCTTCAAATACAATGCTCTAATGAATAACATATTTTTAATAAACTATTATTTGTTATGCAATGTTTTTCATAAGTGTAATATAAACTGAATTAAAAACAAGAATATATATTAGAAAATGTTATCTATCACCAATTATTCTTCAATTTTTCCAGAGCATCTTTTACATCTTTGTTCCTCAGGCTGTAAATAAGAGGGTTCAACATTGGAATCACCAGGGTGTAGAAGAGTGAGGTCATTTTGTCTTGATCTAGAGAGTAGGAAGAACTTGGACGGAAATACATAAAAAGCATCGTTCCCTGGAATACTGCAACGGCAGTCAGGTGGGAAGCACAGGTGGAGAAAGCTTTAAACCTCCCCTCAGCAGAGCAGATCTTCAGGACTGATGATATGATATAGCAGTAAGAGATGAGGACTCCAGAAATGGTGCTCAGCTCAATAAACCCAAAAATTGTGAATATAGCTAACTCATTGACCTCTGTATCTGAGCAAGATATTAATAGAAGAGGAGGAACATCACAAAAAAAGTGGTTGATCTCATTGGACCCACAGAAACACAAGCGGAAAGTCAGGGTCGTATGGATTAAAGCATCTGCAGTGCCCACCAGGTAAACCCCAGCCATCAGGAAGGAGCACAGCCTGCTGGACATGTTCACTGTGTAGAGCAATGGGTTACTGATGGCCTGGTATCTATCATAAGCCATTACTGCTAACAGTAGACACTCAGAATCTGCAAAGACACAGAATGTAAAAAACTGCAGAGCACAACCAACAATCGGAATTGATTTCTTCTCAACTAAAAGATCCACTAGCATCTTGGGTCCAATTGCTGTGGAATAGCAGAGGTCACAGAAAGAGAGGTGGCTGAGGAAAAAGTACATTGGTGTGTGCAGCTGAGTGTCCACTCTAATTAAGATGATCATCCCAAGATTGGCCAGAAGATTAATGAAATAAACAACTAGGAGTGTGGTGAAGAGGGCCACTTTCATGTCAGGGTTATTGGTAATTCCCATGAAGATGAACTCACCCACAGAGGAGCAATTTTTCTTGTCCATTTTCTTGAATAAACCTTAAAATTAAAGGTATATATTCATAATACTTTAATCATTGAAATCAGCAGCTTATCTTTTAGTTGATTTTTATCTTCATAAATACATATTATACTTTACTCTTCAAATTAAATTATTCTGTATTTAATTTTTATGTATTTAAATATTATAAGAAGTAATAATAGTTACATAATAGTTAAAATAATAGTATTTAATATTAAAAATAATTAAGGCCAAACTATTATGATAATAGTTAATTCTAATAATTTATCTGACATATTACTTAATATACTCTGGAATGTAGAAGGTGTTATTGACAAATTCTAACCTCTACATTTAAGTTTCCCTGAATTAGCCTTTCTTAACAGGAATTATATACTTATTATACTATCATGAGATAGACCTATAAAAAAATATAAATTGATTGAGGAACAAGGTCTTGAAGCATCAAATTCATTGTACTTAATATTCAGTTATATATAAATTATTTTCAAAATGTCAAAGTTCAATGAATACTGTTTATATAAAAATTATGATCATATTCCTAATCAAAGTAAGTATGACTACTTTTTAACATTTGTAATCAAAATGTCTTTTCATTTATGGTAGGTAACAAACAATTTCTGAATACTTTTTCTTCTGAATATATGTGAAGTTTTGACCACCATACTGATTATTTGTTGGTAGGGTTTGGAACCAAAATATAAATCTTATAAACAATCAAAAGAAAAGACT
Organism: Micromys minutus; assembly: GCF_963924665.1. Classification (NCBI taxonomy): domain Eukaryota; kingdom Metazoa; phylum Chordata; class Mammalia; order Rodentia; family Muridae; genus Micromys; species Micromys minutus. Next base: position 58,028,543 of record NC_137982.1, read on the forward strand.
GAAAATTAGTATAAGCAACATGAAATCACATATGCACATGGACATCTTCAGATCTTGAGCATAACAAGAAACATAAAAACATGAGGACAAATAAAGACTTTCAAGATATACTGACCTTATGGGTATGTGCAGTAATTCTTATGATTTTCCAAGTATTTGAGACTTAGGTAACATAAACTAAAATATATGGATGTATCTTTATTGGAGAAGTTGCCTAACTAACTATTTATATGTAGCTCTGTCATATTTTAAATTTATAATGTATTATTTTAATATATTTTCAGATTTTATTTTAATAAAATTTTATTAAAACGTAATCAGTATCAAGTTAGACTTTGAAGTTCCACATGTATCTACACATAGATTTTAATTAATAAAAATATTTTCTAATAATTTATTAAAAATGCTTTTAAAATTAGGTTTATGAAAATAAATAAGTATAGTCAGAATATTATTGTTATTTAGAATAGTATTTTAATGAATTTTAAATATACTTACCCAAATAGGCTATATAGATGATTAATTTAACAACTGCTTTTTGTTTTCACAAAGGGCATTTTTTTATCCTTATATTATTGTATTTGGATTTCAAGAGCTTACCTGGGCTGAATACATCTTTGGTAGCAGATTATAAAGCAGCATTACATTATTTCATGTTCCACTTGGGACTCACATCTCTGCAGCCTCTTCCCTTTAGGCTGGGCTGCTATAAAAATCATGTGGTTAATTTTACTCATGGTATTTGATTCCCTTGTGAGTACATGAAGCTCCTTGTTAAGTGGTAACTATATACTTCTTACTACTTTCATCAACTTGATACATCAGAATGAAAATTTCAAGTTAACTTATATTGTAAAATATGTAGAATATATATGTACATATTTTATTCAGAATAATATAATTTGTGTTATCATAATTTAACTAAACTAGAGACTTGAAAAGTTAAATCATGAAATGGATGTAGTCATTTCCAAGACATTTGTGTCCAACTCATTTTCCACTTTGGAATATTTCATTACTTTAGTGCCTGTACCTTTTGAATATTTCATGGGTATACAGTCCATATACTATATAATTCACACTTGACAGTGAGCTGATTGCTTGACTTTTAGTATATCCACACTTATACTCTTTACATCTTCTGAACGTACTCAATTGTGGCTCCTTCAACATTTTTCCTTTCCCAATTCCTGGGAAACTTTTTTTTTTTTCTGGAAAACTTTATAAATAATCTTTGTACTATGATAAATGGTGAAGAGACTAAAGTACTAAGAAGTCTAACAGAGACAGAAACTCTTATCAAGTGTATCATATGCTAAAACTAATGTAAGGTTAGGGGCTGAAAATATATTCAGTGATTAAGAAAAGTTTTAACTATTATGGAGAACTGGGTTCAGTTTTCAGTGCAAACAAGACAGCTCACAACAATCTGTAAGTGTAATTTCTGGCAATCAGACATCTATTCTTACCTCCAAGTGCACAGGCCATACATATAATGCACATATACAAAGACAAGCAAAACCCTTTTACACAATAAATAAAAGTAAATTAACTCTTAAAATTAATTACATAAACAGTTTTGTAACTGTTTGTTTTGGGTATTTAATTATATATATTAATGAATTTATAGGAAATGGAATTAAAATTAAGATCACAGTTTCTGCTGTTAATTACAGGTATATAAATATTATTTTTATATTAAAGAAGGGCTCATTTAATAGTTTTATTCTAATTAAATGATATTTTATAATTTGTTTGATTTTATCTAAATAAATGTTTCAGTATGATGTTTCTATGGGAATACCATTTTCTTTAAAGCAACTTATTATCTTCTGTTTTTTGATTTAAGTAAGAATTATGAAAATTCTTTTAACCTATCATACATCTGTCTGCAGATTGCCAATGTATATATGTTTTAGTTTGAATTATTCTAATTGCCAAAATACTGAAGCTTTTCTGAGTTATTTCTTAATTGCTTTTGTGTCTTTGAGAGCTCTCAGTTAAGACTCATTCCAATTTTAAATGGGCCCTGACATTTTTTGTTTTGGTTCCTTATATATTCCTGATAATAACCATTTATCATGTATACAGTGGTGGAAACTTTCCATGTTTTTGTAAGTTTTCTTTTCATTTGGATGGCTGTTTCATTACCCCAAAAAAAAAAAAAAAAAAAAAAAAAAATGGATTTTATGGTTTTGATTTTAGATTTCCATTTTGGCTCCAATTTTTTTTTTTTTTTTTTTAACTCTTTGGGAACACATTCATGGAGGCAGTTGGAGGGAGAGGGGAATGAGATTGTGGGAAAGGAATAACATCTAAAATGTAAATGCACCGAAATTCCAACAAAAAATTGGGGAAAATCCCCCTTTTATTGACTCTGTTAATTTCACATCATGGGCCCTAATCCTACTTATCTCCCCATACCTTTCTATATGCCTTCATACAAATACTGTCTTTTTTCAAAAACAAAAACAAAAACTTGCTTTCTCTATTTATATCTTGCAAGGTACTATGTTTTCTACTACAAATTTCAACATTTTAGATTTCAAATTCAGATCTTTGATCTATTTGCAATTATTTTCTAAATATAAATATTTCAACTGCCAAAAATAAAATTTATGCAAATAGAATTTAAGAGGAGTTTTCAATTCCTATATAGAAGCAGAAATTTTGTTGAAACCTATATAACCAACCAATTAGAAAGTATTTATGCTATCTGTTACTTATTTATTTTTAATTGTGTAATTTATTTATTTAACTATTTACATCCCAAATGCTGTCCCCTTCCTGACCCCACCTCACAATGTTCCTCTCCTATACCCCTCCTATTTTCCTATGAACAGGAAACCCTCTGTTTACCTCCCTACCATGGCTCATCCAGGCTCTACAAGATTAGGCATATCCTTTTTCATGGAGGCCAGACAAGGTAACTCTCCTGGGGAACTTATACCACAGTCAAGCTACAGCTTTATGGAGAGCCACAACTTCCATTTTTGGGGGATCCCCATAGAGACTGCGCCGTATATCTTTTACATATGTTCCAGGAGCCTTGATCCAGACCCTGCATTCTGGGGTCATGTCTACATGGATAACAGAATATCACTAATAGTGTCAGGGATAGGTGCTTGTCCATGGGATGGTTCTCAAGTTGAGTCAAGTTTGGTTGTTCATTACTTTTGTCTCTGCTCCATCTATGTCTCTGCTCTTTTTTAGTCAGGACAAACTTTTGGTCATATTTTTTGTGAGTGGGTTGATGTCCTCATCTCTCCACTGGGGATCCTTTCTGGCTAAAGGAGGTGGCCTTTTGAGGTTCCATGCTATCACTGTTAGGAATCTTAGCTGTGCTAACCTGCATTGACTTCTGGGAGCCTCTTCCATCCTATATCTTTGGGACTTCCAAAAATTTTCCCCCACCGCAACACCACCAGGTGTATGGAGGGATGGGAGAGATGGTCAGAAGTCTAGAGGAATGAATGGAAATCTGCAGCTGGAATTAATTTTGGTACAAAATCACAGATACAGGTTTAACTTCATTCTTCTCCAGGTGGGCACTCATTTATTCAGTACCATTTGATATACTGTCTTTTCTTCAGTGTTGCTTTTTGTTTTCCATGTCCAATTATCAGATGTTAATAATTATAATTACTCATGCATAGAAATTCTATTTTATTCAATTGTTCTACATTTGTATTTTTTGCAAGCATGATACTTTTTTTATTATAGCTCTGTAATATATTATATTACATATTATATATATATATATATATATATATATATATATATATATATATATATATATATATTCTAGCTGGTAACAAGATGGTTCAGTGCATAAGAATGCATAAGGTTCTTACAAGTTCAGTTTGAAGCATATACATCAGGTCTCTCACTCCCCAATTTAGCTCAGGCTTTAGGTGATCCAACACTATCTTTTGGACTCCAAAGATACTATTGTTGTCTCCCTCCAGCATAAGTAAAAGTAAAATATTTCCTTTGTATTATTTGCTGACTTGGGAATTTGGGTCACATTGAGTTTTATTGCAGTTAAAATACTTACTTATAAATAATTAGTCCATAAATATTAACTTTATTACTATACTATAAAATAATATAGAAATGGTTTTTAGATTGAAGAGAAATAACTACTATGTAATGTATACTCAGTAGAAAATATTTTCTAAAGTGTATAGATTTACAGCCTCTCGAACTATGAACAGTGATCATTGTTTTATATCATTAAATGTTCCAGTAAAGCTGCCAATTTTAGGATAGGGCCAAAAAAGATAACAATAGCAGAGTCTGGCCCAACTGCCAACCGGAAAGGCGGCTCATACAGGCTGAGCAACTGGTGAGTGGGAGACCTAGGCTGCTGGGGAGCAGAGGGATCTCTGCGGAGTGCACACAGAAAGGGCACCCCCTGCCCTGACCTGCCCTGTCCTCCCCGATCCAGTGACCAGGAACAGATCTTAGGGACTTCTGTTCCCACCCGGAGACGACTTCAGGACACAGAGCAGAGCCTGGCCCAACTGCCAGCCGGAAAGGCGGCTCGTACAGGCTGAGCAACTGTGACCTGGAACAGATCTTAGGAACTTCTGTTCCCACCCGGAGACGACTTCAGGACACAGAGCAGAGCCTGGCCCAACTGCCAGCCGGAAAGGCGGCTCGTACAGGCTGAGCAACTGTGACCTGGAACAGATCTTAGGAACTTCTGTTCCCACCCGGAGACGACTTCAGGACACAGATCGGAGCCTGGCCCAACTGCCAACCAGAAAGGCGGCTCATACAGGCTGAGCAACTGGTGAGTGGGAGACCTAGGCTGCTGGGGAGAAGAGGGATCTCTGTGGAGTGCACACGGAAAGGGCACCCCCTGCCCTGACCTGCCCTGTCCTCCCCTACCCAGTGACCGGGAAAAGATTTTAGGAACTTCTGTTCCCACCCGGAGGCGACGTCAGGACACAGAGCGGAGCCTGGCCCAGCTGCCACCCAAAACCTGGGCTGCCGGGGAGTAGAGAGATCTCTGCGGAGTGCACACAGAAAGTGTACCAGGGACACAGACCAGATACAAGGGAAAGGCAAGAACATATCACTCACTGACAACAAAATGGCAAGAGGAAAGAGAAAGAGTATATCCCAAGGAAACTAAGACAATCTAGCAACACCAGAACCCAGCTCTCCGATAGTAGCAAACATCGGAATTCCAAATACTCCAGAGAAAGAAGACACAGACCTGAAATCATGCCTCAAGACGCTGATAGAGTTACTTAAACAAGAAAGGGAGGAAAAGCAAAAAGATTCGGAAGCTTTTAAAGAAGAAACAAGAAAAACACTCAAAGAACTCAAAGAACGAGAGGAAAACAGAACCAAAGAAATAAAGGAATGGAAGAGAGAAATTAAAACAGAAATTGACACAATAAAGAAAGCGCTAAAAGAGATAAACCTAGAGTCAGAACACCAAAAAAAGAAATCAGGAGTCACAGAAGCAAGCATTTCCAACAGATTACAAGAGATCGAGGAGAGAATCTCGGGGGCAGAAGACAACATTGCAAACATAGACAAAACAGCCAGAGAAGATGCAAAAAACAAAAAGCTCCTAACCCAAAATGTCCAGGAAATACAAGACACAATGAGAAGACCGAACCTAAGGATAATAGGAATAGAAGAGGGAGAAGAGTATCAACTAAGAGGCACAGTAAATATCTTCAACAAAATCATAGAAGAAAACTTCCCTACCCTCAAGAATGAGATGACCACGAACATAAAAGAAGCCTTCAGAACTCCAAATAGGTTGGACCAGAAAAGAAATACCTCCCGACATGTAATAGTAAAAACATCAAGTGCCCAAAGTAAAGAAAGAATACTAAAAGCAGTAAGGGAAAAAGGTCAGGTAACATATAAAGGCAGACCAATCAGACTCACACCCGATTTCTCAACAGAGACTATGAAAGCTAGAAGAGCCTGGACAGACATCATGCACTCCTTAAGAGAGCACAAGTGCCAGCCCAAGCTGCTATACCCAGCAAAACTATCAATCACCATCGATGGAGAGACAAAGATATTTCAAGACAAATCAAAATTCACACAATATCTGACCACAAACCCAGCACTACAACGAATTATAGGTGGAAAACCCAATACAAGGAGGGAAAATACAGCCTAGTAAAAACAAGAAAACTCCTAAACAAGAAAACTAAAAGAAGAAAAAAACACAGACACAACTCAACCCAAAAAAGCAAAAATGGCAGGAAACAGAAACAATTATTCCTTGATATCTATTAACATAAATGGTCTCAACTCCCCAATAAAGAGACATAGACTATCAAACTGGATACATAAACAAAATCCAGCCTTTTGCTGCATACAGGAAACTCATCTCATAGACAGAGACAGACATTATCTCAGAGTAAAAGGGTGGGAAAAAAAACTTCCAAGCAAACAGCTCCAAGAAGCAAGCTGGAGTGGCTTTTCTAATATCGAATAAAGTAAATTTCCAACCAAAAGTTATCAAAAAAGATAAAGAAGGACACTTTTTACTCATTACCGGGGAAATCTGTCAGGAGGAACTCTCAATCCTTAACATATATGCTCCAAATAAAAAATCACCCACATTCATAAAAGAAACTCTACTAAAGCTCAAAAAATACATTTCACCCCACACAATAATAGTGGGAGACTTTAATACCCCACTCTCACCAATGGACAGATCAGGGAAACAGAAACTGAACAAGGACACTGCAAAACTAGCAGAGACTTTGAACCAACTAGAATTAATAGATATATACAGAACATACTATCCTAAAGTAAAAGAATACACCTTCTTCAAACCACCCCATGGCACCTTCTTGAAAATTGACCACATAATTGGACACAGATGAGCCTTCATCGATATAAGAAGATTGAAATACTCCCATGCATCCTCTCAGATCACCATGGTCTACGGCTGGTCTTTAACAACAACAAAGACAACAAAATGCCCACATACACATGGAAACTAAACAACGCTCTGTTAAAGGATAGCAGGGTCAATGAAGAAATAAAGAAAGAAATTAAGGACTTTCTAGAATTCAACGAAAACGATAACACAACATACCCAAACCTATGGGATGCAATGAAAGCAGTACTGAGATGAAAACTCATAGCCCTAAGTGCTTCCAAAAAGTAACTGGAGAGAGCTCACATCAGCAACCTGACAGCACAGCTAAAAGCCCTAGAACAAAAGGAAGCAGCTATACCCAAAAAGAGTAGACGGCAAGAAATAATCAAAATTAGGGCAGAAATAGACCAAATAGAAACAAAAAGAACCATTGAAAAAATCAACAAAACAAAGAGTTGGTTCTTTGAGAAAATCAACAAGATTGATAAACCCATTGCCAGACTAACTAAAGGGCAAAGAGAGAGTATCCAAATTAACAAAATCAGAAAGGAAAGTGGTGACATAACAACTGAAACTAAGGAAATTCAAGAAATCATCAGATCCTACTACAAAAACTTATACTCCACAAAATTGGAAAATCTGGAGGAAATGGACGAATTCCTAGACAGATACAAGGTACCAAAGTTTAACCAGGACCAAGTAAACCATCTAAATTACCCTATAACACCTAAAGAAATAGAAGAAGTCATCAAAAACCTCCCAATCAAAAAAAGCCCAGGTCCAGACGGGTTAAGTGCAGAATTTTATCAGACATTTATTGGGGATATAACACCAATACTCTCCAAACTATTCCAAAAGATAGAATCAGATGGAATATTACCCAACTCATTTTTTGAGGCTACAATAACCCTCGTACCTAAGCCACACAAAGACCCTACAAGGAAAGAGAACTTCAGACCAATCTCACTGATGAACATTGATGCAAAAATACTCAACAAAATCCTTGCAAACCGAATCCAAGAACACATCAAAACCATCATTCATCATGACCAAGTAGGCTTCATCCCTGGGATGCAGGGATGGTTTAACATAAGGAAATCCATCAATGTAATCCACCATATAAACAAACTTAAAGATCAAAATCACATGGTCATCTCACTAGACGCTGAGAAATCATTTGACACAATCCAACACCCCTTCCTGTTAAAAGTCCTGGAAAGAACGGGAATCCAAGGCCCATATTTAAACATAATAAAAGCAATATACAGCAAACCAACAGCCAACATCAAACTTAATGGCGAGAAACTTGATGCAATCCCACTAAAATCAGGGACTCGACAAGGCTGCCCACCCTCTCCCTACCTATTCAACATAGTACTGGAAGTCCTGGCTGGAGCAATTAGACAGCAAAAAGAGATCAAGGGGATACAAATCAGAAAGGAAGAGATAAAAACATCACTCTTTGCCGATTACATGATAGTGTACTTGAGTGACCCCAAAAATTCCACCAGAGAACTCCTACAGCTGATAAACAAGTTCAGCAAATTGGCTGGATACAAAATTAACTCAAACAAATCAGTAGCCTTCCTATACTCAAAGAACAAACATGTGGAGAAAGAAATTAGGGAAAAGGTACCCTTCACAATCGTTACAAAAACTATGAAATACCTTGGTGTGATTCCAACTTAGGAAGTGAAGGACCTGTATGACAAGAACTTCAATCCTCTAAAGAAAGAAATTGAGGAGGATCTCAGAAAACGGAAAGATCTCCCATGCTCATGGATTGGAAAAATCAACATCTTAAAAATGGCCATCCTACCAAAAGCAATCTACAGATTCAATGCAATCCCCATCAAAATTCCAACCCAGTTCTTCATGGAATTGGAAAGATCAATGTGCAATTTCATATGGAATAACAAAAGACCTAGAATAGTGAAATCCATCCTCAACAACAAAAAAACATCTGCGGGAATCACTATCCCTGACCTCAAGCTATATTACAAGGCAATTGTGCTGAAAACTGCATGGTACTGGTACAGAAATAGGCATGTGGATCAATGGAATAGAATAGAAGATACAGAAATGAGCCCTCATGTATATGGTCACCTGAATTTTGACAAAGGAGCAGTAAACATTCAATGGAAAAAGGACAGCCTATTCAACAAATGGTGCTGGTCCAACTGGCACTCAACATGCAAAAGAATGAAAATAGACCCGTTCTTATCTCCTTGTACAAAGCTCAAGTGTAAGTGGATTAAAGATCTCTACATTAAACCAGATACACTGGAACTATTAGATGAGAAAGTAGGGAAAACCGTAGAACACATAGGCACCGGAGAAAATATCCTGAACAAAACACCAATGGCTCAAGCTCTAAGGTCAAAGATTAACAAATGGCACTTAATGAGATTGCAAAGTTTCTGTAAGGCCAAGGACATCGTCAAGAAAACAAAACGGCAACCAACAGAATGGGAAAAGATCTTTACCAACACCACATCAGATAGAGGCCTAATATGCAAGGTGTACAAGGAACTCAAAAAGCTAGACACCAGAGAATCAAATAACCCTATTAAAAAATGGGGTACAGAGCTAAACAAATCATTTTCAGTTGAGGAACACGGAATGGCCGAGAAACATCTGAGGAAGTGCTCGACATCCTTAGCCATCAGGGAAATGCAAATCAAAACAACCCTAAGATTCCACCTCACACCAGTCAGATTGGCCAAGATCCAAAACTCAGATGACAGCAGATGCTGGAGAGGCTGCGGAGAAAGAGGAACACTTCTCCATTGTTGTTGGGGATGCAAGCTAATACAACCACTCTGGAAATCTGTCTGGCGATACCTCAGAAAATTGGATATAGTACTACCTTAAGACCCAGCTATTCCACTTCTGGGCATATACCCCAGAGACACTTTAATACACAACAAAGACATATGCACCACAATGTTCATAGCGGCTCTATTTATAATAGCCAGAAGCTGGAAGGAACCCAGATGTCCTTCAGAAGACGAATGGATACAAAAATTGTGGTACATATACACAATGGAATACTACTCAGCCACCAGAAACAATGACTTGACCAAATTCTTAAGAAAATGGCTGCATCTATAGAAGATCATCCTGAGTGAGATAACCCAGTCACAAAAGAACAGACATAATATGCAGTCACTGATAGTGGGATGCTAACCCCAGAGGCTTGCACTCACCCAGAAACAACTCACAGACTGTACGAAGTCCAAGAAATAAAGAAATCAAAAAATATACATATATTCACAAAACAAGAAGACTTTGACTATTTCCATGTTGCGTTTTGTTTTTCATGTACTTTACGCTTATTGCAACTAGTAGGTTTTCAATGCATACTGTCAAGCCCTTGAAAAAAATCAAGTACTGACTAAAAAACGTATTCACATTGTTTTATGTAAAATTTATTTTAATGTCTGAAAAAACAGTACTGACAAAAATGTATAATTTTAAGCAAAAAATGTTTAAAACCTGTACATTTATCTTTGTTTTGCAAAATAAAGTCGTTTAAAAGATAAAAAAGAAAAGAATCCATAGAGAAAAAAAAAGATAACAATAAGTGAGATGTTGTGGGAATAATTATCTACATTCACTCACTGAGAATATGAGAGCTAAGAAAGAAACCAACCTGGTAGTCTCTAGATACAGTTAAGTGCAAGGTGTTATATGGCTGTAGGGAGAGCCTAGATGAAGACTACTCAGTTCTAACACAAAGTAAAAATAGAAGCAAGGAACATTAGCAAAACCTCAGTTGTTTAGGCAGAAATAATCGAGCTAGTTTCAAACTAGGCTATGCAGGCAGATATCAATTAGTTAGCAGAACAAGCTCTGTGGAAGACAGAAGGTACAGCTAGAAAAGGATGCTAACTTAATGGTTGTAAACAATACTGCCCTGTTTCATAGCACCAACAGGTTCTTCTTTGACACTTACCTTACTATGATTGAACAGAGTTAGTTCTGCTGATCATGTTGTAGTGTTTTATTTCCTTTTTTTTTTTTTTTCAAACATGTTTTTCTTTTAATGCATATGAGTACACTGTAGCTGTCTGAAGACATACCAGAAGAGGGCATCAGATCCCATTACAGGTGGTTATGAGCAACCACATGGTTCCTGGAATTGAAATCAGGACCTCTGGAAGAGTAGTCAGTACTCTCAAAAAGAGAGATATCTTTCTAGGATATATTTACTAAGCAAATATATATATATATATATATATATATATATATATATATATATATATATATATACATATATAAAAAATATATATGTATGTATATGTATAAATATGTATGTGTGTATGTGTTTGCGTGTGTGTACATAAATTTATAAGCATAAATTCTGTTAATTATATTTAGCTATAATTTTTAAGATATCTCTTATTTCAGTCACTCATTTTTTTCATTTTCTATAAGTGAAAATTAAAAGCTAGTCCACTGCTATTAGGATTCACACAGGGAGCTGAGTATAGAAGTGCTCACTCTGCTGATTGCACAGGTGAGTCTTCACTTTCTCTCAATTGATTATCTGGCAAGAGACTGCCAGAAAGTCTCAGGACACAGGTGTTGAGGTGTTACTGGGTCTGGAACCTTACGGCTTCCATCTGCACCAAGAGCTAGTCCTTCCCACTGCAATTGGGACTCACAGCCTGCCTTCATAGAGCTGAGCAGCCAGGTGAATTCTCACTCCAAACTCACAGGCCCACAGGCCAACAGGCCCACAAAAGAGACAAGCTCCTGTCATAGACAACAACATCAGCTAGAATCATAGATAACAAGACAGCAAAAGGCTAGCACAAGAACTTAAGCAAAAGAAACCAAGACAACGTGGCTACATCAAAACTCAGCTCTCCTGCCACTGCAAGTAGTGGACACCCCAAACACACCAGAAAAGAAAGATTTAAACTTAAAATCATACCACATAATGCTTTTACAGGGCTTGCAGAAGTGTGTGACTAACTCCCTTAATACAGGAGAACTCAGGTAAACAAGTAGAAGCCATTAAAGCAGATACAAAAATAACACAAACATTCTTTAGAGAATTACAGGGAAAAAATGAGCAAAAAGGTGAAGAAATTGAATAAAACCATATAAGATTAAAAAATGAAAATTGAGACAATAGAGAAATCACAAAGATAGACAACCCTGGAGATAAGAAACCTAGAAAAATGATCAGGAGATGTAGACTAAAGCACCACCAACAAGAATAAGTGATAGAAGAGATAATCTTATTGGCAGAAGATATGATAGAAAACCTTGACACACCAGTCAGAGACAATGCAAAATTCAGAAATCTCCCAATGCAAAACATGCAGGAAACCTAGAACACGATGAGAAGACCAAATCCAAGAAAAATAAGGATAGAAAATACAGAAGATTCACAAATAAAAGCCCCATTAAATATCTTCAAGAAAATTATAGAAGAAAACTTCTCTAACCTAAAGAAAGATATGATCATGACCATACAGCCTACAAAACTCCAAGTATATTGGACCAGAAAAGAAATTCCTCCCGATGCATAATAGTCAAAACACCTAAAGTTCGAAAAAAAAAAAAAAATACTAAAAGCAGTAAGGGAAAAAGTACAAGTAACATATAAAGGCAGACCAATCATAATTTCAACTGATTTCTCAACAGAGACTATGAAAGCTAGAAGATCCTAGAAGACAGGCATTATACGGACCCTAAAAGAACATGAGTGCCAGCCCAGATTACTATATCCAGCAAAACTCTCAAATACCATAGATGGAGAAATCAAGATATTCTAGGACAAAACCAGATTTACACAATATCTGTCCACAAATCCAGACCTAGAAAGGATAATAGATGGAAAACTCCAACAGAGGAAGGGAAACTACATCCTAGGAAAAACAAAACAAAAAATAATAATAATATTCTTGCAACAAACCCAAAAGAAGAATAGCACACAAACATAATTCTTCCTCTAAAACAAAAATTGCAGGAAACAGCAATCACTATTCCTTAATATCCACTAAAAACAATAGACTCAATTCCCTAATAAAAAGACATAGAGTATCAGACCAGATATGTAAACAGGAACCAGCATTTTGCTGCATACAGGAAACTCGTCTCAGCAACAAAGACAGGCACTATCTCAGAGTAAATGGCTGGGAGAAAAACTTTCCAAGAAACGGTTTCAAGAAACAAAGCAGAGTAGCCATCCTAATATCGAATAAAATAGATTTTAAACCAAGATTTATCAAAAAAAGGAAGGATACTTTTTACACACCAAAGAAGAAAAATTATCAAGATGAACTCTCAATCCTGAACATCTATGCTCCAAGTGCAAGGGAACCCACACTCATGAAAGAAACTTTACTAAAGCTTAAAGCATATATTACACCACACACAACAATAGTGGGAGACTTCAACACTCCACTCTCATCAAGGACGGTGCATGGAAGCAGACTCTGAACAGAGATACAGTGAAACTAACACAAGTTATGAAATCAAATGGATTTAACAGCAATCTATAGAACATTTCCTCCTAAAACAAAAGAATATACCTTCTTCTCAGCACCCCATGGCACCTTCTTCAAAATTAGTACATATTTGGTCACAAAACAGGCCTCAAGAGATACAGAATATTGAAATAATCCCATGCATTCTATCAGATCACCATGGACTAAGGCTGATCTTCAATAACAACAAAAACAACAGAAAGCCCATATACACATGGAAGCTAAACCATGCTCTACTCAATAATAACTTAGTCAAGGAAAAAATAAAGAAATTCAAGACTTTATAGAATTGAATTAAAATGATGGCACAACATAATCAAACTTATGGGATACAATGAAAGCAGTACTAGGAGGAAAACTCTGAGCTTTGATTGCCTCCAGGGGAAAACTGGAGTGAGCATACACTAACAACTTGACAACACAGCTGAAAATTCTAGAACAAAAAAGCAAATATACACAAAAGGAGTAGACAGCAGGTAATAATCAGACTCAGAGCTAAAATCAACCAAATATAAACATAACGAACTATAAAAAGAATCAATTAATTCAGGACCTAGTTTTTGAGAAAATCAACAAGATTGATAATCCCCTACTTAGAGAGCACAGAGAGATTATCCAAACTAACAAAATCAGAATTGAAAAGGGAGATATAACAACAGAAACTGAGAAAATTCAAGAAATCATCAGATCCTACTACAAGACTATACTAAAAAAAAAAAAAGTTAAACCACGATCAGATAAACCATCTAAACAGTCCTATAACACTAAAGAAATAGAAGCAGTCATTAAAAGTCTCCCAACTGAAAAATGCCCAGGACAAATAGGTTTTAGTGCAGAATTCTATCAAAGCCACAGTTACACTCATACATAAACCATTCAGAGACCCTACAAAGAAAGAGAACTTCACACCCATTTCAATCTTGAACATTAATGCAAAAATACTCATATTCTTTTTGGCAATACAATTACTGCAAACCAAATCCAAGAACACATCAAAATGATCATTCATTGTGAACAGTAGATTCTATTCCAGGGATGCAGGAATGAGTCAATATACAGAAATCCATTAATGTAATCCACCATACAAACAAACTTAAGGATAAAAAAAACCAAAAACAACAACAACAAAAAAAAAACATTGTCATCTCATTAAATGCTGAGAAAGCATTTGACAAAATTCAACATTCCTTCATGTAAAAACTATTGGAAAGATCAGGAATTGAAGGTCCATACCTAAACATATTAAAAGCAATATAGAAAAAACCAATAGCTAACATCAAACTAAATGATGAAAAACTTGAAGCAGTCTCACTAAAATCAGGGAGTAAACAAGGGTGCCCACTTTCCCCTTACCTATATAAAATACTACTGAAGAAACTGGGCATAGCAATTAGACAACAAAAGGAACTCAAATGGATACAAATTGGAAAAGAAGTTAAAATATCATTAATTGCTCTCACTGCCCCAGAAACAACTCACAGACTGTATGAAGTCCAAGAAATAAAGAAAAGAAAACAAAACAAAACAAAAAAAATGTTTACACAACAAGAAAACTTTCACTATTTCCATGTTACATTTTGTTTTACATGTACTTTATGCTAATTGTAACTATTAAGTTTTCAATGCATACTATCAAACCTTTAAAAAAAATCAAGTACTGACTAAAAAATATATTCATATATTTTTATGTAAAAATTATTTTAAAATCTGAAAAAAAGAACTGACAAAAATGTATTGTATAATTTTATGCAAAAAATGCTTAAAATCTGTACATTTATCTTTATTTTGTAAAATAAAGTTGTTTGAAAAAATATCATTAATTGTATACCATAAGATAATATACTTAAGTGACCCTAAAAGTTCTACCAGAGAAATCCTAAAGATGATAGACAACTTCAGCAAAGAGACTGGATATAAAATGTACTAAAACAAATAGGTACTCTAACTCTACTCAAAGGGTAACCAGGCTGAGAAAGAAATTAGGGAAACGACATCCTTCGTAAACATCACAAATGATTTATAATACCTTTGTGTGATCCTATCCAAGCAAGTGAAATATTTGTATCACAAGAACTTCATGTCTCTGAAGAAGGAAATTGAACAATATTTCAGAAGCCGGAAAGATCTCCCATGCTCATGGATTAGAAGGTTTAATGTAGAAGGAAATGTCATCCTGAGACTACTCTACACAGTGACCCATGCCATTTGTAGCTACCAAACCCAGTCACTGTTGCTGATGAACAAGAAGTGTTTGCTAGCAGGAGCCTGATATGGATGTCTATTGAGAGGCTCTGCCAGAGATTTACTGATACAGATAAGGGTGTTTTCAGCTAACCATCAGACTTGGCAAGGGAACCACAATAAAGGAGTTAGAGAACGGGCTAAAGGATCTGAAGCGGTTTGTAAACCCATAGGATGAACAACAATATCAACCAACCAGATGTACTAGAGCTCTCAGGGAATAAACCATTATGTAGAGTGACCAATGGCTCCATCTGTATATGTTGCAGAGGATGGCATTGTCTGGCATCAATAGGAGGAGAGGTCCTTGGTCCTGTGAAGGCTCCATTCCCCAGTGTAGGGTAATGCCAGGGTGGTGAGGTGGGAGTAGGTAGGTGGAAGAAGGAACATCCTCATAGCAACAAGATGAGGAGGTATGGGAGAGGGAAAAACTTGGAAAATACATAACATTTAAATTGTAAATACATAAAAAAATCCAATAAAAAAGAAATATTGAATTCAAGAAATATTAAATATATTATAAAAAATGAAAAGAGGTTTTTTTTAACATTTTTCTTTATCCATGATATATTACTTTTATAAGATATAAAAATACATGTATTCAATAGTTGACTTTTTAATGTGAACCCCTTATTGAGAGATGAAAAGACAAGTGAAAATACCATAAACTACATGAGAGAACATTAATAGTAAAACAGAATGAGAGTTTAAAGTAGATATCTATTGTTTGCTTGTGTATATTCCTTTGTTACTTATTATTGACTGCTATGCTATGGACATTAATTTGGTAATACTAATACACATAAAGACTGCTAAAACAAGAACAACAGCAAAGCTTATTTTCACTCTCAATAATTGACTGAATAAATCAACTTTATTTATTGGAGCCATTTATTGAACCTAGAGGAAAACTTGAGGTGTATTAGGTGTGAAGAGTTTGTTGAGCCCTATTTTATCTCATTATTAATGAGGAAAGTTGCTTAAGGGTCATTCTTACAAATTCCACATAATGACTTGTTTATTGATTATTGATTTAAAGTGAAGACTAAGGACAGTGATTGCTCTGATTTCATGCAATTCTCAGTAGAAAATATTTCAAAAGTTGTATCCCAGGAATCTCTATTAATACACATAAACACAATCTCAGAGAATTCTATTCAGTTTGTGATGTGACACAGAATTTCACCCAGACCACAAGTTAATTTTAATTGCCTTCTTCAGAGCCCCCTTCACATCCTTATTTCTCAAACTATAGATCAGTGGGTTTAACATAGGAATCACAACTGTATAGAAAACAGAGGCCATTTTATCTGTGTCCATGGAGTAACTTGAGCTGGGTCGGAAATACATAAAAAGCAGAGTTCCATGAAAGATGGCCACAGCCATGAGGTGGGAGGCACATGTGGAAAATGCTTTGCGTCTGCCCTCAGCAGAGTTCATCCTGCAGATGGTAGCAATGATGTAGCAGTAGGAGAGAAGAACAGTGATAATGCTGCACCCGACCACACAGCCAATGAATGTGAACATTACTATTTCATTGATGGATGTATCTGAGCAGGAAATGGCCAGTAAGGGTGGAATGTCACAGAAAAAGTGGTTGATGACATTTGAATTGCAGAATGACAGTCGGAATGTGCAGGATGTGTGGATTGCTGAATCCACCAAGCCTACTGCATAGGCAACAGCCACGAGCTGGATGCAGACCTTCTTGGACATTGCAATTGTATAGAGCAGGGGATTACAGATGGCAACATAACGATCATATGCCATGACAGCTAGCATGAGACATTCTACATCTGCAAAGGCTCCGAAAAAATACATTTGAACAGCACATAAATTATAAGCAATTCTTTTCTCTTTAGACAAGAAATCAGCCAGCATCTTAGGAGAGACTGTAGAAGAGTAGCAGATGTCACAAAAGGACAAATTGCTCAGGAAATAGTACATAGGTGTGTGAAGCCTGCTGTCCAGCTTAATTAATATGACCATCCCCAGGTTAGCAATTACAGTTATGCTATAAACAAGGAAGAAGAAAGCAAAGAGGCCCTGTTGCACATCCCGTCTGCCAGAAAGTCCTAAGAAGACAAAATCTGTAAACATGGTGAAGTTCTCAAAAGTCATTTTTGTGATCTGGAAATGCTAGGATAAGAATAAAGCAAAAAAAGTTGACATTTATAGTTTTCTCTAAGTTCATAGTCAGACTCTTGATATTTTTGTTTAATAAAATTAAAAATTGATAAAATTGCAAGTGCTTGAAGTATGCTGACTCAATGTCAATTAGGAAAATTAGAGCATTTATAATATCTATGTAGCTCTCTTTAGAATATGTAGCAGCTATTCATCTGAATTTATCCACATGAAATTTTTTGTACTTATATCCACATGATTTTTAATCAAACAGAAATACACTATAAGAACTTTGGCTCTTTTTTTATAGGTAACAATGTAGATATTCTCAGATATACTGGCTATGTATCTCCTATCAGTTTATGAAGAAAACAGATCTCTTTACATAACAATTGTTATTTTTATGAGTTAAAAATGTTGCTGTGTCCTCTACAATTTATAAGCATAATTAATATGGATACTGAAAGTCACAATTCTTATCCCTTCCTTCTTTAAACCCATGGGGCATTCTTCAGTGTGTCACAGTTACTTATAGGTAAAACACACACATAATGAAACCCTTTAAATTTGATCACTAGTTTCAGTAATAGTTCTGCATCTACTATAACTTGGGGTCTAGGAATTGAGATCCATTCAAATAAGATGGTAGATCGCTTGAAGTGGACAGAAAGAGCTTCATGAGTATAATTCCTAAGCACAGAGACAGAATACTGTCAGAAACTGCTCTCCACCCTAATCATGCTGCTAGCAGAAGTGGAAAAAAATAATCAAAGAGATAATCCAATAGTTGAGTCCTAATCAAGACAAATTTTCATACTGTGAACTCCTATTTGTTGTGGAAACAGCTGATGAGAAAACTACTCCCTGTTCACTCTCAGAACTCAGATTTGTGTATGAGTGTTGTGCCTTCCTATATTTCCAAACAGTCTTGCACTGTTTTACTGTGTCCTATTTCATTTTGACTTTCATGCAGCCATTAGCCAACTGACCTATATTTAAAATTTAATAGTTCCTGAGAACTTCCAATTAAAGCCCGTGTCTCACTATTTCATTATTGCTCTTTAATAAACCATCTACATATATAAATGAAACTTGAGAGATACCATTTTTATGTTCATAGTGACATTAACACAGTAAGTTCATTTATATATATAATATTTATAATATATATAAATATATATGAAACATCAAAAAATGATTAATAAAATACATGCATTCAAAAATTGAAAAATTATTATGTAGATCACAGATTTCTAAAACATACATGATTTGCTTTATGTATATCAGTATACTTATCAAATAATTTTATATAATATAATAATTTTATATAATATTTAAGATTCATAAAATTCCTTTTTTATTTTTAAAATAATAAATAAAATTTGTCAACTTCCAATGTCTATCTTAATATATTTGGTCTCCATGTTATTTTGTTAAAGATTAAAATGCTTAGTATTTAAAGTAGACACTTACCTTATTTCATATCTGCTTTTATAAATATATTTGGTGTAAATGAAAAATAAGCCAACTTGTAATGCATATGTGTAAAACAGTAAACATGTCTATACACAATCCAGGACTAGAGATGTTAGTGTATATATTTCTGTAAGTACTCTCTAATCACCTGCATTATAAGCCTCTATTCATGGTCCCCGAGTGCCTAAGACTTGGTCTCTTAGGAATAAGAGAAAATTATAATAACATGGATGAACACTATGATTTCATACAATTGGGTGATAAGTGCACTCTTATTATCAATTTTAAAATATTTCTATGTAGCTAATTTCCTATCTTACCTTTAATAAAATGACTCCAATTAATTTTGCATTCATTAATTTCTGATTGTCACTTCCTATATATATTTTATAATGGTACAAAGCAGGAAACTATTGCATATCTGTACATATTTACACTCACACCCAAAATACAATAAAGTCATGCACTGCAATAAATGTATTCATATTTCATTTTGAAGAAAGCTAATGTTATTTGTTCATATCCTAAAGATGACTAGCTATTATTTTTGTTTGAACTGGTGGCTATTTTTATGTAAATTGATTAGAGTTCCCACCCCTTCATTCTCCCAACCTTTTCTCACCTAGCTTTCTATATGTATCCAATCCACTTCTGTATCTCATAATAAAATAAACAAGTTTATAAGGAATAATAATAATTATATGTATATATATATATATATATATATATATATATATATATATATATATATATAATGAAAGTTAACACATCTAATTGGATAAAACTAATGGAAGAGTGTGAGAGTAGACACAAAATTAAAGAGACAAACTCTTTGATATCCTACAGAATCTAATAAAAACACTGAATTTTAAGTAATAAGTGATATCACAAAGTAAACTTTTTGCATGTAATTAAATATCAAATATTATTAAATATTATTAAAGGCAAGGCATTGTTTCTATGTATATTTTTACTTTTATTTTTTAATTATTCTATTGAATATTCTCTATATTTACATTTTGAATGTTATCCCCTTCCCAGCCACTTGTTTTTCTGATGCTTTCCATATTGTTTGGCTTATATCAAGTTCTTAATGTCAGGGTATATTTAAGTGTCTAAAATTGCACATTTAAATGTTAAATAATATATATCTTAATGTGCCTTTATGTTGCATAATGTGTCTGAATTATTCTTTTGGCTTGTATATGTATGTGTGAGTGTGTGTTTCTTAATGTTATGAAATGTCCTGGCTTCTATAAAGCCACAATAAGTAATATATGAGACTGTGATATTTTAATTTTGAAAAAAGTAAATCACTGTAACATTTAAAAAATTTTTTGTTGTTTCAATTTCATTTTTTTATTATTTTGATTTTTGGATATAGTGTTTTCCTTACTAAGTAAGCCAGTTTTGATGAACCTTACTGTGTAAATCAGGCTGACCTTAAATTCCTGGCAGTCCTTCTAACTCTGCCTGACCAGTACTAAATTGTCATTTTCCAGATGATGAACTGAACATTCAGTTGCCAAGACTTTTACTGGAATACTCAGTGAAACTTCACACTTAATTTTTGATGTCTTTCCATAGGGTATACTTCAGAGAGTCTTTACTGCTTTCTTTTTTATTCATTTTATGTATTCACTATAGGTGCCACTCACTGACCCCAACCAAGTCATACCCTCCCTTAATCCTTTTAGTACCCTCACCCCTTTCTACCCTGAGAGTGTGGGACCCTTCCTGGCTATCCCTTCACCCTGGCATACCAAGTCTCTGAGGATGTAGGTGCATCCTCTCCCACTGAGGTCAGACAAGGCAGCCTAGCTACAAGAACATATCCCAAGGACAAGGCAATAGCTTTTGAGAAGATCCCACATCAGTTGTTCAGGTTCCACTTGAAGACCAAGCTGCACATCTTCTACATATGTTTGGGGAGGACTATACCCAGCATGTATATGCTCTTTAGATAGTACTTCTGTCTCTGAGAACCCAAAGGATCAGATTAGTTGACTCTGTTGGTCTTCATAGTAAGTTACTAGCTCCTACAGTGCCTGTCATCCTTCCCCTTATCTTTCCATAATCATCTCCAAGTTAAACCTAATGTTTGGTTGTGGGTGCCTACATCTGTCTCAGTCACCTGCAGAGTTGAACTTCTCAAACTTTAGCTATTCTAGACTCCTCCCTTCAAGCATAGATCCTGTAAAATCCTCTGACAAAATCCAGCACTGTTTCATCTTAAGATCTTGGAGAGATCAGAGATACAAGGCATATACCTACACATAATCAAATCAATATAGAGAAAGCCAAAGAAAATAATCACAGGAGGAGGGAGAGAGGTATCTGGGTGGAGTGGAATGGGGGAACATGATCAGGTATTGTGGAGGGAACAGGACTTAAGCCCAAAGGGCCAGCAGAAAGAATTAAAACAGGCAACCTCAGGAGGAAGGAGGTGGAAGGAGGACCATCTAGAATGCCCCAGATATCTGGGTGGTGAAAGACTCTTAGGACTCCAAGGCAGGGACCTTAGATTAAATGCCTTATAATGGGGAGAGATAATTTCTAAAGTCCACTTCCAGCAGAAAGGCAGAACATCAAGTAGAGGAATGTGGTAGCTATTATGAAGTCAAAAATTTTGACCTATAATTGTCTGGTCTGAAAGACCTTCAGGAACAAAAATGGGGAAGGGCCTGGGAAAAAGAAGGTTTAGTAATAGGCCCAAAGTTGAGATCCAGGTCAGGGGAAGGCCCCAAGGTCTAACATTATTACTGATACTATATTGTGCTTACAAACAGGAGTCTATCCTGACTGCCCTCCAAGTGACCCAACAAACAATTGAAAAAGTCAGATGCAAATATTTATTTATACCCAACCAATGGACAAAAGCTGGTGACCTCTGTGATTAAATTAGAGAAAAACTGGAAGACACTGAAGTGGAAGGCAATCTCATAGGAAGACTAGCAGTCTCAACTCACCTAGACTCTGGCATCTCTCAGA
Organism: Micromys minutus; assembly: GCF_963924665.1. Taxonomy (NCBI): domain Eukaryota; kingdom Metazoa; phylum Chordata; class Mammalia; order Rodentia; family Muridae; genus Micromys; species Micromys minutus. Next base: position 58,050,755 of record NC_137982.1, read on the forward strand.
CACTGAACCAACAACCAGGTAGCAAATGCCAGCTGATATGAGTCCTTCAACACATATACAGCAGAGGGCTGCCAGATATGAAATGAGTTAGAGAAGATAGATTTAAACCTCAAGAGGCTGGAGACCCCAGAGAAGGGGAGGTATGGTGGGTTGGAAATATTCTTTTCAAGATGGGGGCAAGTGGTATGTGTGGAATGTGTAACAGAGGGTGGACGGAGAGGGGAATAAAGTCTCTTCTGTAAAAATAGATTACAGAATACATTAAAAATAAAAATATAAAAGAAAAACAAACTAAATTGAGAGAATATTAAAGCAATTCCACTAAAATCAGGGACAAGGCAAGGCGACTCACTCTCCCCAACCATTTCTTTTTTAAATTATTATTTTTATTGGATATTCCCTGTATTTACATCCCAAATGTTATACCCTTCTCCTCACACACACATTCCCCTGCCCCTTCACCTACTTCTATGAAGGTGCTCCTTCTCCCAATCACCCTCTCCACCTCAGTGCCATGACATTCCCCTACACTGGGAAAATGTGCCTTCTTCCCATTTATTCAATATACTACTTAATGTTCTAGTCAGAGCTATAAGAGATGATATGAGAGTAAACAAAAGTAAAGCCAAAAATTCAACTTCAATTCTATTTAGTGATCTCTGGCACCTGTTTTACATGGTGTGTTTGTGTGTGTGTGTGTGTGTGTGTGTTGAAAGTCATTTCATCTGTGGGTATGCATTAGCATGTTCATGTAAAGGCCAGACTAACATTTTTTTAAGCCCTGCTTATTGGTTCTAATATGGTCTCTCATAGCTACCAGGCTCCATGATCAAAAGCATGCTACCTCATAAAACAACAGAATAAACAACAATCTAGAAAATTCAGATGAACCACCCTTCTCCAAATTTTCAGACAAAAATCCCCATTTTTTTCATCTATGACATTTCTACCAATCTTACCTGAATTTCCCAATTTTTCCCATCTACTCATTTATAAACTTCTTCTCTGTAGACCATCCTTTTCTGACAACTACTTTTACACTGTCTCATTTTTTAATTTTTCTAAGTTCCCTGGAATATAGTGTTTTTTTCTCCAAAGTCCAACATTTCTTCCTCCCAGTCAACTCTCTATACATTTCGTTAAGACCCAGTCACAAATCTCTCTCCATGGACCACCTTTCTCATCTGTCATCTTTTCATCATCCCTCCATTAAAACTGAACTCTTCTTCTAGGCATGGTTTATTTTACTTTCTTCTCTCCTGTATCCAAGGGTTCTAGTAATTTTCTCATGAGGCAGCTTTGGCTCACATTACAAGCCACCTTCCCCTGTAGTAAAATCATTTTCCAGCCTCAAATATATTCTCCCGTCAGCTCCTTCCATATGCCTTCCTGACTTCCTTAGACGCTTGCTCTCATATGTGACAGAACAATAGATTGTTGTCCTAAGGGTTGTAGCTTATGTCTTTGTACCCTCCTTCTTACCCATTAACACCCTCTGTATGATTGTAGATATCAGCACCCAATGATTCCCACCACTGCCACTTAGAGCTCTTGTTGCAGCTTCTCTGCTCATCATTAAATTTAATAAAATGATCTCAAGATGCCTACTCATTGTGTATTCCCTGTGACTCCTTTCAAAGCTGATCACCTATAAAAGACTTCATTCCATGCCCAAATCCGGATCTCTGTCTCTTCCAACTCTCTCATTGAAAATGTACCAACTCCACATCAGATAGAGGCCTAATATCCAAGGTATACGAAGAACTCCAAAAGCTAGACACCAGAGAATCAAACAACACTATTAAAAAATGGGTACAGAGCTAAACAAAACATTCTCAATTGAGGAATATGGAATGGCTGAGGAACATATAAGGAAGTGCTTGACATCCTTAGCCATCAGGGAAATGCAAATCAAAACAACCCAGAGATTCCACCTCACACCAGTAAGATTGGCCAAGATCCAAAACTCAGATGACAGCAGATGCTGGTGAAGTTGTGGAGAAAGAGGAACACTTCTCCACTGTTGGAGGGTGGTAAACTGATACAACCACTCTGGAAATCAGTCTGGTGATTCCTCAGAAAATTGGACATAGTACTACCTGAAGATCCAGCTATTCCACTTCTGGGCATATACCCCAGAGACACTCCAATATACAACAAAGACACATGCACCACAATGTTCATAGCAGCTCTATTTATAATAGCCAGAAGCTGGAAAGAACCCAGATGTCCTTCAGTAGATGAATGGATACAAAAATTGTGGTACATTTACACAATGGAGTACTACTCAGCTATCAGAAACAATGACTTAACCAAATTCTTAAGAAAATGGTTGCATCTATAGAATATCATCCTGAGTGAGATAACCCAGTCACGAAAGAACAGACATAATATGCAGACACTGATAGTGGGATGCTAACCCCAGAGGCTCGCACTGCCCCAGAAACAACTCACAGACTGTGTGAAGCTCAAGAAAAAAAGAAAACAAAAAACAAAAATCAGAAAACAAAAAACAACAACAACAACAAAAAAAAGTTGACTAATTCCAGGTTACATCCTGTTTTACATGTACTTTTTGCTCATTGTAACTAGTAAGACCTTAATGCAGAGTATCAAACCCTAAAAAAAAAAAAAAAAAAAAAAAAAAAAAAAAAAAAAAAAAAAAAAAAGCCAAGCACTGACAAAAATGTATTTGTATTCATTTATGCAAAAAGTTTAAAATGCTTTTTTTATCTTTGTTTTTTAAAATAAAGTTAAAAAAAAAAAAAAAAAAAAAGTCCCTCTCCTTTCAAATTTGTCCTTTACTCAACCCTTCTATCAGACTCCCATTTCCATGACTTTACCCAACTCCATTTAGTTATGGAATGAAACCACAGATACTGTTATGCTGCACCCTGTACCCACTCAAGAAAGTCCTCATCAACTTCAGACCTCATGTTCTACAAAGATTGCTCTTCTTTTCTTTGAAAGACCTCAGAGTTGTAGGATATGCCTTTGTATCTTATGCTTCCTTCATCTAAGTAGACTCATTGCTCTCATACACTACCAGTCAACAGGCAGAATTACCTTCAGATTTTCATGTCTCCAAGGGTTCCTCATTAACATCTTCCAGACCCAAAATATGCTTTCAATATTATCTTAACATTCTCAGCCATGTGGAGGAAACAGATTTCTCCACACAAAAGGAAACATAATAATCAATTACTCTCACATTTTAACCTGCTTCAGGCCACTGTTTTAACTTTCAAGAGCAGCCATTCCATTGCAGGTTCATGAAGCCAGTGTTACCAAGGGAAATAATATGGTCAAAATGGCCATTTAGTTTGGCTGTCCTTTGCATTTTCTACTTCTTCCACTTCCTAACTTAAAGAATCTATGCTTAAAGATTCTATCAATAACTGTCCACAAGATGGTGAACATGTCTTAAAGCAAGATATTCTCTAATACCTACACCAGCTTTTTTATCCTATGACTAAATCCCCCAATCTAAACCCCTCTCTCTACAGAAGGCAAAACCGTTTTTAAACACTGAATTGTGTTTGAGTAATTCACCCAAAACCAAGCCCATCTCTCCCCTGTACTTAACCAATCCACCAAGCCTGATTTTTTAAATCAGATTCAATGGGAAGTCCATTTTACACACATGCCCACTTTCAAATGTTTCAATTATATTTTTTCCATTAGTACCTGTTCTGGATATGTTGATGCACCCCCTACAACCAACAAGAGAACAACACCTGCAACATATCTTTTAACAACTAATGTTGTTTCCCAATTGAGAATCCTCACATTTTTCTAATCTGATAACAGCCCTGAACTCACCTCACAATTACCTAAACTCTTACCTGAGTCTTAGATATCCCATGGTACTTACCATCCCCAATCTAGAAAAGTAGAACATATTAGTAGACCACCTAAAGTAACAGTGTCTCTGACTATACTTATATCGAACAAACCTACTACGCTAGTACTCTTTCATCTCTAACCTATGCCACATTATATCTCCAGTAGAGAAAAATTTTACATTAGTCAAGGCAGGTATGATATACTAATGAAAAACTGGGAGTTTTCCCAGGGAGACATTTTTAAGCTTGTGGAGATTAGGGTTACGTTTCTCAGTAATGAAAACCTGGATCCAGGAACCTGTAGTCATCCAACCACAGCCACTGGTAGCCAAACTGAAGATACTCTGTTATCTAGCCTTAAGTAAGAATGGGAAGATAAAATGAGTAAGCAACTCCCAGGGAAGTATTCAGAGCCTAATCAATTATAGAATCAGTCAGACTTCTAGAGATATAGGTAACAGCACAATTTAAAAGCATATAACACTTCCTGAAATTCCCCTAATTGAAAATAAAAGCTGGGACTGCAGGTCCAACAGGTGTCTCTATTCTTGAATTGGGAGACACTTGCATGCAAGAAATTCAGATGAATAAACATTCCCAGAGATGTTTCTTCTAGTGTAACGGGAGTCTTTTTGTCTGCATAGCTCCTAACATGTCAAGATACTTCTTTCTAGCGATAATCACACTGCAACTAATCCCTCATGAACTGACCAAATTCTACTGGGTTTTCCCAAAAACAGATATACTAGGGCTGCCTTACTGCCTATTATTGATTTTTTTTCAAATAATTTTTGTTAGAGCAGATTAGTGATTCTACCACTGTCCTTGGAAAAAAAACATTATGCTCATCCTACAGAAAAAAATGAGTTCTTTGATTTTTGTTCTCCAAGAAGTTAGCATGATTTTAGGAATAAGAAATGGGCTTTATAACTTTTTAAAGGACATAAACAAAACAGAGAAACAGTGACATTCAGAGAGGCTATAAATCAAATGGATTTAATAGGTGTCTACAGAATATTTCACCCCAAAACAAAAGAACACAACTCCTACTCATTACTTCTTCTTGTTAAAAGTATGGGAGAGAGCAGGTATTCAAGGCCCATACCTAAACATAATAACATCAATTTACAGCAAACAAACAGACAATATCAAATTAAATAGACAGATACTTGAAGCAATCCCACTAAAATCAGGTGCCAACTCTCCCCATAACGAATAAATAGTGTACTTGAAGCTGTAGCTAGATCAAGAAGACAACAGAAATAATATCAAGGGATAAAAAATGCTAAAGAAGTCAAGGTATCACTATTTGCATATAATATGGTATATGTAAGTGACCCAAATTTTTTAGAAGAGAACATCTACAGCTTATAAACAACTTCAGCAATGTGACTGGATATAAAGTTAAATCAAACATATCAGTATTCTTACTTTATACAATTGAGAAACAGCACTCTTCACTATAGCCAAAAAATAATATAAAATATCTTAGGGTAAGTCTAACCAAACAAGGGAACCATCTGTATTACAGTAACATCAGGTCTCTCAAAGAAAGGAATCAAAGAAGATCTCAGAAAATGGAGGGATCTCCCATGCTAATTTATTGGCAAAATTAATATAGTGAAAAGGTCATGCTACCAAAACCAATCTACAGACTCAACACAATACCCAGCAAAATCCCAACACAATTCTTCAAAGACATGAAAGTAGAAATTTTCAAATTGATTTGAATACTAAAAAACTCAGAAGAGAAAAACAATTTTTGTTTGTTTTTCTTTTTTTTATTGAAGAACTTATTTTTTTAAAAAAACAAAGATAAATGTACAATTTTTCAGCATTTTTGCATAAAAGTATACGAATACATTTTGTCATTGCTTGGCTATTTTTTTGAAGGTTTGATAATGTGCATTAAGATCTTACTAGTTACAATGAGCCTAACATACAGGTAAAACAAGAAAAGAAAAAAAAAAAAAAGAAAAGAAAACTTTGACTAATTCCAGGCAAAAACAAATCTTAACAATAAAAGAACTTCTTGGGGAAATCACCATCCCTGACTAAAGTTATACTACAGAGCAATAATAATAAAAACTGGATAGTATTGGTATAGATACAGACATATTGATCAATGAAATATAATTGAAGACCCAGAAATAAAAAAATAAAAAAAATAAAAAAAAACACTTATGGACATTTGATCTTTGACAAAGAAGCCAAAAATATACAATGCAAAAAAGAAAGCATCTTCAATAATTGGTTCTGGTCTAACTGGCAGTCTCTAAGTAGAAATGAAAACACATCCATATTTGTTATCTTGCACCATCTCAAATCCAAGTGTATCAAGGACCTCAACAGTAAACCGGATACATTGAATCTAATAAAACAGAAAGTGGGAAAAAGCCTCAAATTCATAGGCATTGCATGGAGTGGAATTTCCTAAACAGAACTCCAGTGGCTCAGATTCTAAGATCAAGAATATATCGGACCTCGTAATATTGGAAAGCTTTTGTAAGGCAAAGTACATAGCCCATAGGAGAAATAAAAAATCTACAGATTGGAAAAAATAACTTCACTAACCCTCTATCTGATAGAGGGCTAATACTGAAAATATATAAAGGACTCAAGAAGCTAACCACCAAGAAAATAAACAACCTAATCAAAAAATGTGGTATAGAACTTGACAGAAAATTCACAACAGAGGAATATCAAATTGCTGAGAAATAACTAAAGAAATGTTAAAAGTCCTTAGTCATCAAGAAAATACAAATCAAAATGATCCTGAGATTCCACCTTATACCAATCAGATTGGACAAGATTAAAACCTCTGGTGACAGGTATGTGGATAAAGAAGAACACTTCTCCATAACTGATGTAATTGCACACTGGTACAAACACTCTGGAAACCAACCTGGAAGTTTCTCAGAAAATTGGAAATAGATCTACTTGAAGACCCATCTATACCGCTCATGGGTTATACCCAAAAGATACCCCATGATGCCACAGAGGACATGTTCTACTATGTTTGTTGTGGCCTTGTTTGTGATAGCTAGAAATTGGAAACAACCCAGATGTCCCACAACAGAAGAATGGATACAAAAATGTGGTTAATTAATACAATGGAATAATACTCAGCTACTAAGGACATCCTGAGTTTTGCAAGCAAATGGATGGAACTAGAGAATATCAACCTGACTAAGGTAACTCAGACCTAAAAGGACATGCATGGTATGTATTCACTAATAAGTGGATATTAGCACAAAAAGAATACCCAACATACAATCAACAAAACTCGAGAGTTAACAAGCTGAAGGACCTAAGTGAGAATGTCTTAATCCCACTTGTTAGGAAGAATAGAGAAATCTCAGAAAAGGGTGGAGGGAGAAGAGATCTGGGTGTAAAAGGGAACAGGATAGGGAAGAGGGGAACATGATTAGGTATTGGGTAGGCAGAACAGGACTGAGCCCTGAGGGCCAGCAGAAAGAATTGAAGCATGCAACCTCAGGAGGTAGGAGGTAAGGGGACCTTCTAGAATTTGCCAGAGACCTGAGAGATGAGGGACTCTCAGAACTCAAAGGGAGGGACCTTAGATGAAATGCCCTATGGTGGGGAGATCAAACACGTAGAGTTCACCTCTGGTAGAAAATGGAGTGATGGGTTCCCACATCTAAATTCCAGTCTACACTATGACCATAATTGTTTCTGCCTGATAGGCCCAAATTTGGATCCAGCTCAAGGGGAGGCCTCAAAGCTTTACATTATTACTGATTCTATGGTATGCTAACAAAGAGGGGCCTATTATGACTGACCTCTGAAAGGCTCACCAAGCAGCTGTGTCATATGCAGACATTTACACACAATCAATGGACAGAATCTGGTAACCCCTGTGGTTGAATTAAGGAAAAACTGGAAGAAACTGAGGAAGATGGCCACCCTATAATAGACCAGCAGTATCAACTAAGATGGACAGACCTCTGTGATATCTCAAACACTAAGCTACCAACCAGGCAGCATACTACATGAACTGATATGAGTCCCCCAACACATATTGAGCTAAGGAATGCTGGGACTGGGTTCAGTCAGAGAAGATACATCTACCCCTTAAGAAACTTGAGGCCCTCAGTCTTTCTTATAAGGGAGAACAAAACACTCACCAAAGGAAATACAAGATCAAATAGAGGATCAGGGATTAAAGAAAAGATCATTCAGAAACTGCCTCACCTGGGGATCCAGCCCATATGCATCCACCAAACCCAAGCACTATTGCTGATGCCAAGAACTGCTTACTGGCAGGAACCTGATATGGATGCCTCCTCAGAGGCTCTGCCAGAGTCATACAGATACAGTTGAGGATGTTTGCAGTTAACCATTGGACAGAACAGGGAAGAGCTAAAGGAAGGACTGAAGAAGGTGAAGGGTTTGCAACCTCATGAGAAGAGCAACATTATCAACTAACCAAACCCTCCAGAATACCTATGGACTAAAAAACCAACCATTGTGCACACATGAAGAGACCCATAGCTCCAGTTGCTTATGTAGCAGAGGATAGGATTGTCTGGCATAAATGGGAAAAGATGCCTTTGATCCAGTGAAAGAGTGTTTTCCCTGTGTAGGGAAATGCAGAGAGACTGATTTAGAGTGGATATTTGGGAAAGGGAGCACCTTCATGGAAGTAAGTAGAGGGAAGGGGAGGATAGGAGCAGGAGTAAGGAAAAACATTTAAAATGTAAACACAAAGAATATCCAATAAAAAAATTCAAAGAAGGAAGTTGTCGTTCCCGGAAGTGGGGAGGTCTGGTGAGATGGTGGTGAGGATATCCTCTTGGAGATGGGAAGGAGGATGGGATATGGAACAGAAAGCAGATGATCCATGATGGGGATAAATCTGGACTGTAAAAAAGATTAATTAATAAATTATATATATATATATATATATATGTGTGTGTGTGTGTGTGTGTGTGTATACTTGTTGCCATATATATATATATATATATATATATATATATATATATATATATGTCATTTATCCTTGTTAAATAATGAATAATATAATAACTTATGTTGAAATTTTGAAAAAGGTTAAATAAATGTTATTGTACTAAAATAAAATAAAATAAAAATAAAAATTGAATGTGTCTCTGCACTTCTGGTGTTGATAATACAAATATTGCAACACACTACCACACTGGGCTTTTTTCCCCCCAAAGGGTGGTGCATTCTATTGAATGACTGTTCCACAATGATTAGATCTTTATCAATACAGAATAATGTTATTTTATCAAGAAGTTAGACTCTAGAGAATCAAAATAATCCTATTAAAAAATGGGGTAAAGAGCCAAGCAAAGAATTCTCAACTGTGGAATATTGAATGGCTGAGAAGCACCTAAAGAAATGCTCAACATCCCTAGTCATCAGGGAAATGCAAATCAAAACAACACTGAGATTTCACCTCACACAAGTCGAAATAGCTATGATCAAAAACTCAGGTGACAGTAGCTGCTGGCTAGGATGTGGAGAAAGAGGAACACTCCTCTATTGATGGTGGGACTATAAACTGGTAAAACCACTCTGGAAATCAGTATGGCGGTTCCTCAGAAAATTGGACATAGTACTACCTGAAGAACAAGTTATTCCCAAAAGATGCTTCAACATCTAACAAGAACACATGCACAACAATGTTCATAACAGCCTTATTTATAATAGTCAGAACATGGAACAAACCCAGATGTCCTTCAACAAAGGAATGGATACAGAAACTGTGGTACACGTACACAATGGAGTACTTACTTATAATTGGATACTAGCTCAAAAACATGAGAATACCCAAGGAACTGTCCACAGTACTTATGAAGCTCAAAGACAAGGAAGGCCAGAAAGTGGATGCCTCAGTCGTTTTTAGAAGGAAGAACAAAATGTTGGTGGGAAGAAATAAAGGGACAAATAGAGGAGCAGGGGTTGGAGAAAAGGTGATCCATATATTGTCTCACCTGGGGATACACCTCATATGCGTCCAATAAACCCAAGCAGTATTGCTAATGTCAAGTAGTGCTTATTGGCAAGAACATGATATGGATGCCTCCTCAGAGGCTCTGCCAGAGCCATACTGATACAGAGAAGGATACTTGAAGCTAACCATCATACTGAACAGGGGGACCCTAATGAAGGAGCTAGAGAAAGGACTGAAGGAGTTGAAATGGTTTGCACCCAATGAGAAGAATAAAAATTATCAACTATCCAAACCTACCATAGCTCCCAGAGACTAAAACACCAATCAATGGGTTTGCATGAAAAGACCTATGGCCTGAGGCACATATGCAGCAGAAGATAGCATTTTCTGACATCAATGGGAGGAGAGGCCTTTGGTCCAGCGAAGGGTTGTTTTTTCAGAGAAGGGGAACATCAAGGTATTGATGTGGGAAAGGGTGGTTGGGAAAGGGAGCACCTTCATGGAGGCAATGGGAGGGGGAGAGGTGGGATTGTGGGGAAGGGATAACATCTAAAATGTAAATGCAGAGAATTCGCAATTTTGGGGAAAAATAATATTACTTTACCAATAGTTGCGTTTGGACTATAGGATTATCTTAACTTATTTTCTGCTCTGATACTACCTTTTGCTTTTAACAAAGCTTAATGAAAATATCTAATGTAAATTTGAAATCTAGAGATATTCCTTGTTAGTTAAGAGCACATACTACTTACTACCTTGCAGTGGACTGGATTTTGGTTCTAGCACTTAATTCAGACAACTGCCTATAACTCCAGATGCACAGTGTCTGAGACTGAACTCAAGAAGTAACTAAACCCACATATATACATGTTTTCACATAGAAAACCACATATGTACATATTTAAAAATAAAAGTATTTTTTAAAATATTTTTTCCTTTCTTTTCACATAGATCCATGTGTTTGGAGGTATTTATTTATTATAGACATCTCATTTCATGCTGATTGGTCTAAAGTCTCTCTTTCTATATACATTATTCAGTTTTATGTTGAGTGTTATCATACCTTGCAAGAAGAAGCTTTTGTTTTTAGGGTTGATTAATGTGCTGATCTATGGGTATAACATTATGTATTTAGGAATTGTGTTTGTGTTTTTTTTTTTATTTTTTTATTTTTTTGCTATATTCTGTAGCAAAGTAATGTAATATTCTCTTAAGTAATGAGTTGAATGTTTTTTTCTTTCTATATCAATAATGTAAAAAGTTACATCTTTTGTTAGATTTCTCAGAATCCATATTAAAGTACTTTCTTTCACAGAACCTTAAGTATCTGAAATACACACACACACACACACACACACACACACACACACACACAAACATATGTTATATATATATATATGTCACAAAGTAGTCTATAAGTTGGTACCAAGTAAGATATTATAGAATTATGTGGCTTGAAATTATAAAATATATATATTTATATTTCATGAGCATTGAATAAGAAATAAAAGTTTAAGAAAAAGAATGATATCTTCAAGAGAGTATTAATTATGAATGATGGGGTGAACAATTACTGCTTGCTTAGATGTCATAAGAATGAGTTCACAAATGTCTGGGATCGCTCAGTGGCACTTCGTTATCTTTTCTGTCAGTTCCTATTTAATTGATATACAAAACTGCATATGTTTTGTGAGGTATAATATGATATCAGTCTTACAGAAACTTTCCAATCTCATTAAGTCCCATTTGTTAATCTTTGACCTTAGAGCTTGAGACATTGGTGTTTTGTTCAGAAAATTTTCTCCTGTTTCTATATGTTCTAAAGTTTTCCCTACTTTCTCATCTAATAGTTTCAGTGTATCTGGTTTAATGTGGAGATCTTTGAAGCACTTACACTTGAGCTTTGTACAAGGAGATAAGAAAGGGTCTATTTTCATTTTTCTGCATGTTGAGTGCCAGTTGGACCAGCAACATTTGTTGAATAGGCTGTCCTTTTTCCATTGAATGTTTACAGCTCCTTTGTCAAAAATCAGGTGACCATATATGTGAGGGCTCATTTCTGGATCTGTTATTCTATTCCATTGATCCACATGCCTATTTCTGAACCAGTACCATGCAGTTTTCAGCACAATTGCCTTGTAATATAGCTTGAGGTCAGGGATAGTGATTCCCGCAGATGTTTTCTTGTTGTTGAGGATGGATTTCGCTATTCTAGGTCTTTTGTTATTCCATATGAAATTACAGATTGATCTTTCCAATTCCATGAAGAACTGTGTTGGAATTTTGATGGGAATTGCTTTGAATCTGTAGATTGCTTTTGGTAGAATGGCAATTTTTAAAATGTTGATCTTTCCAATCCATGAGCATGGGAGATCTTTCCATTTTCTGAGATCCTCCTCAATTTCCTTCTTTAGAGGTTTGAAGTTCTTGTCGTACAGGTCCTTCACTTGCTTAGTTAGAGTCACACCAAGGTATTTCATAGTTTTTGTGACAATTTTGAAGGGTACCTTTTCCCTAATTTCTTTCTCTACATGTTTGTCCTTTGAGTATAGGAAGGCTACTGATTTGTTTAAGTTGATTATGTATCCAGCCACTTTGCTGAACTTGTTTATCAGCTGTAGGAGTTCTCTGGTGGAATTTTTGGGGTCACTTAAGTACACTATCATGTCATCAGCAAAGAGTGATGTTTTTATCTCTTCCTTTCCGATTTGTATGTATCCCCTTGATTTACTTTTGCTGTCTAACTACTCCAGTCAGGACTTCCAGTACTATGTTGAACAGGTAGGGGGAGAGTGGGACTTAATGAGATTGCAAAGTTTCTGTAAGGCTAAGGACATTGTCAAGAAAACAAAACGGCAGCCAACAGAATGGGAAAAGATTTTTACCAACTCCACATCAGATACAAGCCTAATATCTAAGGTATACAAAGAACCCAAAAAGCTAGACACCAGAGAATCAAATAACCCTATTAAAAATGGGGTACAGAGCTAAACAAAACGTTGTCAGTTGAGGAATACCGAATGGCTGAGAAATATCTGAGGAAGTGCACGACATCTTTAGCCATAAGGGAAATGCAAATCAAAACAACCTTGAGATTCCACCTCACACCAGTCAGATTGGCCAAGATCCAATACTCCGATGACAACAGATGCTGGAGAGGCTGCGGAGAAAGAGGAACAGTTCTCCACTGTTGGTGGGGTTGTAAACTAATACAACCACTCTGGAAATCAGTCTGGCGATACCTTAGAAAATTGGACATAATACTACCTGAAGACCCAGCTATTCCACTTCTGGGCATATACCCCAGAGATACCTTAGTACACAACAAAGATATATGCACCACAATGTTCATAGCAGCTCTATTTATAATAACCAGAAGCTGGAAAGAACCCAGATGTCCTTCAGAAGATGAATGGATACAAAAATTGTGGTGCATTTACACAGTGGAATACTACTCAGCCACCAGAAACAATGACTTGACCAAATTCTTAAGAAAATGGCTCCATCTAGAGAATATCATTCTGAGTGAGATAACCCAGTCACAAAAGAACAGACATAATATGCAGTCACTGATAATTGGATGCTGACCCCAGAGGCTCGCACTGCCCCAGAAACAACTCACAGACTGTATGAAGTCCAAGAAATAGAGAAAACAAAAGAAAACAAAACAAAAAAAATCTTTATACAACAAGAAAACTTTGACTATTTCCATGTTACATTCTTTTTTACATGTACTTTATGCTCATTGTAACTATTAAGTTTTCAATGCATCCTATCAAAACTTTAAAAAAATCAAGTACTGACTAACAAATATATTCATACAGTTTTATGTAAAAATTATTTTAAAATCTGAAAAAAAAGTACTGAGAAAAATGTATTGTATAATTTTATGCAAAAAATGCTTAAAATCTGTACATTTATCTTTGTTTTTTAAAATAAAGTTGTTTAAAAAATATGATATCAGTCATCATGAAGAAAACCTATAGACATCAAATCATTACAGTTACTTCATCCAACATTTGAAATATTTTGTTTGTAGTTATAAACTTGAAATCTTTTTTTCCAATTGTTATTTATTATATTATTTGTATACATGCAAAACCTCAAGAAATCACCACTATTATAGAATAAAAAATAAAATGACAGAAAAATAACAAGTCAAATATATTTATTGAAAAGATGAAATGGAGCTAAGTAGGAGGAAGAAAGACATGAGGGCAGTGAATGTGCTCAACATACAGTCAATGCATTAATGAAATCTTTAGGAACATGATCAACATCTCTAATAAATCGAGGTATAGGAAACGGTACCACTTTTCCACTAGTACATAACATCTGAAGATAATTTTTCATGAAGGCTCATTTTTTTATTTAACTCAGGTTGGATAAATGTCACTTCTGGCATTTAGAGTATTTTCTTGTGCTCATAGCTGTGCCTGTACTTCTTTAGCCACAAAACTAAACATATGCATTACAGAAGATCTACCATTTATTATGGTCTAGACTTGAAGATTTTGATACTACTTATAATAATACATTTTTATTATAAATAATTTAGTTTATTATAAAATATGTTTAACAAAGATTTAATTTCTACTAAACCGAGGAATCCATTGAAACACAAAATATAACTAAGCTGAATCTCTCAAAGACTCACATTAAATATATTTAATAATTTAAAAAACTGTTTTACAATATTGTTTGTCACTTCTAAAGCAAGCTTTATTCTTTTGTAAAGGATTTCAGAAGACTGAAATAAAATGTGGTCTAGTTAAAGAAAAAAAAACAATTTTAGAACTATTTATAATTTTAGAATTTCTCCTAAAACTGTGTCATGCATTCTGAAGCCATAATAATAATAATAATAATAATAATAATAATAATAATAATAATAATAATAATAATAATAATGATAATAATAATATAAAACATTAAGAATCACAAAACACAGGTATGTTCTGACTTAGAACTGTATTAGAATTGTGCTATTTTGATGTCATAGTATGTAGTTGAAAAAAAACAGTAAGGGCTTGCATGTATATGTAAATTTATACTTTTAATGTGTGCATCTTTATTTAAAAGAATATTTTCTCAGTTTCTGCAGGGCCTCTTGTACATCCTTGTTCCTCAGGCTATAAATCAGAGGGTTGAGCATGGGGATAACCAGGGTATAAAAAAGGGAGGTGATTTTATCCTGATCCAGAGAGTAAGCAGAAGCAGGACGAAAATACATGAAGAGCAGTGTTCCCTGGAAAATGGCAACTGCAGTTAAGTGAGAGGCACATGTAGAGAAAGATTTGAACCTTCCATCACTAGAGCGGATTTTTAAGACGGACAAGATGATGTAACAATATGAGACCAGGACTCCTGAGATGGTGCTCAGTTCAATGAATCAAAAAATAGTAAAGGTGATTAGCTCATTGATCTCTGTATCTGAGCAAGATAGTAGCAGGATAGGAGGGATATCACAGAAAAAATGATTAATCTCATTAGAGCCACAGAAACATAGTCCAAACGTAATTATAGTGTGTATTACAGTATCTATCATTCCTACTAGGTAAACTCCAGCTAGGAGTTGGTAACAAAATTTACTGGACATATTTACTACATACATTAGAGGATTGCTGATGGCTTTGTATCGATCAAAGGCCATCACTGCCAGCAGCATACACTCAGCATCTATGAAGATACATGTGAAAAAAAATTGCATTGCACAGCCAGCAAAAGAAATGTATTTCTTCTTGACCACTAGGTCCATCAGCATCTTTGGTCCAACTGCAGTGGAATAGCAGAGGTCAGAGAAAGAGAGATGGCTGAGGAAAAAGTACATTGGTGTGTGAAATTGAGGATCTAGTTTAATCAAAACAATCATTCCAATATTTGCCACAAGAATAATGAGATAGATGAGAAGAAATACAACGAATAGAACCACTTTCATGGTAGGATCATTAGTGATTCCCAATAAAACAAATTCAGAGTTTGAGGAGCAATTTCCTTCATTCATTCTTCTTTGTTCTCTGCCTGAACAGATGTAGAAAGCATTAAAAACTATAAATAGATTTGTGTTTAATCTACTAACCAAAAAATTGTAGACAGTATTCAGAATCTAATTTCATTTTGCCACTTATATTTTGTATACTTATAAGGTAGTCTCAACACAAATCACTTTTCAAATGGCATGATGATTAAAAATTCTTGCAAATATTTTAAATTGGACGGTTGATAATTTCATCTTAATTAATAAATAATTAGTGACAGAAATTTTTAGGCTCATCCTAAGGTTGAAGAATTGAAAAGCCTAGCATTAGTTATCAGATCACAATTCTCATGAAAGAAACAACTAAAGTGTATATGAAGTTTATATATCAAAAATTATTTTAAAAATAATTTAAAAATAGAACTGAAGGTGTATACTTATAATATTAATAAATAGTCCTAGTTTAGATTCTCATCATAGTATCAAATACAAATAAATTCACAGAAATTGCTATGTTTTGGTTGTATTGTGTTCTCTTTCTGATTTAATTCAGTCAGTTTTACATTTGTTATTATTCTTTGCTTTTATGATCTGAAGGTAATAATTACCAGATACCAAACACTAATTTCTCATAAAAGAACCTTATCAAGCCAATATAAAAAAAGATACACAAAATCTTTGTATCAATGGTTTATCAATAACCTGAAGATAATTATAAGAATTAGGGGCCTCTGACGAACACAGTTTCTTTTTATTGAGTTAATCTTTGTTTTTATAGTTATATGCCAGAGAGTGCTTGTTCATATGCATAGAAAAATAATTTAATTTTTATATACCAAATCCCTATGACATATTGTTCTTATAGAGTTCACACTGTTCTAGTTCATTTTTAACGGACATCAAGGTATAATATTGTTCTTTGCCATATTCCTTAGAACTTGACTTCACAGACTTGATTATGAGGTTAAAGAAAGAAAACAAGATATTATCTTTTTCTATATTGTTCAAGTGTAGACATTGAAAAACTTACCTAAGATATTTATTTTGTTTTTATTTACAGTACCTGCACATTATGCCCATCACACTGTTTTTCTGTAATGCTACGGCTTTTAAATATATTAGCATCTGTGTCTGTTGTGCTGTCTGTAAGCAAGATTAATTAGATTCCCATTTCAGTGTTTTCTCTGAGGAATACAGCCAGAAGTTTGATCAAGGCTGAACTTTTAATTTTGTAACCTTGTCACTAAATGGATGCACATCAGATGTTACACAGAAGTTATAAATAGGATGCATAGCATGTGGTAAGGCCAAACATCTAATAACCAAACTAAAATATATTTTCTAATAATCACCATATTTTCTTTGTTTTGTATCTCATTTCTTTGTTTTATGCAACAAACTCCACAACTCTGGTGATCTTAAGCAATGCTCTCATTCAAATTTTTCTCTACTCTCATGACATCACAGAGCATATTTTGTCTATAAAGTTATCTGTCTGTGTTTGCTTATTCTTCTATGGCCATAAACAGTGGGTCTTGTTTGATTTTCTCTTCATGTCATGTGGCTCTACAGTGTTATAGGAAAATAATAGATCCTTATTTTATTTTATCAATATTTATCATGTTAAATAGTTTTATATTAGGTCGACACACTGGTGAATAATTATTAAAAATACGAATAAAAATGTGTGAGGTAAAATGATGACTTCAAATTAAAGTTACATGTGCATAGTTGATTCAAAAAAAATATTAAGTGTAATTCATTTACCAAATAATTTAGTTGATTTTACTTATATTAATGATTTGAAAATTAGGATGAATCATAAGTGTGATATTTTTGGGGTATTCCAAAATGTACTCTCCAATATGGACTTAGTATTTTGATATTTATGCCATTGCATTCTTTTTGAATAGAGATGTAAATACTGCATTTACAATTTTTTGTACATAAAACATTTTGGTCCTTTTTTTCCTATATAGAATAAGTTTATCAACTTATTTTCCTTCAGCAAAGGGTATTTGAGGATAAAATTAGCAGTTCAAAATACAGATTAGAGGCTGGTATGGTAATTGTGATGTTTTTGTTACATGTTTTTGTTACACTTTTGTTAGTATAGTGTGATATCATAGAATTCAAAATGTATTATTTTTCCATCCTCAATGAAAATATTAGATCTATAAGTAATAAAACTGTCCTGGAACCCTACACCGAAGGTGTTTGTTTGATTTCTTGATTTCTAATGCCAAATATTAATTGACCTAATAAATATTATATACCTAATAAATAGTTATAAATGGATAATGAAAATAAGCAAACACATAAAACAAAAAACAAAACAGAAACCATTTATGCCTATAGAAGAAAATCATGAGTATTTTCATGAAATATTTTATTATATACTCCACTCCCTATTATTGTCTAAGGGACTATTTTGTTAAAAAAAATGGAGACATAGTTCACATCCCATCTCTGTATATGCAAAATTGAGTCAGTCATTTAGATGAAGAGGGACATTTTAAAAGGCAACAAACTGAGTTGTAAAACTGTAGATTTATCTTATCTGAATACTTCAGTTTCCTTAACCTCAGTTTATAATAATATGTTTTAGATTGTCCTGAAGCTGTTTGTATTTTAATGTTATTTTCCCTTCCCCAGGAAGGGCTGGCTAGTCACGTGACTCCAACTGACCCTTTCCATTTTAATTAGTAAAATATAGGAAAGCCAATGACTGGGCGGGACGAGGGACATAGAGAGGGCTGAGAGGTCAGGAGAAGGTCAGAGTATGGAGGTTAGAGGTTGAGGCAACATGGAGCTTCCCCAGTACCAGCTGGACTCAGGTGGGATTTATTAGTGTTAAAAAGCTATGAACATTTAGGATTTTACAGGTCTAATATCTCATATAGAAGGGCAGTTTGTATCTTTGTCTATTTGATGCAATCTTGTTTTGTAGAGGATTTGTGGATTGTGAGTTGAATATATAAACCTGTGTGAGAAGCTATTGGGCTGCAGAGTTGTATTTGTGTGGGATTTTGGGGTACAGAAATACCTGGGGACAGAGGCATAGAACAAGTGGTAGAAAACCGTCAAGGAAAGGGAGTTGCATGGACGAGTTGAGCCTTAGTGGCAGCTCAGACCGGGCGCTAGAGGAGCATGTGGCTCCAAACTAAAATCAGGCCTGAGAAGTGAGACCTCAGTGCTGACAGAGAGATAAACAATTGTTATTTTTAAATATTTACTGCAACAGTATGTCATGCTACACAACTAATGGAAGCACACTAAATTACACAATTGCCTTGAAAATGTACACAATAGTTATCTGTGCAGAAAGTTTCCTGAATAGTGACTATGGAATGTTCACCCATAAATTTAGCATTTATACCATATCTGCTAATCTCAAGATTCAGGAAACGTAGTACAAGAGAGGCCAAATGACTGTAAGAATCAGAGGGAGAAGGGAACTGCTGTGAAAATGTCTGCTAGGCATGGAGGACCACTGGCCTTATTAAATCACAGAACCTATTGCTCCCTATACCAAGATTCATTACATCAATATTCAAGCAAGGCTGTTTGTGTGGCTCATGGTGTTCCTCCCTTGGCTATGTTACTGTATTCAATTTATAGTTCATGAGTAAAGAACAGGGTGTTTGCTTTAGTACTGTTACCTCTTATAATTCAATTGATAACCCTATATGAACATGGGCGATGTTAATTAGACTAAGTAGATAAATAAATAAATAAATAAATAAATAAATAAATAAATAAATAAATAGAGTATCTGAAGTTGGGAAGGGTTGTAAGGGAAAGAAATTTTAAGGAATAAGAGAGTTATGGATAAATACAATATACTTTGCTGTATTTTTATGTGTAAAATTAAACCAAGGACACTAATAATAATTCATTTTACTTTATTATTATTGTCTACTTTTTTGTGACTATGAAAAGTAATAGATTTATTCCAAGCCCAATTATATTTGAACTGATTGCTTGGCTCTAACAATGTCAGTCCTTTGCAGATTATACCTTTTTTAAAATTTTTTTAGACATCCTGTCAACAGTTTTCTCCCCCTTCTTGTCCCATTTCTGTCTTTCCACCTTTTCTACCTCCTCCTATTTTCTTCTCTGTTTTTCTTTAGAAAGAGACCAGCCTTGGTGGCTATCACCTAGCCATGGCATATAAAGTCGCAGTATGACTAATCACCTCTTCTATTAATGCTAAACAAGGTAATTAGGTATGGCCAAGGGGTTTGAAAAACATGCAACAGTCAGAGACAACTCCTATTCCCACTTCTAGGAATCCCACAAGAAGTTCAAGCTACACCTCTGTAACATATGTATGAAGAAGGTCCTAGGACAGATCCTCTTAGATGGCAGTCCAAGTTAGTTGATTCTATGGGGTATTTTTAGTGTCCTTGACCCCTCAGGTTCCTGCAGGCCTTCTTTTCCCTCTTCTTTTCCCCAAGCTCTGCCGAATGTTTGGTTGTGGATCTCTGCATCTGCTTCTATCAGTTGCTGTGAAAAGTATCTTTGATGACAATTGGGCTCCACAACAGTCTATGAGTATAGGAGAATATCTGTAGGAATCATTCATTGACTTCTACCACCAAATCATATTGGGTTTCTATTGTGAGTCCTGGGCTATCCAAATTCTGGTTTCTGGCCCCCAGATTATACTCTTAATTAGAGCCCAAATTTTCCACACTAATACTGGCTGTCTCTAACGGCCATTAAATATATTGTCTTTCTAACATTCCCCTGAAACCCTGAGAGGAACAGCTGTTTTACAACTAACACTAATATTGAAATTACTAAAGATTTGTGCTTCTAGCTTAGATGATACTTTTAAAGTATGAAAGAAATAAGCTTAATACGAGCGACCAGTTGTATTTAGTTAAAATTAACCTTTAATGAAAGGATTTTTTATTGATGCTGCTAGTTATAATGCAATAGCACATAGGCATTGGGATATTCATGCATTCCTTCTGTTAAAATGTAGTCATCTTCCTGAGTTATAGCCCACCATCAATAGAACTGTTGCATAGTGCTGTTCCAGTGAATAAAACAGCTTGCCAAGTCATTCTGTTGTTGTTGTTAGAAATAAGAAAAGCTCAGTGAGATTAATAAATATTTTCATTTTTGTGGGTATATGAAAAAAAGAAAATTCTTTGTGAAACATCATGTGAACATTTTACCATTCATTTTACAATGCATGCTAAACTATATTTTACACAAGCCGTTACAGAAAATAAAACTTTATAATACTAAATTTCCAATCACTGAAGCAGAGATCTGTCACAGCAAAAATAATATAACATTGAAAAACAAAGTGTTCACATGTTAATTGATTTTATAAAACTAAAAATAATGAATAGAATCGTGTCCCATGTCAATGAGTAGTACAGAAGGAGAAATGACATCTCACAAGAGTTAAATAGTCTGATTAGATTATAAAACCTTTATATCCCACCCCAATACCACTCTTTCTATTTCAATGTAAAAAAAAGTCTAGAGATTGACATGTCTCTTGCAAATTCACCCCAATATGGAAGTAGGTAAAAAAACAATTGGCCCCATTTTTATGGTTTCATTTTATTTCTAGCTTTTATTTTGAGAATATAAAGACATCCTTTAACTCTTTTTTATTCCTGAAATCCTCCTACATAATCTTCTTTTGTCTCTTTCAAATTCATTGCCTCTTTTTTCATTAACTGCTGATTATTGTTATATGCTTGTATGTATATATTAGTACATTCTTAACTTATAATCTGCTTAGGCTCTATCATGTTACTAAATGTGGGTTTGTAGGGCTGAGCATCTGCTATTTGTA
Organism: Micromys minutus; assembly: GCF_963924665.1. NCBI lineage: Eukaryota > Metazoa > Chordata > Mammalia > Rodentia > Muridae > Micromys > Micromys minutus. Next base: position 58,072,342 of record NC_137982.1, read on the forward strand.
ACCAATTCCTGTGCATTAGCCTAGGGAAGACTATTTCTCCTACTTTCAGCATTTCTTAGTTGTTTCTCAATTTTGTGTCTAGTTGAGAACTTGTGAGTTTTCCCACCTTTACTTTGACAAGTCTGTTTTTGTTGACCTCACATAGTGCATGTTTATTTAGCCATTCACACTGGTAAGACTGTACTAGTGTACAATCTGACATTCCTAGGATACACAGTCACAAAGAAAACTCCCTGATCCTTAGTTTGGGAAGTTCATTTGTAGATGAAGTCAATAATGAGATCTTAATTCATATAGTTAAAACAGGAAATCTAAAAAGTATATCAATATATTGTTCAGTAAGACCTTACTTTATTTTATTCTTTACTAACCATTTTATTCATTTATATTTCAAATGATATCTCCCGGGATACCCCTCCACATTGCCATCCTTTCTTTGCCCGCTTCCCTTTGTCTCTATGAGGGTGCTCGAGCCACCCACTCACACACTCCCACCTCAGAGGGGAGGTGTACAGGTAGAGTTCAAGTACACTGAGGTATCAGATCATAATTAATTCAAAAATAACTTTTGGTTTCTTAGTAACATTCTTTAGGGTGTGCTATGGATAATTACTTCTGGGAAGTAGGGTGTAAGAACCTAAACTTAATTTCACCTTATGAGCAAAATGTATTAAGGCCTTAACAAAAGCATTCTTTACACAACTAGATCAACATATGTTCTGTATGAGTGTATACTTAGCTACAACTAAGGCATTTTGTATTTTTTAATTGTCTTACCCATTTTTGTCTGTTTTTCCTTGTTTTGGTTTTCTAATTATTACTTCAATGCAGAAAATACACCTCATGAATAGAGGAGAAATCTCAGTGATTTATAACACTAAGCTGTGTTTGAGAAATCAGTATTTTCTTAAATAATGCTGTTTTCTTTTTTATGTTTGCGAGTATAGGTAACTTTTGCTTAATATAAAAATCTTTGTACAAAAAAATATTTCCTCAGTGAGGGAAAAGCAGAAAGATGGAATCTCACTTCGCTGTGTATTCATCATACTCTTTTAGCAGGGGTAAAATAGGCATTTAATAAAACCATGAGTATTACAAAAAAGTCTAGATATAAGGCATTTTCATAATTAGTTATTGAAGGGGGCTTACATAGCCCCTTGTGGTCCTGGGATGGTTCTTCTGAATTCTATAATAAAAGCAGGATAAGCAAATCATAGGAATAAAACCAGTAAGGAGCATAGCTCCTTTGATTCTGCAATAGCTCCTGCCTCCAGAATTGTCCCCTATATGAGATCCTGTCCTGACTTCCTAATAAATAGCAATAAGGAAGTGTAAGCTGAACAACTACTTTTTGACTAAGTTGCTTTTTGATTGTAGTTTTTCACCACATTATATACCCTAAGACACACAGTTCCTTTTGGCTTTCTTACATTAAACTCGTATGGAAATGTTGAGACTATTTGTTTTTTAATTATCAACTCTAACACATAGCGATATATTTATGTCTAAAAAGAAGCAACTCTCTCTCTCTCTCTCTCTCTCTCTCTCTCTCTCTCTCTCTCTCTCTCTCTCTCTCATTCTCTCTCTCTCTCTCTCTCTCTCTCTCTCTCTCTCTCTCTCTCTCTCTCTCTCTCTCTCTTTCTCTCTCTCCCTCTGCTTCCCTCCCCTCTCTGTTTCACAACATGGGATCCAATTAAACCTGAATACAGAACACAAATTTTATAGTACCAATTTTTATTCCATGGGTATATCAATATAGTCCTTGAATTATCTACCTGATTTTTGAAGAAGTTTAGAATAAGCGCATATATAAACCATAATAAATTGCATTATAATATATTTAAAACTGAAGGACAAAATAAAGGTACTTTAAAGTTGAATTGGTCATACAAACTTCATGACATGAAAACTAAATCTTAGCAAAATAGAGTAGGATATATTTAGAATGTGAGGCAATACTTTTATTATTAGGGTATGCTACAAAATTTCAGATTGTTGAACAAACTGATATTATGATTTATGGGAATGCTAGAATATAACAGGTACCATAAATGTGTTTGGGTACATGTAAGATATTCTTAAAGCCACCTTTTACTTCTGAGTCTGACCAGGGCTTCTTTCACATCTTTGTTTCTTAGGCTGTAAATCAGAGGGTTTATCATGGGGATAATGAGGAGGTAAAAAACTGATGTCATTTTGTCTTGGTCTAGAGAGTAGGCAGAACTTGGTCTGAAATACATGAAGAGCATGGTCCCCTGGAAAATCCCAACTGCAGTCAGGTGAGAGGCACAGGTGGAGAAAGCTTTGAACCACCCACCTGTAGAACTAATCTTTAAAACAGATAAGATGATGTAACAATAGGATATAAGAACTCCTAAGATTGTGCTTAGTTCAATGAAACCAAACAGAATAAATAATAAGAGTTCATTGACATATGTATCAGAACATGAAATAAGTAAGACTGGAGGTAAATCACAAAAGAAATGATTGATCTGAGTAGAGCCACAGAAACACAAGCTGAATGCCAATGAGGTATGTATGAAACCATCTATAGTTCCCAACAGATATATTTCAGTTAAAAACTGGTAACAAACTCTACTAGACATGTCCACAGTATACATCAGAGGGTTGCTGATGGCCTTGTACCTACCAAAGGCCATCACTGCCAGCAGCATGCATTCAACATCTATAAAAATAGAGACAGTCAGAAGTTGAATAAAACAACCAACAAAAGAAATGGGAATATTATCTTCAAGAAGGTCTAATAGCATCTTGGGTCCAACTGCAGTGGAATAGCAGAGATCAGAGAAAGAGAGTTGGCTGAGGAAGAAGAACATTGGTGTGTGAAGCCGGGGATCCATTCTGATCAATGTGATCAGTCCTACATTTGTCAGAAGAATAGTAAGATAAACAATCAGAAACACTATGAACAAAGCTACTTTCATCTCAGGCTTGTTCGTAATTCCCAAGAGAAGAAATTCAGGTAGATATGAGCAGTTTTTCTTTTCCATTCTTCTCTGTTCATGATATAAATAGTTATAATGTTAGTGTGGCAATGGTCTATTAGGATTTATATTCTTCTGCATATAAAATAAAAGAATTAATTACATTTGTAGAATCTACTAGGTACATAGGCAAATGAAGACAACAAGTAGCATAATTACAGCAATGTGACATGATCATGGAAAAGTAATAATAGAGAATGATTAAACTGAATTGTATATGACTTTGTCTACATGCTTCTATGTGTTATCTATGTATATTTGTAATTCATGATTTATCTGACTTTTATTTATCAGAAATACTAATTATTCAGTAACACATTTATATAAACAATGATGATCTATGATGACACACATTATAAAGCCAATGACAAATTACAGATGAATTCTAATATAAGCAATATCTTATATATTCTTATTATAGTTATAATTATTATCAATGCATTTGTTACGGTACTCACTGTAAAGTGTATATGAATCCAATCAGACAATAAGATAGCTGTGGTACTATTACAAATTTTAAAGTATTTACATAAAAACAAAATTTATTAACCTTTTTATCACTCTTCACTTTTTTTTTAGACTCTTTTCTTACTTAAATGTGTTCATATGACAAAAACATGCAAAAACTAATCTAGAATCTGCAAAACATGGGAATAAAAATCAGTAACCCAGTCACAAACAAACACACATGGTATACACTCACTGATAAGCAGATAGTAGGCCCAGAAAGCTCTGAATACCCAAGAAACAATTCACAGACCTTGAAGTTCAAAAAAAAAAAAAAAAAAAAAGGAAGGCCAAAAGGGAATTCCTTAGTCCTTATTATAAGGGAGAACAAAACACTCACAGGAGGAAATACAAGGTCAAATAGAGGAGCAGGGATTGAAGGAAAGATCATTCAGAGGCTGCCTCACCTGGGGATCCACCCTGTATGGAGCCATCAACCCTAAGCACTATTGCTGATGCCATGAAGTACTTACTGGCAGGAACCAGATAGAGAAGCCTTCTCAGGGGCTCTGTCAGAATCATACAGATACAGCTGAGCATGCTTGCAGCTAGCCATCAGACTGAACATGGGGACCCCAAAGAAGATGCTAAGGAAAAGACTGAAGGATCTGAAAGGGGTGGCAACCTCATGAGAAAAACAACATTATCAACCAACCAAACTCTCCAGAACTCCCATGGACTAAAATACCAACCACAGAGAGACCTATTGCTCCAGTTGCATATGAAGCTGAAGATAAGCAGTGTCTGTCAACAATGTGAGATGAGGCCTTTGGTCCAGGGAGGGTACATTTTTCAAGTGTAGGGAAGTGCCAAGGCAAAGGGGTAGAGAGTGCAATTAGGAGGCAGTGCACCTTACTGAAGACAAGTGGAGAGGGAGAGGGAATGGGAGTTGGGTGGGGGAAGGGGATTACTTTCAAATGTAAATACAGAGAATATCTAATAAAAATTTAAAATTATATCAAATATTTTACTTAGTATACTTTTAAATTGAATCTTTCATTTAAATGAAAATGTGAAATCAAAAGCAAAGTAGTAAAATTTCACAAATAAAATACTTTCGTATTCAGTGTCTGCATGAAGCAGTCCTGTGTGAACACTGAAGGGTATCTGTGCTCCATTGGTTTTACATGAAAGGGAGATGGAGACAAAGAGACAGATAGAGGGAATAGATTCAATAATAATGAATCATAGAATAATGGTTAAAAGAAAAACTATAATGGATAAATTTCCAATTGAAAGGTAAAAATACAACAAAGAACAATTTTGCATAGTAATATTTAAACATAATTCAAAAATGTACTTTGTATCCATAAAATTAAGGCTATTATCCTCTCCAATTTTTGATATTTTCTACAAGCATTTCATGCACTTACTGCTTAGGTCTTGAAATTTTAAACATTGCTAATAATAGTGATGATGATGATGATGATGTTAGATGTTTCAACTAACTAACCTTAAGGAAAAAAGCACTTGTGTTGTAATATGTATTTACTCAACACAGTATGGCTTGTTTTTAAAATGGAGTTCAATATACATATATTGCTGTATATATTGTATAACATTCATTATATTAAATTTAGATTAATTATAAAGCTGCATACACCATATCATTTGCAGTTATATTTTAAAAAATCAATTTACTTATATATTTTCATTATAAAAAAGTATTTGAAAGCTTTTTAGTACTCATACAGGACAAATGAAGAGTCAAATTCATAAATATCTAATAAGAAAATATCACCTATAGATTCATTGTAGAGTTTATTAACCTATATAGGCAATATAGGCAGAAATAAAACTTTTTATTATTCTTGAATTTTATTTATTGTTGATAAAAGAAATGATTTTTTTAAACAAATAACTACTTGTTTCTTTTCACCACAAAACCTACCTGTGATGGGAGAGTCTTTCTATTCTTCTAATGGTAATTGAAGATACATTGATCATATTTATCTAAGACTGCTGAAATTTAATTCTCTTGAGGCTCAGACTCTTTTGAATTATTCTAAAGTGATTAATTAAAGATATTACTCAGTGTTTTTCTTGGGAATACTTAACCACTACACCTATAATTACTATTTTCACTCCATGTCCTTGACTCCATATTGAGCTATGACAGACATTGACCAGGATTTCTAATGAAACCATACATTAAATGAAACAAATTGAAACTCATTTAATAATATTGCTTCTTTCCTATTTGCTCAGATTCTTCATGTCCAAGGCAGTCTTATTGGAATCTAATTATAAAGCATGCTAATATTAACACTTGCTTTTATTTTTATTTTGCTTTGAGATTATAAAATAGTTTCACTATCTCTTCCTATTCTTTATTAAAGCATTATTACCATGCATCTTGTCCATATGTTTTAAAATTAAAGGCATGTTTTTCTTTAATTCCTGTTATGGACACATGCACACACACACACACACACACACACACACACACAGATGCACACAGATATACACACACACAGTCACACACACACACACACACACACACACACACACACACACACACACACACACAAATTCTACCTGCCCAGTCTGAATTGTGTTACTTGTTTGCCTATGTTTGCAGAGCTTATCATTTGGTCCTGGGTAGCCAACTGGTGTGCTCTTTTCTGCAGAAGACTATGTTTTCCACTGTCAGTATCACTTATACATAACCTGTAATTCTTTATTTAGTGTTGAGTCCTCTTGTGCTTTCCTTGTCAACATTTTCATGTCTATTGGTATAGCCTTAACTCAGATCATGTTTATACTGTCTTGTTAATGACACATTATGTACATAGTTCCTGACTTCCTTTTTAAGGAGGCATAATGTCACATAAAAAATGTTTATTCTTCTGGCTTTTACAAATTTTTACTCCCCTCACTTACAATGGTCCCTGAATTGTAGGTGTAGGAGTTGTGTTGTATTAATTGAGACAGGGATCTGCAATTCTGCACATTGATTGATTATGGTTTTCTATAATAATCTCTGAGGTAAAAAGAAGGTAACTTTATTTAAAATAATTTGTTTTATTTGTACCCTTATATCTTCTCTTTCCAAGAAGGCAAAATCCTAGATTGTTAGTCCTATTTCAGTGCTAATGGTATGAGAACACTTGAGAGTATCTGATTCAAATTGGAAAGATTAAAAACCATGAGCCAGACATTCATAAGTGATGACAGCATCCATAAAACTGTTCACACGAGAATAAAATAGCAATGAACTCAGGCCTATATCACTGTCTCTTCCACCAATTTCCTCTCATATGAACACACAGAGCACTAGAAGACACCACTTATATTCGGAATGGGTTTACTTTCTGCTAAGCCATCTTCCACATGTCAATACCCCCAAGAAATGTTGCTCAAACACATTCAGAGATGTTTACAAAGGTTTTAGTTGTCTCAGAGTCCAGTCAAATTGACAACAAATTGTCAACATCATATTTTATTGTGAAGAATAGGTAAAGGAAATAATTCATTTCCCTCAATATAATATCTTTACCAGTAATCATACTGTAACATTCTTCACAAATAATCACGTCAGTGAATATGAGCAATTCATCTCCTTTGAGCAAGATAGCAAATACAAAGAAGCAACATGAGAAACAAAAACAAGCCAATAACGTGAGAGCTCCAGAAACTAGATGGATATTTCCCAGTTCTACTAATCAATATTTATATTTTAAATAAAAAAACTATAGTTACAAGAAATATTTTGAAAATAAATTGATCAAGCTTTTTCTCTATCCAATACAGTCTTAAGATTACACAATATTGGGACATCAATTTATACAAATAAACTATGATGTCTGGATACATTAAAACACTTAATATTCAGATCCCGATTTTGGAAAATTAGGCTGGAGTTTGATCTGATGCACCTATATCCAAATAAGTCATAAGATGGTTTTTTATTCTTATAGCATCTTCAGTAAGTAAAAAAAAATAGAACAGAGGGCAAGGGCCATTCATATACCCCCAAAGTAGAAGGCTAACCCCTAAATTAATTTAATGTTTTGCCATTTCCACTAACCTCTTGACCATTAGAAAAAAACATGACTTCATTAAATTCTTAGGTAAATAGATAGAATTAGAAAATATGATCCTGAGTAAGGTAGCCCAGTCTCAAAAGAACACACAGTATGAACTCACTGATAAGTAGATATTAGCCCAAAACTTCATAATACCCAAGATATAAATCACAGACCACATGAAGCTCAAGAAGAAGGAAGGCTAAGGTGTGAATGCTTGAGTTCTTCTTATAAAAGGAAACAAAATACTCAAGGGAGGAAATATGGAGACAAAGCATAGAGCAGAAACTGAAGGAAAGGCCATCAGGAGACTGCGAAACTTGGGGATCCACCCCATATACAGTCATCAAACCCAGTCACTATTGAGGATCCCAAAAAGTGCATGTTGACAGGATCCTGATATAGTTGTCTCCTCAGAGGCTCTGCCAGAGCCTGAGAAATGCAAAGAGGGATTTTTGTAGCCAACTATTGGACTGAGTATGGGGTCCCAAATTGAGAGGTTAGAGAGAAGGAGCAGTTTCCAATCCAAAAGAAGAACAACAATATCAACCAACCACACCTTTCAGTGTTCTTGGTGACTAAACCACCAACCAAAGAATACACATGAAGGGACCCCTGACTTTAGCCACATAAGTAGCAGATGGCCTTATTGGACATCAGTGGGAGAAGAGGCCCTTGATCCTATGAGGTTCATTTACCCAGTGTAGGGGAATGCTAAGGTGGGAGTGGGTAGGTGAGTAGGGGAGCACACTCTTAGAAGCAGGGGTAGAGGGAGGGGGAAGGGGTTTCTGGAGAGGAAACCATAAAAAGGGGATAAAACATAAAATGTAAATAAATAAAATATCTAATTAAAAATAAGAGATGTTCCTTTAGAGATTAAGTGTAAAAGGGAATAAGAAGAGCTAAAAAGGGTGATTTCAGATTCAAAAAGACCATAGTATTTTGTACCACACTTCAGAAGAACCACATGGCAGAAGGACAAGACACCGTCTGCCAGAGCTTTAACATTACATAACTTAATTTCATAAAAAAAAAAAAATCAAAAAATACATTTCTCGACTTAATAAATTCAGAGAGAAGAATTCACAAATCAGTTGTGCTGTGTTTTAGAATCTAAACTCTCTTTTAACTTATTCCATGATCACCCTAATAGATAACCTTGATTGACACCTTGACTGAATATGGAACCAACTAAAACTCAAACAGCTGAATACATTTTTTTTTTTTTTTTTGGAGTATTATTTCAATCATGCCATGAGAGCTCTCCCTAAACTTGGGTCATAATGACAGTCCTCACAAGAGGCAGTAATGAAGAAAGGTATTTGCCTCTGCCCTCAGCCTTGTTGGCCAGTTCTCCTATCCTGAGGCTAAGGTGTTCTTTTACTGGCATGAGAATCCAGTGTAGACTGAAGATTAGCTGTGACATTCAGCCTTGTGGATTCAATAAATACTGGATTCTTGGCCTTTCAATCAAAGAATCCTATTGTTGGATATGTTGGGCTATAACCTGTATGTTCCTCCTATACGTTCCTTTTTGATATACAACTATTTTCCTCTACCTCTAAGGAAGTCTGACTAAGGTACTCCAACAGATATGGATTCAGTTAGCCTGTGATAACAACAGAAAATGTGACAGTGGAATATGGGATGTTTACATAAATATAATATCTTATAATTAGTGACAATCTTTGCCATAGCATTATTTAATGTTTTAATTTATTCCATTTAATGCTTTCTTCAAAGAGTGCCACAACCCTTTCCCTCTTTCTACGAGCTTTTATTAGAAAATACCTCGATTGGGGTCCATTTCCTGATATAAATCACAATTCTGAAAAGTGCTAATCCAAATTCAGGAACTTGTAGTTAGTGTCTGGAGAATATCCAGAATCAGGATCACAGACAGCCCACTTCTTCCTATCTTCATTTGACATGAAAAGCGAAGGTTCGCTTCTGCTTTTCAATGTAGGCACAAATATCTTCAGTGAAAATTATACTTCATTAATGTTTATCCTTTACCTTAGTTTTATACATTAATAACACAGCTTATGAAGATAAATTCTTAACACAAGGGGAAATTAATGTGAATTTACATCAAAAAGCACCAGTTTAACTGTTAATACTTACATGACAAAATATCATCTGTTGGGAACTCAGAAGTCCTTCACTGGTATTAATTCATTAGGAATTTTTTAAATATTTCTTTTCCGGAAGAAAGAACTGCCCATTTGGTGGTGACCATGAAATATCTGCAGGGAACAGCATTTGAGTGCTTCACTGATGGTATTCTACTGCAGTGAGACTCTTGAAAGTCCTTCCCACTTAACAAACAGTTCTGGTAAATTTGGTGGACTCTATGCTTATTATCCAGACTCTAATTGCTACAAGTTCTCTTTGCTTTTACTATGCAGTCTACACTGATACCAAAATTTAGTTTCACTTTGTTGGTCATGGGCAAGGCAAGGATCATTAGGCTGAAAGCCTACTATGTGATTCCACATTTTCCCAATACTCTTTCAAGGGGTAAAATCCTCCTCTTCTTTCTGCTTCTCTGGATTCTCCAGGTGCAACCATTAATCCTAGGTATTTTCAAACATGTAATCATGTCCCAAGAAACAGCTACAGTCATATTTAGTAAGCAAGTGGCAGTTGAAGAGTGGTAGGCCCTGCTGACATAACTGTACCAAGAAAGTTATTTCTGATCAACAGAGACATAAAAAATGACAAAGCTATGTGTAATCAACAGAGACTTAGAAAATAGGGGTTTAATATAAATTTTAAAATGATTCATGAAAAGATGCCATCAGGTACATATCAGAAAACATTACATTGGTACAATGAATGTGTCTCTGTCTGCAATTTTAAAAGTATTATGACAGGGGTTGCTATCACATGACTGGACTTACAACCACAGATATTTAATTCTGTCTCTTACCTTGCATAACTATGTAACTGCACATGTATATGTAAATGTCTATAGACAGGCCTAGGAAAACATTTAATTTTTGCTAGCTGAAATTGTGCTTCATAGTGCAAAATAAGACTAGGTAGTGATTGACACAGCGGGGAAGGAAGAAGGGAAATTATTGGAGGATTTTTGCAATGGTGGAGAATTTTTAATGCTGATGTTATGACATTGTTTAATAAAATAACCAGGGAAGCCACTGTTCAGGCAAGCAAAATGGTTATGAATGTGTAAAGATGGCTTGAGCTATTCAGGGCCACTTGCCTGAGAATCAAAAGGTAGTCAGTGTCTTCACTTTCACTCACACAGCTTGGCTGTCACAGGCCCTGCAACCCTAACTTAGCAGTTGGAGCTGGTCTCTGGTACTCATTGCTACAGATTAATAGAACACACAGAATGGGCTCAAAATGGTTCTTATTTATAGAAGAATTTAAAACCGAAAACCCATCACTATACATATCTATGTACTTAGTAAAGTTTCTTAAAACCACCTTTTATTTCTGAGTCTAACCAGGGCGTCTTTCACATCCTTATTCCGTAAACTGTAAATCAGAGGGTTTATCATGGGGATAATGAGGAGGTAAAAAACTGATGTCATTTTATCTTGGTCTAGATAGTAAGCAGAACTTGGTCTGAAATACATGAAGAGCATGGTCCCCTGGAAAATCCCAACTGTAGTCAGGTGAGAGGCACAGGTGGAGAAAGCTTTGAACTGTCCCCCAGAAGAGCTGATCTTTAAGACTGATGAGATGATATAACAATAAGAGACCAGGACACTCAAGATGGTGCTCAGTTCAATGAAACCAAAAAGGACAAATAACACCAGTTCATTGACCTGTGTATCAGAACAGGAAAGGAGTAAAACAGCAGGAAAATCACAGAAAAATTGATTAATATGAGTAGAGCCACAGAAACATAAGCTGAATGCCAATGAGGTATGTATGAAACCATCTATAGTTCCCAACAGGTAGATTCCAGTTAGGAACTGGTAGCAGACTTTACTAGACATGTCCACAGCATACAACAGGGGTGTGCTGATGGCCTTGTACCTATCAAAGGCCATTACTGCCAGAAGCATGCATTCAATATCTATAAATGTACAAACTAATAAGAATTGCAGGAAACAACCAGCAAAGCAAATCGGATTATTCTCTGCAATAAGGTCTGACAGCATCTTTGGTCCCACTGCAGTGGAATAGCAGAGATCAGAGAAGGCAAGTTGGCCGAGAAAGAAGTACATTGGTGTGTGAAGCTGGGGATCTATTTTGATCAAAATGATCATTCCAACATTTGCCAAAAGAATTGTAAGATAAACAACCAGAAACACGAAAAATAAAGCTCCTTTCACGTCAGGGTTTCTGGAAATTCCCAGAAGGAAAAAATCTGGAAATGCAGAGCAGTTTTCTTTATCCATTATTCTTTTTTCTTGGTCTAAATGATGACAAAAAGTGTCAGTGTTATTAGATTAAACTTTTGTTCTTTCAGTATCTTAATGTATAAGTTCAGAAAAAGGCAACATAATTAATTGTGATACTGGTAACATGATCTACACTAGGGAAAGTTCATTGATAAGTGGTTCTTTGATTACTCCTATATCATTGACAAGAAATTTAATATAATAGCATAATCTACATTCATTTGAAAGTATGGCATGGATTATATTTTCTCTTGAACTTGTTTAGATCTTTGACACTTATTATTAGATAATTTATTTGAGATCAATAAAATCTCATCCAGATTTGATAGAAAGGAAATTATATTAATTTTCATCCCTATCTTATCCTTTAATAAAAATCACCATTGTTGCTACATTTTATTAAACCTACTGCATTCATTACATTATTTGTTACAAATAAATAATAAAACCGCAATCAACTTATCAGATCATAATCAATGAAAATGCATAATCATTTTGGGTTTTTCATAATTTTCTAGATATTTAAATGATATCTGTCACCTCCTTTCACTGAAACACCAAGATTTTTGCACTTGAAAAATTCTAAACACAACAAATGAAAATCAAAACATATACTAAGTTCTTAAAGAATATATACCTTGTCATCAGGAGGACAACTTTTTTACAATTACAGAATCAGAAAAGACATTTGCTTTTTTTTCTTTTCAATTTTATTCATAATCATAACCAGCAACATTTTATTTTTATTCTATTTTAAAATACACTCATTCATAAGAGTACCTGATACAAGGGCATCTTCTTGTCACGTCTCTGGTACAGAGAGAATATGTTGATCACATATATTTTCAATTATGACTGTTGGGATTAAATTCTCATGAGGATCTTTCTTTAGATCTTCATATAATCCTATAGTGATTAATTTGAATATAGACTGAGGAGGTTTTTTTTTTTTTTTGCACCCTGTGACAATTGTCCCTAAGGCAGTTTCTTCAAACCCTTACAGTTTACTCAATATAAAAATTGATATTGATCTAAAATTTCATGAAATTTGGCACTTAACAAAACTAAAATTTACCCTTTAGTAGTAATGTCCATATCTGCTATTATTTATCACAATACTATCACCAAAACCAGACATGATTTTGGATGCCAAGAAGTGTTTGGTGGCTGTATATGGGATGTATTCCCAGGTGTGGCAGTCTTTGGATGGCCTTTCCTTAATTCTCTGTTCCAAACTTTGTCTCCATATTTCTTTATGTGAATACTTTTGTTAACCCTCCTAAGAAGGACTAAAACATCCACACTTTGTTTTTCCTTCTTATTTAGCTTCATGTTGTCTGTGAATTGTATATTGTGTAATCTGAGCTTTTGTGCTAATATCCACTTGTGTGTGTCTTTTTTTTTCTTTTGTGTGTTTGTGTGTGTGTGTGTGTATGTGATTCTTTTATCTCATTCAGAATGATATTTTCTAGTACCATCCATTTGCCTAAAAATTTTATAAAGTCATTTTTATAATAGCTGAGTAGTACTTCATTGTAAAAAATGTATCACATTCTCTGTATCAATCCCTCTGCTGAAGGACATCTGGATTCTTTCCAGCTTCTGGCTATTATAAATAAGGCTGCTATGGACATAGTGGAAAATGTGTCCTTGTTAGATGTTGGAGCATCTTTTGGATACATGTTCAGGATTAGAAGAGCTGAGCTTTCAGTTGGTACTATGTCCTAACTGAAGAACTGCCAGAATGATTTCCGCAGTAGTTTAACCAGCTTGTAATCCCAACAATGGAGGAGTGTTCTTATTTCTTCACATCTTCACCAGCATTTACTGTGACCTGGTTGTTTTATCTAATCCATTCTGGCTGGTGTGAGGTATAATCTCAGGGTTGTTTTGATTTGCATTTCCCTGATGAGTAAGGATGTTGAACATTTCATTAGGTGATTCTCAGCCATTTGATATCCTCAATTGAAAATTCCTCGTTTAGTACAGTACCTAATTTTTTAATAGGGTTTTTGATTTTTTGGAGTCTAACATCTTGAGTTCTTCTTATATATTGGGTATTAGCCCTTTATCAGATGTAGGATTTGTAAAGAATGTTTCACAATATGTTGGTTGCCATTTTATTCTAATGACAGTATCTTTTGACTTACAGAATATTTGCATTTTTATGAGGTCCCATTTGTTGATTGTTGATATTAGAGTATAAGCCCTTGATGTACTGTTCAGGAAATTTTCCCCCATGCCCATGTGTTTCAGACTCTTCCCTACTTTCTCTTTTATTAATTTTAGCGTAACTGTTTTTATGTAGAGGTTCTTGAACGACTTGGATTTGAGCTTTGTATGAACAGATAAGAACACACCAATTTGCATTCTTTTACATGAACACCAGTGAACAGGCAACATTTGGTAAAAATGCTATCTTTTTTCTAATGAATGTTTTTAGTTCTTATGTCAAAAAATAAATGACCATATGTTTTCACTTCTGGCTTCATTTCTGGGTCTTAAGTTCTATTTCTTTGATCTACCTTTTTGTCTCTGTATCAATAAAATAGAGTTTTTATCACAATTGCACTTGTCAAACAGATCCTTCACTTACTTGGTTAGAGTAACATCAAGGTATTTTATATCATTTATGACTATATTGCAGGGTGTCATTTCCCTAATTTCTTTCTCAGCCTATTTGTCCTTTGAGAAGGGGGAGGTTACTGATTTGTTTGAGTTAATTTTATATCCAGCCACTTTGCTGAAGTTGTTTATCAGCTGTAGGAGTTCTCTGGTGGGATTTTTGGGGGCCACTTAAGTATACTATCATATCATTTACAAATAGTGATATTTTGACTTCTTCCTTTCAATTTGTATTCCCTTTTTGTTATCTAATTGCTCCAGCTAGAACTTCAAGTACCATATTGACTAGGTAGGGAGAGAGGGGGCAGCCTAATTTCATTGGGATTGCAACAAACCTGTGTTATGGAATTATCAAACATCACTTTCATCACTGAGTCCCTGAGATTTTTCTTCTCACATCTTTTCATCAGTGCTTATTAAAAACTTCTGTGGGATTCACAAACAATTCTCCCTTCTCTTTTTCACATTTTAAAAATATTCACAAACATTAGTCCCCCACTAAATGTGCTATTTTATTTTTCTCATCATTGACATTTACTTTGCAATATTTTCAAATTTCTTCTGTGTATATAGTGAATTTTTCTTGACTTTACACTCATTCCTCCTCTCAGCTATTCACTTCCACCTATATCTACTTTTCATAGAACATCATGTCTCATATGTGTTGTCTTGAAGATTCATGGGTATGTTACCATTGCCTGGATCAGAGTTGACTAACCAGAGGACATACACTTAACAGAAACTGATATGTTTTCCTTACTCAACCATCAATATCCAATATCAAATATCTATTAACCAATTTTTGGCATTATGCAACTCTTTTCTCTCTGTTGAAATATTGAATGCAGGCATACACTAGTGATATGAGTTAATGAGGTCTTCTCTCACCCAGAAAACAATTTTGTACTTCTCTTTCCCCAGTGCTCACCTCTAGTAGGTTTGTGTCCTCTTCCAAGATGGTTTTTAACCCTGTAAATAACAGGTGTTATATAGATGTGCCAGATATGGCTGACCAAACCACAGATATTCCTAGTACTTTATGTGACTGTGAGTTTTGTATTAACTACTTTCTTGTGTACACACATACACACACACACACAAACACACACACATGTACACAAGTGAAAAGCCTTGTAGAATAAAAATATATTTGGAAATTTTATAATTGCTCAGGAATTTGATACCATTTCTTAGAATAACATTTTCAAGGGAGTTTTATAATTTAAAAGTTTCTCAAAGGTGGAACATGAGTTCTCGATATCATGTTCACAACTGGAAACATAAAAAATATACAGTGCACTAAAATCTAATATTTCAGTTGTATCATGGGTGGTGTTAAAAGCATAATCACCCTGAAGTGGTATATTTTTTTTCTGAATGGTTTCAAATTTAAGATTAATATTTTTATATTTGCATTGAATTATTGGTTTATATTTGCCTCCATAGCATGAAGAAAAGTGCTCTATTTTTAATACAAGTACACACTAACATATACACATGCACACATACACATATGCATGCACATGTTAATGTACACATAAAAGTTTTGATTGTGTAAAATTATTCACACAAACACATACACTTTTAAACTTCTTACATGTTAAAAAAGTCATGTTAAAATATTTTAGATAAAAATGAATGAACTATGTATTAATTTCCAAAAAAGAAAAGATTACACATTGGTACCTGTCATTAAAATATTTAATTTTCATTCTAAACTTATTTGTTTCTCCTAACAATTGAAACACTGATTGGGCTTTTAAAGAAGATACTAATCAGGTCTATACATTTTAGACAAATAGACATTTGGTTAATCATTTTCATTGTAGAAGATTAGAGACCCGAGACTCCATGGTCCATATCTCTGTTTAAATTTTCCCTGTCTAAAAATGTTTTTAAATGTAAGAAATGTCTTTTTTTTCAAGTTTAAATGTGGCACTAATAGAACAATTTTTTGTTAATATGACAAGGTAAGGGGCAAGAACAATCTCAGAGTCGATGAATTATTTTGTCTACCATTTTATATTTTTCTATTAAGCAGAATTAAAAACATGAGGCAAGATTTTATGGTTAATAGGTAGCAGAGAGAAAGCAGCGAATATTTTAGGAGCCATCAATGGACAAGCTCATAATGAGCAGATAACTTCCTGAAATGATTTCACTGTAGAATAATATGTATGACAAAATTCTGATAAACAAGGCCCAGGATTAAGTCATTTTAGGGAAGATTCCTGCTTTTACTATGCTTTTCCTGTTATCATTATACATATATAACACTCATTAGATATTAATCCTCCCCTCTTGAGCCTATCTCTGTAGATCTTTGAAAATATATTGTCGTTTTTTGTTTGTTTGCTTTGTTCTTTCTTTTACTGTCTTATAGTGATGCTATATAGACAAATAGATGACTGCCTGATTCTTAACAATGATCCTATAAAAATTCCTAAAATGATACCTGTAGATTGTCCTGAAGCTGTTTTCATTTTAATGTTAATTCTACTTCTCCAAGAAGGGCTTGCTAGTGACACCAACTGAACCTTCCCATTTTAATTAGTAAAATAAAGGAAAGCCACTGATTGGGCAGGGTGAGGGAAGGAGTAGAAAGGGCTGAGAGGTCAGAGGAGGTCAGAGGATGGAGGTTAGAGGTCGAGGCAACATGGAGCTTCCCAAGGACCAGCTGGACCCAGGTGGGATTTATTGGTGTTAAAAAGCTATGAACATTAAGGATTTTACAGGTCTAATATTTTATATAGATGGGCAGTATGTTTCTTTGTCTATTTGATGTGATCTTGTTTTTTTAGAGGATTTGTGGATTGATAGTTAAATATATAAACCTGTGTGAAAGATCATTATGCTTAATCTATACTCAACAAGAAATCTGTTTCCATATTATGTTCTGTCCTACATGTACTTCATGGTTATGGCAACTAGTGGAATTTCAATGCATGCTATTAAACCTCTAAAAGAATTAAGTACTGACAAAAATATTCATATAATGTTATGCCAAAATGCCTTTAAAAATCTGTATATATACCCCTCTTTTTTAAAAATAAAGTGGTAAGAAAAAATAAATAAACCTATGTGAAAAGCTATTGGGCTGTAGAGTTGTGTTTGTGTGGGAATTTGGGAACAGAAATTCCCTGGGACAGAGGTGAAGAACAGGCGGTAGAAAACCACCAAGGGAAGGGAGTTGTGCAGAAAAGGCAGGTGTAGCTTCCTATCAGGGTAGAGCCTGAGGAGTGAGACCTCAGAGCCGGTAGAGAGATAAACCAAATTTTATTTTTTAATATTTACTGCAACAAATACTGTGC
Organism: Micromys minutus; assembly: GCF_963924665.1. NCBI lineage: Eukaryota > Metazoa > Chordata > Mammalia > Rodentia > Muridae > Micromys > Micromys minutus. The sequence continues at coordinate 58,090,197 of NC_137982.1, forward strand.
CTATTAAGCTCTTATTTTGTGGGAATGCTGTTAGATCTTTTTCTGATAGTCAAAACTGCAAGGAAATACTCTGTTAGTCTCCCATGTGTCACCAATTAATTGCTTCTAGATAGTAGACTTTCTACCAGACTTTCTACTACTCAGAGGACATCCAAAGAGGTTGTTAAACAAATTTCATAAAAGGGTATTAATTATTTTTTATAGGTTCTAGGACAGAAGATAAAATAATTACCGGGGTTGTATAAACAAAACTTCACTAATAAATTTATTATGCTTCTTAACTCTCAGTGATTCTGTGGAGCTGCAACAGGTAATGAATTTTTAGCCAGATAATTACATATAATAGATATGCAAGTAAACATCCATCGTTGTAAAATTCTTTTTCAATTTATGATCTGAATTAGTGTAAACTAGTGGTAAACTTTTTACTATGTGATTGGTCATCTATTTTGAAAGATGTTTTAAGTGCTGAGTACATAGAGTAAAATCAGAACTGAGCTTAGGAGAACTTTTCAGAAAAAAACATTTTTTAATTAGATCTGAACAGAACTTAATGGAGAGCTGAAGAAGTGAGCAGGATTCACCTTACCATAATAAAGAACAGGTATTTTCTTAATAACAAGACATGCTTAGTCTTATTAAACGGAACCAAGCTTTCTTCTTACAAACTTGGACTAAATTCATTTAGCATTAAAAGAATAGAAGCTTTGCCTTCCCTATGCAGTAAAGATTGGAGCTCATTTTTCATCAAGAATTTGTAAGTTCTTTTTGCACTGATACTTGGTCTTTGGTTCTAAATGTATGTGTAAGTATGGATGTGTGTGTGTGTAGGTATGGAATTGTAAAATGTATGCAAGCTGAACTCAACTAGTTTGAATGATAATGTATAAATATGCATTCGTGAATTTGTATATGAATTTATGTGAGTTTATTCATATTTGCTTATGTAAAAGCCTTTCCTTCTGTGAACATTATTCTCTCCTCCTGGTTCAATAGAAGTATATTGCTCCAAAGACTATAAGGATCTTTTTTCCCTAGCCCTGCTTAGGATCTTTCTCCTCCCTCCCCCCTCCCCCCTGCCCCTTTTAAAGAAAATTTTCATAAGTAATTTTTTATTGCTTAATTTATTTATTTACATTTCAAATGTTGTACACCCTCCTGGTATACTCTCAGCAAATCCCTATAAATTCTTATAAATGTTATAATAACTTTTTAAAGTGTCCCTTTTCCTTCCTTCTACTTCTACTAGCAGGCTGAAAGCTAAATCCAGGAAGTTCCTGTTGAGCTAGAGAACAAAGACCACATTAATTAATCCCATCACACCCCAGCCTCCCACCCCCACCTATTATGGTAAGCCAGCACACTTTTACTCTGAGAAAGAGCAAGAAAGATTTTAGTATATTTCAGAAGCTATCATCAGCATTTCAGTGCAGTTGGAGAGCTGAAACTTATATAATTAAAATGTCAAAAAAGAATGTCATCATAGAAGGGTATAGTAATGAGTAACTTTTTGAGGGAACACTGTACAAAAGTAAAAAATGTAAAAGAAGAAATAACTGTGAATCTCTTAAAATCATTTAGTAAGCACAAAGAAAGGGGAAATGGCACTCATATAAAATAAAAATGGGAAATCAATTTTCATTGTGTAAAACTTTTTATGAGTTGTGTGTATATTAAGACTTCAGTTTCAATGACTCCTCATCTGAGAAGGTGGGGCACCCTACTTTGTGTTCTCTAATCCAGGAGCATCTAGTTCCTGTAGAATTAGGTGCACAACCTTCCCATTGAGGTCAAACAAGGAAGTCATGTTGAGGAACACATATCACAGTCAAGACATTTTAGGAATTAAACATCACTGTTAATCCAGAAAGCTAATGTTTAATATTATTTAACAAAATGAATATAATGGTCCATTACTATTGTACAGCATTGTGGTAAAAGAGATAATAGAGAAGTAGATAAGTAGAATAAGATAAAAAAATTACACACACACACACACACACACACACACACACACACACACATACACACTATCAAGTATTCAAAATCTGACTATAGAATTTTTTTGTCTTACAACTTTATTTTTTTTAAAGGGATACTTGTAGATTTTTAAAGGCATTTTGGCATAACACTATATGAATATATTTTTGTCAGTACTTATTTCTTTTAGAGGTTTGATAGCATGCATTGAAATAGGGTAGTTGCTATGATGATGGGAATGCATTCAGACAATGACAGAAAAAAGAACTTGCAATATTATGAGCTTTGTCAATTGGAGATGGGAGATTGTTAAAACCATATAAGAATTAGATAACACCTGTGTGGTATGGGATTCACTGAATAGACAGAGATTTTAGTTTCATTCAATTTCACTGTAAGTCCCAGTTCTTGTTGATCACTCATCAATAGAGTTAAGCATAAAGTGTGAAGATGATAGCCAGATATAACAATGTTGAATATATTCAGGAAAATAGTGTGCTAGGAACCTAATTAAATGTCACATTAGCGTAAAGCAAAATAGGAAGACTTAGCCTCCAGAGAATTATTTCTCAAAAGTACAAGCTGAAAATAAATGTGACCATTTTGCTTTGTTTAGTTTGTCATTGCAAGTAAAAAAGGAAAGAATCACTGAGCTCAGGTAGGTTTATGAATAGCTACTTGCAAAAGTAGAAGGAAAAATAACATTGCAATTTCTTTGGAACATGAGTAATAGAGTTAATGAATAGGTAAATACATGGCTTAACTGCCTTATGTACTTATAAAAATCCTGATCAGAGGCATATTTTTGCTAGATACTTATGTGAGTTTGAGTGCATTAATTTCCTTATATAAAATGTGAAAAGTTATAATATTTATATCTGTTAAGACACATTAATATACAGTTTTACTTGTTATTAACAAACAGTTTTCTTCTTAAAGCTATATACCCATGATATGGTGTGGGCACCAGTAATTTCTTGTGACTTTATTTAAAAAGTAATAAAAAGTTCAACTTTATAAATAGCAATATATAACAATGTATATCTATATAATATCAAACATATTATTTTTGGAATATAAAGCAAAATCTCCATTTTTTCCATGCAACGAGAAAGAAACTCAAAGACAACGTTATGATGCGAACACACAATTTCACATGTTAGGACAGGAAACAGGCCATGAACAAGACTTTTTGTTGTTGTTGTTGTTCTTGTTGCTCCCATTTCCAGAGAAATAAAAAGCCAATTTGTAGTAGAAAAAAAGTGTTACTTGGAGTCTCTCAAGCCCAATTTTATTTTCAATTCTTTTTTGTTTACTGAAGATAATTTAGGAATATTTTCCTTCATATTAATAAACAATAATTAATAAGTTATCCATCTTTTAACAGTGATACATTTTTTAAATTGGTCTGCTTTCATTTCCAGCAAATGACAGGGACTTCAAACAATGCCAAAGTAATTTCTATTTCTTATCTAAGATGTTCGATATGTTTTATAAATAATATAGTAAATACAGTTAATGTTCTTAAACATAATAACTCTGATTTTGTTGAATATGAGAGAACGTCAGTGTGGATTGAAATTTAATTTGATATATTTTTTTCTTATTATATTAAGCCTTGATGGCTTCTATTTTATTCAAATATATTTACTACTACTGAGTGGTAACAACTTAGGCAAATTATAGAGACAATCAATTATATTACATTTTTAATTCAGTGTGAATCAAATTTCTACCATAATTTTTTTTCTAAGTCAACAGAATGCCTTTTACCTTGGCTGCTTCCTCACTATAATTCATGTATTTAATAAATTGCCAAAATGGTATTATGCTTTACTTTATGGTTCAGCATCAAGACAAAAGACATCCTACCTTTAAACAACACTGATACATTTTCTAAAATCATTTAGACCAAGAAAAAAAGAAAAATGGATAAAGAGAACTGTTCTTCATTGCCAGAATTCTTTCTGTTGGGAATGACTAGTAAGTATAATGTAAAAGTATTTCTATTCATGGTGATACTAGTTGTCTATCTCTCTATTCTTCTGGAAAACATAGGAATGATCACATTGATCAGACTGGATTCCCAGCTTCACACACCAATGTATTTCTTTCTCAGCCACCTCTCTTTCTCTGACCTGTGTTATTCCACTGCAGTTGGACCCAGGATGCTGGCAGACCTACTTGCGGAGAAACATTCTATTTCCTTTACTGGGTGCTATGTGCAGCTCTTGTTTGTCTGTTTCTTTATAGATGTTGAATGCATGCTGCTGGCCATTATGGCTTTTGATAGATACAAGGCCATCAGTAAACCCCTTCTGTATGCTGTGGACATGTCCAGCAAGGTGTGCTACCAGTTCTTAACTTTAATTTACATGGCAAGTACTGTAGATGGTCTGACACATACATCATTGGCATTTAGTTTATGTTTTTGTGGCTCTACTCAGATCAATCATTTTTTCTGTGACTTACCACCACGATACCTCCTGTCCTGTTCTGACAGACAAACAAATGAGCTGGTTGTGTTTACTCTTTTTGGGTTCATTGAACTGAGCACCGTCTTGAGTGTCCTGGTCTTTTATTGTTACATCATCTCATCAGTCTTAAAGATCAGCTCTGCTGGGGGACAGTTCAAAGCTTTCTCCACCTGTGCCACTCACCTGACTGCAGTTGGGATTTTCCAGGGGACCATGCTCTTCATGTATTTCAGACCAAGTTCTGCCTACTCTCTAGACCAAGATAAAATGACATCAGTTTTTACCTCCTCATTATCCCCATGATAAACCCACTGATTTACAGTCTACGGAATAAGGATGTAAAAGAAGCTCTAATTAGGCTCAGAAATAAAATGTGGCTTTAATGTAAATGTTTGCAGTACCTTATGTTTGGGGATTATCTAGCATACAGTAAAAGGAGTCACTAGTGTCACACTGATTGTTTACTTAATTACATATATGCACTAAAACCCAAAAAATAAGAAACTGTTTTGGACACCTAATATATAAAGTTACATTAGCATTTTAAGTAGTAATGGTATTAGACTAGAACAAAATAAAGAAATACTACAGTACAATTTATGGGTTTTAGAATACTCTCTGAAGTGACTATTAATCTTTGTAAATTGTGTTACTTTCCTCAATGACCTCTATAAGAGGAGATTTACTGGTACAGATAAAATCCCTGTAACTGGACCTCACAATTCTGTATTTTGATTGGGTGTGGTTATTTGTAATAGTATCTACTTGTTGCAGAGATTGTAAGAGCCAGAGAATACACAGATTACTTAGAGATTGTATGTTTTATAAATGTCAGAAGATATCTCCATAATATCTCACCAATATGACTGACTAAACATGAGCTGAACAAGGCTATCATATGCAAGCTAGAATCAGTTAGAGAAAGCCTAGAATTCAGTTTTATACAAAGTACTATCAGCCTGTAAGAAAGGCTGAGAAGAGGAGAAATATTTTCCTCTAGAAAGAAAACCCTAATTGAGCACCCAATACCAAATGGTCAATATTGAATGTATAATGCAATTAATAATACTGACTTAGCAGGTTGTACTTACACATGCACTTACTCACACATTAATGTATATGGTCACACACATATACACAAGCACATATATACACATACTTAATGAAAAATGAAACCATGAATTTTTCTTAATTATTTTTAAAGAATATTTTAATATATTATATTCTGATCAGATTCTCCTCCCTCATAACTCAAATGATTACATTATCTATCTGGTCTATTCATAAAACAAAAAAATGAAATAATGATCAGTGGGACTAGGGAATAGTTTACTTAAGATTCTAAGAATTTAATTAAAAGGTTTTTTTGTTTTTGTTTTTGTTTTTGTTTTTTTTTTTTTTATCTGTCACTCCTCTCCATTTGTTGTGCTTCTGAGATACACAGGTTAATGAATTATTGGTATAATCTTGTTTAGTTCCATTAAATTGATAACTCTTTGATGACAATTTTGTTATTGCTTTTCATCTTGACATTAATAATTTCTCTGTTGAGGGGACACAAATGTGTGTTTGACTTTACTGTTCACTTGTCTACATGTGATCATGGTTGTTACTGGTTGTCAATTTCACTGGAATAGAAGACAACTAGCACTAATGAAGTGCACAGAGGTGGGTACCTGGAGAGAATTTCTAGAGAGAGAGTTGAGGTGGGTATTGATTCCGGAAGACAAAGTCACAATGAATTGGAAGTGATACTGTGTAAACTAGAGGCAGAAGAAGGAGGCAACATTTTCCTGAGTACAAACTACACAATCCTCTGAGAGCATGTTTTGGTGACTGTCACTCTCTGTGGTCATAAGATACTATATTTCTCAGCCTTTGTACGTGTAGACAACGTCACCAAGCCTTCATGGTGCTTTCAGACCATCAGCAATGGAGTGTGACTGATTACTTGTATAAATCTTTAGACAGAGCTATCATTGGACTTTTTCATCTCTAGCACACAGATATAAGTTGTTGGAATCCTTATAATATCATATTTTATATGCAAATCAAGTAATTCTGGTTTAATTATTATTGGATTAAAGTCTTCCTCCTCTTTAGATCATAAAAAAAATCCTTACTGTTTTACAGCCTCTCTTCTTTCATTCTTATTTTTCATTCCTATTATGCTCTCTTCCTCAGACTCCTACTCCTGTCTCATAGTGGAGTTTAACCCCAGGGCCTCATTATAACAAGGGAACTATCTACCCTAATTTATCCCTGACCTGGTTTTATTTGTTTTTCTTCATTTATTTGTTGAGGTAGAGCCTAACTTATTTCCTAAGCTGGGCTTGTTGTTACTCTGTACATCAACTAAAGGTTAGACTTACAATCCTCCTGAATCATCGTATATAGTAAAAGCCTATTCCACGAGGTCTCTATTTTTGCTTCTTTTTATTCCCACTGGTTATATGTTATACTTGCTTCTCATGGAAAATTTCAAGACTGTTATTTTCTAGACTTTTTATTGTTTAGTAATGAATAAGTATTTCTAAGCAATGTGTATATCATATTTTTCTACTTTATGTGAATTTAGTTGAGAAATCTAGAGTTGTTTTTATAAGACACTGTATAATCAAAACAGTTATCAATGTTGACTAAATTATCATTTCAATTTTTCACATTGACAAATTATTTCACAATGTTCAATGCTTAATCACTGTAAGTCTAAACCTCTTAAACACAATAGAAATAGAAAACAATACAGGGTGGCTGATGATTTTTCAGATCATCATTTCTTATATTCTCATATCTGTGGAATTTCTATAGATGAGATGAATAAACACTAAACAGAAAACCAAGAAGAGTATGTGTTAATCAAACTGAACAACAGAGAAGCCTAGGTATCCTACATATTTGTACACATTTCACATATTTCACATACAAATATATGTGTCTATTTTTATATATTCAATAGTTTGAACATACTGTTCATCACATGATTAAGAATGTGTGAATTGCATCTGAGTTAAATATTAGATTGATCATACCAAACTGTGTCTATTAGGTTAACTAAAGAAAAGGAAATGTCATACCTATAAAAGTAAAACCAAAGTAAAATTAATAATTGAATTAAAGTTTATATATCCAAAATTGAAATAAAGTCCCTTGTATGTAAAATCATGTTCTTAAGAATGTCAATATGGGGGCCTATGTATGTTTAAATGAAACCATTCCATTTCTGGTTGATGTACAGGTTAATGTACATGATAGATAAGACACTGCTAACTTGATATTCCATACAAAGTTAGTTAAAATTAATATAAAGAAACCTTTGTGTACTTAGTATATTTTGTCTGATTCAACTCTAAATATTCCCTTTATTTGCTAGTGAGTAATTTCTCACAATGTACATTCCATTAATTTCTGGCAAGTGTTATTGTCCAAGTAACAAATTGTTAGGTATGGTCAGAGTTAGTAAATATCACCTGTCAATTTGTTGCTTATTGGACTATGCACTGGAATTCCAAATCATATGAAAAAACCAAAAATCACAGAGTTTGACATATAAAGCTATCTCTGCATTTTTAAGAATCCTGGTAAAAGGTATTAAAATTGTATTGGTAGTGTGTAACTATGTAATAGTTCACTTTTATTTCTAAAGAACAGCAAAAGCAAAAGTGTACATTTAAAAATCTTCTCCAAGGATATGTTCTCACCAGCATAGGGCAGTACAATTGGAATGAATCTCTATTCTTAACTTATAATTGTGACTTTTGATAAAATACTGTCACTTTGAAGGTTCAGTCAAAGGAAGGGCATGAACCAGGTAAAGTTTATTACACTTTTTCCATGTCATTTTTGTTTCTATATCAGCATAGATACAGGAGGAAAATGAACCATAATGTTTTTTAACATAGTAACAAAAAAAACCTTACAATATTTTAGGAACATGAATGATATGACAATAAAGACAGATGAATAACATGTACTGATGAATTTGAAAACCATAAAGGAGGGCTATTGTCACTAGTGTTCTTTCTCAGATTCTTTTCTTGCTATAGGGACCTACCAAGAGGCTAATCTTAGAATGATGTATAACTAGGGATAGCTGTATGGAACAGGTGTTTCTAAAGTTTGACATCTTATCCAACAAACTGATAAGCACACATGAATACAAAATTCTGCATCCTCTTTATGTATCCAATCTGTTAGTCTATGACTTTTTATTTTATTTTATTTTTATTTTTTAATAACTTTATTTTACAAAACAAAGATAAATGTACAGATTTTAAGCATTTTTTGCATAAAATTATACAATACATTTTTGTCAGTACTTTTTTCAGATTTTAAAATAGTTTTTACATAAAACTATATGAATATATTTTTAGTCAGTACTTGATTTTTTTAAAGGTTTGATAGTATGCATTGAAAACTTAATAGTTACAATGAGCATAAAGTATATGTAAAACAGAATGTAACATGGAAATAGTCAAAGTTTTCTTGTTATGTAAAGATTTTTTTGTTTTGTTTTGTTTTCTTTATTTCTTGGACTTTTTATTGAGGAATTGAGTCCACTGATGTTAAGAGATATAAGGAATAGTGATTTTTGAATCCTATTATTTTTGTTGTTACAGGTGTAATTATGTTTGTATGGCTAACTTCTTTTGAATTTCTTGAAAGATTACTTTCTTGCTATTTTTAGGGTGTGGTTTCCCTCCTTCTGTTGGAATTTTCCATCTATTATCTTTTGTAGGGCTGGATTTGTGCAAAGATATTGTTTAAGTTTGTTTTATCATAAAATATCTTGGTTTTTTTTTATATGTTAATTGAGTGTTTTGCTGGACATAATAGCCTGGGCTGGCATTGGTGTTCGCTTAGGGTCTGTATGATACCTACTCAGGGTCTGTAGGATATCTATCTGTAGGATATCTGTAAGATATTCTAGATTTCATAGTCTCCTTTGCTGCATACAGAAAGCACAGCTCAGTGAAAAAGACAAATAGTACCTCAGAGTAAAGCACTGGAATACAATTTTCCAGGCAAATGGTCCCAAGAAACAAGCTGGAATAGCCATTCTAATATCAAATAAGATTGACTTTCAATTGAAAGTTATTAAAAAGATGAGGAAGTATACTTAATACTCCTCAAAAGAAAAATCAACCATGATGGACTTTGAATTCTGAACACCTATGCTCTAAATGCAAGGACACCTGCATTCATGAAAGAAACCTTAGTAAAGCTCAATGCACACATCATACCTTACACAATAATAGTGGGAGTCTTTAACAACACACTCTCATCAATGGGCAGATTATGAAACAGAAATTAAACAAAGACACAGTGAAACTAACAGAAGTTATGAACCAAATTGATTTAAAAGATGAAACAAATCCAAAAAGACCCAAAAAAGAAAAAAAAAATTCAGACCATTTTCCTTATGAATATCAATGCAAAATGTTCAGTAGAATTCTCTCAAACTGAATTCCTTAACACATCAAAATAATCATGATCATCCATCATGATCAAGTAGGCTTTATCCCAGGGATACAGAGTTGGTTCAATGTACAGAAATCCATCAATAAAATCTAAGATATAAACAAACTCAAAGAAAAAAAAGATATAATCACATTAGATGCTGAGAAGGTATTTGACTAAATTCAATACCCCTTCATGATAAAAGTCTTGGAAAGATTTGGAATTCAAGGCCCATACCCAAATGTAGTAAAAGCAATATACAGCAAACCAGTAGCCAACATCAAACTAAATAGTGAAAAACGAATCAATTCCACTAAAACCAGGGACTAGACAATGCTGCCCACTCTCTTCCTATCTATTTAATAGAGTTCTTGAAGTTCTAGAGAGAGCAATCAGACAACAAAAGGAGGTTAAGGGGATAAAAATTGGAAAGAAGTCAAAATAACACGTTTTCTAGATGATATGACCCCAAGTGTAAGTGACCCCAAAAATTCCACCTGAGAACTCCTAAACCTGAAAACCAACTTCAGTAATGTTGCTGGGTATGAAATTAACTCAAACAAATCAGTCGCCTTCCTTTACTCAAAGGATAAACAGGCTGAGAAAAAATTAGGGAAACAACACCCTTCACAAAAGGCACAAATAATATAAAATACCTTGGTGTGAGTCTAATCTAGCAAGTGAAAAATCTGTATAACAAGAACTTCAAGTCTCTGAAGAAAGAAATTGAAGAAGATGTGAGAAGATGAAAAGATCTCTCATGCTTATGGATTGGTAGGGTTAATATAGTAAAAAAGGTCATCCTTCTCTAAGCAATCTATAGATTCAGTGCAATTCCTATAAAATTCCAATGTAATTCTTCATAGAGTTAGAAAGAGCAATTCACCAATAACTTTGGAATAATCAAAAATGCAGGACAGGGATAACTATTTTTATCAATAAAAGAAAAGGGCGAATCACAGTCCCTGACCTCAGGTTGTACCACAGAGCATTAGTAATAAAAACTGAAGCTCAAGTCCAAATGGATCAAGGACCACCACATAAAACCAGATACACTGAATCTTTTTATCCTTATAAAAATGTACTTTATTTTAAAATCAGTCTATGAAGGTAGAAATTACACACAATAATACAGATTACTGCCATATGTACTGCTGCAACATGTTGGCAAAGTAGCTCCCAAATGGATTTGCTTAATGAAGAAGAGGTAGCGTATGTCTGAGGGTGCCTATAGCCCAGAGTCTGACCAGAGTTTGCCATCAGCCCATCACTAATGTGTAAACAATAGTTTCATGTAGTAGTTAGCACTCTTAACTACTAGGGAATCTAAGAATGACCATTTTTGTGTGACACTTAAAATGCTCTTTCAGTCTGAGCAGATGGAAGCACTTCTTGTGGTCCACTAAGAGTTTTTGATGAAGGGGTTAATAGAATGGATTATATCTCTAAAATACTCTAAAGTGGTAAATGATTAATTTGTTTTTTTTTTTCCTTTTTTCAAGGAACTCAAACAAACAAAACAAAAACCACAGAAAAACTCTGCAGCATTAAAGAAACGGTCAGCATACTGGATCAGCTCAGAATTCTTCCATCCAACTTTCCAGAATGTTGACTAGAATATTACATTTCTAAAACACAGCAAGTAATTTTAAAAAGGTGAACAACCCACATATATTCTAATATACATTGATTATAAAATTTAAAAAGCAGTAGATTTCCTTACCTAATTTAAGATTCTGGAAACATAGCATAGTTGCTAAAAATATTCAAAGATACTTCATAGTATCTTTACTGGTTTTAGTGAACAGCCTTTGAGGTTTCAAATCCTTCACCAAGCCTATCTTTCTGTTCCGGTTGTGTGTCTGTGTTCTTTTTTCCCTCATTTAGAGTTTAAGGTATATCATGCAGGACTGTGCTTCTTTCTGTTAAACTAACACAAAGTTGAAATGTGTTAATTTCCAGAAAAGACCATTTCAAACGCTCCCAGTCTCTGCTACTTTCTGTCTATCTCACCATTTATATAGCTTATTCTTCAAAGTCAAGTTTTATAAAATGCTGAATAATTAAATGGATAAAAAGTTATGACAAACACCATGAAGATTGTTAGGCAGGGGTAATTCTTAAAACTTGATTCTAAATAGCCTTAATAAGAAGGGCACTTGGAAGAGTTTGCTTAAATTTTACTTTAAACTTTAAACACTTAAAATTTCCAAAGTCCTAACGCTCAGGACCTTAGGGCCCAGCACTGACAGAATCATCTCCAAAATTTTGAAAAAGTAGCCCTTCTTGGCTGTCCCTCTCAAATGGTTCCTAAACATACATGTAAAGGGACAGCTAAGGTGAAACCAATGTGAAAAGTAACCAAGGTCTCCAGCAAGTGGATTTGCTGCCTGTGTCCCAGAGGAAGAGGAGACACAACAGCCTTGCAGTAGTCACTTCATAAACAACTGGGCTTTTGCAGTTAATCGGCACTTTATACCCCAAATTTCTAAGTTCTTTTTGTTGTCTATTGTTGGCCTTGCAATGGAGGTGAAATAGGTGCAATTAATTTGCAGGCAAGGAAGAGCATCTCTCAGTAGCTTAAGGGTACCCTCTGGTACGATTCCAAAAGCTTACAGTGGTTTTAGTGTGGGGATTTCTCCAAGTTCAAGTAGAGTCTCAGGTATTATATCATAGCACCGGCTGAACTGGAGGTGTTGGAGGTAGTTGAGTTGAAAAATTCTGGAAAGCAGACATTCTTTAGCATGAGTCAAGGCGGACAAGGTTGGGGTGTCATTTAATTAAGGTACAAAGATCTTTTTTCTGGAGGTTCTTCGGGTAGCCACTGAGGTTCAGCTGGATGATGGTGTCCGGTAAATCCTCCACAGCTGCTTGCACATGCTTTTCAGTGAAGTCAAAGCACCCGGAGAGATTGAGTTCATTCAATCTGGAATTTAGCAGAGTAGGCACTGCAGATTCAGAAAATCCAGAGCACCCACAAAGGTTTAGTCGAACCAAGTTTTCATTTTCTGCTAGAGTGTTGACAATGGGATCTGAAAGCTGTGGGCCTTCCAGGCTTAGATTCTGCAGCGTCGAGCTCTCAGAGAATCCCGGAGGTTTTACACATGTGTAAGTGAGTTCGACAGGACCATGTGCTGTATACGGAAAGAACTGAAGCTTTCACCCAGTGGCTGCTCCATAAATGATTATGGGCAGCATAATGCGACCATTCCTTGAGAGAGCAAGCACATAGTTAACATCTGGGTGCTGATTTTACCCTTGAGTTCTAGAAACTGCCAGAGAGATTTGTCCAGTGAGATGTGGTACCACCTCTTGCATATTCCACAGACTCTCAGCAGCTCAGGGAGGCACAAACTGGAAAAGATCCCAAGGAGCAGCTAGTTCATCTGGACCGGAGTGCCAGGAAACACCTGTAAAGTTTTCTCGATTGCGCTTAGGCTGAGGAATGATCACAAAGTCTCTGTCACTCTCTTTGCTCTTTATTCATTTCCTTGGAGGGCTCCGGGAGTAGCTGAGGTTTGACAGCAATCCATGAAGGATATTCTCACTGTCCACCTCTTCCTACTGCAAGGCAGAGACGCCCATGTCTGATAGCAGTTCAGAAATCTTGCTGGAATCTCATCCCCGCATGTAGCAGGTAGTGAGTGACATTGCTACTCAGGTCCAGAACCTCCTGACGGTGCTTCCTATGTATGGTATCTAATGATTAAAGAGTTTTGAATAGTTGAATGAATTGAAGAGCTACATGCCTTCCAGATTCCCATTTTAGGGCATTGCTTAGAGTGATCCCCAGTGCCCCAGCAACCAGACTCGGGAACAAGCAATGTTCTATTTTCATAGCTCAGGCAGAGTTCTGCATCCAGATCTCCTGCTTCCTGCTCTCCCTCAGCTCGCTTCTGACACCCAGTTGCCTACTGGGAATTGTAGTTCCAGGCCTGGCTCAAAGTATGTTCCTTTCCCCCCTTATTTCTTCCACTCTTATTTTGGACTAGATATACTGAATCTAATAAAAGAGAAAGTGGGGGAAAAGCTTAGAACACATAGGCACAAGAGAAATTTTCCTGAACACAATACCAATGGCTTAGGCTATAAGATGAGGAATCCACAAATGGGAGCTCATAAAATAGTAAAACTTCCCTAAGGCAAAGGACACTGTCAATAGGAAAAAAATGGCAACCAACAGACTGGAAAAAGATCTTTACCAATCCTATACCTGATAGAGGGCTAATATCCAATGTATACAAAGAACTTAAGAAGTTAGATTCCAGAGAACTAATTATTAAAATTACTATTTTATTATTATTTATTATTATGTTTTATTATTAATTACAATAAAATTGTTATTAAAAACAAGAAACAAGCATAATGGAGAATTCTAAACTGAGAAAGCTCTAATGGCCAAGAAACACCTAAGGAAATATACAACATCCTTAGTCATCAGGGAAATGCAAATCAATACAACCCTGAGATTCCACCTCACACCAGTAGAATGGCTAAAGTCAAAAACTCAAGTGACAGCAGATGCTGGCAAGGATGTGGAGACAGAGATGAACTTCTCCATTGCTTGTGGGATTGCAAACTGGTACAACCACTCTGGATATCAGTCTGGTGATTCCTCAGAAAATTGTACATAGTACTACCTGAGAACCAAGGTGTAACACTCCTGTGCATATACCCAAAAGATCCTCCAATATGTAATAAAATCATGTACTCCAATATGTTCATAGAAGCCATATTATAATAATAAAAAACTGGAAACATCCTAGAGTCCTTCAGCAGAGGAATGGGGAGAGAAAATCTGGTACATTTATACAATGGAAAACTACTCACCTATTAGAAACAACATATTTATAAAATTCACAGTCAAATTGATGGATCTAGAACATATGATCCTGAGTGATGTAACTCAGTCCCAAAAGAAAACACATAGTATGCACTCACTGATAAGTGGATATTAGGCAACTGGATGGCCTTTCCTTCAGTAACTGCTGCACACCTTTACACACCTTTACTATTTATTTCCTCTTGTGGATATTTTGTTCCCTCTTCTAAGAAGAACTGAAGCATCCACACTTTGGTATTCCAACTTCTTGAGGTTTATGTGGTTTGTGGATTGGTATCTTGGGTATTCCAAGATTTTGGACTAATATCCACTTATCAGTGATTGCATACCATGTGTATTCTTTTGTGATAGTGTTACCTAACTAAGGATATTTTCTACTTCTATTCATTTGCCTAAAAATTTCATGAAGACATTGTTTTTAATAGGTGAGTAGTATTTCAATGTGTAAATTGACCACATTTTCTGTATCCATGTCTCCATTGAAGAACATCTGGGTTCTTTGCAGCTTCTGGGTATTATAAATAAGGCTGCTATGAACTTAGTGGAGCATGTGGCCTTCTTATATGTTGGAATAATAGAGTACTACTCAGCCATCAGAAACAATGACTTTATGAAATTCTTAAGAAAATGGATGCATCTAGAAAATATCATCCTGAGTGAGGTAACCCAGTCACAAAAGAATAGACATAATATGCAATCACTGATAATTGGATACTAACCCTAGAAAGCTCTGAACACCCCAGAAACAATTCACAGAGTATATGAAGTTCAAGAAAAAATAAAGGCCAAAAAAAAAAAAATAGAAAAGAAAGAAAAATGAAAAATCATTACCCTTAATCTTTATATACCAAGAAAACTTTGACTATTTCCAGGTTACATATTGTTTTACATGTACTTTATGCTCATTGTAACTAGTAAGATTTTAATGCATACTATCAAACCTTTAAAAAAATCAAGTACTGACAAAAATGTATTCATATACTTTTATGCAAAAATGCTCTTAACAACTGTACATTTATCTCTGTTTTTTTTAAAAATAAAGTTGTTCAATTAAAAAAATTGTTCTGTAATACAGGTTGAATTTAGGAATGTTGATTTCCCCAGAAGTGGTTTTTTTTTTTTTTTTATTGTTGAGAATAGTTTTTGCTAACCTGGGTATTTTATTATTTCTAATGAATTTTCAAACTGCTCTTTCTAACTCTTTAGGGTTTTTTGTAAGAAGATTAATTTCTTGCTTTTTCTAGGGTGAAGTTTCCTTCTTTGTGGTGGAATTTTTGTACCCATTATCTTTTGTAGGGCTTGATTTGTGGACAGACATTGTGTAAATTTGCTTTTGTCCTGGAATATTTTGGTCTCTCCATCTATGGTAATTGAGAGGTTTGCTGGATAAAGTAACTTGGGCTGGCATTTATGTTCTCTTAGTGTTTGTATGACATCATTGCAGGATATTTTAGCTTTCATTGTCTCTGTTCAAAAGTCTGATGTAATTCTGATTTATCTGCCTTTATTTGTTTCTGTTCTTTTTCTCTTACTGCTTTTAATATTCATTCTTTGTTTTCAACATTTGTTTGTTTTGACTATATGTGTCAGGAAACTTTTTTTTTCTTGTCCAATCTATTTTAGGTTCTGTAGGCTTCTTGTATGTTCATGTTCATATCTTTCCTTAGGAAAAAATATAGAAGTTTTATGACTGCTGATGTTTTTCCTGGTTTTTCAAACTTCATGATTATCTCCTTTCATGACTTCTTAATTGTTTCTATTTCTGTTTTTAATTCCCTCACCTGTTTGGGTGTGCTTTCCTGTAGCTCTTTAAGTAATTTTGTATGTGTGTGTTTCCTCGTAAAGGGCTTCACATTGTTTGTGTGTTTTCTGCTGGTTTTCCTGTAATTATTTAAGTGTTATTCATGTGCTCCTCAAGAATCTCCATCATCATCATTAAGTATGATTTTGCGTCTAAATCTTGTTTTTCTGATCTAAATCTTTTTTTCTGGTGAGTTCGGAAATCTACTATTTGGTGGGGTGGGACAACTGGGTTCTGATGTTGCCAGGTTGTCTTTGTATCCGTTTCTTAGATTCTTGTACTTACCTCTTGCCATCTGGTTATAGGCTGTGAATTCTGATGGCAGTGCCCAGTCCTGATGGAACTGGGCTACTTCTGTCTTTGGGCTGAAAATGTAAGTTCCCAGTCAGCACTGCTACCTGCACCTTGAGAGTTCAGGGCAGCCTATCCTGGGATAGTCAGTGGAAAGGAATTGTGGACTCACCCCTGGGCATAGGAGTAAGTGCCCTCCTGTGGCTCTTCCAGGCACCCAGCAACCTCAGGCAGGTCTCCAGTCCTGATGAAACTGGGTTGGTTTTGGTCTTGGGCCAGAAGTGTCTGTTCAGAAGTTCTTGTCATACAGATCTTTCAATTGCTAGGTTAGAGTTACATCTAGGTATTTTATGGGTTCTCTGGGGGAATTTTTGGGGTCACTTAAGTATACTATCATAGCATCTGCAAATTGTGATATTTTGACTTCTTTCTTTCCAATTTGTATCTAATTGTCTCCACAGTGAGTTATATCTTAATTTTTTGTCATTGAAATCACTATTTTTTAATAGTCTTGTTTATTTTTTTCTAGTGTTTTAAACTTTTCCTACAATTTCATCTGAAGATGTTATGACATTATTCATTCAAATCTGAAGCTAGTCATCTTTTTCTGAAATCTACTGTGCTAGAAAGTTTTCTGTCAACTTCACACAGCATAGAGTCACTGGAGAAGAAAGAACTTCAATTTAGCAAATTCCCTCTTCATAAGAGTGGACTATAGTCAAGCCTCTAGAGCATTTTTTATGGGATATTTTATGTATTTACATTTCAGATGTTATTTCCTTTTCCCACTTTTCCATTCCCCCTTCCCTTGCTTCCATGAAGGTGCTCCCACTCCGATCCACCCACTCCTACTTCATCACCCAGGCATTCCCCTGCACTGGGGAATAAGCCTTCACAGGACCAAAACATTCTCCTAGTGTTGCTAGAAAATACCTTCCTCTGCTACATATGCAGCTGGAGTTTTGGGTCTCTCCATGTATATTCATTGGCTTGTGTTTTAGTCTCTAGGGCATCTTCTCAAGTAGCAATTTTGTATGTGGGCTTATCCCATTGTGAACAAGGTCGCCCTTAGTCCTGGGTTATAGAAGAAAGCAAACTGATCAAGCCATAGTGAGCAAGCCAGAAAGCAGCACTTCTTTATGGCTAATACATCAGCTTGTTGGGGTTGGTCTTATGCTGCTTTGTATTCAAATGCTAAATTATGTATTCCAAGATCTGGTTGCCACTTGACAAGTAAATTCCTCTGTACAGGTTTTGTTGTATGAAACATGTTTTCCATGTTAATTGGTCAACTAAAGCTAAAGTCTGTAATTGGGCAGTAGAGAAAGGAAGGTAGAATATTCTAGGAGGGAGAAAGGAAGTGGAAAAATGAATGTGGAATTTTTTTTCACTAGAAGATATGTTTGGAGATTGAAGTGACTACAGGCCTGGAAAGTATCGATAGCCATATGGCTGGATGGGTCTAGGTGGTCAGGTTAACTTAGATAAGCTAATTTAGAGTCTGCCAGCAAAGGCCTAAGCTTTGAAATATTAAAAGGTCTCTATGTGGTTATTTGGGAAACTAGCTAATTGAGGAATAACTAAAACCATATTAATTTCCAGTATTAATTAATATAAACAGAATATTAATAATTATTTTTATATCAGCTCCAGCATTCAAGTTATTGTGTTGGTCAACTCCTTTAGTGACTTCTTTCAGTGATAATCAGTAATGAGGAAGCAAAGCCAAATAAATGCTTCCCTCCCCTACATTTTTAGGTCATAGGTTTTTACCACAGCAATAGTAACCATAGCTAGGACAAAAACTGGAAACAGAATGTTGTAGTATTGTTGAGACAGACCTGACCTTGTTGTTTTGGCAAGCATTGTAGAATGACTTTGAATACTATTGAAACATTCTGGGTGGAAAAAAAAGCCATTGAGTGTTAAGACTTCAGTCAGGTGTGTTGTAGGGGCTTACAAGATAAGAGTGATGAAAGCAATACAGATGATAAAGAACTGACTTCTGAAGTTTCAGAAGTAAACAAGGCCTGTACTGAGACTTTTGTGTGAAGAGTCTGTAGTATCTGGTCAATTGTAGCTGAATCATTGGTTGTGATTTTCAAGAGACTAGAACCACTAAATTAAAATCTTTGTACTGTTGGAACAATGAAAACTGATGAATCAGCTTTGATTAAGAAATGGTTCCTATGATTGAGAGCAAATCTTCTGAAAAGGTTTTTCTCAGAGTCTATAGAGAAGGTTTAATTCAACAATGTGGCTTCTCTGCCAAGCAATCACATCAAAAAAAAAAAAAAAAAAAAAAAAAAAAAAAAAGACCAGACAAGTATTCAGACATTCCCTGGATTACAGTGTGTTATGTTTGAAAAACAGACATCTTTTATACACACTTTAATTCCTAACAGTTAAATCAAAGTTAGTTATAGAAGCCATATGCCACATTTGAAAGCAAAGTCTAACTGAGTGGTGACCAAAGTAATAAATCAGAGAAAGGTTTGACAGAATAAGGATAAAACTAATAAACACAAAAATAGCACATGAAAGGCAGGCTGCTTAAAAGTAAAAGGAAAGCTTGGAGCAGTGTGGAGGAAGGTGGTGTTTATTGTGTATGTATTGCAGTTTTACTGGGATATCTCTACAAAGACAGGTTACATAGAACATGCTAGGAATGTCTAATGGCTGAGAGACACTTAAAGAAGCAACCATCTTCCAATTAAGAGACTCTAGAGAACTGGGTAATAAGGATGTCTCAAAAATTTGCATGAAAATCACAAAGAAAGACGAAGTAGTCATCCAACGTGCTCCAGGAGAGGGAATTCAGTGAGAAATGAGTGAGAGGAGAAAAGGATGAATAAGATATGTCTGGGGGCATTTTGGGTCACCTTTGGGACTAGCTGGGACTCTGGAATGGAAGAGGCAACAGGCAGTCTGTGGGTGTGAGTATACCTGAGATTAGACCAGTAGAGTATATGGCAGAAATCTTAGAGATAAAATGGAAAGTAGTGTGGGGCAAGGCTGGAACTTGCTGGAGACCAGACAAAGGAGGTCTGTGTGGATCAAACTAGCCGAGGCTCCTACCAGCTGGCGATATGGAGACTGAAATGGCCACCTCTTATAGCCAGAAGGGGCAAAATGTGGAGGGAGAGAGATATCAGTTCTCCCTTTATTTTTTAATACTGTATAAATGCACAGGGGATCAGATGGGGACCGGAAGAGGAGTACCCAGGCATCTCTGGAACTGGCTGGAAAACTTTTCTTTGAACAAAACGTGGAATATGTTCAGAATACCAATGGCATATACATATATAGCATAGATTATTTTGAAAGTGGGCATATGATAAATCAAGGTGGCCATGAGTTAACTTGCAAAGAAACAAAATTTTTTATCCTTGGCCTATGCATGTATGTATGTTATGGTATGTATATACGTATGTAAATTGAAAATCCAGTGTATTGTGGGCAGAAAACATAAGAAGGGAGAAAAATTTATAGAATTCAAATCTGTCAAGGAAAACAGAGAAAGCCTGATGCTATATTCCAGAAATCAACTCTTACTATTCATAGTTCCCTATAAAAAACAATGAAAAAAATATCTTTAATACTCTAAATCAAGAAATCTTCGGATCACCTTGGCTGCTTATCTGACTTTCCTAGTCTCATGAATAAATTTTCTATGGTATCTTGTATTAACATATGATTATAATTTCTTTGAATAAGTTTATGAACACCTTTACTCTACAACTACCTATAAGTACATTTCATTATAATATTTGCCTCTTGGTTAGCCACAACGTAAAAAGTATCTGACAAAGAACACTAATGACAATCACCCTTTTTTATGATTTGAGAGTCCATCAGCATATGCTATGCATCTGTCTCAATTTTTATCGTTTTATTAGCCAAGAAATTCATCAAAGATTTTTTATTTCTTCCTTTTTGTTGAATATTTTCTTTACTTACATTTCACATGTCCCTGTTTGCACTCCAGAATCACCCTATCTCATCTCCTTTCCCTCTACCTCTATGAGAGTGTTCCCTAAGCCACCCACTTCCTTCTATAACTCTGCCCTGACATTCTCATGCACTGGGAAATCTAGCTTTCACGGAACAAAGGGCCTATACTCCCCTTGATGCCCAATAAGGCCATTCTCTGCTCCATATGCTTCTGGAACCATGGATCCCTCCATGTGTACTCTTTGGTTGGTGGTTTAGTCTCTGGGAGTACTGGGGGGTCTGGTTGGTTGGTATTTTTGCTCTTCTTATGGGGTTGAAAACCCCTTTGGCTCCTTCAATACTTTTTCTGACTCCTTCATTGGGGACCTCATTCTCAATCCAATGGTTGTCTGAGACCATCAGCTTCTGTATTTATCAGGCTCTTCCAGAGCCTCTCAGAACACAGCTATATCATTCTGATACATGATGACCACCAGTTGAACCAGCACCATTTGTTGAAAATGCTGACTTTAAAAAAAAAAAAAAAAAAACTGGATGGTTTTGGCTGTTTTTCAAAGATCAAGTGACCGTAGTTGTGTAGATTTATTTCTGTCTTTAATTCTATTTCTTTGATTTACCTGCCTGTGTCTTTTTTAAATACCATTCAGTTTTTTTTTTTTTATCACAATTCTATGTAACACAGCTTGAGGTTGGGAATGGTGATTTCCCCATATAATCTTTTATTGTTGAGAATAGTTTTTGCTATCCTAGATTTTTTTTTGTTATTACAAAACAATGTGCAAATTATTCCTTTGGTCATGCTCATGAATTGGCAGGATTAATATAGTAAAAATGGCCATCTTGCTTATAGCATTTGATAGATTCAATTCAATACTCATCAAAATTTCAACTCAATTCTTCATATAGTTTGATATTTGAATTGGAAAATTCATTTGCAATAACAAAAAAATCCAGGATAGTGAATTCTATTCTCAACAATAAAATATTTTCTTTGTGAGTATATTACCAACATTTCTGTTTTTTTTTTTCTCATAGAGTTATATATTGCTATAGATACCAAAAATTGGAATGAAAAACATACAGTAAAGGTTATCTGGTTCATGCCCTTCTTTTGACTGAACCTTCAAAGTGACAGTATTTTATCAAAGATCACAGTTACAAGTTAAGAATTATGATTCATTCCAATTGCATTGCCCTTAAATGTTAATGAGAACATATCCTTAGGGAATAGTTAAAATGTGCACGGTTTTTGTCTTCCTTTTAGGGAAAATCCGTGGATTATTATATAGTTACATACAACCAGTAAAAATTTAATAACCTTTTTTCACAGATTTTTAAAAATACAGAGATAATCTTAAATTCTATTTCACACACACAGAGAGAGAGAGAGAGAGTGAGAGGGAAAGAATGAGAGAGAGAGAGAGAGGGAGAGAGAGAGAGAGAGAGAGAGAGAGAGAGAGAGAGAGAGAGAGAGAGAGAGAGATGATCATGGTAGAAATGAAAAGAGAGAGGGTGCAAACAGTAAGGTTTTGTTTTTTCCATGATTTAGAAAGAAAGAAGACTTTAATTCAGTAATAATTAAATCAGAGTTACTTTTTTAAATAAAATATGATACTGTAAGGAATACAGCAATTAATAGCTGCATGATAGTCAAAAAGTCCTGTGATATTATAGATCTGTACATAAAATTACACAAGTATGTTATCACATTCCAGTGCTGAAGACCTGATAGCAGCACAGAGGCTTGCTGATGTTGACTACAGATTCAAAGACTGAGAAATATGAAGTTTTATGACCATTGACAATGACAGTCATCAAAACATATTGACAGAGGTTTGAGTAGTTTCTTCTTAGGTAAATGCTGCCTTCTTGCTCTGTCTCCAGTTTACACAGTTTCTATCCCCATTCATTGTGACCTTTTTTTCTCACAGTTATTATTCACATCAACTCTTTTTTTGGTATTCCTCTCCAACTATACCCATGTATGTTTTTCTAGTATTAATTGTCTCTTAATTCAGTGAAATTAACAACCATTAACAACTGTTACATGTACAAAAGTGAGGAATAAAGACAAAGACATATTTAAGTGTCCCCTCAACAGAAAAATTATCACTGCCAGGATGCAAAGCAATAAAATTAAATGCCATCAAATAGTTGTCAATTCAATGGAACAAAATATGGTGGATAACAGTAATTCATTACCCGTATACCTCAGAAGCACATGTGGGGAGAGGAATGACAGATAGAAACAGAAAAAAAAATCAGATTAACTTCCCAAAATTTTACGTAGAATACTTCCTAGTCCCAGTGATTATTATTTTTGCTTTACAAATAAAGTAATGTAATCAGACAAGTAATTTACCAGACAAGTAATGTAATCATTTGAGATATGAGGGAGGGGAATCTGATCAGAATATAATGTATTATAATATTTTAAATGAATTAAGAAAATGCACATATATATATGCACATGTGTGTATGTGTGTGTGAATATTTGCATGATGGCAAATATGTAAGTACAACCTGCTCAGTCATTATTATTATGTATATTATATATTTAACATTGACCAGTTGATATTTCTTAGCCCGTTGGTACTTTTTTTCGTAGGGGAATATATTTCTCCTACTCTCAGACTTTCTTAAAAACCTATAGTTCTTTGTACAGGAATGAGTCCTTGTGGGCTCTCCCTAGTCAATTCTAGCTTGCCAATTGCTGTCTTTGTTCAGCTCATATATAGTCAGTCATATCGGTGAGATATTAAAAGGGTTAACTTCTCTGGCTCTTAAAATTTCTGCAACAAATGAATAGATGCTACAACCAATCAAAATAAAGAATTATCAGGTCCAGTTATGAGGGTTATATATGTACTACTAAATCTACTACTACAGAGGTCATTGTGGAAAGTAAGCAGATATAAGGTAAAAGCTACTTTACTGTTTAGATTTATTACCTTTACATAAAACAGAAATTAATAGCAGCCATCCATATAGATCACCATTTGCAAAGATTAATAGATACTTCAGAGAGTATTCTAAAATACATAAATTGTATTGTAGTAGTTATTTAATTTCTTCTATTCCGATACAATTACTTCTTAAAATGAAAATGTAACTTGACATGAAAGGTGTCCAAAACAGTTTCTCATTTTTAGGTTTAGTGAATATATGTAATTAACTAAACAACACGTGTGACACTAGTGACTCTTTTTACTGTGTGCTACATAATCTCCAAGCATTATGTAACTATAAACATTTATATTAAACCTACATTTTATTTTTGAACCTAATCAAAGCATCTTTCACATCCTTATTCCGTAGACTGTAAATCAAAGGGTTTATCATGGGGATAATGAGGAGGTAAAAAACTGATGTCATTTTATCTTGGTCTAGAGAGTAGGCAGAACTTGGTCTGAAATACATGAAGAGCATGGTCCCCTGGAAAATCCCAACTGCAGTCAGGTGAGTGGCACAGGTGGAGAAAGCTTTAAATCGTCCCCCAGCAGAGCTGATCTTTAAGACTGATGAGATGATGTAACAATAAGAGACCAGGACACTCAAGATGGTGCTCAGTTCAATGAACCCAAAAAGAGTAAACACAACCAGCTCATTTACTTGTGTGTCAGAACAGGAAAGAAGGAATAATGGTGGTAAATCACAGAAAAAATGATTGATCTGAGTAGAGCCACAAAAACATAAACTAAATGCCAATGTTGTATGTGTCAAACCATCTACAACACTTGCCAGGTAAATTAGAAATAAGAATTGATAACACACCTTGCTGGACATGTCCACAGCATACAGAAGGGGGTTGCTGATGGCCTTGTATCTATCAAAGGCCATCACTGCCAATAGCATGCATTCAACATCTATGAAGACATAAACAAACAAGAGCTGCAGAAAACAGCCAATAAAGGGAATTGAATGTGTTTGGGCTACTAGGTCTGCCAGCATTCTGGGTCCAACTGCAGTGGAATAGCAGAGATCAGAGAAAGAGAGGTGGCTTAGGAAGAAGTACATTGGTGTGTGAAGTTGGGCATCTATTCTGATCAATAGGATCATTCCCATGTTTTCCAGCAGAGTAGTGAGATAAACAAACAGAAACACAACAAATAAAACCACTTTCATATCATACTCACTACTAATTCCCAAGAGAGTGAATTCTGGCAATGAAGAGCAGTTTTCTTTATCCATTTTTCTTATTCTTGGTCAAAGTGAGTTTAGAGAAATGATCAGTGTTGTATCAGGGTAGGCTGTTTTATTTCTTGAAAAGTGAAGCATAAAGCAAAGCATAATACTTATGAGGTATTTTATTAATAACATGAATTATACTGAGGAAGTAGCCAAAGAAGGGACATTATATTTAGTTAGAAAAAAATCTCATAAATTTGAGCCACATTGAGTTAAAAATGGTTCATAGAATCAATTATTCTTATAAATTGACTAATTCTCTCCCATGAGTATTAGTAACTATATTTGTATGTATTAGAAGATCACCCATATGTAACAAAAATATATCAAATAAATGATAAGCCACACTGACTTCCTCCTGTAGCCAATAAGTTCAGAATTACTGTATTTAACAACATTAACTTTATTTTCTATATCATTGTCTTACATTAATTATAAAACATATCTAGCTTATCAGATAATAAGTGGAAATTTTTCTGGCATTACTTGGGGTTTATCACATTTACTGAAAATGAAAACTGATATATTTAAAAA
This sequence comes from Micromys minutus, assembly GCF_963924665.1. Lineage (NCBI taxonomy): Eukaryota > Metazoa > Chordata > Mammalia > Rodentia > Muridae > Micromys > Micromys minutus. The sequence goes on from NC_137982.1 coordinate 58,115,725, forward strand.
TTTAACAACTCTTCAAGGATGTGTGTGTATATATATATATATATATATATATATATATATATATATAAAACCTAAGTACTGTTTATACATATAGACCTAAGGTATCTTCAGGATGCTAAATGTGAATTAAGATAAAGAATTGGCCACAAGAGATCACAAGCAACACTGTGTTATTATTTGGAATTCAAATTGACTTTTCATTTATCTGAAAATGGGAACAATAAAAAAGTCTGTTTACTTGCCTATTTCAGATCTTAGCATATAAATTTGTGTGTTATAAATTTGTGTGCCTTTGAGTTTCTTCTTGGTTACATGAAAAGGAAAGTGGATTGTTGCTATATAATCCAAAAATAATGCAGCTGATATTATATAGACATATATAATGAAGTTGTTATGTATTGCTATTCATAAGATAGAAGTTTCATTGTTTTTGGAATGAAATCAGAAGAAATTACTATTGCCTGCACCATATTATGGGTGCATAGCTTTTAAAAGAAAATTGCGTATTAATGAAATATAAAAACTTATTCAAAAGATATGTCTTAACATGTAAAAATATTATATACCTTTACAAACTTTATATAAGTTAATTAATATACTCAATTCATAAATACCTAGCAAAAATGCCTCTGATCATTAAGTGGTAGGATTTATGTAGCTACATAAGCCTGTTAAGCCATGTATTTACCTATTCTTCAACTGTATTACTCATGTTTCAAAGAAATTATTTTCCTTTTACTTTTCCAAGTTGCCATCCATAAACCTACCTCATCTCAGTGAGCCTTTCCTTCTTTACTTGCAATGTTAAAACAAACAAGATGATTAAATTTATTTCCAACTTGTACTTTTGGGATATAATTCTCTTGAGGCAGGCCTTCCTATTTTGCCTTATTTTAATGTGTGACTTAATTAGGTTCCTAACACACTATTTCCTGGGAATATTCAAGAATCGCATTTCTGGCTGTCATCTTCAAACTTTAGGCTTAACTTTATTGATGAATGATCAACACAGACTGGGACTTACAGTGAAACTGCATGAAACTAAAGTTTCTGTCAATTCAGTGACTTCCACATCACACAGGTCTCATCCTAATTCTCACATTTTTTAAACAATCTCCTATAATCAATTCCCAAAACTCTTAATACTGTAAGCTCTGTTCTGTTATTGTCTGAATGCTTTCCCATCATCATAGCAACTACCTTTATATATATTTTTCTATGTCTGGTCTGATTTTGAACATGTATTAATGTGAGAGTGTATGTGTGTTTGTGTGTGTGTGTGTGTGTGTGTGTGTACCTGATTTTTTTTTTTTATTTTACTGCACTGATCTACTATCACAATAGTTACAACAATGTTGTGTAATAATAATGGAACATTACAATTATTTTGTTAAATAACATTAGGCATTATTTTTCTGGACTGACAGTGATGTTTTATTTCCAAAATGTTTTGACTGTGATATCTGTATCCCACCAGGGTTGCCTTGTCTGGCCTCAGTGGGAAACGATGCACACTGAGTCCTGGAGGGACTGGATACTCTAGGGTTAGGAGATACCCAATGGTATGGACCACCCTCTCAGGGGAGAAGGTGAGTGTGAATGCTGAAGGGACTCTGGAAAGAGGAGGGGAACAGAAATCAGGGCAGCATTCATTATAATAAAAAGAAATTAAAAAATAAAAATAGAAAATTGTATTAGAGAAAAAAATACTTAAAGTATGCTATTGTTATTGGTAGCATACTGCTACTACTACTAGTACAACTTCTACTAATACTACTATTAATTTATCTTCCTGTCATTACTGCCTTAGACCCCTCCTCCAACAGTCCTCCTTGCCCCTGAGATGGTTTCCCCCTACTCCAACACTAGGCTTCTTCCTTCCCTGGGGACTCTAATTTCTGGAGGATCAAGCCTTTCTTTTTCCCCACGGAGGCCTGACCAGGTAGTCCTCTCTTTTATTTGTGCCAAAGTCTTCAGACTGGTCCCTGTATGCTCCTGGTTAGTGACTTAGTCTCTGAGAGATCCCTGAGGTTGGGTTAATTGAGCCTCCTGGTCTTCCTATGGGGTCACTCTCCCCTTCAATTTCTTCAGTCTGTCCCATAATTCAACCATAGTGGCCCCGAACTTTAATACAATTGTTGGGTTTAAGTATCTGTTTCTGTCTCAGTCAATTGCTGGTGGGAACCCTCAGAGGACAACCATGCTAGGCTCACATCTGTAAGCACATCATAGCATAGTAGTGTCAGGTCTTGGTGCCCCAAACCCTCACAGAGGAATCCGGAGTTGGGCCTGTTGTTAGACAGCCTTTCCTCCAGTTTCTTCTTTATTTTTGCCTCTCAAGGTTTTTTAGACAGAAACAATCTGGGTCAGAAATTTTGACTATGGATTAGGAACCTTGATCCTCTGCTTGAGTCCCTGTCCATCTACTAGATGTGGACTCTTCAAATTCCCTCTCCTTAATGTTGAGCATTTTGGCTAAGGTCATTCTCATTGAATACTTAGTGTCTCTCACCTCCAAGGTCTCTTGTACTTCCTAGAGGATCTCCAAATGTCCCAGTCCCACTCTCCCGCAGGCTGCTTATTTCCATTCATTCCCTTGGCCCTATTTGCTTCTCTCTTGACGCACCCTCCACACCTGATTTTGTTTCTTCCACTACCCTTCCCCTCTCCCACCCAAATGCTTCACTTTCTCTGTCTCCCGTGATGATTTCCTTCCAATTCTTAAGTGAAATGGCTGCTTCAATCCTACATAGTAGTATATTTTGATAAATAAGAAAGTGAATGTGGGGCTGGAAAGATGGCTCAACAGCTAAGAGCACTGATTGCTCTTCCAGAGGTCCTGAGTTCAATTCCCAGCAACAACATTGTGGCTCAAAACCATGTTATAGGATCCTGTGCACTATTCTTGTGTGTATCTAAAACAACTACAGTGTACTCATATAAATAAAAATAAATACTTTTTGAGGGAACGGCGGCGCATAGAGGCTGAGCAACTGGTGGGTGGGAGACCTAGGCTACAGGGGAGCAGAGAGTTCTCTGCGAAGTGCACACTGAAAGTGCGCACCCTAACTTGCCCAGCTCTGCCTTGCCCGATCCAGCGATTGGGAACAGAAAATTAGAACTTCTGTTTCCACTCGGAGGCGACTTCAGGACGCAGAGCGGAGCCTGGCCCATCTGCCACCCAGAACGGCAACTCATAGAGGCTGAGCAACTGGTGGGTGGGAGACCTAGGCTACAGGGGAGCAGAGAGATCTCTGCGGAGTGCACACGGAAAGTGCACACCCAAACTTGCCCAGCTCTGCCTTGCCCGATCCAGCGATTGGGAACAGAAAATTAGAACTTCTGTTTCCACCCGGAGGCGACTTCAGGACGCAGAGCAGAGAAGGCACATCTGCCACCCAGAACAGCGACTCATAGAGGCTGAGCAGCTGGCGACTTCAGGATGCAGAGCGGAGCCTGTCCCATCTGCCACCTGGAACGGAGGCTCGTAGAGGCTAAGCAACTGGTGGGTGGGAGACATGGGCTACCGGAAAGCAGAGAGATCTCTGCAGAGTGCACACGAAAAGTGCACCCCCCCTGCCTTGCCCTGCCCTGCCATGCCTGATCCAGCAACCAGAAACAGAACTTTGGAACTTCTGCTCACACCCGACAACTCTGAGGCATAAAACAGAGCTTGGCCCATCTTACACCTGGACCAATGAAGAACCAGAGACACAGACCAGAGACAAGGAAAAGGTAAGAACATATCACTGACAACAAAATGGCAAGAGGAAAGAGAAAGAGTATATCCCAAGGAAACCAAGACAATCTAGCAACACCAGAACCCAACTCTCCCATAACAGCAAACATCGGAATTCCAAACACTCCAGAAAAAGAAGACACAGACCTGAAATCATACATCAAGACGCTGATAGAGATACTTAAACAAGAAAGGGAGGAAAAGAAAAAGATTCAGAAGCTTTTAAAGAAGAAACAAGAAAAACACTCAAAGAACTCAAAGAACTAGAGGAAAACAGAATCAAAGAAATAAAGGAATGGAAGAGGGAAATAAAAACAGAAATTGACATAATAAAGAAAACACTAAAAGAGAAAACCCTAAAGGCAGAACACCAAAAAAAAAGAAATCAGGAGTCACAGAAGCAAGCATTTCCAATAGATTACAAGAGATCAAAGAGAGAATCTCAAGTGCAGAAGACAACATTGCAAACATAGACAAAACAGCCAGAGAAGATGCAAAAAACAAAAAGCTCCTAACCCAAAATGTCCACGAAATCCAAGACACAATGAGAAGACCTAACCTAAAAATAATAGGAATAGAAGAGGGAGAAGAGTATCAACTAAGAGGCACAGTAAATATCTTCAACAAAATCATAGAAGAAAACTTCCCTACCCTCAAGAATGAGATGACAACGAGCATAAAAGAAGCCTTCAGAACTCCAAATAGGTTGGACCAGAAAAGAAATACCTCCCGACACATAATAGTAAAAACATCAAGTGCCCAAAGTAAAGAAAGAATACTAAAAGCAGTAAGGGAAAAAGGTCAGGTAACATATAAAGGCAGACCAATCAGACTCACACCTGATTTCTAAACAGAGACTATGAAAGCTAGAAGAGCCTGGACAGACATGATGCACTCCTTAAGAGCACAAGTGCCAGCCCAAGCTGCTATACCCAGCAAAACTATCAATCACCATCGATGGAGAGACGAAGATATTTCAAGACAAATAAAATTCACACAATATCTGACCACAAACCCAGCACTACAACAAATTATAGGTGGAAAACCCAATACGATGAGAGAAAATACAGCCTAGTAAAAACAAGAAAACTCCTAAACAAGAAAAATATAAGAAGAAAAAAACACAGACACAACTCAACCCAAAAAAGCAATAATGGCAAGAAACAGAAACAACTATTCCTTGATATCTATTAACATAAATGGTCTCAACTCCCCAATAAAAAGACATAGACTATCACACTGGATACATAAACAAAATCCAGCCTTTTGCTGCATGCGGGAAACTCATCTCAGAGACAGAGAAAGACACTATCTCAGCGTAAAAGGGTGGGAAAAAAACTTCCAAGCAAACAGCCCCAAGAAGCAAGCTGGAGTGGCTATTCTAATATCGAATAAAGTAAATTTCCCACCAAAAGTTATCAAAAAAGATAAAAAAGACAATTTTTATTCATTACTGGGGAAATCTGTCAGGAGGAACTCTCAATCCTTAACATATATGCTCCAAATAAAAAATCACCCACATTCATAAAAGAAACCCTACTAAAGCTCAAAAAATACATTTCACACCACACAATAATTGTGGAAGACTTTAAAACCCCACTCTCACCAATGGACAGATCAGGGAAACAGAAACTGAACAAGGACACTGTAAAACTAGCAGAGACTTTGAACCAACTATAATTAATAGATATATACAGAACATACTATCCTAAAGTAAAAGAATACACCTTCTTCTCACCACCCCATGGCACCTTCTGAAAATTGACCACATAATTGGACACAGAACGAGCCTCCATCGATATAAGAAGATTGAAATACTGCCATGCATCCTCTCAGATCACCATGGTCTATGGCCGGTCTTTAACAACAACAAATACAACAAAAAGACCACATACACATGGAAACTAAACAACGCTCTGTTAAAGGATAGCAGGGTCAAAGAAGAAATAAAGAAAGAAATTAAGGATTTCCTAGAATTCAACAAAAACGAAAACACAACATACCCAAACCTATGGGATGAAATGAAAGCAGAATTGAGAGGAAAACTCATACCCCTAAGTGCTTCCAAAAAATAACTGGAGAGAGCTCACATCAGCAACCTGACAGCACAGCTAAAAGCCCTAGAACAAAAGGAAGCAGATATACCCAAAAAGAGTAGACGGCAAGAAAAAATCAAAATTAGGGTAGAAATAAACCAAATAGAAACAAAAAGAACCATTGAAAAAAATCAACAAAACCAAGAGTTGGTTCTTTGAGAAAATCAACAAGATTGATAAATCCCTAGCCAGACTAACATGGGGGCAAAGAAAGAGTATCCAAATTAACAAAATCAGAAAGGAAAGTGGTGACATAACAACTTAAACTGAGGAAATTCAAGAAATCATCAGATCCTACTACAAAAACTTATACTCCACAAAATTGGAAAATCTGGAAAAAATGGACAAATTCCTAGACAGATACAAGGTCCCAAAGTTAAACCAGGACCAAGTAAACTATCTAAATAACCCTATAACACCTGAAGAAATAGAAGAAGTCATCAAAAGCCTCCCAACCAAAAAAAGCCCAAGTCAAGACCGGTTCAGTGCAGAATTTTATCAGACATTTATTGTCGACATAACACTAATACTCTCCAAACTATTCCAGAAGATAGAATCAGATGGAATACTACCTAACTCATTTTTTGATGCTAAAATTACCCTAGTACCTAAACCACACAAAGACCCTACAAGGAAAGAGAACTTCAGACCAATCTCACTTATGAACATTGATGCAAAAATACTCAACAGTATCCTTGCAAACCTAAACCAAGAACACATCAAAACTATCATTCATCATGACCAAGTAGGCTTCATCCCTGGGATGCAGGGATGGTTTAACATAAGAAAATCCATTAATGTAATCCACCATATAAGCAAACTCAAAGATCAAAATCACATGGTCATCTCACTAGAAGCTAAGAAAGCATTTGACAAAATCCAACACTCATTCAAGTTTAAAGTCCTGGAAATAACAGGAATTCAAGGTCCATACTTAAACATAATTAAAGCAATATACAGCAAACCAACAGCCAACTTCAAACTTAATGGCGGGAAACTTGAAACAATCCCACAAAATCAGGGACTCAACAAGGCTGCCCACTCTCCTACTACCTATTCAACATAGTACTGGAATTCCTGGCTAGAGCAATTAGACAGCAAAAGGAGATCAGGGGGATAAAAATCAGAAAGAGATAAAAAAATCACTCTTTGCCGATGACATGATAGTGTAGTTGAGTGACCCCAATAATTCCACCAGAGAATTCTTACAGCGGATAAACCAGTTCAGCAACGTGACTGGATACAAAATTAACTCAAACAAATCAATAGCCTTCCTATACTCAAAGGACAAACATGTGGAGAAAGAAATTAGGGAAAATGTACCCTTCACAATCGTCACAAAACTATGAAATACCTTGGTGTGACTCTAACTAAGCAAGTGAAGGACGTATATAACAAGAACTTCAAACCTCTAAAGAATGAAATTGAGGAGGATCTCAGAAAATGGAAAGATCTCCCATGCTGATGGATTGTAAAAATCAACCTCTTAAAAATGGCCATCCTACCAAAAGCAATCTACAGATTCAATGCAATCCCCATCAAAATTCCAACCCAGTTCTTCATGGAATTGGAAAGATCAATGTGCAATTTCATATGGAATAACAAAAGACCTAGAATAGCGAAATCCATCCTCAACAACAACAACAACAAAAAAAAAACATCTGTGGGAATCACTATCCCTGACCTCAAGCTATATTACAAGGCAATTGTGCTGAAAACTGCATGGTACTGGTACAGAAATAGGCCTGTGGATCAATGGAATAGAAAAGAAGGTCCAGAAATGAGTCCTCATGTATATGGTTACCTGATTTTTGACAAAGGAATAGTAAACATTCAATGGAAAAAGGACAGCCTATTCAGCAAATGGTGCTGGTCCAACTGGCACTCAGCATGCAAAAGAATGAAAATAGACCCTTTCTTATCTTCTTCTACAAAGCTCAAATGTATGTGGATCAAAGATCTCCACATTAAACCAGATACACTGAAACTATTAGATTAGAAAGTAGGGAAAACCTTAGAACACACAGGCACAGGAGAAAATTTCCTGAACAAAACACCAATGGCTTAAGCTCTAAGGTCAAAAATTAACAAATGGGACTTAATGAGATTGCAAAGTTTCTGTAAGGCTAAGGACATCGTCAAGAAAACAAAACGGCAACCAACAGAATGGGAAAAGATCTTTACCAACACCACATCAGATAGAGGCCTAATATCCAAGGTGTACAAGGAACTCAAAAAGCTAGACACCAGAGAATCAAATAACCCTATTAAAAAATGGGGTACAGAACTAAACAAAACGTTTTCAGTTGAGAAACACCGAATGGCTGAGAAACATCTGAAGAAGTGCTGGACATCCTTAGCCATCAGGGAAATGCAAATCAAAACAACCCTGAGATTCCACCTCACACCAGTCAGATTGGCCAAGATCCAAACCTCAGATGACAGCAGATACTGGTGAGGCTGCGGAGAAAGAGGAACACTTCTCCACTGTTGGTGGGATTGCAAGCTAATACAACCACTCTGGAAATCAGTCTGGCGATACCTCAGAAAAAAAAAAAAAAAAAAATATATATATATATATATATATATAGTACTACCTGAAGACCCAGCTATTCCACTTCTCGGCATATACCTCAGAGACACTTTAATACACAACAAAGATATATGCACCACAGTGTTCATAGCAGCTCTATTTATAATAGCCAGAAGATGTGAGCAACCTAGATGTCCTTCAGAAGATGAATGGATACAAAAATTGTGGTACATATACACAATGGAATACTACTCAGCCATCAGAAACAATGAATTAACCAAATTTTTAAGAAAATGGCTGCATCTAGAGAATATCATCCTGAGTGAGATAACCTAGTCACAAAAGAACAGACATAATATGCAGTTACTGATAGTGGGATGCTAAACCCAGAGGCTTGCACTCCCCCAGAAACAACTCACAGACTGTATGAAGTCCAAGAAATTTAGAAAACAAAACAAAAGAAAACAAAATTTTTACAAAACAAGAAACCTTAACTATTTCCATGTTACATTTTGTTTTACATGTACTTTATGCTCATTGTAACTATTAAGTTTTCAAGGCATACTATCAAACCTTGAAAAAAATCAAGTACTGACTAAAAAATATATTCATATACTTTTATGTAAAAATTATGATAAAATCTGAAAAAAGTACTGACAAAAATGTATAATTTTAAGCAAAAAATGTTTAAAATCTGTACATTTATCTTCGTTTTGTAAAATAAAGTTGTTTTAAAAAATCTGAAAAAAAATCTTAAAAAAAAGGACTGACAAAAATGTATTGTATAATTTTACGCAAAAAATTTTTGAAATCTGTACATTTTTCTTTGTTTTGTAAAATAAAGATGTTAAAAAAAAAGAATAAAAGTTACTTTGGCTTCAAAAAAAAAAAAACACCAATCAGTTTAGATTGCAAATGAAATATTTTAGTAACAGATATCAATGTGTGATCTTTTAATCTTTAGAAATTAAGGCACAATTTATTTTTATCTAAAATATTTTGTGTGTGTGTGTGTGTATGTGTGTGTGTGTGTATGTGTTTTAACTTATGGCTTTCCTAACATGTAACAATTCTGAAAGTGTATGTGTATGTATGAATGCTTTTATACATTTGAAATGTTTATATGAACATTAATTTCTGTGTGTACATATGCATTTCTGCACATGTGTGTGTACATATGTTTGTGTTTGAATAAACCATTGTTGTGTGGTTGCAGTTCATAGGTCTGTATCATCTGGCCTGATCTCTAGTCATGGGTGTGCCTGCACAGTCTGCAAGGTGGGAGAGTCTAATCTCAGGGGTGGGGGGCAGGAGAAAGTCAGGTGCTAGTCACAAGACTTGGCCAGAGTCCCAAGCACCATCTTGTGACTGCCGTCACACCAGCTCTCCACAAACCATATGCTACTTCCAGGTAATTATGTTTTTACAGTTCCAATGATACACCTATAACATTTTGATTTTTTTGCACTGTATATTTTTTCTGTTCCCAATTTGTGAAAGTGATATTGATAACTTATATCATGCTCCATTTTTGAGAATTTTTAAAATTCTCTTGAAGATTGAATTCTAAGAAATATCAAAATACTGAATAAGTATATAATTAATTAAACATAAAATCTATATTTTATACTACATTAAAGTGTTGCTGTAGCTCTTAGAACTAGTGTGTGTGTGTGTTTGTGTGTGTGTGTTCAAGAAAGTAGTTAATGTAAAACTCCCAAAGAAAGAATGTCTGTGGTTTGTTCAGCCATAACTGACATGTATATGAAACCTGCTTTTTTCAGGCTTAGAGAACATTTTGAAAGAGAAGAATTGACTAGAGCTGGACATGGGGAAAGAGCGGAACAAAAATATGTTTTGGATAGGAGAGGACCTCATTAACTGAGAGCAATAGTGGATACCTGTATTAATATTTCAGCACAGAGAAAAGAATTGCCTATATACTCCAAGAAGTGGTAAGAAGATATTGGTCACTGATGACTAAGTGAGGGAAATAATAATCTGTTTCTGTTAAGTGTATGTTGTGTGGTCAGTCAACCTCAATCCAAGCAATGGCTACATACTCATGAATATCCCAGGAACATACATGTGACTTGATGTGTTATGAAAAGTAGATAAATTCTCTGAAAAGTTTCTCTACCTAATTGTAATTGAAAACAAACAAGTTCTATGGAAACTTCATGATTGGATATATTAGCAATACAGGATATCTTCTGAAGAATTCTATAGGCACTGAATGTATCTAGCTCAAGAGAAGGTAGATATACTTTTTGGGAGATGAGATTAGGTGAAGGATTTAAAAGTAAAACATTTGATTTACTCTTGTGGAACTTCAGTCCTAACTTGGTCTGTATTTTTCTTACTAAGCTGTTGCTTTTGAATGTAGAAATCTATTAGGTAACATTTTTTATATTAGAAATAGGTAACTAATGTTATATTTTACAGATGATTATATCTAAGAGACTTTGGAATTTTGAAAAACATTGGGACTGTTAACAGTAAAGATCTTTGGTAAGATATTCCATATGCCTTTTCATCGAGACTGTGAGCCCTTGTGAAAAAATGGGGTGAATATTTTGGTAAAAATCTGTCAGATCTTAATAGTTTGGAAATTGGCTGCCAACAAAAGAATCTATTTGCACAGCTTAAGGTCTTTTCTGACCACAATGTGATTAGTGGCTTGGGTACCACAGCAGGTCAGTAAAGTTATAACCAATCCCTAATTAGAATTTTGTTTGTTTCCTGGCTAGTGTCACTCAGGACTACAAAACTACTGGTCTTTTCTGCCATATACAACACAATATGCTCCCCCTGTGTGTGTGTGTGAGTGTGTGTGTGTGTGTGTGAGAGAGAGAGAGAGAGAGAGAGAGAGAGAGAAGAGAGAGAGAGAGAGAGAGAGAGAGAGAGAGAGAGAGAGAGAGAGAGAGAGAGAGAGAGAGAGAGTTAGTGTTTTGTTTTTGAGTACAATGAGTAAACCTCTTCTTAAAGTATTTTCGGTTAGTGATTACTGTAACCTCAATTGTGGAAAAGAAACAAAAATATGGACACCTTGTTCAGAAGCAAATTTTATTTGAAGTCTATCTCTGAAGCACTGTTCAGCATCAACCTACTTAAACCTGTGATTTAATAGTTCCAGCTATGAAAAGTTTCCTTCATATATTAGACTATTAAGATTTGACCCTTTTGCCTTTGAATTTTTGCAGCTAACCATTGGTCTGAGTATGGGGACCCCAGTAGGGGAGCTAGAGAAAGAACTGAAGGAGCTTAAGGGGTTTGCAACACCATGGGAAGAACAACAATATCAACAACCAACCAAACCTCCCAGGGACTAAAACACAAACAAATGAGTACACATGGAGTGACCCATGGCTCCAGTTGCATATGTAGCAGAGGATAGCATTGTCTGGCATCAATGGGAGGAGAGGCCTTTGGTCCAGTGAAGGTGTATTTTCCAAATGTAGAGGAATGCCAAGGCACTGGGACGGAAGTGGGTGGTTTCGAGTGGGAACATATTCAGGAAAAAGGAGGATGGTAGTGGGGGGAAGAAGATAACATTGAAATGTAAATACAGAGAATATTTAATAAAAATTATATAAAAAGATTTGACCCCAAGTATTGTTTTGGTTATATTTTCAAACTAATGATGGCTCATTTAATTAATATGTTTCATACCCACTAGACATGTTTTATCATTCTAGTATTACCCATTCAATAAAGCTTAATACAGATAAAATAAAATGAAAAATCTCTGGAGTATACACATATATAAACTTACATGTATACATTTATATGTATATTTATGTATATATAGGTTTTTAGGATACTTGTGTGGCATTTGCAGAGTTCTGAATTTCATCTCCAAAGCTTAAACATTACAATAAAACAGAAAAATAATTTTAGTTTTCATAATTGAAGTTTCATGAAATGTTATTTATTTGTGTTTTCATTTTTATTGTAAAAGAATCTTCTCTCATAGAATACATCCTGACCACACATTTTGTCCACTCTCCCCAGCTCTTTACCCTCTCCCCATCCCCTAGATCCACTCACATTGTCTTTCCTTGACAGAAATGAGCAGGATAGGCCTTCTATAGACAACAGCCAAATAGGACAAAACAAGATACAATGAGACACAGAAAATCCCTCATATCTAGGTTTGTGAAGAAAAGTCCTTATGAGGAAATAGTCCTCAGATAAAGCAAAAGAGTCAGAAATGCACTCATCCATTGTTAGCAGTTTCACCAAATTACCAGACATAACACATATGGAGAGGGAATTTTTGAAAACAATCCAGGGAAGAGAGTGAAGTATGCCACACAAACAATCCAATTATTTTAAACACATTTTGCTTCTTATTCTTTGGAGGGCATCTTTCACATCTTTGTTTCTCAAACTATAAATCAGAGGATTCAACATGGGGATGACAAGTGTATAAAAAAGGGAAGTCACTTTATCTTGATCTAGGGAATAGGAAGAACTTGGCCGGAAATACATGAAGAGCATAGTTCCTTGAAAAATCGCAACTGCAGTCAAGTGTGATGTACAGGTAGAAAAAGCTTTTAACCTCCCAGCAGCAGAGTTGATCTTCAAGACTGATGAGATGATGTAACAATAAGAAACAAGTACTCCTGAGATGGTGCTCAGTTCAATGAAACCAAAAACGGTGAATATGACTAACACATTGACCTGTGTATCTGAACAAGACAGTACTAACACTGGAGGAATATCACAGAAGAAATGATTAATCTCATTAGATCCACAGAAGCATAAGTGGAATGTCAATGTTGTATGTATCAAAGCATCTACTAATGCCACAGAATAAACACCAGACAATAAATGAAAGCACACTTTCCTGGACATATCTACTGCATACAGTAGGGGGTTACTAATGGCCTTATATCGATCAAATGCCATTACTGCCAGCAGCACACACTCAGCATCTATAAATATACAGAAAATGAAGAACTGCATAGCACAGCCAAGGAAAGGAATAGACCTCCTATTCTTGGACAAGAGGTCTATAAGCATCTTGGGACCAACTGCAGTAGAATAACAGAGATCAGAGAATGAAAGGTGGCTGAGAAAAAAGTACATTGGTGTGTGAAGCTGGGAATCCATTCTGATCAAAATGATCATCCCAAGATTTGTCAGGAGATTAGTGAGATAAACAACTACAAACATAGTGAATAAAAACAATTTTACCTCAGGGTTATTGGTAAATCCCAAAAGGAGAAATTCTGTCAGTGAGGAGCAGTTCCCCTTATCCATGATTCTGTGGGTTTGGCCTGAAACTTTACAAAATTCACAATACAGTAATTGTTTAGAGTTCAGTTTTACTGGGCAAAATATACAGTATTTAGTATAACTAAAGATAACATTATTTAATCCTTCAATAAAGTTTATAAAGCCTGAAAATATTTGAGAAATATATAAATCAGCACAGTGAAGTTATAGAAAGAAGGAGTAGGATGTTCTTAATCTTTGTATCTAAACGTTCATATAATATTTGATTCATATCATGATGCTTTCTGTCTTTCACTTATTATTAAACAGTATATTTAAATATATCAATCCTGGTTCCATATCTGACAGGGATATTAAAAAACAACATAATAATAAAAAGTGTCATATGCTGAAGGTTCTCAGATGTTATAGGTTCTTAGTTACTGCTTTTGCTTCAACAGTATTATTAACAAATATCTAAGAATTGGTATAAAGAGAGTTATGGCACTATACCATTATAGTGTTACTGAGTATGAAACATCATTTATTGAAATGTCTGTCAATAATTACCATCATGTGTCATATATCTCAATATCATTTACAAGAGGCCAAATTGAAAAAAAAAAAACTGAGAAGAGAAATTAGTTGTGACAGTAAGCAGCAAACTATTCTGCTGGTTATTGATTTCTAGAATGGCCTTTAAAAAATTTTTGTCTTTTGTTATTTTTCACTAATTAAAAAAATTTTGACTGTATTTTGGTCATATTATACTCTCCCAAGTCCTTCCAAATACCCTTCGAGATCACTATCTAACAACTTTAATACATTTTAAAAAAACATAAAAATCTCAACAAAATAATAATATTCTCAAACCAATAAAGCAAATAAAATACTCTGCACCTGAAGAAAAACCAATACAAAAGTAGGTAAAAGCAAAGCAAACAAGCTGTGGAGTCCATTCATTTTTGGCAATTACTGAGCATGTGGGCAGTCCTGAAGTGGTTATATACCATCTCACTCTATTCCAAAACTAGTTTTTCTTTCCTTATAACAAAAATTGAGAATTACAGTCTCCTATTTACTTTGTAGTTCTACTTTTGTGTATTTATTGTAGGCATCTATTTGTCTCTTTTATTTATCTGTGACTAGAATGTGGGATGTGAATTTTGTTTTTAAAATGTCAAAGGTTTTTGTTGCATCAGGTTTTGCATAAACAAATATCAGAAATTTCACTGTGGAATGACCAGAATTATTTGAATTAATCTAGATCAAATTTTTGATTGGTGTGTGGGAACCACCTGAAAAACTTTATGTATTTCTACAGAAACAAATAACTTGCTTTCTGTTTTGATACAAGACCATCTGTTCTTAAAATTCTACTAATGAAAATGTGGAGAAATAAAGTTCACTAAGGTTGAAAAAATAAGACCACTGAATATTACATTCAACTTGTTTTCTGTTTTCTGACTAATAATTCAGTCTTAAACAATTTATTTACATATTCAACAGCCTGAGTTTTATTGATGTGAAAGAAAATAATATGTAATTTGTTTTGTTTGAAACCTACCTGAAATGAGTGTCCTTTTTTGCTATTCTCCTGCACCAGAACAATAGGTATATCCATTTATTTCAACGAGAGACTGTTGGGACTTAACTCTCTTAAGGATCTTCTTTTTTTTCCTCCTGATTAAATGTAATTAATTAAATGTCTGAGTTTACCTTCTTTTATAAGTTGGAAAAGCACTTCCAAAGTTGTACATTTTCACCTTTATTAGTGAATTCAAATTTAGTCTTGATTAATGACAGACATTGACTAGTTAACATTTTCACAATGTGCTTTATGGTTATGCATTGATTTGATTTTACTAAAAGTAGAAATCTAAAAATATGAAAACCTTTTTAGATAATGTTCACATTAATTTGTGTTTATCCTATTTGTTTTATTTTGACTCTATTTCTTTTCTATTAATTAATTTATTTTATAAAATATTATTATAGTTCACAAAATTTGATAAATAATAATATATGATGAATACACATTTTTTGTTTCTTTTATTCTAAGGAGGACTGAGTCTTCCACATTTTTCCCTTCCTTCATTTTGAGCTTCATATGGTCGGATAGTTGTTTCTTGGGTATTCAGAGCTTTCTAGGACTGGTATCCAATCATCAGTGATTGCATATCATATGTGTTCTTTTGTGACTAAATTACCTCACTCAGGATGACAGTCTCTAGTTCCACCCATTTGCTAAGAATGTTGAAAGTCATTGTTTCTAATAGCTGAGAAGTACCCCATTGTGTAAATGTAGCACAATTTCTGTATCCATTCCTCTACTGAAGGACATATGGGTTCTTTCCACTCTGGGCATTATAAATAAGGCTGCTATGACCATGGTGGAGCAGATGTCCTTATTATATGTTGGAATATATGCCCAGAAGTGGAAAAGCTGAATCTTCAGGAAGTGCAGTTCTAACTGGTTTGAGGTGGAATCTCAGCATGTTTTGATTTGCATTTTACTGATGACTAAGGATGTTGAGCATTTCTTTAGGCACTTCTTTTTCGGCCATTTGGAATTCTCAAGTTGTGAATTATTTCTTTAGTTCTGTACAACATATTTTAATAGGATTGTTTGATTCATTGAAGTCTAGTTTCTTGAGTTCTTTTCATATATTTGATATTAGAACTCTATCAGATATCTGATTGGTAAACATACTTTCCCAGTCTGTTGGCTGCCATTATGTTTTCTTGACTGTGTCCTTTTTTTTAATTGAACAAATTTATTTAAAAAATATAAATGTACACATTTTAAAAGCATTTTTGCATAAAAGCATATTTGGAAAGAAATAACTTTAGATAAGCTTACGAAGATCTTCGAAAACAAAGGCTGAATGAATTTATGGCCGGTTTTTATGTAATAACAAACTAAAAGAAAACTACCAAATGCTCACTCTGGGAGGGGATGCTGAATTGGAGTTTGTGGATAGTTTAGATCCTTTTTCTGAAGGAATCATGTTCAGTGTTTGGCCAGCAAAGAAAAGTTGGAAGAAGATGTTTAACATTTCAGGAGGAGAGAAAACCCTTAGTTCACTGGCCTTGGTGTTTGCTCTTCACCACTACAAACCTACTACCCTCTACTTCATGGATGAAATTGATGCAGCTCTGGATTTTAAAAATGTGTCTATTGTTGCACTTTACATATATGAACAAACAAAAAATGCCCAGTTCATAATAATCTCTCTTCAAAATAATATGTTTGAGATTTCAGATAGACATATTGGCATCTATAAAACATATAATATTATAAAAAGTGTTGCAGTGAACCCAAAAGTAATTGCATCTAAAGGAGTCTGCTGAAATTGTTCATACTGAAAAGTTTTCAAATTCACTTAGATTTGGTGTTTCTGGTTTTGTTTGTAAGAGATTATAAATTGTATAAAATACATCTTTCTATAAATTGTAAAAAAAGAAAGTATATAAATATATTTTTGTCAGTACTTGAGTTTTTCAAAGGTTTGATAGTATGCATTAAAATCTTACTAGTTACAATGAGCAAAAAGTACATATAAAATGAGATGTAACCTGGAAATAGTCAAAGTTTTCTTGGTATGTGAAGATTAAGCATAATGATTTTTTTCTTTTTTTCTTTGGCCTTTGTTTTTCTTGAACTTCATATATTCTGTGAGTTGTTTATGGGGTGTTCAGAGATTTCTGGGGTTGGTAACCAATTATCTGTGACTGCATATTATGTCTGTTCTTTGGTGACTGGGTTACCTCATTCAGGATGATATTCTATAGATGCATCCATATTCTTAAGAATTTCATAAAGTCATTGTTTCTGATAGCTGAGTAGTACTCCATTGTATAAATAAACCACAATTTTTTTTGTATCAATTCATCTACTGAAGGACATCTGGGCTCTTTCTAGCTTCTGGCTATTATAAATAGGGCTGCTATTAACATTGTGGTGCATGTGTCTTTGCTGTATGCTGGAGATCCTCTGAGGTATATACCCAGAAGTGGAATAACTGGGACTTCAGGTAGTATTATGTCCAATTTTCTGAGGAATTGGCAAACCGATTTCCAGAGTGGTTGTACAATTTTACAATCCCACCAACTGTGGAGAAGTGTTTCTCTTTCTCCTCATATTTGCCAGCATCTGCTGTTATTTGAAATTTTGATCTTAGCGATTCAGGTTGGTGTGAGTTGAAATCTCAGGGTTGTTTTGATGTGCGTTTCCCTGATGACTAAGGGAAACTTAGTCACTTCCTTAGATGTTTCTCAGCCATTCAATATTCCTCAATTGTGAACTTTTTGTTTAGCTCTGTACCCCATTTTTAGTAGGGTTGTTTGATTCCCTGGTATCTAGATTCTTGTGTTCTTTGTATACCTTGGATATTAGGCCTCTATCTGGTATGGGGTTGGTAAAGATGTTTTCCCAATCTGCTGGATACAGTATTGTTTTCTGGACAGTGTCCTTAGCCTTACAGAAACTTTTCAATCTCATTAAGTCCCATTAGTCAATCTTTGACCTTAGAGCACGAGCCATTGGTATTCTGTTCAGGAAATTTTCTCCTGTGTTCTATATGTTCTAAAGTTTTCCCTACTTTCTCATCTAATAGTTTCAGTGTACCTGGTTAAATGTAGATATCTTTGATCTACTTGCACTTAAGCTTTATACATGGAGATTAGAAAGGGTCTATTTTCATTCTTCTTCATGCTGAGTGCCAGTTGGACCAACACCATTTGTTGAATAGGCTGTCCTTTTTCCATTGAATGTTACAGCTCCTTTGTCAAAAATCAGGTGACCATATATGTGAGGACTCATTTCTGGATCCTCTATTCCATTGATCCATATGCCTATCTCTGTACCAATACCATGCAGGTTTTAGCACAGTTACCTTGTAATACAGCTTGAGGTCAGGCATAGTGATTCCTGAAGATGTTTTCTTGTTGTTGAGGATGGATTTCACTATTCTAGTTCTTTTGTTATTCCAGATGAAATTGCACATTGCTTTTTCCAACTCTATGAAGAATTGGGTTGAGATATGAAGGAGGTTTTCATTGAATCTGTAGATTGATTTTGGTAAGGTGGCCATTTTTACTATGTTGATCCTTCCAATCCATGAGCGTGGGAGATTTTTCCATTTTCTGAGATCTTCCTCGATTTTCTTCTTTAGAGGTTTGAAGTTCTTGTCATAAGGTCCTTCACTTGCCTAGTTAGAGTCACCCCTAGGTATTTCATATTGTTTGGGACTATTGTGAAGAGTTTTTTCCCCTAATTTCTTTTTCCACATATTTGTCCTTTGAGTAGAGGAAGGCTACTGATTTGTTTGACTTAACTTTATATCCAACCACTTTGCTGAACTTGTTTTTCAGCTCTAGGAGTTCTCTGGGAAAATTTGTGGGGTCACTTAAGTACAGTATCATGTCCCCTTCCTTTCCAATTTGTATCCCTTTGATTTCTCTTTGCTGTCTAATTGTTGAGGCCTGGCTTCCAGTACTATGTTAAATAGGTAGGGTGAGAGTAGGCAGCCTTGTTGAGTCCCTGATTTTAGTGGGATTGCTTCAAGTTTCAAACCATTAAGTTTGATGTTGGCTGTTGGTTTGCTGTATATTGCTTTTATTATGTTTAGGTATGGACCTTGGATTCCTGTTTTTTCCAATACTTTTAACATGAAAGGGTGTTGATTTTTGACAAATGCTTTCTCAGCATCTATTTAGATGACCATGTGGTTGTTTTCTTTGTGTTTGTTTATATTGTGGATTACATTGATGGATTTCCTTATATTAAACCATCCCTGCATCCCAGAAATGAAGCCTACTTGATCATGCTGAATGATCGTTTGAGGAGTTCTTGAATTCAATTTCCAATGATTTTGTTGAGTATTTTTGCATCAATGTTTATAAGTGAGATTGGTCTGAAGTTCTCTTTTCTTTTAGGGTCTTTGTGAGTCTTAGGAAGGAGGGTTATTGTAGCCTCAAAAAATGAGTCAGGTAGTGTTCCATCAGAATCTATTTTGTGGAATAGTTCGCAGAGTATTAGTATTCGGGTGTCAATAAATGTCTGATAAAAATCTGCCTTGAACCCATCTGGACTTGGGCGTTTTTAGGCTGGGAGGCTTTTGATGACTCCCTCTAGTTCTTTAGGTGTTATGGATTATTTAGATGGTTTACATGTTCCTGGTTTAACTTTAGGGTCTTTTATCTGTCTAGGAATTTATCCATTTCTTCGAGATTTTCCACCTTTGTTGAGTATAGGTTTTTATAGTAGGAACTGATGATTTCTTGAATTTCCTCAGTTTCATTTATTATGTCTCCTCTTTCATTTCATTTTGTTAATTTGTATACTCTCTCTTTTCCCTCTAGTTACTCTGGCTAAGGGTTTATCTATTTTGTTAATTTTCTAAAAGAACCAGCTCTTGGTTTTATTGATTCTTTTAATGGTTCTTTTTGTTTCTATTTGGTCCATTTATTCCCTAAGTTTGATTGATTCTTGACATCTACTCCTCTTGGGTGTATCTGCTTCCTTTTGTTCTAGAGCTTTCAACTGTGCTGTCAAGATGCTAGTGTTTATTCTCTCCAGTTTCTTTTTGGAAACACTCAGAGCTATGTTTTCCTCTCAGTACTGCTTTCATTGCATCCCATAGGTTTGGGTATGTTGTTTTTTTGTTTTCATTGAATTCTAGAAAATCTTTAATTTCTTTCTTTATTTCTTCTTTGATGCTGCTATCATTTAATAGAGCATTTTTTTTTTTTTTAGTTTCCTTGTCTATATGGGCTTTTTGTTGTCTTTGTTGTTATTAAAACCAGCCTTAGACCATGGTGATCTGACAGGATGCATGGGAGTATTTCAATCTTCTTATATCTATTGAGGCTTGTTTTGTGTCCAATTATGTGGTCAGTTTTCGAGAAGGATTGCTGAGGCGCTGAGAAGAAGGTATATCCTTTTGTTTATGGATGGTATTTTCTGTAGATATCTATTAATACTAGTTGCTTTATAACCTCCGCTAGTTGTACTGTGTCCTTGTTCTTTTTCTGTTTCCATGATATGTCCATTGGTGAGAGTGGGATATTGAGGTCTCCCACAATTATTGTGTGGGGTACAAAGTATTTTTTGAGCTTTATTATAGCTTCTTTTATGAATATGTTTGCTTTTGTATTTGGAGCATTTATGTTAAAGATTGAGAAATCGTCCTGAAAAATTTCCCCTGAAATGAGTAAAAAGTGTCCTTCCTTATCTTTTTCGGTAACTTTTGTTTGAAAATCTACTTTATTCAATATTAGAATGGCCACTCCAGCTT
This sequence comes from Micromys minutus, assembly GCF_963924665.1. Taxonomy (NCBI): domain Eukaryota; kingdom Metazoa; phylum Chordata; class Mammalia; order Rodentia; family Muridae; genus Micromys; species Micromys minutus. The sequence continues at coordinate 58,136,617 of NC_137982.1, forward strand.
GCCTACTGGGGCCATTTGCTTGGAAGTTTTTTTTTTTTTTTTCCTAATCTTTTACTCTGAGATAGTGTCTGTCTTTGTCTCTGAGATGAGTTTCTTGTATGCAGCGAAATGCTGGGTTTAGTTTATATATCCAGTCTGATAGCCTATATATTTTTATTGTGAAATTGAGTCCATTTATGTTAAAAGATATCAAGCAACAGTGGTTGCTGTTTCTTACTATTTTTGCTTTTGGAGGTAAAATTTTGACTGTGTGTCTTTCTTCTTTTGTTTTTCTTGCTTAGGAGTTTTCTTGTTTTTACTAAAATGTAGTTCCCCTCATTGTATTGGGTTTTCCACCTATAATCCATTGTAGTTCTGGGTTTGTGGTCAGATATTGTGTAAAGTTAGTTTTGTCTTGGAATATCTTATACTCTCTATATATTTTGATTGAGAGTTTTGCTGGGTATAGCAGCTGGGCTGACACTTGTGCTCTCTTAAGGTCTTCATGATATCTTTCCAGGCTCTTCTAGCTTTCATAGTCTCTGTTGAGAAATCGAGTGTGATTCTGATTTGTCTGTTTTTATATGTTATATAACCTTTTTCCCTTACTGCTTTTAGCATTCTTTCTTTTCTTTGGGCACTTGGCGTTTTGAATGTTATGTGTCAGGAGAAATTTTTTTCTAGGCCAACCTATTTGGAGTTCTGTGGGCTTCTTTTATGCTCATTGTCATCTCCTTTTTAATGGTAGGTACGTTTTTTCCTATGATTTTGTTAAAGATATTTACTGTGAATCTTAGTTGATATTCTTCTCCCACTTTTATTCCTATTATCCTTAGGTTTTGTCTTCTCATTGTGTCCTGGATCTCCTGAAAACTTTGGGTTAGGAGCTTTTTGATTTTTGCATCTTCTCTGACTGTTTTGTCTATGTTTTCAATGTTGTCTTCGGCCCCCGAGATTCTCTCTTCCATCTCTTGTAGTCTATTGGAAATGCTTGCGTCTGTGACTCCTGATTTCTTTTTTAGGTTTTCTACCTCTAGGGTTGTCTCTTTTAGTGTTTTCTTTATTGTGTCCATTTCTGTTTTAAATTCCTTCTTTTATTCCTTCATCTCTTTGGTTCTGTTTTCTTCTTGTTCTTTACGTTCTTTGAGTGATTTTCCTTTTTCCTCTTTAAAAGCTTCTATTTCTTTCTGCTTTTCCTCCTGTTTTTGTTTAAGGATCTCTATCATCATCTTGACATATGATTTCAGGTCTGAGTCTTCTTTTTCTGGAGTGTTTGACATTCTGCTCTTTGTTGTGATGTTAGAGCTGGGTTCTGATGTTGCCAAGTTGTCTTAGTTTCCCTGGGGTACGTTCTTTTGCTTTATTCTTGCCATGTTGTTGTCTGTGTTTATATGTGGTCTTGTCAGTGATTGGTTTTTGCCCTTTGCTTGTACCTGGCCTGTGCCCCTGGGTCTTTGTGTGTTTCTGGTGGCCAATTGCGTGAGCGTCTATTCTTTAAGCATGGGCTGTTGGCTGATAACAGACTGCCCAAAGCAGTTTTCCTGTTTCCTTGAACCAAGCAGGGGAATTGAGAGGGGCACTATCTGTGCCCTTGGCACAGACCTCTCTGTTCCCCAGCTACTTTACTACTCGAAGCACTGTCTCAGCAGGCCTGTGTCTCTGGATCTGTTCTGTTCCTGTTGTAGATGGCCTGATTGCCTATTTTGCATACATGGGCCGCCGGTTGAAAACACACAACTCCAAGGCAGGGTTACTGCTCCTCTGCATCAGTTGGGAGGGGGGCACACTTTCGAGTACTAGGTTGAGATCTCTCTTCCCCCCAGCTACTTGCAAAACCTTCTCATCAGGCTTTCTTTCTTTTTCTTTTTTTTTTTTTTTTTTTTGAGTTTGTTCACATGGTGGATTATGTTTATGGATTTACATATATTGAACCAGGGGAGAAGCCTACTTGATCATGGTGAATGATATTTTGGTGTGTTCTTGAATTTTGTTTGCAGGAATTTTATTAAGTAATTTTTCGTCAATGTTAGTGAGGGAGATTGGTCTTAAGTATTCTTTTCTTGGAGGGTCTTTGTGTCGTATAAGAGTGAGAGTAATTGTAGCTTTGAAAAATGAGTTGGGTAGTATTCTCTCTGTCTCAGTTTGTGGAATAGTTTGGAGAGTATTGGCATTTAGTTTTCTTTGAAGTTCTGATAGAATTCTGCACTGATCTCATCTGGTCCTGGGCTTTTTTTGTTTGAGAGGCTTTTGATGACTGCTTCTATTTCTTTAGGTTATCATAATGTTTGAATGGTTTATCTGATATTGATTTTACCTTGTTATCTGGTGTCTGTCTAGAAATTTTGCCATTTCCTAGACATTTTCAAGTTTTGTTGAGAATAGACTTTTGTAGTAGAATCTGATGATTTCTTGAATTTCCTCAGTTTCTATTGTTATTTATGCCCTTTCATTTCTGATTTTGTTTTGTTTTGTTTTGTTTTGTTTTTTTTTTTTTTTTTTTTTTTTTTTTTTTTTTTTGATATGCTCTCTATTCCCTCTAGTTAGTCTAGCTAAAGGCTTATTTGTATTGCTGAGTTTCTCAAAGAACCAGGTCTTGGCTTTATTGATTTTTTAGTATGGTCCTTTTTGTTTCTACATGGTTGATTTCTGCTCTGAGTTGATTATTTCCTGCTGTCTACTCCTCTTGGGTGTATCTATTTCTATTTATTCTAGACCTTTCAGCTGTTTTATCAAGCTGCTAGTGTATGATCTCTCCATTTTCTTTTTGGAGACTCTTAGAGCTATGAGTGTTTCTCTTAGTACTGCTTTCATTGCATCCTATAGGTTTGGGTATCTTGTGCTTTCATTTTCATTAATTTTAATAAATTCTTATCTTTTTTTTTTGTTATTTGTTCCTTGACTACATTATCTTGAGTAATGGGTTGTTCAGCTTGCACATGTGATGTGAACTTTTTGTTTTCTTTGTTGTCATTAAAGACTGGTCTTAGTCAATGGTGATCTGATAGGATGCATGGGAGTATTTCAATTTTCTTATATCTGTTAAGACTTGTTTTGTGATTAACTATAAGATCAATTATGAAGAAGGTACTGTGAGGTGCTTATAAGAAGATATACCCTTTTGTTTTAGAAGGAAATGTCCAATAGATGTCTGTTAATTACCATTGATTCATAATCTCTCTTAGTTTCTCTGTGGCTCTGTTCAGCTTCTGCTTCCAGGATCTGTTCAATGATGAGAGTAAGGTGTTGAACTCTTCCATTATTATTGTGTGTGGTACAATATATACTTTGAGCTTCAGTACAGTTTCTATTATAAATGTTGTTGCACTTGTATTTTAAGCATAAATGCTCAGGATTTAGAATTCATCTTGATAGATTATTCCCATGATGAGTAAAATGTGTTCTTTCTTATCTTTTTTGATATCTTTTGGTTAAAAAATCTATTTGATTTGATATTATAATGGATACTCCATGTTGTTTCTTGGGGCTATTTGCTTGGAAAGTTTTTTTCCAGCCTTTTACTCTGAGGTAGTGTCCCTCTTTGTTTCTGAGATGAAGTTCCTGTATGCAGCAAAATTCTGGATCCTCTTTATGTATCGAGTCTGATAGTCTGGAGAGAGAGGGGGTAATGGAAGAGGGAGAGGAGGGGAAAGAGGACAAAAGACAGCAAAAGAGAGAGGAGGGGGCAAGCAGCCCCCTTTATAGTGGCAGGTAACTGGGGCCAGGCATACCTGGATATTTCCAGGTAACTTATGGTGGGGTATACCTGGCTGTTGCTAGGTAAATGAGTGGTGTGGTTCAGAGAATTCCAACAACCACCACCACCATCACCATATGTGTAATGATTTGTCTTTCCTCAGGTGTCAGAAATATTGTGAGAAACTTCCTGGTGAATCATTATCCCCAACCTCAAGTTGTACTACAGATCAATTGAAATAAAATCTGCATACTATTAGTACAGAGACAGGCAGAGAAATCAATGAAATAGAATTGAAGACCCAGAAATTAATCTACACATCTATGTTCACTTGATGTTTGACAAAAAAGCTAAAAACATTTCATGGAAAAAAGACAGAATCTTCAAAAATGGTGCTGGTTCAACTGGAAGTCTGCATGCAAAGTAATGCAAGTAGATCCTTTCTTATCTCCTTGTAAAAATCTAAAGTCCAATTGAATCAAAGATTTCCACATAAAACCAGGTACACTGAAACTATTAGAAGATAAAGGGGGGAGATCTTAAACACATAGGCACAGGAAAATATTTCCTGAACAGAACACCATGGATTTGTGTTCTAAGATCAAGAATCCACAAATGGGACCTCATGAAATTGGAAAGCTTCTATAAGGCTAAGAACACTGTCAAAAAGACAAACCAGCAGCCAACAGATTGGGAAAAAATCTTCACCAATACTACATCTGATAGAGAGCAAGTATCCAATATATATTTATATATACCCAATATATACATTTATATATATCTAATATATATATATGCCCAATATGTATATATTTTTATATACCCAATATATATTTGTATATACCCAATATATATATTTATATATACCCAATATATACATTTGTATATACCCAATATATATTTATATATACCAATAAATATATTTGTATATACCCAATATATATATATATTCAAGAACTTAGACTCTAGAGAATCAAATAATCCTATTAAAAATGGGGTGCAGAGCTAAACAAAGAATTTCCAACTAGGGAATATCGAATGGCTGAGAAGCACCAAAAGAAATGTTCAACACCCATAGTTATCAAGGAAATGCAAATCAAAACAACCCTGATATTCAACCTCACACCAGTTAGAATGGCTAAGATAAAAATCTCAGGTGACAGCAGATGCTGGTGAGAATGTGGAGAAAGAGGAACACTCCTCCACTGTTGGTAGAGGTTGTAAGCTGGTACAATCACTCCATAAATCAGTCTGTAGGTTTCTCAGAAAATTGGAAATAGTACTACCTGATAACCCAGCTATACCATTTCTGGGCATATACTTAAAAGAAGCTCCAAAATCTAACAAGGACACATGCCCCTCCCCAATGTCATAGCATCCTTATTTATAATAGCCAGAAGCTGGAAAGAACCCAGATATCCTTCAATAGAGGAATGAATACAGAAATTGTGGTACATTTACACAATGGAGTTCTACTTATCTATCAAGAACAATGACTTCAAGAAATTTCTAGGCAAATGGATGGAACTTGAAGCTATAATCCTGAGTGAGACAAACCAGTCACAATAGAATAGTCATGGTATATACTCACTGACAAGTGGATACTATCCTAAAAAGCTTAGAATACCCAAGAAACAATTCACAAAAATTATGAAGATCAAAGAGAAGGAAGGCCAGAATATGGATGCTTCAGTCCTTCTTAGAAGGGAGAACAAAACACTCATGGGAGGAAATAATGGAACTAATAGCAGAGCAGAGATTGGAGAAAACACGATCCAGAGATTGACTCACATGGGGATCCATTCCATATGCAGCAACTAAACCCACACACTATTGCTGATGCCAAGTAGTGCTTACTGGCAGTTACCTCATATTGATTGATGCCTTCTTGGAAGCTCTGCCAGAGCCTTACTGATACAGAGGAAGATATTTGCAGCTAACTGTTAACACAAGGACCCCAAGTAAGAGAGGGACTGAAGGAGCTGAAAGGGTCTGCAACCCCATGGGAAGAACAAAATTACCAACTAACCAAACCCACCACATCTCCCAGAAACTAAGACACCAAGCAATGAGTTTGCATGGAGAGTCCCATGGCTCCAGGTGAATATGCAGCAAAGGATAGTATTCTCTCCCACAAATAGGAGTAAAGGCCTTTGATCAAGCAAAGGCTTGTTCTCCCAATGTAGAGGAATGCCAAGGCACTGAGGTGAGAGAGGGTGGATGGGAGACAGAGCATCTTCATGGAGGCAAAAGAAAGGGGTGGGGGATGGGATTTAAGGGAAAAGAAATAACATTTGAAATGTAAATACAGAGAATATTCAATTTAAAAAAGATCTTTAGTGCCCTTCACATGGGGACAATTTGTATGAACTAGTGAGTTAATGCTAGCTCAAATGCATCTAACTCCTTAGGTAATATGGAACCTTGGTCTAGGTGTTGCAATGTCACTATATGATTCTTCCTGTAGGAACTTAATAGCTTGCTGTTTTTTAAGAACCACTGCTGATTGTTTTCTGTGTAGATTTTGACATAGTTTAAGTAAACTGATAGACTGCTCTGGTTTTATCAAGAGTTCACAGAAGACCATTAAGCACCCACTGAGTCCTTTTGTTCCATCCCATTTCTTCTTGATCCTAATCACCCCCTCAAGCACCTACATCCTCCTCCTTCTCTTCTTCATTCTCCTTTTTCTTCTCCTTTTCTGATAGAAGCTCTAACTTGGGTATCATCTGTCAGATATTTGGAGGCTCTTCTGAGAGCCATTCTCCTTTTGGCATTTCCATTGGCTCTAACTACTGAGGATGTATCACAGGCTTTGAGTCTATTTGTCCATTTTTTTGATTAACTCCTTGAGTATGTGGGGGCAGGGAGGCATGGCTGACTCATCTATGTTTGCTCTGTTTCCCTCCATTACTGACTCCTGAAGGCAGCTTGGCTATTTTATAAGGGCTCATAAATTACATCACATTGCAGATGTGGCTGCTGTTCCCATCTGGAAAAGTCTGGATTCCCAAACAATTTGAGAATCTCATCCAGATTATCTGTCTTTCCCCATTTCCTTCTTTTCCTATGGATTTTTGTTACTAGTGTGTGTAGAACTTTAGTAGTCAGTTATTCTATAATTGCTGCAATGGTAAGGAGAAATCCTTGTTCACTCTTCCTGTCTCCTTCCACATCATTAGCATCTTGGTAGGTGGGGCCAGTTCCAGAGTTGTAACAATATCAGAATAATCACCGAATTTGGCTCCAATTGTCTTACTATCCAATTTTTTGACACTGTCAACAATCAGCATCCTCTTCCTCATCGCTTTTGTTTCGTTGACAGATATATCAGTGGTCTTCAATGCAAAAACTTCTTTCTCATTTGGGACAAGTGTTGTTTGATAATTCACAGTTGGGATCTATTCAACAGGATCCACCCTGTTAGGTGGATCCAATTAGGCCCACCCAATGAGCCACTTTCATCTTCATCCATATCATTATGTGTAGGCTGCTCTGGTAATGGTAATCCTCAGACAAGGTAGGATGATTGTCAAAGATGCCATCAGCATTATTACTAAAAAGTTTGTCATCTAATATTCCACCATCATTTATTTCCTTTTCCATAATTATCATCTTAGTACTAGTCTTCATGCTCTAAATAATTTTTTTTTTCATTCAGGTTGCTGATACTCTGCTTAGGCTCTAGGAGGAGGTTGGAAGTGCTGGTGCTCATTAACATGTCATCATACTCAAAAGCACCGTCTTCTCACATTATTTCATGGCAGTCCATTCAGAAGTCACCAAAATAATTTTCCTATAAGATACTGATGTTCCCGACTATTCAAGGTTATCTCTTCTAGTATGCTCTGGTTTACACTGAACTTCTGGCCCAAGTCAATGCCATCTAAGTCTGCAGTGGATGGTCAAAATTGTGAAATTCCTTAGGTAAAGTAATGGCATTATAAGCTGCTTCCCAATTTGGATATTGTATTTATGTACACTTCAAATGTTTTCCCCTTTCCCGGTTTCTCCACTGCACACCCCATATCCCTGCATCTTAGCCTCTTCTCTGAGGGTACTCTCCCCTCATCCTGACTCCTGTCTCACTTCCCTGGCATTTCTCTACATTGAAGCATCAAGCCTTCACAGGACCAACAGCCTCCCTTCCCATTGATGCTATACAAAGCCCCTTTAGCTCCTTCAGTCCTTGCCATAACTCCTCCATCCGTGTCCTTATGATATGCCCAATGGTTGGCTTCAAGCATCTGCATCTGTAGTGATCAGGATTAGGCAGAGCCTCTCAGGAGACAGCTGTATCAGGTGCCTGTCAGCAAGCACTTCAGTGACTTTTAGACACTTTTTGGTGTCTGCATGTGGTGAGATGGATCCCCAGTTGGGGCAGTCTCTGCATGGCTTTTCCTTTAGTTTCTGCTCTACTTTTTGTCCCTGTATTTACTTTAGACAGGGGCAATTCTGGGTTAAAATTTTGGAGATGGGTGGGTGGCCCCATCCCTCCTTTTCTTCATCAGCTATAAGCAATTAATGTCTCCTCAAACAGTGCTGCAAGTGCACAAGCAACTCTTTGCTTTATTCTGGACTGTTGAATGCCTTGTTTTGTACAGGTGACCACAATTGTTCTTGGTGGTCTCATGGCCATGAAACATTTTTGCACTAGTCTTTCCCTAACCACTATCTCCAATCTGTCCTGCTCTTTCTCCAAAATGTTGACTAAGATTTCGGAGAGCAGGTGTGTTATGGATACCACAATTATGGCTGAGCACTCTACATAAACTCATCCTTGGCAAGTTGACTAATTGTATATTTTGCATTATCTAATGAGTGTGTATGTGTGTGTGTGTGTGTGTGTGTGTGTGTGTGTGTTTATGGCTTTGTGTGTGAGTACGTGTGTGTGAGAGTGTTTGTGTGTGCGTGTACGCCTCTGATGAATTCTGAGAGCAAAACCAAACTCTAGATATCTAAATAACAAAATAGAGTTTTATTTTATAATAGTTCAGAAACATACTTCCCTTTTTCAAGTCAAAGTCATCAATAGAGTACCAGAACTTAAAAAGTGCTTAATGGTGGAACATGGGGTATCAGTTATCAAAACCCTTGAGGTCTGTGTTGGTTGTTTCTTTATATACTACCTAATGAAAAAAGTCATTTTGATTTCACTGAATCTGAAACAGTCTTTTACATAGATTTCTTATTCTGGATATATTAATATATTATCTTTAATACAAAAGATACATTTGTTTAATTATATGTGTATATAAAATTATATATATATGTATATATATATATATATATATATATATAAAACTAGTGAGGTAACATTAGTTTTGAAGAAATATTGTTATGTAAAAATAAAATTCTACTTTAGGATTTTAAAGATGAAATTTAAATGGTTGTAATTTATGGAACATCTTAATTGTTTGTGTCTCTATCACTCATATTATAACATTCTTTTTAATAAATTTAATGGTGATTTTTGTATCTAAAATGGTACAAAGAAACTTTCAAATTTGGAAAGTCATACCTTTATCTACAAGAAGTACTGTCACTATATATTCAACAAATATAATCACCTGAGTCACCAACAGTTATATTGAAGTGCAGTTATTAAACAGTATTATCTTACCAGTTTTGGAGTAGAATTTTAGTTAAAATCAAAATACCATTAGTTGATTTTTTCCCTTTTGTCATTATTTGAGTGTTTGCAAAACTCCTAACACCCCTCTGTGTAACTTGTTTGACTAGCAGTGTGAATCCTGTAAACAGCGATAAAATGAAATAGAAACAATAATTTGTAATACATAAAATTTAAGTCACTGGGTTGTTTTTAATGATTTTATTACCTAAAACACAAAACTTGTCATTTCAAAGATTTATGGCTGATTCTGTACTCTTAGCTGCCTACCCACCTAGCTAATGCTTATTTATCTAATTTGAATTGGGTAATTAGCCGTTAAAGGTTCTAGATTTAAATATGATGTGTGATACATTTAGGATTAAAGCTATATATTTTAATATTTTATACCTATTATCAGCTGAAAACAATGAAAAAACAGCTACTTGAATACTTGTTATATTTAATTGAATAATTAGACATTATTCAATCTTTACAAACACACCAAAGTTGCTTTTCAAAATAAAATAGCTTTTTAAAACTTTCTTTCCCTATTATTTAGATGCTGAATTCATTAGCCAATGCCAGATAAGTAAGTCCTTCCTACCTTTTACAGGTGTTAGGAGTATATATTTTGTTAATTTATTTCTTTTTCAACTACTGAAAACTAGGATTTGCACACTTTGGCATTTGCCTTTATTCTTTGGAATTATTCAATTATGGATAATTAGGTACATATTTTCTCTTGAGGATAACTGAACAAGATTCAGTAAAGCTAAACTTTTAATTCTTTATTTTAACCAATTGAACTCTGAAAAATTTCAAGAAAATTAAATTAACTATAATTATATTATAGTTTAATTAACTATAATTATAACTATAATTATATAATAACTATAATTATATTCTAACTATAGAAAACTATAATTTGCTATCATGAATCACCTTCTGCAAATAAAACAAAAAATTCAAAGAATTCAAAATGGAACCTATATTGATAATTTCCATTACTGTCTTTCATTTTCCCCTTTTCTTTTCTTTTTCTTTATTTTAATTTGATTTCTGGGCCAGCCTTCTTAGTCTGTAATATACAGTACTGTTACCATATATATTTATTATTAATCTATAATTTATTATTGTCCTCAATCACCATGAAGAATTACAATTCTTAATTTTGATTTATTGTCTTAGCTACTGATTTAACTGGACTTTCATTTTTAACAGAAACCCAACCCTGTATCTATGGCTTTGAAACATGTCCTCATTACTAGACAGGTGTTTGAATACTTAGATTTTCAAGAGTAACTGGTTAAAATTAGTAAAGGATATATTTTAAGGCAAGGTAAAGTGTTTGCTGTTTATATTTATATATACTTATATACAAAATAAATAAATAAAATGTAAGAAAACATTACAAAGATAATTGTTATATTAAATAATGTATTCATAAAGCAGTTATCATAACAGAGGGTTGTTTAACAAGGTTGTGACAATTGTGACAAATGGAGAAAGACTTTGTGGAGTAAACGATGAAGAAAGGAGCTGATAATTACAGAATATACCCTTTTTATTTGAGTCACTCCATATAGCCTAACACTTCAGAATTCATTACTTCCAAACCTCTTGGGGATGTCCAGCTTCCCTTTATTTCCCTGGTTAGCATGTTTGCCCTTTGGTAATGATTATCTCAATATAAAGACACCTCTCCCACACAATGTGTTTAGAATTTTTTATTTTCCACATGGAGACATCATGATTTGTATTTCAGGACTACTTTAAACTTATATGAACTAATGATGTTTCATTAGTTTCTTATCTTCCATTATAGCATAAAATCAACATTCACACAAACATAGTGTTTCTATGAAATGCAAAGTTTCTGAATAAAGTAAAATAAAATAACAGTGAATGCTGGGTGAATTGATGCATACCTTTTATCCCTGCACCCAGTAGGCAGAGTTGGAAGATGGTTAGGGCCACATAGAAAGACAATTTCCCCACACAAATAAAAGAACATCACATTCAGTAAACATATATTTAAAGTATAAGGAATAATAAGAAATTATTAATACAAATATTTGTCAGAAAATTTCTGTAAAAAAGGTACTACACATGCACAGAAACTTTATAAATAGATTTATTTATTTATATTTTACCTGTACATATGTGTGTGTGCTTGCATGTGTTTATGTGAACCACATGTATGTAAGATCCTGTGGAAATCCGAAGAGGGCATTACATGCCCTGAAACTGGAATAACAGATAGTTTTGAATTGACGTGTACATCCTGAGAATCAAACTTTATTCTTTGCAAGAGGAATGGGTGCTCTTAATCACTGAGCCATCTCAGAATCCCAAAAAATTTGTTTCAAAAACATTACTTTATTATACTTTACCAGACTTATGTTTATAAAATTGAGTACTCAGTATGGAATCACAAAATTGTTCCAGTTAAGCCATTTTATGTTCAATTAGAAAATAATAATCTTGCTTCTTTCTGAGTCCTCTGGAGTAAGCAAATCTGTCCCGAGCAGCCTGCTTTCCCTGGGGCAACTCTAGTCTTCCCACACCACTCCACTCATTTTCTTCAGATCAGTGGATCTTGAACCATACAGGTATGTTTCTCTATCCCCACCCATACTCCCATAAGGCTAAGACCTCTGGAGTAAACATAGCTGTTGTAAGCAGCCTGCTATCCTAGGGGGACCTTCATTATTCCCTAAACTCTTAACCCATATTCATCAGACCTGCTGAATTATTTTACCCTCCCACCTTTTCTGCTGGCTGAGTCCTCTGGAGTAAGCCTAGCTGTATGAGAAGCCTCTTAGACCAGCACCTCTTTGCCAAACTTCATCAGATCTCTAGGTCCTGAAACTATAAGCCTGCTGACTCTGAATCATAAAACACCATTGGAGACATGCAACAGCAGGATTATTGAGGTTAACATCTCTCCCAATATCTACTACAACAAGAAAGTCCAGGGACCAAAGCTATTCAGATGTCTAAAAGCCCTCAAAAGAACACAATTAATTAAAACTAGAGCAATAAGACACCTTCAGAGCACAGCTAACTTACTGAAGTTAGCCCTGGTCATGCTAAGGCAAGAGAAACACAAGAAAATGACCTAAAATTTAATCTTAACCAGATAAAGTTTTTTAATTTAATTTTTATTAAATATTCTTTGCATTTACATTCCAAATGTTATTCTCTTTCCCCCCACTCTCAACCTCTTCCCCCTCCACTTGCTTCCATGAAGATGCTTGCTCTATCAGTCACCCTCTCCAATTCAGTGCCTTGGCATTCTCCTATACTGGGATAACGTGCCTTCAGTGGACCAAAGGTCTCTTCTCCCAGTGATGCCAGATAATGCTATCCTCTAATCCATAAGCAACTGGAGCCAAAGTTCTTTCCATGTGTCCTCAGTGGTTGGTGTTTTAGTCCCTGAGAGTTCCAGATGGTTTGGTTAGTTGGTAATGTTGCTCTTCCCATGAGGTTGCAAATGCTTTCAGCTCCTTCACTCCATTCTCTACCTATTACATTGGGGTCCCCATTTAGTCTGAAGTATAGCTGAAAGCATCATAAACAGTATTTGTATGATTTTTGAAGAGCCTCTGAGAAGGTATTTATCTGGTTCATGCCATCGTGGCTTCTTGGTATCAGCAACTCTGCTTGGGTTTGGTGGCTGCATATGGTGTTGATTCCCAGTGAAGCACTATCAGAATGATCCTTAAATCAATCCCTGCTCCTCTTTTTGCTCCTGTTTTTCCACTTGTGAGGGTTTTATTCTCCCTTCTTGGACAAAGGCATCCACATTCTGGACTTCCTCTTTTTTGAGTTATAATTTCTTTGAATTATTTCTTGGGTATTCAGAGCTTTTGGGAGCTAATATCTCCTTATCGTTATTTGTTATTTTGTGACTGAGTTACCACATTCCGGATCATAGCTTCTAGTCCCACCCATTTGCCTTGAAATTTCAAAAAGTCATTGTCTTTAATAGCTGAGTACTACTGCATTGTGTAAGTGTACCACATGTTCTGTATCTGGTTTTCTTTTGGAGGACATTCTGCCTATTATAAATAAGGCTGCTATGAACCTGGTGGATCATGTACCTTGTTATATGTTCCTGCAAATTTTAGGTATATGAACAGGAATAACTGGGTCTTCAGGCAAAACTATGTCTAATTTTTTGAGAAAATGCCACTGATTTCCAGAGTGGTTGTACCAGCTTGCAATCCTACCAACAATGGAGGAGTTTTCCTCTTCTTTCAGATCCTTGCCAGCATCTGCTGTCACCTGAGATTTTTATCTTTGTCATTCTGTCTGGTGTGAAGTAGAATCTCAGGGTTGTTTTGATTTGCTTTTCCCTAATGACTAGGAATGTTCATTTTTTTAGGTACTTCTTGGCCATTTGGAATTCCTAAGTTGAAGATTATTTTATTAGGTCTATACCCAATCTTAATTGGATTATTTGATTCTCTGTATTCTAACTTCTTGAGTTCTTTGTATATATTGAATCTTAGCCCTTTATCAGATGTAGAATTGGTAAAGATCCTTTCCCAATATACTGGCTGCCTTTTTGTCTTCTTGAAAGTGTTCTTAGCTTTACAGAAACTTTGCAATTTCATGAGGTCACATTTGCTGATTTAGATCTTATAGCATAACCCATTGTTGTTCTGTTCAGAAAAATTTCCCCTGTGCCTATTTGTTCTAAACTTTTCCCCACTTTCTCTTCTAATAGTTTCAGTGTATCTGGTTTTATGTGGAGGTCTTTGATCCACTTGCACTTTTTCTTTTTACAAGTAGATAAAAATGGATCGATTTGCATTCTTCTGCATGCTGACTGCCAGTTGAACCAACACCATTTGTTGAAGATGCTGTCATTTTTCCATAGAAGGTTTTTAGTTCCTTCACAAGGATCAAGTGGCCACAGGTGGGTTCATTTCTGAGTCTTCATTTATCTTCCATAGTTCTACCTGCCTGTGTTTGTATGGATACTATGTGTTCTTTTTTTATTATGATTGATCTGTAATACAGCTTGAGATTAGGGATAGTGATTCCCTTGGAAGTTCTTCTATTGTTGAGAATATTTTTTTTTTTTTTTTGCTATGCTGGGATTTTGTTATTCCAAAATAATTTGTGTATTGCTCTTTCTAGCTCTTTGAGGAATTGAATTGGGATTGTGATAGGGATTGCATTGAATTTATAGATTGTGTTTGGCAAGATGGCCATTTTTACTATGTTGATCCTCGAATCCATGAACACAGGAGATCTCAGCTTTCCTTATTCTGATATTTTCTTTAATATTATTCTTCAGAGACTTGAAGTATTTTCATACAGATCTTTCACTTGCTTTGTTAGAGTCATACCAAGGTATTTTTATTGTTTAGGAGTATTGTGAAGGGTGTTGTTTCTCAAATTTCTTACTCAGCATGGTTATTTTTTGAGTGGAGGCAGTCTAATGATTTGTTTGAGTTAAATTTATATCCAGCCACTCTGCTGAATTTGTTTATCAGCTGTAGGGGTTCCCTGGTAGAATTTTGGGGGTCACTTAAGTATTCTATTATATCTTGTGTAAATAGTGATATTTTGACTTTTTTTCCGATTTATATCCATTTAAATTTCTTTTGCTCTCTAATTGCTTTAGCTAGGATTTCCAGTATTACTTTGAATAGTTATAGGGAGAGTGGAAAGCCTTGTCTAGTCCCAGACTTTAGTGGGATTGCTTCAATATTCTCACCAAATAGTTTGATGTTGGCTACCGGTTTGCTGTATATTGATTGCTCTTACAATGTTTAGGTATGGGTCTTGAATTCCTGCTTATTCGAAGACTTCTAACATAAAGGGTGTTGATTTTTTTTTTTTTTTGAAATGTTTTCTCAGCATCTAATGAGATGATTATGTGGAATATTATTTTAGTTTTTTAATATACTGTATTATATTGATAGTTTTCTATATATTGACCATTTCTGCATTCCTTGGATGAAGCCTATTTGATTATGTTGAGTGATCATTTTGATGTGTTCTTGAATTCGGTTTGCAAGACTTTTATTGAAAATTTTTTGCGTCCATATTCATGAGAAAAAATTTTGTGAAGTTCTCTTTCTCTGTATGGACTTTCTGTCATTTAGGCTTTGAAGAATGAGTTGGGTTGTATTCCTTCTATTTCTATTTTGTGGAATTGTTTGGAGAGCCTTAGTCCATGGTGAGCTGATGGGATGCATGGGAATATTTCAGTCTTTTTGTATCTATTGAGGCCTGTTTTTTGATTGACTATATGGTCAGTTTTAGAGAAGGTACATTGCAGTGCTGAGTAGATGTATTCTTTTGTCTTTGGGTGAAATGTCCTGTAGATGTCTAGAAATTCCAATTGGTTCATAACCTCTGCTAATTTTATTGTGTCCTTGTTTAGTTTCTGCTTCCATGATCTGTCCATTGATGAGAGTGGGGTGCTGAAGTCTCCCACTATTATTGTGTGTGCTGAAATGTATGTTTTGAACTTTAGTAGGGTTTCTTTTATGAACATGGGTGCTCTTGTATTAGGAGCATATAAGTTAAGGATTGGGAATTCCTTCTGATAAATTTTCACTGTAATGAGTACAAAGTGTCCTTCCTTATCTTTTTTGAAAACTTTTGGTTGAAAATCTACTTTATTTGATATTAGAATGGCTACTCCAGCTTGTTTCTTGGGGACGTTGGGAGTCTTTGATCTCTTATACCTCTATTATCCTTAGGTTTTGTCTTCTCATTGGGTCCTGGATATTTTGGGTTGGGAACTTTTGGATTTTTGCATTTGCTCTGAATGTTGTGTCAATGTTTTCTATGTTATCTTCTGCCCCTTGGATTCTCTCTTCCATCTCTTGTGTTCTGTTCTTGATGCTTGCATCAGTGACTCCTGATCTCTTTCCTAGGTTTTTCATCACCAGGGTTATCTTTTTTGTGAACTTTTAATTCTTTTCTATTTCCATTTTCAACTCTTTCACCTATTTGTTTGTGTTTTTTAGCTTGTTAAGCGATTTTTTTGTTTCCTCTTTAAGGTCTTCTACTTGTTTATGTGTGCTCTCCTTTAATTCTTTAAGGGAGCTATTCATGTAATTTTTGAGGATCTCCATCATCATCATGAAGTATGATTTTAAGTCCATATCTGGTTTTTCTGATGTGTTGTGATATATACTCCTTACTGAGCTGGGAGAACTGGGTTCTGATATTGCCAGGTTGTCTTGGTTTCCATTGCTTGGTTCTTTTTCTTGTTTCTTTCTATTCTTTTATCTCTGATGTTAAGTGATCTTGTTGTCTCTAACTGCAGATTTTCTCTCCTTTGAGTCTTTAGACCAGTTGTCTCAGGAGAAATATTGATCCTGGGTGTTGGCCTCTCTGTGGGAGATACATATCAGTATGTCCTAATGGTGATGGCTCATCTCTGTGTCTGGGCTAGAACAGACCATTCTCAATCAACACAGTGCTGTCTGAACCCTGATGGTTCCTGAAGGTCTCTCTGGATATTGAGTGGAGAGAAAGTGGGAACTTTTTCAACCTAAAGAAGGAGATGTCTATAAACACACTAGAAGCTTATAGAATGCAAATTAGACTGGACCAGAGAAAAATATCCTTCCACAAAATAAAATTCAAAACACAAAATCTACAGAACAAAGAAAATAAAAGCAGAAAGGGGGAAATAGCATGTTATATACAAAGGCAGAACTATCATAATCAGGCTTGAATTCTCACCATAGAATCTAAAGGCTAGAATGGCATGGACAGACATCTTATAGCCTCTAGAAAACCAAACATATCAAACTTGACTGTCAGTTACCATTGATGGAGAATCAAGATATTTCAAGAAAAGTGTAAATTCAAACAATATATACCCATAAATCTAGTCCTACAGAAAATACTAGAATGAAAACTGCAATCCAAGTAGGGTAACCACATTAAGAAATCATAGGAAAAATGTAATTCTATACCAGCAAAAATATCTCTCAACATCAATGGACTCAACTCCCCAATAAAAATACAGGCTAACAGAATACATTGGAAAACAGGATTCATCATAATGTTGCATATAAGAAACACATGCACTGCTCTCATTCTGTTACACAGCATTAGGTCACTGTATCAATAAGGCTTTGGTGAGCCTCTCAGGAGACATCCATATCAGGGTCCTGTCAGTATGCAGTTCTCAACATCTGCAATAGTGTCTGGGTTTGGTAACTGTATGTGGGATAGATTCCCTAGTGGAGCAGTCTCTGGATGACCTTTTCTCAGTCTGTATTCCACTCTTTGACCCAATAGGAAGGGCATTAGCCAAAACAACAAACTGGAGTTAGGATCAGTAGCTATGCAAGGACCCTGCTAAAGAAATGAGGCCACCCACCCACCTCAAAAATATAAATCTAGAATTTCTCATATCAAACGGAACTGTGTGGACTGAGTAGAGCCAAGGCTAAAGGAAAAGTGGAACAGAGAGTGACCCACCTAGGGATCCATCCCATCTGCAGACAGCAAACCCAGATGCTACTATTAATAACAAGAAATGCTTGCTGACAGCAGCCTGGTATAGCTGTCCCCTGAAAGGCTATGCCAGAGCCAGATCAATACAGATGTTGATGCATGCAGCCAAACATTGGACTAAGAGCAGGGACCCTAATGGCATAGTTATGGCAAGGACTGAAGAAGCAGAAGGGTTTGCAACACCGTAGGCTTCCAATATTCCCAGGTACTAATCCACCAGCTAAAGAGTACACATGGGGTAACCCATGGCTCCAGCTAGATGTAGCAGAGGACTGCCTTATATAGAATCACTGGGAGTTAGGCCCTTGGCCTTGTGGAGGCTAGATGTGACCAATTGTAGGGTAATGCTAAGGCAATGGGGTGGGTGTGGGTCGGTGGGTGGGGCAGCACATTTATAGAGGCAAGGGGTAAGAAATGTGAGGTTGGTGAAGGGGAAACTTGAAAGATGGATAACATTTGACATGTAAATAAACAAAATAAAATTCAACAAAAGGAAAAAAAAACATACATATGTTTCTTCTCACATATAGATTTACCTGTTGTCAGTCACCATCCTTACCTATTTGCTGTCAATAATTGTTCTTGTTTTCTAATTTTCTATGAGGACTTTGATCTGTCTGCATTTCTAATAAGCTATCAAGTTATTCAAGAGTTGGGCTATCATTGTTTTCTACAAATAGGATGCTTAACAAAACTGAAACAGATATTTTTATTCTATAGAGTATGAGTAATATGACTCTAAATGTTTGTATTATTAATTTCAATTCATAAAATTTTAACATGAATACCATATTTAGAAAATATGTAAAGAATAAATTACCAAATATTCAAACCATTTTAATTAAGTGACTAAATATGTATTAAATTTCACTAAACATTTAGATCTTCATTTATGTGTAGAGTTACTTGCCACATACAGGGTTTACAAATCTGCTTCTCGAGTTATAGTAATAGGTTAATATATTTATTTAGATAGAAAAGTTGCACTTAAAATGATGACCAACAAGAAATTCAATTAGAGCTGCAGATATCAGTGATTTTCAATTTTTACAATTTACACAGTGACAATAAGCTATAGGATTATTACTTATGTTTGACAAGACTGGAAGTCTTTCAGAACAAGCAGCTATTGAAATGCAGTTGTTTCCATGAACCTATGATGAACAATGTAAATCAGCAAATTAAACTGCCATGTTTATTACCTCTGCTATGAAATGTTTTCATGTCACATCCCTCTTCTCAAAACCACCTGTTTATAGTAATATTTACGTAAAAGCTTCTGCATTTGCCCTCAATGGAAAGAATGTTATTATAAAGTATTGATATTTTCAGTAACATTTTCATATTTCCTTCCTACATTTGACATGATTTGGTTACAAATAGTTACATCTTAAATATTTCACTAAATACAAAGAGCTTGACTCTATAAAGTTAGTTCCCAGTTAAAAAAAAAAAAAACAAGCAAAACAACAACAAAAAATAAATTAAAAGAAACAAAAGGAAACAATGTAAATATTATTGAGAGTGGTAATTACCTCTACAAATAATTAACACTGACAGTACAATTTTTTCAGTAATTATCAATGTGATTATAGGAACACATACCTCAGTGGCAGTAATCCCATCTGGGATCCCCAGGATCACTTGGAAAGATACATTTGGGATCTCAGTTATCAAATCCCCAATGTCATGAGCATGTAGTAAAAGCCTTTCATTCTTCTGTAAAATCATTCATTTAATCTATTTGAAAAGAGTTCTGTCCTTGGTAAGTCATTTTGGTGGGAGTTAAAAGAACTTCCCTTGCATAAAAATTAGGTTTTGTGGATCTGAGATTAAAAAAAAAAAAAAAAAAAAAAAAAAAAAAGATGAATCATGACCAAAATGGAAGAAAAAGAGAAAGAGATTTGGTTTGCACAATTTGTATCTATTATTGTGCAATAATCTACAACATTATTGTGTAAAAATACTATCTTTGTTATAGACCTGAAATTACCTAAGCTGCCTATCTGAAATTTTAAAATGTTTTATGTTATAAATAAACTTTGCTGGTTTTATGGATGGGGAGAATTTTTTAAATTTCATTTATATTTAGATCTCTGAGTACTTAAAAATTTCTGTCCTCTGCTTATTCCCTTCAAGCCTACTCCTGTTACTATGACTACTATGAGGCATGTTTTATCCCAAGTTCCCTGGAATGACAGCCATGCTTTTCTAGTAAATGAGAAAACCTTTCCTCCACTCAGTCAGTCTCAATGTGACTTAACTAGGAAGTCTTGACAATCCTGAAGTTTGTTCCCCTCCCCTGTCTTTGATTAACAACACATTGTGAAATATTGCCTATCAGCTCCTAGGTGAATCTCTTTGTTATTCTAACCATCTACCTGACATGTAATAGAAATAAAAAGGTAGTTTATGGAAAGGTAATAATACATTTTACAATTGTGGGGTCATAATTGTTTTTTATCTTCATTTTGTTTCAATTTTCCTTTGACCTCAATTTCTTTTATTTCTTTATGTTTTAATTTATAAGGTTGAGAAGATAAGGTTGACATTTACTGTAAGTTTTACATATTTTCTTAAGTTGTTTTGGTGGCACATCAATAAGGTATAAGAAAAATATTTGAATTGTTACATTTATACATGAGAAGCCTTATATAGCTAGTAGTTACTATTTGTAAAGCTGTGTAATTACAATACATAATTAAAATACTATTTTCTGCAAATTATTCTGTCTAAAAGTGATGCATGGGGAAGACAAATAGAAAGTGGAGGAAAGAAGAGATTACAGACAGATGATAGACTGACAAGTGAATAGTATACAGGCAAATCTATAAGTAGATGATTCTGTAATAACAGAGAAGCACAAGATGTGTCAATGTTGTCTTATAGACTGCACTGTATATAAAGTTGTATAACATGGATATAGCCAAAACATTTTATTTTATACTGACTAAAATATAATATCTAAAAATAGGTATGTTTTCCTTTATGAGACTTCCAGATATCATTAATATAGGTATTGAATTCACTCTTTTCTTTTATATTTCCCAAAATAATTTTCAAGATTAAGTAGAGATCTCCTTTACTACAAAATTAAATTACATTCTACCATTCAAATATTTAGTCACCTACCATTTAAATACTCTGAAAACGCAAAACATTTCTTTTTTCTCAGATACAATAACTTGTTCATACTATGACAAAATTGTCAGTTATTTTGTTTGTTGCTTGTATTTATTTGTGAGAGTGACAGATAATTTAAAGTCATTAGAAATAAATTTATGACCAAACGTTGCAATATTTTATTCATTAAACTAATTAATATTTAGTGGGTGACACTTTTAACTAAGCATATGTTATAAGAATTCTTACCACCTAACCATCATTATCAGCGTTTTTAATATATGGAAAATACTTAGAAAATTATCATAAGTTTTCTCTTCCTCAAACACATTCAGATTATGGTTCCTAAAAATTGACTTAATTTCACTAATAATGCTTATAGTTTTCAGTTGGAAAATATAACTAGTTACCTAGTATGTGTCTTGTTATATAACTACATCCACATTTACAAAACATAACTCATGAGTCTTAGTTAGAATTACTATTCCTTTAATGAATTAGCACATCCAAAATATCTTGGAAAAGAATTACTTGGCTCACACTTCCACATTCATGTTTATCATTAAAAGAAATAAGAACAGGGACTTTAAAAATACAGAAACATGGAGGCAGTAGCAAATACAAAAACATAGAAAAGTACTAAATACTGGATTGTTTTTCATAGCTTGCTCAGACAACTTTCTTATAGAACGCAGGACCAACATTTCAGAGATAAACTTATCTATAATCCGTTGGGCACCCACACATAAATCACTAATAGTCAGTGACTCACAGTCTTGTTCAACATTATGGAGAAATTTTCTCTTTCAAGAATTCCTTCTATGCTCCTTTAAGGCTACCTGTGTTGAGTAGACAAAAAAAAGGGGGGGGGGGAGGGGCAATTAGACTTTTGTAAAATTCTTCTTGGAAAAAAAAATCAAGGTATCAATTTAAATTCATGCATTTTTTAACATAGTCAGTTTTTCAAACAATGATTTCTTCATTCTTATCAAGATGCTATCTATATATTTATGTTAAAAATGTAAATAAAACTTTGCATTGTTTAAACATGGTACAAAAAAATGCCAATTGTCCAGAGTCATGACTCAAATAGTACAAGACCACCTTTAGTTCCTGGTATCCACAAAAATCTATAATATATCTCTCAAATTTTGTGTTTGGAAACAGTTTAAGAATATGTTTTTATTTCTTTAGTAGCCTATTTAAAATAATGAAATAACCTTATTCTGAATTATCTCAATCTTTCCACCTTTTCTCAAAAAAATGAAAAACTATATAGTCATGGAATTTACAAATGGAAACTACACCTTGGTCACCGAATTTATCCTGTTAGGATTTCCAACAAGGCCTGAACTCCAAATCATCTTATTTCTTGTGTTTTTAATGTTATATGGTATGATTTTGATAGGGAATATTGGCTTGATGTTGTTAATTAGGATAGACCCACTCCTTCAAACTCCTATGTACTTTTTCCTCAGCAACCTCTCCCTTGTAGACCTTTGTTATTCCTCAGTCATTGTTCCCAACATGCTTGTCAATTTTCTCTCATCAAAGAAGTCCATTTCTTACCTTGGCTGTGCACTGCAATTTTATTTCTTCTGCACATTTGCAGATACTGAATCCTTTATCTTGGCTGCGATGGCCTATGATCGCTACGTTGCCATCTGCAATCCTTTGATGTACACAGTTGCAATGTCCAAGAGTCTCTGCATATGGTTAATTGTGCTGTCATATATTGGTGGCAACTTGAGTTCCCTGGTTCATACATCTTTCGCCTTTATTCTGAAATATTGTGACAAAAATATCATTAATCATTTCTTCTGTGACCTTCCTCCACTGCTGAAGCTTTCCTGTACAGACACATCTATTAATGAATGGCTACTTTCTACTTATGGGAGTTCTGTGGAAGTTATTTGTTTCTTCATCATCATCATCTCCTACTTTTTCATCCTTCAATCAGTCTTGAAGATCCGGTCTACAAGTGGGAGAAAAAAAACCTTCTCCACATGTGCCTCTCACCTGACCTCTGTGGCCATCTATCAGGGCACACTTCTCTTTATTTATTCTCGGCCCAGCTCCCTATATTCTCCCAATACAGATAAAATTATCTCAGTGTTCTACACTATTATTATACCAGTGCTGAACCCACTTATTTACAGTTTGAGAAATAAAGATGTAAAAGATGCTGCCAGGAAAGCTTTAAGGTCTAAAATACAATCCCCATGACAAAGAACTCTGCAAGATTCATCTAATTCCAACTAAAGATGCTTCGGTGAGAACTTCAGGTAACATGAGCAACAAATATTTAAATATTCAACAGACACAACCATTCAAGAACTTGTTCAATAACATAGTCAAAATCGTTTTATAATACCAAATCATGGTACACTTTAAAGGTGCTAAAAGTGAAGCTAGTTGGGATATTGTACATCATAGTATTTCAATGGTTCAGGGAGCAGAGGCCGAGGTAGAGAGGCAGAGGTAGAGGTAAAGGCAGAGCAGAAGTATCATAATTATGTAATTTGAACAATCCTGGGATCCTCTCTTCTCCTCTCCTCTCCTTGCCTTTACTTTTCATTCCCCATTCTCCATTTCCCACTCCCTTTTGAGGATTTGTTCAGTGAGCCTAGAAAGTCTACAAGGGACAGAAGATCACTATGTACTTAAAGATCATAAAGCTTAAAAACTGGGGTTCAATTTCCTAGAAGGAGAGAAGCAAGACCTGTAAGTTTGTCGTCTACATGTACTGTGGAATATGCATTTTGAGACACAGGCATATACATAGAACACATAAATAAATAAAATTTAAAATGATTTTAAACATTCTTTTTCTTGGGTACTCAACAACCTTAATAATTTAACATGTCTGAAATACAAATCATATTTACCTTGAGTTTTCTTCTCATACCAAATGCCATTACTGGGGGTAACCCCTAGTCTACTTTTCTTTCTCTTTTTTTTCTTACAACTTTATTTTTTTAAACAAACAAAGAATCATGTACAGATTATTAAAAGCATTTTAGCATAAAACTATATGGATATGTTTTTGTCAGAATTCTATCCAGCATAGAATGTGATGGGAATCATTCATGCCATATTTTGGCTAAGAGTCTGACTTCATTTTGCCCATGTACTGAAACTGGAGTGAAGCTGAATTCTGAGATGATGAACTAGTTTTCATCATGTATAAGAGATCAGCTTCACCACAGAAACAATTCAAACTACACGTGAGCAAGATGAATATACTCAAGTAAACTTCATTCTAAGAAGGCTCTTTTGTGTGCAGATCCAGGCTCATTTAAAGGAACAACGTATAAGCTGAAATATTTCCATGTTTTCCAAAATCAATTTTACAGGAAAGTACGCAAAGGGTGATACAACTGTGCTTCAAGAAAAGCAAGCAATAGTTAGAAACACATTCAGGGAGTCATGGAGGGTAGTTAAAGCTAAGTAATATTTGACATTGCATGAATATGTTCTGGATTATCTATCTATCCCTTTCTATCTATCATCTATCTATCTATCTATCTATCTATCTATCTATCTATCTATCTATCTATCTATCTATCTATCTATCTATCATCTATCTACCTACCTACCTACCTACCTATCTATCTATCTATCTATCTATCTATCTATCTATCTATCTATCTATTTCTCTATCTATCTATCTAAATTTAAATAACAAGCATCAAATAATCAGGAAAGAAAGGTCATCTATTAAATTGCCCAGCCTTACAGGGTTAGAAAAGTTTAGAAGCTGGCCAGTTTAGGTTTGCAGCTTGCTAATGAAAACACAAGGTGTTTGTGTCAGTTATTCTGGAGGTAGATTGGGATAGAGTAGGTGTAGAAATGCCCTGTAGTTATTAGGAAGCAAAGGGAGTGAGGAAAACACCAAAGAATTACAGTCACAAATCAATATTTTAAAAATGAATAGTGGTATTCCTAAATGCGATAACAAAGCAAATATTTTAATATTGAAGACAAAATGTACAGAAAAAACAAGGTCTTGTGGGTGGTTAAATAAAGACATTTAATTTTTAACCTATTGAATTTCTACTTTGGAGAAGGAGAGTTTGGATATCTAGAATTTATATTATAAAGACACACACACATACTAAAACTGTCCTTACTGAAATAGAATAATTAATGAAAACAATAAAGACTTAAAGTTATACCTTTGTTAAAGATGGAGATGTGTTTACAGAAACTAATATAGAAAAAAAAAGTACGTAATTAGTCATAACAAAGCCTGGGGGAAATTATTTCACAACCTTGCATTACAAATTGACATGGTATAATAAAATACCACTGTCACAGTGTTAAGGCACTTAAGAGCTACTCTGGTCAGGTGGATTGCTACATTTCTACATTTTCAGAAAGAGGGCAAACCAAAGCAATTTTAATATTGCCTCTTAATAAGGAGATTTTCTATTGTTGTTTTCACTGCCTGCTCCATTTAAAATATTACTAAATCCAATCAATAAAAATAATTTTTAAAATAGAATTGTGAGTCTCACAAAATGTCACAGTACTAGCAGAGCATCTTAGATATTTTACTCTAGTTTTGTATATGAGAAAGCCCCAAATATTTAAATTTTATACCTATATTTGTGGACTTAAGTGATATAAATATTAAGTGAACACTATTAGCATATTGTGTTACAAATAATCTGTTCAGTATAAATGTGTTATGACATATAGTTAATATTATTGTCATAATCTATAATATACATGAGAAGTAAATGATGTTCTTCTACCTTATAAATATGACGTTGATACCTAGCAGTCAAAATGAAATTTTAGTTATTTTATATTATAGACTGGAAGAATAAATGGACATTAGAAATTCTTTCTTGAGTGAATTCATTTTTTTGTGGGAGTTTCCAATGACTTGAGATGAAATGGACACTTTTTCATGTTTCTAATAATTTATTTGATTAATCTTCTGGGGAAAGTTGGCACAATTATTTTAATGAGAGTAGATCTCCAGCTCCACACATTAATGTTCTTTCTCTTGAGCCATCTCTCTTGCTCTGTGTACCATGCTTTGAGCTGGTGTTTACCTGTTGAGTATTTTAGACACTTTTTTTAAATGACTTTATTTTACAAAACAAAGATAAATGTACAGATTTTAAACATTTTTTGCTTAAAATTATACATTTTTGTCAGTACTGTTTTTTCAGACATTAAAATAGTTTTTACATGAAACCATGTGAATATATTTTTTTAGTCAGTACTTGATTTTTTTCAAGGGCTTGACAGTATGCATTGAAAACCTAATAGTTACAATAAGCGTAAAGTACATGCAAAACAAAACGCAACGTGGAAATAGTCAAAGTCTTCTTGTTTTGTAAATATATGTATATTTTTTTGTTTTCTTTATTTCTTGGACTTCATACAGTCTGTGAGTTGTTTCTGGGGGAGTGCAAGCCTCTGGGGTTAGCATCCCAATATCAGTGACTGCATATTATGTCTGTTCTTTTGTGACTGGGTTATCTCACTCAGGATGATATTCTATAGATGCAGCCATTTTCTTAAGAATTTGGTTAAGTCATTGTTTCTGGTGGCTGAGTAGTATTCCATTGTGTATATGTACCACAATTTTTGTATCCATTCATCCTCTGAAGGACATCTGGGTTCCTTCCAGCTTCTGGCTATTATAAATGGAGCTGCTATGAACATTGTGGTGCATATATCTTTGTTGTGTATTAAAGTGTCTCTGGGGTATATGCCCAGAAGTGGAATAGCTGGGTCTTCAGGTAGTACTATATCCAATTTTCTGAGGTATCGCCAGACAGATTTCCAAAGTGGTTGTATTAGCTTGCAACCCCACCAACAGTGGAGAAGTGTTCCTCTTTCTCCACAGCCTCGCCAGCATCTGCTGTCATCTGAGTTTTGGATCTTGGCCAATCTGAATGGTGTGAGGTGGAATCTCAGGGTTGTTTTGATTTGCATTTCCCTGATGGCTAAGGATGTCGAGCACTTCCTCAGATGTTTCTCGGAAATTCGGTGTTCCTCAACTGAAAACGTTTTGTTTAGCTCTGTACCCCATTTTTAATAGGGTTATTTGATTCTCTGGTGTCTAGCTTTTTGATTTCCTTGTACACCTTGGATATTAGGCCTCTATCTGATGTGGTGTTGGTAAAGATCTTTTCCCATTCTGTTGCTTGCCGTTTTGTTTTTTTTTGACGATGTCTTTAGCCTTACAGAAACTTTGCAATCTCATTAAGTCCCATTTGTTAATTTTTGACCTTAGAGCTTGAGCCATTGGTGTTTTGTTCAGGAAATTTCCTCCTGTACCTATGTGTTCTAAGGTTTTCCCTACTTTCTCATCTAATAGTTTCAGTGTATCTGGTTTAATGTGGAGATCTTTGATCCACTTACAATTGAGCTTTGTACAAGGAGATAAGAACGGGTCTATTTTCATTCTTTTGCATGCTGAGTGCCAGTTGGACCAGCACCATTTGTTCAATAGGCTGTCCTTTTTCCATTGAATGTTTACTGCTCCTTTGTCAAAAATCAGGTGACCATATACATGAGGGCTCATTTCTGGATCTTCTATTCTATTCCATTGATCCACATGCCTATTTCTGTACCAGTACCATGCAGTTTTCAGCACAATTGCCTTGTAATATAGCTTGAGGTCAGGTATAGTGATTCCCACATTTGTTTTTTTTTTGTTGTTGTTGAGGATGGATTTCTCTATTTTAGGTCTTTTGTTATTCCATATGAAATTGCACATTGATCTTCCAATTCCATGAAGAATTGGGTTGGAATTTTGATGGGAATTGCATTGAATCTGTAGATTGCTTTTGGTAGGATGGCTATTTTTAAGATGTTGATTTTTCCAATCCATCAGCATGGGAGATCTTTCCATTTTCTGAAATCCTCCTCAATTTCTTTCTTTAGAGGTTTGAAGCTCTTGTCATACAGGTCCTTCACTTGCTTAGTTAGAGTCACACCAAGGTATTTCATAGTTTTTGTAACGATTGTGAAGGTTACGTTTTCCCTAATTTCTTTCTCCACATGTTTGTACTTTGAGTACAGGAAGGCTACTGATTTGTTTGAGTTAATTTTGTATCCAGCCACTTTGCTGAACTTGTTTATCAGCTGTAGGAGTTCTCTGGTAGAATTTTTGGGGTCACTCAAGTACACTATCATGTCATCGGCAAAGAGTGATGTTTTTACCTCTTCCTTTCTGATTTGTATCCCCTTGATCTCCTTTTGCTGTCTAATTGCTCCAGCCAGGACTTTATTTTAAACTCTCTTCTTTGGCATTCTACTTATTTATCTCTGAGTGCAGTGAGATCAATCATTTCATGTGTAATTTGTTTGCACTTTACCTTCTCTCATACTCAGATATTGAATAGTCACTATTTATGGTTTCCATGACCTGAGCACCATCACAGGGATCCTTGTTTCCTACTGCTACATCATCTCATAAATCTTGAAAATGCACACTAATGAGTGGAGATTCAAATATGTCTCTGTTTATACGTGATGCTTGACTTAATTTGCCAATATTCTAGTAACTCTTATCTTCATTTATTTTTTTTATCAAATGACTATTTTCTCTGGTTATTTTTATTTATTATTATTTATTTACTTTATGTCATGAATGCAGCTTTTATTTCTCCTCTTCGTCATGTACTTTCCTCCTACCTCTTTTCCCTTTCTACTCTCTTTCCCTTTCTCTTCAAAAAGGGGATACCTTTCATGGATATCAAACAGCCTTGGCATATCAACTTTCAGTAAGTCTAGACATATATTCTTATGGTGATCTTAGATAAGTGAGTCCAGTTCTGAAAAAGGCAAGTAGTGCAATTAGACACAGCCCCCACTCCCACTTAAGAAGTGGAGGAGCTGTTCAAATCTATAGAAAGAACAACAATATCAACCAACAAGAATTTCTGACCTAGAGCTTCCAGAGACTAAACAACCAACCAAAGAGTAAACATAGAGCAATCCTTAGCAGAGGTTGGCCTTGTTGGACATCAATGGGAGGAGAGGACCTTGGTCCTATAAGGACTCAATGCCCCATTGTACAGGAATGCTGCTAGGTTTGGGAGGTGAGAGTGAGTGAGTCGGTGGAGAAGCGCCCTCATAGAAGCAGGAGAATGGAGGTTTGGGGGTGAGGGATGAGATAGGGTGTTTCCAGAGGAGAAACCAGGAAATACTGTAACATTTGAAATGTATGTGAATAAAATATCCAGTAAAAAAGAAGTTAGATACCATCAAACTAAGTTATTTAATTAACAGTGTGGTACAGAGCTAATAGTTAATTTTTTAATAGATAATTTTTAACAGAGGAATCTCCAGTGACTAAAAAATCTTCAAGAAATATCCAATGTTTTTAGTTATAAGGTGAACTGAAAGCAAAACAAATCTAAATTCTACCTTACATCCATCAGAATGGATTAGATCAAAAATTCAAGCAACAGCACATGCTGAAAATTATGTGGAATATAGAGGACTCACTTCTTCATTGCTTGTGGGAATACAAACTTGTAAAATCACTCTGGAAATCAATTTGGCAGTTTGTCAAAAAAAAAAATGGGACTATGTCAACCTCAACGCACAGCTGTACCACTCCTTGGAGTGGTATAGTTCTCAGCTATTAAACACAAGGATGTAATTAAAACTGCCAGAAAATAGATGGAATTTGAAAACATTATTTAGAGTGATGTCACACAGACCCTCCTCCCCAAAAAAGAGCATAAATTGTATGTACTCATAAGTGGATGTTAGCCATAAAGTACCAAAACTATGATCTACAGACACGAATAAGCTAAATAACAAGAGGTCCCAAGGAAGGATGTTTGAATCTATTCAGAAGGGGAAACACTTCTCAGAGTGGAATGGAAGGAGGAAACTGACTGGGAAACAAGATCACAAGGGGAACAGGAGTGGGAGATGGGTAGATCAGGTGTAGGGAGAGGGAAAGAGGGCTAGGAGAGTGAAGGTAAATCAGTAAGTAGCAGTTGGAGGGGAAGCTCTCTAGGATGTGCCATAGACCTGGGATGGGGGATGCTCTGGAGAGTCAATGAGGTCACTCTTCTTTTTTAATTTTTCAACATTTCATGGATTCTTTGTGAGTTTCACATCATACAACTCAGTCCCACTCATCTGCCCATCTCTTCCTGTCTATTCTTTGTCCTTGCTACCTCCACAAAAAATAAATAAATAAATAAATAAATAAATAAATAAAATTACAAAAACAAACCAAAGCAGAGCAAATCAAAATATAGGAAACATCTGGTAGAACCTGTATGCTTCTCAGTGTGTCCCACAGAGTACTCCTCAATCTGCACATCTTCACCTGTGAATGTTCATTGTGATGAGTAATTGGTCTAACGTGAGGTCTCTGGCTTTTGCTACAGAATCAATATTGGGTCCTTACTTGGACTTCTCTTTTGCTGTTACTGTCCTGGGTCATGGAGATCCTCCAGCTTTGGATCAGTGGGATTGGTGTTTTCACATTCTCCAATACTTCACATATATTGTAGATTTTAAAGTGGGCAAACTCACAGGCCTGGATTTGGGTCTATGTGAAATCCAAGATGGTTAGCTTTTTGGCACTCCCACATTTACACCACCAGGGCAAGCTCTCCAGCACTGCTCTAGCTATATTGCCTGATGTGATCTCATAGCAGGAAGCAGGAAGTTCACTCTTATGACCTTGGGACACTCTCACATCAAAAACTCCATAGACAGCTCTATTGCTTAGTTGGGGCACTGGGCCCACTCTCCCAAGTGCTGGGGTAGGCAAGGGGTTGGGCCAGCACTCTTGGACCTATAGCCATATAACTGACTCACCTGTGCTGCAGATGGTGAAAGGCAGGGCCAGCTCATTTGCTTTTATAATATGATACAGGGGCCATTCCTCCATATGATTGCATGTGGAAAGGTTGAGGGAGATGGTGGAAATCACCCCTGTATCCATGCCATCCCAGGGCAGATAGCTTTCTTTTGCTCTTGCCCTGCCACCAGTACTAGCTGTCCTGTTATTCCAGTGCAGGGCCAGCTCACCTGAGTGCTTCAGCTTGTGTCAGGCCTAGATTCTTGGCTTATAGACAATAAGATACCTACCCCCTAGATACCTAACAGAGGCTTGTATCATCATTCATCACCAGGGTCAAGCAAGGTGTGACAATATATAAGAGGAGTGGTGGATACCCCAGCCTCACATGGTCTCCCTCTCTCTGTCTCTGTCTTTGTCTCTGTCTCTGTCTCTCTCTCTCTCTCTCTCTCTCTCTCTCTCTCTCTCTCTCACTGTTTCTCTCTGTATCTGTCTCTGTTTTCCTCTCTCTGTTTTTATCTCTCCCCTACTCTCTTTCTTTCCCTCTGTCCCTCTCTCCATCTCTCTGTCTCTGTCTCTCTCTGTCTTTCTCTGTCTCTGTTTTTCTTTCTCCTCCTCTCCCCTGTTTGTTCCCATGTGTTCCCAGCTAACTTAGTTCTTTTTTTTCCCTTATGTCCCTCTCACTTTCTCTGCCTCTACCATTTTTACACTATAAATCTTTTTTCTTTTTCTTTTTTTAATGATAGGTAGGTCACATAGCATGATTCCTCAGGGGAAAATCTGGAAATCCAGGTATTAATCCTTATATTTTATAACACATCTCACCCATTATTGTGACCTTGGGGCCACAGGTGTCAAGATGCAAGGTAGGGATGGGATCACCACCAAAATGCAAACATGTGGCAGAGCCAGCTCTCAAGTTCTTATTCCCTTGATAAATGATGTTTCTATTTAAACCCTTGTGATTCCCATGCTGAACCCACTGATTTGCAGCATGATGAACAAGGTTTGAATGAAACTTTAAAGAGAGTTAAAAAGCAAAAGATTGTTTTAAATGTGTATTTAGTATCCCCAACACATTTCTGACATCACTTTCAGTTTAAGCTATTAATTATAATTTCATGCTGACTTTAAAATTGTAAAACTCCTTCCTTAATCAGGCATATCTGAGATTGCAGGACTAGCCCAGTTAGCCTGTTTATGAATTGTGTTTTGATAGTTTCTTTAGCATTACTTGTTATTTTCTCTTCCCACTTTCACAGGATTTTGTAGTTTCTTATTGAAACATTTTCTTCAGCTGTAGTATGTACGCATACCAGTAAGCCTGGCCTAAGAGAAGAATGACAAAAGGATTCTCTGTCAGAGTGAGGTCAAGCTAATACTCTTCATATTATGTGTTTTTATTTCATGCTAAATCATCTTTTACTTATGATCACAAGTGTTATCATCGAATGTAAGTCATAGATAAACTTGAGCAAACCAAAAACTCACAAAGAACTTCAATACTAAAATAGTTAACTAGGACTCACGATGATATTTGTTTATAATAATAATACATCAAAATAAAGATACAAAATTATTTGTTCAAGAATAGACTTACTAATTTATGTTACAGGTAACTCTATTGTATAATTGATATTAATTTGGAATTTAATAAAAACATCAACTATGTACTAAAAATTTATCAATGTAAACATGTAAATAAACAAAGGAGAGTTACTGCTGCGTTATCTGTCTCAGCAAAACTTGAAAAGCAGATTCGCTTACTCATAAGGCTTAAGCCAGTAAGCATGTAAGGAATATTCTATGGTTGTCAGAAATTATCAGTCACCTGGCTTTTTACAAACTATAAGGTGATAGAAGAAAATGTTTAAAACTATTTAAAGTTGTAGCAAACATTATAATCCCCACTTTTCTGAATCATAGGTTTAATTTTATGATATTATGACAGTATAAATATTGCACAACAATGAGGTGGACAACAGCACCTTTGAATTAAGCAGAGAAGAGTTTCACAAACAACATAGGCTGGAAACAGAGGGCAAGGAAGTGAAGAACTGCTATATTAACTAATGTAGAGAGCAGGACTACTGGCTATAAATATGATTGACTGCAGTGGATGTCAGGGTAAGTTAGGGTTGGGAAACATGTTCATGTTTTAGTCTGTTCTTAAGTTTTCCAGTGAATAAATATTTTTTGTTTATGAGAATCTATTTTTTAGATACTCTGTATTTACATTTGAGATGTTTTTCCTTTACCCTCTCCTGCCCCCATCCCATTTCCCCCTCCATTTGCCTTCACAAAGGTGCACTCTCTCCTGAACCCCCTCTCCACCCCATTGCCTAGACATTCCCTTATGTTGGGAAAGCATGCCCTCCCTGGAACAAAAGCCTTTTCTCATATTGATGCCAGACACTGCTATCTTCAGCTACATATGAAACTGGATCAATAGGTCTCTCAAATTTCCCAAAAGTTTGATGTTCTACTCCATGGGAGTTTTGTATCTCTAATATCTTTACTAAGAGAAAAAGAAAACAATTTCTCTATATATGATTGTATTGCTATTAATTTTTAATATTTTATTAATTTGTTAAATTGAAGCATGAATCAGCTTTCCTCATGAAACAACTCTTTGCCTCCAGAGTGTATGGAATATAGATTTGTTATCTCACCTGGCTGTGGCTCTGGTTAATGTTACGTAATTAAAAAATTATTAGAATTTTTAATATATAATTTATGTACAATAGGTATTTAAATCAATAATTAGTAATAATATGAAACTTACATCTCCTGGAATAATCACCAGACAACTACCCTTTATGTCATTAAGAGTATGTCATTAATAGAATATTTTTAACAATTACCTGGAGGTAAAAAAAAAAAAATCATGATCTCTCTCTCTTTTATCTCTGCTCTTACTTGTTGTATTTTGAATTTTGTCTTTTAACATATCTGTGAAGGTTCGAAATGAAAGATGGATATTCTTATGGGAGGAGAGAATGTAATGTCATGCTTTTATTATTCATGTCTTGTGATTGTTTCAGAGTTCTCTGTACATAATTCTGAAAGCTATTTTTTGAAGTGGGTGGGTTTCCAGCAGATGAAATGCTTTGGTGTCATTTTATATCCTGGGTTACTAGGAGATCCTTATACTTAGAAGCATTTTTCTATCACATCTGATGAGTAGCCCTTTCCTAAAGAACTTAAAGTAATGATAAGCAATACTGTGAAAAGAAACAGATTTATGAGGCATTTAAAATAAATTATACATTGGTGACATTAATATAACTATGGAAAGTTTAACTGAGAAATTGTGACATGAAAGATAAGTGGAAGAATTTTTAAAGAGTTTTGACATGAAATTTGTATCTCTTTAAAAATCTACCTGCACCTGTATTTCCACCACACACTTCTTAACACACACATACACACACACACACAATTATCCATGTACAAAAATTTAAAAAATATAAAATCAGAGTCTGTATATGTGATAAAAATTAAGTTTCCATTAATATCATTTTATTTTTTGGCTCAAAATTCAGTATTTGCAGCTGAGGGAATGCAAACTGATTAATACTCTTCTACCAATTTATGTGACAAGACACAGAACAATGGTATACATTCTCCCTGCTTTCTCTTAGATCAAACAACATGCACATTACTTTATGTATATATTCCTTAACATATTCTTAGAGTTTAATTTCTTAAAAGAATTAAATTATTTGACATACAGATTTAACAATTTGAAGAACTCATCTTAAATGTTTCATGCTATTTTGTGACATGGGCATGTTACTCCGTGCCCCTATTTTTTATTTATTTTTTTTATTTTATTGGTTATTCTTTGTATTTACATTTCAAATAGTATATCTTTACCCCCACTCCCCTCCCTCCTCTTCCTCAATATGTTTCTATGAAAGTGCTTCCTCTCCCAATCACCCTCTCCACCTCAGTGATGATGATGTTGTTCTCTCCATGAGGGTACAAATCTTTCAGCTATTTCAGTTTTTTCTCTAGCTTTCTCAATGGGGTCTCCATGTTCAGTCTGCTATTTACCTGCAAGGATCCTTATCTATATCTGTATGCCTCTGGGACAGCCTCTGAGGAGACATCCATGTCTGGTTCCTGCCAGTAAGCACTTCTTGGCCTTAACAACAGTGCTTGGATTTGGTGGCTGCATATGTGGTGGTTCTCCAGGTGAGGCAGTCTCTGTAGATCTTTTCAATATCTTCAATCCCTGCTCCTCTATTTAGCCTTGTATTTCCTCCCCTGTTTTGCTCTCCCTTCTAAGAATGACTGAGGCATCAACATTCTGGTCTTTCTTCTTTTTGAGCTTTGTAAGTTCTGTGGATGGTTTCTTGTATATTTTGAGCTCCTTTTTTTGGGGGGAGGGGAGGCTGGTATCTGCTTATAAGTGAGTACATACCATGAGTCTTCGTTTGTGACTGGGTTACCTAACTCAGGATGATAGCTTTGAGTTTCATCCATTTGCCTAGGAATTTGATGAATTTGTTGTTTTTTTTTGCTGAGTAGCACTCCATTGTTTATATGTACCACAATTTCTGAATCCATTCCTCTGTTGAGGGACATCTGTGTTCTTTCCAGCTTTTGGCTATTATAAATAAAGCTGCTATACACATTGTTGAGCATGTGTCCTTGATAGATATTGAAGTTACTTTTGGGTTTATGCCCAAAAGAGGTATAGTTATAGTATATTATATCAGAACATATATTATATCACACACAATAATAGTGGGAGATTTCAACACCCCTTTCTAATTAATGGATAATATCATGTTAATATGGCAAAATTCACAAGGAAAGAGAAGGCAAAAATGGAATTGGGTAAATAAGTGCTATATAAGAAAGATCTAATGCGTACCATATAGGTATCAAATCTTAGAAAAATAAATAATAGTGAAAGAATTGAAAAGAAAATTGTACACAAACAATGAGACATTGATAAAGAAAACAGTATAGTGGCTTAGATGGTCTTAGTTTAAAGGTAAAGGTAAAATGGTAGATGTTTAAGCTCCAGAGTGTTTGTGGTGGGAATTGTCAATGAGTCATTTGAAGAGTCTAATGAAATGTATTCTAGTCCATGATGGTAATGTAGCAGCAGTCTTTTCCACTTCTGTTCCTGATCTGTAAATTCTCCTCTGACTCTGCCCATCCTTGTACAATACTGTATTGCTTCACTTTGGCAAGGTCCTGAGCTCATGCTTTGAATATTCTCATAGTTAAGATTTCTTTTGTTTCTTTGTTTGTTTTCCCCTCAGAACACAATACAGTGGTTTTAATAAGGAACCAAGGACCTTTCTTTGATAAGGTTCTTTTTTCCATGTTCTTTTTCTTTTCTTTTTTTTTCTTTTCTTTTCTGGTAATTTTATTTATTTACATTTCAAATGTCCCCCTTCCTGGTTTCCTCTCTATAAACTGTCCTTTCCTAATCCTCTCTCTCCTGCTCCTAATAGGGTTCTCTCCCATTCACCCAACAACCACCCACTAACCCACCTACTCCTGACTCACTGCTCTAGCATCCCCCTACAAATCAGGCCTATATAGGACAAAGGACATCCCATCCCACTAATGCCAGGTAAGGCAATCCTCTGTTACATATGCATCTGGAACCATGAGTCTCACCATTTGTGCTCTTTGGTTGGTGATTTAGTCCCTGGGAGACCCAGAGAGTCTGGTTTATTTGGGGCATGCTTACATTTTCAGAGGTTTAGTACACTATTGTCATAACTGGAAGCATAATGAGTGTTACATTTCAAACCTAGATGAAACAACTGAACTGTCCATTGAGGATATCAAAGTGGACCTAGTTACCAGGTTCTCCCAGCATCTATCATTTCTGACTTGTTACAAGGTATGGATGACATACCCTGCCTCCTAACCTGAACTCCCCAGCCCAAACAGCTGGACTAGTTTTTTTTCTTTAAATCATTTTTATTAAATATTTTATGTTGTTACATTTCAAATGTTATCCCCTTTCCCACTTCTCTCATCCTCTACCACTACCCTTGCTTCCATGAAGATGCTCTCAACCACACACTCCCACCTCATTGCCCTGGCATTCCCCTCCAGCTTTATCACTCCTAGATATATACTCAAAAGACACTCCAACACATAAAAAGGGCACATGCTGTCTTATGTTCATAAAAGCCATATTTATAATAGGAAGAAGCTGGAAAGCACCCAGATGTCCTTCAATGAGGAATGGATACAGAAAATATATCACATTTACACAATGGAGTCTTATTAAAAACGATGACTACATGAAATTCTTAGGCAAATGAATAGAACCAGAAACTATCATCCTGAGCAAGGTAACCCAGTCACAAAACACACACACACACTATGCACTCACTCATAAACAGATTTCAGCCCCAAAGCTCAGAATAGCCAAGAAACAATTCACAACTGAAGCTTAAAAAGGAGCAGGATCAAAATGAGGATGCTTCAGCCTTTCTTAGAAGGGAGAACGAAATAATCATGGGAGAAAAACAGGGACAAAGAGTGGAGCAGGGACTGAAGAAATGGGCTGTTATATTATATGCAATGCAGACATTTGGTTATCTTTTCTTTTTGTACATTTGCCCTCTTGGATGCTGTATTTGGTTTCCCTCTCTCCCCTCTCCCATCTCCTCTTCTTTTCCACACAGACTTCATGGTCAAATGACTGCTCTGGTGTCTCCCACATCTGTCTGCCTCTGGTTACACTCTTACACATAACTATAAGAAAATTTCTCCCTCATTATACCTAGGATAGAACCAGTAATGTCCTTTCCTTTTTTTTTTTTTTTTTTTTTTTTTAATTTCTTTTTTTCCCATTCAGTGGAGTACAGGCATGCAGTGGGTAGGAAAAATAACTTCGAGTTCTACAACTGAATCAGGCAGCAGGAAATGTCATATTGGGTCCGGTTTCAAAATCTGAGACCTCAAATACTGCACTCAGTGACAAACTTTCTCCAACAAGACCACACATTTAATAGCACACAACTTGTGGGACCATGGGGGACATTTTTATTTAAACCACAACAAATACTCAATGACTTAAGTTAACTTTGCATAGAATATATTCACTAGAGAAATATTTTCCAAACACTATTAATTTCTACTTTTTCTCATTGTTGTTTTCTCATTGTTTTTCTTATACTTTATTTAACTTAACAACTTAATATAGTTCATAATTTTTCAAATATTCAAACTATGTGTACATACATATATACATATATACATACATACACCCACACCCATGAACAAAGCCAGTAAATATGAATACCTATAATAAACTCTTATTTTTGAATGCTTATCCATTAGGGAATTGCAGTATTTGTGTGGAATTAGCAGATTAGGATGTTGTGTCTTGTTAGAGTAAGTGTCGTATATTGTTGGAAATAAGTTGTCACTAATTTCAAATGCCCATGACAGGTCAAGTATTTTGGGCTCTTTATATGCTTATACATCAGGTTATATGTCTCCAACACTTTCACAGTGCCTCTTATATAAGTCCATGGTTTCCACAGTAATAATAATGGGCTAACCCTTTGAAAGTATAAGGAAGCCCACAATTAAATGATTTCCTTTCTAAGATCTGCCTTTCTCATGGTGTTTCTTCACAGCAAAAGAATACTGAATATATCAATGGCATTCTTATGTTTTTAACTGAAAAAAAAGTTTCAAAATGAGTGTACTAAGTATATAAAACTGTATGATGCCATGAAACAGATGTGAAGGTCATTTTATTGGAGGATAAGAACATGGCAATGCTGGGTCTAGTGGTATATTTCCAAGTTAAAGTGCATATTCTTCAAGCATTAAGACATTAGGGTGGACCTCCAGCATTAAAAAAAAAATCTAGTGCCTGCAACTTTTCATTATTATGGGGCAGAGATAGGTAGTCCTGAGAGTTCACTGTCCAGCCAGCTAAGTCACAGGTAGTGAACTTTCTAGTAATTTAGAGACACTTCATCAAGAGAATAAACTAGAAAATGCTAGGAAGATATCTAACACTCTACTGTGGTCTCACATAGAACTCAAAGACACACCTACCTACCCCCAACCACCCACACAAACAACAATTACAATTCCAAATGAATCAAGCACTCTTCACATCACCATTTAAATTTCTGATAGTGAATTATCTAAATATCTAGAAAGTAGGCAGAAGCTTCAGTAAATTAAATACTCACTAGGGAATAGATGTAGTTTTGTGGGCATGAACATATTTATTTAATTTATAAAAGATTTAGTCATAAAAGGAAATATACTTGATGTATTCAAATGTAGTTTACTTGAAAATCTTAGGGTAAATATAGGAAATCTGCTGCAAAAGACTACATTTTACATAGTTATATGACTTTATGTTCTGTGCTGAGTAGGCAAATGTTTATTATCAAAAATTTTGCATTCAAAAACTGTAAAAAACAGAAATAGAGGGTGACTGCTAATGAGTATGAATTTATTACTGAAATTTAAAGGAATCTCTAGGATTATATAATGTTCATGGCTAACAACCAGTGAATACACTGATAATCAATAAAATACAGTTTTACTTTAAAATAGTGACATCTACACTATATATTTTTTATTGAAGAGTAAACTAATTGTGTCAAGGTTGACATATTTATGAGATAATTTAAATGTAAAAATATGAAAGTGTGTAATACTACAGAAGAGGTTGAGGTTGGTAAAGATAAATGGCTTTTTTTGTTTGTTTTTTTAGATTTCTGCTTAGAAGAGAGAAGTAAACCAAAGATTACATATAACAAATATTTTTTCTTCTGATATGTATTACTTTGGTTACCATAATAAAGAATTAACACTGGACTTATCACACAGAATTCAGACCCACAATTATAATTTCACCAAAACCTTAGGGAAATGAGTCTGTAGTCCCAATTGCCATGCAGTAAGATAAGAATGGTACTTGTCTCATACTTGTCTAGCAGAGACCTGCTGCTCAACTACGGTAGGTTCTAAGTTTCCAAATGTAAACACGGAAGATAAAAATTCTAAGTTCCCTTCATAGAAAAATATATATCTCAGTCATATTTTGCTCTATTTATTTGGTTTAATTCACTTCTTAGTTAATTTAATTTATGTTTTTCTTTTTAATGTCTGAAATATGTATTTTTAGTTAATGGAAAGAATGTGTCTCTAGTTAATAGTAACAACAAAATAAAATTTATGTTGGTTTGTTTACAAGACTTTATTGTCTTTTTATAATTGTGTAAACATTTATGAACTTAATGGTATTTTTATGTCAAAAGTGATTATAAACAATGAATAACACATTTAAAAGGAGCTCTATGTGTGCATCATCCATGATTTGTTCGGTGTATAAAGTTCCAGAAATTTTCTTCACCCACATTCCCATTTTCACATATTATATCATCATGGACAAAGAAATACATTCAAGCCAAGAATAAAAATACTCTCTCTCTCTCTCTCTCTCTCTCTCTCTCTCTCTCTCTCTCTCTCTCTCTCTCTCTCTCTCTCTCTCTCTCTCTCAGACACAGACACACACAGATTGAGACAGGCAGGAAGACAGAGACAAAGAGAAAGAAATAAACAGAGATAGAGACTGAGAAAACAAAGACAGTGATAGAGAGACAGAGAAACTGTGAGACAGATACAGATAGATATGGAGACAGAGAAACAGGGACAGAATTAGAGGTAGACAAAGACAGGGAAATAGAGAAATCCTATATATACCAGAAACATGTTTTATCTTTTTATCCAACTTTCAAAGGTTTTGGAATTTATTAAATGGTAATTCCTTTTTTCATGGAGCATTTATCATGGCTCTGTTTAATCTGAATCTGGTTTGTTCCCAGACATATACACAGTTAGAGGAGTTTTCCGTCTAAGCCTACCAAATGATGAAATACAATGTTAATTTCATTTAGGGAAGGATGCTCTTGATTTTAATGAATGGTGATGGTGAAGTCCTTCATTTATTTATTTATTTATTTATTTATTTATTTATTTATTTATTTATTTATTTATTTATTTATTTATTTTAAGAGACCATGCCTTGTCTCACATTATTAGATATCTAGGGGCCAACTGAGGCTCCCATGGGCTAGGAGGACAGGACATACGACTGGGTTTCTTTCCCTTTCTGTCTCATATGCACTTCTATCAGAGAAAGTAGAGGTTGGTGAGCTCCTTCAGTCTGTCATATGTGTAAGATGGACAGTTGTTGGGTGTGTAGTTGTGAAAACCCTGAATCTTTGTCAATTCCTAATATTATGTATAATATCTTAAAATCAAGCTTAATAAAATACATAATATTGTTTGTTTTATTTTATGGTATAATATATGTCATTGTTCTGGAGAATCACCTATGAGTAGAAGACCCTTGACTGCTATAAACAGATGATAAGGACTGTGTACCAAATATACAGTTTTCCAGAGAAAACCTGGATTGAGTGTAGTAGTATAGAAGCCTATTAACATTATTCAATTACTTAGTCTATATTTCTATATCTAATTAAATAATCTGGTTAAACCATCACAATTTGTTTGGATGATAATGAGAACCTCTCCATGTCACATGATTATTCTGAAGCTCAAAAGAAGGTCTTTTACATTGTTTGTAATGCTAGAGTTCTTTAATGTCATTTTAAATTTCAAATATTTCCTTTAGCAAAGTATATTCTATGGCAAGAAAATATAACATACAGAAATTAGGGAACTTATAAAAAGCAGCATGCTTCATGAATAGCAAGGAAATCACATTCTATAAACATCCTAGCTGAGATGTTAGCTTTTAAACCTTTCAACTAAAAAGCAATGAATTTTTAAACTGACTTATGACTTGCTTATTGAATATTAATAATACCTGAAGCCAATCATGTTTTGTGTTGTAGGTGCATTATTGATTTTCAGGAGGCAATATCTATATTTGTCATTTTCTCTAACACTTTACAAATATTATGGACATGCAAAGAAGGATGGAGAGAAAAAACTGTTCCTCCTTTTCTGAATTCATATTAATGGGAGTTACCAACAACTCAGAACTAATAGTGGCTCTGTTTACAATATTTCTACTGGTCTATATCATCAACCTCATTGGGAATCTTGGCATGATTGTTTTAGTCAAAGTGGATCCACAACTACAAACGCCAATGTACTTCTTCCTCAGTAACCTCTCCTTCTGTGACCTCTGCTACTCCACAGCAGTTGGGCCTAAGATGTTAATGGACATATTTGGCAATGATAAGTCAATTCCATTTTTTGGCTGTGCTCTACAATTTTTTATTTCCTGTACATTTGTGGACTCTGAATGCATACTGTTGGCAGTGATGGCCTTTGACCGGTACCAGGCCATCAGCAACCCCTTACTTTACACAACTAACATGTCCAGCAGACTGTGCTCCTTGCTAATGGCTGGAGTTTACCTTGTAGGTGTGGCAGACTCTTTGATTCACACAACACTGACATTTCATTTGTGTTTCTGTGGATCTAATAAAATTGATCACTTCTTTTGTGATATCCCTCCCATCTTACTACTGTCCTGCTCAGACACTCAGGTAAATGAGTTAGCAATATTCACAATTTTTGGGTTCATTGAATTGAGCACCATCTCAGGTGTTCTTGTCTCTTATTGTTACATCATCTCATCGGTCTTGAAGATGAGCTCTGCTGAGGGAAGATTCAAAGCTTTCTCCACCTGTGGTTCCCACCTGACTGCAGTTGCAATTTTCCAGGGAACTGTGCTTTTCATGTATTTCCGACCAAGCTCTTCTTATTCTCTTGATCAAGATAAAATGAGCTCACTGTTTTATATCCTTGTGATACCCATGCTAAATCCTTTGATTTACTGCCTGAGGAACAAGGATGTGAAAGAAGCCCTGAAAAAACTAAAAAATAAAAGATGCTGCTAAATACATATTGAAAATTCTCTACATTTTCATGTAGTGATTGTTTTCTTTAAATTATGTCATAGGAAAAAGAATTGAATTTGATCTAATGTTTATTTAATGAAATTACTATTCATTTTAGTGCTAGATTATAGTTAAATTGTTCCCCAAATGCTACAGTGCATTCTTTGTGTGTGTATAAGCACACATGTGTTTCTATAGATACATGTATGAATATGTATGCATGTGTGTATTTATCCATTTCTTCTACTCATATTTTATAAGACTGTATAACCCAATATCAGGAATGTTTGAGGAAGATTTGTAGGATAAAAGTTATTATAATTTAATAAAAATATTCAACAAACTATTATTTTTCTCCTGGCCTTATCTTTATCATATCTCCAAGTCTCATCTTGCTAGCTATTTACCATTGTTTTAAAATATAAATTTTGTTCATATGTTATGCTGTAATTGACACTGTTTTGTTATTATTACTCTCACTTCCCTGAACCTTGACATACTTTCTCCCACTTTATTTTGTAAGAACAACCCAGAGAAACCTAGAAAATGGTAATTTGTGCACAGGTTTCGTAGGCTAGCATTGAGATTTCTACAGATAATAG
This sequence comes from Micromys minutus, assembly GCF_963924665.1. Lineage (NCBI taxonomy): Eukaryota > Metazoa > Chordata > Mammalia > Rodentia > Muridae > Micromys > Micromys minutus. The sequence continues at coordinate 58,179,839 of NC_137982.1, forward strand.
ACATTGAGTACAAAGGGACAGTTTACATTTTCTAAGGCCCACTTTATATTTTAATCTTATGGAGAACTGATACTGCTTATCTTTATGAGTTAGTTAAAATATAATAATATCATTAAGAAACTCAAAAATCAGAATGTTCTAGAATTATGTAGATGCAGTTTCTAGTATTACGACAAAATAGAAGGTCACCCTCTCTTCCCTCTCTCACCACTCTCTCCTTCCCACTGCCTCTGCAAATGTTGTTAAACATTAATCATTTCATGGGGAGTTGAGAGCTCTCTCTTTAATTGAAGTATCTATGCTAGCTGATAATTAAGTTATGTAATTTCTAGGATCTTTTCCAGTTATAAATCTTGTGCTTTGTATTATCTGTGATTGTAAAATATGAGTATATTGCTATGTATAATTCATGCTACCTGTAGAAATATTCCCATAATAAAATTAGTGTTTCATATGCATAAGAAATAATTGCATTCAAAATTTATTATGTTTTATCTGAGATAATACTAATTTAAAAAATATAATTATTCTTAAATGATGCCTTGTAATAGCATTTTAATTATATTTAGAGTTTCTTCTAATAATATTAGTTTTAATGTCCAGACTTCAGTTTCCCCTTGTTTCTTCCTCACTTCCCTTTGGCTGACCCTTACCTACTCCTCCCAATTTATTTCTCTTCAGGAAAGGGCATGTGACCATGTCACCGCAAGTTAGAGTAAGACATCCCCTCATGTTAAAGCTGAACAAGGTAAGCTAGTATGAAGAAGAGAGTTTCAAAATTATACAGAAGAGTCAGAGACAATCCCTGCTCCAACTTTTAGGAGTCTCACAAAAGACCAAGGTATACATCTGTGCTATATATATGCCTAGGATGTATCAGTTCCATGCAGGCTCCCTGGTTGTCAATTCAGTCTGTCAGCCCCTGTGTACCCAGATTAGTTGGTACTGTGATTTATCTTGTGGTGGTGACCTCTCTTGTTTCTGTCTCCACAATCCCTCCAACCATAGACCACCACTGGTATCTATTTTATTTCCCCTTCCCAACAGATTAATGCACATCTCCCAACATTGGAATCCTCCTTTTTAATGAGTTTGTATGGATCTGTGGATTGTTGCAATTAAGAAAAGCTATGAAATTTGTAGTCTTGCAAAGATGTAATAGGATAAATAACAAATTAATGATTGCTGCTTGAAAATAGAACATAAAGGAAATTGATAAATCATGGATAAGAATGTGTGTTTTGTTTTGTTTTGTTTTTTTTTTTTTTTTTTTTTTGCTGATGAAAAAATTATGGACTTTTAGCACAGCTTAAGTGTTAATGGATTCTATGATATTCTCCCACACAAACACACTTATACAAATATAATAACTAAGGAATTTTTCATCCATTAAGATAGGAAACCACCTGTTGAACAACTTTTTAAAAATATGGGCATATCATTTCATGTTCAGCAAAAGGGCATTGGATCCACTGGAATTGCAGTTACGGATGGTAATATGGTGTCCAACAGTGTGTTATCCACAAGAGCAGCCTTTCAGAGCACTGAGACATCTCAAAGGGCAGTTTCTTTTTAATTGAACAATTTTATTTAAAAAAAAAACAGAAATAAATGTACAGATCTTAAAAGCATTTTTGCATAAAAGTATATGAATACATTTTGTCAGTACTTGATTTTTTAAAGGTTTGATAGTATGCATTAAAATCTTACTAGTTACAATGAGCATAAAGTACGTGTAAAAAAAAATGTAACCTGGAAAGAGTCAAAGATTTCTTGGTGTGTAAGATTAAGCATAATGATTTTTCTTTTTTTTTTTTTTTTTTTTTGGTCTTTGTTTTCCTTGAACTTCATATACTCTGTGAGTTGTTTCTGGGGGATTCAGAGCATTCTGGGATTAGTATCCAATTATCAGTGATGGCTATTATGTCTGTACTTTTGTGACTGGGTTATCTCACTTAGGATGATATTCTCTAGATGCATCCATTTTCTTAAGAATTTCATAATGTAATTGTTTCTGATAGCTGAGTAGTACACCATTGTGTAAATATACAACAATTTTTGTATCCATTCATCTACTGAAGGGCATCTGGGTTGTTTCCAGTTTCTGGGTATTATAAATAGGGCTGCTATAAAATTTGTGGTGCATGTGCTTTTGTTGTATGTTGGAGCTTCTCTGGGGTAAATGCCCAGAAGAGGAATAACTGGGTCTTCAGGTAGTACTATGTCCAAATTTCTGAGAAATTGCCAGACTGATTTCCAGAATAGTTGTACCAGTTTACAACTCTACCAACATTGGAGAAGTGTTCTTTCTCTGCATCCTCACCAGCATCTGCAGACATCTGAATTTTGATTTTAGTCATTCTGACAGAAGAGAGGTAGACTCTTAGGGTTGTTTTGATTTGCATTTCCCTGATGACTAAGGAAGTCCAGCACTTCCTTAGATGCTTCTCAGCCATTCAATATTCCTCAATTGAGAACTTTTTGTTTAGCTCTGTACCCCATTTTTAATAGGGTTATTTGATTCTCTGGTGTCTAACTTCTTGAGTTCTTTATATGCCTTAGATATTAGGCCTCTATCAGATGTGGAGTTGGTCAAGATCTTTTCCCAATCTGTTGGCTGCTGTTTTGTTTTCTTGACAGTGTCCTTAGTCTTACAGAAATTTTGTAATCTAATTAATTCCCATTTGTTTATATTTGACCTTAGACCACGAGCCTTGGTGTTCTGTAAAGGAAATTCTCTCCTGTGCCTATGTGTTCTAAAGTGTTTCCTATTTTCTCTTCTAATAGTCTCAGTGTACCTGCTTTAATGTGGAGATCTTTGATCCACTTGCACTTGAGCTTTGTACAAGAGAAAAAAAATGTCTATTTTCATTCTTCTGCATGCTGAGTGCCAGTTGCACCAACACAATTGTTGAAGAAGCTGTAGTTTTTCCATTGAATATTTATAGGTCCTTTGGAAAAGATCAAGTGACCATGTATGTGAAGGCTCATTTCTGGATCTTCTATTCTATTCTATTGATCCATGGGCCTATCTCTGTACCATGCAGTTTTTAACACAATTGACTTGTAATATAGCTTAAGGTCAGGAAAGGTTATTCCTGCAGATAGTTTCTTGCTGTTGAGGTTGGATTTGATATTCTAGGTCTTTTGTTGTTCCAGATGAAATTGTACATTGCTCTTTCCAACTCTATGAAGAATTGGGTTGAAGTTTTGATGGGTTTGCATTGAATCTGTTGATTGCTTTTGGTAAGATGGCCATTTTTACAATGTTGATCTTTCCAATCCATGAGTGTGGGAGATCTTTCCATCTTGTGAAATCTTCCTTGACTTCCTTCTTCAGAGATTTAAAGTTCTTGTAATACAGGTCCTTCACTTTCTTAGTTGGTGTCACATCAAAGTATTTCACGTTGTTTGTGACTATTGTGAAGGGTAGCTTTTCCCTAATTTCTTTCTCTGCATGTTTATCCTTTGAATATAGGAAGGCTACTCATTTGTTTGAGTTAATTTTATATCCATCAACTTTGCTGAACTTTACCAGCTGTAGGAGTTTTCTGGTGGAATTTTTGGGGTCACTTACATACACTATAATATCATCTGCAAACAGTGATGTTTTTAATTCTTTTTTTCTAATTTGTATCCCTTTGATTTCCTTTTGCTGTCTAGTAGCTCCATCCAGGACTTCCAGTACTATGTTGAATAGGTAGGGGGAGAGTGGGCAGCCTTGTAGTTCCTGATTTTAGTGGGATTGCTCCAAGTTTCTCACCGCTAAGTTTGACTTTGGCTATTGGTTTGCTGTATATTGCTTTTATGATGTTTAGGTATGGGCCTTGGATTCCTGTTCTTTTTAAGGCTTTCAGCAGAAAGAGTGTTGAATTTTGTCAAATGCTTTCTCAGCATTTAGTGAGATGACCCTGTGGCTTTTTTTTTGTTGAGTCTGTTTATATGGTGAATTATGTTGATGGATTTCAGTATATTAAACCATCCCTGCATCCCAGGGATGAAGCATACTTGATCATGGTGAATCAACATTTTGATGTGTTCTTGGATTCAGTTTGCATGCATTTTATTGAGTATTTTTGCATCAATGTTCATAAGTGAGATTGGTCTAAAATTCTCATTCTTTGTAGGGTCTTTGTGTGGTTTAGGAACAAGGTTTATTTTGGGCTCGAAAAATGTGTTAGGTTGTGTTCCTTCTGACTCTATTTTGTGGAATAATTTGGAGCGTATTGGTATTAGATATTCATTAAATATCTGATAGAATTATGCACTAAACCCGTTTGGACCTGGGCTTTTTTTGGTTGTGAGGCTTTTGATGATGGCTTCAATTTTTATGGTGTTTTGGGATTATTTAGATGGTTTACCTGGTCCTGGTTTAAATATAGTATCAGGTATTTGTCTAGGAATTTATTCTTCCTCCAGATTTTTTAGCTTTGTTGAGCATAGGTTTTTGTAATAGGATCCGATGATTTCTTGAATTTCCTCAGGTTCAGTTGTTATGTCTCCACTTTCCTTTCTAATTTTGTTAATTTGAATACTTTCTCTTTGCCCTCTAGTTAATCTGGCTAATAATTTATCAATCTTGTTAATTTTCTCAAAAAACTAGCTCTTGGTTTTGTTGATTCTTTGAATGGTTCTTTTTGTTTCTATTTGGTCAATTTCTGCTCTGAGTTTGATTATTTTTTGGTATGTACTCCTCTTTGGTGTATCTGCTTCCTTTTGTCCTAGAGCTTTCAACTGTGCTATCAAGTTGCTAGTGTATGCTCTCTACAGTTCCTTTTTGGAAGCACTCAGAGCTATAGATTTTTCTCTCAGTACTGCTTTCATTACATCCCATAGGTTTGGGTATGTTGTGTTTTGTTATTCATCAAAATCTCAAAAATCCTTAATTTCTCTCTTTATTTCTTCTTTGACCATGCTATCATTTAATAGAGCATTATTTAGATTCCATGTTTATATGTTTTTTTTTGTTGTTGTGTTTGTTTTTATTAAAGACCAGCCTTAGACTATGGTGATCTGATAGGATACACTGGAGAATTTCAATCTTCTTATATCTATTGAGGCTTCTTTTGTGACTGAGTTTTCTGTATGTAGCAAAATGTTGGATTCTGTTTATGTATCTGGTCTGATAGCCTATTTCTTTTTATTGGGAAATTGATTCCACTCATGTTAACAGATATTAGAGAAATGTGGTTGCTGTTTCCTGCTATTTTTTCTTTTAGAGGTAGAATTGAGCCTATGTGTCTTTCTTCTTTTGGTTTTCTTGCTTAGGTATTCTCTTGTTTTTACTAGGATGTAGTTTCATCCTTGTATTGTGTTTGCCACCTGTAGTTCATTGTAGTGCTGGGGTTTGTTTTCAAATATCGTGTAAATTTAGTTTTGTCCTGGAATATTTGGTCTCTCCATGTTTGGTGATTGAGAGTTTTGCTGGGTATAGCAGCTTGGGCTGACACTTGTGTTCTCTTAGTGTCTATATAATGTCTTTCCAAGATCTTGTAGCTTTCATAGTCTCCGTTGAGAAGTCGGGTGTGATTCTGATTGGTCTTCCTTTATATGTTACATGACGTTTTTCCCTTACTGCTTTTAGTATTCTTTATTTGCTTTGGGCACTTGGCCTTTGTTACTATTGTGTGTCGGGAGGAAATTATTTTCTGGCCCATTCTATTTGTATTTCTGTATGCTTCTTTTATGAGCTTGGTAATCTCATTCTTAAGGGTAGGAAAGTTTTCTTCTGCGATTTTTTTGAAGATATTTACTATGCCTCTTAGTTGATATACTTCACCCTCTTCTATTCCGATTATCCTTATGTTTGGTCTTCTCATTGTGTACTAGATCTCCTGGACATTTTGGGTTAGGAACTTTTTGGTTTTGCGTCTTCTCTAACTGTTTTGTCTATGTTTTCAATGTTGTCTTCGGCCCCTGAGATTCTCTCTTCTATCTCTTGTAGTTTTCTGAAGATGCTTGCATCTGTGACTCCTGACTTCTTTTTTAGATTTTTTACTTCTAGAGTTATCTCTTTCAGTATTTTCTTTATTGTTTCCATTTCCATTTTAAATTCCTTCTACAATTCCTTCATCTCTTTGGTTCTGTTTTCCTCTAATTTTTTATTTCTTTGAGTGTTTTCTGTGTTTCCTATTTAAAAGCTTCTATTTCTTTATTCTTTCCCTCTCGTTCTTGTTTAAAGATCTCCATCATCATCTTAAGGTATGATTTCAGGTCTGAGTCTTCTTTTTTCTTGAGTGTTTGGCATTCTGCTGTTTGCTGTGATGGGAGAGATCAGTTCTGATGTTCCCAGGTTGTCTTGGTTTCCTCTTGGTAAGTTCTTTCCCTTTCCTCTTCCCATCTTCTTGTCTGTGATTATACTTGGTCTTGTTGTCAGTGATTGGTTCTTGTCTCTCCCTTTTTTCTGGTCTGTGTCCCTGGATCTTCTCTGTTCCTGGTGGCAAATGGGCTGAGCATTTGGTCTACATGCAAGGGCCTTCCGGGTGGAAATCGAGTCCCTACAGCAGAGTTCCTGCTCCCCTGAACTATTGGGGGCCGCGGTTTCTGTGTTCCAGTACTAACCCTTACTGGACCCTGTCTACTCACAGTGCAGTCTCACCAGGCCTGTGTCCCTGGATCTCTGCTGTTCCTGGTAGCTGGCAGTTTTAATTATAATTAAATTAACATCATTATGACTCTTGATTTGAATATTGATTTATATAATCTCAACATATTATTTAATTATAGACATTTAGGGAAAACAGCAATTACAAATGTAAATGTAGTGTCCTGGCATATACATTCTTCACTATCAGATACAATATGTCTAAAACAGAATCTTGTCTAAGCTTCTATGCAGGAATGATATTAGTGAAGCTCAATTATGGAAGGGAACAATCTTTCACAGCTCGTTACTTTATGTCAAGATTAAATTCCACTAGTTGAATTAAATAAAAACTTCTTCCAGATCAGTTCCCTTCATCATGCTTCTTCTACTTTCAAAACACTTAATATTTTATATATTTATAGATGTAATTTATACGTCATTCAGTTTATAAAAACTTAAACATATCATTCATTAACATTATATTTCTAATTTCATTAAATTTTGTAGGATTTTATTTTTTTTATTTTTGATATTAATTTGTAGTTACAAATCTTTTTGTGTCCCTCCAAATCCTCCATATATATACATATATATATATATATATATATGTGTGTGTGCGTGTGTGTGTGTGTGTGTGTGTTTGTGTGTGTGTGTAAAATGTTTTTAGGGCTGATATTGGCTAGCCAATTGGTGTGGTCTTTGGGAAAGACTATTCTCCTGCTTTTAACTACAAATATATTATTTTAAGAGACATTCATTTTGTTGTATAGCCAACAGGAATGTTGAAAGGTTAATGCATATAGATAAAAGAAAACAAAACAAAAAACATCCAAAACTCCAGGATCTCTTCTGTCAATAAGAAATGCAGGGACAAGAATGGAGCAGAGACAGAAAGCAAGGCTATCCTGAGACTGCTCCACCTAGGGATCCATCCCATCTGCAGAAACCAAACCCAGACACTATTTTTGATGCAAAGAAGTGTTTACTGATAAGAACCCAGTATAGTTGTCCCCTTTGAGTCTCTGACCGAGCCTGACTATTCAGATGCAGGTGTATACACATCAAAATGTCAGACTGAGTATGGGGGACCACAATGGAGGAGTTAGAAAAAGGACTGAAGGAGCTGAAAGAGTTGGAAACACATAGGAAGAACAATAATATCAACCAACCAGACCTCCCAGAGCTCTAAAAGATGGAACTACTATCCATAGAGTACACAATGGAAGGGAGGGTTACTGAAAGTCATTCACATATTCTATTACTATTCATTAATCCCACTACTACGTCTCTATTTCATAATCAAAGCGAGAATAAAGACTGATTGAATTAAGTGACATAACTGTGACAAAAGTAGACCCATGATAAATATCTTGTAACTCCTTAAATGTACAAATAGCCATAAAGGGCAGGCATTTCAGTTGCTAACAAAAAATATAATTGTTATAAGTCAACAACTTTAAACAAAAAACTTCATTTTCCTAATTTTGAAGGCAATTGATTTGTATATAAGTAATATTCTATTACACTTTCACAATAATTTTAAAGTTCAGTACAAAATAATCACCAAAACATATAGAGGTTTGAAAAGGTACAAATTAAGAAGTGAAAGGGGAGAAGGAGTAGGAAGAGGAGGTGGAGAAGAAAGCATAGTATTTTAGATATTGTATCAAACCCTATGAGTGTTAGACAAAATAAATCACCTCAATTATAAGGCTAACTTAGAAAGTAGTTGGTCCCCAGGGAAGAGAACAGTTATTATTTAAAGAAAGGTCTGAATTGTGACTTTAGAATATATTGAAGACTATAGATAGACTGAAAAATTAAATAGTTTATCTGACTTAATTTAATTTTTTTTCTATTATTTTAATGAATTCATTAAAGGTATGTATTTTATGTAAATTGTTTCAAATAATTTAAAATATATTACCTTTGTTTATTACAATTTAAACTTACAAAAGCATATATAATTAATATCAGTAAATTATCTATAATAATAGACTAACTTAAAAATACATATTCTTTGATATTCTTTTAAAATTCCAAAAGTGCTTATTCATACACATTTATAGACTTATATGTATAACTAGTATGAAGTAAAAATGCATATAACTTTATAATATAATGAACACAGATACAAAAATTAGCATCATTACTATTATCATAATGTTCATTTTATAATAAACTAACATTTATTAATAAATTGCTGAGATAATGATATATGTAAAATTTTGCATATGTCCATTCTGAAGAATATAAATGAGATTAGGTTAAGATATTATAGAATAGTATAGAATGCATAGGCATAGTATACTAATTTTCACTGGAAATCAATCTTAGTTATGTTACTGTCCAAAAATTATGTTAGTAACTTAGTTATCTATCTTTCTGCATCTGTCTCTCTTTCTCTCTGTGTATCAAAATACCCATTTCTACTAGTGTCATTTATTTCACTTATTTTAACCATATACATTGCAATTCTGAATATTTACTGGGACAATATTGTAATCTGATGTATGCATCTATAACATGAAATTTTGGATAAAGTCTTTTTCTACAGCATGCATAACTTTTAGATTGACTATAGTCAAGTATTTTACAGAATTAACTTAATCAAACAATATTATATACTTTCCTATAGTCACAACTGAGTGGTAGCATAAAACAACTTACACTTCTAAACTTACACTTCTAACTAGAACTTACTTTCCACTAATGAAACTTACCTTGTATGCCTCAATTTCTAGTTCTCCCAGGTCTTGTAACTTCTATAATATCCTTGTTTCTCTTATACAGTTACAGGATTTTCTACAAAGTTTAGTTTTAAACTTTAATCAGTAGAATTGTATAACTGTATACAAAAGTGTATACCTTGTGCAAGAAAACATTCACCAGTTCCCAAAATAAGGAAAAACCACATTTGCACAGCACAAGCCAGCACAAAAATGTTTCTATCCTGTGTCCAAATGTTGAACAGAATTCATGGGTCAGTAACTGATATAAAACAGATTTACAGAGAGGAAAAAATTGCCAGGAAATAATACACGGGTTTCTGTAATGTATGGTCAAGCCTAGTTATTGATATACTGAGGCAGTTGCTGGTGAGGATAATCATGTAATGATGGAGAACAGTGCAGACAGAATTCCTTTGAAGATGAGAAGTCTGGTAAGTGTATTAAGTAATTGTCTTGTCCATAGAATTGTAAATGCAATAAGAATACAATAAATTTTATTTAACTTGTGTTTGATGTTTGGATTTTCTTCAGTGCCTATATGAAGAACATATAAAGCAAGAATGCATACATGGCTCGCATTTGTAGTGAATTAGTTTGCCCTTCTTATTACTTATAACATCATATGGACAATGTTGTTCACACCAACATTGGTATGAAATTCTCTTTCTGCAAGAGATAATGAAAATAGTCTATTTTTTTTCATATCCACACTCAAAACTTTATAACATTCACAGTCACAAATTGCAAAACTTTTTCAGACAAGGTTTTGAACTCTAGCTAAGAATCACCTCTTATATCTTGACAATAGCCTGAAAGGTAACAGAGTTATTTGTGATTTTTCAGTAATACATTAAATAATTTATGTCAAATAATAAGATTTCCACCACACATTAATGCAAACAATACATTTTAGAACTTTTTGGTTATAGTGTAATAAAATATATACAATCCAAACACAAAATGTGTATGCAAAAACACACCACAGAATGGAAAACACAGAATGCAGTGAATTGCATTAGAAGAAATTCATGAAGATCTGAGGGGTTTAAGGATTTCAGATGTACAAGCTGGAACATGCAATCATTTTGGAAAATAAATAAACATGCAATTTGATTGTGTACTTTCTAATTAGAATGACTGTTGATATTCCCTAAATGTGCATCATCACAGCCATTCTCACTACTCACTGTAAAATCTGAACAGGAATTGATTGCTGGTTTTATGGATTTTCCAGCATAGTTGAAATTTTGTTGTGTTCTATTGTTTGCTGTTGAAGCTTAGATATTTTATTATATTTTATTTCTTGCCATAATAATTCTAATTCATGATAATGAAGCAAAATAATTATATAAATATCATATTTATTATTTTAGATTGAAAGGGATGTATTTGATTATAAAGTAAATATAAACTGAGAGTCACAGCAAACTTATTTAAATAACAAATATAAAATCAATAAACATATACTGAAACATTTTATATTTAAATATATAGTGATATTAAATAAACACTAAAATTAAAATAATGTATCCTATCAGAGTAAAAATTAATAAAATCTCTTAAGAAATATAAATATGAGTTTTTACACAGACATTCATTAATAGAAATAAATTTGTACAGTGAATGGAGAACTAAGAATGAAAGCCATTCTTGCATTGTAGAAGAGGAAACAAAGCTAAAAACAAAAATGACTCAGACTCTAAATCATTCCTACAGATGAAACATAATGAAGTTGTGGCAGAAGGCAACATTTCTACAGTAATGCGATTTGTCCTGCTGGGATTCTCTACTCTTCCCAATCTTCAAGGAATTCTGTCTGCACTGTTCTCCATCATTTACATGATTATCCTCACCAGCAACTGCCTCATCATATTAATAACTAGGCTTGACCATACATTGCAGAAACCCATGTATTTTTTCCTGGCAAATTTTTCCTTTCTGGAAATCTGTTATGTATCAGTTACTGTCCCAAGAATTCTGTTCAACATTTGGGCACAAAATAGAAACATTTCTGTTCTGGCTTGTGCTGTGCAAATGTGTTTCTTCCTTATGCTGGGAACTGATGAATGTTTCCTGCTGGCTGTGATGTCCTATGACCGCTATGTGGCCATCTGCAACCCCTTGCAATATCCTTTGATTATGAACTCAAAAAAATGCACTCAGTTGGCAGCAGGCTCCTGGATCAGTGGCATTCCAATTCAGATTGTACAAACTTGTTGGATATTCTCTATGCACTTCTGCAATTCTAATGAAATAAACCATTTCTTTTGTGACATACCACCAATTCTCAAGCTGGCTTGTGGGGACACTTCAGTGCATGAACTGTCTGTCTATGTGGTTGTTATGGTGGTGGCTGCTCTCCCCTTTATACTGGTGCTTACATCCTACAGCAAAATCATTGCCACCATCCTGAGGTTGCCAACAGCCAAAGGGCGGGCAAAAGCCTTCTCCACATGTTCTTCCCACCTGCTGGTGGTGGTTTTGTTTTATGGGTCTGGTACCATTACATACTTGAGGCCAAAGTCCATGCATTCTCCTGGAACTGACAAACTGCTTTCTCTTTTCTACACCATTGTGACTCCCATGTTCAACCCACTGATATACACCCTGAGGAACAAGGAGGTGATTATTGCACTGAGAAAACTAATATTCCAAAAATAGTGTCTTGTCTTGGCATAGAAGTTTTTATTTTCCTGATAATGCACTTATTTTTAAATATTTTATTTTCCTATTGAGAAGTCAATCACTTCCATTTTATAATTCATTTTCTTCAAACATATTTTCTTGTAAAGCGTACTCTGTGTAGAATGTGTTAAGCAAGATCATCTCTGATGACATATCTCAGAAAAATATTTATTTTTAAAAATAATATTTTAGTAATTATATGTTTTTTATAATATATAGGTGCAATTTGAGATTGGATAACCATATATTAATGTTAATATATAATTATTCTCCAAAATGCTCATACTCTTATTTTCTGACATTCTTCAATGATTCTGAAGTGTGTAAAGCAGTAAACCTATAGGATTAGAAAAACACATACTCACTTAATAAGTCAATATGTGAATTATTAGGAAGTCTCTCCAAACCCTACTTAAAAATTCTGAAAAAATTAAATTGGACAGATTCAGTTCCTTTTTGAGATTATTCATTTCAGTGATTTAGCTCCCTTCTGATATACCTTTAAAATAATCCTAAAGGAAAAACTGATACCTATGTTCTTCTCTCAGTCAGATTGCAATGACATTGTGGTATCATACAACACTACAAACATACTTAATATTTTTGCACAGATTTTTCTCCTTCGTTATTAAAACCCTAAATTACTTTACTACAAGATTTTGTTGTGGGGCTGGAGAAATGACTCAGTGGTTAAGAGTTCTGGCTGTTCTTCCAGAGGTCCTGAGTTCAAATCCCAGCAACCACATGGTAGCTCACAACCATCTGTAATGAGATTTGTTGCCCTCTTATGGTGTGTTTGATGACAGCAACTGCAATTCATATATATAAAATAAATGAATCTTAAAAAAAATATTCTGTTGCTTTTGTTCTTTCTTAAAACTACAACTCAAGAATCTATTGCTCTGTCTGTTAATGTGTACAAAAATAATATCTATGAATTTAAATGAGAATACAGGTAAAAGAGTAATTTCTGAATTTTCTGCAGTCTAAAGATTTAAGTTTTCTCTGCATATATGTGCTATCATGTTTTTAACCCTGAGTAGTGTGATAAAAGTATTCAGCCTTTAGATTGATTTTTATGAGTAAATTGGACATCAATCATCATATCAATACATATTGATCTATCTCCTACCACATTTTCAAAGTAATAATCTATTTTCGTGGAGGGTGTGTATTTTTATGCAATGGTATTGCCATTGCTTAATTGTGCCTGTTCATTTCATGACAACCTATGTATAAGCAGCAAAGCAGACTAATTAAATTTAGTTGCTAAAATAAAACAGAAAATAAAATATTTGGCAAGATGAAAAGTATCAGGTTTGAGAATCGTAAGAGAGGATAATGGAAGTAATATGCTCTCAGTATATTGCACACACACACACACACACACACACACACAGACAAATGAACACATATAAAATTGGTGAAAGAAATCATATGATAAAAAATAAAAATATTCTTTAAAAATTTAATGTCATACTTATTTTTGTATTTCTGCTTTATAATAAAGAAAAATATTTTTTCACTCATATGGTAATACAAACATTGAATAAATACATACACAACACCCAGGCATGCATACAATTTTACAACAAGTTAGCAATTTAATTAAATATTGAAGCTTAACATCTAGTAATGAAAATAAGTTGGTAAAAATAAGTAGCTATGTTATCTAAGGTAAAATCATTTCATGAGTGAAATTATTTAACTGGAATGTTAGATATTAGACTCTGATGATAACATCTTTTCCTTTTCTTTTTAATTGGTTATATTATTTATTTATATTTAAAATGTTATCCCTTTCCTGGTTTCTGCTCCACGAACTATCCAATTTTCCTTTTCCCTGCTTCGATGAGGGAGGTATCCCACCCATCCACTCACTGGAGCCTCTTTTCCCTAGCATTCCCCAACACTGGGGCATTCAGACTTCACAGGACCTAGAGCCTTCTTTCCCACTGATGCCAGATATGCTACATATGCGTCCTTGTGTCCTCTTTGTTTGGTGGTTTAGTCCCTGAGCACTCTGCAGTGTCTAGATAGTTGATATTGTTGTTCTTCCTATGTGGTTTCAAACCCTTTCAGCTTTTCAATCCTTCTCCTAACCATAACTGTATGCACTTGCAAAAAGTTAAACCAATGTAAGTATCAATATACAACAGGGAGGGCTCCATGAAGCCCCAGATAATTTGCTATACTATGAGCAATTGATTGCTGCTGAGTGCAGGAAAAGCACATTTTCTTCAGTGATGTGATGTCTAAATAGTTCTCTGTACTCAGTCGTATGTCCCTATACCCATACACATACAGGTATCACTAACATACCTCAGGGGAAGAAGGAGGGTTGTATGTGAGGTTGGAAAACTGGTGGTGGGTGTGGGGGGAATAGTACAAATTAGAGAAGAGAAATGCAGAGTAAATTTGATCAAAGCACAATATATGCATTAATTACGTTCTAAAATAACCTGTCTGGTTATTATTTTTCTTGTTGAAACCAAGTCTTTAAATGACAGGCAGAATTAAGATCTTAATTAGAAGGTTGCATGGGGAAAAAGTTTATACCAGGGTAGCAACTCTGACTATTTAAAGGCTTACTATTTAAGTATTTAATCTGAGACATTTGAGAAGAAAGTTACGAACTGTTTCAAATAAATGTTATAAACTGAAAAGGATAGTTGTTTTTCTCATTTTGGGTACAAGAAATAATGGTAAGTATTATATTGAACCTATAGCCAAATATGTGAGTGTGAAAAGATTTTTCAAATACAAGTTTATTTGTACATTCATACAGCATTTAAATGCCAGAAAACATTGTTAAATTACAAAGAATTAGATAAATCTTTACTGATTTAAATTTTAATAACTGATACATTTCTGGATATAACTATATATAAAAGAATTAGAAAGTATTCAATTTCAATGTAATCGTATGTACTAAAGATTATTATCATCTTCATCAATATATTAATTTAAATTTCAAAAGATATTAAGTAAATAAACTGTTTAGAAAATATTTAAATATTTTACATATGCCAAGTCTAGAAAAAGGATGTCTAAAGAGCTCAATTTTAGACAACTGTGCACAAAGGTAGAGTAAAGATATTATTAGCTACTTGTATCCGATCCTGCTGGTATAAAAGGTTTTTTTTTTTTTTTTTTGTTTTCCAGTATTAAAATATTTACTATTATTTTCTATTTAAAATTATCTTATAATTACAGAATATTAAGAGTATTTCAAGTACTTTACTAGTTCAAGAATATTTTTAACAAAATATTAATTATATGTTTAATGTTTTGAAATGTGTACCTTTATAATTGTTCAGAATTACAAGTGTTAACAAATGGTAATGAAAGCACTTATTCTTATGGTAAAGTATAGGAACACAAGGTAGTACTACAAGATATACTTACACATAAAAGAATAGAAATCAATTATTTCATTCAAATTGTTGCTCCCAAATTAATGTGAATATTCACACAGATAAATATGTGCAAATGGTGTGTGTTAGAACTTCATCTACAAATAATAGTTGGTAGAGGTGAAATATTTATATGCAACAAATAATCTAATGTATTATTATTCTATTAGTAATATAACAAATTATTATTGCAAAGCAGTATTCAATATGTTACACATAAAATGTAGAGACTACTAAAACATTTTACTCAATATTAAAGAATAAAAAACAAAAATACCAAAAGTAACATAAGCATAAGTATACACTTGTGCACATGAAAACATACACACAGAGTCCAGGCAACACTGAATGTGCTGATAGCAGGATTCATGAGAAGGTAAATTATTTCAGATTATCCAGATATTCATTCCTCAATGAGAGTCTAAACACAGATTATGCCTGCAGATTTTATATAACTTACATTGGAAAGAAAATTTAATTTTGAACTAAATAATACTTTATGATATTTGATGGCTTAGGTTTCCTTGTTAAGTGTTGAAATTATAAAGTTCCAGAGAATACAAGCCTACAAAATATCTTAAAGACACCACACAGAAAATAAGAAAGAATATTCAGAATTTAAAGTACAAATGAAATATTAATTTAAAATTAAAATATATTGTTAATGTAAATACATAATAAAATATCTGTCAGATGATTAAAAGACCAGGTTCACAATAGCCATTTATTAATTATGAAAATATATTTAACTATAATTTTAAACCATTGGAATTTAAATTTTATTATTAAAAAGAAGAAAAATAAAAAAATTGTGTTCTATCAGAAAGGCATACATAACACTAGACTAAAACTAGACATGCTCTCTCTCTCTCTCTCTCTCTCTCTCTATCTATCTATCTATCTATCTATTTCTCTCTGTGTGTATGTGTGTGTGTGTGTGTGTGTGTGTGTACACGATTTATCATTTTCTACAGGTGAAACATGAACAGCTAGAGGCCATAGAAAATGTTTCCACGGTGATGCAATTTGTGCTCATAGGATTTTCTGATCTTCCCAACCTCCAAGGATTTCTATTTGCAGTGTTTTTTGTAGTTTATCTAATTATCTTGATTGGAAATTTCCTCATAATACTAATAACCAGTATGGACCCTGCATTACAGAAACCTATGTATTTTTTTCTGGCAAATTTTTCTTCTCTGGAAATCTGCTATGTATCAGTTACCATCCCAAGAATTCTGTTCAACATTAAGAAACAGGACAGAAGCATTTCATTGGTGTCCTGTGCCACACAACTATGCTTCTTTTTAATTTTTGGAACTACTGAATGTTTGCTGCTGGCTGTGATGTCCTATGACCGCTATGTGGCCATCTGTAGTCCTCTGCACTATCCTCTGGTCATGAACCCAAGAAAATGCACTCAGCTGGCAGCAGGCTCCTGGCTGGGAGGTATCCCAGTCCAGATAGGACAAACCTGCCAGATATTCTCTATGCAGTTTTGTAATTCTAATAAAATCAACCACTTCTTCTGTGACATACCGCCCATTCTCAAGCTGGCTTGTGGGGACACTTCAGTGAATGAACTGTCTGTCTATGTGGTTGTTATGGTGGTGGCTGCTCTCCCCTTTATACTGGTGCTTACATCCTACAGCAAAATCATTGCCACCATCCTGAGGTTGCCAACAGCCAAAGGGCGGGCAAAAGCCTTCTCCACATGTTCTTCCCACCTGCTGGTGGTGATTTTGTTTTATGGATCTGCTACTGTTACCTATTTGAGACCAAAGTCCATGCATTCTCCTGGAACTGACAAACTGCTTTCTCTTTTCTACACCATTGTGACTCCCATGTTTAATCCACTGATATACAGCCTGAGGAACAAGGATGTGATTGCTGCATTAAGAAAGTTAATACTCCCAAAATAGGGCTCTGTGTATACATAGAATTTTCTTATTTATCTTAGCTACTGGTAACTCCCTTATTTTGAAACATTTTATCCCAATATTGGGAAGACAGCTTCTTCCATTTTATAATGTAATTTCTCCAAACTTAAATTTTCTTGTACAGTTTCTTCTCTTTAGACCTATTAGGCAAGTCAATGATCTTCAATAAGCAGTCTTTGAAAAAATAATATTTATCAAATATATGGGTACAATTCAGAAATTGATGTTTATATCTTAAAGTTAATAGAATATTATTTCCCCAGATCCTTATATTTTATTTTCTTATTTTTGAATTTTTATTGAAAATTTTATATATTTACATTTTAAATCTTATCCCAGGTACAAGTTCTCCCCTCTTACTCTTATTTCACCTCCCCCTGCTTCTTTGAGGATGCTTCTCCTACCACCCAGCCGTTTCCGCTTTATCACAGGGCATTCCCTTATATTTTAGAAACAAGCCTTCATAGGAACAAGGGCTTCTGCTTCTAAGGATGCCAGACAATGCTATTTTCTGCTACATGTGAGGCTAAAGCAATGGGTCCCTCCATGTGTATACTTTTGTCAGTGGTTTATTCACCCAGTCACTATTGCCGATGCCAAGACATGTTTGGTAACAGAAGCCTGATATGGATGTCTTCTGAAAGGATCTTTCAAAGCCTTACTGATACAGATGAGGATGCTTGCAGCCAACCATCAGATTGAGCATGTGAACCCCAATGGAATGCAGGAGTTAGAGAAAGGATTGAAGGACCTGAAGGGGCTTGGAACCCCAAAGGAAGAACAGTATATTTTCAGACAGTCTCCTATTATCCTGAAGTATATAAAGGAATAACTATCAGTAGATACAGAATAATATATGCTTATTAAATAAGTCAATAGCAATGAGGTAATTATCAGTGACTCTCTCTGGATCCTACTAAAAACTTCACGAAAAAAAAAAAGGATTAAATTGAACTGACTCAGTTCCTATTTGAGTTTATTTATTCATGTGAATCTGTCTTCTCTCCTATGCCGTATTTCCAAAATTATCCTAAGGGGAAAACAGACCTTAATTCATTTCCCTCAGTATAATGCAATGACGTGGCATGACACAACACTATAACTATATTTAATATTTTTGCATATATTTTTTCTTTTATTATTCTAATCTTAAATTTGTGTAAGATTCTGTAATTATTGCTCTTCTATAAAATTACAGTTCAGTTGCCTATTTCTTCTCTTTCCTCACGTTTGCAAAATGATTTTTCTGAACTTAAATGTCAACACAAGTGTAGGAGTGATTTCAGCATTCACTGATGCCCAAAAAGCTATGCTGTGTCTTCATACATGTGCCATCATGATTTTAAACCTGACGAGGGATACTAAAATTATTCAGCTTTTGAAGCTGTGTTTATGAGGAAACTGAACATTATTTAGCATATCCATATGTTTTCATTTACATTATACCAGATTTTTAAAATTACAACTTGCTTTAGAAAAGGTTGTATCTTTTACCGCACTTGTGTTACCATCACAAAATTGTGCCTGATCAGATTATGAGCTGCTGCGCATATACAGAAAAACAGTCAAATTAATGGTACTGGTTAAAGGACAACATGAAAATAAAATAAAATATTTGGGAGAAAGAAAACTATTAGCAGATGTTGAAGGAATAAGGGTAGATAATGTAAATAATATGACCACAGCATATTCATGAAATCGTAAATGTATAAAATTGGAGAAAAAAACTGATGAATGAAAAAAATCATTTAAAATTTTTTAAATTCATATATAGTTTTGGATTCCTGCTTCAGAATAAAAGATAATTTATTCTACATGTGGTAATAGAAAAATTGAATAAATGTGTACATATTATCAAGCATACATGGCAATTTTATAGTAAATTGGCAATATAATATTTAATCATAATGATTAGAGTCATGAAAATAAGATCTTAAAAATATGTAGATTATGTTCTCTAAGATGCAATCCATGAAAGAAAATTATTTAACTGGACTTCTATAAAGCTTAGATAGTTTTCTCTGATGATAATTATTTTAAAAGACTGGCAAGCTTTTGCAAATTCATTATGTAACAAGGGGAATAGTCACATAATTTTATTCCCACCAAACACTTAGTTACTGTTGGGACTATATAATAAATGAACAAGCAAAATGTTTGAATTTATACTTAGCCCCAAATGGTATGTAAGTGTTATAAATGTCATGTAAATATGGCTTCTATCATTTTATATTAAAATATGTATGACCCAAATTAATTTAATGTTAAAAATATTTT
The DNA here is from genome assembly GCF_963924665.1 of Micromys minutus. Lineage (NCBI taxonomy): Eukaryota > Metazoa > Chordata > Mammalia > Rodentia > Muridae > Micromys > Micromys minutus. The sequence continues at coordinate 58,199,472 of NC_137982.1, forward strand.
TTAGTTTCTATATCTAGGGGAGATCCAATCAGAAATGATAGAATTAAAATTGGAGAAATATGTAACTTTTGCCTAGTGATTACATTTAATGTGTATATAGAATGCCTGTCTCTGTATCTAAAAATTGTTATTTTACTTACACAGAATATTGCATAGCCTAAATTAAGCATCTTAACCAAATGTATTTCTCAAGTAAGTTCTATATGGTTATGTCTACATAAAGATTATGCCTATGTATTTTGTAATTCACAATCATTAAAAAGTGAAAACTGTCATTCTGGTTGACTTGATCTTGACAATGATTATTCATGTAGTATTTGTCTTAAATTAAAAAAAAATAGACAGATGCTTACAGCAGGAAATTGTCTTTTCTTGTCATATATGTGTTGAAAAGGAAATTGTTCTTTCTTTTAACTTTTGCTTCCTGCTATGGTTTTGGGATTACCTGCTACAGAAGAAATTACGTGTAGATATTCTTTCGAAAGTTTGTACATATAAAAGTAAAATGGACACACATTATCAGTCATTACTCTTTACCACCTGTATAATGTTCCGAATATAGGGTCCTGACTAGATCACAAGAAAAATATATTTTATTCAGGGATGTGGTGCATGATTGTTTTCTGTACTCATGCAGAGATCTCTATACCCACATATGTACATTTAGCAATAACTTGAGTCAGGGAGAAGGGACATTGCGTATTGGAAATAAAAAGGTGGTTGTAGGAATAGGCAAATTGGAAAAGAGGAAATGTAGAGTGAATTTGATCAAATGCATTAATTAAGTTCTTAAAATAACTTGTCTGGATATTATTTTGGTTGTTGTATCTTTTTTTTTTAGGGTCTCAGGTTTAGGTTGTTGTTTTGTTTTTTTTTTTTAACTTTATTTTAAAAAACAAAGATAAAAGAAAAAAAATTAAACATTTTTGCATAAATGTATACAAATACTTTTGGCTTGGCTTTTTTTTTTTTCTTTTGTTTTAAGGTCTGATACTCTGCATTAAGGTCTTACTAGTTACAATGAGCAAAAAGTACATGTAAAATAGGATGAAACCCAGAATTAGTCAACATTTTCTTGGTGTGTAAGGATTGAGCATAATGTTCTTTGTTTGTATGTTTTGTTTTGTTTTGTTTTTTTCTTGAACTTCACACAGTCTGTGAGTTGTTTCTGGGGCAGTCCGAGCCTCTGGGGTTAGCATCCAACTATCAGTGACTGCATATTATGTCTGTTCTTTTTTGACTTGGTTATCTCACTCAGGATGATATTCTCTAGCTGCAACCATTTTCTTAAGAATTTGGTTAAGTCATTGTTTCTGATAGCTGAGTATTACTCCATTTCTGATAGCTGTGTAAATGTACCACAATTTTTGTATCCATTCATCTACTGAAGGACATATGGGTTCTTTCCAGCTTCTGGTTATTATAACATTGTGGTGCATGTACCTTTGTTGTATATTGGAGTGTCTCTGGGGTATATGCCCAGAAGTGGAATAGCTGGATCTTCAGGTAGTACTATGTCCAATTTTCTGAGGAATCGCCAGACTGTTTTCCAGAGTGGTTGTATCAGTTTACAACCCCACCAACAGTGGAGAAGTGTTCCTCTTTTTCCACAACCTAGCCAACATCTGCTGTCATCTGAGTTTTGGATCTTGGCCAATCTGAATGGTGTGAGGTAGAATCTAATATTTCTTTGAATGACAGGAAGAATTAATATCTCAGAATGTTACATGGGAAAAAAGTTTATTTCCAGGGTAGCAAGTCTTACCACTTAAGAAACATAGTTAATTTATAATCTGAGATATTTGAGAAAAAAAAAAAAAACAGTTTGCAACTGTTTCAAATCCGCTTCCTTAATAGGCCAGTTTTTTTTTCTCATATTTGGAAAAAACAATAATGATAAGTATTATATTGTGCCTAGAATCAAACAGGTAAGTGTGATTTTTTTTTGTCAAATGCAAGCTAATTTTGACAATATATACACCTTTTTAACTACAGAGAATAAAATTCAAACAGAGAATTAGATAAGTCTTTAATGCTTAAATTCTAAGCACTGAATAAGGTAAACTTTTTATAATTCTAGATATATTTTCTCCGTAAGTATATGGAAGAAATAGAAGTTTTCAACATAAAGTAATTCTGTGTAGTAAAGATTACTTTCGTATTAAAAACACCTTCATCTAACTCTCAAAATATATTAAAGAAATAATCTCTTTAGGTGATATTCAAATATTTTGCATATGCCAAGTCTAAGGATAGGATGTTGAAAAAGTTCAGTTTTATGTAATGTAAAGGAGTTTAGAGTAATGAGAGTACTTTATCAATTTATATCCTATCCTACTTGTATAAAAATGTTTCCTGTTTTTTATCTTGTTTTTTTTTATTAGTCTATTCTTTAAATTGGAACAAAAGTGTAAGTATGCAGTTACACAACAGTATAGAGCAGTATAATACAATCTGTATGTGAAGCAATTTCATAATTCCATCACTCCTTACTGAATTATAGATATCCTAGGAGCTCAGTCATCAGAGTTTTTTATGAGAGCATCTACTTTTCTCTTTGCTCATGCTTCTTTGCACTTTTTTTCTGATAAATTAACACTATATGAACTCTAGGGTCATAAAAGACACATTTTGATTCACTGATGAGTGCTCCATTATGTAGGGAGCAGTTTGTGCTGCACCCAAACATGGCGCTGGCTTCCCGCCGAGAGCTCAGCAAACAGAGCTGCTGCCCAGCCAAGAGACTTAATGCGCATGTGCCACATATGTCATTAGCCCGCTCTCGGGCATACTATTGAGTTACTGGAGGGCGCACCAATCAGGTAGCAACACAAGTCTCTTAGACATATATAGCAGTGCATTCTCTCCCCCACGTGGAGAGGAAGACAGGGAAGAGGAAGACAGTGGAGAGATTGCGGGAGACCACATGGAGGGATGGCAGAGAGATACCACGTGGAGAGAAACCCGATAGGAGAGGTTGCGGGAGATCCCGCGTGGACCGAGACTGGACAGAGAGATCGCACGTGGGGGACTGCGCGTGAGAGGTAGGCTAGACAGTAGAACCCGGTAGGGAGTCCCGGCTCAGAGAGAAGTTTCCTGCTCAAGAAGCCCCCTGCTCAAAGTGCTGTTCAATAAAGGTTATCCGCAGAAGAATTTGTTTGTTGCACGCCTGTTCCTAGCGGCGGGAAGCGTGGGCGCGTGACACCATTAGAATCAATTATCATCACAACTACTGATATTTTCTTTAATATGACTGTGTTCAAAGAGTTGTAAAATGTTTTAACCAGAAACAGAATATAAGTCTCTGCTGTCTAAAAGAAACAAGCAATGTTTTATGTCTGAACCAACCACAGATGCATATCCATTGTCAGCCTACCTTCATATTTCATGGCTCCCTGTCTCCTAGCCTCTGCCACTTCCTACCATCACTACTGTGATACCACACAGTATTTTAAAATGCAGATATTTTAAAATATGTACTATAATTTTCTTTTTCTCTCATTTTTATTAGACACTCTGTATTTACATTTGAGATGTTATCCTCCCCCCACCCCAGTTCCCATTCCCTACCCTGTCATTTTTCTATACAAAGGTGCACTCCCGCCTAATCACACTCTCTGCCCCATTCATTGCATTGCCATTCCCCTACATTGGGAAAACATGCCCTTCCTGTACAAAAACCCTCTTCTCACATTGATGCAAGACACTGGTATCTTCAGCTACATATGCAATTGGATCAACAGGTCTCTCAATGTGTACACAAAAGTTGGTGTTTTAGTCTATGGGAGTTTTGGAGGTTTGGTTGGTTGATAATGTTGATCTTTCCATGAGATTGCAACCCCTTTCAATTCCTTCATGCCTTTTTAGTGCCCTCATTAAGGTCTCTGAGTTCAGTGAGATGGTTAGCTGCAAGCAGAGTGGTTGTACCAGCTTAGAACCCAGCAGTGGAGTGTTCTTACTCTTTCTCTTTATCCTTGCCAGCATCTGCTGTTTCCTGAGATTTGGATCTTAGCCATTCTAACTGGTTTGAGGTAAATTCTTAGGGTTGTTTTGATTTGAATTTTACTGATGATTAGGGATGTTGAATATGTCTTTAGGTGATTCTCAGCCATTCGATATTCCTCAGCTGAGAATTCTTTGTTTAGCTCTGTACCCCATTTTTAATAGGATTATTTGATTCTCTACAGTGTAACTTCTTGAGTTCTTTGTATATATTGTGTACGAGCCCTCCATCAGAAGTAGGATTGGTAAAGATTTTTTCCCCAATCTGTTGGCTGCCGGTTCATCTTCTTGACAGTGTTCTTAGCATTACAGAAGCTTGGTAGTTTTCATTTCATTTGCTAATTCTTGTTCTTAGAGCATAAGCCACTGGTGTTCTGTTGAGCAAATTTTCCACTGTGCCTATATGTTTAAGATTGTTCCCACTTTCTTTTCAAATAGTTTCAGTGTATCTGGTTTTATGTTGTGATCTTTGATTCACTTGGACTTGAGCTTTGTCCAAGGAAACAAGAAAGGATCAATCTGCATTCTTTGGCATGCTGACTGCCAGTTGCACCAACACCATTTGTTGAAGTGGCAGTCCTTTTTCCATTGAATGTTTGTAGCTCATTTGTCAAAGATCAAGTCACCATATGTGTGTGGGTTCATTTCTGGGTCTTCAATTCTCTTCCATTGATCTACCTGCCTATCTCTGTACCAATACCACACAGTTTTTTCTTTTTCTATTTTCTTTTAAATTACAATTGCTTTGTTATATAGCTTGAGATCAGGGATGGTGATTCTCCCATAAGTGTTTTTATTGTTGAGAATAAATTTCACTATTCTAGGTTTTTTGTTATTCCAGGTGAATTTAAAATTGCTCTTCCCATCTCTATTAAGAACTGACTTGAAATTTTGCTAGGGATTATTTGAATCTGTAAATTGCTTTTGATAAGATAGCCATTGTTACAATGTTGATCCTTTCAATCCATGAGCATGGTAGATCTTTCCATCTTCTGAGATCTTCTTTAATTTTTTTCTTCAGAGTCTTGAAGTTCTTGTCATACAAATCCTTCACTTGCCTGACTATGGTCACACCAATGTATTTTATAATCTTTGTGACTATTGTGAGGGGTATTGATTCTCTAATTTCTTCCTCAGCCTATTTATCCTTTAAGTAGAGGATGGCAGTTGATTTGTTTGTGTTAATTTTATATTCAGTCACTTTGCTGAAATTGTTTATCAGCTGTAAAGTACTCTGGTGAAATTTTTGGGATCACTTAAGTATACTATCATATCATCTGAAAATAGTGATATGTTGACTTCTTCCTTTCCAATGTGAATCCCTTTGTCTTCTTTTTGTTGTCTAATTGCTCTGGCCAGGACTTCCAGTACTACATTGAATAGGTTGGGGAGAGTGGAAAGCCTTGTTTAGTCCCTGATTTTAATGGGATTGCTTCAAGTTTCTCTCCATTTAGTTTGGTACTGGTTATCTATATGTTGCTTTTAGTATGTTTAGTTATTGACCTTGGATTCCTGATCTTTCCAAGACTTTTATCATGAAGGGTGTTTTTTTTTTTTTTGTTTTGTTTTTTTTTTGTTTTTTTTTTTGTTTTTTTTTTTTTTACTTTTCTTAACAACTTTATTTTACAAAACAAAGATAAATGTACAGATTTTAAGCATTTTTGCATAAAATTATACAATACATTTTTGTCAGTACTTTTTTTTAGATTTTAAAATAATTTTTACATAAAACTGTATGAATATATTTGTTAGTCAGTACTTAATTTTTTTTAAAGGTTTGATAGTATGCATTGAAAACTTAATAGTTACAATGAGCATAAAGTACATGTAAAACAAAATGTAACATGGAAATAGTCAAAGTTTTCTTGTTGTATAAAGATTTTTTTTGTTTTGTTTTGTTTTGTTTTTCAAATGATTTCTCAGAATCTAGTGAGATTATCATGTGGCTTTTTTCTTTGAGTTTGTATATATGGTGGATTTCTGTATATTGAACCATTCCTGGATTTTTTTTTTTTTTTTTTGACAAAGCCTACTTGATATGGTGGATGATTGTTTTTATGTGTTCTTTGATTAAGTTTGAAAGACTATTACTGAGTATTATTTCATTGACGTTCCTGAGGGAAATTGGTCTGAAGTTCTCTTTCTTTGTAGTGTCTTTGTTTGCTTTAGGTATGAACATAATCATGACTTCAAAAGATGAGTTGGGTAGTTATACCATACTTCTCAACAGAGACTATGAAAGCTAGGATAATCTGGACAGATGTCATTCAGACCCTATGATAACACAAAGGACAGTCCAGGTTACTATATCCACCAAAGCTATCAATTAACATAGATGGAGAAACAAAGATATTCCAGGATAAAAGGAAATCTACACACTATCTGTTTACAAATTCAGCCCTACAAAGGATAACAATGGAAAAAATCCAACATAAGAAATAAAACTACACTAAAGGAAAACCAAAAAAAAAAAAAAAAAAAATTATTCAAGGAAACCAAAAACAGGAAAAAACATATAAACATAAGTATACCACTAACAAGAAAAATAACAGAAAACAAGAATCACCATTATATAATTTCTCTTAAAATCAATGAACTCAATTCATTAATAAAAAGACATCAACTATCAGACTGCATATGTAAACAGGATCCTGCATTATCCTGCATACAGGAAACTCATCGTCGATACAAAGACAGAAACTGTCTAAGAGTAAAAGCTGGAAAAAAAAAATCCTTCCAAGCAAATGCTCCAAGGAAGAAGCTGGAGTAGCTATTCTAATATCAAATAAAATATATTTCAACCAAAAGATATTTAAAAAAAGATAAGGAAGGACACATTTACTCATCACAGAAAAAAAATCTCTCAAGATGAACTCTCAATCTTGATCATCTATGTTCCAAATATAAGGACATCAACATTCATAAAAGAAATCCTACTAAAGTTCAAAGCATATATTGCAATACACACAATAATAGTGAGATATTACAACACCCCACACTCATCAATGGACAGATCATGGAAGCAGAAACTGAACAGAGTCACAGCAAAACTACCAGAGATTATGAACCATCTGGAATTAACAGACATCTACATGACATTTCAACCTAAACAAAGAATATACTTTCTTCTCAGCACCTATAATACCTTCTTCAAAATTGACCATATAATTTGTCACAAAGCAGGCCTCAAGAGATACAAGAAGATCAAAATACTCCCATGAATCCTATCAGATCACCGAGAACTAATGCTTCTCTTTAATAACAACAAAAACATCATAAAGACCACATACACATGGAAACTGAACAATATTCTATTCAATGATATCATGGTCAAGAAAGAAATTAAGTATTTTTTTTTTTAGAATTTAACAAAAATGAAAGCACAGCATACATAAACTTATGGGATGCAATGAAAGAAGTACTAAGAGGAAAACTCATATATCTGAGTGTGTCCAAAAAAAAAAAAGAGAAAAAAACTGTAGAGAACATACATTAGAGCTTGATAACACATCTGAAAGTTCTAGAACAACAACAACAAACAAAGCAGATACACCCAAGAAGAGTAGATGGCATTAAATAATCAAACTCAGAGTAGAAATTAATCAAATAGGGAAAAAAACATACAAAGAATTTAAAAAACCAAGAGCTGATTCTTTGAGTAATTCAAAAAGATTTACATACAGCAAACAGCAGAATTCCAAACACTCCAGAAAAAAAAGACACAGACCTGAAATCATACCTCAAGATGCTGATAGAGATACTTAAACAAGAAAGGGAGGAAAAGGAAAAAAGATTCAGAAACTTTTAAAGAGGAAACAAAAAAAACACTCAAAGAAGTCAAATAACTAGAGGAAAACAGAACCAAAGAAATAAAGGAATGGAAGAGAGAAATTAAAACTGAAATTGACACAATAAAGAAAACACTAAAAGAGATAACTCTAGAGGCAGAACACCAAAAAAAGAAATCAGGAGTCACAGAAGCAAGCATTTCAAATAGATTACAAGAGATCAAATAGAGAATCTCGGGGGCAGAAGACAACATTGCAAACATAGACAAAACAGCCAGAGAAGATGCAAAAAAACAAAAAGCTCCTAACCCAAAATGTCCAGGAAATCCAAGACACAATGAGAAGACCGAACCTAAGGATAATAGGAATAGAAGAGGGAGAAGAGTATCAACTAAGAGGCACAGTAAATATCTTCAACAAAATCTTAGAAGAAAACTTCCCTACCCTAAAGAATGAGATGAACACGAGCGTAAAAGAAGCCTTCAAAACTCCAAATAGGTTGGACCAGAAAAGAAATACCTCCCGACACATAATAGTCAAAACACCAAGTGCCCAAAGCAAAGAAAGAATACTAAAAGCAGTAAGGGAAAAAGGTCAGGTAACATATAAAGGCAGGCCAATCAGAATCACACCTGATTTCTCAACAGAGACTATGAAAGATAGAAAACCCTGGACAGACATCATACAGACCCTAAGAGAGCACAAGTGCCAGGCCAAGCTGCTATACCCAGCAAAACTATCAATCACCATAGATGGAGAGATGAAGATATTTAAAGACAAATCAAAATTTACACAATATCTGACCACAAACCCAGCACTACAACGAATTATAGGTGGAAAACCCAATACAATGAGGGGAACTACATCCTAGTAAAAACAAGAAAACTCCTAAACAAGAAAACTAAAAGAAGAAAAATACACAGACACAACTCAACCCACAAAAGCAATAATGGCAGGAAACAGAAACAACTATTCCTTGATATCTATTAACATAAATGGACTCAACTCCCCAATAAAGAGACATAGGATATCAGACTGGATACATAAACAAAATCCAACCTTTTGATGCATACAGGAAACTCAACTCAGAGACAAAGACAAACACTATCTCAGAGTAAAAGGGTGGGAAAAAAACTTCCAAGCAAACAGCCCCAAGAAGCAAGCTGGAGTGGCTATTCTAATATCGAATAAAGTAAATATCCAACCAAAAGTTATCAAAAAAGATAAGGAAGGACACTTTTTACTCATTACCAGAGAAATCTGTCAGGAGGAACTCTCAATTCTTAACATATATGCTCCAAATAAGAAAGCACCCACATTTATAAAAGAAACCCTACTAAAGCTCAAAAAATACATTTCACCCCAAACAATAATAATGGGAGACTTTAATACCCCACTCTCTCCAATGGACAGATCATGGAAACAGAAACTGAACAAGGACACTGCAAAATGAGCAGAGACATTGAACCAACTAGAATTAATAGATATATACAGAACATATCACCCTAAAGTAAAAGAATACACCTTTTTCCCAGGACCCCATGGCACCTTCTCGAAAATTGACCACATAATTGGACACAGAACAAGCCTTAATCGATATAAGAAGATCGAAATACTCCCATTCATCCTCTCAGATCACCATGGTCTATGGCTGGTCTTTAAGAACAACAAAGACAACAAAAAGCCTACGTACACATGGAAACTAAACAATGTTCTGTTAAACGATAGAAGGTTCAAAGAAGAAATAAAGAAAGAAATTAAGGACTTTCTAGAATTCAACTAAAATGAAAAGGCAATATACCCAAACCTATGGGATGCAATGAAAGCAGTACTGAGAGGAAAACTTATAGCCCTAAGTGTTTCCAAAAAGAAACTGGAGAGAGCTTACATCAGCAACCTGACAGCACAACTAAAAGCCCTAGAACAAAAGGAAGCAGATATACCCAAGAAGATCAGACAGCAAGAAATAATCAAAATTAGGGCAGAAATAGACCAAATAGAAACAAAAAGAACCATTGAAAAAATCAACAAAACCAAGAGTTGGTTCTTTGAGAAAATCAACAAGATTGATGATCCCTAGACAGACTAACTAGAGGGCAAAGAGAGAGTATACAAATTAACAAAATCAGAAAGGAAAGTGTAGACATAACAACTGAAACTGAGGAAATTCAAGAAATCATCAGATCCTACTACAAAAACTTATACTCCACAAAATTGGAAAATCTGGAGGAAGTGGATGAATTTTTATACAGATACAAGATCCCAAAGTTAAATTAGGACCAAGTAAACCATCTAAATAACCCTATAACACCTAAAGAAATAGAAGAAGTCATCAAAAGCCTCTCAACCAAAAAAAAGTCCAGGTCAAGACGGGTTCAGTGCAGAATTTTGTCAGACATTTATTGCAGATATAACACCAATACGCTCCAAACTATTCCAAAGGATAGAATCAGATGGAATACTCCTTAACTCATTTTTTGTGGCTACAATAACCCTCGTACCTAAGCCACACAAAGACCCTACAAGGAAAGAGAACTTCAGACTAATCTCACTTATGAACATTGATGCAAAAATACTCAACAAAATCCTTGCAAACCGAATCCAAGAACACATCAAAATGAACATTCCTCATGACCAAGTAGGCTTCATCCCTGGAATGCAGGGGTGGTTTAATATAAGGAAATCCATCAACGTAATCCACCATATAAACAACCTCAAAGAACAAAACCACATGGTCATCTCACTAAATGCTGAGAAATCATTTGACAAAATTCAACACCACTTCATGTTAAAAGTCCTGGAAAGAACAGGAATCAAAGGTCCATACTTAAACATAATAAAAGCAATATACAGCAAACCAACAGTCAACATCAAACTTAACGGTGGGAAACTTGAAACAATCCCACCATAATCAGGGACTCGACAAGGCTGCCCACACTCCCCCTACCTATTCAACATAGTACTGGAAATCCTGGCTGGAGCAATTAGACAGCAAAAAAAAATCAAGGGGATATAAATTGGGAAGCAAGAGATAAAAACATCACTCTTTGCCGATGACATGATAGTGTACTTGAGTGACCCCAAAAACTCTACCAGCGAACTCCTACAGCTGATAAACAAGTTCAGCAAAGTGGCTGGATACAAAATCAACTCAAAAAAATCAGTAGCCTTCCTATATTCAAAGGACAAAAATGTGGAGAAAGAAATTAGGGAAAAGATACCCTTCACAATAGTCACAAAAACTATGAAATACATTGGTTTGACTCTAAGTAAGCAAGTGAAGGACCTGTATAACAAGAATTCAAACTTCTAAAGAAGGAAATTGAGGAGGATCTCAGAAAATGGAAAGATCTCCCATGCTCATGATGGTCATCCTACCAAAAGCAATCTACAGATTCAATGAAATCCCCATCAAAATTCCAAAACAGTTCTTCATAGAATTGGAATAATCAATGGGCAATTTCATATGGAACAACAAAAGAGCTAGAATAGTGAAATCCATTCTCAACAACAAGAAAACATCTGCGGGAATCACTATCCCTGACCTCAAGCTAAATTACAAGGCAATTGTGCTGAAAACTGCATGGTACTGGTACAGAAATAGGCATGTGGATCAATGGAATAGAATATAAGATCCAGAAATGAGCCCGCACATATATGATCACCTGGTTTTGACAAAGGAGACGGAAACATTCAATGGAAAAAGGACAGCCTATTCAACAAATGTTGCTGGTCCAACTGGCACTCAACATGCAAGAGAATGAAAATAGGCCCTTTCTCATCTCCTTGTACAAAGCTCAAGTGTAAGTGGTTCAAAGATCTCCACTTTAACCCAGATACACTGAAACTATTAGATGAGAAATTAGGGAAAACTTTAGAACATATAGGCACAGGAGAAAATTTTCTGAACAAAACACCAATGGCTCAAGCTCTAAGGTCAAAGATTAACAAATGGAACTTAATGAGATTGCAAAGTTTATGTAAGGCTAAGGATATTGTCAAGAAAACAAAACGGAAGCCAACAGAATAGTAAAAGATCTTTACCAACTCCACATTAAATAGAGGCCTAATATCTAAGGTATACAAAGAACTCAAAAAGCTAGACACCAGAGAATCAAATAACCCTATTTAGAAATGGGGTACAGAGCTAAACAAAACATTCTCAGTTGAGGAATATTGAATGGCTGAGAAATATCTGAGGAAGTGCTCGACATCCTTAGCCATCAGGGAAATGCAAATCAAAACAACCCTGAGATTCTACCTCACTCCAGTCAGATTGGCCAATATCCATAACTCAGAAGACAACAGATGCTGGTGAGGTTGTGGAGAAAGAGGAACCCTTCTCCACTGTTGGTGGGGTTGCAAACTAATACAACCACTCTGGAAATCAGTCTGGCGATACCTCAGAAAATTGGACATAATACTACCTGAAGACCCAACTATTCCACTTCTGGGCATATACCCCAGAGACACCGTAGTACACAACAAAGTTATATGCACCACAATGTTCTTAGCAGCTCCATTTATAATAGCCAGAAGCTGGAAAGAACCCAGATGTCCTTCAGAAGATGAATGGATACAAAAATTGTGGTACATTTACACAATGGAATACTACTCAGCCACCAGAAACAATGACTTGACCAAATTCTTAAAAAAATGGCTGCATCTAGAGAATATCATTCTGAGTGAGATAACCCAGTCACAAAAGAACAGACATAATATGCAGTCACTGATTGTGGGATGGTAACCCCAGAGGCTCGCACTGCCCCAGAAACAACTCACAGACTGTATGAAGTCCAAGAAATAATGAAAACAAAACAAAACAAAACCAAAAAAATATCTATACAACAAGAAAACTTTGACTATGTCCATGTTACATTTTGTTTTACATGTACTTTTTGCTCATTGTAACTATTAAGTTTTCAATGCATACTATGAAACCTTTAAAAAAATTAAGTACTGAATAAAAATATATTCATACAGTTTTATGTATAAATTATTTTAAAATCTGAAAAAAGTACTGACAAAAATGTGTTGTATAATTTTATGCAGACAATGCTTAAAATCTGTACATTTATCTTTGTTTTATAAAATAAAGTTGTTAAAAAAATAAAATAGAATAAAAATCTACAAAAAACTAAATAAATAAAAAAGAATGTGCTGAAGGGTGTTCCTTTACTATCTTTCCAGACTTATAGGTGTTAAAACTGATGATGAGGTCTCTTTTCCTCTTATACTAATAACTTACTTTCATTTTCCTTTTATTCACAGCGTATTGTGGACACAAGATAGCTCATATCAAGAAACTAAGCAATTTATGATATATCACTTTTATAGCCATACTTTCAATTGTTATCTGAGTATGCATTTATGCACATTTATGATATGCTTAATATAAAAAGGTTGTGTATCAGAACTTGAGCTACAAATAATTGTTTGTTGGGGGGACTGAATATGAAATAGGGATTTTGATGTATTAATATATTATCAAGTATTTAATGAATTATTTTTGCATAATAAAATTCTCTGTTTTATCCATAAAGAATAATGATGATACAAATCATTTAATCAATAAGATATGCACAGAGAGAGAGAGATGGAGAGAGAGAGAGAGAGAGAGAGAGAGAGAGAGAGAGAGAGAGAGAGAGAGAGAGGAGAGAGAGGGCGGGAGGAAGGGAGAAAGGTAGGGAGGGACTCTTGTAAAACTGAATGGAAAAAAATCAGTGCTGGTAGCAGGATTCATGAGATAGTCAATTATTTAAGACAATCAAAACCGTCACTCCCCAACTAAAATTTAAACACAAGTTATGCTTGATGTTTCATATTACTTCCATTTGAAAGAGAACTGAGTTTTGAACTGAATAATATTTTATGATATATTATGGCTTCATATTTTTTAGTGTCAACATTTCAAAATTCCACAGAACACAATCCTAATAATCATCCTGGAGACACCACAGCAAAACTGTGAAAAAGCTTTTCAGATCTGTAAGGAGAGATGAATTATACAATTTAAAATAATATATATTTTCAATTTAAATCCGTAATAAAATATATCTCAGAATCATAGAAGACCAAATTTTATGTGGTTATTTATTAATTTATAAAATATATTTGTAATTTTTAAGCAATTTAAACATTTAATTATTAAAAAGAAAAAAAAACTAAAATTTTGCTGTCAGAAAGGCATACATAAAACTAGATAAATCAAATCAGAAGTAATGTATATTTGTGATTTAACATTTTTTACAGGTTAAACTTTAAGAGCTCAAGGCCATAGACATTCCACAGTGATACAATTTGTGCTCATAGTGTTTTCTGACTTGCCCAACCTCCATGGGTTTCTATATGCAATGTTTTCTGTAGTTTATATAGTTATCCTAATCGGAAATATTTTATACTAACAACCAGTATGGACCCTTCTTTACCTAAACCATGTATATTTTAACATTTTTTTCACCTCTGGAAGTCTTGTATATATCAGTTACTGTGCCAAGGATTCTGTTCCACATTGAGAAACAGAACAGAAACATTTCATTGATGTCTTATACCACAGAACTGTGCGTCTCCCTTGTTTTTGGCACTACTGCGTGTTTCCTGTTGGCTGTGATATCCTGTGAACAGTATGTGTCCATCTGTGATTCTCTGCACTATCCTCTTGTTATGAATACAACAAAGTGGACTCAGCTGGCAGCAGGCTCCTGGTTGAGAGATATCACAGTCCAGTTTGGGCAAATCTTTCGAAATTCTCTATGCAATTCTGCAATTCTAATCAAATAGACCATTTATTTTGTGACACACCACCAATTCTCAAGCTGGCTTGTGGGGACATTTTAATACATGAGTTGTCTGTTTATGTGGTTGTTTTGGTGGTGGTTATACACCCTTGGTACTTACATCCTACAGCAAAATCATTGTCACCTTTCTGAGGTTGCCAACAGTCAAAGAGTAGACAAAAGCCACCCTTTTCTTCCAAACTACTGGTGGTGATTTTGTTTTAAGGATCTGCTACAGTTACGTATTTGAGACCAAATTCCATGCATTCTCCTGAAAATAACAAACTGTTCATTTTGTACTATGCAATTGTGATTTCTATGTGCAATACTCTAATATATACCCAAAGGAACAAGGAAGTGACTGCTGCACTGAGAAAGTTAATACTCCAAAATAAGGCCATGTATAGGCATAGAAGTTTATTATTTCCTAATCTACTGATAATTTTCTTATTTTGGATTATTTTATTTAATTTTATGGAAAAGGCAATCATTTTTATTTTTAATAATACAGTTATGTTTGTACGGTTTATTCTGTTTAAACTGTGTTAGGTGAGATAAACCATCTTCAGTAACATATTTCTGGAAAACATATTCATTTTTAGGAAGAGAATTTTGATAATTTTCACTGTCTGTTAAGTATAATGGTAGAATTTAAATTCAATGTACATATCTTAAGGTTAGTAGATAAACATTTCCTCAAGTCTTCATACTAATTTGTAACTATAATCTATGATTCTGAAGTATATAGATCAATAATGACCAATAAAAACTAATAATGAATGCTTATTGAATAAGACAATAAGTAGCGATTGAACAATCAATGAGTCTTTCTAGACCCTTATAAAAAATAATCTGAATTGTCTTAGTTTCTATTTGAGTTTAGTTATAAAAGTTATTCTGATCACCTCAGATATAATTCCTAAATAATACTAAAGGGAAAGCTGAGACCTCAGTCCTTTCTCTTAATTAGATTACAATTAAGTTGCAGTATTACAGAGCTCTAAAAACAACATCAATAGTTTTTACACATTTTTCCTTTTTCTACTGTAACCCTATATTACTTCACTGTAAGACTCTCTTGATTCCGTTGCTACTTTATGAAACTCCAACTACAATATATGTTCCTTTGCCATCTCATTTTTACAAAATATGATTTCTGTGAATTTAAATATTTACAGGTATTTTTATATACATTATTATTGGATATTTTCTGCATACACATTTCAGATTTTATCCCCTATCTCAAATCCCAGCCCTCTCTACCTCTTATTACATCCATGAAGGTGCTTCCTCTCACAACCATCTCTCCCACCTCAGCACCTTGGTATTTGCCTATGCTGGGACAATGAGACTTCCCTGGACCAAAAGCCTTTCCTTCCACTGATGTCAGAAAATGCTATTCTCTGCTGCATATGCACTTGGGGCCATGGATCTCTCTATGCAGACTAATTGGTTGGTGTTTTAGTCCCTGAGAGCTGTGCTGCATTTGGTTAGTTTATAATTTTGTTCTTCTCATGGGGTTGCAGACCCTTTTAGCTCCTTCAGTCCTTTCTCTAGCTTTTTCATGGATTTCCTTGTGTTCAGTCTGATGGTTAACTCCAAGCATCCTTCTCTGTATCACTATGATTCTGTCAGAGCTTCTGTGGAGGCATCAATGTCATGTTCTTGCCAGTAAGCACTCCTTGGCATCATCAATAGTGCATGGGCTTAGTGGCTGTTTATGAGGTAGATAACTGGTGAGGGAGTCTCAGTATGATCTTTTCTCCAATCCCTGCTCCACTATTTGTTCCTTTATTTCCTCCATTGAGCATTCCCTTCTAAGGACTGAGACAACCACCTTCTGGGATTATTTCCCTTTGAGCTCCATAATTTGTGTCAGTTGTTTCTTCGGAATTCAAGCTTTCGGGGTTATTATCTTCTTATGAGTATATACCATGGGGGTTCTTTTCTGACTTGGTTACCTCACTCAGGATGATGGCTTCAAGTTTCATCCATTTACCTAGGAATTTTCTGAACTCATGAAAATATTTTTAAATAGCTCACTAGTTATATATACTCCATTGTGTATATGTACCACAATTTCTGAATCCATTCCTCTGTTGAAGGACATCTAGGCTCTTTCCAGCTTCTGGCTATTATAAATAAGGCCACTATGAACATGGTTGAGCATGTGTCCTTGTAATATGTTGGAGCTTCTTTTGGCTATATGGCCAGGAGTGGTGTAGTTGGGTCTCTAGGTTGTACTATGTTCAGTTTTCTGAGGAACCAATGGACTGATTTTAAGAGTGGTTGGACAGGTTAAAATCCTACCAACAGTGGAGGAGTGTTCCTCTTTCTCCACACCCTTGCCAGCATCTGCTGTCCATTTTGACTGGTAGGAGATAAATTCTTAGGGTGGCATTTATTTTCATTTTTCTGATGACCAGGGATGGTAAGCATTTCTCTAGGTGCTTCTCAGCCTTTCGATATTCTTTAGTTGAGATTTTTTTGTCTAGCCCTGCACCCCATTTTAAATAGGATAATTTGATTTTCTAGAATCTAACTTCTTGAATTATTTGTATATATTAAAGACTAGCCCTCTAACAGATGTAGGATTGGTGAAGATCTTTTCCCAATCTGTTGGCTTCTGTTTTGTCTTCTTTTATTATGTTGATTCTTCTAATCCATGAGCATGAGCTATCTTCCCATCTTGTGAGGTCTACAGCAATTTCCTTCTTCAGAGACCTGAAGTTCTTGCCATTCAGTTCTTTCACTTGCTTGGTTAGGGTCACCCCAAGGTATTTTATATTCTTTGTGACTATTATGAAAGGTGTCGATTTTCTAATTTCTTTCTTGCCTATTTATCTTTTTAGTAGATGAAGACTACTGATTATTTTGAGTTAATTTTATATTCAGCCACTTTGCTAAAGTTTTAAAACTTAACATCAAATGTCAATAAATTTATTTGGTAATATATATATATATATATATATATATATATATATATATATATATATACTATTTTATCAAAGGTATTAGTCCAAAAAAAGGAAATTATTTAACTTGCTTAACTTTGCAAAACTTAGATATTATATTCTAATGATATAATTTTTAAAAGAGTGGAAATTGTTTGAAAATGAATTATCAAACAAAGGGAATATTTCAATAACATTTAGATACAGATAGGACCATAATAAATGAATAATCAAAATATTTAATTTTTTATTTATTTAATTTTGTGAGACAATTACTTTATTTACATTTCAAATGTTACTACCTTTCCTGTTTGTCCCTCCACAATTCCACTATTCCATTCTCCTTCCCAATGCCTCTTTAAGGATGCTCCCCATCCCAGCTACTAACATACACAATACCACCTCCCGCCCTGGCATTCTCCTACACTGGGGCATCTAGCCTTGGTAGGAACAAGGGCCCCTTTCCCCACTGATGCACAATAAGGCCATTTTCTGTTACTTATGCGACTGGAGCCATGGGTCATTTCATGTACTCTTTGGTTGGTGGTTTTAATATCTGGGAACTCTGGGTCAGTGCATGGGTTCTGGCTAGTTGATATTGCTGTTATTCAGTTCTTTCTCTAATAACACTATTGGGGACCCTGTTCTTAGTCCAATGGTTGCCTGCAAGCATCTTCCACTGTATTTGTCAGGCTGTGGCTGAGCCTCTCAAGAGACAGCCATATCTGACTCCTGTCAACATGAAACTCTTGGCATCTGAAATATTGTCTAGGTTTGATAACTGTATATGGGATGCAAGCCCATGTGGGTCAGTCTCTGGATGGCCTTTTCTTCAGTCTCTGCTCTAAACTTTGTCTCCGTATTTCCTCCTGTGAGTATTTTGTTACCCCTTCAAAGAAGGTCTAAAACATCTGCACTTTCATCTTTTTTTTTTTTTTATTTAAGGAAGAAACATTTATTTTGACTTGCAGTTGTAAAGTACAGTAAACAATGACAAAGAAATCATGGATGCAAGAGTACAAATCATGTGGTAATGTATCCATTCAGGAAGCAGAGGGAACTCATTCCTGGTGTATTTTCTTCTTGTAAGCCTTTGACAACAGCCTGTAGGATGCTGATGCCATATATATTTCTAAACAACTTTATTTTACAAAACAAAGATAAATGTAAAGATTTTAAGCATTTTTTGCATAAAATTATAAAATACATTTTTGTCAGTACTTGTTTTTTTTTTTTTTATAAAGCTTTGATAGTGTGATAAAGATCCCACCAGTAACAATGACCATAAAGTAAATGAAAACAAGGTGCAAACTGGAAATAGTCAAAGTTTTCTTGGTGTGTAAAGATTTTTTTTTTTTTTTTGACAGTGAGCAGACAGTACATGTAATACAGGGTACAACCCATAATTTGTCAATGCGTATTTGGTGGGTAGGGTTTGAGCGTCAATATTTTTTTTTTGTTTTTTTTTGTTTGTTTGTTTGTTTTTTATTTGGACTTCATACAGTCTGTGAGTTGTTTCTGGGGCAGTGAGAGCCTCTGGGGTTAGAATCCCACAATCAGTAACTGCATATTATGTCTGTTCTTTTCTGACTGGGTTATCTCACTCAGGATGATATTCTCTAGATGTAGCCATTTTCTTAAGAATTTGGTTAAGTTATTGTTTCTGGTAGCTGAGTAGTATTCCATTGTGTAAATGTACCACAATTTTTGTATGCATTCATCTTCTGAAGGACATCAGGGTTCCTTCCAGCTTCTGGCTATTATAAATAGAGCTGCTATGAACATTGTGGTGCATATATCTTTGCTGTGTACTAAAGTGACTCTGGGAAATATGTCCAGAAGTGGAATAGCTGGGTCTCCAGGTAGTACTATGTCGAATTTTCTGAGGTATCACCAGACTGATTTCCAGAGTGGTTGTATTAGTTTGCAACCCCACCAACAGTGGAGAAGTGTTCCTCTTTCTCTGCAACCTCGCCAGCATCTGTTATCATCTGAGTTTTGGATCTTGGCCAATCTGACTGGTATGAGGTGGAATCTCAGGGTTATTTTGATTTGCATTTCCCTGATGGCTAAGGATGTCAAGCACTTCCTCAGATATTTCTCAGCCATTTGATATTCCTCAACTGAGAACATTTTGTTTACCTCTGTACCCCATTTCTAATAGTGTTATTTGATTTTCTGGTGTCTAGCTTTTTTAGTTCTTTGTATACCGTGGATATTAGGCCTCTATCTGATGTGGAGTTCTTAAAGAACTTTTCCCATTCTGTTGGCTTCCGTTTTGTTTTCTTGGCAATGTCCTTAGCCTTACAGAAACTTTGCAATCTCATTAAGTCCCATTTGTAAATCTTTTAGCAACAATCTTGCCTCGCATAAACCTCATTGGCTACAATACTGCCACTGTGCAAAGCTCCATTTGTTAATCTTTTACCTTAGAGTTTGAGCCATTGGAGTTTTTTTTTTTTTTTTTTTTTTTTTTTTTTTTTTTTTTTTTTCTTTTCAGAACACTTTCTCCTGTGCCTATGTGTTCTAAGGTTTTACCTACTTTCTCATCTAATAGTTTCAGTGTATCTGGGTTAAAGTGGAGATCTTTGATCCACTTACACTTGAGCTTTGTTCATGGAGTTAAGAAAGGGTCTATTTTCATTCTTTTGCATGCTGAGTGCCAGTTGGGCCAGCACCACCTGTTGAATAAGCTGTCCTTTTTCCATTGAATGTTTACAGCTCCTTTGTCAAAAATCAGGTGACCATATACCTGAGGGCTCATTTCTGGATCTTCTATTCCATTGATCCACATGCCTATTTTTTTTACCAGAACCATGCAATTTTCAGCACAATTGCCTTGTAATATAGCTTGAGGTCAGGGATAGTGATTCCCGCAGATGTTTTCTTGTTGTTGAGGATGGATTTCGCTATTCTAGGTCTTTTGTTATTCCAGATGAAATTGCACATTGATCTTTCCAATTCCATGAAGAACTGGGTTGCAATTTTGATGGGGATTGCATTGAATCTGTAGATTGCTTTTGGTAGGATGGCCATTTTAAAATGTTGATCTTTCCAATCCAAGAGCATGGGAGATCTTTCCATTTTCTGAGATCCTCCTCAATTTGCTTCTTTAGAGGTTTGAAGTTCTTGTCATACAGGTTTTTCACTTGCTTAGTTAGAGTCACACCAAAGTATTTTGTAGTTTCTGTGACGATTGTGAAGGGTACTTTTTTCCGTATTTCTTTCTCCACAAGTTTGTCCTTTGAGTATAGGTAGGCTTCTAATTTTTTTGAGTTAATTTTGTATCCAGTCATTTTGCTGAACTTGTTTATCAGTAGTAAGAGTTCTCTGGTGGAATTTTTAGGGTCACTTAAGTACAGTATCATGTCATCGGCAAAGAGTGATTTTTTTTTTTTTTTTTTTTTTTTTTTTTTTTTTTTTTTTTTTTAGTCAGTACTAGATTTTATTCAAGGTTTGATTGTATGCCTTGAAAACTTAATAGTTACAATGAGCTAATGTAAAACAAAATGTAACATGGAAATAGTTAAAGTTTTCTTGTTTTGTAAATATTTTTTTTGTTTTGTTTTGTTTTCTTTATTTCTTGGACTTCATACAGTCTGTGAGTTGTTTCTGGGGGAGTGCAAGCCTCTGGGGCAAGCATCCCACTATCAGTGACTGCATATTATGTCTGTTCTTTTGTGACTGGATTATCTCCCTCAGGATGATATTCTCTAGATGCAGCCATTTTCTTAAGAATTTGGTTAAGTCATTGTTTCTGGTAGCTGAGTATTATTCCATTGTGTATATGTACTACAATTTTTGTATCCATTCATCTTCTGAAGGACATCTGGGTTACTTCCAGCTTCTGGCTATTATAAATGGAGCTGCTATGAACATTGTGGTGGTCTGTCTTTTGAGTATAGGAAGGCTACTAATTTGTTTGAGTTAATTTTATATCCAGCCACTTTGCTGAACTTGTTAATCATCTGTAGGAGTTCTCTGGTGGAAATTTTGGGCTCACTCAAGTACACTATCATGTCATCGGCAGAGTGATGTTTTTATCTGTTCCTTTCCAATTTGTATCCCCTTGATCTCCTTTTGCTGTCTAATTGCTCCAGCCAGGACTTCCAGTACTATGTTGAATTGGTAGGGGGAGAGTGGGCAGACTTGTCGAGTCCCTGATTTTAGTGGGATTGTTTCAAGTTTCTCGCCATTAAGTTTGATGTTGGCTGTTGGTTTGCTGTATATTGCTTTTATTATGTTTAAGTATGGGCCTTGGATTCCTGTTCTTTCCAGGACTTTTAACATGAAGGGGTGTTGAATTTTGACAAATGCTTTCTCAGCATTTAGTGAGATGACCATGCGATTTTGGTCTTTGAGTTTGTTAATATGGTGGATTACTTTGATGGATTTCTTTATGTTAAACCATCCTGTATCCCAGGGATGAAGCCTACGTGGTCATGATGAATGATCGTTTTGATGTGTTCTTGGATTCGGTTTGCAAGGTTTTTGTTTAGTATCTTTGCATCAATGTTCATAAGTGAGATTGGTCTGAAGTTCTCTTTCCTTGTAGGGTCTTTGTGTGGTTTAGGTACGAGGGTTATTGTAGCCACAAAAATATTGTTAAGGAGTATTCCATCTGATTCTATGTTTTGAAATAGTTTGGCAAGTATTGGTGTTATATCTCCAATAAATGTCTGATAAAATTCTGCACTGAACCTGTCTGGACCTGGGCTTTTTTTGGTTGGGAGGCTTTTGATGCCTTCTTCTATTTCTTTAGGTGTTATAGGGTTATTTAGATGGTTTACTTGGTCCTGGTTTAACTTTGGGACCTTGTATCTGTCTAGGAATTCGTCCATTTCCTTCATATGTTCCAATTTTGTGTTTTATAAGTTTTTGTAGTAGGATCTGATGATTTCTTGAATTTCCTCAGTTTCATTTGTTATGTCACCACTTTCCTTTCTGATTTTGTTAACTTGGATACTCTCTCCTTGCTCTCTAGGTAGTCTGGCTAGGGGTTTATCAATCTTCTTGATTTTCTCAAAGAACCAACTCTTGGTTTTGTTGATATTTTTAATGGTTCTTTTTGTTTCTATTTGGTCTATTTCTGCCCCAATTTTGATTATTTCTTGCAGTCTACTCTTCTTGGGTATATTTGCTTCCTTTTGTTCTAGGGCTTTTAGCTGTGCTGTAAGGTTGGTGATTTAAGCTCTCTCCAGTTTCTTTTCGGTAGCAATTAAGGCTATAAATTTTCCTCTCTGTACTGATTTCTTTGCATCCCATAGGTTTGGGTATGTTGTGTTTTCATTTTCGTTGAATTCTAGAAAATCCTTAATTTCTTTTTTAATTTCTTCTTTGACCCTGCTATAGTTTATCAGAGCATTGTTTAGTTTCCATGTGTATGTGGGCTTTCTGTTGTCTCTGTTGTTCTTAAAGACCAGCCGTTGACCATGGTGGTCTGAGAGGATTAATGGGAGTATTTCAATCTTCTTATATCGATTGAGGCTCGTTCTGTGTCAAATTATGTGGTCGATTTTCCAGAAGGTGCCATGTGGTAATGAGAAGAAAGTGTACTCCTTTACTTAAGATGATATGTTCTGTAGATATGTATTAATTCTAGTTGGTTCAAAGTCTCTGCTAGTTTTGCAGTATCCTGTTCAGTCTCTGTTTCCATGATCTGTCAATTGGTGAGACTGGGGTATTAACGTCTCCCACTATTATTGTGTGGGGTGAAATGTATTTTTTGAGCTTTAGTAGGGTTTCTTTTATGAATGTGGGTGCTTTCTTATTTGGAGCATATATGGTAAGGATTGAGAGTTCCCCCTGACAGATTTCCCCGGTAATGAGTAAAAAGTGTCCTTCTTTATCTTTTTTGATAACTTTTGGTTGGATATTTACTTTATTCGATATTAGAATTGCCACTCCAGCTTGCTTCTTGGGGCTTTTTGCTTGAGTTGTGTCTGTGTTTTTTTCTTCTTTTGTTTTTTTTTTGTTTAGGAGTTTTCTTGTTTTCCCTAGGCTGCATTTTCCCTCATTGTATTGGGTTTTCCACCTATAATTCGTTGTAGTGCTGGGTTTGTGGTCAGATATTGTGTAAATTTTGATTTGTCTTGAAATATCTTCATCTCTCCATCGTTGGTCATTGATAGTTTTGCTGGGTATAGCAGCTTGGGCTGGCACTTGTGTTCTCTTATGGTCTGCATGATGTCTGTCCAGGCTCTTCTAGCTTTCATAGTCTCTGTTGAGAAATCGGGTGTGATTCTGATTGGCCCGCCTTTATATGTTACCTGACCTTTTTCCCTTACTGCTTTTAGTATTCTTTCTTTGCTTTGGGCACTTGGTGTTTTGACTATTATGTGAAGGGAGGTATTTCTTTTCTGGTACAGCCTATTTGGAGTTCTGAAGGCTTCTTTTTTGCTTGTGGTCATCTCATTCTTGAGGTTAGGGAAGTTTTCTTTTATGATTTTGTTGAAGATATTTACTGTGCCTCTTAGTTGACACTCTTCTCCCTCTTCCATTCCTATTATCCTTAGGTTTGGTCTTCTCATTGTTTCCTGGATTTCCTGGACATTTTGGGTTAGGAGCTTTTTGTTTTTTTTATCTTCTCTGGCTGTTTTGTTTATGTTTACAATGTTGTCTTCTGCTCCCGAGATTCTCTCTTCCATCTCTTGTATTCTATTGGAAATGCTTGCTTCTGTGACTCCTGATTTTTTTTTTTTAGGTGTTCTACCTCTAGGGTTATATCTTAGTGTTTTCTTTATTGTGTCAATTTCCGTTTTAAATTCCCTCTTCCATTCCTTCATCTCTTTGGTTTTGTTTTTCTCTATTTCTTTGAGTTCTTGGTGTGTTTTTCTCGTTTCCTCTTTAAAAGCTTCTGAATCTTTTTACTTTTTCTTTTGTTTTTGTTTAAGTATCTCTATCAGCATCTTGAGGTATGATTTCAGGTCTGAGACTTCTTTTTCTGGAGTGTTTGGCATTCCGATGTTTGCTGTTATGGGAGAGCTGGGTTCTGATGTTGCCAGGTTGTCTTGGTTTCCTTGGGATATACTCTTTCCTTTTCCTCTTGCCATTTTGTTGTCAGTGATATGTTCTCACCTTTCTCTTGTATCTGTTCTTTGTCCCTGGATCTTCACTGGTCTAGGTGGCAGATGGGCCAAGCCCTGTTCTGTGCCTCAGAGTTTCTGGGTAGGAACAGAAGTTCCAATGTTGTGTTCCTGGTCCCTTGATCAGGCAGGGTGGGGGGGGGGTGTGCTTTCAGTGCGCACACCGCAGAGATCTCTCTCCTCCCTGGCTGCCTAGATTTCCTACTCACCAGTTTTTAAAGCTTTAGGACCTGCCGGTCCATGTGGCAGATCTACTTTGATCTTCTTTATTCTTGAGCTTCATGTGGTCTCTAAATTTTATCTTGGGTATCCCAAGCTTTTGGCAAATATCCACTTATGAATAAGTGCATACAATTGGTATTATTTTTGATGGATTACCTCACTAAGTATGATATTTTCTAGTTCTATCCATTTGCCTAAGAATTTCATAAAGCCATTATTTTTAACAGCTGAGTAGCACTTAATTGTTTAAGTGAACCAAATTTTCTGAATTCATTCCTCTGTTGAAAAGGGCATCTGGGTTGTTTCCAGCTCCTGGCTATTATAAATAAGGCTGCTATTAACATATTGGAACATATTTTCTTGTTATATGTTGGAGTTTCTTTTGGGTATATGCCCAGGAGCAGTATTGTTGGGGACTCTGGTAGTACTTTGTTCAGCTTTCTGAGGAACACCAGACTGATTTTCAGCTTACAACCCTACCAATCATTTATATTTTAACCATGTGGCTTAAAAGTGGCATAAAACTACATAAAATATGATTTCTGTTGTTAAACTCTAGCATCTGTCTAACTCCAATTAGTGCAAACTCTTGATTATGAGTGCAATTTTTTATTAAAAAGCTTCCACAATTTGTGTCCAATTTACAAAACTATTCTGAAAGCAGAATATATATGTATGAGTCTGCAATGAGTGCAAAGTTTAGATATGCTGAATGTTTTACAAGCCACTGTGTGCTACCTGGATAAAATCTTTGATTTCAGCCTTCTTTCCACTTCCACAAACTAGAAAGAACTTTGAAATGAGTTGAAATTAAGGAAGAATATACCTACTAAAATAGATAAAGAGAGTGCTATTAGTCTGAGGTTTTAGAATCCCCCACATCAGAACCAACATCCTGGTAAAACTAGGACATAGTACATGTATGTGCATGTGGCATCGTTGAGGATCAGGACTTCAGTAGACAGTGAATGTTCCAACTGCATAACTGACTAAATTGTCTTGCCAGCTTCAGCATTGTCTCAACTGGGCACAATTTTAAAAGGAAAAGCTCATATTCATTCCATTCTTTTGAATCTCTAA
The DNA here is from genome assembly GCF_963924665.1 of Micromys minutus. Lineage (NCBI taxonomy): Eukaryota > Metazoa > Chordata > Mammalia > Rodentia > Muridae > Micromys > Micromys minutus. The sequence goes on from NC_137982.1 coordinate 58,225,379, forward strand.
TATAATTTAATATCACTGTTGTGATGTCTTCCACATATAGTATCATGATATTTCTTCAAATAATTGCCAAAAGATACAGAATCTAATTGTTGTATAATACTCATACCCAGTGTAATCTTCAATCTCTCTCTCTCTCTCTCTCTCTCTCTCTCTCTCTCATATATTTCAGTGGCTGTGTCTTAGGAAAATAATTCACAAAATGTAGAACTCAAAATTGAAGAAATATATAACTTTTTCATTTTGGTAATGTTGAATGTGTATATGGAATGGCTATCTATTTTTCTTTGTGTCTACAACTTAGTACTTTACATACATAAAATATTATTTAGCCTATACCAAGTATCCTAATCTTTTTGTGTAACTCAGCTGTGTTCTATATAGTTGTGTATACAAACATGTTATAAATATTCATTCTATAATTTATAATAATCACAAAGTGTAAAACTATAATTCTAGTTAACTTGATCTGATTATTGATTGTACATAGTACAGACAGTTTTTGGAACTTTAAATTTGAAAGAGTGATATTAATAGCAGAAAATTGTCTTCTTGGTCTTTTGATGATTAAACAAGATTTTGTTCTTTCTATAAACTTCTTCCAGCTATGTTTTAGGGGTTGAATTCTACAGAAGAAATTATGTATAGATATCCTGAATGCTTTTTAATATTTGTACACTTAAAAGAAATAATTCACACTGCTAATTACCATCTATTACTCTTTCCCACCTTTGCAATTTGCACAATATAAAGCTGTGATTGGATCCCAAGACATGTAGAGGAAAAAGTTTTGTTGAAGATTACTTATCTTTCTGAACAATCATAGACTCTGATGACTATTTTTTTCAGTGATAAAGAAAAAAGTTCTTTTCATACTAATGCACTGCTGATATGTCACCATTTTAAAGAGTATTCCATTTAATTCACAAATTATGTAATGTCATAATATATTGGTATTTTCAAGTCTTACAGTACTTAATAATTCCAAAATTGTAGAAGCTAACAGTCAGATAAATTAGTGCATCTTTCAACCATCAACTCAGGAACTCATCTTTTTTTGTGTTTTAGATGCTAATTAATACAAACTCTTATTGATGGCAAAATGTATTAAATAAGAGAATGCATATTGCTTGATACTAAATGAGATATCCATATCAAAATACTTCACTTAAGGTAAAAGGGGCCTGGCAGAGCAGAGCCTGGCCCAACCACCAGCCGGAAAGGCGGCTCTTACAGGCTGAGCAACTGTGACTGGGAACAGATCTTAGGAACTTCTGTTCCCACCCGGAGAGGACTTCAGGACGCAGAGCAGAGCCTGGCCCAACCACCAGCCGGAAAGGCGGCTCGTACAGGCTGAGCAACTGGTGAGTGGGAGACCTAGGCTGCTGGGGAGCAGAGGGATCTCTGCGGGAGTGCACACGGAAAGGGCACCCCCTGCCCTGACCTGCCCTGTCCTCCCCGATCCAGTGACCCGGGAACAGATCTTAGAAACTTCTGTTCCCACCCGGAGACGACTTCAGGACACAGAGCAGGGCCTGGCCCAACAGCCAGCCGGAAAGGTGGCTCGGAGAGGCTGAGCATCTGTGACCAAGAACAGATCTTAGGAACGTCTGTTCCCACCCGGGGGCGACTTCAGGACGCAGAGCAGAGCCTGTCCCAGCTGCCACCCGGGACCTGGGCTGCTGGGGAGTAGAGAGATCTCTGAGGAGTGCACACGGAAAGTGTACCAGGGACACAGACCAGATACAAGGGAAAGGCAAGAACATATCACTGACAACAAAATGGCAAGAGGAAAGAGAAAGAGTATATCCCAAGGAAACCAAGACAATCTAGCAACACCAGAACCCAGCTCTCCGATAGTAGCAAACATAGGAATTCCAAACACTCCAGAGAAAGAAGACACAGACCTGAAAACATGCCTCAAGACGCTGATAGAGTTACTTAAACAAGAAAGGGAGGAAAAGCAAAAAGATTCAGAAGCTTTTAAAGAAGAAACAAGAAAAACACTCAAAGAACTCAAAAAACGAGACGAAAACAGAACCAAAGAAATACAGGAATGGAAGAGGGAAATTAAAACAGAAATTGACACAATAAAGAGAGCGCTAAAAGAGATAACCCTAGAGTCAGAACACCAAAAAAAGAAATCAGGAGTCACAGAAGCAAGCATTTCCAACAGATTACAAGAGATCGAGGAGAGAATCTCGGGGGCAGAAGACAACATTGCAAACATAGACAAAACAGCCAGAGAAGATGCAAAAAACAAAAAGCTCCTAACCCAAAATATCCAGGAAATACAAGACACAATGAGAAGACCGAACTTAAGGATAATAGGAATAGAAGAGGGAGAAGAGTATCAACTAAGAGGCACAGTAAATATCTTCAACAAAATCATAGAAGAAAACTTCCCTACCCTCAAGAATGAGATGACCACGAGCATAAAAGAAGCCTTCAGAACTCCAAATAGGTTGGACCAGAAAAGAAATACCTCCCGACACATAATAGTAAAAACATCAAGTGCCCAAAGTAAAGAAAGAATACTACAAGCAGTAAGGGAAAAAGGTCAGGTAACATATAAAGGCAGACCAATCAGACTCACACCCGATTTCTCAACAGTGACTATGAAGGCTAGAAGAGTCTGGACAGACATCATGCACTCCTTAAGACAGCACAAGTGCCAGCCCAAGCTGCTATACCCAGCAAAACTATCAATCACCATCGATGGAGAGACAAAGATATTTCAAGACAAATCAAAATTCACACAATATCTGACCACAAACCCAGCACTACAACGAATTATAGGTGGAAAACCCAATACAAGGAGGGAAAATACAGCCTAGTAAAAACAAGAAAACTCCTAAACAAGAAAACTAAAGAAAAAAACACAGATACAACTCAACCCAAAAAAGCAAAAATGGCAGGAAACAGAAATTATTATTCCTTGATATCTATTAACATAAATGGTCTCAACTCCCCAATAAAGAGACATAGACTATCAGACTGGATACATAAACAAAATCCAGCCTTTTGCTGCATACAGGAAACTCATCTCAGAGACAGAGACAGACACTATCTCAGAGTAAAAGGGTGGGAAAAAAACTTCCAAGCAAACAGCTCCAAGAAGCAAGCTGGAGTGGCTATTCTAATATCGAATAAAGTAAATTTCCAACCAAAAGTTATCAAAAAAGATAAAGAAGGACACTTTTTACTCATTACCGAAGAAATCTGTCAGGAGGAACTCTCAATCCTTAACATATATGCTCCAAATAAAAAATCACCCACATTCATAAATGAAACTCTACTAAAGCTCAAAAAATACATTTCACCCAACACAATAATAGTGGGAGACTTTAACACCCCACTCTCACCAATGGACAGATCATGGAAACAGAAACTGAACAAGGACACTGCAAAACTAGCAGAGACTTTGAACCAACTAAAATTAATAGATATATACAGAACATACTATCCTAAAGTAAAAGAATACACCTTCTTCTCACCACCCCATGGCACCTTCTCGAAAATTGACCACATAATTGGACACAGAACGAGCCTTCATCGATATAAGGAGATTGAAATACTCCCATGCATCCTCTCAGATCACCATGGTCTACGGCTGGTCTTTAACAACAACAAAGATAACAAAATGCCCACATACACATGGAAACTAAACAACACTCTGTTAAAGGATTGCAGGGTCAAAGAAGAAATAAAGAAAGAAATTAAGGATTTTCTAGAATTCAACGAAAACGAAAACACAACATACCCAAACCTATGGGATGCAATGAAAGCAGTATTGAGAGGAAAACTCATTGCCCTAAGTGCTTCCAAGAAGAAACTGGAGAGAGCTCACATCAGCAACCTGACAGCACAGCTAAAAGCGCTAGAACAAAAGGAAGCAGATATACCCAAAAAGAGTAGACGGCAAGAAATAATCAAAATTAGGGCAGAAATAGACCAAATAGAAACAAAAAAGAACCATTGAAAAAATCAACAAAACAAAGAGTTGGTTCTTTGAGAAAATCAACAAGATTGATAAACCCCTAGCCAGACTAACTAAAGGGCAAAGAGAGAGTATCCAAATTAACAAAATCAGAAAGGAAAGTGGTGACATAACAACTGAAATTAAGGAAATTCAAGAAATCATCAGATCCTACTACAAAAACTTATACTCCACAAAATTGGAAAATCTGGAGGAAATGGACGAATTCCTAGACAGATACAAGGTCCCAAAGTTGAACCAGGACCAAGTAAACCATCTAAATAACCCTATAACACCTAAAGAAATAGAAAAAGTCATCAAAAGCCTCCCAACCAAAAAAAGCCCAGGTCCAGACGGGTTCAGTGCAGAATTTTATCACACATTTATTGGGGATATAACACCAATATTCGCCAAGCTATTCCAAAAGATAGAATCAGATGGAATATTACCCAACTCATTTTTTGAGGCTACAATAACCCTCGTACCTAAGCCACACAAAGACCCTACAAGGAAAAAGAACTTCAGACCAATCTCACTTATGAACATTGATGCAAAACTACTCAACAAAATCCTTGCAAACCGAATCCAAGAACACATCAAAACCATCATTCATCATGACCAAGTAGGCTTCATCCCTGGGATGCAGGGATGGTTTAACATAAGGAAATCCATCAATGTAATCCACCATATAAACAAACTTAAAGACCAAAATCACATGGTCATCTCACTAGATGCTGAGAAAGCATTCGACAAAATCCAACACCCCTTCATGTTAAAAGTCCTGGAAAGAACAGGAATCCAAGGCCCATATTTAAACATAATAAAAGCAATATACAGCAAACCAACAGCCAACATCAAACTTAATGGCGAGAAACTTGAAGCAATCCCACTAAAATCAGGGACTCGACAAGGCTGCCCACTCTCTCCCTACCTATTCAACATAGTACTGGAAGTCCTGGCTGGAGCAATTAGACAGCAAAAGGAGATCAAGGGGATACAAATCGGAAAGGAAGAGATAAAAACATCACTCTTTGCCGATGACATGATAGTGTACTTGAGTGACCCCAAAAATTCCACCAGAGAACTCCTACAGCTGATAAACAAGTTCAGCAAAGTGGCCGGATACAAAATTAACTCAAACAAATCAGTAGCCTTCCTATACTCAAAGGACAAACATGTGGAGAAAGAAATTAGGGAAAACGTACCCTTCACAATAGTTACAAAAACTATGAAATACCTTGGTGTGACTCTAACTAAGGAAGTAAAGGACCTGTATGACAAGAACTTCTCACCTCTAAAGAAAGAAATTGAGGAGGATCTCAGAAAATGGAAAGATCTCCCATGCTCATGGATTGGAAAGGTCAACATCTTAAAAATGGACATCCTACCAAAAGCAATCTACAGATTCAATGCAATCCCCATCAAAATTCCAACCCAGTTCTTCATGGAATTGGAAAGATCAATGTGCAATTTCATATGGAATAACAAAAGACCTAGAATAGCGAAATCCATCCTCAACAACAAGAAAACATCTGCGGGAATCACTATCCCTGACCTCAAGCTATATTACAAGGCAATTGTGCTGAAAACTGCATGGTACTGGTACAGAAATAGGCAAGTGGATCAATGGAATAGAATAGGAGATCCAGAAATGAGCCCTCATGTATATGGTCACCTGATTTTTGACAAAGGAGCAGTAAACATTCAATGGAAAAAGAACAGCCTATTCAACAAATGGTGCTGGTCCAACTGGCACTCAACCTGCAAAAGAATGAAAATAGACCCGTTCTTATCTCCTTGTACAAAGCTCAAGTGTAAGTGGATTAAAGATCTCCACATTAAACCAGATACACTGGAACTATTAGATGAGAAAGTAGGAAAAACCTTAGAACACATAGGCACAGGAGAAAATTTCCTGAACAAAACACCAATGGCTCAAGCTCTAAGGTCAAAGATTAACAAATGGGACTTAATGAGATTGCAAAGTTTCTGTAAGGCTAAAGACATCGTCAAGAAAACAAAACGGCAACCAACAGAATGGGAAAAGATCTTTACCAACACCACATCAGATAGAGGCCTAATATCCAAGGTGTACAAGGAACTCAAAAAGCTAGACACCAGAGAATCAAATAACCCTATTAAAAAATGGGGTACAGAGCTAAACAAATCATTTTCAGTTGAGGAACACCGAATGGCCGAGAAACATCTGAGGAAGTGCTTGACATTCTTAGCCATCAGGGAAATGCAAATCAAAACAACCCTAAGATTCCACCTCATACCAGTCAGATTGGCCAAGATCCAAAACTCAGATGACAGCAGATGCTGGCGAGGCTGCGGAGAAATAGGAACACTTTTTCACTGTTGGTGGGGTTGCAAGCTAATACAACCACTCTGGAAATCTGTCTGGCGATACCTCAGAAAATTGGATATAGTACTACCTGAAGACCCAGCTATTCCACTTCTGGGCTTATACCCCAGAGACACTTTAATACACAATAAAGATATATGCACCACAATGTTCATAGCGGCTCTATTTATAATAGCCAGAAGCTGGAAGGAACCCAGATGTCCTTCAGAAGACGAATGGATACAAAAATTGTGGTACATATACACAATGGAATACTACTCAGCCACCAGAAACAATGACTTAACCAAATTCTTAAGAAAATGGCTGCATCTAGAGAAGATCATCCTGAGTGAGATAACCCAGTCACAAAAGATCAGACATAATATGCAGTCACTGATAGTGGGATGCTAACCCCAGAGGCTTTCACTCCCCCAGAAACAACTCACAGACTGTATGAAGTCCAAGAAATAAAGAAAACAAAAACTATACATATATTCACAAAACAAGAAGACTTTGACTATTTCCATGTTGCGTTTTGTTTTGCATGTACTTTACGCTTATTGCAACTAGTACGTTTTCAATGCATACTGTCAAGCCCTTTAAAAAAATCAAGTACTGACTAAAAAACATATTCACATGGTTTTATGTAAAATTTATTTTAATGTCTGAAAAAACAGTACTGACAAAAATGTATAATTTTAAGCAAAAAATGTTTAAAATCTTTAAAAAAAATAATAAGCTGTTAGTCTTTTGTGTAGATGGAAATATCTCAAGAAACACTTCTCGTTATGATTAATAATTTGAGTCTTATTTGTAACAGATAAGAGGCCAATGTATTTTCCATGTATTTTCATGTTAATAAAAATAAATCTTGTTTTGAAGACAAAAAAAAAAAAAAAAAAAAAAAAAAGAAGTACAATTCACAAAAAACAAAAAAACAAAAAAACAAAAAAAAAAAAAAGGTAAAAGGGGCCTCATGGAAGAGGGTGTTGAAAGATTGTAGGAGCTAGAACAATTAGTCATCTGAACCAAATCAGGATTTTCTGGACATAAGAAGATGGCCACATATATGAATTCACAGGAACTAGTACAGCATACATTTGACATGCAAAGTGTAAAGCCAACCTAAATATTAGTTTGGAACTAAAAGGGCTCCATGAAGCCTCAACCCTATTTGACTGAGATGCTATTATCATTTGCTTGCTGCTGAGAGAAAAAATAAATACATTTTATTCAGGGATATGATGAATAATAGTTTTCTGTATTAAGACAGAGGTCTCTACACACACACACACACACACACACACACACACACACACACACATGCAACATTATGGCAAGAAGAAGGGACATTGGATGTTGGAAATGGAGGGTGGTGGTAAGGATGGGGAAATTTAAAAAGAGAGAATGCAGAGTGAATATAATCAAAATACATTATACATATTAAGTTCTTAAAATGACCTATCTGCATTTTGTTTTAGTTGTTGTATCCATCTTTTTGAGTGACAAGCAGAATTAATATATTAGTATGTTACTTGGGAAAAAGATGATCCCCAGGGTAGCAACCCTTAGTACTTAAGGAATATAGTTGTTTTATAACCTGAGACATTTGAGAGGGAGTTAGTAACTGTTTCAAATAAACCACATGAGCTGAAAAGTACATTTTTTAAGTTTTTGGTGCAATTAATAATGGTAAGTAATATAATAAGCCTAAATCAAATAGATAACTGTGAAATTATGTTGTCAGATACAATTTTTTGTACAAATATATACCATATTAATACCAGGACACATAATTCAGTAACAAAGAATTAGATAAGTGTTTAATGCTTACATTTCAAGCTCTGATTAAGGTAGATATATACATTTCTAGATAAAATTATTAATAACATGAAAGAAATGGAAGGTGCTCTATTGTAAACTTATTCTATATAGTAAGGATTATTATCACCCTTAAAAATATTTTCATCTAACCCTCAAAACATATTAAAGAAATGATCTATCTAGGAGATAATCAAATATTTTACATATGTCAAGTCTAGAGATAGGATATCTATAAAGCTCATTTTTATATAACTGTTAAAGAAGTTATAGAAAGGATATATCAATCAACTTATGCCTTATCCAGCTGCATTAAAAAGCTTCTTTTTAATTTTTTATAATTTTTTGCATAAGCATTTTTTATTTGAATGATTCTGTAAGTGTGGAGTGGCGATGGTGCAAAACAGAACTATTGACATAGGAAATCTGAACGTGAAACTATTTCTTAGTAGCTTTACTACTTATAAAATTATAGATATCCTGGCATCTCATTTATCAGGTTTCCTATGAGGACATCTACTTATATTTTGGCTCTTGCTTCCTTGCTTTCTTTCCGACAAATTAAAAGTATATGAGCTCTAGTTCTCAAAAAGTCAGATTAGATTTCTTGAGTAATGCTCACTCAGGATAAATTGTCCTCACCACTATGCATATTTTCCTTAAGATATCTATGTTAATAAGACACATTGCCAAATGTTTTTAACAGTAACACAATAAAAATTTAAGTCTCTGCTGCCTAATGGGAGTGGAGACTTTTTTTCTAAGCTAATTATGGTTTTATTTCCATCATTATCCTGGCTTCATTCATACATGACTCTCGGTCTCCTAGCCTCTGCAGTTCTCTACCATTATCACTATGAAAACCCACTGAAGAATTTAAAAATATGTGCCATAATTTTCTAATTAAAATTATAACATAATTCGAAGATTTATAGAAAATTTAAATAACTCATTATTTTTCTATAATATATTCAACACCAAATTAATGTTTATTATGTGTTGAAATCTGTTCCTCTATTATTGTCCAGATTTACAAGTGCTGACAAATGCTAATGAGGTCTCTCCTTGTAGTGGGCAACTTATTTTCATTTCCTATTTTTTACAACATAATAGGAAAATAAGATAGTTCATGCCAAAAAAATACATGAGATACTACTTATAAATGAATTACACCCATAGCTGTACTCTCAAACACTGTATGAGCATGCACACAAACAAATAGGTATATACATATAATGTGTTTAATGTGCAGTGGTATGGGTTATAACTACACCTACAAATAAGTGCCTGTTTCCTATGAACATTGATTATAGTGACAATTACATTTTTCATAAATATTAAGAATTAAGAATAAAAATCTAAGATAAGAATGAATTCATATGCATGCATACACACACAGACATGTAAACACAAACACTGGTAACACTGATTGGAAAACATCTGCTGACAGAATGATGAGAAGATTAATGATTAACAACTTACTTACTCCCTAACTTAAAGTCTAAACACAATTTATGCCTGCTGATTTTTTAACTTACATCAGAGGGAATACTCAATTTTGAAATAAATAATATTTTGTGATATTTTATATAATATTTTTACTTTTAGTATTAAAATTACAAAAGTGCACAGTCAACAGAACTAAGAATGAGGTTGGGATAACCACAGTAAAACTACAGAAAATACTTTCAGAGTTCAGAAATATAAAAAAATTATACAATAAATAATAATGTATATTTCAAATTTAAATATGCAGTAACTATCTCAGAAGCTTAAAAGAGCAAATTCGATATGGCCATTTATTAATTAGGAAAATATATTTAATTATAGTTTTAAAGGAAATAATTTTAAACTTTTCATTACTACAAAGAAAAAAATCTCAAATGTGTACTCTCAGAAAGACTTATAAAACTAGATAGACTAAAAGAAGACATGGTGCATATTTTTGATTTAACATTTTCCACAGGAGAAACATGAAGAGCTCGAGGTCATAGCCAATGTTTCCACAGTGATGCAATTTGTGCTCATAGGATTTTCTGACCTTCCCAACCTCCAAGGGTCTCTATTTGTAGTGTTTTCTGTTGTTTATATAATTATCCTGATTGGGAATTTCCTCATAATATTAATAATTAGTATGGAGCAAGCATTAAAGAAACCTATGTATTTTTTCCTGGCAAATTTTTCCTCTCTGGAAATCTGTTATGTATCAGTTACCATCCCAAAGATTCTGTTCAACATTGAGACACAGGACAGAAGTATTTCATTGATGTCCTGTGCCATACAAATGTGCTTTTTCCTTATTTTTGGAACTACAGAAAGTTTGCTATTGGCTGTTATGTCTTATGACCGCTATGTGGCCATCTGCCACCCTCTGCTCTACCCTCTGGTCATGAACCCATCAAAATGCTCACAGCTGGCAGCCTGCTCCTGGCTGGGAGGTATCCCAGTCCAGATAGGACAAACCTGCCAGATATTCTCTATGCAGTTTTGTAAATCTTACAATATCAACCACTTCTTCTGTGATATACCGCCCATTCTCAAGCTGGCATGTGGTGACACATCAGTGCATGAACTGTCTGTCTATGTGGTTGTTATGGTGGTGGCTGCTCTCCCCTTTATACTGGTGCTTACATCCTACAGCAAAATCATTGCCACCATCCTGAGGTTGCCAACAGCCAAAGGGCGGGCAAAAGCCTTCTCCACATGTTCTTCCCACCTGCTGGTGGTGATTTTGTTTTATGGATCTGCTACTGTTACCTATTTGAGACCAAAGTCCATGCATTCTCCTGGAACTGACAAACTGCTTTCTCTGTTCTACACCATTGTGACTCCCATGTTCAATCCACTGATATACAGCCTGAGGAACAAGGAGGTTATTTCAGCTCTTAGAAAATTATTTCTTAAAGCATATTACTAATCAATTTTGTCTTTTTGTGGTGCAGACTGTAATGCAGCTTTTGGAGAAATACCTTAATCCTGTTCATGCTTGCTTTGAGAGTGTAATCACTCCTCACTTATGTATATTTTGCTCTCAGATGTTACAAAGATTTAGATTATTTGTAAAAATATGAAAAAATTATCTATCTTCAGTGATCTATGCCTGAAAAAAATTACACAATAAAAATTTTTAAAGTGTTTATCTTCTCTTTGTGCAAATATATGCTAAGTGTTGAATGTCATTGCTGATGCATTATAGGTAGTGAAAAATTACGTAGTATTAACATATTTGTAGATATTCATCTTTGCTTTTGTACTTCATAGAATCATATTTATCAAAAATTACTTATGATAGAATAATTATTTTATACTTGAATGAATAAATGTATAAATATGTTAGTCTGTCAATTTCTAGCAATATCTTTAGTTCTTTACAATATCCATAGTACTATTAGGTATTGTGGAATAATAACTTAGCTGCACATGTATTGATGTAGATTACATATAGACTAATTACTGAAGAGAAATTGACATTCATACTGTCTTACTAGAAATTTTTCATAAAACTACACTAAATATACAATATTTCTACACTGCTTGAATGTTTTCTCTATGTTCCTATTTCCCATTTTTAATATTTCATTAACATAAATCATATATTAGCTAACCCTATGTTTTATAGTTATTTTTAAATTATCACATATATACACACATATACATATATATATGTATATAGGTATCTTTATATACACATATATGGACTGAACAAATTATATTCATGTACATATACATATATATTTACACATACATATGAACATTTAGAAAAACAGGCCAAAAGTTAAAAAAATTAAATGGATATATGGGATTTGGAGTGAGAAAAGGGGAAAATGATGTTATTGTATTAAAATTTCAAAAATAATTATAAAGATATGGGAAGTTCATTGTTTGATATTTTTCGGGACTTCCCTAATCAATCTACACTGATGCATTATTCAGCCCATATAGTCCTCAGACATTTAACAATTGCTTGTGTTTTAATAGTTCTATCTTTTTATATTGACATTGTCAAGGGAAAGGAACACCAATTACTAGAACCATAAATTTTCAAATGTGCAACAATAGCATCTCAAATTATTCATTCACTGAGAGACTTCCAGTTGGCTTAGCTTTACTTCCTTTTGTTTAAGCATTGGGTATGACTATAAACCTAGGCAGAGCAGTAAAATTTACTACATTACACATTTTTCTCTTTCATGTATCACTTGTATTCTGAATATTAGTGTGATGGATTCTGCTCATTTATATGTCTTTTAAAATTTGAAAGTGCGTACAAAACTTAAACTTGTTATTTATTGTTTTATATGATTCAATAATTTGCCATGAGTTGTACAAAAAGGTAATTTGAGTGAAAAATGTAATGGTAGACATTATGCTTATAGAAACAATGCTTTGTGTTTTTGGATCATAAATAAAGGATAAAATACTTATGAGTCTGATGATATTCCATGAGTTCATGTGACAGAATTTATATTTTTAAAGAAACCATTGAGTTATTATGTGCCTTTGTGACAATGAATGTAAGTGGTGACATCTTTTCTCATTCAGATGCAGCTAACTTAAAAACATACATAGTAAAAATGGAAGAAAAGGATAAGTGCTTGATTAGCACAAAAACCCAAACTTTTGCCATATTTACAAATACTTTGTGAGAGACTCAGTTCTGCTTTATATTTAAATATTTTAAGATTATCATCAATATAAATGAGAGGGATCATCTACTATGTCCAATTACTTTTCTGATTTGTTTTTTAATTATTTGTATTTTTCTATTTATTTTAAATTATGTTTTCCACAGTCCCACAGGGTTTTTTTTTTTTTTTTTTTTTTTTTGATGAGTATTTTTTCTTACCACTTTATTTAAAAATAAAGTGATACATATAATGATTTTAAAGGCATTTTGGCATAACATTATATGAATATTTTTTCATATAATTAATTCTTTTAGAAGTTTGATAGCAGGCATTGAAATCCCACTAGTTACCATAAACATGAAGTACATGTAGGACAGAACATAACATGGAAACAGATTTCTTGTTGAGTATAGATTAAGCATAATGATCTGTGAATGCCAAAAAAAAAAAAATTGCCACAAGGCTATTTTCTTAGCTCTTGGATTATTAATGATTTAAGGTCCACGTGTACTACACTCTGAGATGATGTTATACATTATTTTTTCCTAAGCTTTCTTTTCTTTTCTTTTCTTTTCTTTTTGGCCTTTGTTTTTCTTGAGTTTCATATAGTCTGTGAGTTTTTTTCTGGGATTAGTATCCAATTATCAGTGACCTACATCTGTTTTAAAGAGGATGTCCCTACCCTGCCTCTTCTGCCATGCTTCCCAATTCCTGAGGAGTCAATTTTCTCCAAGGTTAGGCAAATCTTCTCCACTGAGGCCAGACCAGGCAGTCCTCTAAAGTGTATATGTCAGGGCCCACAGACAAGCACTTGTATGCTGTCTGTGTGCTGACTCAGTGCCTGAGAGATCTCAGAGGTTCTGGTTAACTGAGACTGCTGGTCTTCCAATGGGGCCACACTCTTCTTCATCTTCTTTCTCTAATTCAACCACTGGAGTCCCCAAATTCAGTCCAATGTGTGAGTGAACATATCTGCATCTGCTTCTGTCAGCTGATTGTTGGGTCTCTCAGAGGACAGCCTTGATAGGCTTCTGTCTGTAAGCATGCCAGAACATCAGTGCTAGTGTCAGACCTTGGACCCTGCCCTTGAGATGTGTCCCAATTTGGGCTGGGCACTGGTCCTCCTTCCCCTCAGTTTCTTCTTCACTCTTGTCCTTGCAGTTCTTTTAGACAGGAACAATTTCAGGTCGGATGTTTTGACTGTGGGATGGTAACATCATCCTTCTTGATGCCCTGTCTTTCTACTGGAGGTGGACTCTACATATTTTCTCTCTTCACTGATGCACACTTTATCTAAGGTCCCTCCCTTTGAATCCTGAGGGTCTCACCTCCTAATTCACTGGTACATTCTAAAAGGCCTCCGCACCTATCGGATCATGTTCCTCTTTTTCCCTGGCCCTCCTCTCTCCCACCCAGATTCCTCTCAACCTTTATCTCCAACGATAATTTTCTTCTGCCTTTCAAGTGGAATTGAAGCAACCTCACTTGGACCCTTTTGCTTATTAACCTGTTTTAAATTTTGTGAATTGCGTCCTAGGTATCCTATACATTTCTTAAGCTAATATCCACTTATTAGTGACTACATACCATTCATGTCATTTTGTGTCTGCGTAACCTCACTCAGGATATTTTCTAGATCTACTCATTTGCAAGCAAATTTCATGATGTCTCATTCTTCTTCTTCTTCTTCTTCTTCTTCTTCTTCTTCTTCTTCTTCTTCTTCTTCTTCTTCTTCTTCTTCTTCTTCTTCTTCTTCTTCTTCTTCTTCTTTTTAAAACAGACTTAGTTCATTTATCTGTTGTCATTTATAAAAACCCTATGTGGTAGCCACAGATGAATCCTGGGTCCTCTGAACAGAGACCCTGGTGTGGGTTTTCACAAGATGATCAGTGAATTCCTGATAAGGAGACTTGGTGTACTGGCTAGTTTTGTGTCAGCTTGACACAGCTGGAGTTATCACAGAGAAAGGAGCCTCAGTTGAGGAAATGCCTCCATGAGATTCAGCTGTAAGACATTTTTCAACCAATGATCAACGGGGAGGGCCCAGCCCATGGTGGATAGTGCCATCCCTGGGCTGGTAGACCTGGGTTCAATAAGAAGCAGGCTGAGCAAGCCAGAAGAAGCAAACCAGTTAGCAACAGCCCTCCATAGCCTCTGCATCAGCTACATGACCTGCGTGAATCCCAGTCCTGACTTCCTTCAGTGATAAACAGCAATGTGGAAATGTAAGCTGAATAAACCCTTTGCTCCCCAACTTGCTTCTTGGTCATGATGTTTGTGCAGGAATAGATACACTGACTAAGACACTTGGTGAACACAGTTTCTTTCCAGAGGTCATGGGTCAGGTAGCTGTAGATCATGGAGATGGCATCAAAGGTGGCCTTGGCAAAGTAGCCCAGGGTGGCGTGTGGCCTCTGGCTGAAGTATAACAGTCATATATACCAGTCATCATTAGAAGCTTCCTGGACATAGGAGCAGAGACAATGCTAGTGCTTCTAGGTCAGAGATGAGACACAACAGCACAGAGTCACAGTGGCCTTTCACCTTTCATGGAACAGTGTGGTGATTGCCAATCTTGTTCCCCCAGTAGCCTCTCCACACAGGGACAATAGAAAGCTTGGCTAGGATGATGGCTCCTCTGATGGCATTGGCAATCTCCTTGGAGCACTTAACACCAAGACCAATGTGACCATTTTAGTCCCCAATAGTGGCAAAAGCCTTGAACCTGGTCCAGTGGCCAGCCCGTGTCTGCTTCTGCACTGGCATGATTTTCACAACCTCATCCTTTAGAGATACACTCAGGAAAAACACAATAATCTGACTTTTTAACAGGCAAGAAGAACAGGTGAATCTCCAATGACTTGATCCTTAACCGGGCAGCCCAGCTTCGTGACAAGATTCCACTCCTTGTATTCAGCCTTACCTACTTGAGCCTAGAGGCCTCAACCACAGCCTTGGACTCGACCACAACCATGGCTCCTAAGACCACTGCGGAATCCTGAATCTTCAGTGGAAGCTGCAGCGGTCTCCTAATCCTGGGCCCCCAGGTCCTCTGCCCCCTTCCCCAGATGCATCGGCCTCTTCTGCCTTTTGGTGTTTTCCGGAAGAGGAAGCAATGTCTCATTCTTAATAGCTGTATAGTAATCCACTGTGTAAATGAACCACATCTTTTCTATCTATTCTACTGCCGTGGGACATCTGGGTTGTTTCCAGCTTCAGGCTATATCAAATAAGGCTGCTATAAATATAGAGAAGCACTGTGCACAAGTGGAATGGTGGAGTGTCTTTTGTATGTATGCCCAAGAGTGGTATAGTTGGGATTTCAGGTAGATCTACTTCAAATTTTCTGAGGAACCTCCACACTGATTTCCAGAGAAGTTATAGCAGTTAGCAATCACTCCATCACTGAAGGAGTGTTCCCCTTTCTACACAACCATGCAAACATGTGCTGTCATCTGAAGTTTTGATCTTAACCATTCTGACTGCTGTAAGATGGAATCTCATAGTCATTTTGGTATGCATTTCCCTGATGACTAAGGACTTTGAACATTTCTTTAAGTGATAATTACCATTTTCTTTTAACATGAAGAGTTGTTGTATTTTGTTACATGATTTTTCAACATTTAATGAGAAAACCATGTCATTTTTTTCATAGAGTTTATTTATATAGTGGATTTTGTTAGGACTGCATTAATAGATTTTTGTATATTGAACCAACTTTATTTCCCTTGGATGAAATCTTCTTGATTATGGTGAATGTAAGTTTTGATGTGTTCTTGGATTTAGTTTGTAAGAACTTTATTGAGTATTTTTGCACTGATATTCATGAGGAAAATTGGTCTGAAGTTCTTTTTTTTTTTTTTGGTTGGGCCTTTCTGTGGTTTAGGTATAAGCATAATTGTGGTTTCACAGAATGAATTGGATAGTATTCCCTCTGTTTCTATTTTGTGGAATAGTTTGAAGAATATTGGCATTATCTCTTCTTTGAATGGTAAAATTTTGCACTAAAGTCATCTGGTCCTGGCCTCTTTTTGGTTGTGAGTTTTTTAATGACTTCTATTTCCTTAGGGGATATAGAACTGTATATAGTCTACCTGCTTTTGACTTAAACTTAGTACATGGAGTGTGTCTAGAATATCATCCATTTCATCTAGATTTTCTGGTTTTGTTGAATATAGGTATTTTAGTAGGATTTTATGAATTTCCTTGGGTCTTGTTATGTCCCTATTTTCACTTTTGATTTTATTTATTTCTTTTTTATTTTTTCAACTTTATTTTAAAAAGCAGAGATACATGTACAGATTTTAAAAGCATTTTTGCATAAAACTTTATGAATATATATTTGCCAGTTTTTGATATTTTAAAGGCTTGATAGTGTGCACTGAAACCTTATTAGTTCCAATGAGCATAAAGTATACATAAAACAAAAGGTATCATGGAAATAGTCAAAGTTTTCTTGGTATGTAAAGATAAAACATAATGAATTTTAAATACCAAGAATTGTCACAAGGCTATATTCTTATCTCTTTAATTATTGATGATTTATGGTCTAGGTGTAACACACTCTGAGATGGTGCTATACAGTTTTTTTTTTTTTTTTTTTTTTTTTTTTCTTTTTAAAAGAAGAACTGATGCTTCCAATTTTGGCATTCTCTCTTTTTGTGCTTCATATAATCTTTGACCTGTTTCTTGGTTATTCAGAGCTTTTAGGGGCTAGTATACAACTATCATAGACTGAATATTATGTTTGTTCTTTTGTAACTGAGTTATCTCACTCAGGATGACACTCTCTAGATGCATCCATTTTCCTAAGAATTTTATAAAATCATTGTTTCTAATAGATGAGTAGTAATCCATCGTGTAAATATAGCACAATTTCTGTATTCATTCATCTACTGAAGGACATCTGGGTTCTTTCCAGCTTCTGGCTATTATAAATAAGATTGCTACAAACATGGGGATCATGTGTCCTTATTATATGTTGAACCGTCTTTGGGGTATATACTCAGAAGTGGAATATATAGTAGACAGGTAGTACTATGTCCAATTTTCTTAGGAACTGCCAGGCTGATTCCCACAGTAGTTGTACCAGCTTAAGACCCTACCAAGAGTGGAGGAGTATTCCTCTTTCTCTGAAACCTTGTCAGCATCTGCTGTCATCTGAGTTTTGATCTTAGCCATTCTGACTGGTGTGAAGTGGCATCTCAGGGTTGTTTTGATTTGCATTTCAACGATGACTAGGACTGTCAAACATTTCCTTAGGTGCTTCTCAGCCATTTGGTATTCGTCAATTGAGAATTCTTTGTTTAGCTCCATACCCCATTTTTAAATAGTATTGTTTGGTTCTCTGGAGTTTAACTTCTTGCGTTCTTTGTATATATTGGACATTAGACCTCCATCAAATGTGGTGTTGGTAAAGATCTTTGCCCAATCTGTTAGGTGCCATTTTGTTTTTTGACAGTGGCCTTAGCCTTACAGAAAGTTTGCAATCTCATTAAGTCCCATTTACTGATTCTTGATTTTAGAGCACATGCCATTGGTGTCCTGTTCAGAAAAATTTCTTCTATGCTTATGTGTTCTAAACTTTTTTCTAGTTTCTCTTCTAATAGTTTCAATTCACCTGGTTTTATGTGGAGATAGTTGATCCACTTGCAGTTGAGATTTGTACAAGGAGATAAGAAAGGATCTATTGTCATTCTTTTACATGCTGACTGCCAGGTGAGCCAGCACCATTTGTTTAAGAGACTCTCCTTTTATCATTGAATGTTTTCAGCTCCTTTGTCAAAGATCATCACTTCTGATTTTAATTTGGATGCTATCTCTATCCCCTTTAGTTTTGCCAGATGTTTGTCTAATTTGGTGATATTCTCAAAGACCCAGTTTTTGGTTTCGTTGATTCCTTCATTTTTAATTTTTTTTATTCATGGTTATTTTGTTTATTTGAACTTCAAATGTTATCTCCCTTTCATTTTCCCCTCCACAACTCCCTATCTACACCCACTCCCCTTGCCTCAGTGAGGGTGCTTTTCCACAAATGTACCCACTCCTCTTTCATGTCCTAGCATTCCTCTATGCTGGTTCATTCAGCCTCAAAAGAAATAAGGAATTCCCTCCCACTGAAGCCAGAGAAGGCAATACTCTGCTACATATCCAGCTTGAGCTATGGGTCCCCAGATGTGTAGTGTTTGGATAATTTTGTTCCTTGGAGATATGGGGTGTCCTGTTGTTTGATATTGTTCTTCTCATGGGGTTGTAAACCCCTTCAGGTCCTTCAGTCCTTCCCTTAACTCCTCCATTGGTATCCCTGTGTTCAGTCCAATATTTGGCTGCATGCATCCACATCTGGACTGGTCAGGCCCTGTCAGAACCTCTCAAGAGATAGCTATACCAGGCTCCTGTCAGCAAGCTCTTCTTGACATAAGCAGTATTTTCTGGGTTTTTCGGTCTGCAGGTGGGATGGATCCCTAGGTGGGGAAGTCTCTGGATGATCTTTCCTTCAGTCTCTGCTCTATTTTTTGTTCCTACATTTTCTTTGACAGGAGGAATTTTCAATTATTATTTTTGAGTTGGGTGGGTAGCCTCATCCTCCAAACAGAGGCCATGCCTATCCACTGGATATGTTCTCTAGAGTTTCTATCTTGCCTTTGTTTTGTATTACAGCTCTTTCTTTCTCTATTGGGTTCTGGGATCCTGTTGGGTCATAGGACTTTCTAGTGGTTACTCTCAGCTTCCATTCCCCCACTGCTATGCACCTTCTTTTAAATTGCTTACCCTTTGTACTTCTCTCCCATTTCCTATATTTTAACTACCTCCCCACCCCATTCTTTCTTCCAGTCATCTCTCCCTCCTCTATCCCTCTCTCACTCTACCTCCTGGGATTATTTACTTCCCTCCTCTAAGTAGGAATTTAGCATCTATACTTTTGTGGTTTTCCCTCTTCTTGAGTTTTACGTGGTCTGTGAGTTGTCTTTTGGGTATTTCTCACTTCTTCTTTTTTTGCTTATATCCACTTATTAGTATGTAATAAGTATGTTCATAACATAATCTTAAAAGATAGCATTTTCAACAAATGGTGCTGGTTTATCTGCTGTTCAGCATGTAGAAAACTGTGAATTGATCCCTTCTTATCTCCTTTTATAGTCCTCAGTCTACATGGGTCAAGGACCTCTTTATAAAACCAGATATGCTGAATCAAATAGAAGAGAAAGGAGAAGAACCTTAAACACATAGATAATGGGGAAAAAATTCCATAACATAATACTAATATTTTATGCCCTAAGATCAACAATCAACAACATGGACCTCTTGAAATTAAAAGGTTCTGTAAGGCAAAGGATACTAGTAGGATTCTTTATATTGTTCTCTCTGTTTCTATTTGGTTGATTTCAGACTGAGTTTAACTCTTCTCTACTCCTATTGGGTGTGTTTGCTTCTTTTTGTTTCAGAGATTTCAGGTGTGCTGTTCATTTGCTAGCATAGGATCTTTTCAATTCCTTTTTATGAGGGTACTTAGTGCTATGAATTTTCCTCATCACACTGTTTTCATTGTGTCTCATAATTTTGGTTATGCTGTGTCATTTTCATTTCATTACAAGAAAACTTTAATTTATTTATTTATTCACTAGCCAAGTTATCATTGTGTAGAGAGTTTTTTCAGTTTGTATGGGTATGTCGGTTTAGTACTTTTTTTTCATTATTCAAGTCTAGTCTTTGTCCATGATGATCTGATAAAATGCATGAGATTACTTCAATCTTCTTGTATTTGTTGAGGCTCATTTTGTGACTGATTATATGGTCAGTTTTGGGGAAGATACAGTAAGGTACTGAGAAGAAAGTATATTCTTCTTTTGGGGTGAAATATTATGTCAAACCCATTTGATTCATAACCTCTTGTATTTTCTTTGTGTCTTTGTTTAGTTTCTGTTTCCATGATCTGTCCGTTGAAGAGAGTAGGGTGTTGGAGTCTCCCACTATTATTGCATGGGGGTAGAATGTGTGTTGTGAGCTTTAGTAATGTTTATTTTATGAATGTATGTGCCCCTGCATTTGGAGCATAGATGTTCAAAATTGAGAATTTCTCTTGGTGGATTTTTTTTTTTTTTTTTTTTTTTTTTTTTTTTTTTTGATGACTATGAAGTGTCCTTTTCTATCTGGCTTTGGTTGAGAGTCTATTTTATTGTATATTAAAATGGCAACTTCTGCTTGTATTTTAGGACCATTTGCTTGGAAAAAAATTTTTTTCCAGTATTTACTTATACATAGTTTATGTCTTTGCCATTGAGTTGTGTTTCTTGTATGTAGCAAAATGCTGGATCCAGGTTGAAAATCTAGTCTATTAACTTATATTAGCTTACTGGAGATTTGAGTCCATTGATATTGAGAAATATTAAAGACAGATACTTCTTAGTTCCTGTTAGTTTTGTTGTAGTTGTCACATTGTGTATATGTGATTCTCTTATTTTTGTTTTGAGATAATTAATTTTGTCTTTAATTTTTTTCTTTCTCTCTCTTTTTCTTTTTCCGCCTTTCTTTCCTCCTTCCTTTCTTTTTTCCTTCCTTTCTTCCTTTCTTTGTTTCCTTCTTTCTTTCTTTTTTTTTTTGGTGTAAGTACCCTCCTTGTATTGGTGTTTACATTCTATATTCCTTGTATGGTAGAATCCTCTATAGATAAATCTTTAACATTTATTTTTCCTGATTTTTTTTTGATCCTCCATCTATGATGATTGAGACTTTTGCAGTGTATGGTAGTCTAGGTGAGAATTTGTGTTCTTAGTGTTTGCATGATCTCTATTTAAGCTCTTCTAGTTTTTAGCATATCTTTTAAGAAGTTATATGTAATTCTTATAAGTCTGCCTTAATATGTTACTTGGATTTTCTCTTACAGCTTTTAATATTCTTTATTTATTCTGTGAATTTAGTGTTTTGATTATTATTTTATGTGAGGATATTCTTTTCTAGTTCAATCCATTTGATATTTTACAGGCTTTTGTACATTTATGGCACTCCCTTCAGGATTGGACAGTCTTTTTCTATAATTTTGTTGAAGATATTTCTTGTCCATTGAGCTGGAAATGTTTGCTCCCTATTATTCCTATTGTTCTTAGCTTTGGTATTTGTCATGTGTTCTGGATTTTCTGAATGTTTTGGGTTAGGAGGTTTTTTTTTTTTGTATTTTTTTTTCAGTCATGTCTATGTCTTCTAAGGCATCTTCTACATCTGAGATTCTCTCTTCTATCTTTTGTATTCTATGTTGACATGTGCATCTATAGCTCCTGACATGTTTCTCATATTTTCCATTCTCAGGGTTGCCTCCATCTGTATTTCCCTTATTGTTTCTATTTCTTCCTTCAGAATTTAGACTGCTTTGTTCAGTCCTTTCACTTGTTTGATTGTGTTTTCTTGTATTTTTTTGAAGGATTCACTTGATACCACTTTCAGGGCTTCTACCTGTGCTGTTGACTGGCCCTGGTGTCTTTGTCTGGAGCCAGGTTTCTGTGTCCTTGGTTATCTCTAGGTCTCTTGCAAACCTTGTGTCTATGATTGAAGTACATCTCCTGGGAGGCTAAAAATGGTGGGGTCTTCAGTGGAGTATACACACTGATGATTTGTTTCCCTGGCTACAGTTGATTTCCTGGTGGACCTTAAGACTGTGTCTTTTATTTATCTTGTGCAGCAGACCACCTGGGAGGTCTTTGGACCATGGAGCAGAGGTAGTCTTTCATAACCAGAGATAGCACTGCCTGCCTCCCAGAAGAACTGCTCTAAACATGGACACAAAATTTCCACCTGCCTTCAAGGCCAGACTTTCATTACAATTGACACAAGAGACAACCAGATAGCTAAAGTCAAACACAACAACACAATCAATGGAGGACCATGCAATTTAGTACCATCAGAATCCAGTTTCCCTATCAGAGAAAGATCTGGGTACCCTAACACAGATAAAGAACAAGATATTTACCTTAAATTTCATCTCATACAGATGATGAAGTCATTTAAGGAGCATGTAAACAATTCCCTTAAAGAATGAAAAACAAAAACAAAAAAACAAAACACAGACAAACAGGTACAAGTCCTTGAAAAGAAAACAAATGAATCCCTTAAAGAAATGTAGAAAAATACAATCAAGAAGGCATAATAATTGAACAAGATGGCCTAAGACAGAAAAAGGGTAATAGAAAAATAAAGAAATCACAAATGGGGTATCCTTGGAGATAGAAAAAACTAGGAAAGAGAACAGAAATTACAGATACAAGCATCATCATTAGAATAAAAGAAATGGAAGCCAGAAGCTCAAAAGAAGAAAATGTCATAGAAAATATTAATGTATTAGGCAAAAATCCAAATATTATAGATTCCTAACCCCAAATCTGAAATTTGGGACCCAATGAAAATACCAAACCTAAGAATAATAGGAATAAAACAAAGTGAAGATTTGCAGTTCAAAGTGCCAGAAAACTTGTTCAACAAAATCATAAAGAAAACATTTCTAACCTAAAATAAGGCCATAAATTTAGAAGAAGTCTACAGAACACCAAACATATTGGAGCAGAAAAGAACATCACACCACTACATAATAATCTAATCACTAAATGTACAGAACAAAGAAGGAACATTAAAACTGGTAAAAAGAAAAAAAAAGGCAAGTAACATATAAAGACAGAACTATCAGAATTACATCTGACTTCTCAAAAGAGACTCTGAAGCCAGAATTTCCAAGACAGATGTCTTGCAGACCCTAAGAGACCACAGATACCAGAAGATATATCCAGAAAACCCTCAATCGACATATTTAGAGAAAACAAGATATTTTCTGACAAAACAAAATACAAAAAAAAAAAAAAATATTTGTATTTCTATGGCAGACCTTAAGGGAATATTAGAATGAAAACTTCAACAGAAGAAGTGTAAATACTTCCATAAATAACATGAAATAAGTCATTTCACAGAAAACCTAAAGAAGAAACAAATAGACACACACATACACACACATACACAGCATCAACTCCAACAACAGAATAAAATGAACTAACATTGATTGGTCATCAAGGTCTCTCAGCATCATTAGATTCAACTTTCCAATAAAATGAAACAGGCTAACAGATTGTATACATAAACAGGATACATCATCCTCATAAATATAAAAATAACACCTCAAAAACAAAGATAGAAACTATTTCAGAGTAATGGACTGTAAAAAAAGGTTTCCAAGAAAACAGTCTCAGGAATGAAGCCTGAGTAGCCATTCTAATATCTAACAAAAAATTTTAACCACATGTAATCAAGAGAGATGAGAAATGACACTTTGTACTCATCAAAGGAAAATTTACCTAGATGAATTCTCAATTTTGAACAACTATGCCCCAAATAAAATAATACCCACATTCATAAACTAACTTTATTAAAGCTCAAAATACACTGTGAAATATACACAATAATAGTGTAAAACTTCAACACCACACTCCTACCAATACACAGGTTATTGAAACAGAATCTAAATAATGAAAAAATGAAACTAACAGAAGTTGTGAACCTAATGAATTCACCATGTATCTACAGGACATTTTACCTCAATAGACCTTCTCAGCAACTCACAAAACCTTCTTCAAATTGAACATATAATCAAACACAATGCAAACCTCCACAGACACAAGAAGATTGAAATAATCTCTAGAATACTATGAGAACACTATAAATTGAGGTTGGTTTCAATAATAACAAAAAAACCCAGAAAGTCCACATACTCATGGAAACTGAACAACTCTCTAATCAATGATAACTTGTGTCATGGGAAATGTAAAGAAAAAAAAATAAAGACTTTTTAAAGTCAAAGAAAATGAAGGTACATCATACTGAGACCTACAGGACACAGTGAAAACAGTATTAAGAGGAAAATTCATAGGACTTAGGGACTTCATATAGGAATTAAAGAGGTCCTACACTAGCAAATTAACAGTACACCTGAAAGCTCTAGAATAAAAGAAGTAAACACACCTAAGAGGAGTCTACAGCAGTTATTGTCATATTCAAGGTTGAAACCAAACTAATAGATGGAAAGTTAATATTATGCTCATTGTAACTAGGAAAATTTTAATGCACACTATCAAACCTTTAAAAAAATCAAGTACTGACAAAAATGTATTTGTATACTTTTATGCAAAAATGCTTAAATTCTGTACATTTATCTTTGTTTTTTTAAATTAAGTTGTTAGTTTAAATGTATTTAAAATAAACTAGAGTACAGACACTTTTGAAGGGCATATAACAATTCTAAGACTAATACATTTAAAGTGGATTAAGTAAACAAATAAATAAAAACTTCTAAATGGAGAAAAAAATAAAAATGCTTCTCAGGAAAAATAAATCCAAAGAGTTAATAGAACACAGACCTGGTTCTTTGAGAAAATCTACACAATAGGCCTAACTCAAACTAACTAAAAGGCAAACAGACAGTATCCAAATGAACAAATTTACAAATGAAAAGGGAGATAAAACAACAAAAACTAGAAATTCAAAATAATATCAGATCTTACTACAAAAGTCTAAACTATACAGTACTAGAAAATATAGATGAAATAGACTATTTTCTAAACAAATACCATACATTAAAGTTAAATTAAAATCAAGTAAACTGTCTAAACCATCTGGTAACCACTAAGGTAATGGAAGATGCCATTAAAATCTTTCCATTCAATAAAAGCCCAGGGCCAGATAGTTTTAGTGCAGGATTCTACCAGATCTCCTAAGTGCTAAATACTCCTGAAAAATTTACCAATTAGAAACAAAAAGAACACTACATAACTTATTTTATGAGGTGACAGATTCTCTAATATCTAAACCACACAAAGACCCAACAAAGAAAGAGAACATCAGACCAATTTTTACTTATTAACATTGATCAAAAAGTACTAAAAATCAAGTGACCATATATGTGAGGGCTCATTTCTGGATCTTCTATTCTAATCCATTGATCCATGTGCCTATTTCTGTACCAGTACCACAGTCACCTGATTTTTGACAAAAGAGCTCTAAACATTCAATGGAAAAAGGACAGCCAATGCAACAAATGCTGCTGGTCCAACTGGCACTCGGCATGCAAAAGAATGAAAATAGACCCGTTCTTATCTCTTTGTACAAAGCTCAAGTATAAGTGGATCAAAGATCTCCACATTAAACCAGATACACTGAAACTATTAGAAGAGAACGTAGGGAAAACCTTAGAACACATAGGCACAGGAGAAAATTTCCTGAACAAAACACCAATGGCTCAAGCTCTAAGGTCAAAGATTAACAAATGGGACTTAATGAGATTGAAAAGTTTCTGTAAGGCTAAAGACATTGTCATAAAAACAAAATGGAAGCCAAAAAATGGGAAAAGATCTTTACCAACTCCACATCAGATAGAGGCCTAATATCCAAGGTATACAAAGAACTCAAAAAGCTAGACACCAGAAAATCAAACAACCCTATTAAAAATGGGGTACAGAGCTAAACAAAATTCTCAATTGAGGAATATCAAATGGCTGAGAAACAGCTAAGGAAGTGCTTAGCCATCAGGGAAATGCAAATCAAAACAACCCTGAGATTCCACCTCACACCAGTCAGATTGGCCAAGATCCAAAACTCAGATGACAGCAGATGCTGGCCAGGTTGAAGAGAAAGAGGAACACTTCTCCACTGTTGGTGGGGTTGTAAACTAATACAACCACTCTGGAAATCAGTCTGGTGATTCCTCAGAAAATTGGACATAATACTACCTGAAGATCCAGCTATTCCACTTCTGGGCATATATCCCAGAGACACTCCAATATACAACAAATATACATGCACCACAATGTTCATAGCAGCTCTATTTATAATAGCCAGAAGCTGGAAAGAACCCAGATGTCCTTCAGTAGATGAATGGATACAAAAATTGTGGTACATTTTCACAATGGAGTACTACTCAGCCATCAGAAACAATGACTTAACCAAATTCTTAAGAAAATTGTTGCATCCAGAGAATATCATCCTGAGTGAGATAACCAAGTCACAAAAGAACAGACATAATATGCAGTCACTGATATTGGGATGCTAACCCCAGAGGCTCAGACCACCCCAGAAACAACTCACAGACTGTGTGAAGTTCAAGAAAAAAAGAAAACAAAACAAAACAAAAAAAGAAACAAACAAACAAACAAACAAAAAAACCTGTCATTCTCAATCCTTACACACCAAGAAAACGTTGACTAATTCCGGGTTACCTCCTGTTTTACATGTACTTTTTGCTCATTGTAACTAGTAAGACCTTAATGCAGAGTATCAAACCTTAAAAAAAAGAAAAAAAAAGCCAAGCACTGACACAATTGTATTTGTATACATTTATGCAAAAATGTTTAAATTTTTTATCTTTGTTTTTTTAAGATAAAGTTTTTAAAAAAAAAGATCTGCAAGCACAAGCAGATTTACCAGTTATGTACTCAATGAGCTATGAGAAAAGTTTGGATGGATAATGGTTAGGAAGAAGATAGGGTGGGAGACCAATCATGGAGGTAGCATTGAGGGACTTAAGAAGTCAAATATTTTAATAAAGAAGTAATTTGAAATAAAAAAAGCTACTAAAAATTTCTTGAAAACCAATCAAAGGAAACATCAAAAACATGATCAGGCTTGTTTGCAGGTTTGCAGGGATGGTACAATATATGAAAATTAATCAATATAACAAGCTAAAATATAAAAATCATATGTCATCTAGTTAGATATTGAAAAGCTTTCAACAAAATCTGACATGCTTTCATGTTAAAAGTTCTTGGAGAGATCAGGGATGCAAGAAACCTACTTAAACATTATAAAAACAATATACAGAAAACCAATAGCAAAAATCCAAATTAAAGAGACACTTTAATCAATTCTATTAAAATCAAAGGTAAATCAAGGCTGCCAACTCTTTTTCTATTATATCTATTCAATATAGTACTCAAAGTTCTAGCTGGAGCAATTGGACAACAAGTGTATATTAAAGGGATACAAATTGAAAAGAAAGAAGTCAATGTAACAGTATTTGCAGATTATATGGTTGTATACATATAACCTATTTCTAGAATTTTACCAGAGAACTCCTGCAGCTGATTAACAACATCTGTAGATTTAGTGGATATAAAGTTAACTCAGTGAAATGAGTAGGTCTTTTATAGTGTATATTATGTTCATAGCAATTATATATTATAATATAAAATTAATTTTTACTTTGCATTCTGAAACAGACTGTCATCAGAACTTAAGCTCAAGCTTTGCCGATGATGTTCATAATTCGCTTGGGAAAATAATGAACCATAAATGTAATTAACTAAATGTTTTGAGAACACCAAAGCCTTAGGGAAGTAGCTTCAGATATATAAATTCCAAATTTTAACTGCTTGAAAAAACACCAGCTGCCAGGCATTTATGTAAAATTAAACTATTTACTTCAGGTATGTTCTTGAGTTTCAACATTTAAAAATGCAAGATAGAAAATATTGATCTTCTTTGAAAAACAATAAGAGCTTTTTAATGAATCATTTTCTCTATGTTTATATTGATGTATCAGGAAGTATTAAATAATTTGTTCTCAAAGTAGGAGTCTTTGAATATAAATATTTTAATTTCCCAAATAAAATTTTACTCAATTCATTTTAATATAGATTCATAAAGAACCCTTGAAAGTTTGACCATAATGGACTTATAAGCATTAATTGAAGGCTTTGTTGGTGTCTTCTGCTGATGATTTCTTGTTAACAAGATAAAAAAATAGCATGTAATAATTAGATTTTATATAAACACTATGTAAGCCATAGATAACACTTACTGAATGAAATCAATAAAAAGAGTTTTCCACATATATTCATTCCTATTTCACATTACACATATTTTAGTGGATTCTATTAATGCAAAGACCTCATATATTAAAGGACAAGCATGCATATCTTAAAATGCATATTTCCTTATTTTCTTTTCAAATTCACAATACAACTTTTGATTTAAAAACTTGGCACAAGGCAAATATTAGTGTTAAGCAATAGATTTACAAATTTTGTTTTAAATTAAATCTTTACACACCAAGAAAACTTTGACTATTTCCATGTTATGTTTTGTTTTGCATGTACTATATCTTCATTCTAACTCATAAGATTTCAATGCATACTATAAAACCTTTAAAAATATTAAGTACTGACAAAAATATGTTCATATACTTTTATGCAAAAATACTTTAAAAAACCTGTACATTTATCTGTTTTTCTTTAAATTAAAGTTAAAAAATTAAATCTCTGGGTGCCCAATTTTTAATGGTTTGTCTCTATACTATATTTTGGAGAAAAAACAGACCTGTAAAAATAAACAATAGTCTGATCTGATTTGTTTTCTTTGTACATTCTATAGGCCACATAGCATCAGAATATAATGATTTTATATATCAACAACCTTTCATATTGAATTCCATTGCTTTTTGACCTGATAAATGTTTCTCAAATCAGTCATGAATTTGGAGAATCTGAATACTTATAACTAATATTTTATTCAGGTGAATATTTCTAAATATGAAAAGATCTAATCTTTTTAGTATAGCTTAATATTCCTATGATTGCTATTTAATCTGCATACACTAAACATTGAATAAGAATTCAATAAGTCAGAAATATGTTTCAAAAATTAGTAGGGACATCAAAATGTTAAAAATACAAGTAGTTACATTTTTCACAATGGTACATAGATGTCATTCATCATAACAACTGAACCCTCACACTATTAAATATGCTCTATTATGATCAATATTGTCAAGACTGACTTACAGAGTAATGAAACTGAGGAGATATTTGAGAGAAAATCTACACAATAAATTATTTTCTTCTTTCTTTAGAAATAACTAAGTATGCACCTACCTACTTTTGAAAATACCTTTTAAAATTTACATAAGAAGAAAGAAGAATGGATAAGGGAAACTGTTCTGTGGATGAATTCATTTTCTTAGGAATCACTAATAACCCCAGCAAAAAAGTGGTCCTGTTCATCATATTCTTACTTGTTTACCTCATTACTCTTATTGCCAATATTGGAATTATCATTTTAATCCACATGGACACGCAGCTCCACACACCCATGTACTTTTTTCTCAGCCACCTCTCTTTCTGTGACTTTTGCTATTCTACAGCAATTGGACCCAAGATGCTGGTAGATCTCAATGCTGCAGAGAAATCAATTCCGTTTGTTGGTTGTGCTCTACAGTTTTTGATATTCTGTGTCTTTGCGGATTCTGAGTGTCTACTGCTAGCAGTGATGGCCTTTGATAGATATCAGGCCATCAGCAACCCCTTGCTCTACACAGCAAACATGTCCAGCATGGTGTGTTCCATGCTTATGGCTGGAGTTTACCTGGTGGCAACAACTGATGGTTTGATACATACAACCTTGGCATTTCGTTTATGTTTTTGTGGTTCTAATGAGATCAACCACTTCTTTTGTGATTTACCTCCACTTTACCTTCTCTCCTGCTCTGACATACAAGTGAATGAACTGGCATTATTTACTGTTTTTGGTTTCATTGAGCTAAGCACCATCTCAGGAGTTCTGGTCTCTTATTGTTACATTATTTTATCAGTCCTGAAGATCCGTTCTGCAGAGGGGCGGTTCAAAGCTTTCTCCACCTGCACCTCCCATCTCACCACAGTTGCCATTTTTCAGGGTACTATGCTTTTTATGTATTTTCGACCAAGTTCTTCCTATTCTCTGGATCAAGATAAAATGACTTCACTGTTTTACACTCTTGTAATTCCAATGCTGAACCCACTGATTTATAGCTTGAGAAACAAGGATGTGAAAGAAGCTCTGAATAAATTGAAAATAAAAATGTAGTTCTAACAAATTATATGACATGTACATGTCCACTTTTTTTAATGTTTTTTTTTTTTCCTAGAAAATCCTAATGGCATGTAAATTTGATATGCTGTATAAGGATTGTTTACTAATTTACCTTTGCCAATTATTTGACTCATGGTTTAAGATATATTCAAATATCCTTCCTTGTAGATTTGTATTCTTGTGGATGTAACAAACTTCACCTGAACTTAAACATTTTATAGTATATGTCAAAACGATCCTTTTATGATTAAGTTATAGAACGTCATCTAGGGAAGTGGATCTCAGCCTTCTAATGCTGAACACTTTAATTAATATTCTAATTTTGTAGTGGCCACAACAATAAAATTGTCTTTGTTGCTGCTTTATAACTGTAATTTTTCTACTATTATGTATTATAATATAATATTTTTGGAAACAGTGGCTTTCCAAAAGGGTTCTGACCCACTGGGTGAAAACCACTGATCCAAAGTACTGAAATTCACTGTGTAGAAGAAATGTAGTATTTATTGAAAAGTAAAATTATAAATGCAGATGTGAACACACAAAGGGTTGATAACTCAGGAGAGACTGAGGAAAACAGTTCTATGACATTGAGAAACCACACAGTTTTACATGTATGATGGAAAAACTACTCTACAACCCATGACTCTTTCAGTGTAAGTGTTCGTGGATATCTAGTCATGTGTGAGAATAAATTTGTCCATGTAGATTAAAAATAAATAAGTGTATTTCATATAATATCTGTATGACCAAATTTTTGGAAGCAGAAAAAATTTAATGCAAATAGCTTCATCTTATTATTTAGTAACTTTTAACATGAAAAAGGGAGATTAATGTTCCATTTACAAAAGCTCTTGAGTGCTTGTTTAGTAGTCTGTATAAATTGTACTTGGAACTTCTATTATGATCTTGCAAACATTCTCTCCCTGTGATGGAACTTCCCTTCACCAGTTGTGAATACTTTCTTATATGTGATTGACATCTACCTCACTAACTATGTATCACTTCTTTAAGGAAGATTTCTCTTTCTTTTCTCTGTACATACATCACTGGTTATAGATTCTTCTTCTTTGCCCCTTGAGGTCTTAAGTAATGTTATTATTTTCTTAGGTAAATGTCACCAAAATGCCATATTAAATTTATTATAGGTCTAAGTATTTTATTCCTGAAATTCAATTTCTAAGAGTTTATTTTAGATAAAGAATGTGAAAAAAGTAACATTAGATATTAGATAATATATTTAGTGTATATTGGATATTGCTAAATTAATTGAGGACCTTTAATTTTTAAATATTTTTATTATTTTCATTGGGTATTCTCTATATTTGCATTTCCAATGTTATCCCCCTTTTCCTCACTCCCATCCACCTTCTCTTTGCTTCCATGAAGATGCTCCCACTCCCAGGCACCCACCCCCACCTAAGCTCTGTAATATTACTCTACATTTAGAAAATGTGCCTTCATTGGACCAAAGGAACCTCCTCTCATTGATGACGGACATTGCCATCCTCTGCTACATATGCAATGTACATCTTCTGCTACATATGGGGTAGGGGAGTTAGTTGGTTGATATTGTTGTTTTTCCCATGTGGTTGAAGACTTTCAGCTCCTTCAGTCCTTTATCTAGCTAGTCCATTGGGGTATCCATGCTCATTCTGATGGTTAGCTGCATGAATTGTCATCTGTATCAGTATGACAAGGAGGCATCTATATCAGGCTCTTGCAAGTAACCACTTCTTGTCATCAGCAGTAGTGATAGGGGTTGATGGCTGCATATGAGATAGATCCTCAGGTAAGGCAGTCTCTGGATGATCTTTATTTAGTTCCTTCTCTATTTGCCTCTGTATTTCCTCCTGTGAGCATTTTGTTCTCTTTCCTAAGAAGGACTGAGGCATCCACATTCTGACCTTCCATCTTTTTGAGCTTCATATGGTCCATAAATTATTTCCTTTGTATTCCAAGTTTTTGGGGGCTAGTATCTGCTTATAAGTGAGTACATACCATATGTTTTCTTTTGTGACCAGCTTACCTCACTCAGAATGATATTTTCTAGTTCCATCCATTTGTTGAGGACATTCTATGAAACATGCATACAGACAAAAATACAGGTGAATTTCGTATAAAAAAATATGAATCTACTAAATACTGAGGAATTGAATACACACTAAAAAGGTATTAATTTGCCTGTAAGAAAATACAATTTATTACTACATTACTTTTCATAGTTATTTAAATTTTCCGATAGTTTAAATACTATTTTGGGAAAAGACTCATTTTATTTGAAAGTTCAAAGGCACAAACATTCTTAATTTCGTACAGATTGGATAATGTAAATGTCATGAACAGTTTCAGACTTTCTATAAGACAGTTTAAAACATGATTTCTAACATTTCACTATAAAAATAAAGTCTTCCTCCAACCCCATAATTTAGGATGTAAATTAATTAATTAATTAATTAATTAATTAAAAATCCTGAGAAGTGCTTTTTATTTTCAGTTTAGAACATGAACAACAAAACAACAAAAAGAAAGTAAGCAGGAAGAATTTTTTTCTTTAGGTAAAACCTGTATGTGTTTGTACCTCTGCAATATTTTAGCAACTATCCATTAGTATTTTTCAAGATGGAATATACAGTATGACGATGGTTGGCTTGCTAATATTTTGAAATTATAACTCTCAATATGATATGATTAATAGCTGAAATCCTTTTGAGATGATTAATTCATAAATGGAGATATTAGAAATTGAGGCTTTCCCTCATAAAACATAATTGGGCATCCTCCTGGCTTTTCGACTCTTTACGTCATAAACCCTCAGTCCTGATATGTTCAAGGCTTTTCCTTGCTTTCTCTTCTATTCGTTTCAGTGTATCTGGTTTTGTGTGGAACTCTTTTGTCTACTGGGACTTGACTTTTGTACAAGGAGTTAGGAAAAGATCAATTTACATTCTTCTACCTACTAACTGTGAGTTAAACCAGCACCATATGTTGTAAACTTTTACTTTTTCCCCTGGATGTTTTTGGTTCCATTGTCAAAATCAAGTGAACATAGGTGTTTGGGTTCATTTCTGGGTATATATTTCTATTTAATTGATCAACATGCAGGTCTTTGTTTATTTGCTTTTGTCTTTTTTTTTTTTTTTTTTTTTTTATCACTATCACCATGCAGTACAGCTTGAAGTCAGGGATGGTGAATCCCTCAGAAATTCTCTAGTTGTTGAAAATGGTTTCTGCTATCCTCTTTTTTTTTTTTTTTTTTTTTTTTTTTTTTTTTTTTTTTTTGCTATTTCAGATGAATTTGGGAATTAGTCTTTCTAGCTCTGTGAAGAACTGAGTTGGAATGTTGTAGATTACTTTTGGTAAGACAGCTCCAGCTCCATTTTTACTATGTTAATTCTGCTAATCCATGATCATAAAATATCTCTTCATTTTCAGAGGCCTTCTTCAATTTCTTCAAAATATCATCCTTAATGTGGTAACACAGACACAAAAAAACCAAAACAGTATACTCACTGATAAATGGATGTTAGCACAAAACCTCAGCATAGGTATGATACTAACCATGTGGAGCTTAAGAAGAAGGAAGACCAAAGTATGGGTGCTTCAATCCTACATGGAATGAAGAACAAAATAATCAGAAGAGGTAGAAGAGAGACAGTGCTGAAAGGGAAATGAGAGGGAAAGGAAAAAAAAAAGGAAGGCAGATGCAGGTATTGGAAGGAACAGGAGAGTAGCACAGAGGGTCAGAATCAAATAGAACTATGTAACTGTGGGTGCTGGGGAACTAGTGGCAGCCAAAAGAACCTTCTAGATTCCAGGAAAGTGAGAGGCTCCCAGAACACAGAAGAGATGACTTTAGCTGAAATAAACGACAAACTTCTGAGGAAATCGCCATTCCTGACTGCAAGCTGTATTACGGGTCAATCATAATAAAAAATTGCATAGTATTGGTACAGAAACAGGAAAGTAAATAAATGGAATAGAATCGAAGACCCAGAAATGAACTCACACACATATGGTCATTTGATCTTTGTTCAAAGGAGCTAAAAATATTCAATAGAAAAAGAACAGCCTGTTCAACAAATGGTGCTGGTTGAACTGGCAGTCAGCATGCAGAAGAATGCAAATTGATCCTTTCTTATCTCCTTTCAAATCAAGTGGATCAAAGACATCTACAAAAATCAAGTACAGTGAAAATAATAGAACAGAAAGACAGAAAAATCTTAGAACAGATTAGCACAGGGAGAAAATTCCTGAACCAATAGACTATGCTCTAAAACAAGAATTGACAAATGGGAACTTATGAAATTGCAAAGCTTCTGTAAGGAAAAGAACACTTTCAAAAGGACAAAAAAGCAACCAACAGATTAGAAAAAAAAATCTTTACCAATCTTACATTGGATAGAAGGCTAGTATCCAATAAATACAAAAAGCTCAAGAAGTTACACTCTAGAAATCAAATAATATAGATATAAGAAAATTGAGATACTCCCATGTATACTATCAGATCACCATGGTCTAAGGCTGGTTTTTAATAACAATGAAGACAACAAAAAAACCCATATACCTATGGAAACTAAACAATGCTCTATTAAACAAAAGTATGGTCAAATAAGAAATAAAGAAAGAAATTAGGAATTTTCTAGAATTTAATGAAAATGTAAACACAACATACCCAAACCTATGGGATGCAATGAAATCAGTACTGAGAGGAAAACTCATAGCTCTGAGTGCTTCCAAGGAGAAACTGGAGAGAACATACACTAGAAATTTGACAGCACAATTGAAAGCTCTAGAACAAAAGGAAGTAGATACACCCAAGAGAAGTAGATGGCAAGAAATAATCAAACTCAGAGGAGAAATTGATGAAATAGAAACAAAAAGATCCATTCGAAGAATCAACAGAACCAAGACCTGGTTTTTTGAGAAACTTAACAAGGTTGATAAAACCTTAGCCATACCAACGGGAGGGCAAAGAGAGAGGGTATCCAAATTACCATAACATAGAGGAAAGTAGAAACATAACAACTGAAACTGAGGAAATTCAAGAATATCAGATCCTACTACAAAAGCCTATCCTCAACAAAGTTGAAAAATCTGGAGGAAATGGATGAATTCCTAGACAGATACCAAATACTAAAGTTAAATCAGGTCTGTTAAAACATCTAAATAATCCCATAACACCTAAAGAAATAGAAGAAGCCATCAAAAGCCCAGGTCCAAATGGTTTCAGTGCAGATTTCTATCAGACATTTATAGATGACCTAATACCAATACTATCCAAACTATTTAACTAAGAATAGTCAGATGTAACACTACTTAACACCTTTTTCAAGGCTACAATAACCCTTGTACCTCAACCACACAAAGACCCTACAAGGAAAGAGAACTTCAGAACAATCTCACTTATGAACTTTGATGCAAAAATACTTAACAAAATCCTTGAAAACCAAATCCAAGAGCAACCCATGAACATTCACCATGATCAAAGAGGCTTTATCCTTGGATGCAAGGATTGTTTAATATACAGAAATACATCAACGTAATCCACCACATAAACAAACTCATAGAAAACAAAACACACGGTCATTTCATTAAATGCTTAGAAAACATTTGACAAAATTCAACACCACTTCATGTTAAAAATCTTAGAAAGAACAGGATTCCAAGGCCCACACCTAAACATAATAAAAGCAATATGCAGCTCCCCAGCAGACAACATCAAACTTAATGGTGAGAAACTTGAAGCAATCTCACTAAAATCAGAGACTAGACAAGGCCGCCCACTCTCCACCTACCTATTTAACATAGTACTGAAAGTCCTGGCCAGGGCAATTAGACAGCAAAAAAAAAAAAAAAAAAAAAAAAAAAAATCAAATGAATACAAACTGGAAAGGAAGAAGTAAAACATCACTGAGATGACATGATAATGTATGTAGGTAACCCCAAAAATTCCACCAGAGAACTTCTACAGTTGATAAACAAGTTTAGCAAAGTGGCTGGATATAAAATCAATTCAAACAAGTCAGTAGCCTTCCTCTACTCACAGGACAAACATGTCCTTGTACAAAGCTCAAGTGTAAGTGGATCAAAGACCTCCACATTAAACCAGATACACTGAAACTATTAGATGAGAAAGTAGGGAAAACCTTAGAACACATAGGCACAGGAGAAAATTTCCTGAGCAAAACACCAATGGCTCAAGCTCTAAGGTCAAAGATTAACAAATGGGACTTAATGAGATTGCAAAGTTTCTATAAGCCTAAGGACATTGTCAAGAAAACAAAATGGCAACCAACAAAAAAGATCTTTACCAACATCACATCAGATAGAGACCTAATATCCAAGGTGTACAAGGAACTCAAAAAGCTAGACACCAGAGAATCAAATAACCCTATTAAAAAATGGGGTACAGCGCTAAACAAATCATTTTCAGTTGAGGAACACCGAATGGCCGAGAAACATCTGAGGAAGTGCTCGACATCCTTAGCCATCAGGGAAATGCAAATCAAAACAACCCTGAGATTCCACCTCACACCAGTCAGATTGGCCAAGATCCAAAAATCAGATGACAGCAGATGCTGTCGAGGCTGCAGAGAAAGAGGAATACTTCTCCACTGTTGGTGGGGTTGCAAACTATTAGAACCACTCTAGAAATCAGTCTGGCGATAACTCAGAAAATTGGATATAGTACTACCTGAAGACCCAGCTATTCCACTTCTGGGCATATACCCCAGAGACACTTTAATACACAACAAAGATATATGCACCACAATGTTCATAGCAGCTCTATTTATAATAGCCAGAAGCTGGAAAGAACCCAGATGTTCTTCAGAAGATGAATGGATACAAAAATTGTGGTACATATACACAATGGAATACTACTCAGCCCCCAGAAACAATGACTTAACCAAATTCTTAAGAAAATGGCTGCATCTAGAGAATATCATCCTGAGTAAGATAACCCAGTCACAAAAGAACAGACATAATATGCAGTCACTGATATTGGGATGCTAATCCCAGAGGCTTGCACTCCCCCAGAAACAACTCACAGACTGTATGAAGTCCTAGAAATAAAGAAAACAAAACAAAAAAAATATTTACAAAACAAGAAGACTTTGACTCTTTCCATGTTGCGTTTTGTTTTGCATGTACGTTACGCTCATTGTAACTATTATGTTTTCAATGCATACTGTCAAGCCTTTGAAAAAAATCAAGTACTGACTAAAATATATATATTCATATAGTTTTATGTAAAAATTATTTTAAATTCTGAAAAAACAGTACTGACAAAAATGTATAATTTTAAGCAAAAATATTTAAAATCTGTACATTTATCTTTGTTTTGTAAAATAAAGTTGTTTATAAAAAAGAAATTATGGAAAAGATACCCTTCACAATATTCACAAACAATATGAAATACCTTGGTCTGACTTTAACTAAGCAAGTGAAGGACCTGTGTGACAAGAACTTTAAACTGATGAAGAAGGAAATCATGTAAGATATCAGAAAACAGAAAGATCTCCCATGCTCCTGAATTGGAAGGATCAACACTGTAAAAATGGCCATCTTACCAAAAGCAATCTACAGACTCAATGCAATCCCCATCAAAATTTCAACCCAGTTCTTCATAGAGTAGGAAATAGCAATGTACAATGTCATCCGGAATAATAAAAGAGCTAGAATAGTGAAATCTATCTTCAACAACAAGAAAACATCTTCAGAAATCATTATCCCTGACCTCAAGTTGTATTACAAGGCAATTGTGTCAAAAACTACATGGTGCTGGTATAGAGTTAGACACTTGGATCCATCAAGTAGAATAGAAGATCCATAAATGAGCCCTCACATGTATGGTCACCTGAGTTTTGACAAAGAAACTGTAAACATTCAATGGAAAAACGACAGCCTATTCAACAAATGGTGTTGGTCCAACTGGCACACAGCAGACAGAAGAATGAAAGTAGACTCTTTCCTATCCTCTTGTACAAAGCTCAAGTGCTAGTGGATCAAAGATCTTCACATTAAACTAGGTACACTGAAACTATTAGATGAGAAAGTAGGTAAAACCTTAGAACACTTAGTAATAGGAGAAAATTTCCTCAACAGAACACAAATGGCTTGTGCTCTAAGGTCAAATATGGACAAATGAGACTTAATGAGATTGCAAAGTTTCTGTAAGGCTAAGGACACTGTCAAGACAACAAAATGACAACCAAAGGATTTGGAGAAGATATTTCCCAACCCCACATCAGATAGAGGCCTAATATCCAAGGCATACAAAGAACTCAAGAAGTTAGACATCAGAGAATCAAATAACCTTATTAAAAATGGTATACACAACTCAACAATAAGTTCTCAATTGAGGAATATCAAATGGCTGAGAAGCAATTAAGGACCATCTCCACATCCTTAGTCATCAGGTAAATGCAAATCAAAACATTCCTGAGATTCCATCTCACACCAGTCAGAATGGCTAAGTTCAAAAATTCAGATGACAGCAGATGCTGCTGAGGATGTGGAGAAAGAGTAACACTTCTCCACTGTAGGTGTGGTTGTAAACTAGTACAATCATTCTGCAAATCACTTTGGCAGTTCCTTAGAAAATTGTACATAGTACTACCTATAGACCCAGTTTTTTTACTTCTGAGCTTATACTCCAGAGAAGCTCCAACATACAACAAAGACATATGCACCACAATGTTCATAGCAGAACATATAATAGCCAGAAGCTGGAAAGAACCAGATGTCCTTCAGTAGATGAATGGATACAAACATTATGCTATATTTACACAATGGAGTACTACTCAGCTATCAGAAGCAATGACTTTATGAAATTCTTAAGAAAATGGATACATCTAGGGAATATCATCCTGAGCAAGGTTACACAGTCACAAAAGAACAGAAATAATATGCAATCACTGATTACTGGATACTAAGCCTAGAAAGCTCTGAACACCCCAAAAAGAACTTACAAGGTACATAAAGTTCCAAAAAAAAAAAAAAAAAAAAGAAAGGCAAAAAAAAAAAAAGAGTGACAAATCATTATGGTTAAACTTTATACACCAAGAAAACTTTGAGTATTTCCAGGTTACATCTTTTTTTACATGTACTTTATGCTCATTGTTACTAGTATTATTTTAAGGCATGGTATTAAACCTTTAAAAAAATCAAGTACTGACAAAAATGAATTCAGATACTTTTTTGCTTATATGCTCTTAAAATCTGTATTTTTATCTTTGTTTCTTAAAATAAAGTTTTTCAATAAAAAAGAAGTTCAAAAGTATTCATTTCTTAGGAAAGTTATTATATAAGCCCAATGGGACCATGGACAATATATGTTAGAAAAAAATGGGTTCAGAGCTAAACAAAAAATTCTCAACTGAGGAGCATCAATTGGCTAAAAAGCACCTAAATTAATGCTCAACATCCCTTGTCATTAGGCAAATGCAACTCAAAGCAAGCCTGAGATTTCTCATACCAATCAGAATGGTTAAGATCAAAATCTCAGGTGACAGCAGATGCTGGCATGGATATGGAAAAAGATGAATAGTCCT
This sequence comes from Micromys minutus, assembly GCF_963924665.1. Classification (NCBI taxonomy): domain Eukaryota; kingdom Metazoa; phylum Chordata; class Mammalia; order Rodentia; family Muridae; genus Micromys; species Micromys minutus. The sequence continues at coordinate 58,265,579 of NC_137982.1, forward strand.
TAATTGCTGGTGGAACTGTAAACTGGTACAACCACTCTGGAAATAAGCCTGGCTGTTCGTCAGAAAATTTAACATATTACTACCTGAGGACCCAGCCATACCACTTTTAGGCATATACCCAAAAGAAGCTCCAACATCTAACAAGGACATATGCACAATTATGTTCCTACAAATCATATTTATAGTAGCTAGAAGCTGGAAAGAACCCAGATGTCTTGCAACACAAGAATGAATATATCAGCTATCAAAACAATGACTTCATGAAATTCCTAGCAAATGGATGGAACTTGAAGCTATTATCCTGAGTGAAGTAACCAAGTCACAAAAAAAAAAAAAAAAAAATCACTCATAGTATGTACTCACTTATAAGTGGATACTAGCCCCCAAAAGCTTGGAATACCCAACGAAACCATCGAACTTATGAAGCTCAAAGAGCAGGAAGGCCAGAAAGTGGATGCCTTGGTCTTTCTTAGAAGGAAGAACAAAATATTTATGGGAGTAAATCAAGGGACAAATAGAGGAGCAGGGATTGAAAAAAAGATCATCCAGAGAAGATTGCCTCACTTCAAGATACAACCCATATGTGCCCAATAAACCCCAGCCCTATTGCTGATGCCATGTAGTGCTTACTGGCAGGAACCTGTTATGGATGTCTTATCAGAGACTCTCCCAGAGCTATACTGATACAGGGGAGGATGCTTACAGCTAACCATCAGACTGAACTCAAGGACTCTAATGAAAGAGGTAAAGAAAATAATGAAGGAGCTGAAAGGCTCTGCCATCCTATGGGACAAACAAAATTATGAACTATGCAAGCCCACCACAGCTCCCAGGGACTAAAACACCAGTCAATTAGTTTGCAAGGAAATACCCATGGGCCTGAGGTACTTATGCAGCAATGGATAGTATTTTATGATATCAGTAGGAGAAGAGGCCTTTAGTTCAGCAAAGGCTCATTTTCCCAGTGTAGGGGAACACCAAGGTGTTGAGGTGGGAAAGGGTGGCTGGATGAGGGAGCACCTTCATGAAGGCAATGGGAAGGGGAGTGGAATAGGATTGTGGGATAGGGACAATATATGAAATTCAAATGCAGATAATTTCCAATTAAAAATATGGGAAAAACGACAGCTTCCAATAGATAGGAACAGCTTCTATTTTTGAGATGGGCTACCCACCCATCTCAAAATTGTTAACCAAAAAATGTTCCTGTCCGTAGGAAAGAGAATAACAAAAATCGAAAAAGTTTGAAGGAAAAGCAATCCAGAGACTGCCTCACCTAGGGATCCATTCTATCTGAATTTATACTGCCCCCCCAATTATTGCTGATGACAAGAAAGACTTGATGATAAGAGCCTGGTATAGCTTTCTCCTGAGATGTCCTACCTTAATAATACAGATGCAAATACACACACTCAATTTTCCTATCCATCAGTTTGAACACAGGGACCCCAGTGGAAATGCTATAAGGTCTGAAAGAGCTGAAGAGACTTGCAACCTCAGAGGAAGAATGTTATCAAATATAGGGACCAACCACAGATCCCAGAGACCAAACACCAACCAAAGAGTACATATACATGGAGAGAAACATGTCTCCAGATACATATGTAGCAGAGGATGCTTTATTTGACATCAAATGGAGGGGAGGTACTTGGTCATGTGGAGGCTTGATGCTCCAGTGAAAGGAAATGCTAGAATGGTAAGGCAGGAGGTAAGTGGAGGAGCATCCTCATAGAAGAAAAGAGGAGACGGGAGAGCAGGGATGAAAAAGAATGTTTTGGAAGGGTTACCTTGAAGCAGAATATGATTTTAAATGTAAACGAATAATATCATCAATAAAACAAACAAACATGCTAATAAATAGATAAATAGTAAAAACTCAGCCCTCTGAACTAGAATGAAGATCCAACTCAATATGGATTTGGCTGAACTGTAGACATGTTTTTTTTTTTTTTTTTTGTTTTTTTTTTTTTTCAGTGAGAAATATTTTGTTGCTCAATATAAGGTAATTAGCATTTCTTACTTTGAATGAGTAATTCTAAATGTTAAATCAACAACACAAGGCATTTTTGAAATACATTTAAATTTACATACAATCTTAACACTTGTAAATGTCCTTTTATTGCAGCATAAAAAAAAAAAGAAAAAAAAAAGAAAAACAACTTGAGCTTCCTGTGAGCTTTATTTTCAAGCAAAGTGACTGTGAAATAAATAAAGTACCAAAAAAAAAAAAAATTCAACCCCAAATTCCATAAGCTGACATTGTTTAAACCATTAAATCTCTGGATTCAAACTTTGAAAGTCTTTATGGAACTAATTATTGGAATTTATAACTGAAATAGAAGCTAAAGGAATAGATGTGTGAATGCAACAAATTTCATGTCTACTTAAGTTACTCTCATGTACTCATCTTCTCTTTTCTAAAGTATTTTATTCTTTCATATCTATCAGTGGCTAGCTATGAATATTATCCTAACCGAATACTACTAGAGACTATGTAGGCACAGCTAATGAGGTAACTGCCTTTATGTATCTCAAATCTTTCTGCATCCTTGCTTCTGTAATGAATAAAGAATAAAATTACATAGCTCATTTGTTCAAACACAATAAAAGTCTACTTTAAATTTCTTTTATAAGTACATTAATTATATGTATTGATTCTGTCTCTATGAATTATAATTTTACTGCCAGGAGGAACCATTGAGAAGTTAAGAAAGGTTGGAAAATAAGCTGTTTTGTGTTTGTATCAAGGGATTACACTATCCATCTCAATTTCTTTTGTCCTAAAATAGGTGTAACAATGATGCTAATTAAGTTAGTTAACAAATGTAAATTAATAAAATATCAACCTTTTCTAAACTTGTTGCAATATTCTCTGGAGGAAATTCACAATCTGGAATCTAATTAAACATTGATGAATAACACAAAAGAGTGAAGGCAGAGTCTTATCAGATTGAAATCTCAACAGTGTGAAAATAAAATGTCATCTACATGAATTCACATACCACTGATAAGCATAGAATCATCACAGGTAGGTCTCCTAATGAGTATATTTAAATAATTCATGAAAATACAGATACCTTCATTGCAAAAAAGTATTAAATAACCTGGAAATTAATTTTAAACAGGTCTACCAGTTAAATCTAATTTTTAACCTAGTGTACAAAAATATTTTCTTTTAAAATTGCATGAATTTACATGACATCATTTTTTGTCAGTGCCATATTAGATCTTCCTATTATTCTTTTAGCTAGAATTTATAGGTAGTTTTTCTTTTAAAATCAATTTAAAAGTTTAAATTGTATTTATTTAATACAATGATGATATTTAAAACAGGAATATTAATGTATATTAAATCAGAACACATGGATCGTATATTACATTTAACTCTAGGAATAAGTGTTCAGTCATCAACATATTCCAATTGCTAAACCACAAACATAAACACAGACAATCTCTAGCATACACATGTAAATAAAATAATTTAAGAAATTGAACCCTATATATGTCAGAAACATTCCTTATGTCTGCTATCATCATTCTACTGAAAACTCTTACACTGTATATACTGATCTGTTGTTTCTTATTTTGTATATATGTATATAATCTCATGGCGTTGCATAGTGTTCACAAGTGCATGTGGATGTTTGTATAGTGTAGGAATATGATATAGTTTTAATTTGTATATTAAACTTTTGAATGAACATAGAGTTCAGTATTTCTTTTAGAGTAACTGTCATTTTGTTTCATGGAATCCTCTTTGAACATGGGTACCTTCATTTCCAACATAGCACAATTACATGTTGAAATTTTACTTTTAGGCGATTCATATTTTCCATTTAGATGAAGTTTATGATGTGATTATAAAATTTCTGACAAAACATTGACACTAAGTGCTGGGTACATTTAAAACTCATTTGAATTTTGGGTAAAACTTTAACACTAAACATTTTCAGAATACTTTTTATTAATTAATGTATAATATTTGCAATAGTTCTAAAATTATTATTTCTTTATTAAGACAATAATGTGATTTTTGTGCAAAATAGAATGCCTTTTTATTCATTGTCTTGTGGCTTAAACTGGCACTAGTTTCATTTTTTGAACCTGCACCTAGAGTTTGTTTCAATCAGAATAGTTAATAATAGTAATAATAGATAAATGGTAAAATTAATAAAAAGGTTTGCTGAACTGTATGTGTTATACACATGATGTGGGTCAATTAAATTGGACACTTTTTTAAGAATTCCTTTTTTAATTATCTTAGGCTGGTTTTGAATATAAACAACTATAAAAATATTATTGTAGTGCATAATGATATTCAAACAAGTAAAAATAACTAATCAGACATTATTTCAGTCATTTGAAAACAGTAAAACAAAGAAGAATGGAGGTTGGAAACTGTTCAGTCACTGATTTTCTTTTCTTGGGAATTACTGATAATCCTGCGATCAAGATGATTCTATTTACCACTTTTCTAATTGTTTATCTTATTATTCTTATTGAAAATTTTGGAATGATCATTTTGATCAGAATGAATCCTCAGCTTCACATCCCAATGTACTTTTTTCTCAGTCACCTCTCTTTCTCTGATGTCTGCTATTCCACTGCAGTTGGACCAAAGATGTTATTGGACCTGGTTGCCAAGAGCAGCAATTCAATTACTTTTCTTGGCTGTGTTCTTCAGTTCTTCATCTTCTGCATCTTTACCGATGTGGAGTGTATGCTTCTGGCAATGATGGCATTTGATCGGTACAAGGCTATCAGCAACCCTTTGCTATATGCAGTAAATATGTCCAGCAAAGTGTGTTACCAACTTCTGGCTGTGGTTTATGTAGTTGGTATTGTAGATGCTGTGATACACACAACATTGACATTCCGCTTGTGTTTCTGTGGGTCCAATGAGATCAACCATTTCTTCTGTGATTTACCTCCACTTTACCTGCTCTCCTGCTCTGACATACAAGTCAATGAACTGGCATTATTTACAGTTTTTGGATTCATTGAACTGAGCACCATCTCAGGAGTTCTTGTCTCTTACTGCTATATCATTTTATCAGTCCTGAAGATCCATTCTGCTGAGGGGAGGTTCAAAGCTTTTTCTACTTGCACATCCCATTTAACTGCAGTTGCAATTTTTCAGGGAACAATGTTATTCATGTATTTCCGACCAAGTTCTTCTTATTCTCTGGATCAAGACAAAATGACCTCACTGTTTTACACCCTGGTGATTCCTATGTTGAACCCTCTGATTTATAGCATGAGAAACAAAGATGTGAAAGAGGCCCTGCAAAAACTGAAAACAAAAACTTGGTTTTAACCAATTTCATCACATGTATGTATCTCACTTATTTAAAATTGATGGGTTTGTTTTATCAAAAATTATACTAGTGACACAGAAAATTAATTTTGATTTTAATTTAAGAATTTCTTTTTGTTTGTTCTAACATGTTACTGAAATTAGTTGAAGCATATCTTTAGATTTGTATTTTTATATAACTCATATTAACATGTTTTTCTTAACTAATTTTTCAATTATTTCTATAATATCAACTTAATCTAATTATTATTTTACTTTGTGTTTATAATAATGTTTTAAGAAATGTTTATTAATATTTTTACATATTTTTGTCCTATATTTTATAGTAACTTTAATGTTTTATTTCTTGTTGAATTTACATACTTCTGAAAATTATACACTGAAAATGTACACTCAACATTTTTATAACCAGCTGTGTTCTGAACTAAATGAAGTCTGTATGATTATTTAGTATGGATGTTTTAAAATAATGTGTAAAATCAAGGTGTAGTTTGAGAGTAATTCCAGAACTAAACTGATGCAGGATGAGATGGAGGAATTAAATATTTACATATACAAACCTAGAGATTAAACTTAGATAGGCAGTGAAATAAAGAAACCTTGTCATTTTAAAACCAACAAAGTCCTACAAGGCAGGCTGCATAGTACTGCCTATCTATCTATTTATCTATCTATCTATCTATCTATCTATCTATCTATCTATCTATCTGTCTGTCTATCTATCTATCTATCATCTATCTATCATCTCTCTCTATATAGATATAGATATAGATATAGATATAAATGTATGTATATATATACATACATATATATATGGCTCAGTATTTATAAATATTACTTATTCTAATATTTTTATGGCTGACAATTTGGCCCTTGACTACTAATTTGAATGATTTTCCCTGTGAAAGGCTATTTCTTCCACTCTCAAAATCCTTCAATTGTATGTGATTTCTTGTTTGATTTTTGTTTTGTGCAGGCAGTGCCAGTTTTAGGTCATGTGGGCTTTTCCCATTCACTTTAGCATGTCTAGTTTTGTTGTTCTTGTTCAACTTATATTTAGGCAGTTTTGCAAGTAAAACTTCATGGACATAGTCAGACTATACTCATATAGTCAAGTATAAAACAATTAATTCAAAAGTGGTCCCAAGTGTAAAAGAATGCTAATAAGAATAATTAGATACTTTGGAGGAAGCGATGGAATAAGGGAAAATGTGATTATAATATCAAAATTACAAGAAGTATTCATCTTGATAATTTCATAGAATGCTTAATTGGTTTGTGTTAAATTATTGAAAAATGTATCAAGTGTTAAACACGACCCTGGCATAGTGACTCAATATGATGAAATTTCTGACCATTAACTACTTCATGATTTCTTCCAAGAAGCTTTGCTTTCTTTCTCTAACTTATTCATACTTTGTTAAATATCAGTATCTACTGTTTATAAGGACTCCTTAAGTATTGTGTAATGTTTTGTTTCTTGGCTAAGTACATCTCATGTTTCAATATGCATATTTTAATCAGAATTCAGCCATTCAAAGCAATAATATGTTGGGCACAAAATGTGTAAAAAAGAAGAAATAAAATATAATAAGATGCTAGCTAACATAACATTACTTGAGAATGTACTAGATGTCAATAAAATTAAACAAAAGTTTGTCACACATGCATACACATACAACATGCACAACACATACACAAAAATATTTCTTATTAAAAAGCTTATAAGATTATAATGTTACACCAAAGTCAGGGGATACCCACAGAGTAGGGATCACCCTCCCCACTCTTTCAAAAGTAAAGGAGAAGCGGAGAAGTTACTCTCTGTGAGAGTGAACAAGAAGGGGCAACATTTTGAATATTAAGTGATTGCTTACAAGAATATAGAAAGAAGTGAAGCAAATTCTGCACAATGTTTCAGTATGTAAATTGATATGGCTGTATAAATGCATGAGGGCTGCTCACAATGTGGAAAAAATAATAACTCTGCAGCCCTTGAATCTCAACACTGGCTATGCTCTAAAAAAATGAACTTAATATCTACAAGGGCTACTTGCACCACCGCAGTTCATTATGTAATTATACATGCATCAAAATATGGAATCAACCTCTGTCTATCTATTATAGATGAACAGATAGAGACAATCAGGCATCTATATATACTAACTAGAAGAAAGTAATGTTCAAATCTGACCTCTGTGGGGACTCATTTCACAGATAGTAAAAGGAACACTGAACATTACACATTGATCCTGAGTTAGTAGACCCAGCTCTGTGACACTCACCTATAAAGTGGGTCAACATTAGAGCTCTTCCCCATTTACCTGGGGCTCAGAGATACTAGCTTCAACTTTTAATGTAAATGTCACCCCTCAAATGGTGTAAAAAGGGACTCTAACATCTCACATGATGTTGAAGCCTGAAATATTCCATAATGTCACTGTCCCTGTCTGTCCATACCATTAATAGCACTTATGATAAACACCTTATTCTTCAATACTCCATCCCAGCTTTGCCTTAAATCACTTAACTCCGTTCAATGTCTAACAATGACATACTATTAAGATTTTTATAAAAAAGAAATAATAATTTTTCATTTATAACCATATAGATGAACAAAGAAGACATATTAAGTGAAATAAGTGGCACACATGAACACACACAAAGGCAAGTACACTATGATTTCTTCTTTATATGAAATCTGAAGACAAAAACCACAAAAGCTGAATGTTTTTTATTTAATTGAACAACTTTATTTTAAAAAAGATAAATGAACAGATTTTAAGCATTTTTGGATAAAAGTATACTAATACATTTTTGTCAGTACTTGATTATTTTAAAGGTTTGATAGTATGCATTAAAATCTTACTAGTTACAATGAGCATAAAGTACATGTAAAACAGGATCTTACCTGGAACTTGTCAAAGTTTTCTTGGTGTGTAAGGATTAAATATAATTGTTTTTTCATTTCTAGTTTTTCTTTTCTTGAACTTCATATAGTCTGTGAGTTGATTCTGGGGTGTCCAGATCTTTCTGGGGTTAGTATCCAATTATCAGTGACAGTATATTATGTCTGTTCTTTTGTGACTGGGTTATCTCACTCAAGGTGATATTCTCTAGATACATCCATTTTCTTAAGAATTTCATAAAGTCATTATTTCTGATAGCTGAGTAGTACTCTATTGTGTATATATACCATAATTTTTGTATCCATTCATCTACTGAAGGATATATGGGTTCTTTCAAGCTTCTGGCTATTATAAATAGAGCTGCTATGAACATTGTGGTGCATGAGCCTTTGTTGTATGCTGGAGCATCTCTGGGGTAAATGCCCAGAAGTGGAATAACTGGGTCTTCAGGTAGTACTGTGTCCACTTTTTGAGGAATCGCCAGACTGATTTCCAGAGTGGTTGTACCAGTTTACAACCCCCAATACAGTGGAGAAGTGTTCCTTTTCCTACACAACTTTGCCAGGATCTTCTATCATCTGAATTTTTGATCTTGGCCTATCTGACTGGTGTGAGGTTGAATCTCAGGTTTGTTTTGATTTCCATTTCCCTGATGGCTAATGATGTCAAGCACTTCCTTAGATGCTTCTCCACCATTCGATATTCGTTAATTGAGAACTTTTTGTTTAGCACTGTGCCCCATTTTTAATAGGGTTGTTTGATTCTTTGGTGTCTAACTTCTTGAGTTATTTGTATACCTTTGACATTAGGCCTCTATCAGAGGGGTTGGTATGTAAGTATATATTTGGGGTTGGTAAAGTTTTTTTTCCCAACCTGTAGCCTGACTTTTGTTTTCTTGGCAGTGTTCTTACCCTTAGAGAAACTTTGCAATCTCATTAAGTCCCATTTGTCCATATTTGACCTTAGAGCACAAGCCATTTCTGTTTTGTTCAGGAAATTTTCTCCTGTGCCTATGTTCTCTAAAGTTTTTTCTTACCTTCTTTTCTAAAATAACCTGGTTTAATGTGGAGATCTTTGATCCACTTGCATTTGATCGTTGTACAAGAAGATGAGAAAGGGTCTATTTTCATTCTTCTGCATGCTGAGTACCAGTTGGACCAACACCATTTGTTGAAGAGGCTATCATTTTTTTCATTGAATGTTTACAGCTCCTTTGAAGAAAATAGGGAGACCCTATATGAGAGAGCTCATTTCTGGATCTTCTATTCTATTCCATTGTTCCACGTGCCTATCTCTGTACCAGTACCATGCAGTTTTTAACACAATTGCCTTGTAATATAGCTTGAGATCAGGGATGGTGTTTCCCCCAGATGTTTTCTTGATGTTGAGGATGGATTTCGCTATTCTAGTTTTTTTGTTATTCCAGATGAAATTGTATATTGCTATTTCCAACTCAATGAAGAGTTGGGGTGGAATTTTGATGGGGATTGCAATGAATCTGTAGATTGCTTTTTGTAAGATAGCCATTTTTAAAATGTTGATCCTTCCAAACAATGAGCATGGGAGGTCTTTCCATTTTCTGAGATCTTCCTCAATTTCCTTTTTTAGAGGTTTGAAGTTTTTGTCATACAGGTCCTTCACTTTCTTAGAGTCACACCAAGTAATTTCATAGTTTTTGTGACTATTGTGAAGGATACCTTTCCCCTAATTTCTTTCTCCACGTTTGTCCTTTGGATATAGGAAGGCTACTGATTTGTTTGAGTTAATTTTATATCCAGCCACTTTGCTGAACTTGTTTATCAGCTGTAGGAGTTCTCTGGTGGAATTTGTGGGGTCAGTTATGTACACTATCACATCATCAGCAAAGAGTGATGTTTTTACTTCTTCATTTCCAATTTGTATCTCTTTGATTTCCTTCTGCTGTCTAATTGCTCCAGCCAGCACTTCCAGTACTATGTTGTATAAGTAGGTGGAGAATGGGCAGCCTTTTCGAGTCCCTGATTTTACTGGGATTGCTTCAAGTTTCCCACCATTAAGTTTGATGTTGACTGTTGGTTTGCTGCATATTGCTTTTATTATGTTTAGTTATGGGCATTGGATTTCTGTTCTTTCCCAGACTTTTAACATGAAGTGGTGTTGAATTTTGTCAAATGCTTTATCAGCATCTAGTGAGGTGACCGTGTGGTTTTGTTCTTTGAGTTTGTTTATATGGTTAATCACACTGATGAATTTCCTTATATTAAGCCATCCCTGCATCCCAGGGATAAAGCCTACTTAATCATGGTGAATGATCATTTTGATGTGTTCCTGGATTTGGTTTGCAAGGATTTTGTAGAGTATTTTTGCATCAATCTTCATAAGTGAGATTGGTATGAAGTTCTCTTTCCTTGTAGGGTCTTTGTGTGGTTTAAGAATGAGGGTTATTGTAGCCTCAAAAAGTGGGTTAGGTAGTGTTCCCTCGGATTCTATTTTGTAGAATAGTTTGGAGAGTATCGGTATTATGTCGTCAGTCAGTGTCTGATAAAATTCTGCACTGAACCCATCTCGACCTTGGCTTTTTCTTGTTGGGAGATTTTTGATGACTGCTTCTGTTTCTTTAAGTGTTATGCGATTATTTAGATGGTTTACCTGGTCCTGCTTTAACTTTAGTATCTGGTATCTGGCTAGGAATTCATCTATTTCCTCCAGATTTTTTTTTTAAGTAGAAAGATCTACTTTATTTTTTTTAACATCTTTATTTTACAAAACAAAGATAAATGTACAGATTCCCTTTCCATGACCTGTCCTTTGATGAGAGTAGGGTGTTGAGGTCTCCCACTTTTATTGTGTGAGTGCAATGTTTTCTTTGAGCTTCAGTAGGGTTTCTTTTATAAATATTGTTGCTTTGTATTTGGAGCATATATGTTAAGGATTGAGAGTTTCTCCTGACAAATTTTACCTGTAATGAGTTGAAATTGTCCTTCCTTATCTTTCTTGATAGCTTTTTGTCGAAAATCTACTTTATTTGATATTAGAATGCTCACTCCATCTTGTTTCTTGGGACTGTTTCCTTGGAAGATTTTTTTTTTCCCATCCTTTTACTCTAAGATAGTATTTGTGTTTGTCTTTGACAAGAGTTTCTTTTATGCAGCAAAATGCTTCATTCTGTTTATGTATCAAGTCTGATAGCCCATATCTTTTTTTTTTTTTTTTTTGAGCAATTGAGTCCACTTATGTTAACAGATGTTAAGGAATAGTCATTGCTGTTTCCTGCTATTTTTGCTTTTAGAGGTAGAATTGTGCCTGTGTGTCCTTCTTTTTTTTTTTTTTTTTTTTTTTTTTTTTTTTTTTTTTTTTTTTTTTTTTTTTGCTTATCTTCTTATTTTTTCTAGGATGTAGTTTCCCTCCTTGTATTGGGTTTTCCACCTATAATTTATTGTAGTTCTGGATTTGTGGCCCGATATTGGGTAAATTTAGTTTTGTCTTGTATTATCTTCTTCTCTTCATCTATGGTGATTGAGAGTTTTGCTGGGTATAGTAGCTTGGTCTGACACTTGTGTTCTCTTAGGCTCTGCATGATATCTCTCTAGGATATTCTAGCTTTCATAGTCTCTGTTGAGAAGTCGAGGGTGATTCTCAATGGTCTGCCTTTACATGTTACATGACCTTTTTCCTTTACTTCTTTTAGTATTCTTTCTTTGCTTTGGACACTTGGCGTTTTAACTATTATTTGTTTGGAGGAATTTCTGTTCTGGTTCACTCTTTTTGGAGTTCTTTAGGCTTCTTTTATGCTCATGGTCATCTCATTCTTAAGGGTAGGAAAGTCTTCTTCTATGATTTTTTTGAAGATATTTATTGTGCCTCCATGTCCAGGAGTGTTGGCTGAAGGATTTGATTTTCAAATATACACAAGTATATATGTGTGCCTGAATTATCCTCTTCACAATTTTAAGTATATAAAACATCAAGTTTTTACAACATATATATATATATATATATATATATATATATATATAATTTTAATCTGACTGTGAAATAGTTAATTTTAAATTAATAATCAAAATTCACTAACCTATGTTCTTAGTAACATTGAAATCCTGTCATCTATCTTGAAAATGCTACATAAATTTGTATAATAGGTTCAGTGAATGTTATGAACAAACTAAAAATCTAACCAGAGCTTGGTTGCTTAAACTCATTTTATTTGTTATACCACCCTTTTTTCCATGTGAAAGCAGATCTGGATTGGATTTCCCTGGCAGAGAAATCGTTTCCTCTTCTTCCTATCATGCTTTTTTTCTTTTTGTTCTTTCCTTTCTTTTAACATTTTTATTATGTTTATATTTTGACTAATCCTTTTTTATTGGATATTCTTTGTATGTACATTTTAGATGTTATCCCTTTTCCCCAATCCCATCCCCCACTTCCCCTATCATTGCCTCCATGAAGGTGCTCCCTCTCCCAACCACCCTGTACCACCTCATTACATTGTTGTTCCCCTACACTGTAAAAAGGAGCCTTCAATGTATACTTGTTGACCTAAGAACAATGTTGGAGCAGGAACCAAACAAGTTCCTTAGAATATTGCCCATTATATGTCATATATTTTGCTGCCTAAATATATGAGCATTTTTTCTTAATCTGAGTAGGCATGAGTTATATGTGCTTACAATCAATTTTCACCTAAATCCAACTCTACATTATTAAAATACATTGCAACTCTAATGTTTAATGTTATTTCCAACCTAGTAAAATAAAATTCTTCATGTCTCTCCAAAAGAATAAATAAAAAGTATCTTAAAACCACTGCCTATCATTGAACAGTGGTGCCACATATTTATAATCCCAGCACTTGGGTGACAGAGTTAGGTAGATTCCTAAGTTTAAAGCCAGCCCTGTTTTCAAAGAAAGAAAGAGAATGAAAGAGAGAGACAGGCAGAGAGAGTGCAAGAGTGAGAGCAAGAGAGGGAGAGAGAAAGGGAGGGAGGGTAAGGGAGGAATAAAGGAAGGAAAAAAATAAAGAGGAAAAGAAAAAAGAAATGGAAGAGAGAAGGATAGCAGGAGATAAGGGAGAGGGAGGAAGGAAGAAAAGATTAAAACACACACACACACACACACACACACACACACACACACACACACACACACACATTGGTTTTCTTAGGTTTCTAGAAGTCCATGCTCTGGTATGGTGGATCTACAAAATAGTAGTGAAGCCTTTACATTCTTTATAGAGTAATTCCGAAGGAATCATGGTTTAGACAAGTTTCTGTATGAGTTTTCATACCCTTAACATTTTTGAGTCCATCCATCTTTGTCCACACCTTGACTGAAAGGCTTGTTAATTCATGAATTACAGTTAATATCTTTATATCAGGACTAACGAACAAATATATGAGAGTAGAAGATAACATCCTTGATAAATTGTTGTTTCATAATAAAAATCTCCAGCAATTTGTTCTTTCTCAATATAGGACAGGAAAATTGTAATCTCTGCAAAATAGAGAGTACTAGTCCACCAGTCATTGAAGCAGCACCTTCTGTGTCATAATCCTCTTACTTTTGGATATTGATATAAATTATTTGCTCTGAATAAACTTTCTAAGTATACATTTTGTATTAATATTTTCTACCAAGTTAACCAACATGGCACAAAGCTTCATATGAAACAGTAATTAGTGACTATTTAGAGCATTAGATGAATTTGTATTTTTAGTTGAAGTATGAACTACATAGAAATTAGCTTTGTTCAAGATGATGAGCAAAAGTATTATAAATTTATGTGATTGTAAGCATTAAATGCATTAAAGAATCATTTGAAACTGCATTGTGTAGAATTATTTGAAAATATTTATGATGTAATAATATGACTTAAGCATAGGAAAATGATTAGATTTGCATATGCATCAAAATCCTTGTTTAAACCAGAAACATTAAATGGAACATTCATCAATTCTCTGGTTTTAAGTATCTATCAATTATATTATAAATACCAGTGTCCAGTGATAAAGTTAAAATATAATTATCAGTTAATACCATAAACCAAGTACTTGTACTTGTTACTAGAGTACCTAAGTAAAAAAATAAAAAGAATTGTTTAGTTACAAATAATACTTGTATACTTCATTATCTTAATATAAGCGTTGAATTTAATGAAATTTTATGTACTGTATTTTTATCTATGCATTATTATTGTGATACCCCAAAACTATAATATTGAGAATTTTTAAAAACATGTACATTTCTGTGTTTTTTTAAAAAATGTGTTGTTTTGTATCTTTTATTATTCTAAAGTAGAGATATCAATTATGCTAATCTAATTAAGCCATACAGTACAAGTAACAACTTATAATTTCAACACCGTTGAAGATGTCTATTATCTCATGGGAAAAGAATCATCAAGTAATCTAATTAAGAATCGATGAATAAAAGAGTGTATAAAAGGTAGAAATTTATTATACTTAAGTCACAATAGTCAGAGTAAAAAAAATATTATCCACAAAATTGATGTGTCACTGCTGAGAACAGAAAGATTCATCTCAGGTATGTTCGTTTCTTTCTTCCTTCTTTTTTCTTTATCATTTATTTAGTAATTATTTTTATGTTTAAATAAAGCATCTTATTTGAAAAATTAGGAATTATTGTTTAATATGTAAGTGAACAACTCATGCAATTGAACATTAATTACAATATAATGGGCAATGACTTTTCTTGCTAATATTATGAGATTGAATTAATTTACCTGTTATTTGCATGAACAGTTTAAAGAGACCTTATTTATTCATATTTTATTCAGAAGCCATCAGTACATCTTTATGTTTCAAATTATTCTACATTAATAATGTACATGTAAATTTGTTTTAATAAATGATAATACAGTTAACCACCCAGATGTTCTTATGTACAGTAATTACACTATGTATGGAATAAATACTATATTTATGTCTAGAAAAAGTTTAAATCACATTTTTATCTACATTCCAATATTTAGACATCAAAAACAAATATACTTAAAAGAGACCCGTGACATACATATAAGCACATATGAGTATAAATATAAAAAGAACTAGCCATGTGTAATATTTTTATATTTTAAAACAACTGTAAGCTAAGAACACATAAGAAGCCATTGTACTTGGGGCGATCTGTTGTTCTCTACTGCTTGATGCCATGTCTTCGTGCTTTCCAAAGGTTCTCTCACATATGATTTGAAATCCAGAAAATTTAACACATGGTTTCTAAAAACTCTGATAAAGGAGTGAAGAAAATTTCTTCAAATTATATATATATATATATATATATATATATATATATATATATATATATATATATATATATATTTAAATAATGCCATGAGAATAATTTTCTACTTATTAATGTGTGCACAACCAGATTAATAGTGTTTGAACTCTGTTGTAAGAATGAAATGTGTTCTTTTGATCAAACAAGTGGATTTTACAGCCATATATCTTTTGATTTTCTGTTCTATGTTTTGGTATCTCTTAGAATCTGGGTTCATATTTAATTTATTCAAATATATCCCCTAATTGTAGGTAAATTTTGTCAAGATAAATCATTTACATAATTAACTATATACAATTTAGAAACTAATATAAAAACTTATATTAAACATTTTATAATAATATATCTTTGAAGGAAATATTTGTCTATGCTCTTTTCAAAAGATAAACAATTTATAGAAAAATTATATATCATGATGATGTTTGGGATATAAGAAAACAATCTCTAAATTTCCTCTTGATTATTTGAAAACAGTTTATAAATCAAAGAAGAATGGATGTTTTGAACTGTTCAGCCTCCGAGTTTCTTCTCTTGGGAATTACCAATAACCCTGTGGTCAAGGTGATTTTTTTTACCACTTTTCTAATTGTTTATCTTACTATTCTTATTGAAAATCTTGGGATGATCATTTTGATAAGAATGAATCCTCAGCTTCACACACCGATGTACTTTTTCCTCAGCCACCTCTCTTTCTCTGATATCTGCTATTCCACTGCAGTTGGGCCCAAGTTGCTCATGGGCCTTATGAACAAGAGCAATTCAATTCCATTCATTGGCTGTGCTGTGCAGTTCTTTATCTTTTGCATTTTTACAGATGCTGAATGTGTGCTGCTGGCAGTCATGGCTTTTGACCGGTATAAAGCCATCAGCAACCCCTTGCTTTATGCAGTTGATATGTCTAGAGTGATGTGCTATCAGCTCCTGGCTATTGTTTATCTGGTTGGAATGGTAGATGCTTTGACACATACAATATTGACATTTCACTTGTGTTTCTGTCAATCGAAAGAAATCAACCATTTCTTCTGTGATGTCCCTCCTCTTCTATTACTTTCTTGCTCAGATACAGAGGTCAATGAACTACTCATATTCGCCCTATTTGGGTTTATTGAGCTCAGCACCATCTCAGGAGTCCTGGTCTCTTACTGTTACATCATCTCATCAGTATTGAAGATCCGCTCTGCTGAGGGCAGGTTCAAAGCTTTCTCCACCTGTACCTCTCATCTTACTGCTGTTGCAATTTTTCAGGGAACGATGCTCTTCATGTATTTCAGGCCAAGCTCTGCTTATTCCTTGGACCAAGACAAGATGACCTCATTATTCTATACCCTTGTGATCCCCATGCTCAACCCACTAATTTACAGCCTCAGGAATAAGGATGTTAAAGCAAGTGTAAAAAGGTCCTTGAAAATTGGAATTTCAATTTAAGTCAATATGTGTATATCACATATACATACCTATTTCAATATAAATACATAAGCTGATATTGGTTTCTTCAAATCATGTATTATGTAAATCTAAGGCTCAAGTGGCTTTTTATTACATTACATTTTAGTAGCTGCTTTGTAGAAATCATTTGTAGTTTTAATTTTTTCAGCATTTCATTATGTCTATATCTATATCTATCTATCTATCTATCTATCTATCTATCTATCTATCTATCATCTATCTATCTATCTATCTATCTATCTATCTATCTATCTATCTGTGTGTGTTTGTGCCATTTTCTTTATATTTTTTAGTACTATAAACTTACAGGCAGAGAAATTAAAAAGGATTGTATCTATGCACCCCCAAAGTACTATGATATATGCACCTTAACTTTGAGACCTATACTCTAAGAATGAAACAATAGAGTACTATAGATAAAATGATTAACTTTAGAGGCAGGAACTGGAACTATACATGCTGAGTTGGCCATATAAGTGCTATAAGTGAAGTTATAGAAGAGAAGAATCAGAGATGTGATAAGCAAACTGCAAAAAGCCTCTCTCATTTCTGGGAGAAGGTTTAGTATTTATATTGTACCTTTTGTTTTTGTTTTGTATTTTTTATAGTACTTTTAAAATTTTCATCTTGTAGTCAAAAAATCTGCTCAAATTTCGAGGGAATCTTTACTTACTTTTAATTATTTCATGTTGTATTTTGAGAACAAATAAAGCAGAATGATTTTGAGAATTTTAATAAAAGTTTGTCTGAGTAGGGTTAACTATAATTGAAATAAGTAAAGATTATTTGGGTCATCACACTATAAAATAATTATATTCATTGTGTGTATTGAATGTGAATTTTGTGCTGATTTGATAATAATATAATGTATACCTCTTAATATTATACTGTACTTCAAGAATTTGTATAAGATCAATTAGAAATAAAGCAAGAGAAAATAGAGAAATGCAAAGCAAGGAGCACCAGTGTTGTAAAATCTGTCCCCAACCCCAGACTCAAATTTCTCTACTTTGAATCTTTACTCAGCTTGTCAATCTCTTTTGCTTTTCCCAGTTCTCATTTTATCCCCACATCTCTAATAGCCCACTCTGCATGGCAATGCTCTATGTAAATTTTTCCATGTATTTTTAAACTTTCTCTCTCAGTGTAGACTCAAGTATTTCTGGCTCAAAATGATGGAACTGATGTTTATACTATAAAAACCACTCCATTACCCACATTTTGGATAACATAAAATAAAAAAAAAAATAGAAACAGGAAATCTCATTATAACTCTCATATAAAAAATCATTGTCACAAATAAAAACTTCAATGATAACCTGTACTTTGAGTATGCACTTTATGGCTTAAATATACATGAAATGGTTATAGTTTGTATAACAGTGACTATAAATAGAATAATTCTTAATTCCATAAAAATACGTTCAGGTAGGGTCTCATTGGACAAGTTATAGAAATATAAATAATTTAACGTATATATCTAATAATTGTGAACTGACTGAGACAAAAGTATTTTTAGTAATAACACATAAGGGTATTACACTGTGGTGTAGAGGGTGATTGGTGAGAAGGAGCAAGAGGAGGAATGGGAGCAGGGCAAAAGGGATAACATTTGAAATGTAAATATAGAGAATATCCAATAAAATAATAATAAGCAAAAGGATATTACACTGAAAATTTTGTGTCTAAAATAGACGTTAAAATTGCAAAGATCTTTATAACTCTAAATTTTAATTGCTAAAGTTCAAAGATAATTAAGTGGTAATGTGACTTATAAGAATCATGGTCTATTCAGGAATTTAAGAGGAATCCTGATTGAACTTTTTTTCTTTGTTTGGTTTTGTATGAACTGCACTGAGAATGGGAATCATGAGGCTTTAATCCATGTCCATTGTTTATGTCTATAACCAACCCATTCTTCCATTCTATACTTCTCTGCTTTTCATGTACACCAACAAGAGCAAGTAAGAGAAGGTAGAGCAAATGTGACAGAGCTGTAACACAGGTCCACACCATGTGCTTGTTTCTATTCTCAATATCTTCTTGTCTGATTTGTCACTGAAAACATGGATATTATTTATTTGGAGGTTAAATTTGGACACTTCCTTACAACAAATAAGCACAGAGTCAAATGATTGTTGTATGTAGTATATCCTATAATGTTAAATGTGTAAGTAGAGTTATCATTTTCACTTTAGAAGCAATTGCTTTTGAAGCCCGTAAATTCCTTTTGTTGTAATTATTCTCTGAATTAGGCATTCATTGTTCCATTTTGGACTGTGGTATTTAGCCTATCATTCTTCTTTGCTGAATATTATTCCCTTTTGTTAAAAAGTGGTCTTTATCTAGTTATTCACATGGCCCTTTACATCTCAGTGTTTGATTTCAGTATCATGTAATCACATACTAACCATGGAAAAGATTTAATAATGGAGCTATTATAATGATAAGGAACTTCTTTGAACAAAAATGTTTTAAATGTACATTTTAAGAATGTTTTTGCCAAAATAACACCTAGAATAAATTTTATGGTAGTCCTGTTGAAGTAATCTGACCATCAGTCTTTTCAATAATACTCAGTCTTAAGCACACACAATATAAAAATTAAATAACAAGTATAATACAGATAAAAAAATTTAATAACTCACAACAGTTCTGTGACTCTTCAAAACAGGGATCAAAATGAAAAGTAATGACAATGTGAATTTCATGTGTTTATTTGGATGGCTATGTCTATTACCTATAAGTCTCTATATATTGTCACTTGAGCTATTTCAATGAAAGACTGATTAAGAAAATTCATTAAAATGACTACACACTTACTTTATGAACCCTCCTTAAAAATAGCATTTCCTATTTATACTACCTAGGACTTTGTTTATATGTACACCAAGATGTATAAAAAGTTGATCATATTTCTAATACTTGGGGTTAAATAAATAACATTTGATACACATTTTATTAAGACATTGTTCACTAAGAAAAAAGAATGAACTGTCATCATATATAAAGATTTAGATTTCTGAAATTTTACTGAACAAAAGACCAGACTTTAGTCATAGAATATTTTTTTAAACGACTTTATTTTGCAAAACAAAGATACATGTAAAGATTTTAAACATTTTTTGCTTAAAATCATACATTTTTGTCAGTACTGTTTTTTCAGACATTAAAATAAATTTTACATAAAACCATGTGAATATGTTTTTTAGTCAGTGCTTGATTTTTTTCAAGGGCTTGACAGTATGCGTTGAAAACGTACTAGTTGCAATAAGCATAAAGTACATGCAAAACAAAACGCAACATGGAAATAGTCAAAGTCTTCTTGTTTTGTGAATATATGTATATTTTTTTGTTTTCTTTATTTCTTGGACTTCATACAGTCTGTGAGTTGTTTCTGGGGGAGTGCAAGCCTCTGGGGTTAGCATCCCACTATCAGTGACTGCATATTATGTCTGTTCTTTTGTGACTGGGTTATCTCACTCAGGATGATCTTCTCTAGATGCAGCCATTTTCTTAAGAATTTGGTTAAGTCATTGTTTCTGGTGGCTGAGTAGTATTCCATTGTGTATATGTACCACAATTTTTGTATCCATTTGTCTTCTGAAGGACATCTGGGTTCCTTCCAGCTTCTGGCTATTATAAATAGAGCCGCTATGAACATTGTGGTGCATATATCTTTGTTGTGTATTAAAGTGTTTCTGGAGTATATGCCCAGAAGTGGAATAGCTGGGTCTTCAGGTAGTACTATATCCAATTTTCTGAGGTATCGCCAGACAGATTTCCAGAGTGGTTGTATTAGCTTGCAACCCCACCAACAGTGGAGAAGTGTTCCTATTTCTCCGCAGCCTCGCCAGCATCTGCTGTCATCTGAGTTTTGGATCTTGGCCAATCTGACTGGTGTGAGGTGGAATCTTAGGGTTGTTTTGATTTGCATTTCCCTGATGGCTAAGGATGTCGAGCACTTCCTCAGATGTTTTTCGGCCATTCGGTGTTCCTCAACTGAAAATGATTTGTTTAGCTCTGTACCCCATTTTTTAATAGGGTTATTTGATTCTCTGGTGTCTAGCTTTTTGAGTTCTTTGTACACCTTGAATATTAGGCCTCTATCTGATGTGGTGTTGGTAAAGATCTTTTCCCATTCTGTTGGTTGCTGTTTTGTTTTCTTGACGATGTCCTTAGCCTTACAGAAACTTTGCAATCTCATTTAAACTTAACAATTTTACCCAATATTATTTTTTAAGGGCACACAGAGTAACTCATCATAATTCATGTCATTAGATTGGTTGTTGAGTTCTGCTTTCAACTGAGGTTTTGGTACAGAAAAAGTGTTATGTACAGAAATATATTATTATTTGATGTATACATATAAAGTGTACAAATACTTCTTAACATGCAAATTTTAAATGTATTCATAGACATTTGAATTTTCTAAACACAAATAGTATTTACTAGGTTGTAGGATTTCAACTTGAAATTTATTCCACTCAAATTTCTTTACAAAACAAATATTGAGGTTATGTGTGTAAAGTTAAACAATGCAAAACTATTACTCATAAATATACTTGGTTGAGAAGATTACTCAAGGACTAAAGGCAGTTGCTCCCAACCTGATGACCTGAACTAGAACACAAGTCATATGAGAGAAGAAAACTAACAAGACATATTCTAACCTTCACCAGCACATCATAATCCTGTTTTTTTTCTTTGTTTTTATTTTTATTGTTTATATATGTTATTGGATTTTTTACTTACATTTCAAATGTTATACCTTTTCCTGGTTTAGCTGGAATCCTTCTATACATAACTTCTCCTCATGCCTCACTTACAGTGTTCTCTTAGCCACCCACTTCCTCCTATCTCCCCACTCTGGCATTCCACTATACTGGGGTATTGAGCTTTCAAAGGGTGATGAGCCTCTCCTCCCCTAAAGCCTGAAAGGCTATGCACTGCAACATATGCTGCTAGATACAAAGGTTCCTAAATGTGTACTCTTTGGTTGGTAGTTTAGTCTCTGGGAGCTCTGGAAGATCTGGTTGGTTGATATTCTTTTTCTTCCTGCGCGGTTGAAAACACCGTCAGCTCTTTCCACCTTTACTCTAACTCCTTTATTGGGAACCCCAATATCAGTGCAATGGTTGGTTAAGAGCATCTGACTCTGTATTACTTAGGCTCTAGCAGAACCTCTCAGGAGACAGCTATACTAGGCACCTGACAGCATGCATTTCTTGGCATTTGTCATATGGTCTGGGTTTGGTAACAGTATATGGGATGGATTCATGCCATATCTGTATAGCATTTCCTTCAGTCTTTCCTCCAGACTTTGTCTCTGTGTTTTCTCCTGTGAATATTTTGTCCCCCCTTTAAGAAAGATTGAAGAATCCACTCTTTGGTCTTCCATCTTTATGAGCTTCATATGGTCTGTGGGTTGCATTGTGGGTAATCTGATATTTTGGGCTAAATATACATGTATCAGTGTTTATATGTTTTGTGATTGGGATAACTAACTCAGAATAATATTTACTAGTTCCAACCATTAACATAAGCATTGATAAATGGAACTTAATGAGATTTCAAAGTTTCTGTAAGGCTAAGGACACTGTTAAGAAAACAAATTGACAGCCAACAGACTAGGAAAGGACCTTTACCAATCCCACCTCTGATGGAGGTCTAACATCCATTATATGCAAAGAACTCAAGAATTGAGACTCCAGAGAATCAAACAATCCTATCAAAATGGGATACAGAGCTAAACAAAGAATTCTCAACTGAGGAATATCAAATAGTTGAGAATCACCTAAGAAAATGCTCAACATACCTAGTCAGCAAGGAAATGCAAATCCAAACAACCCTGAGATTCCACCTCACACCAGTCAGAATGACTAAGATCAAAAACTCAGATTACAACCAATGGTGGAAAGGATGCAAAGAAAGGAACACTCCTCCATTGTTGGTGGGTTGTAAGCTTGTACGACCACTTTGTAATTAATCTGGCAGTTCCTCAGAAAATTGGACATAGTACTACCTGAAGACCCAGTTATTCTACTTCAGGGCATATACCCCAAAGATGCTCCAATGTATAATAACATATAATATATATGAACGTGCTCCACCATATTCATAGAAGCCTTACTTATAATAGTCAAAAGCTGGAAAGAATCCTTCTGTAGGTGAATGGATACAGAAATTGTGGTATAATTACACAATAGAGTACTATTTAGCTATTAGAAACAATGACTTTTTGAAATTCCTAGGCAAATGAATGGATCTAGAAAATATCACCCTGAGTGTGGTAACCTAGTCACAAAAGAACAGACATAATATGCAGTCACTGATAATTGTATACTGTCCTCAGAAAGTGCTGAATGCCCAAGAAACCACTCACTGGCCATATGAAGCTCCAAAAGAAGGAAGGCCAAAATACGGAAGTCTCAGGCCTTCTTAGAAAAAGAAATAAGTGTATAGCACCCTCTGAGAGTGTAGTACACCTAGACCTTAAATCATTAATAATGCAAGAGCTAAGAATGTAGGTCTGTAGCAATTTTTGGTATTTAACAATCATTATGTTTAATCCTTACACACCAAGAAAACTATTTTCAGGTTATATTTTGTTTTACATGTACTTTATGCTTATTGTAACTAGTAAGATTTCATTGCATACTATGAAACCTTAAAGAAAAATCAAGTAGTTACAAAGTTTATTAATACAGTTTTATGCAAAAATGTTTTTAAAATCTGTACATTTATTTCTGTTTTATAAAATCAAGTTGTTATGAAAGCAGAACTGAGAGGAAAACTCATATCCCTAAGTGCTTCCAAAAAGTAACTGGAGAGAGCTTACATCAGCAACCTGACAGCACAGCTAAAAGCCCTAGAACAAAAGGAAGCAGATATACCCAAGAAGAGTAGACTACAAGAAATAAAAAATAAATAGGGCAGAAATAGAAAAATACAAACAGAAAGAACCATTGAAAAAAATCAACAAAACCAAGATTTGGTTCTTTGAGAAAAACAACAAGATTGATAAACCCCTATCCAAACTAACTACAGGGCAAAGAGTGAGTATACAAATTAACAAAATCAGAAAGGAAAGTGGAGACATTACAACTGAAACTGAGGAAATTCAAGAAATCACCAGATCCTACTACAAAACCTTATACTCCACAAAATTGGAAAATCTGGAGGATATGAACGAATTCCTAGACAGATACAAGATCCTAAAGTTAAACCAGTAACAAGTTAACCATCTAAAAATCCTATAACACCTAAAGAAATAGAAGAAGTCATCAAAAGCCTCCCAACGAAAAAAAGCCCAGGTCCAGACAGGTTCGATGCAGAATTTTATCAGACATTTATTGCGAATATAACACCAATACTCTCCAAACTATTCCAAAAGATAGAATCAGATGAAATACTACCTCACTCATTTTTTGAGGCCACAATAACTCTCGTACCTAAACCACACAAAGACCCTACAAGGAAAGAGAACTTCAGACCAAACCCACTTATGAACATTGATGCAAAAATACTCAACAAAATCCTTGCAAACCAAATCCAAGAACACATCAAAATGATCATTCATCATGACCAAGTAGGCTTCATCCCTGGGATGCAGGGATGGTTTAATATAAGGAAATCCATCAATGTAATCCACCATATAAAAAAACTCAAAGAACAAAATCACATGGTTGTCTCTCTAGATGCTGAGAAAGCATTTGACAAAATTCAACACCCCTTCCCTTTAAAAGTCCTGGAAAGAACAGGAATCCAAGGTCCATACTTAAACATAATAAAAGCAATATACAGAAAACCAACAGCCAACATCAAACTTAATGGTGGGAAACTTGAAGCAATCCCACTAAAATCAGGGACTCGACAAGGCTGCCCACTCTCCCCCTACCTATTCAACATAGTATTGGAAGTCCTGTCTGGAGCAATTAGACAGCAAAAGAAGATCAAGGGGATACAAATCGGAAAGAAAGGGATAAAAACATCACTCTTTGCTGATGACATGATAGTGTAATTAAGTGACCCCAAAAATTCAGCAAGAGAACTCCTACACATGAAAAACAAGTTCATCATAGTGGCTGGATACAAAATCAACTCAAACAAATCAGTAGCCTTCCTATACTCAAAGGACAAACAGGTGGAGAAAGAAATTAGGGAAAAGGAACCATTCACAATTGTCACAAAAACTATGAAATACCGTAGTGTGACTCTAACAAAGCAAGTGAAGGACCTGTATGATAAGAACTTCAAACCTCTAAAGAAGGAAATTGAGGATGATATCAGAAAATGGAAAAGTCTCCCATGCTCATGGATTGGAAAGATCAACATTTAAAAAATGGCTATCCTACCAAAAGCAATCTACAGATTCAATGGAATCCCCATAAAAATTCTAACCCAGTTCTTCATAGAATTGGAAAGAACAATGTGCAATTTCATATGGAATAACAAAAGACCTAGAATAGCGAAATCCATCCTCAACAACAAGAAAACATCTGCGGGGATCACTATCCCTGACCTCAAGCTATATTACAAGTCAATTGTGCTGAAAACTGCATGGCACTGGTACAGAAATAGGCATGTGGATCAATGGAATAGAATAGAAGATCCAGAAAGAGTCCTCATGTATATGGTCACCTGATTTTTGACAAAGGAGCAGTAACCATTCAATAGAAAAAGGACAGCCTATTCAACAAATGGTGCTGGTCTAACTGGCACTCAGCATGCAAAAGAATGAAAATACACCCTTTATTAACTCCTTGTACAAAGCTCAAGTGTAAGTGAATCAAAGATCTCCACATTAAACCAGATACACTGAAACTATTAGATGAGAAAGTAGGGAAAACCTTAGAACACATAGGCGCAGGAGAAAATTTTCTGAACAAAACACCACTGGCTCAAGCTCTAAGGTCAAAGATTAACAACTGGGACTTAATGAGATTTCAAAGTTTCTGTAAGGCTAAGGACATTGTCAAGAAAACAAAACGGCAACCAACAGAATGGGAAAAGATCTTTACCAAGTCCACATCAGATAGAGTCCTAATATCCAAGGTATACAAAGAACTCAAAAAGCTAGACACCAGAGAGTCAAATACCCCTATTAAAAATGGGGTACAGAGCTAAACAAAATGCTCTCAAGTGAGAAATATCGAATGGCTGAGAAATATCTGAGGAAGTGCTTGACATCCATAGCCATCAGGGAAATGCAAATAAAAAGAACCCTGAGATTCCACCTCACACCAGTCAGATTGGCCAAGATCCAAAACTCAGATGACAACATATGCTGGGGAGGTTGCAGAGAAAGAGGAACATGTCTCCACTGTTGGTGGGGTTGCAAACTAATACAACCACTCTGAAAATCAGTCTGGCGATACCTCAGAAAATTGGACATAGTACTACCTGAAGACCCAGCTCTTCCACTTCTGGGCATATACCCCAGAGACACTTTAGTACACAACAAAGATATATGCACCACAATGTTCATAGCAGCTCTATTTATAATAGCCAGAAGCTGGAAAGAACCCAGATGTCCTTCAGAAGATGAATGGATACAAAAATTGTGGTACATTTACACAATGGAATACTACTCAGCCACCAGGAACAATGACTTAAGCAAATTCTTAAGAAAATGGCTGCATCTAGAGAATATCATCCTGCGTGAGATAATCCAGTCACAAAAGAACAGACATAATATTCAGTCACTGATAGTGGGATGTTAACTCCAGAGGCTCACACTGCCCCAGAAACAACTCACAGACTGTATGAAGTCCAAGAAAAAAGAAAACAAAACAAATATTTTTATATTTTTATATTTCATAACAATGTTTTTGTTAATCAAAATTTTCCAATGTATATAGATTTTATATTTTTCTTTGAAATTCATTTTATGGTCAAAATATCTTATGTTACACAATAATTATTAGAACAAAATAAAACTACAAAACACACAAAAAAAAGAAATATGTTTGCATCATATACACATTGACTTTGTAACTGTCTGTTTGATCTGCCAGAATATTAGGTCACATGTTTTAAACACAGGACTAGCAAGAACAAAATGATAGACCAAATGATTTGCTCATGCTATTTGGCTTTGCTTTTTTTTACATTCCTAGTCTGAAATAACCAAAAGAAAATTTTGTATGACTTTGAATTAAAATATATGTAAACTTTAAAAAATTGCATAATTTCCTTGTTTTTAATAGCTGAGTAGTACTCCATTGTGTAAATGTACCATATTTCTGAATCCATTCTTATACTGAATGAAATCTTTGTTCTTTCTAGCTTCTGAGTATTACAAACAAGGCTGCTCTGAACATAGTGGAGCATGTGCAATGGTTATACACTGGAGCATCTTTGGGGTATATGACTAGGAATGGTAAAGCTTGTTTCACAGCTAGTACTATTCCCAATTTTCTGAGGAACTGCCAAACTGATTTCCAGAGAGGAATTACCAGCTATCAATCCCACCACCAATGGAGCACTGTTTCCTTTCTGTATATCCTAGCCAGCATCTTCTGTCACCTGAGCTTTTTGATCTGATCCATTCTGGTCAATATGAGGTGGAATCTCAGGGTTATTTTAGTTTGTATTTTCCTGATGACTGAGTCTGTTATATATTTCTTTAGATGCTTCTCAGACATTTGATATTCTTCAACTGAGAATTCTTTGTCTGCCTCTATCCCAATGTTTTTAAAAGGGTTATTTGATTCTCTGGAGTCTAATGTCTTGAGTTCTTTGTATATATTGGATGCTAGCTCTTTATCAGAGAAAGGATTGGTAAAGATACTTTTTCAATCTGTTGATTGCCATTTTGTCCTTTTGACAGTGTCCTTTGTTTTACAGACAATCTGCAATTTGTCAATACTTAATCTTAAACCATAAACCACTGGTGTTCTGTTCAGGAAAATATCCCTTGTGCCTATATAAGATCTTACTCACTTTCTCCTCTTTTAGTTTCAGTGTACATGGTTTAATGTGGAGTTCTTTGATCCACTTGGAATTGAGCTTTGTACAAAAAATTAATGAATTGATTTGTGTTCTTCTGCATGCTGACTGCAAGTTGAAGCAGAACCATTTGTTTATGTTGCTCTCCTTTTTCCATTTAATGTTTTTTGTCTCCTTTGTCAAAGATCAAGTGAATATAGGCGTATGGGTTCATTTCTACGTCTTTGATTCTATTTTATTGGTCTACCTCTCTGTACCAATACCATGCAGTTTTTATCACTATTGATTTGTAATACACGTTGAGGTTAGAAATAGTGATTCTACCAGAATTTTAATTGAGGAAAGGTTATGTTATCATGTTTTATCTTTTTAATTTTAAATGAATTTTCAAATTGTTCCTTCTAATTCTATGAAGAATTTGAAAGAGTTTGCATTGAATATGTAGATTGTTTTTGGCAGGATGGCCATTTTTACTATATTATTCCTACCAATCTATGAGCATCATCCTTATGCATTTTTCTTTTGATTACTATAAAGTGTCATTCCTCATCGTTTTTGATAACATTTGTTTGAAAGTCAATTTTATTTGTTAATAAAATGGGTACTCTAGCTTGTTTCTTGGGGCCATATGCTTGGTAAATTGTTCCCTGCCTTTTGATCTGAGGTAGTGTTTGCCTTTGTCACTTAGATGAGTTTCCAGTATGTAGCAAAATGCTGGGTCGTGTTTATATATTCAGTCTGTTAGTCTATGTCTTTTAATTGGGAAATTGAGCCCATTGATATTAAGAAAGAACAATTGCTGTTTTCTGTTATTTTTGTTTCTAGAAGTAGAGTTATGTTTGTGTGGCTATCTTCTTTGGAGTTTGTTTTAAGAAGATTAATTTCTGCTGTTCTTATTGTGTAGTTTCCCTTGTTGTAATAGTTTATAATCTACTATTCTTTGTAGGAATGAATTCGTGTAAATATATTGTATAAATTTGGTTTTGTCATGGAATATTGTGGTTTCTCCATCCATGATAATTGAGAATTTTGCTGGATATAGTAGACTTGGCTTGCATTTGTATTCTCTTGGGGCCTGGATGAGATCTGCCCAGGATCTTATAGATTTCATAGTCTCTGTTGAGAATTCTGGTGTAATTCTGATAGTTCTGCCTTCATATGTTACCTGACATTTTTCCCTTACTGCTTTTAATATTCTTTTATTGTTTTGTTCATTTGAGGTTTTGACTATTCTGTGTCAGTTGCGATTTCTCTTCTGGTGCAATCTATTTGGAGTTTTTCTAGGCTTCTTTTATCTTCATGGACATCATTTTAGTTAGGTTAGGAAAATTTTCTTACATAATATTGTTTAAGATATTTATTGGTCCTTTAAGTTGGAAATATTTGCTCTCTTCTACCTCTATTATCCCTAGGTTTGGTCTTTTTATTATGTCCTGGATTTCTGATGTTTTGGGTTAGGACTTTTTTGAATTTTGCAATTTCATTGTCCATTGTATCAGTGTTTTCTACGCTATCTCTTGTACATGAGATTCTCTCTTCTCTTTTATTCTGTAGATGATGCTATCTTGTATAACTCCTGATAACTTTCTTAGGTATTATATCTTGAGGGCTTTGTCTTTTTGTGATTGGGTTACCTCACTCAAGATGATATTCTCATCCTGGGTTGGAGCGATGGATCAGTAGTTAAGAGCACTGACTACTCTTGAAGAGGTCCTGAGTTCAATTCTCAGCAACCACAAGATGGCTCACATCCATCTGTAAAGGGATTTGATGTCCTCTTCTGGTATGACTGAATGCAGTGACAGGGTATTTACATACATAAAATAAATTGTCTTAAAAATAAACTTGGGAATAAATGCACATCTTACCAAAAGCAATTTACAGAATCAAAGCAATCCCCATCAAAATTCCAACTCATTTCTTCATAGGGTTAGAAAGAAAAATTTGCAGATTCATTTGGAATAAAAATAAAACTTAGAATAGCAAGATCTATTCTCACCTACAAGAAAACTTCTATCCGGACCTCAAGCTATATTACAAAGCAATTGACTTGAAAACTGCATGGTATTGGCACAGAGATATGTAGGTAGATCAGTGGAGCAGAATAGAAGACCCATAAATGAACTCTCACACATATGGTCTTTGACAAAGGATCTGAAAACATTCAATGAAAAATGGACAGTCTCTTCAACAAATAAAGTTGGTTTAACTGGCAGTCACTTTTATTCTTCCTCCCTCCTCTTCTTCAGAATTCCCTGTGTTCTCAGGTGAGGGATTTGATGGAGCTCTTCTTATTATGGATGAATAAGAAACTGACATATGAGTGTAGCTGAATTATCACTAGGGGACTTTTATCAGTTCTTTTCATTTTTATGACATGTAGTATTTGGTTTTTTTTAAATAACAACTTTATTTTACAAAACAAAGATAAATGTACAGATTTTAAGCATTTTTGCATAAAATTATACAATACATTTTTGTCAGTACTTTTTTTTCAGATTTTAAAACAATTTTTACAAAAAACTGTATGAATATATTTGTTAGTCAGTACTTGATTTTTTTTAATATACTTGACTTCAGGTCTCTGGTTCCTGGTATCACAAGAAGTATTGAATAAATTTTCCACTTGGTTGAGTAGTCCTTAAGTCAAATGAGACATTGATTAGTTACTTACATAAGTTTTCTCAGCATTACTCTAACATATTTTTTAGTCAGGACATTACTATAGATCAAAAACTTTTTATGGCAGAGAAACATCTGAGGAAGTGCTCGACATCCTTAGCCATCAGGGAAATGCAAATCAAAACAACCCTGAGATTCCACCTCACACCATTCAGATTGGCCAAGATCCAAAACTCAGATGACAGCAGATGCTGGCGAGGCTCCGGAGAAAGAGAAACACTTCTCCACTTTTAGTGGGGTTGCAAGCTAACACAACCACTCTGGAAATATGTCTGGCGATACCTCAGAAAATTGGATATACTACTACCTGAAGATCCAGCTATTCCACTTCTGGACTTATACCCCAGAGACACTTTAATACACAACAAAGATATATGCACCACAATGTTCATAGCGGCTCTATTTATAATAGCCAGAAGCTGGAAGGAACCCAGATGTCCTTCAGAAGATGAATGGATACAAAAATTGTGGTACATATACACAATGGAATACTACTCAGCCACCAGAAACAATGACTTAACCAAATTCTTAAGAAAATGGCTGCATCTAGAGAATATCATCCTGAGTGAGATAACCTTTCACAAAAGAACAGACATAATATGCAGTCTCTGATAGTGGAATGCTAACCCCAGGGGCTTGCACTCCCCCAGAAACAACTCACAGACTTTATGAAGTCCAAGAAATAAAGAAAACAAAACAAAACAAAAAACAACAAAAATATTTACAAAACAAGAAAACTTTAACTATTTCCATGTTACATTTTGTTTTACATGTACTTTAGCTCATTGTAACTATTAAGTTTTCAAGGCATACAATCAAACCTTGAAAAAAATCAAGTACTGACTAAAAAATATATTCATATAGTTTTTTGTAAAAACTATGTTGAAATCTGGAAAAGGTACTCAAAAAATGTATAATTTTAAGCAAAAAATGTTTAAAATTTGTACATTTATCTTAGTTTTGTAAAATAAAGTTGTTTAAAAAAAACTTTTTTATAGGTTATTTCTATAAGTATGGTAGCTTATAGAGAGTGGTCCAGAAAAATAAACTAAATGAAGATATAAAGGTTTTGTGTAGTTACCACCCCAATTTCTCAGTATTCAGCAATGTGTGTGGAATTGTTGGCAATGCGATCTTCCTGTTATTTTGTAGAAAGAAACCTATTTAATGGCAACATTGTTTGAGCATTTCTTTAGGGCCCATTTGGCTAATCAAACTGTGTCTAACCCAGTCTTGTGATTGAAACCTTATTAGTGGACAAGTGATGATCCGTTGGGATACTGTTTCATAATGTATGGATATTTTATTAGGATCTGTTTCATATATTTTATGTAATTTTCACTATACTTGCTTTCCATACCACTCCTTAAATGTTCAAGTATAACTATATTACACGGTATTACCTTCTCCTGCCTTTTACTTCTTGCTCTCTGTCAAATCCTCCCATTTGAATCCCACACTCACCAATAATTCATTCATTTAATCTAGTCTACGTTACCACCAAGGGCAATTCATAATCCATATAATCCTTTTTCTATACTAAAATCACTGGGTCTTGGTTAACATATACTAACTTTGTAATATACACATATAATTGAATATATATAATACTTAAATTTTTTGATATCAGTCACCTCAGTTATGAGGGTTTTTTAAAAAAATTCAATCCATTTGTCTTCAAATTTTATGATGTTATCTGTTCTTAAACAGATGAGTAATACCCAGCTGAGTACATGTACATTTTCTTAATCCATTTTTCTGGTGAGAGACATCTAGGTGATTTCCAATTTCTAACTAAATGAATATAGTAGACATAAACACAGCTGAACATGTTCTCTTGTTGTAAGATAAAGTGCTCTCTTGGCCCTGTACACAATAGTGTATACACTCTTGTATTCCCAAGAATGGTATACCTGAATCTTATCATAATTGATTCACATTTCTCTAAGTAACAAACATACTAATTTTCATAGTGGCTATTCATGTTTGTATCCCACAAACAAAGAATAAGTATTCTTACTTGACACATTTGCCAGCATGAATTGTTGTCCTTAGACATCTAACAGATGTAAGATCATGTAAACAGAATTCTCTATTTTGATATGTGCCAAATTTTTAATTGGGCTATTTCTTTTTTATACTTTGTTCTTGCGCTATTCACATATTTTTGGTATTGGCCCTTTATTGAATCTATATTTCGAAAAACTATTTTCACTTCTGTGGGCTGCTACTTTGAAAAACAATGTCCTCTATATGCACAAGGGTCTCAGTTTTATGATGCTCTCTTCATTAACTGTGGATGTTATTTCCTGTGCTAATGGTCTTCTGCTCATCAAGTCTTCTCTATGCTAGTGAGTGTAAGGCTATTCTTCATTCCCTAACTCAAGTAGCTTATATGTTAGCAGGGATTGACAGATGGAGTTTTGATGTAGGACAAAATTTCAACTAGGGGGAGGAAAATTAGGAGAGGAAAAGTCTGTAGAATCTGCCAGAGATAAGGTAAGAGGAAGCTACTACAGGTTCTCTTCCACAGAGTTTTTGCTGAGACTGTACTATTAGATTTGAAGGAATGGAGAGAGAAATGAAGCCTTTGGTGTTATTCTGTTTTCCTGAATGGAGCCTGTCTTGCAACTTTTAATCAGCAGGCCACTATGTAAGATAAACAACATGAATACTTAAAACATAAATATTGTACCTCATCTTGGTCTGATAAGCATAAATGGATATATATATATATATATATATATATATATATATATATATATAATGATTGCAACAATGTTTTCTAAAACAATGAAGGTCTAGTTGAATACATATTTAGTATAAAATTCCTAGGCAATATCTTTGGGTGAAAATGTTGGTGTTTGTAATCATATCTTATCTACTTCTTTTGTACTAGATTTTATGAAATGTCAAATCATATTAATGCAACTATGTTGATATATTAGAGTAAATATTACATATTTACTAGTGTTTTGTTGACTTTAATAAAATATATTATCTATATGCTGTTAGCATTTATCAGGTCATGAGAGTGCCTAATAATGACTATTGAGAGGTAATTATGTTTTCAGAGTGGAAATTTCCTTTAATTATTTCTGCATGTTT
The DNA here is from genome assembly GCF_963924665.1 of Micromys minutus. Lineage (NCBI taxonomy): Eukaryota > Metazoa > Chordata > Mammalia > Rodentia > Muridae > Micromys > Micromys minutus. The sequence continues at coordinate 58,299,275 of NC_137982.1, forward strand.
TATGATAACAAGTAATTTGGATACCTCAGGGTTTATGGCCCAAGTGTAAAGTAATTACAGATAAAACAATGAACAATTACATGAAATAAATTTTCAGGTTTCAGTCTTCTGCATGATTCATTTCCAGTTGCTAAGATATTAATATTTGTGTACTCTATTGAATTATATTTTACTTATTAATTGCTACTGTAGTGGGGAAGATTATAAAACCACATTAATTTTGGGGTTAACTGTATATAATGTTCATTAATTATACTAAAATATTATCATAAATTGGACAGCAAGAAAGAATATTTTGGTGAGTTACTTTAAAGTTGTCTATGTTTTTAGTCTATGAATGTATGTTGGTTCCACACATACTGGAGGGAGGGGCAAAACAATATGAGTTGAAAATAGTAATATATTCCTGTTTTATTCAGTGATACATATTTGGTGTTAAATTTGAAGTTTCTTGTTCTTTCCAAAGTACTAAATTTAAAATCATTTTGTTACTGTTATGTTACTCTGCAAAAGATTTAAACCAGTAGTTACCTAAAAGTTCATCTTTATTACTTTAGTGAATTCAGATTCAGAGTAGAAAGCACACAAAAGGAAAAAGGAAGCAGTAGTAAAAATTCTCAAATTGATACAAACAAAACAATTTTCTTAGAAGAGCTATGTACAAAGCTTGTCAAGAAACCAGAATATAAACCATTAAACAAAGCTATTATAGAAATAAAATACCTCTAAAAGTTAATGTAGGCCCTTTGAATGTTATTCATTACATTTATTTCACTTTATTATTATTATTATTTTTTTTTTTTTTGCTTTCTCCAAACACTGTCTAAAACTCCATGTGATTTTTCAAAGTCATGACCTCTTTTAGGTTATTTGTTAATACCTTTTACATGAGCTCTTGTGAAGAACAGGCAGGGATAGTATTTACATTTATAGATAAATTGATCAAATGAATTCAAGCATATCTATATCTATATAATGAGACTTTTTTTGTTGTTCTGTTATGTTTTTAAAGTAATGAGCACACTCATAAAAATAAAAAAAAATTGATTTTTTTGCTCCTTGCATGATTCATTGTAGTGTGTGTAAAGTAGTATTAATTTGTGAATTTTATAAAATTATATCAAGCTTGGGGATATCAGTGTCTTTTATTATTATTACTTCATTGGATATTCTCTGTATTAACATTTAGGCAAAACTAGGATTAAAAGTTAGTTTTGGATCTAAAAGGAGATAAGATGTTGTTGTAAAGGCATTTTATGTTTGTTTCTTTTTTTTTATTGTTTGACTCTTTTTTTCCTCTCTTACAACTTTATTTTTTAAAAAAGAGAGACCCATATACAGATTTAAAGGCATTTTGCTATAACACTATTTGAATATTTATTTATTTTAGAGGTTTAAGAGCATGCATTGAAATGTTTCTTTTTTAATTGGTATAAAATCAGCACAATTTATTCCCTACAGTACTCTGCCAAGGCTCTTTGTTTCCTTCTCTAATCAATGTCAAAGAGCACCTCAGTTACTATATAGAACCTTTCCATCATAATATAATTCCAACAATGATTTTTTAGAAGTATTGATTAAATATTTTTTGTTTTATTATATTTTGTGTTATTCTCAGCACTAGAAACTGACATGACTCACATATTCACTTAGAGCATGGACAACTACAGCTGTTTTAAATGTTCCTGTATTTTTAAATATTTTATAATGTGTACTATTTCTTTTCAACATATAGCACAATTTATGATGCTCTAAACATAGTTCAGCTATTTTAATATTTTATTAGAAATGGGATACACCTATTTGATCTTCAACAGATAATGAAAATGCAATGTATAAACAATAGAATTTTATTTAGATATACAAATAATAAAATTTTATTTTTCTTCTTGTATTAAGATATTTTTTTGCACAAATTTGCCTCAAATTCATAAATTGTCTGCATCAGAGTTCTGAATGCAGGGCTATAGGTATTGAGCCTTCAGCCTCATAATGCTTCTATGCTAATTCAAGATACAGAGCCAATGAAGAATGTTGTTTTTACATTCTGAGAAACAAACTATTTAGTGTAAGAAAACAAGTAAATGGCAAAAAAGGAGAGAAGAACAGAAATACAAAAACAACTCAAACACTGTTTTTTAGTTAAAAGAAAGATTAGGCCTTGTGCTTTGAAATATTTGTAAATATACTAGAATTAATATTATTTAATGACATTCAAAACAAAACATAAGAGTATTAAAAACAAATATTATAAACAATAATAAGAATAAATGTAATATTCTATGATATACCTTTAAACATAAAATTAATTATAATCACAACATTAAAAGGGTAATTATGTATAAGAAATATAACTGTGGAGAAAATACTGGAAAATACAGGAAATGTAAATCGTTAGGAATCCTTTTATTTTAAGACTGCTTTGTCTTGTTTTGAGATCAGAAAATTTATTTAGGTCCTTTAATTACCATATTTTATAATTATTCTTGGTAGTATTTCTGCAATGACTATTGAAGAAAATTTATGTATATAATGTTTTTATCAAACTTATCTACAGTGGTGCAGATTATTATCAGTGGCTTTTCACATTGCGTAGTTTCAAGACAGTAGAAGTAATCTAAGTTAATAGATAAGATTTTCTTATCAACTATATGACTAACTGAAAGAAGTTCACAGAGGTCCAATAACCTCCAGTGTCATTGGCAGTATGATTGTATCGATGATAGTCTATCCTAAAAAATAGTAGTGACTGGGACTAAGGTAAATTATTTATTGTTAGTGTTAAGAGAAAAGATAGGTCAGTTTTCTACATCTCCAATGCAAGCAATTGTTATTATTGTCTAATATCTATGAGGGATATATGAAATAGTCACATTATATAATCTTGCATGTGAAACACTTTCCGTCATGCCATGCTCTTCAGTTGGGCACATGACTAAAGCATTTAAAATCATTTCAAATAAATAGTACATATTTTGATTAAAGATAGATACTTACATTTTTAGTGCTAAACTATTTCTTTTTGTTTCTAATTACCAACAAATAGCTAGCAATATCCTATTTAAATATAAGAACAAAATAAATGAATAATTTTCTAAGGGTACGAAATGTAAATACCTGAATACTCTTCTAGCATTCTTCAAAGTAGTGTCAGACATTTGTCATTTGTAACCACCATAGGTTGGGAATTTAGTTTTTACAGACTTTCTCTAACTTGAACTCATGACCAGTGTAATCTTATCAATGTTTACAGAGCTTTGCAATATGTTTCTGATGACTACAATGATAATTTATTATTATATACTTTGGCATCAAATAAATGGATATGTTACTTACATATGCATATAAACATTCACAAAGAATGATACTGATGAGTACTACATTTTAATTACAGATGAGAAAAGTTCAATAGTGATGAACAAAGTACATTGTCCTAAAGTAATAATCATTGACTGGCTACCTAAGAACCTAAAACATGGCAGAACATTCACAAATGGAAAATGTTCACATCTGACTTCATGATTTGTGGTGAGCCTCACATGAGCTTCTACTGCTCTGCTCTCTCAGGTTACATTTAGGTTCATTTTTGTTCTACTTCCTCTTTTATAATCTGAAAAGTTATGGTGTATGAAGTGAAAAACCAGAGTTTTGCAACCACATTCATCTTGGTCGGTTTCTCAGAATATCCACAGCTCCAAATACCCCTCTTTCTCCTCTTCTTGACCACCTACTCGGTGACATTGATGGGGAACCTGGGCATACTTATGGTTATAAAGATCAATCCCAAACTTCACACACCCATGTATTATTTCCTTAGCCATCTTTCATTTTTGGATATATGTTATTCTAGTGTATTTACACCCAAACTTTTGCAGATCTTGATCATGAAAGATAAGACCATTCCCTTCAGTGGATGCATGATACAATTTTTCTTTATTTGTGCATTCGTGATTACAGAAATGTTCATGTTAGCAGTGATGGCCTATGACAGGTTTGTGGCTGTTTGTAATCCCCTACTCTATACAGTTGTGATGCCTATTCAGTTCTGTGCTCTGCTAGTAGCCGGGACATACATGATTGGTGGACTGTGTTCTATGACAATCGTATTTACTCTTTTGCAACTATCCTATTGCGAATATGGCATCATCAATCACTTTGGCTGCGAGTACTCTGCTGTCATCTCCGTATCTTGCTCTGACACCTCCTTTAGCCAGATGATATGCTTAGTCATTTCCATAGTTAGTGAATCTTCTAGCGTCCTGATCACTCTCGCCTCATATGTGTTCATAGTTGTCACTATTATAAAGATGCCTTCAAAAGGAGGCCTACGAAAAGCCTTCTCCACATGTACCTCCCACCTGACTGCCATAACAATCTTCCATGGGATCTTACTTATCCTGTATTGTGTTCCCAACCAAAACAACTCACGGCTCTTTGTCAAAGTGGCAACAGCTCTTTATACAGTCTTGATCCCCATGCTGAATCCCCTTATCTATAGCCTTAGAAATAAAGATGTGAAAGACACAGTCAGGAGACTTATCAGATCAAAACTTCATTCCCACTTGACAAGATTATGAAGACATAGGAGAGGCACACACTGAGACAGAAATAATGAGAATCAAAGAGAGGCGGGATAGTGAGAATGAAAAGGGGCAGAAGATTATAGTACTTTTCTTAGTTCACTTGGATTTACATGTTCTCCATTTTATATAAATATAATGTCATTTCACAATTTAAATGTAATAAATTTCAGTGTAGGTAAATATTGAAACTTCTCTTTTAGACACTGTGGATGTTATGATTCAGAAGTTTAAAAGAACAATTTGCCACTTACATTGTTTTTTTTAATATGCAGTTGGTCTTATAAGAATTCTTTACATGCAGATGATAGATATCTGTACGGAATCCAAACTCTTGTGGTCATAACTCACAAGTTGTTTCAGTGCTATGTTGTGTAACTATTACTTTTGCTTTATCCTTTATCTTATTTAATAAAGCAATCCTTTATGTGTTTGTGTTTTATATTATGAAAATGTCATCTCATATCAATAAAGGCAATAATGTCAAACTACCCTCTCCATTTCTCACCAATTTTAAATAACAATATACAGTGTTTAAATGTTGATACAATAATTATATCAATTTATTGTTTTATTTTATTGTAATAGCATCTAGATTAATTCTCCAGTGATACAATATTATATAACTAAATTGTATTTTGGATTGTGCATTTTCTCCCCGAGTTTATTACTAAGAAATAAATCATACGTGAATCTACTTTGTTGATGGACCAAAAGATAATAAATATTCATTTCTTTAACTTTCCTATTTTTTCAGTGGCATAATTTACATCATTAAAGTATATTTTATCTTCATGTCTCTTTTCTTAGAGCTGCTATTACAATCACATTATAAATATTTAACATTAATTTAGTTTTAGCTTCTTGAATAATATATATCTCATATCATTTCTAAACATTTAGGAGCATGTTACCCTTATTACATAGCTAAGACTGTTGTAAGAGATTTTGTTTTATTTGGGAAAAAATCACAAAAATATCATTAATTTATTGTTTATCATCATTAAAATAAAAGAACTTTAGGAATATGCATATTTAATTTCTGAGCAGAATAATCTGGGAATATTGCCAGTGTCTGTTTTGTTTCATTTAACACAGGTTTTGTCTATGTAGCCTTGGCTATCCTCGAACTTGCCTTTTAGACCAAAGTGGCTTTGAACGTTTAGATATGTGGTTTCCTCTGCTTCCAAGTGCAGGTATTAAAGGTGTTCTGGGGAAGGATTAAAGGTCCCCAATGAAGACAGGACGTCCACAAGAAGATCAAAAGGGTCAAGTAACCTGGACTCTTGGGTTCTCTCTGAGACTGAATTGCCAACAAAAGAGCATACCTAGATTCTCTTAACATATGTAGAAGATGTAAAACTTGGTCTTCATGTGGATCCTAAACAACCGGAATGGGGGGCTATCCCTAAAGTTGCTGTTTGTCTGTAGGAACTTAAGGGGTTTGCAACATTATAGGAATAACAACAATACCAACCAAAAAGACCCCTAAAAGTTAAATCACCAATGAAAACTGAAACTAAACCACCAATTAAAGAATACACATGGGGGCACCCATGCCTCCAGCTGGATATGTAGCAGGCATCACTGGAAGGGGAGCCCTTTGGTCCTGTGGAGGCTTGATGACTAGGGTACAGGAATGATAGGGCTCTGAGTCAGGAGTAGTGGGGTGGGCAGTTAGAGAAACACCACCAAAGAGGCAGAAGTAAGAGGATCAGATAGGAGTGATGAATAAGGAACACTGGGAAGAAGGCTAACATTTGAAATGTAAATAAATAAAATTACCAATTTAAAAATGCTGTTTGTCTGTGTAACATATTCTCCTAATTTGGATGTCTTGCCTGTGTTCAGTGGTAGAAGTATCTAGCCCTGCAGAAATTTCAGAGCTCAGGTGGGGGAAACACAAGGAGGGGTCCACTTATTCCTAGAAGAAGAGTAGTAGGGTTGGTGGGAGAACTGCAAAAGTGGAAATCTGGAGGGGTGCAGAGATCAGGACAAAATGTGAATTAAAAATAAACTTCATCTTCCCACTTTCCAGCTAAGTTCCAGCAAAAGTTTGTGAATCTCCAAAATGAAGTTAAATGATAAAAATTATATATGAAATATACAGCTAGATATGTTATTTATTGAGACAATCAGTAATTAATAATTCAGAGGTCAGATGCTGTTGATACAGACCTTTAATTTCACTACTCCAGAGGTATAGGCAGGTGGATCTCCATGAGTTCAAATGATTTACAGAGCAAGTTCCAGGACATCCAGGGACACACAGTGAAACCCTGTCTCAAAAATTCAACAAACAAAAAGCAAAGCAAAAAAGTAAATAAAATCAACAACATAAAAATTCACTAGATGAATTTGTTAAGTCACAAATAAAGCATAGTTTATCACAAAAATTTATTTAGGTTTTGCAATTAAAACCACTTTTATTTTTTATATGTCTCCCATAGTTTTGTTATTCTCCACTTCTCCAAGTAACACCTCCCTTCTTCCCTATATCTACTCTTCCTCCATTTCCATTCAGATAAAAGTGAAGATGGCATAACAATAAAGTTAGGCACAAACTCTCATATCATAGCTGGATGAAGTAAGGAACCCAAGAATAGAGACACCTCCACTATCACTGTTATGTGCCCTATAAAGACCAAAAGTACTATGCTAACTATAACATATATGCAGAGGACCTAGTTTTAACCCATGCAGGCTCCCTTGTTTGCAGCTTTAAATTTTGTGAGGCCCTATGAGCTTTGTTTAGTTGATCATGTAGGCTGTGTTCTTCTGGTGTCCTTCACACTATTGGCTCCTAAAATTATTCCTCCTCTTCTTTTGTGGACAACTGAAATCTGCTAAAAAGCAAATAAGAGATTTATTCAAATGTGCTACTAGAAGCTATCTCTGCCTATTCTATATTATATTTGACCCATCATTACCAAGATCTTTTTTTTTTCTGTTCAATTTGTTTATGGACATATAACAACCAGTTGCTTATTTTTTACCCTTGCTATGAATGTTTCACTTTCAGATTTCTTTTACAATTTGGAAAAAATTGAGATGGTCTGAATGACTATAAGGTAAAATGGGAATTCAAGTTCATATATTAAATTTCTGTACTAAAACATGTTTGGTATAAAGCAACACAAAAAAAGACATTTCCTTCTGATTGTGGGACATCAGTATTGACAAATAATAGAGACAATGCGCGTAATAAATAGATCCTGAGATGAAGAGATGATTCTTTCATTTTTTGATTTGGTACTTTCTAAAGAGGGATTGAAAATGAAAGGCTTTGAGTGGGTGAAGAGGTAGAAAATATTTGGGAGGGATTGTTTGATTGAAAACAATGAGAGAATATTATCTACAAACATTTTCTCAGTTAAAAAAATAAAAGTGAAAAGTTCAATTCACAAGATAAATAACAAGAAAGAAAGACCTTGAGGAACAGAGGAGATCTCAACAGGCCTGGTGAGACTGCACCGGGAGTAGCTAGAGAGCCAAGAGTTCTGTGCCTAGCACTCAGAAAATACACCCCCCCACACTGGTTCAGGGGAGCAGGACCCTGCCTTAAGGTCTCTGTTTCCACTCAGTAGGCCTGTGCCTGAAGAACAGGCACTCAGGCCATCCGCCACCAGGAACAGCTGAGATCTAGGGACACAGGCCTGGTGAGACTGCACTGCTAGTAGTCAGGGAGCAGAGAGGTCTGTGCCAAGCACTCGGAAAGTGTGCCTCCCCGGATTGGTTCTGGGGAGCAGGGACCCTGCCTTAGGGTCTCTGTTTCTATCCAGTGGGCACCTGCATGCAGAACACAGGGTCAGGCCATCTGCGACCAGGACCAGAGGAGATTCAGGGACACAGGCCTGGTAAGACTGGGCTGTGAGTAGACAGGACACAGAGAGGTCTGAGTCGAGCACACGGAAAGCACCCCACCACCCCGATTGGTGCAAGGGAGTAGGAACACTGTCTTAGGGATTTCTTTTTCAACAGGATGTCCCATGCCTGAAACAGGTGCTCAGGCCATCTGCCACCAGGAACAGAAGAGATCCAGGGAAAGAATCCAGGTACACAGGAGAGAAGATAACCAATCACTGACAACAAATACATGTATAATCACAGACAAAAAGATGGCAAGAGGAAAGTGAAAGAACTTACCCCAGGGAAACCATGAAAACCTGGCAACACCAGAACCCAGTTCACCCATCACAGCAAACAGCAGAATGCCAAACAATCCAGAAAAAGAAGACTCAGACCCAAAATCATACCTCAAGATGATGATAGAGATCCTTAAACAAGAACAGGAGGAAATAAATAAAGAAATAGTGGATTTTAAAGAGGAAACAAGAAAAAAAACTAAAAGAAATCAAAGAACTAGAATAAAACAGAACCAAAGAGATGAAGGAATTGAAGAAAAAATTTAAAATTGAAAAGGAAACAATTATGAAAACACTGAAACAGACAACCTTAGAGGTAGAAAACCTAAAAAAGAAATCAGGAGTCACAGATGCAAGCATCTCCAACAGACAACAAGAGATGGAAGAGAGAATCTTGAGGGCAGAAGACAACATTGAAATCATAGACAAAAAGTCAGAGAAGATGCAAAAGCCAAAAAGGTCCTAAACCAATATGTCCAGGAGATCCAGGACACAATGAGAAGATAAAACCTAAGGATAATAGGAATAGAAGAGGGCAAGTATATCAACTAAGAGGCACAATAAATATCTTCAAAAAAATTGTAAAAGAAAACTTCCCAATCTTTAGAATGAGATGACCATGAGCATAAAATAAGCGTACTGAACTCCAAATAAAGTGGATCAGAACAGAAATTTTTCCCGACATATAATAGTCAAAAACCAAGTGTCCAAATCAAAGAAAGAATACTAAAAACAGTAAGGGAAAAAGGTAATGTAACATATAAAGGCAGGCCAATCAAAATGACACACGAATTCTCAAAAGAGACTATGAAAGCTAGAAGATCCTGGACAGACACCATGCAGACCCTAAGAGAGCACAAGTGTCAGCCCATGCTGCTATACCCAGCAAAACTCTCAATCACCATTGATGGAGAGACCAAGATATTCCAAGACAAATTCTAAATTTACACAATATCTGAACACAAACCCAGCACTACAACAAATTATAGGCTGAAAACCCAATACAAGGAGGGAAACTACATCCTAGTCCAAACAAGAAAACTCCTAAGCAAGAAAAGCAGAAGAAAGACACACAGGCACAATCCTACCTCCAAAGCAAAAATAGCAGGAAACAGCAACCAATTTCTTTGATATCGGTTAACATAAATGGACTCAATTCCCAAAAAAGAGATATAGGCTATCAGACTGTATACATAAACAGAATCAAGCATTTTGCTGTATACAGGAAACTCATCTCAAAGAAAAAGACAGACACTATCTCAGAGTAAAAGTTTGGAAAAAAAACCTTCCAAGCAAACGGCACCAAGAAACAAGTTGAAGTGGCCATTCTAATATCAAATAAAGTAGATTTTCAACAAAAAGTTATCAAAAAGATAAGGAAGGACACTTTTTACTCATTACAGGGAACATTTGTCAGCATGAACTCTCAATACTTAACATATATGCTACAAATACAAAAGCACCCACATTCATAAAAGAAACCCTACTAAAACTCAAAAAATACATTGTACCCCAAACAATAATAGTGGGACACCTCAACACCCCACTCTCACCAATGGAAAGATCATGGAAACAGAAACTGAAAAAGGAAATAGTGAAATTAGCAGAGGCTATGAACTAATTGGAATTAATAGATATCTACAGAACATATTATCCAAACACAAAAGAATACACCGTTTTTTCAGCATCTCACGGCACCTTCTCCAAAATTGATAACATAATTGGTCACGAAACAAGCCTGAAGATATAAGAAGACTAAAATTTTCCCATGCATCATATCCGATCACCATGGTCTAAGGCTTGTCTTTAATAATAACAAAGACAACAAAAAAGCCAATATACACATGGAAACTAAACAATGCTCTTTGAAATGATAGCATGGTAAAAGAAGAAATAAAGAAAGAAATTAAGGATTTTCTAAAATTTAATGAAAATAAAAACACAACATTTCCAAACCTATGGGATGTAATGAAAGCAGTACTGATAGGAAAACTGATAGATATGAGGGCTTCCAAAAAGTAACTGGAAAAAGCATACACTAACAACTTGACAGAACAGTTGAAAGCTCTAGAACAAAAGGAAACAGATACACCCAAGAGGAGTAAATGCCAATAACTAACTAACTAACTAACTAACTAACTAACTAACTAACTAACTAAATAAATCAAACTCGGAGCAGAAATTGACCAAATAGAAACAAAACAACCATTCAAAAAATCAGCAAAATCAAGAGCTGGTTCTTTGAGAAAATTAACAAAATTTATAAACCATTAACCAGACTAACTAGAGGGCAAAAAGAGAGTATCGAAATTAACAAAATCAGAAAGGCAAGAGGAGACATACCTGAAATTGAGGAAATTCAAGCAATCGTCAGATCCTATTACAAAAGCCTATACTCAACAAACCTGGAAAATATGGAAGAAATTGATGAAGTCGAAGCAAGATACCAGATACTAAAGTTAATCCAGGACCAGGTAAACCATCTAAATAATCCCATAATGCCTAAAGAAACAGAAGCAGTTATCAAAAGCCTCCCAATAAAAAAAAGCTCAGGTCCAGATGGGTTCAGAACAGAATTCTATCAGACATTTAGTGATAACCTAAGAACAATACGCTCCAAAATATTCCTCAAAATACAGTAAGATGAAATACTACCTAACTCAATTTTTGAGGCTAAAATAACCCTCGTTCCTAAACCACAAAAAGACCCTACAAGGAAAGAGAACTTCAGAACAATCTATCATATCAACACTGATGCAAAAATACTCAACAAAATCTTGCAAACTGAATCAAAGAACACATCCAAAGGATCATTCACCATGATAAAGTAGGCTTCATCCCTGGGATGTAGGGATGGTATAATATACAGAATTCCATCAACGTTATCCACCATATAAACAAACTCAATAAAAAAAACCACATGGTCATCTCACTAGATGCTGAGAAAGCATTTGACTAAATTCAACACCCCCTTAAATGTCTTGGAAAGAACAGGAATCCAAGGCCCATACCTAAACATAATAAAAGCAATATACTGCAAACCAATAGCCAACATCAAACTTAATGGTGGGAAACTTGAGGCAATCCCACTAAAATCAGAGACTCAACAAGGCTTTCCACTCTCCCCCTACCTAGTCAACATAGTACAGGAAGACATGGCTGGAACATTTAGAGAGCAAAAGGAAATCAAAGGGATACAAATTGGAAACGAAGAATTAAAAACATCATGGTTTGCAGATGACATGATAGTGTATGTAAGTTACCCCACAATTTCCACCAGTGAACTTCTACAGCTGATAAGCAAGTTAAGCAAGGTGGCTGGATATAAAATTAACTCAAGTAAATCAGTACCCTTCTTCTACTCAAACGACAATCATGCTGAGAAAGAAATTAGGGAAAATATACCCTTCACAATAGTCACAAACAATATGAAATACCTTGGTGTGGCTCTAACTAAGCAAGTGGTAGACCTGTATGACAAAAACTTCAAACCTCTGAAGATGAAAATCAAGGATGATCACAGAAAATGGAAATATCTCCCTATGCTGATGGATTGGAAGGATCAACATTGTAAAAATGGTCATCTTACCTAAAGCGATGTACAGATTCAATGTGATTCCTAGCAAAATTCCAACCCAATTCTTCATAGAGTTGGAAAGAGCAATGTACAATTTTATTTGGAATAACAAAAGACCTCGAATAGAAAAATCTATCCTCAACAAGTAAACATCTGCAGGAATCACTATCTCTGACCTCACCTATATTATAAGGCAATTGTGCTAAAAACTGCATGGTACTGGTATAGAGATAGGCACATGGATCAATGGAATCAAATAGAAGATCCAGAAATGAGCCCTCACATATATGGTCACTTGATTTTCAACAAAGGAGCTGTAAACATTCAGTGGAAAAAAGACAGCTTCTTTAACAAATGGTGTTGGTCCAACTGGCACTCAGCATGCAGAAGAATGAAAATAGAACCTTCCTTATCTCAAGTGCAAGTGGATCAAAAATCTCCACATTAAACCAGGTACACTGAAATTATTAGAATAGAAAGTATGGGAAAACCTTAGAACACATAGGGACAGGAGAAATTTTTCTGAACAGAACACCAATGGCTCGTGCTCAAAGGTCAAATATGAACAAATGGGACTGAATGAGATTGCAAAGTTTCTGTAAGGCTAAGGACAGTATCTAAGAAAAGAAAACGACAACCAACAGTTTGGGAAAAGATCTTTACTAACCCCACATCAGATAGAGGCCTATCTTTGTTTCAGTACCCAGAATCTATTGTTGCCAAGTTCTGTTTAGAGTTGTGTGATATATTTTCTCCCCATACATCATTCAGAGGCTCAGCCAAAGACAAACTGATTCAGAAGAGGATGCTTGCAACTAACCTAGGAATTGAACAGGAGGGACACAACAAAGTAACTAGAAAAGAACTTAAGGAGCTGAAAGGTTTTGCAATCCTATGGAAAGAACAAAATTATTAACTAACTAAACTCAACCCAGCTCCCAGGGGCTAAAGCACCAACCAATGAGTTTACATGGAGAGATTAATGGCTCCAGGTGCATATGCAGCTGAGGATAGCCTTCTCAGACATTCATGAAAGGAGAGGCCTTGGGTTTACTGAATTCTCAGTTTCCCAGTGTAGGGAAAAATCCAAGGCACTGAGGTTGAAAGGGTGATTGAGAGAAGGAGCACCATCTTGAAAGCAAGGGTGGGGAAGGGGAGATAGCACTGAGGAAAAGAGAATTATTCTGAAATATAAATACAGAGAATATCCATTTTTAAAAAAGAAAGAAAAAATAGGATTTTCCTTCATATCTTGCCATGTTTATACACTTAAAGATTATGTATCATTAATTGAAAAGTTAATAGTATTTCATATTTATCTTCCTTTTTTTAGATAGTATATGTATTTAAATTTCAAATGTTATCCTTTTACCTGAGTCTCCCATCTCTCATTACCCCTCATCCTTCTTTGATTAAGATGCTAGCTCTCTCACTCACCCACTGCTACCTAAACAAACTGGCATTCTTTTACACTGGGGAAAAAAGCCTTCACTGGACCAAGGGCTTCACCACCTATTGATGCTAGACAATGCCTTCTCCTGCTACATATGCAGCTGGAGACACAGGACTCTCCATGGTTACTCATTGGATAATGTTTTAGTCCCTGAGAGCTCTGGGGTGTTTGGTTGGTTGATATGGTTATTCTTCCCAAGGATTTTTCAAACTTTTTGACTCCTTCAGTTCTTTCTGCAGTTCTTCCCTTGGGGTCCCCTTGCTCAGTCTAATGCTTAGCTGCAAGCATCTTTATCTATATCAGTATTGTTCTGACAGAGCCTCTGAGTAGGCAGGTATTTATATCAGGCTTCTGCCAGTAAGCACTTCTTAGGATCAGCACTAATGACTGACTTGGGTGTCTGAATGTGGAATGTGAAAAGAATTCCCAGATTAGGCAGTCTAAGGATGATCTTTTCTTCAGTCCATGTTCCTCTATTTGTCTTAGTATTTTTTTCCAAGGTTATTTGGTTCTTTCTTCTAAGAAGGAATGAGACATCCACATTCTGGCCTTAATTCTTTTTTTATTTTCAATTTTATTGGATATTCTCTGTATTTACATTTCAAATGTTATACCCTTCTACTCACTCTCCTTCCCCTCAACTTGCTTCCATCAAGATGCTCCCTCTCCCAATAACCCTCTCCACCTTAGTGATTTGGCTGATGAGGATTTTGTTCTTCCCATGAGGGTATAAACCCTTCTGCTCTTTCAGTCCTTTCTCTAGCTCTTTCATTATGGTCCCCATGTTCAGTCTGATGTTTAGCTGAAAGCATCCTCATCTGTATCTATATGACTCTGAGGGAGCCTCTGAGAGGACATCCATGTCTGGTTCCTGACAGTTAACAAATCTTAACTTTGGTACCTGGTATCTGTCTAGAAAATTGTCCATTTTATCCAGAATTTTTATTTTTATTTATTTACTTTTTTAAGTATAGGCTTTTGTATTAGGATCAGATGACTTCTCGAATTTACTTGTTTTTGTTGTTTTTTCCCCTTTTTATTTCTGATTTTGTTAATTGGATACTCTGCCTGTGCTCTCTGGTTAGTCTGGCTAAATGTTTATCTATCTTGTTGATTTTTTTTTCTAAGAACTTGCTCCTGTTTTTGTTGATTTTTTTGTATAAATCTTTTTGTTTCTACGTGGTTTATTTTGGCCCTGAGGTTGATTATATTGTGCCTTCTACTCCTCTTGAGTGTATTTGATTCTTTTAGTTCTAGAGCTTTCAGGTGTTCAGTCAAACTGCTAGTGTATGCTCTCTCCAGTTTATTTTTGTGGGTCCTCAGAGCTATGAGTTTTCCTCTTAGTACCATTTTCACTGTATCCCATAAGTTTTGGTATGTTGTGCCTTAATTTTCATTACATTCTAAAAGTATTTAATTTTTTTTTATTTCTTCCTTGACTAAGTTATCCTTGAGCAGAACATTGTCCAGGTGCCATGTATATGTCATCTTTCTGTTTATTTTGTTGTTATTAAATAACAGCCTTAGTCTGTGGTGATCTGAAAGCATGCATGGGATTATTTCAATCTTGTTGTATCTTCTGAGGTTTGTTTTGTGACCAATTATAGAGTATATTTTGGAGAAAGTACCATGAGGAACTGAGAAGGTATTTTCTTCTGTTTTCGTTTGAAATGTCTTGTAGATATCTCTCAAATTCGTTTAGTTCATAACTTCTTTTAATTTCACTGTGTTTTTGTTCAGGTTCTGTTTCCATGATCTGTCCATTGAAGAGTGTGGGGTATTGATATCTCTGAGTATTATTGTATGTGGTGCAATGTATGCTTTGAGCATTAGTAAAGATTCTTTTTTGAATGTGTTTGCCCTTGCATTTGAAGGATAGATATTCAAAATTAAGAGTCCATCTTGGCAGAGTTTTCCTTTGATGTGTGTGTGTAGTGTCCTTCCTTATTATTTTGATAACTTTCAGCTGAAAGTGATTTTTTTTTTTTTTTGTCAATATAAAAATGACTACCCAAGCTTGTTTGTTGGGACCATTTCCTTGAAAAAAATGTTTTCCAGCCTTTTTATTCTAAGATTTGTGTCTTTGTCACTGTGGTATGTTTCCTTTTGGTAACACAACGGTGGGTATCCAGTCTCTTAATTTATATCTTTTTGGGGAAATTGTTTTGTTTTATTGGGAAATTATTGGTTTTGATATTTATGGTAATTCATATTTTTGCGTGGCTGTAAGATTTTGCTGAGATATAGTAGCTGTGCTGACATTTGTGTTCTTTTAGGCTCAGTATGACATCTGTCCAGGATCTTCTAATTTTCATGGTCCTTGTTGAGAAGTCTAGCATAATTATGATAGGTCTGCCTTTATATGATATTTGACCCCTTTTTACTTACTTGCTTTAATATTCTCTCTTCGTTTTGTGTATTTGGTGTTTTGTATTTTCCTGATCTATTTTGTTTTGGGGGAGGGGGCTAAGGAAGTTTTCTGGTCTTTTAAGTTGTGAAATATCACTCTCCTCTATGCCAATTATTCTAAGGTTTGGACTTGTCACTGTGTCCTGGATTTCCTGTATGCTTTGGATTTAAAGATTTTTGCATTTTGCATTGACTGTATACATGTTTTCTATGGTGTCTTCTGCCCCTGAGATTCTTTTCTGTCTCTTGTATTCTCTTGATGATGCTTGCATCTATGATTCCTGATCTCTTTCCTAGGTTTTCTATCTCAACGGCTGTCTCCCTTTGTGCTTTCTTCATTGATTTTTTTTTTTTTTTTTCATTTTTACATACTAGATGGTTTTGTTCCATTCCTTTTCCTATTTAGCAGTGTTTTTTAAGGAAGTTATATGTGTCCTTCCTCAAGATATGATTTTAAATCTGAGTCTTGCTTTTCAGGTGTAATGTGATTTCCAGGATTTATAGTAGGAGTACTGGGTTCTGATAATACCAAGTAGCCTTGCTTTCTGTTGCTTGTGTTCTTGTGTTTGTTTCTTATCACCTTGTTATCTCTCTACCTGCCTTAGCTGTCTATGACTAGAACCTGTCCTTCTTGAGATTCTGATTGTTTCAAAACTCCGCAGAGCCCCGTTGTCTCTATGATCCTTTGATTCTGGGGTCCTGTGATCCCGAGTATGTCAGAGCTCCTGGGAGTCAAGCTGCCTCTGAGATACTGAAGTCCCAGGGTGACCAAGCTCTTGATATTCTTGAGTGTGTCAGAGCACCAGTGTTCCTGGATATGTCTGATATCCTGCGATCTCAGCTTCCTCTGTCATTCGTGATCCTGTGCCTATTAGTACACCTTTGTTCCTGTGATACTGGATGTGTAAGAACACTTGAGGGACAGGCTTCCTCTGGCTGTTGAGTGGATGGGTGCAGGACCCAGCATCCAAGGTCTGCTGAAAGCTCAAATTCAGACTGGAAGGGACCTTGACCACTGGCTTTCCGGGGTTCCTCTGTCCCTGGATCCAAAGGAACCCAGTTACTCTGAATACTGGAACTGTACTTTGTTGTGTTCTTTTCATCTGTGGGCTTGCGCAAGTAAGGGCACCTGGGTGATGGGCTATCTCTGGGTATTGTATAGATGGGTGCAGAATTAACACCCAAGGTTTGCTCAGGGTTCAAGTTCAGACAGGAAATGTTTTTAAAATGGAAGCCATTAATAGTTTGCCCATGCCCTACTGCACATGCTGAGCAGTAATTATAGGAAATTACTTTGCCTCATTATCTCTTAGAGGAATTCATTGAGCATTTTAATATAATAATCATCTTACCAAAATATAGGAGATACCATTAAAATTGACATAGAAATCAATTGTAAAATATGTACAACCATAGAAGTTTATATTAGAAGCATATTAACTATTTAGAAAGTAACAAAGCTTCATAATACCAAACATAATAGACACAGTCTTAGCTGTGTTTAGGAAGAAGCATAAAACTTTTTAGCATATTATGCTATCTAAACTCGTATGTTTCTTGAATATCATTCCTTTTGTACATGTCATCCATACACAGGCAAATGACACTTTAAGAGTAACCAGGTAGAGTTAATATATATATAATAACAGAACACTTTTTAAAACACAAATCAACAAAAGATTTTTAAAAAATGACTTCTGATACCTACTTTATATCTATACAGTGTGGTAATTAAATTTTGGCTACATATCCAAGACTATTCTGTGAATGCAATTTAGGAAGACCATTTTTTCATGCTTGACTTTGTAAATATATAGAGTTTGTTTGTATTTTATATCATTCAAACGCATGCCTCATTTTTTGAAGAATTTTCTCTTGCTAGTTAGACATTAAAACTGGTACTACTACTCAAGACAGGTTTAGAAATATTTATCTGTTAAGGTTGAATCCATGACCTTGGTCATGTTATACTGGTATCATAACACTGAGTAATACACAAAAACTAAAATCAATGAACTCTTCTAAAAAAAGTTTTACTTGTTTGTGAATCACTCTGCCAGTATGAGGTTCCACATGCTGACCCATGTAACTATAATTTTTTTTATGAATGAGTAATTAGTAAGAATCTATAATCAGAAACAGAGTTGGTAACAATCATGTTGATTCAGTCAAATTTTTTAACACTTAGACAACCAGAAATTCTTCCACGAATACAGAAATAGTCTATACATATTTTCAGATTACAGTAATTGTACTGTTGGTTTTATTTGTATTTCAAAAACATATCACGTACCAAAAAGAAAATGTTCCTTAAGTCAGATATAAATTCAAACTTGTGTTTTATTTACATAATAATTTGTGGCCATAGTTGACTGCATTGGTTATCAACTCTTACAAAGTTAATGTAAACATTATATTTTATCATGTGTAATATTAGTCAAGAGAATGTCTATTATTATATCAAACCAGATATGCAGGATGAAGTCCTTAGTGTTTAAAGAAAATATGGTCATATTCACATCACAATGTCATGAAGCACAGACCTGCCGCTAACCCTATTCTCTTAAATCCATCCATTTATTTAGTCATAATCAACCTAGAGATGCCATCTTCAGGCTCCAAATGAAAATCTCTATATCATCTAACTGGACCAGGTTGCCTTTTGCCACCTTCAGTCCTGTGCATAAAAGTTCATATGCTGATCCATGAAATCCATCGAATATCCCTCCTTAGGCTTTAACTACAATGTTATCTAAATCTCAGACCCTATATTCAAAACCACATTTGAGTAATGACGTCTAAAGCAGTCTATTTTATATAAAGCCTTGCCTAAGGAGCAGGTTGGAATTCCACAATAACCTGAAAAGAATCATGATCTATCAAGCAGTTCGAAGGATATTTACTCTTGGATATTCTAGCTGAAATATTTACTGCATTTAATATCAAGTTGCCAACCTCTGTGTTTGCTTAGTCTCTATTATATTGTGGATCTATTTGGGAAAATTATTCCTTACAAAATATTGCCAGTTTCATGGATCAAAACCTGGTATAAAATCAAATCTTGCCAAACATTTTTAGTATCATAATATTTCCATTTAATTTATCTTCTCTTTTTAACCTCATAGTTGGCTTGTTTTGTGTTTTTTTTTTCTTGCAAAACACTTAGTATTTGTCACTAAAAACAATCAAATAAGCCTTCATTTACCCCTTTTTGATACTAGTTCCATTCTGAACCCTAATGATCCCAAATGCCTCTGATAATTTTATCACCATAATTAGAGAACAAATAATATAAAGAATACATAATCTTTAAAAATATATACATTTTGAATAATTGAATTGTATAACATATACAAATATTCATAAATCTGTACATTATTATGTAATAAAGAAAATGTTGGGTAATATCTTACTAAGTACGTCTGTATCAAAAGGCCCAGTCATGGGAATAAGTCAAAACACTACAAAGGGAAAATTTACATATTTGAATATCAAAGTTGTACAAACTAAACCAAACCTAAAAGTAACCAAATGTAAATTGATTAAATAAATAAATAAATATTTAAAAGGGGAGGCTGGAGAGATGGCTCAGTGATTTAAGAGCACTCACTGTTTTCAAGAGGTCCTGAGTTCAATTCTCAGCCACCATATGGTGACTCACAACCATTTGTAATGGGATCTGGTGTGTCTGAGACAGCTACAGTATAGTTGTATACTATAAACAATCAAATAAATAAATCTTCTAAAGTAAACTGATATTAATTTCATTTAAAAGTCACTCAGGTTGTACACTAAGGCAGATACTGTTACCAGTACAATGGAATCATTTGGTAAAGAAGAGTGACTAACTGTGGAGGGGAGAAACAACACAACACAAACCTAGCAAGACAAAAAGAATAGACAACCTACATAACAAGAAAAGTAGTAAATAAAATGTCTAACTTCCATTATTCAGTTAAAATTTAAGACACAAACTGTCTTTTTAATTAAACATATGTTTAGAAAAAATAATATTTGAAGAATTAAAATTTGTTCTATCTAAGCAAATAGGCTATATAATGAGTTTATATTAATCATAACTCAAAGGGAAAGGAGAAATATATGATTAAACTTTTTATACTAAAATAATTATGATGCAACAATCTCATACCTCTGCATGGTCACTGACTTAGAATGAAAAATAAGAAAGATACCAACATAGATATATTGTGAAGGGTAGTAAATCTGGGAAGATTTGGTAGAGCATACAACCATATATTCTCATATGAATAATAAGAAAAGATTTATATGGTATTGAGAATTGTGAAGTAAAGTTAGCATGAAAATCAATGAAATTAAGTGAAAAGACAATCTTACGTGAAATAGATGTAACTAAATATAGCAACTAAAAAAATAATGTGATAGTCAGAAATAACAGGGGAGATGCAGTTTCAATGTTATCCAGTTTCTTTCTTAATGGAACCTCATTGCACATACATTGGGAAAATAAAATATTCAACTGACTTTTCCAAATTTTACAAGGAAAAACTAAAGAAATTTTCAAATTTGAGAAGCCCATGTATACTTAGCTAAGAGAGCAATTTTTTGCTAATAATTTTTCTAAAGGCAAATTTGACATCTTTGTTTCTGAGACTATATATCAAAGGGTTAAGCATTGGTATAATTAATGTATAGAACACAGAGGTCATTTTGTCAATATCCATGGAATGTCCTGTACTAGGACGCAAATAAATGAAAATCAGGGTACCATGATAAATGGTGACTACTGTCAGGTGAGAAGCACAAGTAGAGAACCCTTTCTTTCTTCCCTCTGCAGTACCTGTTTTAAGAATGGCCACTATAATATACATATAGGAAAGGAGAACAGCAAGAAGAGAGACAGCTTCCACCAAACTTGCAAATACCACCAATATAATGTCATGTTTGTAAGTATCAGAGCAGGACAGAGAGAAGAGTGGAGAGATATCACAAAAGAAATGGTTAATTTCTTTGGAGCAGAATGACAGCTGGAATGTATTAGTAGTATGGATTATGGAACTCATAGTTCCACCCAAGAATGCTCCAAATGCTAGCTGAGTACAGACTCTCTTGGACATAATTACAGTATAAAGCAGGGGGTTACAGATTGCAATGTACCTGTCATAAGCCATGGCAGCCAAAAGAAAAGACTCTGTATCAACCAGAGAGCAAAAGAAATACAACTGTGTAGCACAGCCATTGTAAGAAATTGCCTTCTTTTCAGAAATCAGATCCACAAGTAATCTGGGAGCAATAACAGAAGAGTAGCATGCATCTATGAATGACAGAATACACAGGAAAAAGTACATGGGAATGTGTAGATTAGAACTGACTGTGATTAATACCATCATACCAATATTTCCCATCAGAGTAACAGAGTATATGAAGAAAAACACAGCAAATAGGAGAGTCTGGAGCTCTGGATGATCACTGAATCCCAGGAGTAAGAATTCTGTTTCCACAGTGCTGTTCTCCAGACTCATTATTTGTAGAAATGATGGTTTCTGCAGAAGTGGTAGAATAAAAATGGAGTAAGCACAAGAAAAATTTTAAAATTTAATAGAAACTTGATTTATAATCTATATTGCAAATAATAGGAACTAATAATAACAAACTAATTTAATACATTTTCAAACTTGATGTTACATGGAAATTCATATTATCTTCTTAAAATTTTCATTCCTCATATTCACCATCATGTTTAATGCTCTCTAAACATGGGTGACACATTACTTTAATTTCATTGGTTTTCTTTCATCGTTGTTTGAAGGGTTACTCAGTTTGTAGTTTTAAAACTGTGAACAAATGTGTCAGTTTCCTGTATTTTGTCTCATCAATTGTTATAGTAGTTGAAAGTATTTCCATTCCAGAAGAATCTTTATCAACAAAGGAGAAGAAATATTGTTTTTCACTTAAAGATATGGTTTCCAGGTGAGAAACAAAGGATGTCCTCAGAGTTCTTCAACTACCAATAATAACACAAATAAAACTCAAACAAAATAACGACTAGGAAATCATTCTGCAGTGAGTACAAGATCTGTTTCTCAGAAGTTAAGTAATGTTTAGGAGGATAAACTTCTAATATTTCTAAGGTTCATCCATAATCTGAGAATGATTGAAGGGGACAAATAAATCATTATCTAATTATTTTGAGTTACACACACTAAATGTCACACTTCTTTTACTAATTTTATTTGAATGTTATGATATCTCCTGCAGGCTTATGAAATGCTTTCTTTGAAAAGATGATGATTAAGTTCATAACAATTATGATCTAAATCTGTTCTTTTTTGTTTATTTATTTATTGGTGTTGTTGTTTTAAGGATAGGTCTCATTTTGTATATGTGGTGGGCCTGGAGCTCACTAACAGACCAGGATGAAGTCACATCTGACTCACCGAGTTCCACCTCTATCAGCCTCCCAAGTACTAGATTAAAAGTGTGATCTATCATGCCTGACTCTGTTTAATTTATTTAGTTAGGAGTTAATACTTTATTATGAAGTGTTTGTATTTAGACATTGCCTCAGGGTCTAACAGTATGGCTTGATTTCTTAAAAATATCACATTTTAAGAGTACTGTGATTTATTGCTAGGATTTTGTTGAACTCACCAAGAGGATGAAAAATGTTTTTGGCTTTAGTCATGATCAAAGACAATAACCAGGTTTCTAGATGGTAATTGTGATAACTGAATTACTGTACTCCCACCCAGTGTAGATATCTGAGGAGTGTTATGAAAATACTTACCAGATGACTACCTTTCTTTTAATCACCTCCTTCTTCACTGTTGTAAGCCACAAATTATTTTTGAACAGAAAACATGTGGAACACATAAAGAAAAAATATAAATTAACTATGGAATTTCTCATTTTCCATTTTGACACACCTGCATTCTAAAAAAAAAATGGACCTCCCTTAAAAAGGCTGGGTTCCTAGGAAAAAGCAGAACATTTTATCGTTTGCTTTCAGGACTTTATTTTCACATGAGCTTCTAGGTAACAAAGCACTAGTATACTAATTCCCATGAGACAATAAGTGATCAATTAAACAGGATCATGAAGGAATTCATTAGGCATAAAATGGAATGATGCAATAAAAGTTTGTCTTTGAAATGCCTCAAAAATAATCACTTTGACTGTCCAAATTGTGGACTATGTAAAACTTGGTGGTATTTCTTAGACCCCTGATGTAAGTAAACACAACAGTTTTATAAATGCTATACACAATATTATATAGAAAATAGTAGAATGAAATTAAATATATTTATTTATAGATAAATACATCAAAATATATAATAATTGCAATAAATCAAATGAATATAAATCATTTATTTGATATTACAATGATTTATGACTTTTTTCTACATTATGCTTTTTTTTAAATTGGATATTTCATGTAATTACATTTCAAATGAGATCCCCTTTTCCCAGTCCCTTCTATACAATCCCTCATTCACCTGCTTCTATGAAGATGCCCCTCTTCCACCTACCTACCTCCTCCCCATCAAAGGTTTTACAGGACCAAGAGTTCTCTACCTATTGATGCCAGACAATGCCACCTTCTGTTACACATGTAGCTTTCATCCAGAAGTCTCTCCATGTGTCCTCTTCAGTTGATGGTTTAGTTCCTGGAAGATCTGAGGGATCTGGTTGTTGATATTGTTGTTCTTCCTATGGGGTTGCAAACACTTTCATCTTCTTCAGTCCTTTCTCTAACTCCTCCATTGGGGTTTCTGTACTCAGTCCTATTGTTAGCTGCAAGCATCCTCATCAGTATCAGTCAGGCTCTGGCATGGCCTCTCAGAAGACATCTATATCAGGCTCCTGTCAGCTAGTACTTCTTGGCCTCAGCAATAGTGACTGTGTTTGGTTACTGCATAAGGGATAGATCACCAGGAGGGATAATTTCCTTTCTTCAGTCCCTGCTACACACTTTGTCCCTGTATTTCCCCAGATGAGTATTTTGTTCCCTCTTCCAAGAAGGACTGAAGCATCAACATTTTGTTCTTTTCTCTTCTTGAGCTTCATATGGTCTGTAAATTGTATCTTGCATATTCTGAGCTTTGGGGCTAATATCCACTTACCAGTGCGTGCATACTATGTGTGTTCTTTCATGCCTAGGTTACCTTATGCAGAATGATATTTTCTAGTTCCATCTATTTGAGGTCAGCAATATTGTTTCCCCAAAAGTTCTTTTATTGTTAGCAACATTTTTTGCTATCCTGTATTTTTATTGTTGTTGTTGTAGTTATTCCAAATAGATTTCTAAATTGCTCTTTATAACTCTATAAAGTAGCTGGAATTTTGAAGAGGATAACATTGAATATGAAGATTACTTTTGGCATGACGTCCATATTTACTCTACTGATCCAGCCAATCCATGAGAAATGGAGATCTTTCCACATTCTGAGATCTTTCTTGATGCCCTTATTCAGAAACTTGAAGTTTTTGTCATACAGATCTTTTGCTTTTTTGGTTAGAGTCACTCAAAGATATCTTATATTATTTGTGACAATTTTGAAGGTTGTTGATCCCCTAATTTCTTTATCAGCTTGCTGATCCTTTGCATAGAGAAAAATTACTGACTTGTTTGATCTAATTTTATATACAGCCCCTTTATTGAAGTTGTTTTTCACCTGTAGGTGTTCTCTGATGAAAATGTTGGGGTCACTTCACTATACATATATCATCTGCAAATAGATTATTTTTTGGCTACTTCTTTTACAATTTGCATCACTTTAACCTCCTACTGTCTAATTGCTCTGGATAGGACTTCCAGAACTATATTACATAGATAGGGAAAGAGTGGCCAGCCTTTACAAGTCACTGATTGTAGTGGGGTTGTATCACGTTTTGCTGTATTTAGTTTGATGTTGGCTACAACTTTCCTGTACTTTGCTTTTTCTATGTTTAGGTATGTCCCTTTAATTCTTGATATTTCCAAGTCTTTTATCATAAAGGAGAGTTGAATTGTGTCAAATGCTTTCTCAGAATCTAATGATATGATTATGTGTATTTTTCTTTGAGTTTGTTTATATAGTGAATTATGTTGGTGGACTTTCATATACTGAAGCATCCCTTCATCATTGGGAAGAAGCCGACTTGATCATGGGGGATGATTTTGATGTGTTCTTGGATTTGGTTTGTAAGAATTTTATTGAGTTTTTTTGCATAGATATTCATAATGAAAAATTGTCTGAAGTTCTAGTTATTTGTTGGCCATTGTGTAGTTTAGTTGTAAGATTGTGTCTTCCTAGAATGAATTAGGTAGAGTTCCTCCTGTTTTTATTTTGTGGAATAGTTTGAATAATATTGATATTAGGTGTTGTTTGAAGGTCTGATAGAATTCTGCACTACACATCTGGTACTGGGCTTTTTATTTTATTTTATTTTATTTATTGGTGGATAGATGTTTTCACTTTACAACTATATTTAAAAAATGGAAAAACATGTACAGATTTTAAAAGAATTTTGGCATTAAACTATATGAATATATTTTTGTCAATACTTAATTCTTTTTTTATTAACACCTTTATTTTACAAAACAAAGATAAATGCACAGATTTCAAGCATTTTTTGCGTAAAATTATACAATACATATTTGTCAGTACTTTTTTTTCAGATTTTAAAATAATTTTTACAAAAATCTATGAGAATAGTCAGGACTTGATCTTTTTCAAGGTTTGACAGTATGCATCAAAAACCCAATAGTTACAATGAGCACAAAGTACATGCAAAACAAAATGTAACATTAAAATAGTCAAAGTTTTCTTGTTGTGTAAAGATTTTTTTGTTTTGTTTTGTTTTGTTTTCTTTATTTCTTGGACTTCCTACAGTCTGTGAGTTGTTTCTGGGGCAGTGCGAGCCTCTGGGGTTAGCATCTCACTATCA
The DNA here is from genome assembly GCF_963924665.1 of Micromys minutus. Lineage (NCBI taxonomy): Eukaryota > Metazoa > Chordata > Mammalia > Rodentia > Muridae > Micromys > Micromys minutus. The sequence goes on from NC_137982.1 coordinate 58,325,348, forward strand.
GTGACTGCATATTATGTCTGTTCTTCTGTGACTGGGTTATCTCACTCAGAATGATATTTTCTAGATGCAGCCATTTTCTTTAGAATTTGGTCAAGTCATTGTTACTGGTGGCTGAGTAGTATTCCATTGTGTAAATGTACCACAATTTTTGTATCCATTCATCTTCTGAAGGACATCTGGGTTACTTCCAGCTTCTGGCTATTATAAATAGAGCTGCTATGATCATTGTGGTGCATATATCTTTGTTGTTTACTAAGGTGTCTCTGGGGTATATGCCCAGAAGTGGAATAGCTGGGTCTTCAGGTAGTATTATGTCCAATTTTCTGAGGTATTGCCAGACTGATTTCCAGAGTGGTTGTATTAGTTTGCAACCTCACCAACAGTGGAGAAGTGTTCCTCTTTCTCTGCAACCTCGCCAGCATCTGTTGTCATCTGAGTTTTGGATCTTGGCCAATCTGACTGGTGTGAGGTGGAATCTCAGGGTTGTTTTGATTTGCATTTCCCTGATGGCTAAGGATGTCGAACACTTCCTCAGATATTTCTAAGCCATTTGATATTCCTCAACTGAGAACGTTTTGTTTAGCTCTGTACCCCATTTTTTAATAGGGTTATTTGATTCTCTGGTGTCTAGCTTTTTGAGTTCCTTGTATACCTTGAATATTAGGCCTCTATCTGATGTGGTGTTGGTAAAGTTCTTTTCCCATTCTGTTGGTTGCTGTTTTGTTTACTTGACAATGTCCTTTGCCTTACAGAAACTTTGCAATCTCATTAAGTCCCATTTGTTAATCTTTGACCTTAGAGCTTGAGCCATTGGTGTTTTGTTCAGAAAATTTTCTCCTGTGCCTATATGCTCTAAAGTTTTCCCTATTTTCTCATCTAATAGTTTCAGTGTATCTATTTAATGTAGAGATCTTTGATCCACTTACACTTGAGCTTTGTACAAGGAGATAAGAAAGGGTCTATTTTCATTCTTTTGCATGCTGAGTGACAGTTGGACCAGCACCATTTTTTGAATAGGCTGTCCTTTTTCCATTGAATGTTTACAGCTCCTTTGTCAAAAATCAGGTGACCATATACATGAGGCTCATTTCTGGATCTTCTATTCTATTCCATTGATCCACATGCCTATTTCTGTACCAGTACCATGCAGTTTTCATCACAATTGCCTTGTAATATAGCTTGAGGTCAGGGATAGTGATTCCCGCAGATGTTTTCTTATTGTTGAGGATGGATTTCGCTATTTCTTTTAGAGGTTTGAAGTATTGAAATCTTACTAGTTACCATAAGCCTAAAGTACAGATAGAACAGAAAATAACATGAAAACAGACATAGCTTTCTTGGTGTGTATAGGTTAAACATGATGATGTTTGATAACCAAAAATTGCCAAAAGACTATATTCTTAGCACTTGCAATATTAATGATGTAAGGTTCAAGTGTACCACACTCTGAGAGGGTTATATACACTGAGTTTTTTTTTCCTAAAAAGGACTGAGGCTTTCACTTTTGGCCTTTGTATTTTCTGAGCTTCATATGGCCTGTGATATTTTTTGGGGGGGTATTTGAAGCTTTCTGGGGTTAGTATCCAATTATCAGTGACTGCATATTATGTCTGTTCTTCTGACACTGGGTTACCTCACTCAGGATGATATTCTCTAGATGCATCCATTTTCAAGGAAATTTAATAAAGTCAATGTTTCTAATAGCTGAGTAGTATGCCATTGGTGTAAATATGCCAATTTTTGTATTCATTCATGTACTGAAGGACATCTGGGTTGTTTTCAGCTTCTGGCTATTATAAATAGTGCTGTTATGAACATTGTGGTGCATGTCTCCTTATTGTATGTTGGAGCTTTTCTGGGGTATATGCCCAGAAGTAGAATAACTGGGTCTTCAGGTAGGACTATGTCAAATTTTCTGAGGAACTGCCAGACTGATTTCCAGAGTGGTTGTATCAGCTTAAAACCCCAGAAAGAGTGGAGGAGAATTCGTCTATTTTCACATCCTTGCCAGCATCTGCTGTCATCTGAATTTTTGAACTTAGCCACTCTGACTTGTGTGAGGTAAGATATCAGGATTGTTTTGATTTGCGTTTTCCTGATGACTAGGGATATAGAGTACTTCTTTAGATGCTTCCCAGCCATTTGATATTCCACAATTGAGAACTTTTTTGTTTATCTCTGTACCCCATTTTTAATAGAGTTGTTTGATTCTCTGATGTCTAGCTTCTTGAGTTCTTTGTATACCTTGGATATTAGGCCTCTATCTGATGAGGGGTTGGTAAAGATCTTCTCCCACTCTGTTGCCTGCTGTTTTACTTTTTTTACAGTGTCCTTACCCTAACAGAAACTTTGCAGTTTCACTAATTCCCATTTGTCAATCTTTGACCTTAGAGCATGAGCCATTGGTGTTCTGTTCAGAAATTTTTCTCCTGTGCCTATGTGTTCTAAGGTTTTCCCTACTTTCTCATCTAATAGTTTCAGTGTACCTTGTTTAATGTGAAAATCTTTGATCCACTTGCACTTGAGCATTGTACAAGGAGATAAGAAAGGGTCTATTTTCATTCTTTTGCATGCTGTGTGCCAGCTGGACCAACACTATTTGTTGAATAGGCTGTCTTTTTTTCCATTGAATGTTACAGCTCCTTTGTCAAAAATCAGGTAACAGTATATGTGAAGGTTCATTTTTGGATCTTCTATTTTATTCCCTTGATCCATGTGCCTATCTTTGTACCAGTACCATGCAATTTTTACCACACTTCCCTTGTAATATAGCTTGAGGTCAGGGATAGTGATTCCTGCAGATGTTTTCTTGTTATTGAGGATGGATTTCATTATTGTAGGTCTTTTGTTATCCCAGATGAAATTGCACATTGCTCTTTTCAACTCTATGAAGAACTGGGTTGGAATTTTGATGGAGATTTCATTGAATCTGTAGATTGCTTTTGGTAGGATGGCCATTTTTACAATGTTGATCCTTCTAATCCATGATCATGGGATATCTTTGCATTTTCTGAGGTCTTCCTGGATTTCCATCTTTAGAGTTTTGATGTTCTTGTCATGCAGTTCCTTCACTTGCTTAGTTAGAGTCACACCAAGGTATTTCATATTTTTATGACTATTGTGAAAGGTATCTTTTCCCTTATTTCTTTCACAACATGTTTGCCCTTTGAGTAGAGGAAGGCTGCTTTACTTCATTTTTTGTAGGGTTGTTTAATTCTTTGGCATCTAACATCTTGAATTCTTTGTATATATTGAATATTAGACCTCTATCTAATTTCAAATTGGTAAAGATGCTTTCCAAGTCTTTTGGCTGCCGCTTTGTTTTCTCGACATTGTCTTTTTCCTTACAGAATTTTTCAATCTCATTAAGTCCAGTTATGTCCTGGAATCTCAGAATATTTTGTGTTAGAAGATATTTGCATTTTGTTGTAGAAAACAAAACAAACAAAAAAAAACCTACTGTGATTTCACTTTCAACCAAATGGTCATTAATATTAGAGAATGATATTTCTGCATTTAAAATGATAAAATTCATTTATCTTAACTATTTTGGTTGTCTTTTAGAGCATCTGTTCACATTATATTTAAATTCAATATTTAAGATGTAAACTATTGGTTTTCTTCCATTGAATGGCAAGTTTCTTTCAAAGATATTATGAACATCTTCACTAACTTAAACACAAACACTGGGAATCAGGAAATGACCTTATCTAGAATTATTAGTTCATCAATAGTGAGAATAGTGTCTTTTTATAAACATTTTCTTCTCCCTGTAAGTCATTTCAAATATTTATTCAATCATTATATCCATGTGTGAAAATGAAAACCTGTTGCCTTTTTTAATTTTGTTTTTCCAGAAGATATATATATATATATATATATATATATATATATATAATATGTATGAAAACAATCGCATCTACTGGCTACTTAGCTATATACCAAAGGTATTAGAGAAAAAACATCACCATATTTATTATTGTTTGCAATATATGATACATAAAATCTAGGCCTTTTGTGTAGTAATGAACGAGAGTCTCTTGTTTCAGTTAAAAAAAAAACCCAGGGTAAGATAATTAAAAATATAAAAGCAAGTGTTTTCTGTTTTATTTTTTGAAACATATGCTATTATTTACACCCCATATTTATATTATCCTAAACACATTTTAATAAAAATTTACCAACAAATACAAAATATCCATATATAATAGAGACACATAATAAAATTAGTTATAAAATTATGTCATTCTGTAGTGAGTAAAATTTTATTTTTTTTCTGAATATATCTGTATCTCATCTCTCTCCCTTTTGGTCTGAACCTGAGCAGACCTTGGGAGATGGCCTCAGCACCCTTTGAAGCCTCATTATGCCAGTGTAGGTGAATGTCAGAGCACAGGAGATAGGAGGAAGCAGGTAAGTAATGGAACATTCTCATAGAGGAACTGAGTTTCCATCCTGAGAAATCAAAATTTAATGAGTGAAGAACCATTTGGATAACAGATATAGCCAATATCAACACAGAAAATACTTAATTAAGAAATAAATTGCTTAAATGTTACAACTCAAAATCAACACAATAACTATTGCTTTTTTGAACTTATTTCATTTTTTTTGAAACATTAGATGCCAGAATAAATGTTTTACTTCAACAAGATAAGGTGGAAACTGTTATCAATCTCCTTGGATTGTACAATGGGAACATGAATCAAGATGCATGAAAAAACATGTGCTAAGTAGCTATAATTTGTGATAAAACATAATTTTATTAAGGTCAAATGCATATGTAAAATAAAACAGAGACTAGAGTGGCACATACAGGTGAGGTGAAAATTAACTCTCACTTTAGTAAAGAGAAGGTATGAAGAAGTCAGTGATAAATCATAATTGCAGACACTAATAAAGCAAGCCATTATTAGAGAAGCCCGATACAGAGAAATACAAAGATAAAATATACAAAGGATTATATACATGATGGATGAAAGCTCTTTGGGTATAATATACAATTCAAATATCCTGGATGTTATTTATGCATTCATTTTAATAATCATTAAATGAAGTTCTAACTCAATACAGTAATTAAAGTCCCAAATAGTAAAGGAAACAAAAATTAATTTATATATTATATAGACTAGATTATAAACAATAGAGATTTGTGTATAAACAGCTTCACAAAATGATGTTATTAGGAACTCAATTCTTAAGTGGATCACACATTTCATAAATTATGCTATAATAAAAGTCTATAATTATAAAAGATGCTTTTACTACATCATAACTCACATCAGCTTAAAATACTTCAAAATGAAGAACAACATATTTATACAACCTTTGAAATTCTTCAACTATACATTTGCACATAGAGAACACACAGGGATGTCTGAATACTAAGACTCAGTAACAAGCATCCTTTTGAAATAGCCATCCTTTCTAATGCTCTATATTTAGTTCACCTATTTGCCTATATATGGGTCTTTACTATGAATCCCTATATTTTGCTAAAAACAAAAATGTACTAAAGAATTCTTTTTAGAGTCCAACACTTTTCTAAGAGCCTCTTTCACGTCCTTATTTCTCAAACTGTAGATCAGGGGATTCAGCATGGGAATGACCACAGTGTAGAAGACTGTTGTCACTTTATCAACATCTACACTATTACCAGAGTTTGGTTGACAATAAATAAAAAGAATCGTTCCATGGAAGACCATGATGACTGTGAGATGTGAGGCACAGGTGGAAAAGGCTTTGCGTCTCCCCTCTGCAGAGCGCATCTTCAGGATTGTAATGAGGATAAACAAGTACGAGGTGAAGATGATTACAATAGTGAGAATCTCATTAAAATTGACAATGATGAACAGGAAAAACTCATTAGTAGTAACATCAGAACAAGCAAGACTTAGTAAAGGGGGGAGATCACAGAAGAAGTGATTAATTACATTTGACTTAAATGATGGGATCTCAAGGGCTAAGCACAAATGAATCAGAGAACACACTGATGCATAAAGGTAGCAACAGGACACCAGAAGTAGACGAAGCTTTGGAGACATGATAACCATGTACAATAGTGGATTACAAATGGCCACAAAGCGGTCATAGGCCATTACAGCCAATAGAAAAACTTCAGTGATAGCAAAAGTACAAAATAAATAAAATTGTAACATGCATTCCAGGTAAGAAATAACTTTATCCTTGTTAATAATATCAGTGAACATTTTTGGCACAATAATGGAAGCATAGCAGAAATCCACAAATGATAGGTGGCTGAGGAAAAAGTACATAGGGGTATGAAGTTGAGAGCTGACCTGAATCAACACAGTCATGCCCAGGTTTGCTATGACTGTCACTCCATAAATGAGAAAAAACACCAGGAAGAGAAAAATTGTCAGCTCTGGGACATCAGAAAAGCCAAGAAGAATGAACTTTGTCATAGTGGTACAGTTTACATTATCCATGTCTGCTACATGACAGTTTAGTCAAGTAGACCTTATTAATTCTAGGAAGAGAAAGGGGGAGAAAATATGAGATTTCTATTAATGGGAGAAAAATATTGTACTAATGTTAAGAACATATGTTTATAGCACAAGAAAAACAATTATGAAAATTTCAAAATTTTGGGCAGTTCATATTTCTACAAAAACAAATCTCAGTAAACCCCTTTCATGTATCTTAATTTAAGCCACTACTAAAGTTTATTTCAGAGGTGGTGCTGCAATTGTTTAAAATACATTCAGTGCCATAATTTGATATTTCATGAGATATAAACTAGTCAGTATAATATTTATTAGAAATATGACCTGGCATATGTGGTCTACTTTTTCTGTATCATATACAAAGTTGTGCTACTTGCACTCAATCTAATAATATGAAACCAGGAGCAAATTACCTACAATTATATTTTGTTGCACTATAAAACTTTATCTGAAGTTACTTTCTTGCAAAGGTTCAAAAATTTCAATAATATTTAAAATTAAAAGTAAAATTCAGAAAGCCCTATGATAAATTTATAACACATTTTATTCTTAATTAAAACTACTTGTTTCATTGCAACCAAGCTCTAAAATGAGTTATATGTTTGAGAAAATAAGTGGAAAATGTATTTACTATCTTATTATGACAACCAATAAAAATTAAAACACAAATTATTTTAAATTAAAGATTATAAACTCAATACGATCTGGCACCAGGAACAGCGGAGATCCAGGGAAACAGGTCTGGTGAGAAAGCATTCCGACGAGCCGGGGTGCACAGAGATCTCTGCAGAAAGATCGCTGCCGAGCATGTGGAAAGTGTGACCCGGCACCCCAGCTTGGGTTACGACCAGTAACCCAGCTGGAGGACAATGAGTGCATTACGGGTACTCAGACCATCCGCCACTAGGAACAGCGGAGATCCAGGGACACAGGCCTGGTAAGAAGGCGTTTCAAGTAGCCAAAGACAGAGATCCAAAGTCCAAAGACACAGGCCAGGTACAAGGGAGAGGCAAGAACCAATCACTGACAAATCCACTTATAAACACAGACAACAAGATGGCAAGAGGAAAGCAAAAGAACGTGCCCCAGGGAAACCAAGACAACCTGGCAACACCAGAACACAGCTCTCCCATCACAGCAAACAGCAGAATATCAAGCACCACAGAAAAAAAAAAGAATCAGACATGAAATCATACCTCAATATGATGATAGAGATCTTTTAAAAAGAACGGGAGGAAAAGCATAAAGAATTAGAAGTTTTTAAAGAGGAAAAAAGAAAAACACCCAAAGAAATCAAAGAACTAGAGGAAAACAGAACCAAAGAGATGAAGAAATGAAAGAAGGAATTTATAACAGAAATGGACACAATAAACAAAACACTAAAAGAGACAACACTAGAGGTAGAAAATCTAAAAAAGAAATCGGGAGTCACAAATGCAAGCATTTCCAACAGACTACAAGAGATGGAAGGGAATATCTTGGGGGCCTTAGACAACATTGAAAACATAGAAAAAAACAGTCAGAGAAGATGCAAAAACCAAAAAGCTCTGAAACCAAAATGTCAAGGAGATCCATAACACAATGAGAAAATCAAACCTAAGGATAATAGGAATAGAAGAGGGCGAAGAATATCAACTAAGAGGCACAGTAAATGTCTTCAACCAAATTGGAGAAGAAAACTGCCCTACCCTTAGGAATGAGATGGACATGAGCATAAAACAAGCCTACTGAACTCCAAATAGGTTGGACCAGAAAAGAAATTCCTCCTGACACATAATAGTCAAAATGCCAAGTGCCCAAAGCAAAGAAATATATTAAAAGCAGTAAGGGAAAAAGGTCATGTGACATATAAATGCAGACCAATGAGAATCGCACCCGACTTCTCAACAGAGACTATGAGAGCTAGAAGAGCCTAAGAGAGCACAAGTGCCAGCCCAAGCTGCTATACCCAGCAAAACTATCAATCACCATAGATGGAGAGACGAAGATATTACAAGACAAAACTAAATTTATACAATATCTGACAACAAACCAAGAACTACAACAAATTATAGGTGGAAAACCAAATACTATGAGGGCAACTATATCCTAATAAAAACCAAAAGACTCCTAAGGAAAAAAATCAAAAGAAGAAAGACATACAGGCACAATTCAACCTCCAAAATAAAAAGAGGAGAAAACAGCAACCACAATTCCTTGATATCTGTTAACATAAATGGACTCAATTGCCCAATAAAAAGATATGAGCTATCAGATTAGATACATAAACAAAATCCAACATTTTCCTGCATAGAGGAAAGTCATCTCAGAGACAAAGACAGTCACTATCTCAGATTAAAAGTTTGGTAAAAAACCTTCCAAGAAAAAGGCCCCAAGAAGCAAGCTGCAGTGGCCATTCTAATAATGAATAAAGTAGGTTTTCTACCAAAACTTATCAAAAAAGATAAGGAAGGATACTTTTTACTCATTACAGGGGAAATTTGTCAGGAGGAACTCTCAGTCCTTAACATATATGCTCCAAATACAATAACACCGATATTCAAAAAAGAAACCATACTAAAGCTCAAAAAATACATTGTGCCCCATACAATAATAGTGGGGACCTCAATACCCCACTCTCACCAATGCACAGATCATGGAAACCAAAACTGAACAAGGACACTGTAAAACTAGCAACTGGAATTAATAGACAACTACAGAACTTATTATCCTAAAACAAAAGAAGACACCACCTTTTCAGAACCTCATGACACCGTCTTGAAATGACACATAATTGGTCACAAAACAAGAATCAATAGATATAAGAAGATTGACATACTTCCATGCATCCTTTCAGATCACCGTGGTCTAGTTCTGGTCTTTAATAACAACAAAGACAACAAAAAGCCCATATACACATGGAAACTAAACAGTGCTCTATTAAATGATAGCAGGGTCAAAGAAGAAAAAAAGAAAGAAATTAAAATTCCATGAAAACGAAAACAAAACTTACTGAAACCTATCGGATGCAATGACAGCAGTACTGAGAGAAAAACTCATAGCGCTTAGTGCTTCAAAAAGGAAACTGGAGAGAGAATACATCAGCAACTTGACAGCACAGCTGAAAGCTCTAGAATAAAAGGAAGCAGATACACCCAAGAGGAGTAGACAGCAAGAAATAATCAAACTTAGGGCACAAATAGACCAAACAGAAACAAAAGGAACCATTGAAAGAATCAACAAAACCAAGAACTGGTTCTTTGAGTAAATTAACAAAATTGAAAAACCCTTAGCCAGACTAACTAGAGGGCAAAGAGACAGTATCCAAATTAACAAAATCAGAAAGGAAAGTGAAGAAATAACAACTGAAACTGAGGAAATTCAAGAAATCGTAAGATCCTATTATAAAAGCCTATACTCAAAAGGGATGGAAAATCTGGAGGAAATGGATGAATTCCTAGACAGATACAAGATATTAAGTTAAACCAGGACCAGGTAAACCATCTAAATATTCACATAACAACTAAAGAAATAGTAGCAGTCATCAAAAGCCCCCCCCCCCAAAAAAAAACCCAGGTCCACATGGGTTCAGTGCATAATTTTATCAGACAATTATTAATGACATAATACCAATACGCTCTAAAGTTTTCCAGAAAATAGAATCAGATGGAACACTACCTAACTCATTTTTGAGGCTAAAATAACCCTCTTTCCTAAACCACAAAAAGATCCTAAAAGAAAGAGAAATTCAGACCAAAATTTTTATAAACATTGATGCAAAAATACTCAACAAAATCCTTGCAAACCAAATCAAAGAACACATCAAAACGATCATTCACCTTGATCAAGTAGGCTTCATCCCTGGGATTCAGTAATGGTTTAATATACGGAAATCCATAAACTTAATCCAACATATAAACAAACACAAAATGAAAACAAACAAGGTCATCTCACTAGATGCTGAGAAAGCATTTGACAAAATTCAACACCCCTTCATATTAAAAGTCTTGGAAAGAAGAGGAATCCAAGGCCTATACCTAAACATAATAAAAGGAAAATACAGCAAACCAACTGCTAACATCAAACTTAACAGTGGGAAAATTGAAGCAATCTGCTAAACTCAGGGACTCAACAAGGCTGCCCACTCTCCCTCTACCTATTCAGCATAATACTGGAAGTCCTGGCCATAGCAATTAGAGAGCCAAAGGAAATCAACTGGACACAAATTGGAAATGAAGAAGTAAAAGCATTCACTATTTGCAGATCACATGATAGTGTACTTAAGCAATCTCACAAATTCCTCCAGAGAACTCTTTCAGCTTATAAACAAGTTTAGCAAAGTGGCTTTATATAAAATTAACTGACACACATCAGTAGCCTTAATCTACTCAAAGGACAAACGTGTAGAAAGAAATTAGGAAAAATATACACTTAACAATAGTCACAAAATATATGAAATAACTTGGTGTGACTCTAATTATACAAGTGAAGGACCTGTATGACTAAAACTTCAAACCTCTAAAGAAGGAAATCAAAGATTTCAGAAAATGGAAATATCTCCCATGCTCATAGATTGGAAAAATCAACACTGTAAAAATGGCCATGTTACCAAAAGCAATCTACTGATTCAGTGAAATCCCCATCAAAATACCAACCAAATTTATCATTTATTTGGAAAGAGCAGTGTGTAATTTCATCTGGAATAACAAAAGCACTAGAATAGCAAAATCCATAGTCAACAACAAGAAAACATCTGCTGGAACAAATGGTTTTAGTCCAACTGGCACTCAGCCTGCAGAAGAATGAAAATAGGCTTTTTCTTATCTCCTTGTACAAAGCTCAAGTGCAAGTGGATCAAAGATCTCCACATTAAACCAGGTACACTAAAACTATTAGATGAAAAATTAGGGAAAAACCTTAGAACACATAGGCACAGGAGAAAATTTACTGAACAGAACACCAATGGTTCATGCTCTAATGTCAAAGATTGACAAATGGAACTTTATAAGATTACAAAGTTTCTGCAAGGCTAAAGACACTATCAAGAAAACAAAACAGCAGGCAACAGAGTTGGAGAAGATCTTTACCAACCCCACATCAGATAAAGTCCTAACATCCAAGGTATACAAAGAACTCAAGAAGCTAGACATCAGAGAATCAAACAACCCTATTAAAAATGGGGTACAGAGATAAAAATTTCTCAACTGAGGAATATTGAATGGCTGAGAAGCATCCAAGTATGTGCTCGACATCATTAGCCATCAGGGAAATGCAAATCAAAACAACCCTTAGATTTAACCTTACATAAGTCAGATTAGCTAAATTAAAAAGTTCAGATGACAGCAGATGCTGGAGAGGATGCGGAGATAGAGGAACACTTCTCCACTGATGGTGGGGTTGTAAACTGGTACAACCACTCTGAAAATCATCTGGTGATTCCTCAGAAAATTGGACATTGTACTACTTGAAGACCCAGTTTTTCCTCTTCTGGGCATTTACCCCAGAGATGCTTCAACATACAACAAAGGCACATGATCCACAATGTTCATAGCATCTCTATTTATAATAGTCATAAGCTGGAAAGAACCCAGATGCCCTTCAGTAGATGAATGGATACAAAAAATGTGGTATATTTACACAATTGAGTACTACTCAGATATCAGAAAAAAAATGACCTTATGAAATTCTTAAGAAAATGGATGCATCTAAAGAGTATCATCCTGAGCGAGATAACCCAGTCAGAAAAGAACAGTCATAATATACAGTCACTGATAATTGGATACTAACCCCAGAAAGCTCTGAACAACCCAGAAACTACTCACAGACTGTGTGAAGTTCAATATATTAAAAATAGACTATGAGATATTAAATTTAATTATTAGTTATGGGGTTGAAACACAGTACAAATTTGCTTGCCTTTCATAGACATGGAAGTCCCTGGATTTAACAACATTTAATTGGATTGTTGATTTTTTTGTTTTATTTATCTTATTTTAAAAGATTTATTATATTTGTATTTTGTATTTGTGTGTTTTGGTAAGAGGGACTGAGGTAGCAGAATAAACTCCATTTTGCTCATAAAAAACAAAAAAAAATTATAAACCCAGTGTTTCACAAAATTTGATCATACTCAAAGTAATTGAAACAATTTACAAAATTGTGTTATAACATTTCTTTGTATATTAATACACAAAGCTGTCAAAAGGACACATCATTAAATTATGACTCATCATTACATATATGTTGGAAAATTAGAATATACTTTTCAAATTGTATCTTAGATATGAATAATTCTAAAAATGTAGAGCATGGAAACATAGAGTTTTATATCATAAGATATAAAATATATATTAGATACATTATATTTTATACCTACCTAAATCATAATATGTAATATACATTTAATTATATACATAATATGTTATACTTGCATAAATTAAGAAGAATAAATTATACCTTCTCCAGATATTTTAAGCACTTTGTTGAACAAGGTGGCTGACGTAAAATATCATGACAGTGTAATCACAATCCCATAGTGGAGTTATTTTATTCTCTGACTTTCTGAAATTTAGTACATGGGGGAAATGTTTATTTTTTATTACTGCAAATAAAAATGAGAAAGGAAGAAAAACAAATAGCATCTCTTCCTTCTTTAACTACGATATATTGTCTTGATTTCAACATCTTCTTGACAAATAAAGAAGAATGTTAGAGAGAGAAAGAAACAGAGACAGAGAGAAATAGACAGACAGAGAAGGAGAAATATGGAAGGAAAGATAAAAAGAAAGAAGGACACCAATAAACATATTAAATGAATAGTTAAAAGCCCACTAAGAATCAATTCTACATTATGAACTGAATAAAGCAGGAAGCATTTGATATTCTCTTACTTAGGGAAGAGTTCAACAATTGATTATATGATGGTAAATTGTCAGCTCTTAAAACATACATATATGACACTACATATGTACAAACAGGTTCTAGTTAAGAATTTAAATATATCGACATATACATATATGTATATAACAGTGAAACAAAGGTTTATAGGAGGAGAGAAGGTTGAGGTGTTAGAGAGGCTTTACAGAACAAAAAAAGAAGAAAATTTTTAATTAAATTAAAAATCCCCAAACAAAAGCAAAATAATTAAAAAATACTTCCATTAAATATTTTTCTAAGTCATACAAAATATGAATAACAAAAAGAAAAGACAATGAAATGAACAGACCATGTAAAGAAAGTATTAGAAAAATTTTCTTGGTAACAGAAATCTTAGAAGTCAAGTTTGCATTGTTCTGTAGGGATAATATTGAAATTACTTTCTGATAAATTCAAAGAAAATTGAATAAAATATTTATCTCTTTTCACAAGCAAGAACTGGCAATCCTGACTATTGTATAAAAACTATTCACCCCTCTGAAATGCTTAGGTATGGCAAAAGGAAGTTTATACTCTGTCATGAAGTAAGTTGGTATAGGCACAGAGAAAGAACACAGGAGTATCACAGATGTGTAAACACACATATAAATATATACGCAAATACAAACACAGAGGAGAAATAAAAATAGAGTGACAGAGAAACAGATGGAAAGAGAGAGAAAAGAATATGTTAAATCTTTTGTCTCAAATATTTATACCCACAATGTTTCATATTATAAAGTAAATATTTTCATTTATCATCAGCTGTCATTACTGAATTGACTAAGAAACTTTATGTCAAAGTAGTTTCAGAGTTCTTATATGTAATCTCCATTATAACAGAGAAAATATAAATATAATTTTAAAATAACTTTACTCGATAAAATATGGCCATTTCCAATTTTCAGTAATTAGAGCCTTATGCTTATGAACAAACCTGATACATGTTCTCCCCAGGAATGGAGATTTTAAACATTTCTCATAAGCAGAGTGTTTATGAGTAGAAATTAAGCTCTAGGGAAAAAGATCCCTTATGTAACAAAAAGAATAATTTCTATAATATAACAAAGCTAATAAAACTGAAGTAGAGATTTATGTCCTGGTGGACTAAAAATTATTCTCTGTGGAAGATCAGTAGCATTTTGTTTATAAACGACCAATAATTAGGGAGCTTATTCACAGCATTGGCAATAAAGTTAAATAATGTAAAGTATATGTGAAAATACAGCATTTGTACTAAAGTCTGCCCTTATAAAGATTAAATGATCTTTTACAAGAGATATTTTTGAATAATATACTAAAATAATAATGACCTATTCTTATGTCCAAGTCCATTAAAACTTTAGATAAGCCCCTGATTTCCAAAATGAAAGTTTCATTGACAGTTTTTGGAAAGCTTATTAAAAAAGTCTAAACATTTGTTTTATTTATACTTTTCTCTTAATTTTGAATAATTATATTTTTAATTTTATTCCAAATTATTTTCCCCCTCAAGATACCACTCCTCATTAACTCTCTCCCTTATCTTCCCTTCTCTTTGCCTCTAAGAGGGTGAGTTCACTCTGAGTATCCAACCACCCTGGTTCATCAAGTCTCTGTAGGATTAGGTATATTCTTTCCCACTGAGCCTAGCCAAGGTAGTCATGGAGACCAAACTGCTTGTCTGCCACATATGTGTTCCAGGAGCCTTGGACCAGCCAGTGTATGTTTTTTGGTTGGCGGTACAGTCTTTGAGAGCTCCCAGGGGTCTAGGTTAGTGGCCTCTGTTGGTTTTCCTGTTAGATTCCTACCACTCCAGGTCTACAAACCTTCCCTCAGTCTTTCACAGGAGTCCCTGACCACTGTCCTTTGTTTGGCTGTGGTTACCTGAATCTGTTTCAGTCAGCTGATGAATAGAAACTCCTAGAGAACAGCCTTGCTAAACTTTATTCTGCAACTATAACAATGTCATTAATAGTGTCAGGGATTGATGTTTGCCCATGAGATGGGGCTCAAGTAGGGCTACTTATTTGTTGCCTACTCTTTCAGTCTTTGATCCATCTTTGTCCCTGCATTGTTTTTTAACTGAACAACTTTATTTTAAAACACAAAAATAAATGTACACATTTTAAGCATTTTTGCAGAAAAGTATATGAATACATTTTTGTCAGTGCTTGGATTTTGTAAAGGTTTGATAGTGTGCATTAAGATCTTATTAGTTACAATGAACATAAAGTACATGTAAAAAACAATGTAACCTGAAATTAGTCAAAGGTTTCTTGGTGTGCAAAGATTAAGCATAATGATTTTTTTTCCTTTTTTCTTTTAGTTTTGTTCACTTTTCTTAAACTTTAAATAGTCTGTGAGTTGTTTCTGGGGTGTTCAGAGCTTTCTGGGGTTAGTATCCAATTATCTGAGACTGCATACTATGTCTATTATTTTGTGACTGGGTTATCTCACTCAGGATGATATTCTCTAGATGCATCCATTTTCTTAAGAATTTCATGAAGTCATTGTTTCTGATAAATATACCACAATTTTTGTATCCATTCATTGACTGAAGGACATCTGGGTTCTTTCCAGCTTCTGGCTATTATAAATAGAGCTGCTATGAACATTGTGGTGCATGTGTCTTTGTTGTATATTGGAGTGTATATGCCCAGAAGTGAAATAGCTGGATATTCAGGTAGTACTATGTCAATTTTCTGAGGAATCGCCAGACTGATTTTCAGAGTGGTTGTATCAGTTTACAACCCCAACAAGAGTGGAGAAGTGTTCCCCTTTCTCTACAACTTTGCCAGCAACTGCTGTCATCTGAGTTTTGAATCTTGGCCAATCTGACTGGTGTGAGGTGGAATCTCAGGGTTGTTTTGATTTGCATTTTCCTGATGGATAAGTATGTCGAGCACTTAGATGTTTTGTTTAGCTCTGTACCCCATTTTTTAATAGGGTTGTTAGATTCTCTGGTGTCTAGCTTCTTGAGTTCTTTGTATACTTTGGATATTAGGCCTCTATCTGATGTGGGGTTGTTAAAAATCTTTTCCCAATCTGTTGGCTGCCATTTTGTTTTCTTTACAGTGTCCTTAGCCTTGCAGAAACTTTGCAATCTCATTAAGTCCCACTTGTTGATATATGACCTTAGAGCACGAGCCATTGGTGTTCTGTTCAGCAAATTTCCTCCTGTGCCTATGTGTTCTAAAGCATTTCTTTTAGACAGTACAAATTTTGAGTGAAAGCTTTTCTTTGTTTGTTTTTTGTTTTTTTCTTTTGGTGAGTTATATTCTTATTCCTTCATTGGACATCATTCATCATTACATGGAATAGTTTCTTCAGATTACATGCCCCCACTGTCAGGTATTTTGGGTAAGGTCATCTATGATGACTCCTTTGTGTCTTCTTCATCCAGAGTCTCTGAAGATTCTAGAGACTCTTATATACACAACCCTGCCAGCTGCTAATTTCCATTCATTTTCTGGCTCTCTTCTCTCTGCTTCTACTTCTGATCTTGATCTCAATTGTCTTCTCCCTTCCTTTTCCTATATAGTTTCCTCCCTTCTTCTTCCTCCTATGACTGCTTAGTTCCTCCCTTTTACTGAGATTCCAGCCCTACTTCTTGTCTATTAATTAATTAATTAATTAATTAATTAATTTATTTATTTTTTATTGCCTATGGGGTGTATCATGGGTATTTTGTATGTTATAGTTAGTATCATCTTATCTGTGAATACATAACATCCATATTTTTGGATCTGGGTTACCATATTCAGGACAATATTTTCTAGTTACATGTCTTTGCCTGAAAAAAATTCATAATGTACTTGTTTTAATAGCTAAATAGTATTCTATTGTGCAAATGAAACAACTCAGTTATTAGGAATAAATCTGCAGTGAACAGAGTAGAACATTTATACTTGTGTCATGGTAGAGTAACATTTGTGTATATGTCCATGAGTTGTATGGCTGTGTCCTCAGGTAAAACTATATCCAATTTTGTGAGAAAGCAACAGTTTGACTTCCAGATAACTTTCTGAATTGGATAACAATGACTGAGGCCCTACAATAAATAATTGATAAATGAAACTTCACGAAATTGGAGAGCTTCTGTAAGGCAAAGGACACTGTCTGTAAGACAAAATGGCAGCCCATAGTTGGGAAAGTATGTTCACTAACCCAACATCCTACTGAAGCTGATAGGCAATGCAAATAAAGACATTAAGTAATTAGAGTCCATCATTCCAAATACCCCAAATTAAAAAAAATGCAGTGCAGAGTCAAAGAGAGAATTATCAAACGCAATCTCAAACGGCCAAGAAACACGTCAAAAGTAGTCGTGTATAAAATATAAATCAAACTGAGCATGAAATTCCACCTTATACCAATCAGATTGGCTAAGATAAAGAACACAAGCAAACAACACATGCTGTAAGGAATGTAGAAAATGGGGAAGGGGTATTTCTCCATCGCCGTTGAGATTTTAATCTTATACAAGTTCTTAACTTTTAACAGTGTAAAAATATTTATAATTTTCTCCACAACCCAAGTGACCTAGTGATTTACCTTATTAACAGTAATCCCATTCAACTAATACGATGATTAATAATATATCAAATTTGAGTTACTACATTTCAGAGAGCTTCAAAGCACTTAAAAAGTCATCTGAATGATAAACTCTGTTGAGAAACACTAATAGTTAGGAATGGTTTACTTTTTGCCTAAGTACATCTTTGTACAACAACAACTTCAAGAAGAGGATTACAGGAAGTGAAGAAATATCCTATGCTCATGGATTGGCAGAATTAACATAATAAAAATGGCCATCCTACCAACAGCAAACTACCAATTCAACACAATCCCCAACAAAATTCCCAACATAATTCTTAAAAGATATAAACAGAGCAATCTTAAATTCATCAGGAAAAACAAACAAAACAAGACAGCAAAAACAACTATAGAGTATAGTAAAAACAATTCTTAACAATAAAAGAATTTGGGGGAAATACCTTCTCTGACCTAAAGCTATATTACAGAGAAATAATAATAAAAACTGTATGATATTGGTGCAGAGGCAGTCAGGTAGACCAATAGAATAAAACTGAACACCAAGAAATATAACTCCTTATATATATATGGTCACTTGATCTTTGACAATGAAGCCAAAAATATACAACAGAGTAAAAGAAGGAATCTTCAATAAATGATTTTTGTCTAACTGGAAGTCTGTATGTAGAAAAATGAAAATAGATCCCTATTTGTCTCCTTGCACAAAGCTCAAGTCCAAGTGGATGAGGACCTCAACATAAAACCAGACATATAGAATTTAGTTAAAGAGAAAGTGAGAAAGGGCCTTGAACTCATTGGAGCAGGGGAAATTTTCCTAAACAGAACTCCAGTGGCTCATGCTCTAAGATCAAGAATTGATACATAAAACCTCAGGAAACTGGAAAGTTTTTGTAAGGCAGAGAACATAATCAAATAAGACAAATCTGCAACCTACAGATAGGGAGTAAATCTTCACTAACTCCACATTTAATAGAGGGCTAATATCCATTATATATATATATAATCAACAAGCAAACCACCAAGAAACAAAAACATATTTTTCTATCTTTAATCTCTCCTTTTTTACAGTCCATTAGTTATCTCCTTCCTTCTCTGCCCTCTAATAGTTCCTCATCCATTCCTCCTTCCTCTTGTATCAAAAGCATGTTCCTACTCCCCACCAACGTACCCCACCCTGCCAGACCTCTCTATTCTCTGGGGTCTCTCTCATATCTCCAGAGTTATGTTTATCTTCTCTCATAGATGCTAGGGCAGGCAATCCTCCGATGTATGTCATATTTAGTTTCAAGAAGCCTGTCTACTCCTTCCTCTGCTTCTTGACTTCTAGCTCACATTCCTTCAGGTGACTATTTTCAGAGGGTCTTTGAGAACTACAGTGGTGTTTTCTTTCTAAAAAAAAAAAAAATAACTTGTCCAAAACAAAGAATCTTACTCAAAATGAACTTGATCTTCCAGCCTCTCTGTCTTCCTTATCAGGAACAAATCTGTTAGTCTTTATCCTGTTTTTTAAGGAAATCACCTTAGATGCCCTTGACCAGATTTTTACTGGGTCTGGCCTGATCATAAACATTGTAAATTTCATCTTCTTCATCTGCAAACCCACAGTGCAAACCATTGGATTGTTTGAAGAACCTTTGCTTATATTGAACCTCATTGGAAGTTGGAGGATTGGGCACACTAAGAGCAATGATGACTTCACTGATATCTCGATTTATATTTCTCTGTAGTTGCCCCCCTTTTATTGGATATTTTATTTATTTCCATTTCAAATGTTGGGCCCTCTTTAGGTTACACCTCCACAACCTCCCTATGGCATGCCCCCCAACCCAGTTTCTAAGAGGGTGTTTCCCCAAATACCTACCCACTTCCACCTCACAACTCTAGCATTTTCCTACAGTGGGGCATAAAACCTTCACAGAACCAAGGGCCTCTTCTCCCATTGATTTCATGAAAAGCCATCCTCTGCTACATATGCAGATGGAGCCTTGTCTTCTTATAAGAACCTGCCATGGAAAGGATCCAGTTATACTCCCTCTCATTTTTTCTGTTATGACAGACTTTCACAGACCTCTCCATCTTCTTTTAAAACATGGGTTTTCATTTCAGCTCTCCTTTCTTTGGGTTTCTAGACTACTGCTCTAAGTTTCTCTTCGTATTTCTTTTTATTTTTAAATCATCTTTATCTCCAACTGGACCCACATTTCCAGAAACTTCTAGTGCCTTCTGATCAGCAAGGTATAGGAACTAAGCCAGTTTCACAAAATTTTCATTTATATGTATAGGCTGCAATCTTCCTCCATCAGCAGCCATCCATTTATATAGTGGAATCATATAACCCTCAAGTTCTTCTACTTGTAAATAAAAGGTGGTATCCTCTATTCTTGCTGTCTGAGGTCTCACTGGGGATGGGGTAAGTCAGAAGTCTCTGCTGGTCTCTGTTCCAAGGGGAACCCTTGAATTTCCCTGGGTTTTTAAGACAGTGAGGATAGGACTTGTTCAGCATTGTCCCTGGTGTTGTCAGTGAAGACACAGACCACACATGCAAATCTGATGATCCTTCAGTTCCACTCAGTGCTGCTTCTGCACAGATGGAGCTTGTTCATTGGTTGCAGTGCTGTGGCTAAGATAAAGCCTGTATTTACTACACAAGTACCTTGTAGCTCTGCCCTGATGATAAGATTTTTTCTTGGTTTTGTTTTTTTTTTTTTTCTTCTAGGTATATGTGTCCTTCCATCTATGTGCTCAACTCCCTCATCAGGAAAATAGGCACAATGACATCTGGAATGTCTGGGTGAGGGGTTGGGAACCTGGAATACTGAGAGCCTTAGGAGACCCTCCATAATGTGGCAGCTTCCTTCCTGTATTTATTGAGTACTTCCCCTTTGAAGCTCTGAGAAATCCTAAGGTGACTTAGTCTGCTCTCAAGTAGTCTCAGGGTTTGGAGTTCCCTTGGCCACTAGCCCAGGCTTGAGCTTGCTTCTAACCAAGAGTATTCTGGCCTTTCTTCTGGCACTGCCTCAAGGC
Organism: Micromys minutus; assembly: GCF_963924665.1. NCBI lineage: Eukaryota > Metazoa > Chordata > Mammalia > Rodentia > Muridae > Micromys > Micromys minutus. Next base: position 58,346,272 of record NC_137982.1, read on the forward strand.
CTGCTCAGTGCGTGGAGCCCAGAGCCAAAAGATGGCACTCCGTTGGTTGGCTGGCTGACTTCAGAGCACTTGTGTGGATATCACAACTTGACATTTTCACAATAGCTCCTCTAGAAATCAGCTCTGCTGTTTTTTTTGCATGCACTTTATATTCACTATAACTAGTAAGATTTTGATGCAGACTTTCAAACCTTTAAAAAAATCAAGTACTGACAAAAATGTAATCGTAAACTTTTATGCAAAAATGCTTAAAATCTGTACATTTATCTTTGTTTTTTAAAGTAAAGTTGTTCAAGGGGTGGAGGGGTTGCACTGCAGTAATATGGCTCTTCCTTAGCCAGCGGCGGTGGCCAGCGTGGGCCTGGAGCTACTGGGGCACTTGGGTGCCCCATTTCTAGGCTGTAGGGACTCGGTGAATCACAGCTCGGGAGGCGGAGGCAGATGATTCATGAGGCCGCTCAGCCGCCCAGGTGTCTAGATGAGCTCCTGCGCCTCGCTCAGGGCCCGGTGCCTCTGCCACCCCCGGGCCCGTCTGCCGCGCTGACGCCGGGTGCCCCTGCGCGGGCCTTGCATGTGGAGCTGCCGGCTCAGCAGCGGCGTCTTCGACATCTCCAGAACATTGCTGCTGGGAACATTGTTAATAGAAATGGCCATCAGCTCCTGGATACCTACTTCACTCTTCATTTGTTTGATAATGTGAAGGTCTGTAAAGAGTTCTATAGGAGTGAAGTGATTAAGAATTCCTTGAATCCAACGTGGAGGAGTCTTGACTTTGGAATAATGCCGGACTGTCTGGATACATCTGTGTCCTGCTTTGTGGTGAAGATTTGGGGTGGAAAGGAAGAGGCCTATCAGCTGCTGATAGAGTGGAAAGTCTACTTGGATGGGCTGAAGTACTTGGGTCAACAGATCCATACTCGCAACCAAAATGAAATAATTTTTGGGCTGAATGATGGCTACTATGGTGCTCCATTTGAACACAAGGGTCATCCACATGCACAGAAGAACCTCTTTCAAGTGGACCAGAACTGTGTCCGAAATTCTTATGACGTCTTCTCTTTGCTGCGGCTTCATAGAGCCCAATGTGCAATTAAACAGACTCAGGTAACTGTTCAGAGAATTGGAAAGGAAACTGAAGAAAAACTAAGACTCACATCGACAAGCAATGAGCTGAAAAAAGAAAGTGAATGTCTGCGATTAAAAATTTTGGTGCTTCGAAATGAACTGGAAAGACAGAAGAAGGCGCTGGGGCGGGAGGTGGCCTTCCTGCAGAAGCAGCAGATGGCTCTACAGGACAAAGGAAGTGCATTTTCGGCTGAGCATGGCAACCTTCATCTGCAGAAGGAGTCCCTGAGTGAGCTGAGGAAGGAGTGTACTGCCAAAAGAGAACTCTTTCTGAAGACCAATGCTCAGCTGACAATCTGCTGCAGGCAGCTGCTCTCGGAGCTCTCCTACATCTACCCTATTGATATGAATGAGCATAAGGATTATTTTGTATGTGGTGTCAAGTTGCCTAATTCCGAGGACTTCCAAGCAAAAGATGCAGGTGTAGGCTTCTCGACAGGCAACCCTTCACCCGATAAAGTACATCGAAAACGGGCCAGCTCAGAGAATGAGAGACCCCAATATAAAACCCCTCCGCCCAGCTACAATTCAGCATTGACACAGCCTGGGGTGGCCATACCCACCTTGGGAGACTCTGAGAGGAAGGTCACCCCACTGTCCTCCTCCCTGGACACCTCCCTGGACTTCTCCAAAGAAAATAAGAAAACAGGAGTAGACCTGGGCAACAGCGTAAGTGGAGACCACGGAAATGCGGACTCCGGCCAAGGACAAGGGGAAGCTCTGCCTGGGCACCCGGCAGCCATAAATGGCACCACGCTTCCCAGCAAGCAGGCTGGCCCTGCCAGTACCCTGCTGCCAGGCCCGTGCCACTCGGCCCCCTCAGCGGAGCTCTGCAGTGGAGCAAGCAGAAGAAATTATTGGGCTGGAAGCCACAGGTTTCACCTCGGGCGACCAGCTCGAGGCGCTCAGCTGCATCCCAGTGGACAGCCCGGTGGCGGTGGAGTGTGACGAGCAGGTGCTGGGAGAGTTTGAAGAGTTCTCTCAGAGGATCTATGCCCTCAGTGAGAACGTGTCCAGCTTCCACCGGCCTCGCAGGAGTTCTGACAAGTGAGGCCAGCAGTCAGGCAGCACCCTGGCAGAGCCGCTGCCCTGCACCCGGCCCGAGCTGCACTTACCCTGTTTGATAATTCCGACACATGTGGAGCAGATTCCTCAGAAAGGCTGACTTTGGGACAGAGCAGACTCAGGGTCATTAGGTACCAGTGGGGCCAGTCCGTGAGATTCGCTTTCCAGGCGAAGGCCATCCTCTTGCTTACAGCTCGTCATGGTTAGGCATTTGTCTGCGCTTTATTTACACTGTGTTCTCAGAGGGAAGGATGAGTGAGCTCACCTTTAGTTTCTCATAAACATCCACCCTCTCCATAGCTTGTAAAACAAAAACCACTTTCCACCACTAAGAGGCCTGCGCCCATCTAGTAGGCTAATGAATAAGAAACGAGGTGGTAGTCTCTGGTCCAGGCTCTTGGCCCCAAGTACCCAGCCTGCAGATCCCGCTGTTGCCTGCTTTCTCAAGATGGGCCGTGCATCCTGAGAACTTGGGCGGTAAGTCTACTAGTCCGAAACCAGCAGAAATGATGTACTGTCTCTGTCTAGTGTGCCATACACTGATGAAGACTTGTCCTGTGGAGGATCCCAGGGGACCCTCAGAAACTGCACAGTTACCACAGTCAGAAGGCAGCCAGCTTCCTTTGGGGCCAAAGTTTTTATGAGGTCCAAAATTGGGCACACCTCTGGCAATACACACCCCAGATAAAGACCCCCTAGATATAAATCCTATTAACTTATTACACTTCAGGCAGAAGGAAGCCGTCATATGTGACAGAGTACACATAGAGTCAGGAAGCCCAGTGTGCAGACTGTGAGGCAGCTGAGGTACAGCATAGAGTGCATTTCACAACGCTCAATTATGTTTTACAAGTCCATTGTCCTCACACACTCAGATTCCATTCGCTCTTGCTTTATACATTATGTACCCACAGACATGCAGGGTTGCAAGCTCTTAAAAGAGAAATTTATCCACATATCCATGTATTGTAAAGAAAAATAAAAATAAAATTTACTTCACTTGAAAAAAAATAAAGTAAAGTTGTTCAATTAAAAAAAAGAAAGAAAGAAAGGTGAGGCAAAGGCCCAGCTCTGTTTCTTTTGCTCTGTGAACTTTGGCAGACACCTTAACATCTCTGTGTCTTCACTTCCTAACCAAATGAGAAGCCCACATGAGGTACAGCATCCAGGGCTGTGGAGAGAAATCTTGATGAATTCAGTTCATGATGAGTTTGTTATGTCTTTGATGCAGGATCCATAACTGTTCAGTCACCCATGCCCAAACGATTTAAAACAAAAATTGAAGAAGAAGAAGAAGAAGAAGAAGAAGAAGAAGAAGAAGAAGAAGAAGAAGAAGAAGAAGAAGAAGAAGAAGAAGAAGAAGAAGAAGAAGAAGAAACAGAAGAGGAGGAAGAAGCAGAAGAAGAAGAAGAAGGAGAAGGAGAGGAGAAGGAGAAGCAGAAGCAGAAAGAGAAGGAGTAGGAGAAGGAGAAGGAGAAGAAGGAGAAACCAGAAGGCCCAACTTCTTTCTATATCTCAGTTTTATCCCCTGGAAACTTAAATTTATTAGGAAGTTGAAGAGAGCTGAGGAAAAAGTTGCTCAATCAGTACAGTACTCACTGCTCAAGCAGAACTTAAGCTCAACACAATTCATTTAAAAAAAAGGTGGATACAATAGAAGCAAACCTAGTTAGCATAGCTTTGGTGAGCTTTAATCATCTCACTAACAATGGTTCTTGGATAAAGCTGACTTACTCAACAGAGGACACCAAGAACAACAAACAGCATGTGTACATCTATGTCTGTGCCAAAGAGTGTGGCAGGTGTTGGCAGATAGAGACCTCAAAAATCTATAGGCACAATTTTCTGCCTGCCAAGAAGCAGTCAAAAGCAACTCTTATGGCTTGAATATACTTGGGCCAGAGAGTGAGAATATTTGGAGTTGTGGCCTTGTTGGAGTAGATGTGTCACTGTAGGGAGGGGCTTTAAGACCCTCATCCTAGCTGCATAGAAGTCAATATTCTGTTAGCAGCCTTCAGATGACAATATAGAACTCTAAGTTTCTCCTGCACCATGCCTGCTTGGATGCTACCATATTATTGCCTTGATGATAATGAACTGAACCTTTAAACCTGTTAGGCACAGTAAATTGGCCAAGCCACTGCCCATAGAGGCCAAGCTCATGAGGATGGCAGATCTTTTTTCTTGGGAGGAGGCTGAGTACTGGTCTCTTATTAAGCATTGCTAATTTCTTAGGTCCAGACAAACAGCATCAATTGTCCAGTGGTATCCTTCTTGTTTTGACTAAAAAAGCCAGATCCACAAGGCCAAAGATGTGGAATTCTGCTGCTTGCAGGAGCTGGGACGTGGTCCCTTTGTTCTATAACAATATAACTAGCTTCCTATTTTCAAACTTCTTCACTGCCTAAGATTTGCTGTCCTGGATCTTGCTCTGGAGATTGATCTTGAACTCAGAGATCTGCATGCCTGTTTCCTGGGATTAAAGGTATAGGCCCTGTGTATGGTGCCTCAGGCTTTGTGTGTTCGTATATGCTTTGATCACGTTTTTAAATGTATTTGTTTTCTTGATGTGCTCTGACTTTTATGTTATCTTTTTTTCCTCTTATCCAGGGTTCTATAATGGCTGAGAGGATAGATGTAGAAAGAGACCCCATTAGGGCTGAGTGATCTAGAGCACCCCCCCCCCTTTGTAATGTTTAGCTGTAGCTCTTTGCATTTGTTCTTATCTGATACATGAGCAAGAATATCTAATGATAGTTGATCAAAGTGCTGATCTATCAAAATAGCAGAAGAAGTATCTTTATGGTATTATTGCATGTATTTTCCAAACAATCAGATTCAATTTTACCCTGAATTCTTGGTCATCTAAGCAATGTCAGTGTGCATTTCATTAGTAGGAGTTGTCTTTAAGTCAATTAAGATATTGGTTGCTTATTACTATAAGTTTTATGCTATCATTTCCCTAGCATATTTTGTAGGCAGGATATCATGACAAAGCAAAGAATTGGAGTCTGGATTGGTGTTTATATTTCTCTTTTGGTAATAGAAGGACACCCTTCTTCAACCAAAGACTCCAACAAGCAAGGCTCTATTTGGGTACCCACTCAACTTCTCTTTCTGGAATGAGTTGAGTCTAAGTGCTGTCTTCTGTTCTAGAGAGCAACCTATTGTCTTGGCAATGGCCTGGGTTTTTTTGGGAATTCTAATGGGACTCTTTTGGCTAACAATTTAATTAGATGTAATCCAATCTCCAATCATGGTACTAGAAGCCTCATTTGGTGACAAGGCTGTAACTCACCCCCCCCCCATTATTTGCTGTTTTTATTTAGGTCACCTTCATATATAAATATATTTTAGGAAGTTTGTATGTTATTATCTTTTCGTTCCAGGCCTTCCCTCATCCATCCATAACTATCTATACTGTCTATTTGATTTCCCTTTCTTAATGAGATATATCTCTATCCTATAATCTCTTATTATATAATTAATCTTTGTGGATCTATGATTATAGCTTGATTATAATTTACTTAACAGCTAATGTACACATATACGTAAGTAGATATCTTATATTTCTTTCTGAATCTTGCTTATCTCCCTCCCTCACTCAAAATGCGATTTCTCTACTTCCATCCATTTGCCAATGTGCACACTTATGTAGCTGTAACTACTATCTCACATAAATCTACATAAGGTGATTTTATTTGCTGGAATAACTATAGAAAAGAATGTCTTTATCTTTGTTTTGGGCCAATTACATGCTTTGTAAGTATTATTTTAAGCCTATACCAAAATATTACTGTTCATCGATTAAATATAAATATCAATCTGAAACCTTACTGTTGCATCTTCTATGCTTCTCTTCTATCTCCTCGAAGGTTTTACATCACCCTCTCTCTATATAAGCCTACCAGGATCATTTGCCTCATGAAGATTAATCTTGTTTACTACAACTCAGAAAAATATAAGTTCAATTAATTTATGACTTGTGGATAGAGTTATAGCTTATTTATTTAGATGGGACTATCTTTACTTGTATCATGAAGAGTAGATTACATTTTTCTTCACATGTGTTGTATGACTGTGACCAAACATCAAATGAACGCAACGCCATATGTGAGAAATGAGTGTTATTGAGTATACATAGACTTTATGGGAAAAAGAGTGAACTCCTGTTGGAGTACAAACAGTTAAAATGTTTCTTCTGTATTCTGCACGCAAAGCCAGTAGGAAGCTGACTGAGGTTAATATGGTTTGTCAGGAAACTCTTAAGTTCTTGATCAGTGATGTTGTTTTCAAAGCCTTCCATGAGTTTACCCTATGGGCTTTAGAGCATACCATGTAGGAATAAATCAATGATAGTTTTACAAGTTGATATTTATTATAGATCTACTAAGAGTTTGTGAAATAAGAAACCAGTGTCCAACAGTAGAGAAATGAATAAAAATGATGTGGAATAAAAATACAGTGGAATTCCCATAAAAGTTGTCCATATTAAATAAAAAGTATATAACCAAATTAAGACTGTGAAGTCAATGTCAGAAAGACAAATGTATATTTTCTATCACATGTAGTCCCTATAGTTTATAGGTTCATGTACAAAACTTTAAAAGTCAATAAGTAAAAATTATTGACAAAGAGAAATCAGATTCAAGACAGTAATTTGCCTTCATTGAACTTAAGTTAATTTCCTATAAAATTTAAATACAAGAAGAGAGATGTCTATGAACAAAGAAATATACTTAACAAACTAAATTTTTCAATATTACTAAAAAAAATTTGAAAACATGGGAATTTTGGAAATAACATTTTATCCTGTAATGATATGTGATTTTTACAAGGAGTCATAGAGCATGCATAGAGCATGAATGGAGCTGACTACAAGTATTTCACCTGTAAATGAGTTAACATGAGCATGGGATTAAATATAAAGCAGAGAAAAAGAGTTCAGAATTTCTGTCTTCAATGGCATTTCTCAATAGGCAGAAGAAGACTAAAACTCATTTAATCGAGAAAGTGAGCTTTTAAGTGTATGCTTTCTACTCTGTAAAGAAACTCTTTAGATGGTTCATTTTTTATGACAGATTTATGGTCTTCCAGAGTACCTCAGCTAAATTCTAATGACTCACATCTGGTGTATAAGATTAACTATAGCTTCAGAAGGCCCAAGATTCTTACATTCTTTGTGCACTGTGCACACATGTGAATTTATCACATTCTATATATTCACATCATGTAATTAAATATTATTTTCATAAATAAATATTACTGAAGGAGTTTTGTAAATGATTGCATATTATCTAATATTTTAAGTGTAATCATTGTTATAGTAACATTTAACGAGTGGAAGCAAAAAATAAAAGACACATGGAAGAGCAAAGTAAATAAAATTATGACCAAATATATATGATATTCTCATTTAGTATATGCAAATATGTTAGTGTCATTATTTTTTCTGTAAGTTATATGCATACTTTATTAAAATAAATAATAATGTCCATTATAGATACAGAATTTAAATTTAAAACTTTGCATAATCCATATTAGATTTGAGAAGACTTTACAAACAATGAAACATGATTACCTTGGTATAATATGAATCAAAACTAACAAATTTAAATTAAATGATGAAATTACTATGCAAGTTTAAACTTTTAAGTGCTATGATAGTAAATTTAAGAGTCACAATACTGACAAAGGAAAAAGAGTCACTAAGAATAACATGGACATTTCAACAACTTCTAGGCAAACATTTTTTCATCTATTAATGTCTATGCCAGTATCTACCTTTGGTCATGCATCAAACAATACAATATTCATTGGGAATATATCTTAGAGTTCACAACTTTCCTGAGAGCACCTTTGACATCCTTGTTTCTGAGGCTGTAGATCAAAGGGTTGAGCATGGGAATCACTACAGTGTAGAACACTGTGGCTACTTTGTCAGCATCTCTACTGTTGTCTGAAGTGGAAGAACAATAAATGGAAAGGATCGTCCCGTGGAAGACAATGATGACTGTGAGGTGGGAGGCACAGGTGGAAAAGGCTTTGCGTCTCCCCTCTACAGAGCGCATCCTCAAGATGGTGATGAGGATAAACAAGTAGGAGGTAAAGATAACCACAATGCTAAAGCTCTCATTGAAGGTGGCTACAACAAATAGGAGCACTTTATTAATAGTGACATCAGAGCAAGCAAGGCTCAAGAGAGGGGGCAGATCACAGAAGAAGTGGTTGATCACATTTGACTTAAACGATGGGATCTCAAGGGCTAAGCACAAATGAATCAGAGAACACACTGATGCACACAGGTAGCAGCCAGACACCAGTAACATACGTAGATCTGAGGACATAATAACCATATATAGTAGTGGGTTGCAGATGGCTACAAAGCGGTCATAGGCCATCACAGTCAGCAGGAAGATTTCAGAGATCACACATGTGCAAAATAGGTAGAATTGGACCATACATGCCAGGAATGATATGGCTTTGTCATTATTGAAGATGTTAGCCAGCATTTTAGGCACAATGATGGAGGAGTAGCAGAAATCCACAAAGGACAGATGGCTGAGAAAGAAGTACATGGGTGTGTGAAGTTGAGAGCTGACTTGAATCAGTGTAGTCATTCCCAGGTTGGCTAAGACAGTGACTCCATAAATGAGAAGAAAAAGCAGGGAAAGAAAACCACTCAACTCAGGGACATCTGAAAATCCCAGTAGGATGAACTGTCCCACAGTGCTGCAGTTTTCCTCAACCATCTGTCACATTTGAGTGTTGCTTGAAAATATATCTTTATTATTTTTCATTTTATATTTTAAAATGCAATATAAACTCTCTTAAAATGCAATTGTGTTGTATATACCTGTAAATGTATTGGAAAATGTTCATGTAAAATTTAGCATTGACTGATATTTTGATTAAAAAAAAGTCATTAAAATCCACAGTTTAAATCAGAAATTACACCAGTACAAAACGTCTGAATTGTAATAAATTGTTTCAATTTGTTTTATCTGAATTGCAAACATATACATAAATTACAAAGAAGTAGCATAATGTGTTTTTCATTTAGTTACTCCATGTTCTCTGAAATTCAAATTCATTTACCCAGAGATTTCCTCAGTCAATGTTGTAAATATTAAGTCCATGAGAGATAATTTTCAAGGTAACTTTCACTAAGTCTTTATAGAAACTTACACAACTATTGTTATGAGTCATTTGCTCCTATGTTTTAAAATGTAAGAATGGATACAAATTCTATATGATTTACGTCTGTGAAATAACCCTCTGATATAGACAAATTTAATGCAGCCGCACTTCTCCTTTGGCAGTAGATCACATTTAAAGACTGTTAGGGCTACATGATCTAGCTGGAATTCAGACACAGCATATATTTTTAAGCCCTCAAGCTGCAATGCAGAGCCATCCTTATTATACACAATTAATTGAAAACAATGTAGGTGAGGTTATTTGTAGAAGGAAGCAATCATGTTTGGAAGCTCTGTCTAACTGAGGAACAGACAAAGTGCAGAATCAGATACAGATTGGACAGAATGAATCTGAAATAGTGTATGTTCAATTTTCTGACACAGATAAATATAGATGACTTAAGAAAACTGTGCATAGAAAAACAGAGAGACTCAGAAAGAGATAGAAAGGAAAATAGGAGGCAATTTTACTAGAATAGTTTTACAAAGGCAGGTTGCAAGTGAAGAAAAAAGGAAGAAAAGAATGACAAAGAGTCAGAATTTTAGAACAGATTCCCAGGGATAGTCTAAGGCCAATCATGAAAATCCAGGGTTAATTTGTCTGCTTGGAGAGGAATTTTTCAACCAGATCAGTGGGGTTGAGCCATGCAGCCTGAATTCAGAGAGAACTAGGAAACATTAACTTATTCAGCAGTAAATCTCTGAGACAAGAATTACCTCAGATGGTTTACACACTGATTTGCTTAATTTTTGATTACTACTTTCAATTTTATATTGATGGCTCTTTAGCTTATTTCTAAAACTATATTGGTTTAGATTTCTTGGAGAAATTAATCAAAGGTGTAGACAAAGTATTGTAACAATTGCCTGCTGATAATTTTCAATGTTTCAAGGTGTTAAAATTTATAAATTAAGTAGAAAATTTAGGGTGACTGAAAAATGTTGTAATAGATATGAAAAATATTGTACTTGATTATCTAAATTTGTAAAATATAAAGCCAAAAATACAGAAAAATAAAATGGAAAATGAAGCATATACACAGATAGATTAGATAGATAGATAGATGATAGATAGATAGATAGATAGATAGATAGATAGATAGATGATGGATGGATAGATAGATAGATGATGGATGGATAGATGGATGGATGAATATATATATATATATATATATATATATATATATATATATATATATATAGAGAGAGAGAGAGAGAGAGAGAGAGAGAGAGAGATAGATAGATAGATAGAAGATAGACAGATAGATAGATAGATAGATAGAAAATGCATGAGGCATTGTGTGCTGGGGCACCAAACAGAAAATTTTGGAGGAAAGATTGTAGAGAAGACAAAAAACAAATTTTATTTTAAATCTTTCAGTTGGTTTCAAAGACTTGAAGGTAGACTAGTTAATGTGTATTATTTTAAATTCAGGTCATTGTTCTGATTTGAAAATGTTAATTCCTCAAATGTACAAAAATGACTATTTTTTCATTGAATTTAGAACAAAAGAAAAACATTATTTTGAAAATGTGTAACAGGAAGAGTTACATGGTGACTAGATCCTGATATAGCTGTCACCTGAGAGGATCTGCCAAACCTTTACAAATACAGAAGCAGATTCTTTCAGCCAACCGCTGTACTAAGAATAGGGTCCCTGGTGCAGGATTTGGAGAAAGGACTGAAGGAATTGAAAAGGTTTGCAACCCCATAGAAAGAACAATATCAACCAACCAGACACCCTGATTTCCCAAAGACTAAAACACCAACCAAATAATAGACATGGAGGAACCCATGGCTCCAGCCATATATATAGCAGAAGATGGCCTTATTGGGCATCAATAGGAAGAGAAGCTGTTGGCCCTGTGAAGGCTGTTTCCCCAGTGCAGAGGAATGTCAATGTGGGTAGGCAGGAGTGGGTGTGTGAGTGGGAGATTACTCTCCAAGAATCAGAGGGAGGGGAGATGGGATAGAGGGATCCCCAGAGGGGAGACTAGGAAAGGGAATAACACTTGAAATTTAAGATAAGATAATGTACAATTAAAAAAATCTTGCTTATTGCCTCACAAGCACTGCTTCTTTTAATCTAGGAATGTGATACAGGATGATACTAATCAGTATGCAAAGAAAACTTTTCTTTCAAAATATGGAGGAAGTCTGGTGATACCTTGTTGGAAGGCTTCTGATCTCACAAGTATACTGATATTTCACACAAAACACATTAAACAAACTGTGATGTAGACTAAACTGTGAATGGAGCCACAGCTGGAATTCCTGTATAAGACCATATTTGGCATCCTATTTCAACACTGAAATAAATCCCCTCTCTTCTGCTTCAGCATGGTTCATTTGTCTATGCTTCTACATGAACAGTTATAAGAGTTATTTACTGCTAAACTGAGTATTGCAATGACCATAAGCAAAATCTCCAAACAGCCTTTACCAGATTGACTAGATGAATTTAGGACAAACATGAATAATATAATATGTAGGAACAAGCATTCACTTCCTTGGTTCACATGGTTTCCCTCTTAGACCAATAACTTCCCAGTGGCTTTCCTTAGATTAAGCTGATAATATTTCCTGCCAGGATTTTCTATTACCATGGAAGTGACATATTACCCAACACACATTTCAAAAGCATGCTGTCTATTAATACATATTCTAGAAGCCATGCATAGACACAAAATAGCAGTGGTTTATGAATCAGTAGTCTTCCTTTACAAACTTTTCATTATAAATGTTTTAATATTATCCCATAGATAAAATAATGATAATTTTAATGCTCAGAAACTATTATTTCAGCTTATTCTACCGAAATCGGTGGTGTTAAAAATATCCAACAAACTAACCTGTGAAACAAACATTATATACTTCCTTCTGCTTCTAAAGATGTCACTGCAGAAAATCCAGTTTTTATGTGTTAGTCTGAATCCCTAGAGCCTATAATCTTAACCTACTGAAAACAAACACAAGTCTCAGTGGGACATTAATGTGGCAAGAAGAAAATACTCCCTATTGAGATTAAATTATTGATGTAATGAGATATAAAATAGAAATATTCAATAGTGCAATTCATTGTGTATTTATATAACATAATTTATTTGAAGTTTCTTGATGAACAATGTATGCCACATCTAAGCATTACCTCTGTGTTATATGAGAATAAATCACATGGATATTCCCTTATTTTAATGATATACCCTAGACTCACTAAGGAGTCTGAAGTCACCATAGAAATCACCCACACAAAAGAGAAATGTGATAGTGAGTATACCTTGATTCTCCTTTACACCAATAATAAACTAAAGATCATCATTGTCATGGTTCAACTTTACAAAACTGAATGAGGTCAACATTTCTTCCTGACATACAGTAAAAATATGTGACCTCTGTTAAAGAAATACTATTTATCATTTTGTTTTGTAAATTCATTTGACAAAGAACAGATAATAGGCATTGAAATTTTGGGAGAATAGATACCATGTGTACTGAGGGAGATCATAACACTGGCATATTTCATCACCTATTCTCACATTTGGTCTTTTCCTAAGTATACAAGGTTGCCTTAAAATATGTGTGCTTAGCATCTGTGTATGTTTATATATACATCAAGCTGTATTAAAATGTAATAGTGTAATTTGACACAAATAATATGTCCAATTCTTAATAGTCTATGCATAACTGTTTAAAACTAATTGAATATTTTATTTTTAAAGGATTTATCAAAGTATTCTTTTATATATTATATCTTGAGATAATTTTTTCCTGTTCCTTAAGCATAAGATTTTCTTTCTTTCTTTACATCTTCATTGTTAATCAAAACAAAAGCAAATGCCTGAAGTCTAAAGCATAAAGATCATTGAGATTTGGTTATACCTGGCTTTTTACCTTTTTCCTCAAAACTACTCAAATTGATCATTCATTTAATATAAAATAATGATATATTGTACATAATTAATGGATTGTTTTAAAGTCAGATGCAATGTTGTTGGTGTAAACATAGTATCCACTAATTTATTTTTAATTGATGTTAGAAATATAATCAAACTATGCACATTGAAGTGTAGAGTCCCACAATAATAAACTGGGAGATTATCTATGGAGAGTAGCCCTGGGAGACACATTGTGTAGTATCCTATTAGATGTATCACATAAATTTTTTGGGAGGTTTCCACTTACCTTAGATTTAAAGACATAAATAAAAAACATTTTAAGATTATGTTTATTCATTTTATAAGCCTTTGTATTTCTTTTATAACCATAAATATTAGAAGCTTACTATTAACATTTCACCTTATTATGTTTTTATTTAGATTTACTTATTTGTTTTTTTTTGTTTTCCTTTTAATAAACTTTATTTTAAAAACAAAGATATAAAAAAAATTAAAATATTTTTGCATGAATGTACACAAATACAATTGTGTCAGTTCTTGGCTTCTTTTCTCTTTTTTAAGGTTTGATACTCTGCATTAAGGACTTACTAGTTACAATGAGCAAAAAGTCCATGTAAAACTGGGTGTAACCCGGATTAGTCAATGTTTTTTTGGTGTGTAAAGATTGAGAATGATTTTTTTTTTGTTTTGTTTTGTTTCATTTTGTTTTCTTTTTTTCTTGAACTTCATACAGTCTGTGAGGTGTTCCTAGGGCAGTCTGAGCCTCTGGGGTTAGCATCCCACTATCAGTGACTGCCATATTATGTCATTTCTTTTGTGACTGGGTTATCTCACTCAGGATGATATTCTCTAGATGCAACCATTTTCTTAAGAATTTTTTAAGTCATTGTTTCTGATGGCTGAGCAGTACTCCATTGTGTAAATGTACCACAATTTTTGTATCCATTCATCTACTGAAGGACATATGGGTCCTTCCCAAATTCTGGCTATTATAAATAGAGCTGCTATGAATATTGTGGTGCATGTATCTTTGTTGTATTTTGAAGTGTCCCTGGGGTATATGCCCAGAAGTGGAATAGCTGGAACTTCAGGTTGTATTATGTCCAATTTTCTGAGGAATCGCCAGACTGATTTCCAGAGTGGTTTTATCAGTTTACAACCCCACCAACAGTGGAGAAGTGTTCCTCATTCTCCGCAACCTCACCAGCATCTGCTGTCATCTGAGATTTGGATCTTGGCTAATTTGACTGGTGTCAGGTGGAATCTCAGGGTTGTTTTGATTTGCATTTCCCTGATGGCTAAGGATGGCCAGAACTTCCTTAGATGTTTCTCAGCCATTCTATATTTCTCAATTGAGAATGTTTTGTTTAGCTCTGTACCCCATTTTTTAATAGGGCTGTTTGATTCTCTGGTATCTAGCTTTTTGAGTTCTTTGTATACCTTGAATATTAGGCCTCTATCTGATGTGGAGTTGGTAAAGATCTTTTCCCATTGTGTTGGCTGCCATTTTGTTTTCTTGGCAATGTCCTTAGCCTTACAGAAACTTTGGAATTTCATTAAGTCCCATTTGTTAAACTTTGACCTTAGAGCTTGAGCCATTGGTGTTTTGTTAAGAAAAAATTCTCCTGTGTCTATGTGTTCTAAGGTTTTCCCTACTTTCTCATCTAATAGTTTCAGTGTATCTGCTTTTATGTGCAGATATTTGATCCACTTACACTTGAGCTTTGTACAAAAAGATAAGAAAGGGTCTATTTTCATTCTTTTGCATGCTGAGTGCCAGTTGGACCAACACCACTTGGTGGATTGGCTGTCCTTTTTTCATTGAATATTTACGGTACCTTTGTCAAAAATCAGGTGACCATATACGTGAGGGCTCATTTCAATTCCATTGATCCATGTGACTATTTTGGTACCAGTACCATGCAGTTTTCAGCACAATTTCCTTGTAATATAGATTGAGGTCAGGTATAGTGATTCCTGCAGATGTTTTCTTGTTGTTGAGGGTGGATTTTGCTATTCTAGGTCTATTGTTGTTACAGATGAAATTGCACATTGCTCTTTCCAACTCAATGAAGAACTGGGTTGGTATTTGTTGGGGATTGCATTGAATTTGTAGAATGCTTTTGGTAGGATGGCAATTTTTAAAATGTTGATCCTTTCAATCCATGAGCATGGGAGATCTTTTCATTTTCTGAGATCCTTCTCGATTCCTTCTTTAGAGGTTTGAAGTTCTTGTCATACAGGTCCTTCCCTTGCTTAGTTAGAGTCACACCAAGGTATTTCATAGATTTTATGACTATTGTGAAGGGTATCTTTTACCTACTTTCTTTCTCCACATCTTTGTCCTTTGAATATAGGAAGGCTACTGATTTGTTTGAGTTAATTTTGTTTCCAGCCACTTAGCTGAACTTATTTATCAGCTGTAAGTGTTCTCTGGTCGAATTTGTGGGGTCACTTAAGTACACTATCATGTCAAAGATATCTGCAAAGATATCTGCAAAAAGTGATGTTTTTACCTCTTTCTTTCCGATTTGTATCCCCTTGATCTTCTATTGCTGTCTAATTGCTCCAGCCAGGAATTTCAGTACTATGTTGAATAGGTAGAGGGAGAGTGGGCAGCCTTGTCGAGTCGCTTATTTTAGTGGACCTTGGATTCCTGTTCTTTCCAGGACTTTTACATGAAGGGGTGTTGAATTTTGTCAAATGATTTCTCAGCATCTAGTGAGATGACCATGTGATTTTGTTCTTTGAGTTTGTTTATATGGTGGATTACATTGATGGATTTCCTTATATTAAACCAACCCTGCATCCCAGGGATAAGTCCTACTTGGTCATGGCGAATGACCGTTTTTATGTGTTTTTGGATTCGGTTTGCCTGGAGTTTGTTGAGTATTTTTGCATCGATGTTCATAAGTGAGATTGGTCTGAAGTTTCCTTTTCTTGTAGGGTCTTTCTGTGGTTTAGGAACAAGGGTTATTTTAGCCTCAAAAGATGACTTGGGTAGTATTCCATCTGATTCTATCTTGTGGAATAGTTTGTAGAATATTGGTGTTACGTCCCCAATAAATATCTGATAAAATTTGCACTGAACCTTTCTGGACCTGGGCTTTTTTTTTTGGTTGTGAGGCTTTTGATGACTTCTTCTATTTCTTTAAGTATTATGGGATTATTTAGATGGTTTACCTGGTCCTGGTTTAACTTTAGGATCTTGTAAATTTCTAGGAATTTATCCATTTCCTCTAGATTTCCCATCTTTGCGGAGTATAGGCTTTTGTACAAAGATCTGATGATTTCGTCAATTTCCTCACTTTCAGTTGTTATGTCTCTACTTTCCTTTCTGATTTTGTTAATTTTTATATTCTATCTTTGCCCTCTAGTAAGTCTGGCTAGGAGTTTATCAATCTTGTTAATTTTCTCAAAGAACCAGCTCTTTGTTTTGTTGATTCTTTCAATGGTTCTTTTTGTTTATGTTTGGTCTATCACAGACCAAAGTTTGATTATTTCTTGCCTTCAACTCTTCTTGGGTATATCTGCTTCCTTATGTTCTAGACCTTTTAGCTGTGCTGTCAAGTTGCTGATGTATACTCTCTCCAGTTTCTTTTTGGAAGTGATCAGGGCTATGAGTTTTCCTCTCAGTACTGCTTTCCTTGCATCCCATAGGTTTGGGTATGTTGTGTTTTCATTTTCATTTTATTCTAAAAATACTTAATTTCTTTCTTTATTTCTTCTTTGAACCTGCTATTGTTTAACAGAAAATTGTTTAGTTTCAAAGTGTATGTGGGCTTATTTTTGTTGTTGTTGTTGTTAAAGACCAGCCCTAGTCCATGGTGATCTGAGAGGATGCATTGGAGTATTTCAATCTTCTTATATCGATTGAGGCTCATTCTGTGTCCAATTATGTGGTCAGTTTTCGAGAAGGTGCCATGAGGTGCTGAAAACAATATGTATTCTTTTACTTTAGGATGATATGTTCTGTAGATATCTATTAATTCCAATTGGTTCATAGTCTCTGCTAGTTTTGCAGTGTCCTTGTTCAGTTTCTGTTTCTATGGTCTATCCATTGGTGAGAGTGGGGTATTAAAGTCTCCCACTATCATTGTGTAGGGTGAAATGTATTTTTTGAGCTTTAGTAGGGTTTCTTTTATGAATGTGAGTGCTTTTGTATTTGGAGCATGTATGTTAAGGATTGAGAGTTCCTCCTGAGAGATTTCCCCTGTAATGAGTAAAAAGTGTCCTTTATTATCTTTTTTGATAATTTTTAGTTGGAAATTTACTTTATTCGTTATTAGAATAGCCACTCCATCTTGCTTCTTGGGGCTGTTTGCTTGGAAGTTTTTTCCCAACCTTTTACTCTGAGATAGTGTCTGTCTTTGTCTCTGAAATGAGTTTCCTGTATGCAGCAAAATGATGGGTTTTGTTAATGTATCCAGTCTGATAGCCTATGTCTCTTTATTGGGGAGTTGAGTCCATTTATGTTAATAGATATCAAGGAATAGTGGTTTTTGTTTCCTGCTATTATTGCTTTTGTAGGTTGAGTTGTGTCTGTGTCTTTTTATTCTTTTGGTTTTCTTGCTTAGGAGTTTTCTCGTTTTTACTAGGTCGTAGTTTCCCTCATCGTATTTAGTTTTCCACCTATAATTCATTTTAGTGCTGAGTTTGTGGTCAGATATTGTGTATATTTAGATTTGTCTTAAAATATCTTCATCTCTCCATCTATGTTGATTGAGAGTTTTGCTAGGTATAGCAGCTTGGGCTGGCACTTGTGCTCTCTTAGGGTCTGCATGATGTCAGTCCAGGCTCTTCTAGCTTTCATATTTTCTGTTGAGATATCGGGTGTGATTCTGATTGGTCTCCCTTTATATGTTACCTGACCTTATTCCATTACTGCTTTTAGTATTTTTTCTTTGCTTTGGGCATTTGGTGTTTTGACTATTATGTGTCGGGAGAAATTTCTTTTCTGGTCCAACCCATTTGGAGTTCTGAAGGCTTCTTTTTTGCTCGTGGTCATCCCATTCTTAAGTGTAGGGAAGTTTTCTTCTACAATTTTTTCTGAAAATATTTACTGTACCTCTTAGTTGATATTCTTCTTCCTCTTCTATTCCTATTCCTTATCCTTAGGTTTCGTCTTCTCATTGTGTCTTGGATTTCCTGGACATTTTGGGTTAGGAGCTTTTTGGTTTTTGCATCTTCTCTGGCTGTTTTGTCTATGTTTACAATGTTGTCTTCGGCCCCCGAGATTCTCTTTTCCATCTCTTGTATTCTATTGGAAATTCTTGCTTCTGTGACTCCTGATTTCTTTTTTAGGTGTTCTACCTCTAGGGCTATCTCTTTTAGTGTTCTGTTTATTGTGTCAATTTCCATTTTAAATTCCTGCTTCCATTCCTTAATCTCTTTGGTTCTGTTTTCCTCTAGTTCTTTGATTTCTTTGAGTGTTTTTTTTTTTTTTTTCTCTTTAAAAGCTTCTGATTCATTTTGCTTTTCCTCCCATTCTTGTTTAAGGATCTCTATCAGTGTCTTGGGGTATGATTTTAGGTCTGCGTCTTCTTTTTCTGGAGTGTTTCTCATTCCAATGTTTGCTGTGATGGGAGAGCTGGGTACTGGTGTTGCCAGGTTGTCTTGGTTTTCTTGGGATATGCTCTTTTGCTCTCCTCTTGACATCTTGTTGTCAGTGACATTTTCTTGTCTTTCCCTTGTACCTGGTCTGTGTCCTTGGATCTCCACTGGTGTGCCCCAAAGCCTCTGGCTGGGAACAAAGGTCCCAATGCTGGGTTCCTGGTCCCTGGATCAGGCAGGGCCGGTGTGTGCTTTCTGTGCGCAATCAGCTGAGATCTCTCTGCTCCCTGGCTGCTCAGATCTCTTTCTCACTAGTCCTTAACCTTTGGGAACTGTAGATTTACTTTTTAGATAGTGTTTACTTTTTATAAAATATGTGGATTAGGTGAATAATAAGAATTTAATACTTGAGACCTATTCTACCCCCTTTTTGTGATTTCTGCATTATTAAAATCTTACATGTGTAGATATATATTTTTTTCAAGTAACAGCCAAATTTGATTCATTGTTAAATATATTCCAGAGTTACTGCATATTCATATATTTTGGAAGTTTAATTGATCTTTTTTTTTTTATTTTTTAAAGTCTTGAACAGACTTTAATATGTACACAAAATTTACTCTCCTCTTTTCTTGGTGTCTTTTCTTTGACTGTGAAAATTTAATAAGCTATGTTTGTTTTATATCAGTGTGTGTACTGGTCGTACAAAGCAGTATGTTTTATTATGTTTTATATAATTATATTTTCTTTACTGATATTATTTCTTTAACCTTTTCTGTACAATGGTATACATACACTGTTATCCACCTTCTCTGTAATAACCCTCCTTCTAATTTTTTATATTATATAGACTCTTACCCTCATCTGATTCTGGTCCTGCCAACTTACAATTGTTTTATTGTATCATATTAATGCTATAAAAGTTCAGGAAATTCACACAAATATATATTCAAATTATAAATATTCAAATCTAGAACTTACATGTGAAATAAACATTGCATGTTTATTTAATTCTTAATAATATTATCTCCAGTTTTGTCTGTCTGCATACAAAGAATTTAATTGTATTTTTTACATTGAATGAAAATTTACTCTCTATAAGTGCCATCTTTTATTCTCTATATGTACTCATCTCATATTGGTTATCTGAGCTGATTCTTGTTCCATTTTTTTAGAGTAATGCCTCAATAAATATACATGTGCAAGTATGTCTGATGTAGAATAGAGTGTGTTGTGTATTTGCCAAATATAGTGAGAAGTTGTGAGCATGCAGATGTTTATGTGTATTCAGGTACACATATTAATAAGTATGTATGTGAATGTGTATGTGTGCGTGTGTGTGTGTACATGTGTGTGTATGCATGTGTATGTGCATTTGTATATGCTTATTTGAGTATGTATGCATATGCAGAAATGTGTGCAGGTTTGTATGGATATTCTGGTGCTTTTGTGACTTTAAGTATGTATTGTCTCTATGGGTGTGCATATGATTGTGGCTATTTACACAAACAGAAACTCTGAAAGTCTATTTCAACTGAAATTGTATTGGCACAAACTCTTATTTAAGAACAATTTACTGATGCCCACACCCAATGAACAATCTGTACAGCATATATGCTTGGTTTTACTTTTCCGAAACTGAAAGTAGAGGGTTCTATTACCTTGTCTGAACTCTCAACAACAAAATTAATAATCCAGAAACTTGAAGAAAATCGTAAAAGATAATAGTAAATAGAGGAAATACAAAACCCTTTCAAGTACTCTGAAGTGACAAACTTCAACTGGCATTTTTCTAATTGAATATAGATTTTTCTCACATAAAATATATTCTGAACACAATTTCCTTTTCTTCCAAAGCTCCCAAACTATTGTGCATGATAGACATTTGATACTGAAATGGATAATAATGTCCATTATGAATACAAAGTAAAATTGAAAAATTTACAAAATCTGGTTGTTTTTTTTAGATTTAAGAAGAGCTTTAGAAAATGAACTGTAAATGTATATGTTGTAGTAGGACAAGAAACATAAGTAACAAATTTAAATCAAATTATGAAATGGACTCTAAATTTTGGAATCTAAAAAATGACAAACTTTTAAATTTAAGAGTCAGAAAACAGAACCAAAAAAAAAAAAAATCACACAGAACTGTCATGTATCTTATTTCTATTGCCAGCAAATGTTGTTCCTTTAGTAATTACTCTGCCAATAACTACCTTTGACTATGTATCCTGACAATGAAACATTCATTGGGAATATATCTTAGAGTTCACAACTTTCCTGAGAGCACCTTTGACATCCTTGTTTCTAAGGCTGTAGATCAAAGGGTTGAGCATGGGAATCACTACAGTGTAGAACACTGTGGCTACTTTGTCAGCATCTCTACTGTTGTCTGAAGTGGAAGAACAATAAATGGAAAGGATCGTCCCGTGGAAGACAATGATGACTGTGAGGTGGGAGGCACAGGTGGAAAAGGCTTTGCGTCTCCCCTCTACAGAGCGCATCCTCAAGATGGTGATGAGGATAAACAAGTAGGAGGTAAAGATAACCACAATGCTAAAGCTCTCATTGAAGGTGGCTACAACAAATAGGAGCACTTTATTAATAGTGACATCAGAGCAAGCAAGGCTCAAGAGAGGGGGCAGATCACAGAAGAAGTGGTTGATCACATTTGACTTAAACGATGGGATCTCAAGGGCTAAGCACAAATGAATCAGAGAACACACTGATGCACACAGGTAGCAGCCAGACACCAGTAACATACGTAGATCTGAGGACATAATAACCATATATAGTAGTGGGTTGCAGATGGCTACAAAGCGGTCATAGGCCATCACAGCCAGCAGGAAGACTTCAGTGACTACACATGTGCAAAATAGGTAGAATTGGATCATACATGGCAGGAATGATATGGCTTTGTCATTATTGAAGATGTTAGCCAGCATTTTAGGCACAATGATGGAGGAGTAGCAGAAATCCACAAAGGACAGGTGGCTGAGAAAGAAGTACATGGGTGTGTGAAGTTGAGAGCTGACTTGAATCAGTGTAGTCATTCCCAGGTTGGCTAAGACAGTGACTCCATAAATGAGAAGAAAAAGCAGGGAAAGAAAACCACTCAACTCAGGGACATCTGAAAATCCCAGTAGGATGAACTGTGCTACAGTGCTGCAGTTTTCCTCAACCATCTGCCACTTTTGAGTGTTGCTTATTTGTTATTATTTAAAGTTTAGTTTAACTCTTCTAAGATGGTGGGGTGTAATACACATCTGTAAATATAAATACATCTTTTTGTGAAATTTAGAATTACTAAAACCTTGATAATAGAAGTAGTTTTAGCCCAAAGTTGAACTCAGAAATCACACCCAATTTACAAAGTGTGGATTGTACTTAATTGCCTCAGCTGATTTTGTCAGAATTGCAAACATGAATTTAAATTACACAGAAGCTGCATAAAGTACTTTTCATTTAGTTACTTCACTGATCTCCAAAATTACAAATTTATTTACTCAGTTTTTTCACCTGCTTATATTGTAAATATCAGGCCTCTGCAATTGACTGACGAGTTCAAAGGTGATATCCTTTGAGACTCCAGAGAAACTTATATAACTTATGGGATGGGTTATTTGTGTCTCTAGTGTGTTTTAACATGGATTCAGGGTTAAGTTCTGTATTATAATTTACCACAGTACAATAATTACACCCACATAGAGGAATTTTAATCCAGTCCCATGGGTGTTTGGGTAAGGTATCATAACCAAAGACCTCCTACGTATGCATTATCCAGATTGAATGCAAGCAGTCCATACACCTTTAATGCCACAGTGTGGAACACAGATACTCTTTAGTACACAAATTTAATCTAATCTCAAACAATGTAAGGAACTTTCATTTGTAGAAAGAAGCAACCTTTTTGAACGTGATTTCTAATTGAAGGGCAGAAAAAGTGAAGCATCAGAGAACAATTTGACATCATGAATCAGAATTAAGATATGTTGAGCTCTCAAGAGAATAAACAAGAGAGAGAGAGAGAGAGAGAGAGAGAGAGAGAGAGAGAGAGAGAGAGAGAGAGAGAGAGAGATGGAGACAGGTAGACAAGGAGACAGAGAGACAGAAAGAGAGAGACAGAGACAAAGAGGTTTAACCAGAACAAATTTACAGAGGAAGTAAGCAAATGCTAAAGATCCAGATTGCCAGTGTTAGTTTGAGGCCAAGGAGATAAACTCAGTGAATCAATCAGTTTTGAATGAGATTTGAGCTGGAGCTTTAGAGTTGATCAAGCCATCCAAAGTTTAGGTAGAACTAAAAGCAATAAGCCTCTGAGATGACAATTATTTCAGTAAAATAAGAGTTATATTCACATACTGATTCAATTTATTTGAATTTAATTTCAGTCATGGTTGAGAGAATAAATAATCTTGAATGTTACCTTCAAATATACATGGCTTTTCAATTTTTTAAATAAAAATATATTTTAAAAACAAATATGTTGTTTTGAATTTTTTGGAAAACTTATCAAAGATAAAGAAAAATGAAACAGCAATTGGGTACTGATAATTGTTAATATTCAAAGGTATAAAACTTTATTAATCAAGTGGAAAATTGAGGGTGATTAGAAAAATCGTTTAATAGATATGAAAATATATATCACATAACTCTCTATATTTGTGTAATTAATGCACAAAATACAAGACAATAAATAGAAGTTAAAAGCTTGATGGACACAGGGCAAGCATACATATAAACTACATACTTTCCTGTACTTTTAAACATTTTATTTTTTTAGTATTATTATTTGGAAGAATTGATAAGATAACCAGATTCTAAAGCAAGTTTTCACATGACAGCTGTCAAGGAAGTGGAGATAACTTAGAAATTTGAATCTTAAACATGTAAAAAGCCCTTCCTTGTAGACTTGCCAAGACCCCTGGGTGAAACGTCCATGAGGCATAATTCTGGGGCTCAAAGAACATAATAATGGAGAAAAGAATGTAGAAAGGTCACAGAATATATGAAGTTCAAGAAAAGAAAAAAAAGAAGAGAAAAAACCATTATGCTTAATCCTTACACACCAAGGAAACTTTGACTAATTCCAGGTTATATTCTGTTTTACATGTACTTCATGCTCACTGTAAGTAGTAAGATCGTAATGCACACTATCAAACCTTTTAAAAATAAACAAGCACTGACAAAAATATTTTTGTATACTTTTATGCAAAAATGCTTAAAATTTGTACATTTATCTTTGCTTTTTAAAATAATTTTTTTTCAATAAAAAAGAATGTCGAAAGGTCACAGATAAGCTTTTTGACAATTTGATGATTTACCAACTGATCTCAAAAACTTGAGGATGGATTTGTTACTATGTATCATTCTCAAAAAATGTCATTGTTCGGATCTGATATTGTTCATTCAGAAAATGTATAAGAAAATGAGTTATTTAGCTTTTACTGAGTTAAAAATGACTATTGAGGAATAGAATGAAAGGGGAAAAGTGGTTGAACTGTAAAAAGAGATATAAAATAAAAGAAAATTGAAATAAAAATGTAAAAGAGAAAATGATTGATCTATTACATGATTAATGGTGAAAAATATTTTGCACATTGCCTCCACCAAACACTACCTTTTTCTTTTCTTGGTAAGGAATGTGATACAGGAGCATATTCATGAGAACACAAGGACACTTTCTTTTGTTCACATGGATTTCATTTTCTACGTGTTGAAAATAGAGTGCCAATAATCATTGGCAATAATCATTATTGAACAAGTCTCTTAACAGATGGTGCTATGCAAGTAGGCAGATTGAAGCAGAAATTTTTCTATCCTGTTTGGCAACTGTGAACCACATTGAAAAGAATGGCAAGATATCATAGAGGTGTAGTGGTGTTATTCCTGTTTTGATAGTAATGAACACATGCATAATTGAACTTCAGACCTGTCCAAGAGGAGAAAAATCATGCTTGGTAATAGAAGTCTAGCTAACTAACTTACCCATTGATCTGAGCAAAAATTGAGTGAATAGTAGGTGTTGAATGGAAAAAATGAGAAAAAGGAAGGGTGAGGTGATATAATCATATTACAATTAAAGTAAAGATCATTAACTTTTATGTATTAAATGTAATGTTAAGCAAATAAAAATAGTATGTTTCTCTACTTATTAAAATATTACTAGACATACAATGATCTCTTCTGTGTATAACATAATCCAAGATTCATTGAACCACTATTTTTTTATATTCCATATTACATCTCTAATGAATTCATTTTTACCAATTTTATTAACATTGCTGATGTATTGTTTAGTTTTTAAACCCAAGTAACTTAATTTTGAAAATGTTATCATGTTCTTAAAATTAGCCCATAATGCTGTCTCTATCAGAATTTGTTCCATTCACTTTCACTTTTTATCTTTCTCTCATGTTCTATCTATAAAACTATCTATGAGACACTTTTTCAAGCATTTGTTATCTGTATGTTTACAGACCATATCATAAAAATTTGTTCTTTAATATTTCCTTGTTCTAATAGCAAAATTTTATTAGATCTTGCTCTCAGGGTTTCCTCTCAAACCAGTAACTATCCAATGCCTTTTTATAGATTAAATAATAACATTTCCTGTCAGGATTATCTATTACCAAGGAATGAATATATTATCCTATATGCATTTTATAACATGTTATATACTAATGCACACTCTAGAAACAAGGTAAAAAGACAAAATATTAATGGTGTCTTCTTCCATAGTTTTTTTTACAAACTCTTCTTTTTAATGCAATCAACAATTATGTTATCCCACAGAGGAAATTACTCAAATTTGAGCTCTCAGAAACCATTATTTCAGTGTATTCCACTAACAAAAATGTAGTTAAGCGTTTTCAACTAACTCACCAATGAAACAAACAGTCCATATATCCTTCTGCTCCTAAAAATGTCATTATGCAAAATGTCACAGTTTTTATGTTTCATTGTGTATCCCTAAATCTTATAATTCTTTTTTTCTAAAAATAAGCATCAGTCTCTGTGGGACATCATTGTGACAGCAAGAAAATACTTCCTCTTGAGATTAAATTAAAATATAATGAGATACAAAATGGGAATATTCATCAGTGTGATTCATGGTACCTTAATGTAACTTAATTTAATTGATGTGTCTTGATGAACAATATATGCTACAACTAAGTTTTACCTGTGTTTAATATGTAAATAAATCACACAAGATGTGTTTGTCTTATTTCAGTAATACACCACCAATACAATAGTCAAGTCACCATAGAGTTGCCCCAAATCAGAGAGAAGTGAGTGAATACAGTGAATCCTCATGATGCAACTTTATCAAACTAAATGTTGTCAGTATTTATTTCTAACATAGGCTAAAAATATGTGATCTTTGTTAAAAGGAGCAGGTGGTTAGTAAATCTGTATGACAATGACAGATGATAGTTGCTAAATATTGGGAAATTAGACACCATGTGTACTGAGAGAGGCAATAGCACTAGTATACCTCATGATCTCGTCCCACATATGGTCTTTACCTAAGTATTTAAGTTTGACTTCAAATACATGTGCTCAAAGCAGCCTGTGTGTGTTCAGATGCATCAAAGTGTTCAAAACTGTGTTAGAATAATTCAACTCATATGATGTTTCCAATTCTCAGTTGTCTATATATAGTTGCCTAAAATTAATATGAGACATTTTTAACTGTGAAGAAATTATCAGTGCCCTTTTACAAACTGTATCTTAATATATTTTCTCTTGTTCTTTAAGCACACAAGATTTTGGTTACATATTTACATCTCCAATACTCAAATACTACAATGATCAAAACAAAAGCAAAGACCAAAAGCCTAAAGCATGGGGACTCTTTGTGTTTTTGCCATGATATATGACTGTTTTGTTTTTTCTCAAGACAATTTAAATTATATATTCATTTTATATAAAATAATAATATATTAGGCATACTTTAGTTTGTCAAATAATATGCTTAATTCAGGCATAATATAGTTAATGATCATAGAACATCCTCCAATTTAATTTTAGTTGAGAGGAGAAATATTATCACATTATGTATGCTCTTGAAGGTCAGAGTCCCACAACAGTAAAATGGGAGAGCATCTATAGAGGGTAATAATGGGAACTATGATGTACAGCACTCTAACAGATGTTGTTCATAAAGGTTTTGTTGAGTCTCAACTTATTTTATACCTAAAGACATGTTTCAGAAATATTTCATGAGTTGGATTATTCTTTTTAGAATGATTGGTATTTTTAACAATATTACCATTATAGGCTCACTATAAATGTACAAATTGTTCATGAGTGAGCATCACTGGAGTATCTCCAGATACAGGATTTCAGTTAGGTGTTCACCAATGTGTTCAAATCACTTTGACTGTGAATCTGAAATTCCTAGGGTTATACACACAATAGAGGAATAAAATTGGCACCATAGAAGATGGAATTTGTAATATATGCCTGAATTTAAGATAACATAATTGGCCAATCAGGAAGCATATTTTCCCAAGTAATCATAGCTGCTTTTACAAACTTTGGAGGATACATATTGGTTCTGGATTTATGTGTCTTGCATCAGTTAATATCATATAAAAGGTAGACAGAAATACAAAAGCTCTGATTGAGGATGTCATATTTTCTTTTCTTTTTCTTTTTATTTTTATAACATTTTGTTCTACCTTATTTGTTTGGTATTTTCCTCTGTTTATACTGTCTTAGGTTTCATTTTATGTATTTTTTTTCTTATTTATTTATTTATTTATTTATTTATTTATTTATTTTAAGATTGTAATTAAGTAATGGTGCATACATATACATACACATATGTATATATGTAGCAATAATATAGAAAAAGAGGCTATTAATTTGAGAGGATAGAAGAGAAACTGGGAGGGTCTGGAGGGAGGAAAGGGGAATGTGATACAGTTCTATTTTAATTAGAATATATACTTTTTTGTTTTTCTTTCTTTCTTTCTTTCTTTCTTTTTCTTTAACTTTCCTCAGACTGTGACTTGTTTCTGGGGTGTTCAGAACTCTCAGGGTTTAGTATCCAATTATCAGTGACTGCATATTATGTCTGTTCTTTTGTGACTGGGTTATCTCACTCACAATGATATTCTCTAGATGCATCCATTTACTTAAGAATTTCATAAAGTCATTGACAAATTCCGGGTTAAATCCTGATATACATGTACTTTTTGCTCATTGTAAAAAAAAAAAAAAAAAAAAAAGAAAAAAAGAAAAAAAAAAAAAGCCAAGCACTGATACAATTGTATCTGTATACATTTATGCAAAAATGTTTAAATTTTTTTATCTTTATTTTTTAAAATAAAGTTTAAAAAAAAGAATTTCATAAAGTCATTGTTTCTGATAGCTGAGCAGTACTCAATTGTGTAAATGTAACACAATTTTTGTATCCATTCATCTACTGAAGGACATATGGGTGTTTACCAGCTTCTGGATATTATAAATGAAACCACTAAGAACATTGTGGAGCATGCTTCTTTGTTGTATTTTGGAGTGTGTCTGGGGTATATGCCCAGAAGTGAAATAGCTGGATCTTCAGGTAGTACTGTGTCCAATTTTCTGAGGAATCGCCAGACTGATTTCCAGAGTTGTTGTCCCAGTTTAAAACCCTACCAACAGTGGAGAAGTGTTCCTCTTTCTCCACATCCTCTCCAGCATCTGCTGTAATCTGAGATTTGGATCTTGGCAAACTGACTGGTGTGAGGTGGAATCTCAGGGTTGTTTGATTTGCATTTCCCTGATGGCTAAGGATGTTGAGCACTTCCTTAGATGTTTCTCAGCCATTTAATATTCTTTGATTGAGAACTTTTTGTTTATGTCTGTACCCCATTTTTAATAGGGTTGTTTGATTCTCAGGAGTGTAGCTTTTCGAGTTCTTTATATACCTTGGATATTACGCCTCTATCTGATGTGAGGTTGGTAAAGATCTATTCCTACTCTGTTGGCAGCTGTTTTGTTTTCTTGACAGTGTCCTTAGACTTACAGAAACTTTGCAATCTCATTAAGTGCCATATTTCAATCTTTGACCTTAGAGCACGAGCCACTGGTGTTTTGTTCAGGAAATTTTCTCCTGTGCCTATGTGTTCTAAGGTTTTCCCTACTTTCTCATCTAAAAGTTTCAGTGTACATGGCTTAATGTGGAGATCTTTGATCCACTTGCACTTGAGCTTTGTAAAAGGAAATAAAAAAGGGTCTATTTTCATTCTTTTGCAAACTGAGTGCCATTTGAACCAGCACCATTTGTTGAATAAGCTGTCCTTTTTCCATTGAAAGTTTATGGCTCCTTTGTCAAAAATCAGGTGACCATATAAATGAGGACTCATTTCTGAATCTTTTATTCTATTCCATTGATCCACATGCCTATTTCTGTAACAGTACCATGCAGTTTTCAGCACAATTGGCTTGTAATATAAATTGAGGTGAGGCATAGTGATTCCCGCAGATGTTTTTTTTTTGTTGTTGTTGAGGATGTATTTCACTATTCTAGTTCTTTTGTTATTCTATATGAAATTGCACATTGATCTTTCCAATTCCTTGAAGAACTGGGTTGTAATTTTGATGGGGATTGCATTGAATATGTAGATTGCTTTTGGTAGGATGGCCATTTTTAATATGTTGATCTTTCCAATCCATGATCATGGGAGATTTTTCCATTTTCTGAGATCCTCTTCAATTTCTTTCTTTAGAGGTTTGAAGTTCTTGTCATACAGGTCCTTCACTGGCTTAGTTAGAGTCACACCAAGGTATTTCATAGTTTTTGTGATGATTGTGAAGGGTACCTTATCCCTAATTTATTTCTCCACGTTTGTCCTTTGAGTATATGAAGGCTACTGATTTGTTCGAGTTAATTTTGTATCCATCCACTTTACTGAACTTGTTTATCAGCTGTAGGAGTTCTCTGGTGGAATTTTTGGGGTCACTCAAGTACACTATCTTGTCATCGGCAAAGAGTGATGTTTTTATCTCTTCCTTTCCGATTTGTATCCCCTTGATCTCCTTTTGCTCTCTAATTGCTCCAGCCAGGATTCCAGTACTATGTTTAATAGGTAGGGGGAGAGTGGGCAGCCTTGTCGAGTCCCTGATTATAGTGGGATTGCTTCAAGTTTCTCGCCATTAAGTTTGATGCTGGCTGTTGGTTTGCTGTATATTGCTTTTATTAGGTTTAGGTTTCGACCTTGGATTCTCGTTCTTTCCAGGACTTTTAACATGAACGGGTGTTGGATTTTGTCAAATGCTTTCTCAGCATCTAGTGAGATGACCATGTGATGTTGATCTTTGAGTTTGTTTATATGGTGGATTACTTTGATGGATTTCCTATATTAAACCATCCCTGCATCTCAGGGTTGAAGCCTACTTTGTCATGATGAATGATAGTTTTGATGTGTTCTTGGATTCGGTTTGCAAGGATTTTGTTGTGTATTTTTGCATCAATGTTCATAATTGAGATTGTTCTGAAGTTCTCTTTATTTGTAGGGTCTTTGTGTGGTTTCGGTACAAGGGTTATTGTAGCCTCAAAAAATGAGTTAGGTAGTATTCCATCTGATTCTAACTTTTGGAATAGTTTAGAGAGTATTGGTGTTATATCCCCAATAATAGTCTGATATAATTCTGCACTGAAACCGACTGGACCTGGGCTTTTTGTGGTTGGGAGGCGTTTGATGAATTCTTCCATTTCTTTAGGTGTTATAGGGTTATTTAGATGGTTTACTTGGTCATGTTTTAACTTTAGCATCTTGTATATGTCTAGGAATTTGTCCATTTCTTCCAGATTTTCAAATTTTTGGAATAATTTTTGTAGTAGGATCTGATGATTTCTTGAATTTCCTCAGTTTCAGTTTTTATGTCCCTACTTTCCTTTCTGATTTTGTTAATTTGCATACTCTCTCTTTGCCCTCTAGTTAGTCTGGCTGGTGGTTTATCAATCTTGTTGATTTTCTCAAAGAAACAACTCTGGGTTTTGTAGATTTTTTCAATGGTTCTTTTTGGTTCTATTTGGTCTATTTCTGCCTTAATTTTGATTAATTCTTGCCATCTACTCTTCTTGGGTATATCTGCTTCCTTTTGTTCTAGGGCTTTTAGCTGTGCTGTCAGGTTGCTGATGTAAGCTCTCTCCAGTTTCTTTTCGGAAGCACTTAGGGCTATGAGTTTTCTTTTCAGTACTGCTTTCATTGCATCCCATAGTTTTGGGTATGTTGTGTTTTTGTTTCCGTTGAATTATAGAAAATCCTTAATTCCTTTTTTTTTATTTCTTCTTTGACCCTGCTATCGTTTAACAGAGCGTTGTTTAGTTTCCATGTGTATGTGGGCTTTTTGTTGTCTTTGTTGTTGTTAAAGACCAGCCGTAGAATATGGTGATCTGAGAGGATGCATGGGAGTATCTCAATCTTCTTATATCCATTGAGGCACATTCTGTGTCCAATTATGTGGTCAATTTTCGAGGAGGTACCATGGGGTGGTGAGAAGAAGTTGTATTTTTTTTTACTTTAGGATAATATGTTCTGTATATATCTATTAATTCTAGTTGGTTCAAAGTCTCCGCACGTTTTGCAGTGTCTTTGTTAAGTTTCTGTTTCCATGATCTGTCCATTGGTGAGAGTGGGGTATTAAAGTCTCCCACTATTATTCTGTGGGGTTAAATGTATTTTTTGAGCTTTAGCAGGGTTTCTTTTATGAATGTGGGTGCTTTTTTATTTGGAGCATATATGTTAAGGATTGAGAGTTTCTCCTGACAGATTTCCCTGGTAATGAGTAAAAAGTGTCCTTCCTTATCTTTTTTTGATAACTTTTGGTTGGAAATTTACTTTATTCAATATTAGAATAGCCACTCCAGCTTGCTTCTTGGAGCTGTTTGCTTGGAAGTTTATTTCCCACTTTTTTACTCTGAGATAGTGTCTGTCTTTGTCTCTGAGATGAGTTTTCTGTATGCAGCAAAAGGCTGGATTTTGTTTATGTATCCAGTCTGATAGCCTATGTCTCTTTATTGGGGAGTTGAGTCCATTTATATTAATGGATATCAAGGAATAGTTGTTTCTATTTCCTGCCATTATTGCTTTTGTGGGTTGAGTTGTGTATGTGTCTTTTTCTTTTTTTAGTTTTCTTGTTTAGGAATTTTCTTGTTTTTACTAGGCTGTATATTCCCTCATTATATTGGGTTTTCCACCTATAATATGTTGTAGTGCTGGGTTTGTGGTCAGATATTGTGTAAATTTTGATTTGTCTTGAAATATCTTCATCTCTCCATCATTGGTGATTGACAGTTTTGCTGGGTATAGCAGCTTAGGCTGGCACTTGTGCTCTCTTAGGGTGTGCATGATGTCTGTCCAGGCTCTCTAGCTTTCATAGTCTCTGTTGAGAAATCGGGTGTGAGTCTGATTGGCCTGCCTTTATATGTTACCTGACCTTTTCCCCTTACTGATTTTAGTATTCTTTCTTTGCTTTGGGCACTTGATGTTTTTACTATTATGTGTCGGGAGGTATTTCTTTTTTGGTCCAACCTATTTGGAGTTCTGAAGGCTCCTTTCATGCTCGTGGTTATCTCATTCTTGAGGGTAGGGAAGTTTTCTTCTACGATTTTGTTGAAGATATTTTCTGTGCCTCTTAGTTGATACTCTTCTCCCTCTTTTATTCCTATTATCCTTAGGTTCGTTTTTCTCATTGTGTCCTGGATTTCCTGGACATTTTGGGTTAGGAGCTTTTTGTTTTTTGTATCTTCTCTGGCTGTTTTGTTCTACCTCTAGGGTTATCTCTTTTTGTGTTTTCTTTATTGTGTCAATTTCCGTTTTAAATTCCCTCTTCCATTTCTTCATCTCTTTGATTCTGTTTTCCTCTAATTCTTTGAGTTCTTTGAGTGTTTTTCTTGTTTCCTCTTTAAAAGCTTCTGAATCTTTTTGCTTTTCCTCCCATTCTTGTTTAAGTATCTCTTGAGGTATATTTCAGGTCTGTGTCTTCCTTTTCTGGAGTGTTTGGAATTCTGATGTTTGCTGTTATGGGAGAGCTGGGTTCTGGTGTTGCCAGGTTGTCTTGGTTTCCTTGGGATATACTCTTTCGCTTTCCTCTTGCCAATTTGTTGTCAGTGATATGTTCTTGCCTTTCCCTTGTATTTGGTCAGTTTCGCTGGATCTCCACTGGTTCAGGTGGCAGATGGGTCAAGCCCTGTTCTATGCCTCAGAGTCACTTGGTGGGAACAGAAGTTCCAAAGTTTTTTTCCTGTTCGCTGGATCAGACAGGGCAGGGCAGGGCATGGCAGGAGGTGCACTTTCCGTGTGCACTCCGCAGAGATCTCTCTGCTCCCTGGCAGCCTAGGTCTCCTACCCACCAGTTGCTCAGCCTCTACGAGCTGCCGTTCCAGCTGTCAGATTGGCCAGGCTCTGCTCTGCGTCCTGAAGTCGCCTCTGGGTGGAAACAGAAGTTCCTAAGTTCTGTTCCAGGTCACAGTTGTTCAGTCTTTTTGAGCTGCCGTTATGGGTGGCAGATGGGTCAGAGTTCGCTCTGTGTCCTGAAGTCACCGCTGGGTGGAAACAGAATTTCCAAATTTCTGTTCCTGGTTTCTGGATCAGAAGGGCAGGGCAGGGCAAGGCAGGGGGTGCACTTTCCGTTTGCACTCCACAGAGATGCCTCCACTCCCCAGCAGCCTAGGTCTCCCACTCACCAGTTGTTCAGCCTTTACGAGCTGAGTTCCGGGTGGCAGATGGGCCAGGCTCCGCTCTGTGTCCTGAAGTCGCCGCCGGGTGGAAACAGAATTTCCAAATTTCTGTTCCTGGTCGCTGGATGAGGCAGGGCAGGGCAGGGCAAGGCGGGGGGTGCACTTTCTGTGTGCACTCTGCAGAGATCTCTCTGCTCCCTGGGAGCCCATGTCTCCCACCCACCAGTTGCTCAACCTCTATGAGCCGCCGTCAAAATTGGACTTTCTAAATGAAGTTTACTTCTATACATATTAATCATAGACTGAAATGAAGTACTTATTTCAGAAAATTGGTTGGCACTGAATCAAAGATTATTGTCAAGTGAGTTCAAAGGATGCTGCTGGTGCCAAGAAAAAATAGTCTATTTTTTTCTAGACATGAATAGAAAATACTGCAACAAAGACACATGCACCACAATGTTCATAGCAGCGCTATTTATAATAGCCAGAAGCTGGAAAGAACCCAGAGGTCCTTCAGTAGATGCATGAGTACAAAAAATGTGGTACATTTACACAATGGAATATTACTCAGCTATTAGAAACAATGACTTTATGAAATTCTTAAGAAAATGGATGCATCTAGAGAATATCATCCTGAGTGAGATAACCCAGTCACAAAACAATAGACATAATATACATTCACTGATAAGTGGATACTAACCCCAGAAAGCTCTGAACATCCCAGAAACAACTCGTAGACTATGTGAAGTTCAAAAAAAGAAAAAAAAGAAAAGAAAAAAGCCATTATGCTTAATCCTTACACACCATGAAAACTTTGACTAATTCCAAGTTACATCCTGTTTTACATGTACTTTATGCTCATTGTAACTAGTAAGATCTTAATTCACACTATCAAACCTTAAAAAAAAAACAAGCACTGACAAAAATGTATTCCTATACTTTCATACAAAAATGCTTAAAATTTGTACATTTATCTTTGTTTTTTAAAATAAAGTTGTTCAATAAAAAAATACTGTGTTTGAAAAGTGGGAACAACTCTGATTTACAGGAAAACCAGCATGTTTCAGTAACATTGTTTGGGAGCTTCCCTACCTGGAATATTTTCAATTTCTTAATCACATACATTGGTACAATCTATCTTTGTCATATTCCTCCACCACTCTCTTTCTCCCTGTAGCTTCCAACTTTTCTCATCTCATTAATAGCTTGATATATATGTGTGTGTGTGTGTGTGTGTGTGTGTGTGTGTGTGTGTGTACATCAAAATTAACTTATCATATGCCATGAGGCATGGAAAACTTATCAATAGCTTCTATTTCAAAGAAAAGTAGCTTTTCTTACTGCAGCAGTCATTACCTCCTACCATTTTCTCAGCTAGATGTGATGCCCTTTTCACAGTCTCCCCACAGGATAGATTAAATACTTTAAAATTCATTTCCTTTTTGTGGGCCAATGTACTGGAGGCTATCCATAGAGATCTATGACATGGCCAAGTAGGAGGGTTCAAGCAAAGGGAAAGGGGTGTGAGCAGGAAGAGGAAGTTGACTCCACTTCCTCAGCTGCTCCTGCTGCTACCTGTAATGTTCCTTCCAGAGGCAACACTGGCCATGTTACACTCAGCATGATGGTGCAGGGGAGCTCTGGTGGCTTTTCTGGAGAGCAGTTCTCTACTCTGGTGGCAGTGTTATAGCTTTTATGACAGGAGATCTCAGACAATAGAGTAATTCTCACACACCTTTATTCCTTCTGGATGGGATCTTTATACAGTTTTGAGGTGGGTTGGGGTCTGACATTAGGTGAGAATGAATATCATCAACCCACTCTTAGAATCTATAATTCTCTCCTTTGCATGATTTCCAGTGAGAAAAAGTAAAAAGATAATTACAGTATGGGAGAATCGGTTGGTTATGGACATGAACAATGCAAATAGATCAAAGCCTGGTGATATCCATTACCATTGCAGTACTTGTAAAAAAATAAAACTTTAAATCTGGGTCTCTATTAAATTCCTGTATAGGTCCAGGATCTTTTAAATTGCATTACCAGTTGATTAATTTTCAAGTATACCTATAAAACTGGACAGAAATGAAGTGTTTGACTTTATCTTCTATATTTACACATAAACATGTCAGGTTAATGTCCACATATGCTCTTATCCAAATCATCTTGTTTAAGTCCATACTTATTAGATATACTTACCAGATCAACCAAAAGCTTTAACATCATGTATATTCCTGTGGCTTTTCCAAAATGGCCCTAGATTAATTCTTTTTCTGGAATTAATTAAGACTTACTCTTTTTATAGGTACTGTCTTACAAACTATAATCACTCCACATATGTTCTTAAACCATAAAGTACATTCTCAAAGTACAATGTACCACTGAACTTTTTTAATTTGAAACAATCAGTTTTAATTTGATAGTCACAATGAGATCACATGGTTTTTTCCTATTTTATGTATTAACAATAATATAAGTAATGCAGTGATATTTATAGTATTAACATATTTTTTGAGTCAGTAATATTATACGTCTAACCTAAGAGGGCAAATTTAATGTAAAATAATTTATACAGAGCAATGCCATTCAGAGTGAACTCTTAGAGAAGTAAATGTTAAATCTGAACTGGGAAAAGCAAAAGAGCATGACAAGCTCAGTACAGATGCAAAGTAGAGAGTTTTATGGGCTGGGAGTAGTTTGTTTGACAACACTGGTGCTTCTTGCTTTTCATTTATATTCTCTTGTTTTGTTTTTAGTTGATTATATATTATATAAATTTTTGAAGTATAATATAATGCCAAGAGCTGATTGAACATTTTATATTTATCAAATCAGCACATTTGTCATATTCATTACATAAAATATTTATCATTTCTATATGGTGTGATGATAAAAATAATCTTTACTTATTTTCAATTATGTAGTATAGAATAATTGACCCTAGTCAGAGAATTTTTTACTACAAAATCAAAATTATTCTGCTTTATTTATACTAAAAGACAATATAAGTAATTAAAAGTGAGTAAAGAGTGCATAGACATTTAAGTAAATCATTAGAATTGAAGACATACAATTTCTAAAACTACAGTATAAATACTCACCCTACACTCAGAAAATGAACATTAAAGGCATTTTTCTGTTTGCTCACCACATCTCTGAGTCTTTTCTTCTATACCTATACTTATATGACTTATATCGCCAACTCAGCATGGGTGGTTTCAGGTTCTGCCTCTGAAGTTAATCATTTTATCTATGATTCTAGTAAATTATATAATTAATATCGGGTAAAATAATATCATTTTTTACTACAACACAGCTACTAAATATGCATTATAATAACAGCTGCTTGAGGCTCATATTAGCATAATACATGAGCAAAATAATAATAGATGAGGAGGGACATCACAGAACAAATGGTTGATTTCATTGGACTGACAGAAAGACAAGTGGAATGTCAATATTGTATGTGTCAAAGCATCTACTATTGCAACCAGATAAATAATAGCCAGGAGCTGATAGCACATCACTCTAGACATATCTACTGCATACAGCAAGGGGTTGCTAATGGCTTTATACTGGCCAAAAGCCATGACTGCCAGCAGCACACATTCAGCATCTGTAAAAATGCAGAAGATAAAGAACTGCACAGCACAGCCAGTTCATGGAAATGACCACTTGTTCATAAGGCCCATGAGCAACTTGGGCCCAAGTGCAGTAGAATAGCAGATGTCAGAGAAAGAGAGATAGCTGAGGGAAAAGTACATTGGTGTGCGAAGCTGGAGATTTATCCTTATCAAAATGATCATCCCAAGATTTTCAACAGGAATAATGAGATAAATTATTAGAAAAGTGGTAAAAAATCATCTTGATTATAGGGTTATTAGTAATTCCTGAGAAGAAACTCATTGACTGAACATTTTCCAACCTCTATTCTTCTTTGTTTTATAAGCTATTTTCAAATGAGAAAAGAAAATTTAGTGATTATTTTCTTATATGTACAAAATATATTTATGATATGTAATTATATATATATATATATTTTTTTCCCCTGTAAACTGTTAGTCTTTGGAAAATTACACAGAGAATGTTCTCCTTTCAAAGAGAACATAATTATCAAATGTTTAATGTTAGTTGTTAGTATTTCTTTCTAAATTGTATGTAGTTAATCATGTAAATGATTTACCTTGACACATCTTATCCATGCCTAGGGATTATATTTGAATAAATTAAATATTGACCTAGATTCAAAGTGATAGAAAAATTAAAAAATAAAGAGCAGAAAATCAGAAGATATATGGCAGGAAAACCCTTTTGTTTGATCAACAGAAGACATTCATTGCCTTTAGAATAGAGTTTAAACATTATTTATGTTGCTGCATATACATTAGGAAATGGAAATTATCCTGATGATATTTTTGTCAAGGCATTATTTAATAATAAAATATATTTTGTAGCAATTTTCTAACAGATTTATTCACTATTTTGCCAGAATCTTTATAAGCTGTTTCTTAAATTTAGCAGAATCCAAATAACTCAGAGAACATGTGGAAAGTGTGAATACCTGACATCAAACAATATATAACAGAAATTCTCCTAATACAGTGGATTCTCATTTGTTCTCAGCTTCCAATTGTTGTTAAATATAAATTGAAATGGGGTGCAATGATATTTTCTGAGATTACAGATGCCGAGTTCTCTATTTATATTTGTACTCATAAGTGCATATGTGTACATCATAGGGCTCTTATAAATATGTCTGATTTTAATGTGTAAATATTGGAATGTAGATGGAAATCTCATTCTTACTTTTTCTAGACTTAAATACAATATTCATTTCATTCATTGTGTAATGACTATACATTGCATAACACTATTTGGATGGTTAACTCTCTTACCATTTTAAGACATAAATTTACATGCACATCATTATTATGGAGTAATCTGAATCCTAATGATTTACTGATAGCTTCTGATTAAAATATTCTCTTTAAAATGTTTATACAAATAACAAGTGAAGTAATTCAATTTCACATATTATTAGCAAGAAAATGTCATTGCTTATTATATTACAATTTATGTTTAAGAGCATAAGTTGTTCACTTAAATATCAAACAATAAAAATTCTTCTATTTCTCAAAGAAAGATACATTATTTAAACATAATTAATTACTAAATAAATAATACATATAAAGGAAGAAAAAATAAACTAACATTTACCCTGCTCTATTACGATGCTCCTCCTCTCACCCATTCACAGCTTTTCTTTTAATTCTGTTTTGATTTCTGTATCCTTTTTGTTGGTATGATTTATTTTAATGTCTGGGTATTTTATGAGACTGTTAAAATAATCTTTTATTTGAATATAGGTCATCCATAATATTTTGTTTATATCCATATATTTATAAAACTTCTGAAAAAATCTTGCTGACTTATTTTTATATTATTATGCCCATAAAGATTGATGTTATGATTCCATTGTTAATTTTGGATTTAGATTTTCTTCCTGGGTTTCATATTGTTTAATTTACCTGTGAGAATAAGGAACATTCCTGTATAGTCATTTTATATTTGGAAACATCAAAAAATATAGTTTGGCATGTATTATGTTTTCACCTAAGAAAAGAATAAAAGAATCAAAGAAAATATGAAGATTCCTCTTTAAAGGATGGATTAAGAAGAAAACATAACTGAGAATTAATGAATAAAGAAGATTGTCTTCTTGATTCTAAAAGATATATATTCACAAAGGCTGATGAGCTTATATATATTGTTAAGGTTAGAGATTATAAGGGCTTTTATTCCTTAGGAATTTTATTTAGAATTTTGATTTTTATTAAAATTCATTGTATGTAAATAAAGAATTCTCATTACAGCTATACACATAAAGAAACTAAAATTAGTCTTTGAAAAAAAACACTCACCTATATTTTGCATACATTTATGTTTTGCCAAAACTTAGAACCCATGATGAATAGATTTTTAAAACATACACATGCACAGATCTGTTTTTTATTCATTTTTAAAATGTGAAGTCTATTGTTTTCAGTTATATGGACAGAATTATGTATAAGTGAAATTATCTGGGAACTAAAGGAAAGGATTCCATGTGATTATAGTTTGTGCATGCTTACCAGAAATAAGTTTGCAGAACAAATGTTCCCTGAAGACAGACATGGAGTTGGATTGAAGAATTAAATATTAATGCTAACTAGCAGTGTAGAATAATTATGGACATTTATATCTCAGAAATACATTTAAAGTTTCCTGCATAGAGTCTTGTATCCTTTTAGTACTAGAATGACAATGCTTACATTTTTATACTCATCACTTACTTTGTCCTTCATTATATGCTGCATATGAGTTTTGAATACCACACAATATTTCATGAAACATGTAATTTAAGACACACTTAAAATACCTGTGATTTTCCAACAAATGTATTCCTCCTTTTTTCTACAATCCATAATGCATGTTACTTGGCATTAAATAAAGCTTTGAAGTTTCAATGGGTTAAAGAATAATAAATTGATATGCAAAAAAAAATAAATAAACATAATATATCAGATAAATATAATTAATTGTAATTGCTTATGTGAGGCCTCAAAAGATTACAAAGATTAAGTCTCCAGGGTTTGCGTCTTCATGCTGGAGTCATATATACAAAACTATGTATATCACTCCCACTCACAAAAATAACAAAAGGTTTGTTTTCCAGCTGTAGAAGAAGGTATATATTAGCTTGGGGCAAGAAAATAATTTCAGTTGAGGTAAGTTCATTTATTTTGATACATTGTATCACTAAGAAAAATTCAATAATCTCACATTTTGATATACAATGTATCTCTGAGTGAGAGTGATTCCTTAATATCTTACTTATCTCAATGTTTTATCTTGATACTTTATCCTAGTATATTTCTTTTATTCTTGTCTTGTATTTTAAACATTATACTTTGTTACATAAATGAAGATATGATCATTTAAAAACAATTATTCTAAAGAAACAAAAGAAAATGGAAAGATGAACTTGAGAAATTAATGAAAATCTTTAACTCTAAGTATCATGAAATGAGATATAGATATGTAAATATATCTGCATTTCAACATTACTGGAGTGATTCTTGGATAAAATACATATTCTGTGTCTGTCTGTGTTTGTCTGTGTATGTGTCTTTGTGTGTACATGTGTGGTTTTTTGTGTATCTGAGTGTTTGTGTTTCAAAGTTTCATTCTTTTTGTCTCTCTGTCTCTGTTTTCAGTGTCTTTATGTTTCTGATCCACTTTATGTATGTGTATGTTTGTATGTTTGTTTATGACTGTGTATATTCACATGTGTTTAGAAGTTATGGGATGACTTCAGAAATGTTCCTAAGATAACATACACCTTGGATTGAAGGATCATAAGGCTATGACAACTAGCCTGCAAGTCACAAAATCTACATATGTTCATCTTCCAATTGTAGCTCATGCTATTTAAACCTAGCTCATTGAAAATAACCTCACAAGGTTAATAGGCCTACTAAGAAAGTACACTGATCTCTCTTCACTTCTCCAGAAAGCATAATATCCTTTTATTTTATGTATGTTTGTATTCTTTAGAAAATATAAAAATTTAATATATTTTCTATAAAATTTAAGACTGTTTTCATACAATAGTTTTCCAAATGTCAGATATGCAAATATTTTAGATCCAATAAGGAATAATAAAAATGCATACCAATTTATATATATATATATATTTAATATAAAGGTGTGACTGTATGTTATAAATTATTTTTACATGTTAAATATTGTTATTACATACAGAGAAAAGAAAATAATGTATAGGCTAATCATTTATGCACATATACAATGAAAAACAATAGACTATTGTATTATGTATAAAATTGATTGGAGATGAAGATGATATAATTCCTTGTTCTTGAAACTATAAACACAATCCAGCATAAATTTAACTTAGTAATTGTATTGCCTTTAAGAAGATTAAAAAAATTGTTTCAAACTTTTGAAGTGTATAATCTGTAGTTATTTAGAAATACCATAATACAGATATTTAAAGAATAATTTTCTTTTAAATCCAAGGATTATAACAAATTCCTACTTTCCCCATTCTCTGTTTTATTAACCCCTAGAATAAACTACATATTCTGGAGAAGACAAGCAATGTTACTGACATATGGAAATAGCAGTGGGGCCACGTTCACTCTTTTGGGGTTCTCAGATTATCCAGATATAGAGGTTCCTCTCTTCTTGGTTTTTCTCATCATCTACAGCATTACTGTAGTAGGGAATATTGGCATGATTGTCATAATCAGAATTAACCTCAAACTGCACACTCCGATGTACTTCTTCCTCAGCCACCTCTCTTTTGTGGATTTCTGTTATTCCTCCATTATTGCTCCCAAAATGCTCATGAATCTTTTTGTAAAAGACAGAACCATCTCATTTTTAGAATGTTTAGTACAATACTTTTTCTTTGCTATATTTGTGGTAACTGAATCAATTTTATTAGTGGTTATGGCCTATGACCGATTTGTGGCCATCTGCAGACCACTTCTCTACACAATAGCCATGTCTCATAAACTCTGCATCAGTCTAGTGGTGGGATCATATTCATGGGGACTCACATGTTCTTTGATAATGACATGCTCTGTTGTCCAATTATCTTTTGTTGGTTCCAACACAATTGATCATTTCTTTTGTGAGTTCTCCTCACTTCTAGTCCTTTCATGCTCTGACACACGTGCTAATAAAATACTTCTCTTCTCACTTTCCACTGTGAATGCTGTGAGCACGCTTCTCATCATCCTCCTGTCATATGTGTTCATCGTTTTCACCATACTCAAGATGCAATCATCCAGGGGACGCCAAAAGGCCTTTTCTACGTGTGCTTCACACCTGACTACCATCACCATCTTCTATGGTACTATCCTGTTTCTGTACTCTGCACCCAACTCAAAGAACTCCCAGCTCACATTCAAAGTGGCCTCTTTGTTTTATACCTTGGTGATACCCATGCTCAACCCTCTGATTTACAGTCTGAGAAATAAAGATGTGAAGGATACAATCAGAAAAATCATAAAGATCATATGTATAGGTCCCCCACGTTCATCTTCTCAAGTACATTGATCCTGTCATAGGCACAGGGGTTTTAGAGAATGTTAATTATAAGATCATGTTAAAAATAAATATTTCTTCAACT
The DNA here is from genome assembly GCF_963924665.1 of Micromys minutus. Taxonomy (NCBI): domain Eukaryota; kingdom Metazoa; phylum Chordata; class Mammalia; order Rodentia; family Muridae; genus Micromys; species Micromys minutus. The sequence goes on from NC_137982.1 coordinate 58,388,987, forward strand.
GAACAGAAATAGCTTTATTCAAATAGAATTTCCTATTCCATGTATCAATTTTTAGAAAGTAATATGAAATCTCAAATTATTTGTATCACATCTATAAAATTAAAATAATTATAATTTATAATCTCATTGTAATATTTAATTATATCTATCATCATAGATATTAACATTACATAATAGCATTTCCACTATATCCCTCTTTATAACACCTCATGTAGCTGAGATTGTCAGAGGACTTGTGACTATTAAATAAAAAATTAATATGTATTTATTACATATGCATTAGTAATGTAATACAAAGTTATTGAACTGATCATGTAATCAAATTTCTTTTCTATTATATGTATCTGTTCTTCTGATTTACACAATTTTATATGATAGTCCACATCTGAACATACTATGATAGCTTCTATAAGACCTGTCCAAGTTCCAGACAGTCCAAATCTCAGCATGGTGGAAGAAAGGTAGAAATATCCACATAACATCCACATAATGAATTGTCATTTGATAGCTTCTAAGAAAGGAATAATTGGTTTCTTTGTAATTATGTGGTTCCCTGCTATGCTTTTGACACAACACAGCTACCCTACTTCAAAGACTAGATAAGCAACAAAAATGGTATTTGATAGGGGAAAATATATCTCAAAATTGGTTGGGAAGGTATGAAAATATTTGAGATAACTGATGGAAAAAGAAAATTTGAGAGACAATATCATAATTTGCTGAAGCCTATGAAACTTTCAAATATATTCATTTGTGCTTTAAGTAAGGAAATTCAGCTAAGAATAGACATACTTTTGCACATGTAAATGTAAAATCAAATAATAAAAATATGGAATTTCTACAAATAAATAGAAAACAATAATCCTTATACCCACCATTGTCTGCTCTCCCTCAAATAAATAAAGACCCAGTTCAGAAGGTTAGAAAAGTAATAGATGTAATAATAGCCACAAGAACACAGAGTGACTATTGATAATATAAGAGTAGAATGAACACAATTAATATTCTCAAGAAGAATGAATAAAATAGACTTCTGAAAAATATTTAAGTTAAAATTAATTTTTTTAGATTGGTAATAAAAAACAGAGACAAGTTTTGTTTTTTAATAAAGAAATTGTTGAGATTATACATCTCTCCTATCCAAAACAATATAGAAATCTTCGAAACAGAGGGAAGCCATTACCAGAAACCACAAGCAATTAAAATACAGAGTCCAAAAGGATATGTCAAATATGCAGTTTTAAACCTAAAATTTAGGTAACATTGAAGATAAGGAGGAAGAAAAATTGTAAGATACAGGATCAAGAAGTGCCTGTGAGATAGGTTCTTCTGAGCATATCAGAAGCCACAGCATAAAAGCTAACCGATATGATTGCCCAAGACAGAAGACTGAGTAATTAGAGACATATTTGAGGCAAAAAGAAGTTTTATTCAGAAGATAAAAGAAAACAGTGAAATCGTGAAGTAAGAATGTAGTACTGGGTTCAAAAATCTGATGGTTGTTTTACTGAGAAAATTTGTTATGACTTTCATGGTGTTGTTCCTCTGTTGTGTGCATGTGTTCTCCAACTCATCACATGGATGACTTAAATAGAAACCTGTATGACCTAAATTCATCATTTAAAATATACTTTAAATAAGTACAATAGTTAATGATTAATACTAGAAGTATGCTAAATGATTTATTTTATATTCATATGTCTACCTAGCCTATAATATACCATACTAGTCTATTTAAATGATGTCAGAAATATTTCAATTCCCTGAATAAACTTTTACTGAATTTTTGTGAAAATATTAGTCTTTGGTCAAATAATTCTAATTTATTATAAATGAAAATTGATTGTGATCTGGAACATTATGAATTTATTACTTATCGAATTGCACTCTAACAGAAAGAATAGTCATCATGTCCTATTTCCCAATGCATGATAAAAATACCGTATTCTTTCTCTTTGAACCACTTGGTTGAATAATCGCCTTCAGCCATCTATCCTAGTATGGAATGTGAACGTGTGTAATTTTAAGTGTTGATTAATCGATGGAACAAATACATTTTTATGTATTTGGAAAACTGAAAAAATGTAGAAGGATAACAAAAAACATTATGGTACAAAAGCTCATTAAAATACTTTTGATCAAGTTATTTTGTATATGCGGTAATTATTAAAATGTTTATTTGATATAAATTCCAAATTAACAATGAACAGTTTTTTATTGTATATGCATTTGATATATATAATTATCTAAAGTAATAAGAAAGTAGTTTTAGAATTGGTTGTCTGAAGGAATCTTTTTTCTATTGTGTTTATTTCTATTTGTTGATTTTCACAGTTTTATATTTTACATTGTATCACTTGCAAATTATTTAATTTAAATGTGAAAGAGTAGCATTTGAATTTAACATAAATTGTGCATTTACTTCTGTCTTCCCTAGAAAATCACATTTTTTTTTGATAGAAGCAAGAAAACCAAACACGCAAGTTTACAGTTTATTCTGACACAAAAAACAATGACCATTTTACTCTCAAATTCTAAGAGACCTGTGATTCACAGCAACCCTATAAACAAGATGTTGGAGCATCTGGGTATAAATAACTGTTGTTTATAAGATGCTGACCACTTCAATCTATATTTCATAAATTACACACTTTATTATTCTTATGGATGTGGACTGCTCTATTATGCAACACGTTGTTGTATACATTGATGGGCATTTGGTTCATGCTTTTGACAATATGAATAATACTTCAATGATTTGATCATTGGAAAGTGCAGATCACTTTGGTGATTGACATGATGGCTTCACTGGGAACATGTGCTCTATGAAAGTTTCTGGATAAAATAATGCAGTTTTTAATTTCACCAGTTTTATTTTATTTCATTTTGTTTGAATTACTTTGACATAGAATTTTATTATATAAACCAATGTGGTCTCAAACTCAAAAACCTCTGGCACAACTTTCTGAGTTTTGGAATTAAAAAAGCATGTCATTAACAATAAGCTTAACTTTTGCTTGTTTTTTGTTCTTGTTGTCCTTGTTTTTATTTTAGAGAAAGCTTATTTTTCCATAATAGAAGGTGCACTTCTACTCACATCATGTAAAGTTTTATTTTTCTTGTAAGCATCCCTTAGTTTTATCTTTTTTAAATCAAACATTGTAATTGTAATGAGGTGGTTTTCCACTGTGAATCAATATGCATTTTTCTGATGTTGAATTTCAATTTCTTATGCTTGTTCATAGTTTGTGACCAGCCTCTTATATGGCATTTGTTTTTATTTCAGCTATATAAATGTATTTCTTTTTTGTTTTGCTCTGCATTGGTTTAGTTTGGTTGCTGAAAATTTGAAGTTCCCTATCCATAATAGGTTTAAACCTTTGGCCTAAGCTTAGTTTACACATGGTCTTTTTTTTTTTTTTTTTTTGTATCTCATAGGTTTTTCTGGAGACACAATACATACTAAGTTATTCAGCCAGGGAAGGGAACCCACTTAATGTTTCAAATTTGAACTAGGAGTATCATTATAATTTTATTGTGTCATAAAACAAATTTGGACAAAGAAATACACATAGGAACAGGAATTAGGAAGTATCTTCATCACTTAAAACCCCAAGCTTGTTCAGGTAACAACTCATGAAAGCTGCAATCTTAGCACTCTATGAATAACTAACTAGCTGCTCACAATTGTTTATGTTTTTCTATAACCCTTGAAGGGGATTTCCTGAACCTTCCAACTGTCTGATTTTACATGTATATGGCATTTTATTTATAATTTGAATCTCAAGAGTCTCGCCTTTCATCTTGAAAGCAATTTTTTAATCCAAATAAAATGCTATACCACACTATTCCATTCCAGAAGCTGTTCTTTTGAGTATTTTCTTTTTTTATACAGAGGTGGTTTTGTGTGAGTTTTTGCAAATATGACAAAGATATTAAGGTTTTGTATTCACAGTAGCTGTAGTTTTCACATAAGGCCCACACAAGGGCAAAGTAATTAAGACTTAAACATGGATGTGGTAGTGACACATGAAGTCTACTAATTGGCTCCTAAGTGATTAGAGGTTAATGGCTCCTGGGAGAGGAAGAGACAGTTTTCTTCAAGAGTAATTTTCCTGGTAAGTTGTTCATGCTTGCGTTGGATGGTTTTCATCCATGACTGTATATAGGTATTAATATGGCTTAGTTATCTTTAAAAATTAGGAAGAATTAAGTTGTAAGAGCGATGTTTTGGAGTACCCAAGGAGAACTTAGAGAAAAGCCTTGAATTTTATATGGTCAATCAGACTATATATCTATGAAATTATCAATGAAAATTAACAAATATTTTAAAATATAATGCTTTGACATCACATAGAAAATAAATTGTTGAACCATTTTAATTTTTTTCATTTTGATACATATACCCATACAGATTTTTAGATATGACTTATTGTTTCATGTAAGTATCAGATAAATCTTATGTATCATCTAAAATTTCTACTATTACTTCACAATTAGTAAGCTAATCATCTTTGTAGTATTTTGAGATCTGTAATGTTTTTATTAATTTTCTTCATATAGAGTAAGATAACAACCAAGAAATTAAAAATTCTTAGCCAAAATATTATTAAATATCAAACTCTAACCTCTAATGCTAAATGACAGAGTACTTGAATTTTTCATAAAATAAAAGGTATTTATTCTAGTGCAATCAAACTAAATTTCCACTCTGTTGTGCTATATGAACTATAATAATTTTAAAAGAGTCTATTAAATTAGCCTTTAAAAACACACTGTACACCAAGGAAGAACAGAAATACTTAATATGCCTAAGAAGAACAGACCTTAGTACCTATTATTTTTTTCACTGTATCCTTGACATCCTTATTTCTTAGACTGTAGATTAGGGGATTCAGCATAGGGATCACCACTGTATAAAATACAGAGGCCAATTTGACAGTGTGCCTGGAGTTCTTGGAATTGGGTACACAGTATAGGAATAGGATGGTTCCGTGGAAAATAGTTATGGCTGTCAGATGGGAAGCACAAGTAGAGAAGGCTTTGCGGCGTCCACTGGCTGAGTGCATCTTCAGAATTGTAACAACGATGAGCATGTAAGACAAGAGGATCATAAGGAGTGTGCTAATCTCATTAAAAGTGGCAAAAATGAAAAGCAGCAATTGACTGACAGATGTATCAGAGCATGAAAGTGCAAGAAGAGAGGAGAACTCACAGAAAAAGTGGTTGATCACATTGAAACCATGAAAAGACAAATTCAAAGCAGAGCAGGTCAGTATCAAGGAACATGCTACCGCCCAAGCATAGGATCCTAACACCAGCATGGCACAGAGCCTCTGGGACATGGCTACTGTGTAGAGTAAAGGGTTGCAGATGGCCACAAACCTGTCATAAGCCATCACACCTAATAGAAAAGATTCAGTTACCACAAAAGTACAGAAAAAAAAGAATTGCACCAAGCATGCTACAAATGATATGGCTCTGTCCATTATAACTAGATTTACCAGCATCTTGGGGGCAACAATGGAAGAATAACAAAAATCCACAAAGGAAAGGTGGCTGAGAAAGAAGTACATGGGGGTGTGCAGTTTGGAGTTAATTCTAATTATGATGATCATGCCAATATTTCCTACCACAGTGATGCTGTAGATGCCGAGAAATATCAAAAAGAGGGGGACTTTCAATTCTGGATAATCTGAGAAGCCCAACAGGGTGAACACAGACACACTATTATTTCCATCTGACAGTGTCATGACTTTTGTTTGTAAGACTCTAGAAGACCTAAAAATAAACATAGACTGTGAAGACATACCCTTGTTTTTCATGAACTTAAATCTTGGAGGATAAAGCATAATATCTTTAAAAGGTAGTATACTTATAATAAAATATAGATATTATATAATATAAAATATGCATACTATAAAGATATGTAAAATTAAAAAACTATTAAAATTATAACCTCACATAAAAGAAATTCATTATAGCTATAGTAATTTGAGAGATATGAATGAATTTTTTGCTATTTCTAGTCAAGTGCTTATATTTAAATTTCAGTGATACTGGATTATTTTAAGTTCACAGCAGATAGCATAAAATAACACATGACTGGCTATATCACCCTATTATCAGTAATAAAAACAAGGAATATATAAAAAGAACTCAGGTATGTATCTATGTAACAATATTTGAAGTACCAATAATTCTGATATCTCAACTTTTTGAGTTTATTTTCTTAGTACTGTATGTGTTTATCTCACTCTTCCTTCTACTTTCATTGGTTTATTTTATGACTGTGTCTTCATATTCAATTTAACTTGTACCCTAGTCCATTCATATAAACCTTGTGTTACCCATAATATACAAGAATCATTATTTGTGTTTAGTATTGAACATGAAGACATTTGATGATAAAGAAAATCCACATTATATGTATAATAATCTTTATATGTCACTTTATGATGAGAAACAGAGTTCATGCTGTACACTGCATATATTGCTTTCTCTATTACCTTTAAAAAGTGATACTTTTGGTCACCCAAATGTTTCTAAACAAAGCCCCAAGATTATAGGCAAGGATAATGCATTTTTGACCATGTATCAAATATACCACTTAGCCAATAAAGACAATAAATTTCAATAACAAAATTACACTCAATTTGTTGTTAGTTGTTTTTTGCTATTTTATAGAACATTTTCTTTCTTCAATGTTTTAAAATTTATTTTTTATTGTGAATTTTTTTACTTGATTGTTTAGATTAGCTGGGATAACTTACACTATTAGAAGCTATTGTGAAAGGTGTTATTTCCTGATATCTTTTGCAGTCCATTTACATATAGAAGGTCTACTTGATTTTTATAAATCTATTTTGTGTCTAGCTACTGTGTAAAAGTATGTATCAATTGTAGGAGTTTCCCATTGCAATATTTAAGGTCTCTTTGTGCTTAATATCATTATCATCTGAAAATAAAGATACTTTAACAGCATCCTTTTTTATTCATAATGCCTTGTTCTTATTCAGTTGTCTACTTTTGGATAAGGCTTAAAGTACTAAATTAAATAGGTATGGAAAGAGTGGACAACTATGTCTTGCTCCTGATTTTAGTGGTTTTGCTTTGAGTTTCTCTCCATTTAAGTTGATGGACTATGAGCTTAATGAAACTGTTTTCTTTTTTTTTAATGTTCAGAAATGTTCTCTGTATCGCAGAAACCTCCAACACCTTTATTGATGAATAGAATATTGTCCATGATCTTTACTGCATCTAGTTCTAATGAAATATAAAAAAGATAGCAGATCTGGATCTGAGGGAAGAGCGAGGAACTGAGTCAAGTACAGGAAGGAACAAAACTAATCAGGGTGTGTTATATGAGGGAAAAATTATTTCATTTAAATAATGAAAAAGATTCAGGATGAAATATAGGTATCATTTTGACATTATACATAATACTTAAAAGTAGAAGTTTTAAGAGTATTTTACAAAAATGAAGCAAGAAATATGTTGCTATTTCCAAAAATAATTATTGTATGCATTGAAAATACAGGACACAAAGGAAGGTGTGTAGAGAAGGAGAACAGAGAGTGGAAACCTGAGGGCATACCAGTGTGAATGTATGAAACCAAAATACAATGTATGATATCCTCAAAGAATTGGTGATTTAAGATATGTTCTTAATTTGTTAGATGATCATACAAAAATTATTTTATGTTTATATAAAGGCTCTTGTTCTTATATTATTTAATTGTATTAAATATTTGGTGAAGACATCTATCTCTCTTTCAAAACCAAATCTAATTTGTTACATTAATTTTATGCTTTGTATCTTAATAATACCCTTCTTTTATTTTTATTAGTTGATAATATTTATTTTACTTTATATAAATATCTGAGAACTCTTCCTTGAGTTATTCTTTAAAATATTAATAAAATGAGAGCCTTAAACCTAGTTGTTCCTTTACATAACAGAGGCATTAGCATTCATTGGATTCTTAAGGTACTTACCTGGGTCAGGGCCCCTGAAGCAAAGGTTCACAGAGAGACTGCACCCTATGACACTGGCTCATTCACAAAACATTTAAAGAGTGCTTTACTAATGAATTCTGAATTTCCATTGATATTAAAGTTTAAACTTGTGAACCTATCTTGGTAAAGATAAAGGCAGGGCCTCTCCTTTTGGGGAGTGGCAGATAGATCTTATATTTATTGTTACAGCCTCAGAGACAGGAACCTTAGAGACTACCATATATTCTCTTGAGATAATAAAATAAACAATTACAATTAATCTCTTCAATCTGATGCAATTGCAGGTGAAAAATTAGATTACTATTGGGAACAGTGTATAAATATAGTATAATATGAGTACATATCAATTACATATACAATATATATAGTATATTATATTTTACTATAACATATACATATACACACATATATATCATATTATACCACAACTGAACAATGAACTCCTTATGTATTTCTCTAGAGATAATATATTTTAGAAATCAATAGTATTACAGTTATTTAATATTTATGTCATCCATTATGTTCTTTTTTTACAATACACTTGCTGTGTCTGAGATATATCAATATTCTGCTCTCAGGTCATCAGGGTTTGTTAAAGATGAAAACTTTATAACTAAAAATCCAAATGAATTAAGATTTTATACCTGTGTTCTTTGTACTCACCTACCAAGTATTATGATTTTATTTATTTATTTATTTTAAAAGTGACCATTTTTAAATACGGCCCAAAGTGCTTCACTACTTAGAATTCAGCCAAACTTCTCAGAACATTCTCAAAAATTCAAGGAATTACTCTCCATGCTGTTTACCTTTCTGGGCATAGATAAAATGTAGGTTTCAAATTTGTTTTCATTGTACATATTTAATAGTCTGTTTCTCCTTGAAGAACGAAAATGTGCAAAAAGAATAAATTTTACATTTGAGTTCACCAGTATCTTCAAAATTACTGCATGGATGACTATTTCAAAACTATTTATTGACTACCATTTGCATGTTATTAGAAAAGAATGAATTTCCCAATCATTCAAAGAGGATAATTTAGCAAAACCAATTTTTGATGGTTTTTCATGATATGGCAATTTATTGTCAATATATCCTATATCCATTAAAAGGAAAAGTAAAAGCATCCAGTCAACAATAAACAAAATTACTCTATACTGCCATTTTCTTTTCTTTTTTTTAATCATAGTAAAATTTATTTTTAATTTTTTAACTTTATTTTAAAAAACGAGGATAAAGGAAAAAATTTAAACATTTTTGCATAAATGTATACAAATACATTTTGTCAGTGCTTGGCTTTTTTTTTCTTTTTTTTTAAGGATTGATACTCTGCATTAAGATATTACTACTTGCAATGAACAAAATGTACATGTAAAACAGGATGTAACCAGGAATAAGTCAACATTTTCTTGGTGTCTCAGGATTGAGAATGACAGGTTTTTTGTTTGTTTGTTTGTTTGTTTGTTTGTTTGTTTGTTTGTTTTGTTGGAGCATATATGTTAAGGATTGAGAGTTCCTCCTGACAGAGTTCCCCGGTAATGAGGAAAAAGTGTCCTTCCTTATCTTTTTTGATAACTTTTGGTTGGAAATTTATTCGATATTAGAATAGCCACTCCAACTTGCTTCTTGGGGTTGTTTGCTTGGAAGTTTTTTTCCCAGCCTTTTACTCTGAGATAGTGTCTGTCTTTGTCTCTGAGATGAGTTTCCTGTATGCAGCAAAAGTCTGGATTTTGTTTATGTATCCAGTCTGATAGCCTATGTCTCTTTATTGGGGAGTTGAGTCCATTTATTCTAATAGATATCAAGGAATAGTTGTTTCTTTTTCCTGCTATTATTGATTTGTGTGTTGAGTTGTGTCTGTGTCTTTTTCTTCTTTTGGTTTTCTTGTTTAGGAGTTTTCTTGTTTTTACTAGGCTGTATTTTCCCTCATTGTATTGGGTTTTCCACCTATAATTCGTTGTAGTGCGGGGTTTGTGGTCAGATATTGTGTAAATTTTGATTTTTCTTGAAATATCTTCATCTCTCCATCTATGGTGATTGATAGTTTTGCTTGGTCTAGCAGCTTGGGCTGGCACTTGTGCTCTCTTAGTGTCAGCATGATATCTGTCCAGGCTCTTCTAGCTTTCATAGTCTCTGTTGAGAAATTGGGTGTGATTCTGATTGGTCTGCCTTTATATTTTACATGACCTTTTCCCCTTACTGCTTTTAGTATTCTTTCTTTGTTTTGGGTACTTGGTGTCTTGACTATTTTGTGTAGGGATGAATTTCTTTTCTGGTCCAACCTATTTGGAGCTCTGAAAGCCTCTTTTATGTTCGTGGTCATCTCATTCTTAAGGGTAGGGAAATTTTCTTCTACAATTTTGTTGAAGATATTTACTGTGCCTCTTAATTGATGTTCTCCTCCCTTTTCTATTCCTATCATCCTTAGGTTTGGTCTTTTCATGTGTCCTGGAACTCCTGGACATTTTGTGTTAGGAGCTTTTTGCTTTTTGCATCTTCTATGACTGTTTTGTCTATGTTTTCAATGTTGTCCTCACCCCCCCAGATTCTCTCTTCCATCTCTTGTAGTCTATTGTAAATGCTTTCATCTGTGACTCCTGATTTCTCTTTTAGGTTTTCTACCTCTAGGGTTATCTCTTTTAGTGGTTTCTTTATTGTGTCAATTTCCCTTTCAATTTCCTTTTATTACTTCATCTCTTTGGTTCTGTTTTCCTTTAGTTCTTTGAGTTTTTTTCTTGTTTCCTCTTTAAAAGCTTCTGATTCTTTTTGATTTTCCTCCCTTTCTTGTTTAAGGATCTCTATCATCGTCTTGAGGTATGATTTTAGGTCTGCATCTTCTTTTTCTGGAGTGTTTGGCATTCTGCTGTTTGCTGTGATGGGAGAGCTGGGTACTGGTGTTGCCAGGTTGTCTTGGTTTCCCTGGGATATGCTCTTTCGCTTTCCTCTTGCCATTTTGTTGTCAGTGATATGTTCTTTCCTTTCCCTTGTACCTGGCCTGTGCCCCTTGATCTCTGCTGGTCCAGGTGGCGGATAGTCTGAGCCCTGTTCTGCACCTGAAAGCCACAGGGTGGAAACAGATGTTCCAATTCTGTGTTCCTGGTTCCCGGATCTCGCATGGCAGGGGCATGCTTTCCGTTTGCACTCGGCAGAGATCTCTCTGCCACCTGGCTACTCAGATCCCCTTCTCACCAGGCCTTTATCTCTGGGAACTGCTGGTCCAGGACTACCATTTTTTCTATTGTCAAGACCTGTCAGTTTGTTTCTTTGTTTTGTTTTAAGAATGAAAAAGAATGACTGCATAAACCAAGTTTCAACTATTTGTAATGGAAATCAACTTCTTGATTGCACCTTGTTGAAACATGTAATAATGTTTTATCTATGATACCTTGCCTTTTCATTAAGTGATCCTGTTTTCATACCAGTTGGAATGAGTCATATAACAAACTATTGAAAAAGAATTAATCGAAATATATTTGTTGAAATATATCTATTAATTTTTCCACTTAAGTGAGGAGAATCATTAACTAGATTACTGTATGAGTATGAATCATTAATTATAAATTTAAAAATTATCAGACATTGCTTTCTGGTGGAGAAATTCAGTAAAATGAGTTGAGTATAGCAGGAAGTAATTCATGCAATTACTCATTTTTCACACTACCATATATAATTGGCTTCTCATGAGCCTTACACTATATTTCGTAGGCCCCAGGCAAAAAAATATATGTCTTTATTGACCTAATCTACATGTAAAAAGATAATTTTAAAACGTAAATCAGAAACATATTATGAGAATGCTGGAAAACATATTACTAGTTATGTCATTTTGAGACAAGACAGACAAGACCACTGTAAAGTACATTTATGTAGTAAGAAATGATTTTCAAATAGCTAGCAGAAGGTGTTGACTTTTTTTACAAGCTCATTTACTTTCAGATAGTTTCAAATTGCTTTAGCTTCTACATAGATAACAGGTAAGAAAACAGGTTCTATTAAATGGCAAAATTGCCTTCTTAAAATTTGTTTATAAAAGTTGTAGCAGTAAATATTTTAAAATCTCTAAAAGGCACCATGATTTGCTATTACCAGCTACATTCTGACCCAGTGGTGATCTCATCACAATGGCTAGCTCCAACAGCAAATACCCATCAAGTTCTCATGGTGGGTCACTGACAAGCCAGCCCCATGAAACCACTGCCCAGCTTGCAGTTAGCTGTCACAAATCCCTACAACCCAGAAAAATCAAAACTCTAGAGGTTTTTAATTTATCAATCAAATTTATATCAGTAAACTCTCACCCTACAAAATGTCCAACTCAGAGCCAATTCATATTGATATTAACTACCCACCCAGATAAGACAAATTGGCCTATAATTATTCTTCCCTTTTAATATCCATAGTTACCTGTTGCTATTTAAAGCCACGTGGATCTGGATCATCCTTTATTCCTCCATGTTCTTTTCTTTCTCCTTTCTCACCTATCTCTGTCCCATCGTTAAAATTCTCAGCCCACTTTTTTTTTTTTTTCACTGCCCAATCACAGTCCTTGTTTATCTTGTGGCTGCCCTCACCTTTATATAGACAGCAAACCACGAAAACTATTTGTTTTTCTCATAAACTTGCTTAGAAAACTGACAGTTTACAGCAGCTAAATATAAAAGAATACTTTTCTATTAGGGTTTAGCCACTAGTAGCTTTCTGAATCCCTGGTCAGTAAGTTCATCCCATGTATCTTATGTTAATACTAATTTAACTCAGTGAGGTATTAATAATAACTTTTAAAATAAGAATATTTGATGCACATATAGGCATACATAAAAACACATAAATATTTAATGAAATAAATTAATTTTTAAAAATTTTATATTTAGATTCACAGAAAAAATATGTGGTAACAAAACCAGAAAAGAACATCTTTTTTTTTCTTATCAGTATGTCTCTGAAACTATTCATTGAAACATCTTTGATAATATGTCCAAGACTGTCAGCTTTAAAACAAATGTGTATATGTTTTAAAATATATTTTTTATCTCAAACTAATTTTTTTAGTTTCCAAAGTATTTCTCATCCAAAAAGTTCTGTGATCAGCCTGCAAAGCAAGTATTTTAAATGTCCATTTTGTAAAACTCAAGGCACTCATAAGGACAGGTGCTGAGCTCTGATCCCATAAATTTGGGTCATTTAAACCACTACCATATTTCTATGTTTTCTTTCTTCTGTCAATCCATTTGTAATTGTGCTACCATTTATGGCTTATGAAAATGATAACCACCATTTCTCTTTCTTGACAGCATCTCCCATGTAGACCTGGCTGTCCTGGGACTTGCTCAGAAAAGCTGGCTTTGAGTTATGAAATCTGTCTACCTCTGCTACTGGAGTATTGAGAATAAAGGTGTGTGCCTACACAACCACGCTAAAACTGTAATTACTTGTAAATTAAAAATTATTTGAACATTTTGACAAAATGTTTACCCATAAGATACATTATTGTCAGTTTCATTATTTAATCAATGCTTAATTTTCTCTATTTATCCCTCCAACTCCTTTTTCTCTATGTTAGATTTAACCAAGAATCAATGCATTTCAGTTTATAATTGTTTTCTACATTCTGTAATTGGTGCATACATTAGATAAGATTTTATATTTTGGCAAATTTTATGATGGAGAGCATCAAGCATTTGTAGCTCGTTCTTACTTGTAATCTCTGCTGCAAGTTTATTTGGTATTGATTTCTTCCTTGAAAAAGTCACTTTAAACAGATAGTGAGATTAAATACTTATAAATTTAAGTTTATTTTAAAATTTATGTTTGGCTAAAGTTGTCACCACTTGCTCTATCTGTCATAGCTAATTTGAGAGCCACAGAACTATATTTCATTTCCAACACTGATCAGCAAATTCAGATACAGTCAACAATAAATTTTTTGCACACAAAATTATTATTATGATACATTGTTTAAATTAACATTAACATTTTTAAATGGTACCTTTCTAATTTGGTCCTACTGTTTCCATTCATTGATTCTAAATGTCTTCTTTTAATACTGTGATGAAATCTTCATGGTAATTAAAAAGGTAAAAATATGTATTTCTGTTTTTGTATTTTTATAACAATAATCATGTTGAAATGTTTAGTCAGAAATAAAGCTCTTTTATTCATACATTAATGTGTCATTTTTAATATCAAATAAGGCTGAACATGTAATATTCCTAAAAGAACTAGAGTGAATATTCATTTTTATAAAAAATATTATATGTAAACTAATAAATCCATTTAAATTACCACTTTAATGTTTTTGAAATTATCACTAGCTGTTGAGGATTAGACTACCAGGAACTCTTCTTTAATCCTTAACAATTTAGATTTTTACTTCAATCATTTACCCAAGAACCTTGAGTTCTGTTTCAAAGGAAAGTATTTTTCTGTTATAGAATATTTTGTGGTTAATTATATTATTCTCTAGATTTATTCTTAATTGAGATTTATTCTTTGGGTTATGTCTTTTGAAGAAATTCCTAAATCAAGTTAAGATGAATTATTTGTGCTTAAATTCTCAAAGTTATGAGACCTAACTCTTTTCTCATTCTTCATGCTTGTGGAAACTGATATCATGATAGTAAGAATGTAAGCAGAATATTCATGCACATAAAATAAAATAATAAACATTTTAAAAATATACATGAAAACACAAATGCAAATATTTACACATATTCCTATGTCATTACTCATTGATAGAAACCAAAATTTTATTCAATTACTTTCTTATTGAGTTATATACATACTTTGTTATTATTCTAAATTATGCATATAGAAATATTTCTGTAAGTATCTTACTTTAGCACTGGGAATAATTCCTAGAAAAGCCACTTTTAAATGAAAGAGGAAAATGTGAATTTAATGTTGCTATTCCTTCAAATAGTCTCAAATAAATGGTAAACCTTGCAATAATACTTGTAGAATGCATAAAATTGATGGTTTCCTTACCACTGTACCTAAGACTGTTGTCTCAATTATATTTCATTGCCATTACAGAAGACCATGACAAAGGCAACTTAAAATAGAAAGTGTTTACTGGGGTCTCAAAGTTTTAGATCATTAAAAATCACGATCATCATGATAGGAAACATGGCAGCAGAAAGACAGGCACAGTGCTAGTGAAGTAACTGAGGGCATATATCTGATTCAGAAGCAGGGGACAAAAGGAAGAAAGAGTGAAAGAAAGGGAGGAAGGAAGGGAGGGAGGGAAAGTAGGAAAGGGAGAGGGAAGGAGGGAAAGAGGGAAAGGGACAGGGAGAGAGAGAGAGGCAAGAAGAGAGAGATCAACTGAAGGTGGTATAGGCTTTTGAAACTTCAAAGCAACATACCTCCTTCTTCTCAAATAGTTCTACTAACTGGGGTCCAAAGATTCAACCACATGGTAGTATGAAGGTCTTTTGTATTCAAGCCTCCTTAACGTTTTCACTAAAAATTTTGTTTCCTACTATTCTTAGAGAATAGAAATGGTAATACAGATATACTTTTATTCCATCGACACAATGAGAAACACCTACTTTAAAAATGTTATTGTAGTTTTGATAAAACCTAAGGATATCTTATATGAATGTTTTATGTAAGTGACAGTTTCTCAGTGTTTAGTCATTTCTATTAATCTAATAATTCTCTATTTATAAAATTTAAATTTACCTTTAGCATTTAGACTTTGCTTGAAAATAAATAAAATAATATAAAATAATTTTCCTCATAGGATCATTTTTTCCAAATTGATGTTTTAAAATCAATGCATTATAAATGTATATTAATTTATGTAACAATTTTTATCATTCAATTTACTTTTAATTTATATAAAATTTACAACCAGATGTTTAGTTTTATTCATTCATTAATATGAACTATGAAATAGAAATATAAAATTATAATTTTTTATTATTTCTGGGTATTTTTTTCTTTGGATGAATTACTATAAATGATAGTTATAGATAATTTGATAATAAGTTATTCTTGAGTGAAAGTTTTCACCAATTAACATCCAACTCATACCTTAGAAATGAAATCATTCAAACATTGTCCTTTCTGAAGCACAGAATTAACTGTCTAATAATTGCTTCACATAAAAAGTATATATTCAATCTTCAGAGTGAATTTTTAATTTTAAAAATCTGCCAGTTTTTCACTTTTTCCTTAAATGTTTGTGTCAGTTTCTACAAAAGACATATTTATCTTTATGATGGCAGCTTCTCAAAAAAAGTGACTATAGAGTTCAGTATTCTCTACACATATCATTTGTGGGATGTTAAGAAATGAAATGACAATAAGATGTAAAGATATTCCCTTGTGTTTGAATAATTTAGTTAAATAGCAAATATCTATTAACAATGACAGAATTTCTGTGAAGTTTACTGTCAGAATCTTTCTGTTGCAGATATAACAAAACTAGGCAAGTTTCTGCATTTCAACATTAGTTACCATCATTCTTTCAGAAAAAGGATGGTCTACAGTATATCTAGCTACACTGTCTAGTAACTTACATTGTCCACTATAATCATCATCATCATCATCATCATCATCATCATCACTGAATTGAAATAAATATTGCTCACCAAAATATTTGTATTTTCTCCAGATAGTTAGCATCTTTGCTTTTTGTCTTCTGAGTCGATTTTATCAATCTGTGCATCATAAAAATGTAAACATTTTCTAAAAATATAGACTACTGAAGGTAGAAACAGCCATTGCTCTAATTTGATTATTGTACTGAACATATTTTATTTTTTATTATTTTTACTTATATTTTATTATTGTATTGAACATTCAGTGAAGTTGAAACTTCAATGAAGTGCTCACTAATTTATGGAAAGCATTCTTCACATCTTTGTTTTTCAGGCTGTAAATCAGTGGGTTCGGCATGGGGTTGACAACAGTGTGAAAAAAAGAGGTCACTTTGACGACTTGCCTAGAATTTTTAGAGCTAGGAACACAGAACAAGGAAAGTGTGGTTCCATGGAAAATGGTGATGGAAGTCAGGTGGGAGGCACAGGTAGAAAAGGATTTGCGACGTCCACTAGTAGATTTACTTTTTAATACTCTCACAAAAAATGAACATATAAGAAGTGAGAATGATAAGCAGGGTACTCACTTCATTAAAGGTTGCAAAACAAAGAGTAGCAGGCTGGGGATGCATATATCAGAACTAAAGACAGCAATGAGGGCAGTATATTCACAGAAGAAGTGGTTGATCACATTAAATCTTGAAAACTTTAGTTGCAGAGCATAGAAGAGGAGAATCAAGGTGGCAAATGTGCTCCAGATATATGATCCAGTAACAAGCAGGATGCACAGCCTCTGTGACATGACCACAGTATACAGCAAAGGATTACAGACGGCCACAAAGCGATCATAGGCCATAACTGCTAGCAAGTAGGACTCAGCCACCACAGCCACACAGGTCAGGAAGTACTGCAGCATGCAGTTGAAGTAAATCAACAAGAACAAGGTTCTCAAGAAGCTTGGGTGTGATGATGGTTGAGTAGCAGAAGTCAACAAATGAAAGGTGGCTAAGGAAGAAGTACATGGTGTGGAGAGCTGCAAGGTGCCCTGCCCCGAAGATGGCTTTCCACCTCCTTGATGGCGAGTGCTCTCAGTCATAAACAAGTCTTTATTTGGCTGTGCCTGTTCAGCTTCCCTGTTTCTGCATTGAAGCAGCCTATCTGCAGGGCTCACGTGGTTTAAGGGGTTGGCAGGCACAAGGGGATTTAAGTCTGTGGGGCTTTCCCAGAGGCAGAGGCCGAGGCGGAGACGGAGGCATAGGTGGAGGCAGAAGCTTGTTCAAGGATCCTGAATAAACTGCTTGAAGAATGTCTTCCCAGGGTCATGTCTTCCTTGCTGGCTGAGGTTGGGTGCAACAACATGGGAGTGTTGAACTCGGTGTCAATATTGATGAGCACTATCATCCCAAGGTTTCTCACTACAGTGATGATGCACATGAAGAGAAAGAAGGATCTGAAGCTCGGGGTAGTCTGTGACGCCCAAAAGTGAAAAAAATAATCTCCACTCTCACATTTCTTTCCACTGGTACCATAATGCCTATCAGTAGACAGCTGAGGCTGAAGACTCTCTTGTTTAATACAAAATTATATAAGAAATGTCAAATATTTTTCAAAGAACAATACATGTGTTATTCTAGTTTGAGTATTTGCATAAATCTAACAGTGGAGTTTTTCTTTTTAATTTAAGAAATAAAAGATTAGAGAAATTTAAGAAATTACAATTTAAGAAATAAAATGTAAGAAAAGGAGATGTGAACTGTACCATTTGACCATATATTGTTTTCTAATACCAATGAAGTGTAGAAGACTCAGAAGTTTAAACTTTTCTTTGTTACTAATTGCCAAAGGCTGTGGCTAAGGGAAAATTTATGTATATGCAGTTCTTTCCTAACTAACATTTTAAAAATGGCCATCTTACTAAAAGCTATCTACAGATTCAATGCAATCCCCATCAAAATTCCAACCCAGTTCTTCATTGAGTTGGAAAGAGCAATGTGCAAGTTCATCTGGAATAACAAAAGACCTACAATAGTGAAATCTATCCTCAACAATAAGAACGAGTCTGTGGGAATCACTATCCCTGACCTCAAGCTATATTACAAGGCTATTATGCTGAAAATTGCATTGTACTGGCAAAGAAATAGGCATGTGTATCAATGGAATAAAATAGGAGATCCAGAAATGAGCCCTCACATATATGCTCAACTGATTTTTGACAAAGGAGCTGTAAACATGCAATGGAAAAGAGAATAGCCGATTCAATAAATGGTGTTGGTCCAACTGGCACTTAGCATGCAGAAAAATGAAAACATACCCATTCTTATCTCCTTGTACAAAGCACAAGTGTAAGTGAAACAAAGATCTCCACTTTAAACAAGGTACACTGAAACATTTAGATGAGAAAGTAGGGAAAACCTTAGAATTCATAGGCACAGGAGAAAATTTCCTGAACAGAACACCAATGGCTTGAGCTCTGAGGTCAAACATTGACAATTGGGACTTAATGAGATTGCAAAGTTTCTGTAAGGCTAAAGACACTGTCCAGAAAACAAAATGGCAGCCAACACAGTGGGAAAAGATATTTATCAACAGCACATCAGACAGAGGCCTAATATCCAAGGTATACAAAAAACTCAAAAATCTAGACACCAGAGAATTAAACAACCCTATTAAAAAATGGGGTAAAGACTTAAATAAAAAGTTCTCAATCAAGGAATATCGAATGGCTGAGAAACATCAATGGAAGTGCTCAACATCCTTAGTCATCAGGGAAATGCAAATCAAAACCACCCTGAGATTCCACCTCACACCAGTCTGATTTGCCAAGATCCAAAACTCAGATGACAACAGATGCTCGTGAGGATGTGGAGTAAGAGTAACACTTCTCTACTGCTGGTGGGGTTGTAAACTGATACAACCACTCTGGAAATCAGTCTGGCGGTTCCCCAAAGAATGGACATAGTACTACCTGTATCAATATTATTAAGGAAATTTTGTCTGAAGGAATTTATTTTTCTCTTACAACTATATTTAAAATGATAGAGAAATATGTGCAGATTTTTAAAGGCATTTTGCCATAACACTATATGAATATATTTTTGTCAGTATTTAATTCTTTTAGAAGTTTGATACTATTCATTGAAATCTTACTAGTTCCCATATGCATAAAGTACATGTAGAACAGAACACAACTTGGAAACATTCAGAGCTTTCTTGGTTTGTAAAGACTAAACATAGTGATTTCTTTATTGGGTTATTGTGTGGTTCAGGTATAAATGCAAGTGTGGCTCTTTATAATGAATTCATTAGTTTTCCTTCTGTTTCTATTTGTTGAATAATTTGAAGAATAATAATATTAGGTCTTTGAAGGTAGGGTAAAATTATATACTAAAACCATCTGGTCCTGAAGTCTTTTGTTTGTAATATTTTTAATGACTGTTCTTATTTCTTTAGTTATAGGTATGTTTTAGTGGTTTATCTGACCCTAATTTCACTTTGGTACATGTTACCTGTTGAAAAAAATTTCCAGTTCATCTAGGTTTTTTAGTTTTGTTAACTATAGGTTTTTCTAGTAGGATCTGTTGATTTCCCCCCATTTTTGTAGTAATGCATTCCTTTCAATTTATGATTTTATTAATTTGGATATTGTTACTGAACCCTTTAGTTAGTCTGGCTAAAAGTCTATCTTGTTGACTTTTATCACAGAACCAGCTTCTACTTATAATGATTCTTATTATAGTTCTCTTTGTTTCTACTTTGTTGTTTTTAGATCTGACCTTGTTTATTTCCTGCTGTCTACTTCTCTTGGATATATTTACTTCTTTTTGTTCTAGAGCTTTCAGATATGCTGTAAATATGCTAGTTTATGCACTCTCCAGTTCCTTTTTGGATGCACTTTGTGGTATGTGTTTACCTCCTAGTGCTGCTTTAATTTTGTCTCATACTTTTGGGTATATTGTGCCTTCATTTTTAGTAAATTATAAAAACATTGCAATCTCTTTCTGTATTTCTTGCCTGACCAAGTTATTATTGAATAGAGATTTGTTCAGCTTCTGCGTTTATGTGAGATTTTTGTTGTTTTTTGGTTATTGAAGTCCAGCCTTAGATCATGGTTATCAGATAGAATGCATATGATTATTTCAATTGTTTCCTATCTATTTAGACCTATTTTATAACTGATTTTATGGTCCATTTTGGAGAAGTAACATGGGGTGCTTTAAAAAAGATATATTCTGTTGATTTAGAATGGAACATTCTATAGATTATCTGTTACATTGAGTTTATTGGATGTAAGGATATCTACTCTAGCTTGTTTCTTGAGACCATTTGCTTGGAAAAAAGTTTTCAAGTCTTTTACTCTGAATTAGTATCTGTCTTTGTTCCTGAGGTTTATTTCCTGTATGCAGCAAAATGTTGGGTCCTGTTTACATATCCAGTTTGTAAGTCTAAGTCTTTATATAGGGGGATTGAGTCCACTAATATTAAGAGATATTACGAACCAATGATAGTTGCTTCCTGTTATTTCTGTTGTTAGAGGTGGAATTGTATTTGTGTGGCTATCTGCTTTTGGGTTTGTTGAAAGATTACTCTCTTGCTTTTACTAGGATAGACTTTCCCTCATTGTGTTAGAGTTTTTCATCTATTATCTTGTGGATATGTGGAAGGATATTGTTTTAATTTGAAATGTGTCATAGAATATCTTGGTTTCTCCATGTATGGTAATTGAGAGTTTTGCTGAGTATAGTATCCTGGGTTGGCATTTGTGTTTTATTAGGATTGGTATGACATATACCCAGGATATTTTATCTTTCAGTTTTTCTGTTGAGAACTCAGGTGTAATTCTGATAGGTCTGCCTTTATATGTTACTTGACATTTTTCCTTTACTGCTTTTAATATTCTTTTTTTTTTCGGTTTGTCCATTTGTTGCTTTGATTATTATGTGACAAGAAGAATTTCTTATCTGGTCCAATTTGCTTGGAGTTCAGTAGGTTTCTTGTACATCTATGGTCATCACCTTGTTTAGGGTATTAATGTTTTCTTCAATAATTTTGTTGAGCCTTTGAGTTGGGAATCTTCACTTTCTTCTATACCTTTTTGTTAAGTTTTTTAAATATATTTACATTTGTTTTTAATATTTGTGGCACAGGAAACAAAACACAAAAAGCCAATAACAAAGTCACCCAAGGCTAAGCAGCTCAGCTAGATGGTGTGGTCTATATCCTGCAAGTGTACATACACCTAGGTAATTGAGATTATGTAGTATGTACCATGATTTTTCCACATTGTGAATATTCACCAACTAAAAACCCCACACTACACAAGAATTTTGAAAACCATGAATACACTATGCCATCTCAATCTGTCAGACATAATTGCAATCCTGACTTCTTTGGCAGCAAAAATTTCATAAAAGACAAAAAAGGCAGCAGGCCTCTAGGTAGATGTGCTGGCTATGATAAAACTAAATTCTGCATTTCTCAGTGCTCATCTTACAAGGAAACCCAAAGCAACAGACCACACTAAGTATACCATTCCTAAGCTTAGTATCAGCTCTATAAACTAACATATATGGAAGGGGGTGTTCCCAATCAAGAAATGTATTCCTTTGGAACAGCTGGGAGATGTACCTACGGCAGTGGCTCTCAGGATATCAGTTTTCACACAGCTGCAGATCTGGCCCTGAACTTTGTCACACTCTCCAGACATGGCTTAACAAGTTCCATGTTTAAGAGTAATGCTATTTGTCAATTCGGCCATATCCACTATGTGTACTTTTTACCATTTACTCTCCTTTAAGACATAATGTTCAGAAGATGAAAAATAAACTCTGCTTAATGAGTACAACTATCTCACTAAGATGCACATAAGGACCCTTAGAGAGAACTGTCTTCCGGACACAGGCACTAGCAGCCTTTCCCTCTTCCATCCTCTTCCCTGCACAACTCCTAAGTGCAAAGGATCCTAATAAGAGGAATAGCAAAGGCCATGTCCAGAAGACAGTCCTAGCAAAGACTAGCCTGACATCTAGTGATTCTTTTGCTATTTCTAACATCCAAGCACTATGGCTTACGTCTGATGCCTGGCAACATTACTGAAATGCACACCTAACCAATGGCTAAACAACTTGAACCAACAGATACAGTGCCTTTTTTCTATGCACTAAACTTTGCCTTAGCTCACTTCCACCTTGTAACATCATCTGCTCAAAAGCCAAGATTAACCTCCATTTCACCAGTGTGACCATTCTTATAAAGTAACAAGTCAATCCTAAAAAGTGGTGTCAGCTCTCTATTTTTACTATGTTTTGCATTTTTACATGCATGAATTACTGTATGCATGTGTACAAACATGTACCACTGCTCTTGTGTGTAGGCTTAAGGACAAGTTGTGAATTACAATTCTCCTATCAAGTGGATCCTGGAAATCAAACTCAGGTCACCATCCTGGTGACAAGCACCTTTAAATGCTAAGCCCCCCTACTAGTCCATTATGCACACATTCTTACTGTTTTGAGACAAAGTCTTATAGTTCTGGCTGACCCAGAAGACAGAGATTCACCTGCCTCAGTCTAGAGTTAACAACATGTCGTACCACATCAAGTCTATTATGCACATGAGTGTCTAGAGACTAAATATTCCCAATAAGCACTTACATTTCCTAAGCATGAGTACAATGCAGTGTATACACTGCACACTTAACAAAGGCTGCAGTCAGACACTGCAGGGTACACACTGCATACCTAACAAAAGCTGCAGTCAGACACTTTAGGAAACACATTGCACACCTAACAAAGGCTTTAATCAGAAACTGCAGGAAATACATTGCACACTTAACAAAGGCTGCAGTCAGACACTGCAGGGAACACACTGCACACCTAACAAAGGCTGCAGCCGGACACTGCAGGGAACACACTGCACACCTAACAAAGGCTGCAGTCGGACACTGCAGGGTACACACTGCACAACTAACAAAGAATGCAGTCGGACATTGCAGGGAATAAATTGCACACCTAATTAGGCTGCAGTCAGACACTGCCTTCTCAATAGCAAGGCTCTGGTCTAGTTGCTCTTCTGGTTCCTTCCATCCAGGGGTTATGTGTGCAACTGCCATGGTTTTGTGGAAAGATTAACACTGTCACTTCTAATGTGGTTTTTAAGAAGTTTTTTTACCTACAAATTTTCGCATAATTTACAAACATGTCTGTTCACTAACTCTACTCTGTCACACATTGCCACATCTTTCCTGTCTAGGTAGACTGGGTGCTGCAAATTTTAACAACTCTTTTTTTTTTCTTTTTTTTTTTACATGCCTCCCCCACCCCCCTGAAATGTCTTCAATATGTTACAAAGTAAGATGCACAGATATAAGAAACGATGACTAATCTTGCATTACCAAACATATATTAGCATTAGGCCCTTCATTCATTTTTTTTTCCTCCTTTAAAACCCTCAGAAGCAAGGCTGCATTGCTGCTCAGAAGTAATTTTCTCGTTCTAGGTCCAAAAGACAGCATTCATCATGAGTTTAAACTTCTATACTTATTATCCATAGGTTTGATCTTTTATTATATTCTGGATTTCATGGATATTTTGGGCTTGGACTATTTTGCATTTTGCATTTTTTTGAATGTTATGTCAATGTTTTCTATGGTATTTTCTACACCTGAAATTCTCTCTGCTATCTCTTGTAGTCTGTGATGCTTGCATCTATGACTCCTGATTTTTTCCTAGGGATTCTATCTTCAGAATTGTCTCTTTTTGTGATTTCTTTATTGTTTAAATTTCTATTTTTAGATCCTGGATAATTTTGTTCAATTCCTTCACCTGTTTTGTTGTGTTTTTCTGTAATTCTTCAAGGAATTTTTGTGTTTCCTACTTAAGGACTTCTATCTGTTGATCTGTGCTCTCCTGTATCTCTTTTTAAGGGAGTTATATTCTTCTTAAAGTCCTCATGAGATATTGTTTTAAATCATAATCTTGCTATTCTGGTGGGTTGTGTTTGTAAAATATATTTCTATATCCTACAAAGAGCATATAGTGACATATTTCAATTGATTATTGAGACCCAGAATCTGTATAGCCACAATAAATGCTGCAACTTCCTTTCTTATTTCTATCATTATTGACTTGATAAAAATTTTATAAAGAAAGTATGTATTAGAGTAGGTTTAAGACACTTATCTTTTATTTTCTAAAGGATTAATTCTTCTTCTGTAAGAAGAATAATAAGCAAATTAAGTTCTTATAATCATTTTCCCTGACAGAAAAAAAATGTAAAGATTCAGAAGTAGTGGGCCCTAGAAATCCTATAATATTGTATTCTTTTTATGGAATTACAACTGAAAAAAAATAGAAGACACGGAGACTCAGAGGTGTATGCAAGACTCCTTAAAAATATAGTGTCTCATGAGAAAGCACATGGCCATGCAGCCCTGCAGAAGAATATCAATAGAGGCTTTTCCACTGTTGTTAATAAATTGGTTGTAAAGTCATAGAATCCCAGTAAATACAGCACGCTGCAAAGAATTCATGGACTGAAGGAAAATCAACTTGGTTTTAAATACTTTCTCATAAAACAGTTAAAATATATAAGTTCAAATTACAATTATAAAATTTGCTTAGAAAATGAGTTACTGTATAGATAATTAATATAATCAAAACCCATCTATTTCAAGCTGAATTTGTGGCTGCAGATACAATACTTGTAGTGGGCAACCAAGGCATATTTTTGTGTGCATACTTATAAATAGAGCCAAAGTATAAATCAATATAAAACCATTTTTACTACTAAATTTTAGCAAACTAATTTACAGGTTTTCAAACATCAGTGGGAGAAGCACCTAGTTCTGCAGAGATTTGATGTGCCAGGGAGGAGGCATACCCATGAGAAACTCTACTCTCTCAGAAAAGAAAGGAAAGAGGAACAGGAAAGATTTGTGAGAGAAAAAAGAGGAGGGGACAATTTGTATGTGAAGTGAATAATACAAAACAACCATTTGTTAAAGAGGTTGTCCTTTTCCATTGAATATTTTTAACTCCTTTGTCAAATATCAAGTTATCATAGGTGTGTGGGTTCACTTCAGGGTCTTCAATTCTGTTCCATTGAGCTACCTGCCTACCTCTATACCAATACCATGCAGTTTTTAACACAATTGCTTAGTGATATACCTTGAGGTCAGAAATGGTGATTACCTTGGACATTCCTTTATTGTTGAGTATAGATTTTGCCCTCCTAGTTTTTTTCTTATTCCAGATGAATTTGCAAATTGATCTTTCCAGCTCTAGGAAGAATTGATTTGAAATTTTGATTAGGATTGCTTTGAATCTGTAGATTACTCTTGGCAAGATGGCTATTTTTACAATGTATTTTTTTTCCAATCTATGAGCATGGGAGCTATTTCCATCTTCTGAAATATTCTTCAATTTCCTTCTTCACTTGCTTAGTTAGGGTCACACCATGGTATATCATATTGTTTTCGACTATTCTCATCAGTGCCTTTTCCCTGATATCTTTCTCAGCATGTTTATGCTTTGAGTAGAGGAAGGATACTAATATCTTAGAATTAATTTTATAACAAGCCACTTTGCTGAAGCTGTTTATCAGGCTTAGGAGTTCTCTGGTGGAATCTTTGGGCTCACTTAAGTATACTATCATATCATCAGAAAATAGTGAGATTTTGACTTTTTCTTCTCCAATTTGTATCCCTCTGACTTCTTCTTCTTCTTCTTCTTCTTCTTCTTCTTCTTCTTCTTCTTCTTCTTCTTCTTCTTCTTCTTCTTCTTCTTCTTTCTTCTTCTTCTTCTTCTTCTTCTTCTTCTTCTTTTTGTCTAATAGCTCTGGCCAGGATTTTCAGTACTATATTGAATAGGTAGAAAGAGAGTGGGCAGTCTTTTCTTGTCCTTAACTTTTGTGGAATTGCTTCATGTTTCTCACGATTTAGTTTGATGTTGGCTACTGCATTGTTGTTTATTGCTTTTACTATATTTAGGTATGGGCCTTGAATTCTTGCTCTTTCCAAGACTTTTAACATAGTGGGGTGTATTGTCAAATGATTTTTCAAAATCTAATGAGAAGATCATGTTTATTTTTTTTTCTTTGAGTTTGTTTATATGGTGTATTATATTGATGAATTTCTCTATATCGAAAGATCCCTGCATTCCTAGGATGAAGCCTACTTGATCATGGTGAATGATTGTTGTGATGTGTTCTTGGATTTTGTGTGCAAAAATTTTATTGTGTGTTTTTGTATCAATGTTCATGAGGGAAATTGTTCTGATGTTCTCTTTCTTTGAAGTGCCTTTGTGTGGTTTAGATATGAGCATTATTTTGGCTTTGAAGAACAAGTTGGCTAGTATTCCTTCTGTTTCTGTTTTGTAGATTTCTTTGGAGAGTTTGTATTAGGTCTTCTATGAATGTCTGATAGAATTCTGCACTGAAGACATCTGGTCCTGGGATTTTTTTTGCTTGGGAGGCTTTTAATGACTGCTTCTACTTTTTAGGTGTTATGGGACAGTTTAGTTGGTTTACCTGATCCTGATTTAACTTTGTACCTGATATGTGTCTAGAAATTTGTCAATTTCCTCCAGATTTTCCTCTTTTGTTGAGTATAGGCTGTTGTAGTAGGATATAATAATTTCTTGAATTTCCTCAATTTCAGTTGTTATGTTTCCACTTTCATTTCTGATTTTGTTAATTTGGATAATCTCTTTGTGCCCTCTATTTAGTCTGGCTAAGGGTTTATCAATCTTGTTAATTTTCTCAAAGAACTAGGTCCTGGTTTTGTTGATTCTTTTTATAGTTAATTTTGTTTCTACTTGGTTAATTTCTGCATTTCTGCTTTGAGTTTGATTATTTCCTGTCATTTACTCTTCTTGGGTGTAACTGCTTCTTTTTGTTCTAGAACTTTTTGGTGTGTTGTATATCTGCTAGTGTATGCTTTCTCCACTTTTTTTTTTTTTTTTTTTTTTTTTGCAGGTAGTAAGAGCTGAGAGTTTTCCTCTTAGTACTGCTTTCATTGCATCCCACAACTTTGGGTTTTTTTGTGTTCTCTGTTTCATTAAATTGTTCTAAAAATCCTTAATTAATTTATTCATTTCCTCCTTGACCATGTTATTCCCGAGTAGCATGTTATTGAGCTAACATGTGTATTTTTTTTTTGTTGTTGTTGTTGTTATTATAGACCAGCCTTAGGCCATGTTGATCTGATAGGATTCAGGATGCATGGGAGTATTACATATTCTTATATCTTTTGAGGCCTCTGTAGTGACCTAATATATGGTCAAGTTTGCAGAAGGTACCCTGTGGTGCTGAGAAGAACATATATTCCTGTGTTTTCGGTTGAAATGTTCCAGTAGATGTCTGTTAATTTCAATTGGTTCATAACCTCTGCTAGTTTCTCTGTGTCTCTGTTAAGTTTCTGCTTTCATGATCTTTTTTATCTTTTTTGATAACTTTTGGTTGAAAGCCTACATTATTCAATATTAGAATGGCTACTCCAGCTTGTTTCTTTGGACCATTTCCTTGGAAGGATTTTTCCCAGCCTTCTACCCTGAGATAGTGACTGTCTTTGTCTCTGAGATGAGTTTCCTGCATGCAGCAAAATGCTGGCTCCTGTTAATGTATCCAGTCTGACTGTCTATGTCTTTTAATTAAGGAATTGAATTTATTGATGTTATTGAATCTGAAGGAATAGTGATTGTTGTTTCCTGTTATATTTTTTGTTAGAGTTAGAATTATGTTTTTATATTTTGCTTCTTGTTGTTTTCTTGCATGATTATTTTCTTCCTTTTCCAAGGGTATAGATTCCCTCCTTGTGTTGGAGTTTTCCATCTATTATCCTCCGTAGGGCTGTATTTGTGGACAGATGTACAAATTTGGTTGTCTCCTGGAATATCTTGGTCTATCCATCTATGGTAATTGAGAGTTTTGCTGGATATAGTAACCTGGGCTGGCATTTGTGTTCCAATAGGGCCTGTATAATGTCTTTCTAGGATCTTCTACCTTTCATAATCTCTGTTGAGAAGTCTGGTGAAATTCAGATTGGTATGATTTTTATGTTACTTATCCTTTTTTTTTCTTACTGCTTTTAGTACTTTTTTTTTTTGTTTTGAATATTCAGTGTTTTTACTATTATGTGTCAGGACGAGTTTCTTTTCTGGTCCAATCCATTTTTAGTTTTGTAGACTTCTTGTATGTTCATAGTCATCTTGTTCTTAAAGTTATAGAAGTTTTGTTCTTTGATTTTGTTGAAGATATTTTGTGGACCTTTTAGTTGGGAGTCTATGCCCTCCCCTACACCCATTATTCTTAGATTTGGTCTTTTTATTGTGTCCTAGATATACTAGAGGTTTTGGGCTAGAAGCTTTTTTAGTTTTGAATTTTTTTTGATTGCTGTGTCGATGTTTTCTAGGTTGTCTTCTGCAACTGAGATTCTCTTTTTCATCACTTGTATTCTGTAAGTGATGCTTGCATCTAGGACTCCTGAATTTTTTCCTAGATTTTCTATCTCCAGGGTTATCTCTTTTCATGATTTGTTACTTTTTTGTTTTATTATTTGTTTGTTTCTATTTCCATTTTCAATTCCTTCACCTGTTTGGTTGTATTTTTCTGTAGCTCTTTGAGTGATTTTTGTCTTTCCTCTTTAAAGGCTTCTATTTGTTTAAGTGTGTTCTTCTGTAATTCTTTAAGGGAGTTATTCATGCACTTCTCAAAGACCTCCATCATCATTATGATTTTAAGTCTAAGTCTTGATTTTCTGGTGTGTTGTGAAATCCACTACTTGCTGTAGTGGGAGAGCTGAATTCTGGTGTTGCCAGTTTGTATTGGTTTCTATTGCTTAGGTTCTTGTGCTTTCTTTTTGCCATCTTGTTATCTGTGATTCTAGGTGATCTTTTCTCTGAGTGGAGCTTGTCTCTCCTGTGGGTCTGAGGGCCTGTGAGTTCAGGAGAGAGAATTCTTCTGGACATTTGGCTCTTTGCAGGCAGGCAGTGATTTCTGTTGGAGGTGACTTGGTTTTGTCTCCTTGGGATTGGGTGGGAGAGTGCTTTTGAGGCTCTTCAGGAGCTCAGCCATCTGTGGGCATGTCCTGAGACCTGATGTTGGTGACCTGGCTTTCTCTCTCTGGGCAGGATCAGCAATGTTCTCAGAGAGCATCGTGCTACCTACATCTGGAGAGTTCCTGGTATTCCTTCCGAGGATAGCCAGTGGGACTCTGTGGCAGGTTCACTGTTTGCTCAGGTGGTAGAGTGCTTATGAGGCTCTTCTGGACACTAAACCTGTCTGCAGGCAGGTCCTGAGTCCTGATGGTGGTGACCCTCCTCTCTCTCTGGGCTGGAAAGAACCTGTTCCCATAGAGCACCATGCTACCTGTGCCCTGAGAGTCCCCAGCATTCCTTTGCTATATAGCTGATGGGAGTTTGTGTCAGGCTCACCATAGGTTGATGTTGGAAAGGGCTTGTGAGGCTGTTGTTGGTGCTAAGCCATCTGCAGGCAGGTCCTGAATCCTAATGATGGTGTCCAGGTTCTCTCTCCTTGCTGGAAAGCCAAAGCTACATAGTTGTTCATAAATATAAAGTATATCAGTTTTATAAGTAAATATTTTATTAAAGTTATTTAACATTTAATCATATATTATTTTAATTACTATTTTAAAATAATTTTATATCAAATACATTATGAGAAACATTTGGCTATTTACAATTTTGACATCCATTATAATTTTAATTAAATATATTTCAGTCTTTGAATATTTTTCACATTTGTAAAAGGTATCTTGAACATTTATATCCCATATTTCTTCTTCTTCTTAATATTGTAATTAAAACTGATTACATGAAGTTACAATTTCAGTTATAGTGGATATTCCCAGATTATTCTGTAGAAAATTTAACTAACTTTCCTTACCATTTGTGGTATGTCAAAGTCTGAAAATATAAATAGTTTGCATATTCCCCTTGAAAGAAATTCTTGATTTCTCAGGAAAATGTTTCTAAGAATGACTTCAGGTACATGGAGCTACCATTACTAAAATAAAAATTGTTTCATCACAGCAATTTGAATATATTCTCTCTGTGCTAAGGATTGCTTCTCAGTAAGTTATTGCTTGTCTGGGTTCTTGACAATTTTATTTTTAAATTGCTTATTTTATTTATTTACATTTCACATGTTGTCCCCCTTCCTGGTTTCCCCTACACAAATATCATATTTCATACCCCTCTCCTGCCTATGTAATGGTGTTTCCCCCACCCACTCCAGGCTCACTGTACTAGCATCCCCCTACAATGGGGCATTGAGCCTTCAAAGGACAAAGAGCCTACCCTCCCATTGATACCAGATAAGGCAATCCTCTGCTACATATGCAGCTAGCGCCATGGGTCTTTATATCTGTATCCTTTGGTTGGTGGTTTAGTAACTGGGAGCTCTGGGAGTCCAGTTATTTGATATTGTTTTTCTTCATATTTGGTAACAATCCCCTTAAGCTCCTTCAGTCATTCCCCTAACTCTTCCATTCGTGTCAAGAGACCCAATTCCTCAGCCTCACCCCTAGTTCTGCAACTGAACACCAACTGCAACCTTACTTACCTGTTTTCATCACCATCTTTTATGCCTCTTTTCATCACCATCTCACCTCTCTCAGTCTATTCATTGTGTATCCAAATCCCTAAGTTGTGCAGATACATCCCGCTCAATCAAATTCATACCTATTAGAAGGCTAGGTAGCATGTCTGGTACCTTTTCAAATATGTCTGTTCTTTCAGGAGACTCTATCTTTCAGGATAATATACAGCTCTGCAACACAACACCAGCCTCCCTTAGTGAATCCCACAAACCAAACCTCCTAACCTGGTTCCCCTCACTTATATCTACATCCCAGGCTTCCAAACCAACAGACATTCCCTCCAAACAGCATAAACAGGCAAAACACAAGAATAGGCTCTGAAATTTGAGAGGAAACAGAAACCAAGAAAGAGAATACCTACAAAACAAAATAAATCCATAAGTTAGCACATAGACCTATAATCATTATAAAACTAAATGTCTAGATGATTGCAGAATGATAAACAACCAGGACAATATGGCTCTACTAGAACCCAGGAAGTCCTGAATATTCTAACATAGCTGATAGAAAAGAATACCTCTTAAAATCAACTAAATAGCAAGAGGAAATGTATAAATCTCTTAAATAAATCAAGAAAGACAGAAATGAAACCTTTGGGGAAATTAATCACCTTATATAAAGCCAGGAGGACAATTGGAAGAAATGATAAAAATCAGTTTAAAAAGTTGAAAACAATCTGGGTATCCACAATAACAGAAAAAAAAACCTACAAAGAGTTTACAAACTCATGGAAATAAAACAATGCTTTCTGGAATGAAAATAAATAAAGAAATAAAGAATGGCATGAAGAAATTCTAGAATTCAATGAAAAGGAATAAGCAACATATTCAATAGGACACAATGTAACAGTGATAAGAGGAAACTTTACATATAGAAGAGCCAACAACCAAAAAGAAAAAAAAAAAAAAAGAAAAGAAAAAAAGGAGGAAAATAGATCACATATTAGCAAAATACACCTGAAAGCTCTAGCACAAAAAGAAGTAAGCACAGCTGCACACCCAAGAAGACTAGCTGGCAAGAAATAGAGGGATGAAGTCAATGAACTAGAGGTTTCCCCTTAAGAATATGGTTGCTAAAATATCCAATATTATACTTGAAAACCTAAACCAAGAATACATTAAAAATGTTATCCACCATGATCAAGTATACTTCATCTCAGATATGCAGAAATGTTTTTATATATAAATATTGGAATATATAATCCATCATATAAACAAATTGAAGGGGAAAAAACACATGATCATCTCAATCAGTAAAGAAAAAACAGTTGACAAAATCTCACAGTTCTTCCTGGTAAAAACTTTTTCAGATATTAATGGTACCAGAGACATACATAAAAACAATAAAGGAAATTTGCAGCAAGCCTACACCAAACACTAAATTAAATGGAAAGAAATTCAAAGCAATCAAAAAAAAAAAAAAAAAAAAAAAAAAAAAACAACAGTGGCACAATCCAGTAGAAACAATTCAGCCTCTGCTGAATTGGTATGTGTCAACAGGAGATATCAGACCAGCAGGGATGCCAGGAGAAGTTCTTTGCAAGATACAAAGCAAGACCAAGGAAGCTATGCAAATCTAGCTATGCAAGTGTTGTCACTGTCCATTGAGTCCCATTTATACTATCTCCAAATGTCACATGTCCACAGAGGGTCTTGCCTTATCAAAATACCAGGTGAGTCTCCACTACTTGACATATCTAAACTCCCATTAAATATCCATTTCTTTCTTTAAAATTTGTCTTTTTCTTTAACATTATCAATCCAGATACTATAAAAATATTTATAAGAACCATAAAATTAAAAGTTTACAACATACTTTAAATATACAGCCTCTGTACAATATAGTCTAATTTTCTATTAATATACAATAATTAAAAACAACCTTAAATTTCTATTTACACATAATAATAAAAACAAATCAATGTTACATGTATAGCATAATACAATCTTAAAACACTGACCAGTACAAAATAATTCAAACAAAACAACCTTAAATTTCTATCAATCTACAAATATTTAAATCTGCCACTATCACTCTAGTTGATAACAATCATTAACACATCAATCAACCCAAATCATCCGTCCAAATTTCAAAGATCAGAACAACAGCCTTCTTATAATTGCTTCATGTTAAGTTGGGGAGAATATCTTTATGGGTGCAAGGAAAACTTACAGTTAATATGGAAAACAAACAAATAAAACTAACCTAGCTGTGGTATTTGTTGCCCAATCTCTGGATTTTCCAAGTCTGTATTTTCTGGCCAGTTTATGTCTTATCTCTCAATTCTATGTGTTGTCTCTGTATAATCTAAAATTTCCACTAGCCCTTATGAGCATGCATATTTTGGAGAAATCAGTAGTTGAGACAGTTTGTGAGAGTGAATCACTTGGGGCTATTTGCTTTGTAAGGACATTCCTGTCTCAGATGGTGAGATATTTTCCCTAGTCAAATCTAGTCTTTATATGTTGGTAACCATACTTTCACATTCCCTATAGATATATAAACTTAACCATGTCTTCATCTTAACACTATTGCAGATTTACAATGTCAACACATACTTATTGTTTACTTGTTTAATGAGTTAATTAATTGGCTATTTTTTTTACTTACATTCCAAAAGTCATCCCCTTCCCGTTCCCCTCTAGAATTCCTTTAAGCTTTCCCCTCCCCCTGCCTCTATGAAAGTGCCCCCCCCAACACCATCCTATCTCTCCACCCTGACATTCCCTTACACTGGGGCATTGAGCATTCACAGGGCCAAAGGCCCCTCTTCTTCTTGATGCCTGATAAGCCATCCTCTGCTACATATGTGGCTAAAGCCCTGGGTCCCTTCATGTGTAGTCTTTGGTTGGTGGTTTAGTCTCTGGAAGTTCTAGAGGGTATGGTTTTTTAATATTTTTGTTCTTCCTATAGGGTTGAAAAACCATTTTCCTAACTTCCCCACTGGGGGTCCTGTTTTATTCCAATGGTTGATTGAGAGCATCTGACTCTGTATGTATTTGCTTAATTTCTCAATTATTTTTTTTTAAATATTCCAGTGTCTCTCAGCTGCTGTTAGTCCCTTTTCAACAACATTAAGAAAATTTAGTGCCAACAAGACAATATTTAATTTGTCTCTGAGGATTTTTACTTTCCATTTTTGTTTAATAGGCATATTTTTCAAGGTATGTGTGGCTCTTTTTTTAACTCTCTGTCCAGTAAGATTTATGGTATGCCAATAACATGCTTCATATTGTAATATGTAAAGAATAGTTTCATTTTATTGGATACATATGTGAAAGCATTATAAATTTTAATTTGTGGAGGTATCCCAAAAATTTCCATTATATCCAATCAATGTTTAATGAGAAATCAGCTTTTGGAGAACTTAAAATACTTTCACATTGAAATACTGAGTATGTGTCAATGACATGGTATAAACTATATTATATATATATATATATATATATATATATATATATATATATATGCTTTCCAAGTTTTTTGCAAAATGGAAAATACAACACACACACACACACACACACACACACACACACACACACAAACAAACACACACACATTTTTTTTTCTTTGACTTGCTGCCATGTGGTAGAAATTTTTTTCTTTAAACCTCTCCCATCAATTTGATGTTTTTTTTCAGGAATTTTAAGGCTTTTAACACATTTACTATTAATAACTGTTTGATTTCATCATTTGCTTGAGTTAATGAACCTGACAAACATGTACAAAACTAAATGTGAATAATATATAATGGATGGTTTCTACTTCTGGGGGCTTATTGTAACTGTACAAATAATAATGCTAGTTTTGAGTTATCAGGTATAAATTCAGTGCTCTATATGTAAATAAGCTCTTTCTACATATAAGCAATCAGTGATCATGTTAAGAGATTCAAGATAATATAATAACACCATAAGGATTGCATATAATTCTGACTTTTGAAATGATATATATGGACTTTTGAGCACCTTACTTATTTTATTTGATATATAAAATGCTCTCACCATCTTTTTTTGAATCTATATAGAATGTTGGCACCCTTTGGATTTGTGTTCCCTTTAAGTTACATGTTAAATATCCATTACTTCTTTTTATAAATTATATGTGTTTGCTTTTGGAGTGCTTGTAATTAGTTTCACCCAAGTAATTTCTACAACCTCTTTGCCAATTTTTGTTATCAGCCATAATGATCCCAACATATAAAAGAGGTAGTTAGTACAATTTTGGGCAAATCTGTTCTTGACAAATTGTTTCATCTTATTCTACCTTTTATAATTAACTCAGAAGTCTTTTTTATATATGTCTTCAATTATTTACTTTGTTTACAAGCTACAAAAACCTGTTCCATGACACTATCTTCCCTTTGCATAAAGACCCTACTAGGAGAATAAATTAAAGGCAAAGTAAAGAAAATAAAAGCAAGATTAAGACCAATTTGATGCACATATGCAGCTTGCAGCCCTTGTTCTACAAGAATTAAGTCTTTTTTTCCTGCTTCAGGAATTAGAAATCTTAGACTATTTAAATCTGAATCACCTTTTAATGTTTGAAAAAAAAAAACTACTTATTTAACTGTAGGATTCAGCCATTTAAAATCACCCATTAATTATTGAAAATAATTAAGTGTTTTCAATTGGTCCCTACAGAATTACTTTGTTAATTGCTTTTGTATCTATTATCATCCTAAGTTTTCATGATTATTTTTTTACAATAAACACAGGGAATTTCATGGGCCAGTCGACTGTTAGACATGTTGATCCTCCAGCTGTTCTTTTACCAATTGTTCTAGTACCTGCATTTTTTGTTGTTGTTGTTGTTATGGGTCACTTTTCATCTGGGTTTGTTTGATAGCCATTTTATTGACTATGCTATTGATATGTCTGCAGTGTCTTCTTTTATAAATTTGAAAATTATATCCATGTGACATTCTGTGTTTGGACCATGGGCACAGCTTGTGATGTTTCTCAATCTCCCATATCAATATTGTTACCAGGAGCATCCAGTATATCCACTTAATTTCCTCATTTAATGTCCCTGGAATTGGAGAAATATTAATTTGCTGTAAGAGGTACTTTATTGTAACAGATACTTGCTCCATAATTCAAGTTTGTTTGTCAAGATAAGGTCTCAACTTCTCTATTTGCCTATCTGGTCCTACACAGGTAATCTATCATACACTTTATCCTGTTCCTGATAATTTACCAATTCCCACAAACTGGGTATATACTTCTGAAGTAGCCAATCTGTATTCTAAGCTTTTGAGGAAAGTATGCTAACATCAGTACCTATATCTATGTCAAGACTATTTATTCGAACCATTAATTTGGGTCTCTGATCATTAACTATTGTTTGACAGATCACAAGTTTCCAGTCCTCCCCAAACCTCCTGTCCTTTCTCCTGGAGCAACCTTGCCCTTAATGTAAAGAAAGGACAACAATTGGGCAACATTATTCCCTGCATCAATTTGCATTTCCTTCTCACATAAACAATTATTCTAATTTATTCCTTGCTATCTGCATGTAGCATAACAGTGTGCATAATAAATTGAGATATTGACCCACTGCTTGCCCAAGTTTTTACACTGTTCCTGAGGGTAAAGGACCATACATAACAGTGGTTTGTTTGTAACATTCAGCTTTTGGGAACAGAGTACAGGGCATGTCTGTGGGTAAATCCAAAGCTTCACGCCACTTTGTGGCAGGTATAAAACGGGATGTAGTTAATTTTGATTTTCTTTCCTGCTTGGTACGCTTTGTCTGACCAAAGGAAGACAGCTTGTATTGTATACTGTAGGTCCTTGAGCTGACAGTCCTCTCTGGTTTCCAGGAGTAGGAATTTACCCCATATGTCCCTCTTGGAGCAGCAATCTGTTAACCAATGTATTCCCACTTTACAGTAGTTACAGCATCCTGGAAAACTTTGTGGTTCATAAGAGCCAGGAACTATATGTTCTCTTCTATATAAAAACTGCATTCTATAGAGTCAATTTACGTGAAATTAAGAGCTCTGAATCTTCTAGTCTGACAATCTCTTTGGAAATGGCCAAATTCACCACAACCAAAGTATCAGGCATTTTAATTTCTGAGAGTTTTAACTATGGTTTCCCCATGATATTAGCCTGATGCTCCTGAAAACCAATATAATTTGTCTCTCTTATCCATTTGTCTATAGCAACGTCTTGGGATTTTGATGGTCTGATTGCTCTCTGACATTCAGTATTCACATTTTCAAAAGTCAATATTTCTATTGATGACTGTCTGTTTTCAGGGTCTGATATGGCCCTTTTTATAGCTGAAACCAATTTATGTAAGGAATCAGTGAATGCTTCTGTAGGTCACTGTATTAACTTTGTAAACCAGGTAGATTGTTTCCCTGGTTCTTCAATCGTATCCCAGGCTCTTAAAGCTGCAACACAACACTGTTGAGCTATGTCATTATCAGACTTGATTTGTTCTTGTAAATCAGCTGAACACTCTTTAACAAGCAGTTAGCCTTTAGTAATGTTAATTCTCCCTTGCTATATTCCATTGTTTTATTTTGTGCCTTTTTGTACCTACATCGTGACAAATGCTATATTTGTTGTCTAGCTTCATGAACAGTTGACATTATTCCATTCAGTCCTGGGGGATGACCTTATTCTGTGTAGCCCAAGTATTTAGCATTTCTGTAACAAATGGAGACTGTAAACCATATAATCCCATAGCCTCATTAAAATGCTTTAGACCTACAATTTCTATAGGATGCCACGTCCACTAATTATATGGAGAAATACCATTATTACCAGCCATATCTAGCACAAAGACTAAGAAGGCTGAAGGTGTCTGTGTAGGACCAAGTAAATTTTCTGGTGATGCACTTCGATTAACACTCTCCAGTTCTATCTGTACCATATCCTGCTTTTCCTATCCCCTAGTTTCACAGAGTTGCTTTGGGTGCCCAGCAGTGAATGTCCATGTAGCATAATGAAGTGGTGGAAACCTCCTAGACTATTTTGCTTACCCTCTTCATCATGCAGTACATTCCCAGGCTCAGACATCAACCCTGAACCTTGTTGCCCTCTTCTTACTGGTTCTTTTTGATTCCCAAGCACTTTAAAACTTATGCCCAAATTCTCTTGTGCTTATTCCAACTCCATGATATTCTTTAACATAAGAGAATTGTCAATATCCCATTCCTCCTAATCATTTAGAGAGACTATTTGAAAACCATGAAACAAACAAACAAACAAAAAACCAAACAAACAAAACAATCACAAACAAAAACCCTCCATGAACAAGTAAGGAGACCTCCAGCGTTTAGCCACTATTTTGTCAGTCTCCTTAAAGAACATTGCTAACCCATTTTAACCTAACCTTTCATGCACCACATTCAAAGCAGAATTACTCACTATGCTCAAACCTCACGTAGAAAACTGATAGTTGAAGGCAGCTAAATAAAAGCAATCTGTTTTTATGGGGAATTGGGCACCAGTAGGTATACTGTTGACAAAAATGATTACCCATAAAATATTATTGCTAGTCTCATTAAATATTTAATCTATGATTAATTTCTGTATTTGTCCCTCAAACTACTTTTTCTTTATGTTACCTTTAATCAAGAATTAAACTACATCAATTAATAACTGTGTTTTCTACATTCTGAAATTGTGTGTACATTACATCTGATGTTTATACTTTGGCAGTATTAGAGATAGAAAGAATCAAATATTTGTAACCCATTCTTATTTAGAATGTTATCTGTTAGTTCATTTGGCAACAATCTTATCCTTGAAACAGTCATTTTAAAGAGATAGTGAGTTAATTTTAAGTATCTGTTTGGCAATTATTTTTTACAAGTGCTACTATCTGTTATAGAACTTAGGAGGTACATAGAAAGATATTGCATGTCCCATCCTGATCAATAATTTCAGGTATAGTCCAAAGTGAATTTTTTATTTTTGAATTTATTATCAATTTGCTATCAAATGATTTTGCTACACATAAATTATTACAACCCATTATTTAAATTAAAATTTTCAATTTGTATCTAATTGATGGTACTGTTTATACTCACTGATTCTGAATTTCCTCTTCTCATACTGTAATAAAATCTTAAAGTTAATTTAAAAACAGAAAGTATATGCTGCTCAACTAGAGCACTCCCGGTGCCTTGGTGCCTTTTGGACAGGAAGGTAGTGGGCACCCCTGCTGGCTGGGGCTTCCCTCAGAGGCACTCAGTCACTCTGCCAGCACCAGGTTCCATCAGAACCAGCTTCTCAGCAGCTTTAAGGGTGAGCTTGCCCTGCTTTTTAGACCGTTCTTTCTCCAAACGGGGCAGGCAGGCTGCTGCCCACTCAAAAACAGCCTGGAAGCAGCTAGGTCAACTCCAACCTCTAAAAGAAAGAGCTGTGCCACTCCTTCAAGGAAAATGGTGGGTGCCTGTAAGTAAGGGGACAAGTGCCAGTTTGCAAATGCCAAAAGCTTTAAGCTCCACAGCCTGACCCTTCACCTCAAGTGCAAGACAGCTGTAACGTGCCTTCCACATCATCTGCTTTTGTCCATAAAGGCCCAGCTGCCATTTCATTCACAACAATGTTTAGGAGCAACACACCTTGGCACGGGGCCGGGATTTCTCCACTGATCATCTTCTCCTCCAACATAACTTTTGTTTTCATGGGTTTCACAGAACCACTGCAACCACCGCTGCAATGTGGCTGCTGGATAGCCCCATATTCACCAACCCACCACACATGTCCATCCTGAGCAGAGATGACCTCTAGGGCTCAACTACCCTTCCGGATGGCAACCTGTTCGCCCTTTTCAGACAGTACTGGCTAGCCTCTTTGCTCAGCATGGTACTTCCCAGGGCAAGCTCTCTCAACATCTCCCTCTTTTTTCTTTTTCTTACAACTTTATTTAAAGAAGAGAGATACATGTACAGATTTTTTAAAGCATTTTAGCAATTATTTTAGAGGTTTGATAGCATGCATTGAAATCCCACTACTTACCAAGAGCATAAAGTACATGTAGAACAGAATGTAACATGGGGACAGTCAGAGTGTTCTTGGTGTGTATAGATTAAACATAATTATCTTTGAATACCAAAAATTGCCACAAGGCCATATTCTTAGCTCTTGAATTATTCCTCTTACACCGTAGATTCTCTCCCTCTCCATGCCAACCACTCTGCCCCCACACAGCCCACTGAATTCTCTCTCTTACCAGGGCTACCTGAGCATCCCAGCAGTGGAACAAATCCCTAACTTAGACAATTCTATATGGCTGCCCATTTTCAGCATACTCACCATCTCATATGACTAATCCAGCAGAGGGAGAGACCACACTGCCATGCAGTTTTCCCTGTGTTTAAACTTCATCTAACTTTCAGATATTGAAGAACAAAACTGCTGGTTACCACTGCAAATCAATATTTAAAAAAACGTTATTTACATTATCAAAACTTATTTATTGCCAAACTATGATTTTTTGTTAATTTTGTGGATATTTAGCTAGACAACAAATAGAACATATTTTTTCTTTTTTTTTTGAACGACTTTACTTTAAAAAACAAAGATAAATGTACAAATTTTAAGCATTTTTGAATATAAGTATATGAATACATTTTTGTAACTTCTTTTTTTTTTCTTAAGGTTTGATAGTGTGCATTAACATCTTATTAGTTACAATGAGCATAAAGTACATGTAAAACAGGATGTAACCCGGAATTAGTCAAAGTTTCCTTGGTGTGTGAGGATTGAGCATAATAGTTTTTTCTTTTCTGTTTTTTTTTTTTTTCTTGAACTTCACACAGTTTGTGACTTGTTTCTGGGGTGTTCAGAGCTTTCTGGGGTTAGTATCCAATTATCAGTGACTGCATATTATGTCTGATCTTTTGTGATTGGGTTATCTAACTCAAGATGGTATTCCATAGATGCATCCATTTTCTTAAGAATTTCATAAAGTCTTTGTTTCTAATAGCTGAGTAGTACTCTATTGTGTAAATATACCACAATTTTTTGTATCCATTCATCTACTGAAGGACATCTGGGTTCTTTCCAGCTTCTGGCTATTATAAATATAGCTGCTATGAACATTGTAATGCATTAGTCTTTGTTTTTCGTTTGAGCTTCTCTAGAGTATATGCCCAGAAGTGTACTAACTAGGTCTTCAGGTAGTATTATATCCAATATTCTGAGGAATTGCCAGAATGATTTCCAGAGTGGTTGTACCAGTTTACAACCCCACCAACAGTGGAGAAGTGTTCTTCTTTCTCCATATCCGCACCAGCATCTCTTGTCATCTGAATTTTTGATTTTTGACTGGTGTGTGGTGGAATTTCAGGGTTGTTTTGATTTTCATTTCCCTGATGGCTAATGATGTCGAGCACGCCCTTAGATGCTTTTCAGTCATTTGGTATTACTCAACTGAGAAGTTCTGTTTAGCTTTGTACTGCATTTTTAATAGGGTTGTTTGGTTCTCTGGTGTCTAATTTCTTGAGTTCTTTGTATACCTTGGATAAGAGGACTCTATCAAATGTGGGGTTGGTAAACAGGTTTTCCTACTCTGTTGGTTGCCATTTTGTTTCTTGACAGTGTCCTTAGCCTTAAAGAAATTTTCAATCTCATTAAGTCCCATTTGTCAATCTTTGACATTAGAGCACGAGCCATTGGTGTTCTCTTCAGTAAATTTCTCCTGCTCCCATGTGTTTTAAGGTTTTCCCTAATTTCTCATCTAATAGTTTCTGTGTACATGGTTTTATGTGGAGATCTTTGATCCACTTGCCCTTGAACTCTGTACAAGGAGATAAGAAAGGGTCTACTTTCATTTGTCCGCATACTGAGTGTCAGTTGGACCAACACCATTAGTTGAATAGGCTGTCCCTTTTCCATTGAATGTTTACAGATCCTTTGTCAAAATTCAGTTTACCATATATGTGAGGGCTCATTTTTGATTCTTCTATTCTATTCCATTCATCCAGGTGCCTATCTCTGTACCAGTACAATGCAGTTTTTAGCACAATTGCCTTGTAATATATAGCTTGAGGTCAGGGATAGTGATTCCTGCAGATGTTTTCTTGTTGTTGAAGATGGATTTCACTATTCTAGGTCTTTTGTTATTCCAGATGAAATTGCACATTGCTCTTTCCAACTCTATGAAGCACTGAGTTGGTATTTTGATGGGGACTGTATTGAATCTGCAGATTGCTTTTAGTAGAATCGCCATTTTTACCATGTTGATTCTTCTAATCCATGAGATTTTCCTCGATTTCCTTCTTTACAGGTTTGAAGTTCTTGTCATACAGGTCCTTCACTTGCTTAGTTAGAGTCACCTAAATGTATTTCATATTTTTTGTGACTATTGTGAATGGTATCTTTTCCCTAATTTCTTTCTCCACATGTTTTTCCTTTGAATATAGGAAGGCTACTGATTTTTTTGAGTTTATTTTATATCTAGCCACTTTCCTGAACTTGTTTATCAGCTTTAAGAGTTCTCTGGTATTATTTTTTGGGGTCACTTAAGTACACTATCATGTCACCTCTAAATAGTGATGTTTTAACTTCTTACTTTCCAATTTGTATCCTTTTGATTTCCTTTTGCTGTCTAATTGCTCCGTCCAGGACTTCCAGTACTATGTTGAATAGTTAAGGGGGGAGTGGGCAGCCTTGTCAAGTCCCTGATATTTGTGGGATTGCTTCAAATTTCCTACCAATAATGCTAAGTTTGATGTTGGCTGTTGGTTTGCTGTATATTGTTTGCATTATGTTTATGTATGGGTCTTTGATTTCTGTTCTTTCAAGACATTTAACATGAAGGAGTGTTGAATTTTTCAAATGCTTTCTCAGCATCTAGTGAGATGACCATGCGGATTTTAACTTTGAGTTTGTTTTGTGATGGATTTCCATATATTAAACCATCCCTCTATTCCATGCATGAAGCCTACATGATCATGGTGAATGATCATTTTGTTATGCTCTTGGGTTCAGTTTGCAAGGATTTTGTTGGGTATTTTTGCATCAATGTTTGTAAGTGAGATTGGTCTAAAGTTTGCTTTCTTTGTAGGGTCTTTGTTTGTTTTAGGAATGAGGGTTATTGTAGCCTCAAAAAAATCAGTTAGGTAGTGTGCCATCTGATTCTAGTTCATGGAATATTTTGGAAAGTATTAGTATTAGGTTGTCAATAAATGTTTGATAAAATTCTTCACTGAACCCATCTGGACCTGGGATTTTTTTTTTTTTTTTTTTTTTTTTTTTTTTTTTTTTTTTTTTTTTTTTTTTTGGTTGGGAGGCTTTTTATGACTGCTTCTATTACTTTAGGTGTTTTGGGATTATTTAGATGTTTTACCTGGTCCTGGCTTAACTTTAGTAGCTGGTATCTCTCTAGGAATTGATCTACTTCTTCTAGATTTCCCAGATTTGTTGAGTTTAGACTTTTATAGTAGTATCTGATCTTTTCTTGAATTTCCTCAGTTTCAGTTATTATGTCTCCACTTTCATTATGTTTTGTTAATTTGGATACTCACTCTTTGCCCTCTAGTTGGTCTGGCTAAGGGTTTATCAAGTGTTAATTTTCTCAAAGAACCAGCTCTTGGTTTTGTTGATTCTTTGAATGGTTCTTTTTGTTTCTATTTGGTCTATTTCTGCCCTAAGTTTGATTATTTCTTGCTGTCTACTCCTCTTGGGTGTATCTGCTTCCTTTTGTTCTAGAGCTTTCAAAAATACATTGTATGTCATACAATAATAGTGGGAGACCTCAATACCCCACTCTCACCAATGGACAGATCATAGAAACAGAATCTGAACAAGGACACTGTAATTATAGCAGAGGTTATGAACCAACTGGAATTAATAAATATCTACAGAACATATCATCCTAAAACAGAAAAATACACCTTCTTCTCAGCACCTCATGGCATCTTCTCGAAAATTGACAACATAATTGGTCACAAAATGAGCCTCAACAAATATAAGAAGTTTGAAATACTCCAATGCATCCTTTCAGATCACCATGGTCTAAGGCTGGTCTTTAATAACAACAAAGACAACAAAAAGCCCATACACACATGGAAACAAAACAATTCTCTATTAAACCATAGCAGGGTAAATGAAGAAATAAAGAAAGAAATTAAGGATTTTCTAGGATTCAATGAAAATGAAAACACAACATACCCAAACCTGTGGGATTCAATGAAAGCAGTACTGAGAGGAACATATTTTTTATGTTAAATAATGATCTACATTTTAATCTTGAAATTTTGTGATGAGTCTTTCCATTTTTCAAAAGTTTTAATACATTATTCTTCAACAATATTTTTGTAACTTTACACTTTTTTGGTTATTTAATTTAAAAAATTAAAATAATTAGAAATAAAGAAAAATTGTAAAATTATTTATTTTAGAAAATTTCCCCTTCATGTTGGACTGCAAATTGAGTTTCTTTCTCTCTAGGCCAGTAGGACTAGGTATGTATGTATAAGTTCTG
Source organism: Micromys minutus (assembly GCF_963924665.1). Taxonomy (NCBI): domain Eukaryota; kingdom Metazoa; phylum Chordata; class Mammalia; order Rodentia; family Muridae; genus Micromys; species Micromys minutus. The sequence goes on from NC_137982.1 coordinate 58,433,624, forward strand.
TGACAGTACAGGAAACCATTCATTTATAGTTTCTAAAATGGAAAAATAAAGAGAGAGAGTGAGTGAGTGAGACTTTTGAACCCTAAATCTCACTCTGAGTGATATACTTCCTCCTGCAAGGCACTAGTTCCTAATCTTTCTGAAACAATTCTACTAATTGGGGAACAAAGATCAAACACATGACATTGTTAGAGTCATCTGTGTTCAAGCCTATACATTCCACAGCTGTATCTTTAAAGTTTTGGTTTGCAACTCTTCTTACAGACAAAAAATAGTAACACATAGGTGCTTTTATTCTATCTCTATGTTGAGAAACTGCTACTTTAAAATAGCTATTGAATTTTTTCATAAACCAAAGTATATCTTATAACAGTGTTTATATGCATGTGACGTTTTCTCCATGTTTAGTCATTTTTGTTATGAATCTGTTAATATTCTCTTCCTGGTATTTAAAGATTAAGCTTTAGCACTTAGTTAATGGGAAAGAAATAATATAGTATATAATATTTTCCTCATATGGTGATTTCTGTCAAATGATGACATTTTAAAATAGAAACTTTATCATTTATGTTAGCTTATGTAGTGTTTTCTCATCATTCAAATTTATTTTAATTCATGGAAATTTTACTATGAGATATTTAGGTTAATTTACTCATTCACATAAACAATAAAACATAAATAAAATATGATCATTAATATTTCTGCATTATTTTGTATGAATTATTATGCTTCTAAATATTTTGATAACAAGTTATTATATGAATGAGATATTTTTTCAAGGCTACCTTAAAATTAAATTTATTCAAACATTTTTTTCTGAAACACAGAAGTGAAATGTGTGAGCTTTATCACTCAGTGTTTAATAATTGCTTTATGTAGAAAAGTAGGTATAAATTTATAGGTAACTATTAATTTTAAATCATATCAGCTAGTTTTTCAACATTTTCTTAGATATTTGTGTCATTTTCTATCAAAAACATACAGTTCTTATTTTGATGCTAGGTGCTCAAAAAGAGGTGACTATAGAGTTTAGTACACAGCATAAACATTTATTGAACATAAAGAAAGAAGTGAATATATGATGTAAAGATACTCTCTTTTGTTTTAACCATGTGTTTTTATGGCAAACTTATATTACCCGGTGTTTCTATAACTTCTATAAAACTTTTATTATTTAGAAGTTTATAACAAGAAGCATTCTGCATTCTTCTAACAAAAGCAAACAAATCTTCTGCATTTCTCTGTTAGTTATTATCATTCTTTCAGAAGAAATTACAATCTAAAATATATCCTGACATATGTTCTATTATCTGATTTTATTATTATTAATTATTATTATAATTATTATTATTATACATTTAATAGAAAAAATATTTCAAAGTATTTTCTATTTCTTCCAAATAATAAGCATCTTTGCCTTCCTTTTCCTAGTTAAATTTATCAATCCATGCACCATAACAATCAACAGAATTAAAACAAATATGTACCATAGTAGACAGAAAGACTTATTTTTCTAATTCTTTATCTGTATTGAACATACTTTAAGATGGTTCAGTGAAGTGGATACTTCAATGAAGTACTCAATAATTTGTGTAAAACCTCCTTCACATCTTTGTTTCTCAAGCTGTAGATAAGAGGGTTAAGTAAAGGATTGAGAACTGCATAAAAAACCGAGGCCACTTTGACTGCATTCCTAGAATTTTTGGAGTTAGGAACACAGTACAGGGAAAGTATGGTTCCGTGGAAAATGGTGATAGCAGTCAGGTGGGAGGCACAGGTAGAAAAGGATTTGCGACGTCCACTAGTAGATTTAATTTTTAATAACGTCACAAAAATGAACATGTAAGAAGTGAGAATGATCAGCAGAGTACTCACTTCATTAAAAGTTGCAAAACAAAAGAGTAGCAGGCTGGGGATGTGTATATCAGAACTAGAGACAGCAATGAGGGCAGTATATTCACAGAAGAAGTGGTTGATCACATTAAATCTTGAAAACTTTAGTTGAAGAGCATAGCAGAGGAGAATCAAGGTGGCAAATGTGCTCCAGATATATGATCCAGTAACAAGCAGGATGCACAGCCTCTGTGACATGACCACAGTATACAGCAAAGGATTACAGACGGCCACAAAGCGATCATAGGCCATAACTGCTAGCAAGTAGGACTCAGCCACCACAGCCACACAGGTCAGGAAGTACTGCAGCATGCAGCTGAAGTAAAGGATAGTTTTATCTGCCTGAAACAAGTTCTCAAGCAGCTTGGGCATGATGATGGTTGGGTAACAGAAGTCAACAAATGAAAGGTGGCTAAGGAAGAAGTACATTGGAGTGTTGAACTTGGGGTCGATATTGATGAGCACTATCATTCCAAGGTTTCCCACTACCGTGATGATGTAAATGAAGAGAAAGATTAGGAAAAGGGGAATCTGAAGCTCAGGGTAGTCTGTGAAGCCCACCAGGAAAAACACGATGTCCACACTCACATTTCTTTCCATTAGTACCATAATGCCTATCAGTAGACAGCTGAGGCTGATGATTCTCCTGTTTAATATAAAATAATGTAAGAAATATTAAATATTCATGAAGGGCAATATAAAATGCTATATAAGTTTTGTAATCTGCACAAATCAAATGACTGAGGTTTATTTATTTTTTATTCCAAGAAATGAAAGTTTATAGAAATCTGTGGGAAAAGTTATAAACAGTGCCATTGGGCCATGTTTACATATATAATATCATTGAGGCATGAGCACACTCTGAAAATGTTTAATGCTTTATTTCCTATTTGTTACCAATGACTGAGGCATTTACTATGTATATTTATTTTTCTTCTGAATAGTATTGTCACTGAATTAAGTACTGAGCATATAAAGAAAAATCAAAGCGTATCTTAATTTCAAGATCATGAAAATAACATTTTTATAGTAGCAAAAGAAAATTAAATAAACTCACTTGTTACAGAGAGAGTCAAAATACTTCTGGTGTTCTGTGAATTGAGAACAGTGGGGAATGAAAAGATTCTTATATTTACTTTTTATCTCTGGGGAACACCTTTAGAGAAAATTCAAGACAATATTCCATACAGGCTCAGAGCAGGTAATTACTAAAATAGCAAATCTCATCTTGAAGAAGCCTTAATAATGAGACTTTCCTTGAAATGACAAAGATATCTCTCATGAAGTTCACTCTCAAGAACTATTAGTACATAATTAATAAATCTTTTGTCACTAGCATTAAAAAATATCCCAATACACATCTTCTGCTAATCTTGATAGAACTTTTTTGGATTTTGTAAAAGAGTATATTGCAATTTAAGGTAAATAATTTAATACTTTTTCACATAATATATAAAATTGTAGAGTGTATGTAATACATGAAGCAAAATATAAATTATTTCTGGCCTATCCAGTGTATTATGCAAGCTACCATTTTTTTTGGGCCCTCTAATTCAACATTCATGACATCTTATAGAAAACATTTGGCAGACAGATTGGTCATAATATTGGGTAGGTCACACTGATACATGTTGAATAGATCCTGAAAATTGTCAAGAAATATAACAAAAAAAACCTCTTATGATTACTTCTTTGTCTAAATTTTCGATCAAGTATTTTGCCTCTTATTAAAATAGCTTTTCTCTCAATAATGAATATCCTGATATCGCTTCCTCTTCATCCTCTCTTCTCATTTCTGCCTAACATGCATTTACATCTTTATCTGCCTTTTTTCCTAAGTAGAGAACAAACACTCTAAGGACATAATAAAACATCAGGAAATATAAATACTAGTACATTGAAATTGTATTTAACAAGCAGGAGTAAATATTCCAAGAAAATGCACAAGAAACAGATATAGACACAGAGCTGTACTCGTTCACAAACTCAGGTATTACAGAAAAACACCAAATTGGAAGCTGTAATGTATCTACTAATATCATACAAGTTTAAAAATGGAGATAAAATAAATAAAAATTATGTTTTTAAGGCCTCAGATAACTATGATATGAAAAATGTTCTAATATGTTCTTGAGTTCATTATATGCTGTCATTCTACTACTAGAAATGTAGTCTTTCCACAGTTTCTTCTAACAAATGCATCCCCTCCTCCTGATTGAAAGGAGGACAGATCTTAGTATTAGTCCTTGCTAGCATACCAAGTCTCTGCAGGGCTAGGTGCCTCTGCTACCAGATTCCAGTTAGGGGAAAGGATTCTACAGGCATGAACAAGTTTAAGGACAGCCGATTCCAGTTATGTGGGACCTAGAATGAGCAGCTGTACATGTTCTCAGAGCTTTCTTTCATATTCCAGGAAGTAATTTGAATATGGAATAATGCAATAAAGTCAGAAATAAGGCTATGGAGTGGAAAGGAAATAAAGAGGAAAATTTTGCAATTTTATTATATCTCTTTTTTTATTGAAGAACTTTATTTAAAAAAAACAAAGATAAATGTACAAATTTTTAAGCATTTTTAAGGTTTGATATTCTACATTAAGATCTTACTAGTTACAATGAGCAAAAAGTACATGCAAAACAGGATGTAACCAAAAATTAGTCAATGTTTTCTTAGTGTGTAAGGATTGAGCCTTATTTTTTTTTTCTTGAACTTCACACAGTTTGTGAGTTGTTACAGGGGCAGTCCAAGACTCTGGGCTTAGCATCCAACTACCAATGTCTGCATATTGTGTCTCTTCTTCTGTGACTGCGTTATCTCACTCAGGATGATATTCTCTAGATGCAACCATTTTCTTAAGAATTTGGTTAAGTCATTGTTTCTGATAGCTGAGTAGTACTACATTGTGTAAAAGTACCACAATTTTTGTATCCATTCATCTACTGAAGAACATCTGGGCTCTTTCCAGCTTCTGGATATTATAAATAGAGTTGCAATGAATATTGTGGTGCATGTATCTTTGTTATATATTGTAGTGTCTCTGGGGTATATGCCCAGAAGTGGAATAGCTGAATCTTCAGGTATTACTAGGTCCAATTTTCTAAGGAATTGATAGACTGATTTCCAGAGTTGTTGTAACAGTTCACAAGCCCAACAACAGTGGAGAAGTGTTCCTTTTTCTCCACAATCTCGCCAGCATCTGCTGTCATCTGAGTTTTGGATCTTGGCCAATCTGAGTGGTGTGAGGTGGAATCTCAGGGTTGTTTTGATTTGCATCTCCCTAATGCCTAAGGGTGTCTAGCACTTCCTTAGATGTTTCACAGCCATTCCATATTCCTCAATTAAGAAGGTTTTGTTTATCTCTGTACCCCATTTTTTAATAGGGTTGTTTGATTTTCTGGTGTCTAGCTTTTTGAGTTCTTTGTATACCTTGGATATTAGGCCTCTATCTGCTGTGGAGTTGGTAAAGATCTTTCCCCATTCTGTTGGCTGACGTTTTGTTTTCTTGACAAAGTCCTTAGCATTACAGAAACTTTGCAATCTCATTAAGTCCCATTTGTTAATCTTTGACCTTAGAGCTTGAGCCATTGGCGTTTTGTTCAGAAAATTTTCTCCTGTGCCTATGTGTTCTAATGTTTTCCTTATTTCTTATCTAATAGTTTCAGTGTATCTTGTTTAATGTGGAGATCTTTGATCAACTTACACTTGAGCTTTGTACAAGGAAATAAGAGAGGGTCTATTTTCATTCTTCTGCATGCTGAGTGCCAGTGGGACAAGAACCATTTGTTGAATAGGCTGTCCTTTTTCCATTGGATATTTACAGCTCCTTTGTCAAAAATCAGGAGGCCATATATGTGAGGGCTCATTTCTGTATTTTCTATTCTACTCCATTGATCCACATGCATATTTCTGTACCAGTACCATACAGTTTTCAGCACAATTGCCTTGTAATATAGCTTGAGTTCAGGGATAATGATTCCTGCAGATGTTTTCTTGTTGTTGAGGATGGATTTCGCTATTCTAAGTCTTTTGTTATTCCAGATAAAATTCACATTGATCTTTCCAACTCAATAAAGAACTGGGTTGGAATTTTGATGGGGATTGCATTGAATCTGTAGGTTGCTTTTGGTAAGATGGCCATTTTTAAAATGTTGATCCTTCCAATCCATGAGCATGGGAGATCTTCCTATTTTCTGAGATCTTCCTAGATTTCCTTCATCAGAGGTTTGAAGTTTTTGTCATACAGGTCCTTCACTTGCTTACTAAGAGTCACACCAAGGTATCTCATAGTTTTTGTGAGTATTGTGAAGGGTATCTTTTCCCTAATTTCTTTCTCCACATATTTATCCTATGAATATAGGAAGGCTACTGATTGGTTTGAGTTAATATTATATCCAGACACGTTGCTGAACTTGTTTATCAGGTGTAGCAGTTCTCTGGTGGAATTTGTGGGGTCGCTTGATTACACTATCATGTCATCTGCAAAAAGTGATGTTTTTACTTCTTCCATTTCAATTTGTATCCCTTTGATTTCCTTTTGCTGTCTAATTGCTTCGTCCAGGACTTCCAGTACTATGTTGAATAGGTAGGGGAAGAATGGGCAGCATTGTCGCGTCCCTGATTTTAGTGGGATTGCTTCAAGTTTTCCACCATTAAGTTTGATGTTGGCTGTTGGTTTGCTGTATATTGCTTTTATTATATTTAGGTAAGGACATTGGATTCCTGTTCTTTCCAAGTCTATTAACATGAAGAGGTGTTGAATTTTGTCAAAGGCTTTCTCAGCATCTAGTGAGATGACCATGTGATTTTGTTCTTTGAGTTTGTTTATATGGTGGATTACATTGATCGATTTCCTTATATTAAACCATCCCTGCATCCCAGGGATGAAGCCTACTTGGTCATGGTGAATGATCATTTTGATGTGTTCTCGGATTCAGTTTGCAAGGATTTTGTTGAGTATTATTGCATCAATGTTCATAAGTGAGATTGGTCTGAAGTTCCCTTTCCTTGTAGGGTCTTAGTGTGGTTTAGGAACGTGGGTTAGTGTAGTCTCAAAAAATGAGTTAGGTAATATTCCTTCTGATTCTTTCTTATGGAATAGTTTGAAGAGTATTGATATTATGTCAGCAATAAATGTCTGATAAAATTCTGCACTGAACCCGTCTGGACCTGGGATTTTTAGTTGGGAGGCTTTTGATGATTTCTTCTATTTTTTTAGGAGTTATGGGATTATTTAGATGGTTTATCTGGTCCCGGTTTAACTTTAGGATCTTGTATCGATCTAGGAATTCATTAATTTCCTCCAAATTTTTCAACCTTTTGGATTATAGGCTTTTGTAGTATGATCTGAGGATTTCTTGAATTTCCTCAGTTTCAGTTGTGATCTCTCCACTTTCATTTCTGATTTTGTTAATTTTTATAATCTCTCTTTGCCCTCTAGTTAGTCTGGCTAAGGGTTTATCAATCTTGTTGATTTTCTCAAAGAACCAGCTCTTGGTTTTGTTGATTCTCTCGCTGGTTCTATTTGTTTCTCTTTGGTCTATTTCTGCTGTAAGTTTGATTATTTCTTGCCGTCTACATCTTTTGGGTGTACCTGCTTCCTTTAGTTGTAGTTTCAGCTGTGCTGTCGAGTATCTGATTTATGCTCTGTTCAGTTTCTTTTTGGAAGCACTCAGAGCTATGAGTTTTCCTCTCACTACTGCTTTCATTGCATCCCATAGGTTTGGGTATGTAGTGTTTTCGTTTTAATTAAATTCAGCAAAATCTTTAATTTCTTTTTTTTTATTTCTTCCTAGACCCTGCTATTATTTAACAGAATGTTGTTAAGTTTCCATGTGCATGTGGGCTTTTTGTTGTCTTTGGTGTTGTTAAAGACTTAGACCATGGTGGTCTGAGAGGATTCATGGGCGTATTTCAATATTCTTATATCCATTGATCCTTGTACTGTGTCCAATTATGTGGTCAATTTTTGAGAAGGTGCCATGAGGTACTGAGAAGAAGGTGTATTCTCTTAATTTAGGATGATATGTTCTGTAGATATCTCTTATTTCCAGTTGGTTCATAGTCTCTGCTAGTTTTGCAGTGTCCTTGTTCTGCTTCTGTTTCCATGATCTGTCCATTGGTGAGAGTGGGGTATTAAAGTCTCCCTCTATTCTGTGGGGTAAAAGCTATTTTTTGAGGTTTAGTAGGTTTTTTTTTTTTTTTTTTTTTTTTTTTTTTTTTTAATGAATGAGGGTGTTTTTTTATTTGGAGCATATATGTTATGGATTGAGAGTTCCTCATGACAGATTTCCCCGGTAATGAGTAAAAAGGGTCCTTCCTTATCTTTTTTGATAACTTTTGGTTGGAAATTTACTTTAGTCGACATTAGAATAGCCACTCCAGCTTGTTTTTGGTGCTGTTTGTTTGGAAGTTTTTTTCCCACCCTTTTACTCTGAGATAGTGTCTGTCTTTTTCTCTGAGATGAGTTTCCTGTATGCAGCAAAAGGCTGGATTTTGTTTATGTATCCAGTCTGATAACCTATGTCTCTTTATTGGGGAGTTGAGTCCATTTATGTTAATAGATATCAAGGAATAGTTGTTTTTGTTTCCTGCCATTATTGCTTTTGTGGGTTGAGTTGTGTCTGTGTCTTTTTCTTCTTTTAGTTTTCTTGTTTAGGAGATTTCTTGTTTTTACTAGTATGTAGTTCCCCTCATTGTGTTGGGTTTTCCTTCTATAATTCATTGTAGTGCTGTGTTTGTGGTCAGATATTTTGTAAATTTAGATTTGTCTTGAAATATCTTCATCTCTCCATCTATGTTGATTGATAGTTTTGCTGGGTATAGCAGCTTGGGCTGGCAGTTGTGCTCTCTTGGGGTCTGCATGATGTCTGTCCAGGGTCTTCTAGCTTTCATAGTCTCTGTTGAGAAATCCGGTGTGATGTGATTGGTCTGCCTTTATATGTTACCTGACCTTTTCCCCTTACTGCTTTTAGTATTCCTTCTTTGCTTTGGGCACTTGGTGTTTTGACTATTATGTGTCAGGAGAAATTTCTTTTTTGGGCCAACCTATTTGGAGTTCTGAAGGCTTCTTTTATACTCGTGGTCATCTCATTCTTAAGGGTAGGGAAGTTTTCTTCTACAATTTTGTTGAAGATATTTACTGTGCCTCTTAATTGGTATTCTTGTCCCTCTTCTATTCCTATTATTCTTAGGTTCCTTCTTCTCATGTGCTGGATCTTCTGGACATTTTGGGTTAAAATCTTTTTGGTTTTTGCATCTTCTCTGACTGTTTTGTCTATGTTTTCAATGTTACCTTCTGCTCCCGAGATTCTCTCTTCCATCTCTTGTAGTCTGATGGAAATGCTTGCATCTGTGACTCCTGATTTCTTTTTTAGGATTTTTAATTCTTGGGTTGTCTTTTTTAGTGTTTTCTTTATTATGTCAATTTCCATTTTAAATTCTTTCTTCCATTCCTTCATCTCTTTGGTTCTGTTTTCTTCTAGTTCTTTGAGTTCTTTGTGTGTTTTTCTTGTTTCTTCTTTAAAAGCTTTTAATTTTTTTTTCCTCCTGTACTTTTTTAAGGATCTCTATCATCATCTTGAGGCAGGATTTCATGTCTGAGTCTTCTTTTTCTGGAATGTTTTGCATTCCGTTGTTTGCTGTGATGGGAGCGCTGGGTTCTAGTGTTGCCAGGTTGTCTTGGTTTTCCTGGGATATGCTCCTTTGCCTTCCTCTTGCCATCTTGTTGTCATTGATAGGTTCTTACCTTTCCTTGTACCTGGCCTGTATCTCTGGATCTCCGCTGATCCAGATGGCATGTGTCTGAGCCCTGGTCTGCACCTCAAAGCCACTGGGTGGGAACGGATGTCCCAATGCTGGGTTCCTTGTCCCTGGGTCAGACAGGGCAGGAGTTTGCTTTCTGTGCGTGATTGACAGAGATCTTTCTGCCCCCTGGCTATCAGATCACCTTCTCCCCAGGCCTTTATCTCTGGGGCTCTTCTGGTCCAGCTATATTCTCAAAATAGAAAAATAGCAATAACTCATATCTGCATCATTATCTTAACTTATTAAATGAAATTTTCATACACTCTTAAAGCAGTTATGGATATGTTTGCCATAGTACCATCAAAGTTCATACTGACATTGTATATTAAGGCCCAGAAGTAGTGCAGTCATGATAAATGTTGGAGTTTCTCACTCTATGATTGTCATTATTGATTCAAGAAGATTTTTATAAAGAAACTATGTGCTATAGTCGATTAAGAAACTTATCTCATGAAGGAAAAGTTCTTCTCCTGTAAGAAGAGAGAGGGAAATTAAGTTCTAATCATCATTTTCTCTGAATTAAGAATTATAAAGATTCAGAACTGGAGGTACCTAGATAACCAAGATATTGCATATTATTTTTCTTTAAACAAAACACAAATATATAGCAGCCAGTATTTCTCAAAGTTGTGGTGAGTCTTCTTAAGTAAATATGGTGTCAATGTACACAGTTTAGACCCCTGCTGATGAGTTTCAATGGAAGCATTTGCTGTATTGTCAACATATTAGTTGTAAAGTAATAGAACCCAAGTGAAGTCAGAACCCTAGCAAAGTATCCACAGACTGAGGAAGAATCAATTTAATACCTTCTCATCAAATAATTAAAATAGATACTTTCAAATTAGAATTATAAAAATGTGTTTATAAAATGAGTTGGAATATGCATAGTTAATATACAGCCAAACCCATATATTTCCAACTGAGTTTGTGGCTAGAAATGTAATACTTGTAAAGGCAAGTAGAGCATATTTATGTGTGTACAGATGTACATAAAGCCAAGGTATAAATCAATATGAAAACATTTATTTTCATTACCAAATTTTATGATTTTTTTCAAAATTGATCTAAAAGTATATTTCCCCATTTAATTTGTTATGATTTGTTTTGTTTGTTTTATTTAGTGTTGTTCACTATACATCCAGATAGATGTTCCCCATTCTGTTCTCCACTGCTCAAGTCCTTCTGCCCATAACTTTTTGCTGATTTTCCAAGTGAGTTGAGGTTGCTCCTGTGTTTCTCCATACCTTTGCATAACAAACCAGTCTATGCAAATCAAAGCAAAACTTAGACCCCCACTGTTTGGAGAACAGATTACATAGACAAGTAGCAGCAGTAGGAAAAGAGCCTGCTGTAGTTATTAGACTCCTCATGAAGACCAAGCTGTACATATGATATATGTAGGGGGAGGGAACCTAGGTCCAGCCTATGTTCAGTCTTTGAGAGGCCCTAAGTGTCAGGTGTAGTTGATTTTGTTGGTTTCCCAGTTATGCTTTTGTCCCATTCAGGACCTTCAATCTTTCCCCAATTCTTCCATAAGTGCCCCAAAGACGTTTGGCAGTGGGTCCTTTCATGTGTCTGCATTAGCCTCTAGGTGGACACTCTTGGATGATAGCCATGCTATGTTATATGCAGGATAAAGTTAAAAGTTTTGTGGATGGTTTGGTGTGTCTATACTCCATTGCAGTTCCTAGATGTCTGTAAGAGGTAATATCTTTAGGTTACATATCCCCACTCCTATGAATCTCAGCTAAGTTCACTCCTATTGATTCCTAGTAGCCTCTCCATTATACTATTTAGTCATGTTCTTGAGATGCCCACAAATCCCCTTCTCAACATATGCAGATTGTCATTGATTCTCATGACTCTCTGGCTATCTCCACTCTCACTCCACCTGATCCTGAATTCATTCCTATAACATTCCATATCACTTCTCCGACACAGTTACCTCCATCCTCTGACACCTACCACTATTTTATCTTTCATTTTGTGAGTCTCTTGTAATGAAATTCATACAATCTCACTTGGCATTTCTTCAATTTAGGTTTTGGGGTGTGTGGAAAAGAGTATAAGTATCCTGTATTTTAAGGCATATCTTAACTTGTGAGTACATACATACCATGCAAGTATTTTTAGGTCTGGATTCCCTAATTCAGGATGATATTCTCAAGTTCAATCCATTTGCCTGCCAGTTTAATGATGCCTTTGTTTTTAATAGCTTAATAGTATTTCATTGTATAGACTTATCACATTTTCTTTGTCCACGTTTTTTCATTTGAGAGACAATGTAGTTTGTTTTCAGTTTCTGACCATTTAAAATAAAGATGCTAAGAACATCATTGTGTAAGTGTCACAGTGATATAGTGAGGTTTCTTCTGGTTATGGACCAGAAGTGGTAGAATTTGGTCTTGAAGTAGAACTACTTCTAGTTTTCTGAGAAACTACCAAATTGAATTTCAAAGAAGTTGTACAAATTTGCCCTCCATTTAACAATGGAGGAGTATTTTTCTTTTCCACATCTTAGGCAGCATGTGCTATCACTTGTGGTTTGTTTGTTTGTTTGTTTGTTTGTTTTACCCATTCTGATGGACGTAGGATGAGATCTCATAGTTGTTTTGATTTGTATATCTTTAATATCTCAGGAAATTAACCATTTCTTTAAGTGCTCCTCAGCCATTTTAGATTCTTCTGTTGAGAATTATGTGATTTGCTCTATATCCAATTTTTAAATTTATATTATTTGTGGGTTTTTTTTTTTTTTTTTGGCATCTAACTTCCTGAGGTCTTTAAAAAGTTTTACTGTACAGAAACTTTTCAGATTCTTGAGGTCCCATTTATCAAATGTTGATCTCAGAGCCTCAGCCATTGGAGTCTGTTCAGAAGTTTATATCCTGTACCAGTGAGTTAAAGGATATGCTTCAATTTATGTTCTACTAGATTTAGTGTATTCAGTTTTACCTTGAGGACTTTGATCCACTTGAACTTGGGCTTTGTGCAGGGTGAAAGGTATGAATCTATTTGAATTCTTCTACATGGAGACACACAGTCGATCCAGCACAACTTTTAGGAGATGTTTTTCTTTTTTTCCATTGTGTGGTTTTGCTTATTTGTCAAAAGCAATTGTCTATAGGTGTGTGGGTCCATTTCAGGGCCTGCTTTAGTCCTTTCAGTTTGTTTATATGGTGAATTATATGGATGGATTTTTAAATATTGTTCCATCTCTACATCCCTGAAATCTAAGTGGTCATGGTATATGATGTTTTTGATGTGTTTGTATTGGTTTCTGAAAATTTTTATCATTTTTTTTGCATCAATGTTCCTAACAGAAATTGTTGTGATATTCTTTTTCTTTGTTGGGCCTTTATGTGTTTTGGGTTCTACAGTGAATGGGGCTTCATAGTATGATCTTGACAGTGTCCTTTCAGTTTCTATTTTGTGGAATTATATGTGGAGTATTGGTATTAGCTCCTATTTGAACATCTGGTATAAATCTGAATTTAAAACATTTGACCCTTGTCTCTTCTTCGGTTTGAAGATTTTTTTAATGATCTCTTATATTTCCTTAGAAAAAACAGAGATGTTCAGTTTTCCTAATCTTGATTACACTCTGCTAAGTTGTATCTGTCTTGAAAATCATCAATTTGTGAAAATTTTCCAATTTTGTGGAGTAAAGTCTTTGAAATAAGCTCTAATACTTCTCTAAATTTTGTGTTGTCAGTTTTTATTCCTCCCTATTTGTTTCTGATTTTGTTTATGTGGATAATGTTTTGTGCTCTTTTGGTTAGTTTGACTATGAATTTGCCTATTTTGTTGATTTCCTCAAAGAGACATCTCTTGGTTTCACTAAATGTTTGTATTTTTTTTCTAACTGTTTTATTTCATCTCTGGTTTTATTTGCTGCCTTCTACTAGTTTTTACCAAATGTGTAGATGAGATGGCAGCAAAAGTACACAGTCTAAAACAGTCAGGATGACACCAATCGACAGTAAGAACCAATAGAATATAACACAACTGTTTTTTTTTTAATCAAATTAATATCCTAAGCACGTTCTGCACATAGATTGGTCCCTTGTCCAGTAATCATCAAAAAAACTTCCCCTGGCAACAAATGACAGCATATGAGAATACCCTCTGCCAGATAATATATGGGGAAAATGTCCAAATTTAAGGTTTCCATTATGCCCCTTCCCCTGAGCTCAGGTATCCTGCAGAAAAGGAGGACAAAACATTCACTGTAAGAGTCAGAGGGTATGTGGGACACTAGGTGAACATGGCCCATCAAATTATCTTGGTGGAGTCCATATTATATACTTAGAGACTGAATCAGCAGGCAAGCACAGTACCCACAAGGATATGCACCAGATCCTCTGTATAAATATTATATCTGTTATAGAGGTGTCTCTTTGGAACCCCTAACTGTAGGAGTAGGACACTGACTCTATTGTCTGCTTGTGTGACCCATCTACTCCCATTGGCTTGTATTGTGTAGCGTTGGTATGAGAACTTTTGCCTTCTCTTGTTCTATTCAGTTTTGTTGTTTGGTTGTTGTTTCTTGGAGGCCTGTTCTTTGTTAAATGAAGAAAGAGGGAGAGCTTTTTGCTCTCAGACTGCTAGCAAGTGTATTCCTTCTCCGGCATTAGAGCCCACTTCTCTGGGATTCCAGCTTCTACTGAAGACCAACTGAGATATTAAACCTCATAGACCGAGCAACTTTGGATTCTTGGACTTTCTATTCATAGCCAGATATCACTGGATTACCTGGAACACATCCTGGTCTTTGGAGACCAGAGTTACTTCTGAACCAGACGATTGGGCACAACTCTTAAGAGCTTCTGGTCCATTCTCATTAGCAACGTCGGAGGAGCTAAAGGAATCCTTTGCCACAATGTCCTGTGTGCAATATAAATTTTCCTCTAAACTCAACTACAACACTATCACCTTTGATGGGCTCCATATCTCCCTCTGCGACTTAAAGAAGCAGATTATGGGGAGAAAAAAGCTGAAAGCTGCCGATAGCGATCTACAGATCACAAACGCACAGACGAAAGAAGAATATACTGATGATAATGCACTCATTCCTAAAAATTCATCTGTAATTGTTAGAAGAATTCATATTGGAGGTGTTAAGTCTACAAGCAAGACATATGTTATAAGTCGAAATGAACCAGTGATGGGAACTACAAAAGCAATTGATGACTCTTCCGCATCTACTTCTCTGGCCCAGCTTACAAAGACTGCCAATCTGGCTGAATCCAATGCTTCTGAGGAAGACAAAATTAAAGCAATGATGTTGCAATCTGGCCATGAATACGACCCAATCAATTACATGAAGAAAACTCTTGTAGGCCCTCCACCTCTGTCTTAGACCTGTTTTCGTTGTGGAAAACCGGGTCATTATATTAAGAATTGCCCAACAAATGGGGATAAGAACTTTGAGTCTGGTCCTAGGATCAAAAAGAGCACTGGAATTTCTAGAAGTTTTATGATGGAAGTGAAAGATCCTAACATGAAAGCTGCAATGCTTACAAACACTAGAAAATATGTAATACCAACTATAGATACAGAGGCCTATGCAATTGGGAAGAAAGAGAAACCACCCTTCTTACCAGAAGAACCATCACCATGCTCGGAAGAAGATGATCCTATCCCAGACGAGCTCTTGTGCCTCATCTGCAAAGACATTATGACTGATGCCATTGTCATCCCCTGCTGTGGAAACAGTTACTGTGATGAATGTATAAGAACAGCACTCCTGGAGTCAGATGAACATACATGTCCAACATATCATCAAAATAATGTTTCTCCTGATGCTTTAATTGCCAACAAGTTTTTACGACAGGCTGTTAATAACTTTAAAAATGAAATTGGCTATACAAAAAGACTACGAAAACAGATACCTCCACCCCCACCTCCAATAGCACCACCAAGACCACTCATTCAGCGGAACCCTCAGCCTCTGATGAGATCTCCCATATCAAGACAGCAGGATCCTCTGATGATTCCAGTGACATCTTCCTCAGCTCACTCAACTCCTTCTATATCTTCATTAACTTCAAATCCATCTTCCTTGGCTTCTTCTGTACCTGAAAATCCATCTGCTCCAGCTCCAGTGCCTGATATAACTGCAACATCATCTATATCAGTCCATTCTGAAAAGTCAGATGGACCCTTTAGGGATTCTGATAATAAATTATTACCAGCTGCCGGCATTACATCAGAACATTCAAAGGGAGCCTCTTAAATTGCTATTACTGCTCTTATGGAAGAAAAGGGTTACCAGGTGCCAGTCCTTGGAGCTTCATCTTTGTTGGGACAATCATTATTGCATGATCAATTGATCCCTACAACTGGTCCAGTAAGAATAAATGCTGCTCGTCCAGGTGGTGGCTTACCAGGTTGGGAACATTCCAACAAGCTTGGGTACCTAGTTTCCCCACCACAGCAAATTAGAAGAGGAGAAAGAAGGTGTTATAGAAGTATAAACCGCGGGCGACACCACAGCGAACGATCACAGAGGACTCAAGGACCATCACTACCAGCAACTCCAGTCTTTGTGCCTGTTCCACCACCTCCTTTGTATCCACCTCCTCCCCATACGCTTCCTCTTCCTCCAGGTGTACCTCCCCCACAGTTTTATCCTCAGTTTCCTCCTGGCCAACCTCCACCAGCAGGTTATAGTGTCCCTCCTCCAGGGTTCCCACAAGCTCCTGCCAATATATCAACACCATGGGTATCGTCAGGAGTGCAAATTGCCCACTCAAATACCATCCCTACAACACAAGCACCTACTTTGTCCAGAGAAGAATTCTATAGAGAGCAACGACGACGAAAGGAAGAGGAAAAGAAAAAGTCCAAGCTAGATGAGTTTGCAAATGATTTTGCTAAGGAATTGATGGAATACAAAAAGATTCAAAAGGAGCGTAGGCGCTCATTTTCCAGGTCTAAATCTCCCTATAGTGGGTCATCGTATTCAAGAAGTTCATACACTTACTCAAAGTCAAGGTCTGGCTCAACACGCTCACGCTCTTACTCTCGGTCCTTCAGCCGCTCACACTCTCGCTCCTATTCACGGTCACCCCCATACACCAGGAGAGGCAGAGGCAAGAGCCGCACTTACCTTTCATGGTCTAGATCTCATGGATACCACCGATCTAGGTCAAGGTCACCTCCCTATAGAGGATACCACTCACGGTCGAGATCTCCTCAAGCATTTAGGGGACAGTCTCCCACTAAGCGCAATGTTCCTCAAGGAGAAACAGAGCGTGAGTATTTTAATAGATACAGAGAAGTTCCACCCCCTTATGACATCAAAGCCTATTATGGGCGGAGTGTCGACTTTAGAGACCCATTTGAAAAAGAATGCTACCGAGAATGGGAGAGGAAATACCGAGAGTGGTATGAGAAGTACTACAAAGGGAACGCAGTGGGAGCACAGGCCAGACCCTCGGCCAACAGAGAGGACTTTTCTCCAGAGAGACTCTTAACCTCTTAATATCAGAAATTCACCCTTCACAAGACGACGCAGAGAAGACTATGCTGCTGGACAAAGTCATAGAAATAGAAATCTAGGTGGCAACTATCCAGAAAAGCTTTCAACAAGAGACAGTCACAATCCAAAAGATAGTCCAAAGTCGAAAGAGAAAGAGAGTGAGAATGTTCCAGGAGACGGCAAAGGTAACAAACATAAGAAACACAGGAAACAAAGAAAGGGGGAGGAGGGTGAGAGCTTCCTGAACCCAGAGCTTCTGGAGACTTCTAGGAAGTCCAGGGAATCATCAGGAATTGATGAGGCTAAGACAGATTCACTATTTGTTCTCCCAAGCAGAGATGATGCTACACCCGTTAGGGATGAACCAATGGACGAAGAATCTATCAAGTTCAAATCAGCATCTGAAAAAGAAAAGAGAGAAAAGGATAAACCAAAAATAAAAAGTGACAAGACCAAACGGAAAAGTGACAGGTCTGCTACAACCAAGAAAGAAAATGTTTTAAAACCTTCTAAAGGACCCCAAGACAAGGTAGATGGAGACCGTGAAAAATCTCCTCGGTCTGAACCTCCACTCAAAAAAGCTGAAGAGGAGGTTACAAAGGTCGACTCTGTAAAACCTTCCTCATCTTCTCATAAGGATGAGAAGGTCACTGGAACCCCTAGAAAAGCCCACTCTAAATCTGCAAAAGAACACCAGGAGACAAAGCCAGTCAAGGAGGAAAAGGTAAAAAAGGACTGTTCCAAAGACATCAAGTCAGAAAAGCCAGCCAGTAAGGACGAGAAGGCCAAGAAGCCTGAGAAAAATAATCTACTTGATAGCAAGGGTGAGAAACGAAAACGAAAAACTGAAGAAAAGAATGTAGATAAAGATTTTGAGTCATCTTCAGTGAAAATCTCTGAAGTGAAAGGAACAGAAATAGTGAAACCATCACCAAAGCAGAAAATGGAAAGTGATGTTGAAAAGCTGGATAGGACTCCAGAAAAGGACAAGACTGCATCATCAACCACCCCAGCCAAAAAAATCAAACTTAATAGAGAAACTGGAAAAAAAATTGGAAATGCAGAAAATACATCTACAAAAGAACCTTCTGAAAAATTGGAGTCAACATCTAGCAAAATCAAACAGGAAAAAGTCAAGGGAAAAGCCAAGCGGAAAGTAGCTGGGGCTGAAGGCTCCAGCTCCACACTTGTGGATTAAACCAGTACAAGCTCAACTGGAGGCAGTCCTGTGAGGAAATCTGAAGAAAAGATAGATACAAAGCAAACAGTCATTAAAACTATGGAGGAATATAATAATGATAATACAGCTCCTGCTGAAGATGTTATAATTATGATTCAGGTTCCTCAGTCCAAATGGGATAAAGATGACTTCGAATCTGAAAAAGAGGATGTCAAAACCACACAACCTATACAGAGTGTAGGGAAACCATCTAGTATTATAAAAATGTTACTACTAAGCCATCAGCTACAGCTAAGTACACTGAGAAAGAAAGTGAGCAGTCCGAGAAAATTCAGAAGCTTACCAAGGAGGTGAGCCATGAGGTGGTGCCGCAGGAGCTCAGGAGCTCAAAGGGCTCTGTGTCTAGTGAGAAGGGGAGAGCCAAGGACCGAGATCACTCTGGGTCAGAGAAGGACAACCCTGACAAGAGGAAGAACAGTGCCCAGCCAGACGAGGAAAGCACTGTGGACCGTCTGAGTGAACAAGGACATTTTACGAATCTATCTCAGTCTTCCAAAGAGACCAGGACTTCAGAGAAGCATGATTCTGTTCGTGGTTCCTCAGGTAAAGACTTCACCCCTGGTAGAGACAAGAAAATAGACTACGACAGTAGAGATTATTCCAGTTCTAAACGAAGAGATGAAAGAATTGAATTAGCAAGAAGAAAAGACTCTCCTCCTCGGAGTAAAGATTCTTTATCTGGACAGAAAAGTAAGCTGAGGGAGGAGAGAGATTTACCTAAAAAGGGAACAGAATTTAAAAAAAAAGTGATTCTAGTCCTCCAAGAGACAAAAAGCCTCATGATCATATAGCCCCCTATGAAACCAAACGTGCATGTGAAGAGACAAAGTCTGTAGATAAAAACTCTGGGAAGGAACGGGAGAAGCATGCTGCTGAAGCTCGAAATGGGAAAGAGTCTAGCGGCAGAAAATTGCCATGTGTGCCTAACCCACCGGACCCTCCAGTTGAAAAAGAACCGGTTGCTGGGCAGATTGAGAAGAGCACCATCAAGCCAAAACCCCAGTTGAGTCATTCCTCAAGGCTTTCCTCTGATCTAACTAGAGAGGCTGATGAGGCTGCTTTTGAACCAGACTATAATGAGAGCGACAGTGAGAGTAATGTGTCTGTGAAGGAAGAAGAGGCTGTTGCCACTATCTCCAAGGACTTGAAAGATAAAACAGCTGAGAACGCAAAAGAGAACTTGAATGTAAAAACAGCCAGCCAGCCAGGTGAAGACATGAGCCAGAGCCAAAGTAGCCCCAGTGTTAGTCCAAGTAGAAGCCCTTCCAGTAGCCAGACCCGAAGCCACAGCAGCAGTGCCAGCTCAGCAGGAAGCCAAGACAGCAAGAAGAAGAAGAAGAAGAAGAAAGACAAGAAGAAGCACAAGAAGCATGAGAAGCATGCGTGCATAGATGGCGATGTGGAGAAGAGCCAGAAGCATAAACACAAGAAGAAGAAGGCGAAGAAGAGCAAAGACAAGGAGAAGGAGAAAGATGACCAAAAAGTGAAATCTGTCACTGTGTGAAGGACGGATGTTTTAATTGACTTAATTACTAAGTCATCTGTATTAAATTCTGTTATAATGTAAAGAGATTCCAGCCTTGTAAATAATGAATGGAAGATCCTGTGCTGCACTTAAAGTATTTGCTGCTTGATTATTTCATTTTTACATCAGAGCTTTATAACGAACTTTTGTACAGAATTGTGAGTTGTGACCATGAAACATGAGAGGTTTTGCTAGGGCCTATTATTTTTAACCACCATTAATTAGTTGGGGTGGAGTTTACTGTACTGTGAAAATTTTTCACATTTGAATTTTTTTATTGCCTGGCAAATGCTGGTATCAGTTCAAAAATATCAGCAGAATGATTTGCTAAACTCATTACAGCCCCGTTATGTTACTTTTTGATTACAATAAAAGTTTTCAGTAAACTTTAAAAAAAAAAAAGAGGGAGAATGGATCTATAAAAGACAGGAAGTGAGTGAAATTGTGGTAAGAGAAAATGTATTGAATAAAAAATGAATATATTTTTAAACAAAAATAAAACAAACTTTTCCTCAAAACATGTCTTGAGAATAACTGTTATACAGTTCAATATGTATATGTAAAGTTATCAAAAATATAATATTTTCATGTTCTTTATTGATTACTTTTGTTGAAGCATAACTGAAATACAATAAAGTGATGCATTGCATTTGACTCATGTATTATAATGAACAAAGTTGCATACCTATCAAGTGAAAAAAGTATCATTACAGAAATACTACCAAGAATCAAAAAATATGACTCTATCCAGTCACTAAATGTTAAGCACATCAAATCTGAAATATGATAATAAAACATATTTTCAAGATTTATTCTGTTTTTAATAATGTGAACATTTTCCTTGTGCACATGGACTATACATATATGAGTACAGCTTCCCATTTACCAACTAATATAACTGTCAATGGCCTTTGGTAGTAATACCAAGACAAAGACTTTGATGTAAGCAGGTTGTTTGAGAAAATTATTCTGAACAGGTTTGAACAACTAAGTTGAAAGCACAAGGCCTTGTGGGTAACTGATCATGGTGGAACATTTAATAAAAGATACTGGAAACAAGTAGAGAAATCTCCCAAATTCAAAGACTTTTGGTACTTGTACACCCACTACAAATGATTTCGTCCTGACAGATAATCTCCTTTGTTCACAGTAAAGATATAAAATGCCCAAGGTTGTATATAAAATATGAAAAATGTTCCAAAAATATGGTACCATATTTGAAGAAAATGTAATAACTTTCAAAGAAATATATAACTCCCCCTTAAAATAATGAGAAAAATCCATATGTGTGTGTGTGTGTGTGTGTGTGTGTATGTACAGAGTGTAAGTTTTGTGAAAGTATTCATGTATGTATGTGACTATATTCAGTGAGAAGATATTTTATGGTGATCTTTTTGGTATTTAGCAGTGTTCATTTTTTGTTTTAAAGTTTGTTGGTAAAATATCCACCACACAGTGGGGAGAAATGCAATACTTACCATGAATTCTAGCATCATGAGTTCAAAATATGAGTACCACATACAAATGAGGAAAGATTTCATTAAAGTTGCTGGTATCATTTTACAGGATTCACAAATAAACATCTTGCAGTCCAAATCTCATAATGCATGTAATATACTTTGATCAAAGCTACCACTATTTGTTCTACTCCTATTTCTCCCTAACACTCCCTGTCCTTTTCCCCTCACAACTTTATGTATGTTTTTCATTCAGTTTAGTGAAATTATCTATATTGGATTTAACAGAAAAAAATTCATACATTTCCCACTCCTTCTAAGTTGATATCCGTAGTTCTTGGGTCCACTTTTAGGCATGTATGCTAATTGGTAAAGGGTCATCTACTAGAACATGAATAACCTCTCAGGGGTTGCATCACCAGAGAAAACTGACTTCTTTTCATCCACCAGCCATCAATCACTTAATGATGTAAAAACTGAAGAACTGGGTAGAATGATAATCTGGGGAACTCCAAGTCCATTGCATATACAAATAGCAACGCGTGCCCTATTCAGATACGTAGAAGAGCAGATTATAGAGCAGAGGATGGCAGCCTGCTACTTATCAATTGATTTCTGATTACAGGAACCAGAGTATGATTCCAAGACGTAGTCCCATTCCCTGTTCAGCATTTAGCTTTCCTAGAGTACATGCCTTGAGAGACACAGCAATCATGTGGCTCAAGGAATAACACTCACAAACATGAAATATGTCCTACATCTTGAGTTATTGTTAAATATTCTTACATTTTTTTCATGTAATATATATGTAATGTTGTAAAAGGGTGAGGATGAAGTATAACTGAAAATATCTACATAATCTCTTTTAGAGTCTCAATGCTAATATCAATAAAATTTATGTTTTAAAATCATATAATTATTGCTTGTTTCTGATTTTCTGTTGCCTTCATTAGCAATGGTGTTTCTGTATATTCTAAAATTCATACTCTTGTATTGGACATCTTAAAAAATTCTGTGAAAGGGAAATACAATATTAAAATCACATGAGATTCCATACTTAAAAATATCTATGCTCATAGTATTTGTTTTCAATTTTATGTTTTAATGCATTTATTTATTTAACTTCTGGAGTTTCATAATTTTAAAAGAAACTAATTAGTCTTTTTATATTATGCTATTAAATGTTTTAAAACATATAAGATATTTTGTTTTCTCTATATATGTTTTATTCTATGAGTCAGAATAAAAAATGTCTCAGAGATTCAATTTAAAATACTCATTATAACTTTAAACTTCTTAAACAAGAGTAGTCACTAAAAACTACATTCTCTATTCTCAGTAACTTCATTTAAACCAAATTTAATTAATTCAGAAAACAAAGGCTACTTCCTATGTTACTGAAAACATTCAGCCATGATAATTTCAAATCATTACCACTCTATAATATGTGTAGAGATTACTAGAGAATTATAAACTTAATGTTTATCTGCTAAGAGTTTTGTTTGTTTGAACAAAGGACTACATATCTATGGACCATTTCTTACAGAATATAAACATGTTATTAAACATGTCACAATTTTTTGAGTTAACATTGTTTTATACATTATATTTGCACCAATCGTATACCGATAAATATACTAAGAAAACAAGTGACCTGTAAGCAATATCACAATTATAATTTTGAAGAAATGGTCAGAGTGTTTTTTATAACTAATGAAATGAAGAACTTAGGGGCATTACTGATTAGGAATTTGTGAAAAAGAAAACCCTAAGAGTTTATATTCTATAGTGTTTTAAGAGTCATGGTTATATTTGTTTTTGTTTTGTTTTGTTTTGTTTTATTACAATGTAGTACCTATATCTAACCTTAATAGTTATTTGTAGCTCAGATTTCATTGTTTCCTTTCATTGCCGCTGTTAGTTTTTAATTTTCAATTTCTTTTCACTGCCTGGCACTTACTGCCTATTATTTCATAATTTCATATTTAAAATGCTCATTTTAAAATCAGTAAACAATGGTGAAAAGAATATTTCAACATTTCACTCCTTATTCACTATCTTTAGAAACTCTTTTGCTAGGTTATGAGATTATAGTACAATTACACTTCATAAGTATTTTTAATTGTATTTATTACTAAATTATTAAATGTCAGGAGTTAAATTACATTTAACATTTCACTCAAACCTCAGGATTATGCAATATCCTAAGAACACCACTTCAAACTTTCAAATAATCATAGGAACAATGGTAATGAAGTTTAGCCCATGAAATACATCATCAAGAACTTGACTAATTGTGAAACCTTATAAGTTCATTACTTCCTGTCCACAAAACATTACTAGATTTACCTATAGATTTGAAGCTTTGGCTTTGAATTTCTCCAGAGTTAGGTTAACAGATGAAGCATAACATGAATTATGTTAAAGTTATGAGTTGAACTTAGTTAGATTGCTCTATTATGACTCTGCTTTAATCAGATGAATAGTTCAATGTCTTCATGTTCATAGGTTTTCAGACTGAAATTTAATAGTTTAGGAGCCAGATAACTACCCTTTAGTATATCACAAGTTATATATATATATATATATATATATGTGTGTGTGTGTGTGTGTGTGTGTGTGTGTGTGTGTGTGTGTGTGCGTGTGTGTGTATACAACACCTGCATCAAATTTATTTTTTACATTAATAACAATATGCTTATTTTTATTGATAAGTTATAGGAGAACCTGGATAAAATAATTACATCAACATGATTTCCACAAAAGAAATGAAACTAATCTCAGCCAGGTTTTGTATAAATAACAATAAATAATAACCACTGAATGACTACACTATCACAAAAGGCAAACTGCAATTTAGAATATACTTCAAATCCTGTGCTCATTTTGTAAAAGGAAAGAAAATGTTTTATTTATAATGCTACAATAAATTCAACTAAATTTAATATACATAATGAAAATAATGTATAAATTTCTTATATTTTACTTGGTTATTTTTTATATCACTGTAGTTTATTTGGAATTGAATGTAATGTTTTTTTTTTTTTTAGATATTTTGTTTCTTCCTGAACATCTAAGTACTGCTATATATTTGGAAAGCAAATTAATAATTATAAACCATATTGTTTTGGAAAAAATTAAAATTCTACAGTAGTACACTGGATTCTGAAGATATAATAATTTTTCTGTACTTCTTGATTAGATTTAATTTTTGTAGGTACACATACATTGTATAATTCTCACATGTATACCATTCCATTATTGATAGAAATAGCTGCAAATTTTTGGTAAAATATATGAAATATATTTATGCAAGTAATTAGAAACAGGTTAGTCATATTGAATGAAAAATACATTTCAGGTAGATTAACTTTCTGACAGTCTTTTTAACATCTTTATTTCTCAGGCTGTAGATGAGGGGATTCAGCATAGGGATGACCATGCTGTGGAACACAGTAGCTATTTTTACAAGAAACAGTGAGCTTTTGGATTTGAGCACACAGTATAGTAGAAGAACAATCCCATGGCAAACACCAATAGCTGTTAGGTGGGAGGCACAGGTGGAGAATGCTTTTCGGAAAGCCCCTTTAGTGGGAATTTTGATGATGGTGACAACTATGAAAACATAGGAGGTAATGATGATCAAGAGGCAACAAGCCTCATTAAACATAGAAATGACTAGGCATGCCATTTGGCTGAAGGAGGTGTCTGAGCAGGACACAGAAAGGAGGGCAGAGTACTCACAGCAAAAGTGATTGATGACATTAGGTCCACAATAAGAGAGCTGCAAAAGTATATATGTGAGAGTCGAGGAAAATATTCCAGCCCATATGTAAGTAACTACTACCAGGAATGAGCAGAGCTTGTGAGACATAGCAACAGTGTAAAGTAGAGGATTACAAACAGCCACAAACCTGTCATAGGCCATCACTGCTAACATGAACATCTCTGTAATCACAAATGTGCACCCAAGAAAGTATTGAATCATGCACCCTTCAAAGGAAATTGATTTGTCTTCCACAAGCAAAAGGTCTAAAAGTTTTGGGGCAATTACAGACGTGTAACAAAAATCAACAAATGATAAGTGGCTGAGAAAAAAGTACATTGGAGTATGGAGTTTTGAATTCATTCTGATGACAAAAATCATACCAAGATTTTCCAACACAGTAACTGTATACATGGTCAAGAATACAATGAACAGGGGTAATTGGAGGTCTGGAAATTCTGAAAATGCCAACAAAATAAAAGAAGACACCATGCTTCGATTTCCCTCATTCCACCTTTGGCTTCTATTAGAAAGTCCCACAGAATTCATCTTGAGCTGCAGTTTGCAGTACAGAAATAGGTATGACAGAATGCAGGCATACCTCCAAGAAGAGCCACTGCAATGCCATGCATCAAGTGTGTATTGATTTCTCTTTGATATACTTATGCTTTACCTCAATCAAGTTCCATTTTCTATTTGAACAAGTCTTTTCTTTTTTCACTGAGTCACTCATGCTCACATCTGTAAATAAGAATATACAATCATTATTAAAAAAGTTATTTACCTATAAATAGCAAGATTTCCTGAAAAGGGAAATAATGGCACATACATTGTAGAGGTAAAAAAATGGCTATGAAAATGAATTCAATAATAGTGAATTGATGTCTAGTATTATAAATTTATCTTCCCATCTATGGCTGGTGGGGCCTTGGATCCTAGAAGAGAATCTGATAATACCAATTTATTGAGCCAGTGAAATTTTTAATTGCATTGTATATATTTCCTATTCCCACTGAAAGGAAAATTTTCACACTCAGTAAAGACACTTCTTTTTGCAGCAGATGAAGATCACTGCAGAAAAAAAATGCAAAAGAAACAGATGTATAATCTTTAATATTTATTCTCAGTGGAGCACCTATATCTAAGTTTAAGACAGTGGTTCTCAACCTCTATCATGTTAATATTTTTAATATAATCCCTCATACTATAAAATTATAACCCTAAGCATAAAATTATTTTATTGCTACTTTATAATTGTAATTTTACTACAGTTATAAATCATAACATAAATATCTAATGTGCATAACATCTGATATATGACCCCCGAAGGCATTAAAATCCACAGGTTGAGAACTGCTGGTAAAGAAACAAGACAGAATGAAAAGGGTGGAGAAATATAAGAGCCAGAGGAGCCAGACTATACACCTGCTCTTAGAAAGAGCATTTTGTATGTGAAGAAGGAGCTGCAACCAATAAATCTCAACAAGATCTCAACTACGACAACCTTAGTTGACACGACAACTTGGATGGGATAATTCTCAAAAGGCTTTACTCCTAGAAGAAGAGTCACTGACAATTAATTGTTGCTGATAGAGATAGTATCCATCTTCTCCAGGGACTTACCCCCTGATAAGTTAGCCAATCCCAAGAGGTCAGTCCTAATAAGTTTTAGTATCTCAGCAGGCTCAATTTAAAAACTTGTGTACATTTATATCTAATAATTTTAATTAATGAATAAGCGACAACAGATTTGCAGGAGTGGGAGGTACACAGGAGGAACTGAAGCAATGGAAGGTACAGGGGAAATGATACAACTACAGAAATTATATATGAAGTTTTCACAAAATAATACAATTAAAAGCATTGCTTATATACATATTACATCTTAGTGATTATTCCAAAACATACATTTTATAATTATGAATACAGCTTCATCTTAAATCGAATAGGAAAGAAATAAATAAAATGGAATTCAGGATATCTTTCTTATAAAATTGTAAAACATTAATTGTGGAAAATGTGATTCAGCAGAGTCTGCCTATAGGGGTCTTAACAGTATTTCTATAATAATATTTTTGCTTGTTCATAATTTTGAAGATGATAAGTATGTGTCACTGGGAAGAAATTCACAATACTCTGTATGGTTGTGTTCCTGTTAAAATTAGGAACACATTATATTCTACATACAACTTTTCTTCTATTTTTTGATTTTCAACAAAAAGTTATCAAAAAAGATGAGAAAGGACATTTTAAACTCATTATAGAGAAAATTTGTCAAGAAGAACTCTCAATCCTTAACATATATGCTCCAAATACAAGAGCGACCATATTCATAAAACACACCCTACTAAAGCTCAAAAAATGCTTTGCACCCCACACAATAATAGAAGAAGCCCTCAACACCCCACTCTCATCAATGGACAGATCATGGAAACATTAACTGAAAAAGGACACAGTAAAACTAGCAGAGGTTATGCACCAATTGAAATTAATAGACATCTACAGAATATATCATCCTAAAACAAAAGAATACACCTTCTTCTCAGCACCTCACAGCACTTTCTCCAAATTGGACTATATAATTGGTAACAAAACAAGCCTCAATAGATATAAGAAGATTGAAATATTCCCATGCATCCTATCAGATCACCATGGTCTAAGGCTGGTCTTTAATAACAATGACAACATAAAGCACATATACACATAAAAACTAAATAATGGTCTATTAAACAATAGTATAATCAAAGAAGAAATAAAGAAAGAAATTAAATATTTTCTAGAATTGAATGAAAATGAAAACACAACATACACAAACCTATGAGATTCAAATTCAAAAAATCATCAGATTCTACTACAACAGCCTATATTCAATGAAGCACCAAAATCTGGAGGAAGTGGATAAATTCCTACACAGATATCAGATAATAAAGTTAAACAAGAATGAGGTAAACCATCTAAATTATCCCTTAACATCTAAAGTAATAGAAGTTGTCATCAAAGCCTTCCAATCAAAAAAAAAAAAAAAAAAAAAAGTACAGGTTCAGATAGAATCAGTGCAGAATTCTATCAGATATTTATTGATGACCTAATACCAATACTGTCCAAACTATTCCACAAATTAGAGTCAGATGGAATACAACCTAACTCATTTTTCCAGGCCACAATAACCCTCATTCCTAAACCACACAAAGACCCTAAGAGGAAAGAGAATTTCAGACCAATCTCACTTATGAACATTGATGGACAATACTTAACAAAATCCTTACAATCCGAATCTAAGAAAAAATCTAAACGATCATACACCATGATCAAGCAGGCTTCATCCTAGGGATTCAGGGATGTTTTAATATGCAGAAAACCAACAACTTAATCTTCCATCAACACAAACTCAAAGGAAAAAAAAAAAAAAAAAAAAAAACATGGTCATCTCTCTAGATGCTGACAAAGCATTTGACGAAATTCAGCACCCCTTCATATTAAAAGTCTTGGAAAGAACAGAAATCCAAAGCCCATACCTAAACATAATAAAAGCAATATACAGCAAACCAATAGACAACATCAAACATAATGGTGGGAAACTTGAAGCAATCCCACTAAAATCAGGTGTTCAACAAGGTTGCCCACTCCCCCTACATATTCAACATAATACTGTATGTCCTGGCCAGAGCAATTTTACAGCAAAAGGAGATCAAAGAGATACAAATTGGAAAGAAGAAATAAAAACATCACTATTTACAGATGGTGAGATAGTGTATATTGGTGATCCCAAAAGTTCCACCAGAAAACTTCTACAGCTGATAAAGAAGTTCCGCAAAGTTGCTGGATATAAAATTAACTCAAACAAATCAGTAGTCTTCCTCTACTCAAAGGAAAAACATGTGGAGAAAGAAATTATGGAAAATATACCCTTCACAATAGTAACAAAAACTGTGAAAAAACTTGGTGTGACTCTAACTAAGCAAGTGAAGGACCTGTATGACAAGAATTTCAAATTTCTAAAGAAGGAAATCATGAAAGACCTCTGAAATTGGAAAGATCTCCCATGCTCATGGATAGGAAGGATCAACACTGTAAAAATGGCCATCTTACCAAAAGCAATATACAGATTCAATGCAATCCCCATCAATATTCCAACCCAATTCTTCATAGAATTGGAAAGTGCAATGTGCAATTTCATCTGGAATAAAAAAGACCTAGATAGCCCAATCTATTCTCAACAAGAAAACATCTGCAGGAATCACTATCCCTCACCTTAAGCTATATTAGAAGTCAATTGTGCTACAAACCGCACAGTACTGTTAAAGAGATAGGCATATGTATCAATGAAATAGAATAGAATATTCAGAAACTAGTCCTCACATATATGATCACTTGATTTTTGACAAAGGAGCTTTAAATATTCAATGGAAAGCGGACAGCCACTTCAACAAATGGTATTGGTTTTACTGGCACTTAGCATGCAGAAGAATGAAAATAGACCCTTTCTTATCTCCTTGTACAAAGCTCAAGTGCAAGTGGATCATAGATCTCCACATTAAACCAGGTACAGTGAAACTATTAGAAGAGAAAGTAGGGAAAACCTTAGAACACATAGGCACAGGAGTAAATTTCCTGAACAGAACGCCAGTGGCTCATGCTCTTAGGTCAAATATCAAGAAATGGGACTTAATGAGATTCCAAAGATTCTGTAAGGCTAAGGACACAATCAAGAAAAAAAAATAGTGGCAGTCAACAGATAAGGAAAAGATATTTTCCAATCCTATATCCAAGGTATACAAAGAACTTAAGACGTTAGACACCAGAAAGTCAAACAACCCTATTAAGAAATGGAGTTCAGAGCTAAGCAAAAAGTTATAAACAGAGGAATATCAAATTTCTGAGAAACAACTAAGGATGAGCACGACATCATTAGCCATCAGGGAAATGCAAATCAAAACAACCCTGACATTCCACCTCACATCAACCAGAATGTCTAATATCAAAAATTAACATGACAGCAAATGCTGGCAAGGATGCAGAGAAAGAAGAACACTTCTCCACTGTTGGTGGGGTCGTAAATTGATACAACCACTCTGGAAATCAGTCTGGCAATTCCTCAGAAAATTGTACATACTACTACCTGATGACCCAGTTATTCCACTTTTGGGCATATACCCCAGCGTACTCCAAGATACAACAAAGACCCATGCACCACAACGTTCATAGATGCCCTGTTTATAATAGCCAGAAGCTGGAAAGAACCCAGATGTCCATCAGTAGATGAATGGATACAAAAATTGTGGTGTATTTACACAATGGAGTACTACTCATCTATCAGAAACAATGACTTCATGAAATTCTTAAGGAAATAGCTGAATCTAGAGATTATCATCCTGATTGAGAAAACCCAGTCACAAAAGAACAGACATAATATGCAGTCACTGATAATTGGATACTAATCCCAGAAAGCTCTGAACACCCTGAAACAACTCACAGACTATATTAAGTTCAAGAAAATACAATGGCCAAAAAAAAAAAAAAAAAAAAGAAAGAAAGAAAGAAAAAGAAAGAAAGAAATGAAAAGAAAATGAAAAACCATTATGCTAGATCTTTATAGATCAAGAAATCTTAGACTAATTCCAGGTTTCATCTTGTTTTACATGTACTTTATTCTCATTTTTACTAGTAAGATTTTAGTGCATACTATCAAAACTTTAAAAAACAATCAAGTACTGACAAAAATATATTCATATACTTTTATGCAAAAATTCTTAAAATCTGTACATTTATCTTTGTTTTTTTTTAAATAAAGTTGTTTAACTTAAGAAAAATAAAATTAAAAAAAATTACTGTTGTTACATCTTCTATCTCTGTGAATACTGAGCCTGGCAAAGCAAGGCCTTCTTTGTAAATAAACTTTTGTTTTTACTCATTGTGTCCTTTTATATTCAGCTGATGAAACAAGAGTGTATTATTACTATCACAGGTATAATCTAGTGAGTGAATCCATTTCATTTAGAACTTGGGTTCATATAAAACTAAAATTGAGCTAGAATTTTAAAAGTTGAGTAGAGCGGAAATGACTATATGCTTAATAATTTTGTGCTCTGTAAACTTTATTTTTGTGTTATTCAAATGCTGACTTCTCTACCCTCATATCTCTACCTCCAAACATTACATTTTAATTCTTATATTAAGAATATCTTGTCTTAAACATGTGTATATAATTCTTACCATTTATTTTCTCACTTGTCCACAATGCTAATCACCCAATGGCTGGGCAGGATAGAGAAGAAGCAGGATGTCAGCCACCCAAAGGAAGAAAAGAGAAGAGAAAGAGAGATTCATATAATGCATAAGAATTTAGAGCCACGAGTAAGAGTCCATAGAAATATCATGGAAACATTTATGGAGTCTGAAGATCCAGATCAGTAAAAATATGTGTCATAGGATGGAACTAGGAGGTAGTCAAATTGGCATAGAAAGTAAAGATAAATTACTTAATTGTTCAGCTAATGAGTTACAGTTTTAAATAACTCTTTGTTTATCTATGTGACTATTGGGAACTAGCATAAGGTAAAGAAATAAAGCTATCATATTTATTCTCTGTTTACATTTATATTAAAATATTTCATTTACACAGAACCCTGGGAGGCTTGTGTATGTAGTAAACTATAAAGCATCCTCTTTAATTTTAGTTAATATATGACATCTAGCCAGTCAAAATCTGAGTAGATTCAGAAACCCCAGTACTCTGTAATATGAGACCAGTAGGCATTTTATCTGCTATGTGGTGCCTACAATGTGGGCATAACCACTGCCTCAGTCTGGCAGGTTAGGGAGACTTAAAACACCCATGAAAGGCAGAAGCTGACTTTGAGTGACAAGCTTCATTGGCTGGAGCAGAAACACCTGCCTTGACTGTCACTGTGAGTTTTGATGAGACAGAATTAACAAGCAGCAGATTTGATTGTGCCAGAGTTAACGAACTGCAAATATGTGGAAACTTAGATTTACTGCTGTACTGTTGCTACTCTACACTACTGTTCTGGGGATGGGTTTTGTGTTGTCTCCCTTTATATACACTGTGCTGAACATTAAACTTTGAGCCTTGATCAGAACACCTGTCTTGACACCCTGCCTTTTTCATTTCTAGACCTCCTTTCAGGTGAGCCCTACTCAATGTTAAGCAATTGGCTGTCTACACCAGCTGATACATACCACTGCTGGTGGCCCAGGCAGAACTACTTTGAAACTCTGGATTAAGCAAAGACCTTTCAGTAAACCCTGGAACTAGACCAAAGGGCCCAGTTCTTCCCAATCTGAAGAAACACATTCTGTCTTCTTCCCACTTTTGTTTTCAGTCAGAACTACTTCACTCACCTTCATCTAAATCCAGACAGTCCAACAGACCATAAACAAAAAATGTGATCTCTACACCCAAATTGGCCCTACCAATATGGTTCCACCAAGTCCCTATGCTTCTTCTATTCCCGCTCTAGTTTTAAGGTTTAAAAAAACCAGCACACCCCAACTTCTAACAATACCAGCCAAGAAACACACACACACACACACACACACACACACACACAAACACACACACACACACACACACACACACACACACACACACACACGAGGAGGAGAAGGACCTGCCTGTTAGAGCAAACTACCAAAAGTCATACCATGGCAGAACAGCCCCAACAACAAGCTACAAATAGAATGAATGAGACCTTGCTGCTAAAAGTTTGAACAAAAAATCAAAAAAGAAAAAAAAAGGAAACAAAGAAAAACAACAAAACAAAACACACACACACACACACACACACACACACACACACACACACACACACCTGAAACATTAAATGCAAAAATTTTCATGCTTTCTTGATTATTTACTGTTCTCCCTAATAAGAAGACCTGAAATAATGTCCATGCTTTTTAACCCAAAATTGACCAAAATTTTTTCAATTCCTTTTAAAAATTTAAGCTTCAAAAATTATTTAATCTGCATTTACAGGTCAAACCAACTAAGCTAATAATGATTATTTAATTATTAAATAACAACTAGTTTCTTTTTATAGACAAGCTATTTCTGCCTATCCCATATACATAATTAATATAATATTTTCTTCCTCAGTTAGCTAAAGTATATAAATTCCCAACTCTTTCCTCTTCCTTCCTTAATACAACACATATAACTCTCCACTTATATTATTCCTTCCTGGACTAAAATTCCTCAAATAACCTTGCCACAAACACCACAAAACTATACCTCCAACATGCTCCCAATCAAACTATTACAGGCTTACTATGTACATCACCAACCTTCTACAAATATCCCCATGCTGAGATTCTGCTCTCTCGTTATAATTATTCTACAGGTTTATCTCTACTAAAGGGAGAGAGAAATGGTGCTGCTGTCTTAGGCCAGACAGAGACTGATCAGTCATGCCCTAGGACCTGCCTGGGGCCACCAATATGCCTTTGTCTAGATTCATCATCTAACTGAAGACTTTTGAGACAAACAGACACTGAGATACACATATGAAAACTTTGAGACCCTCCAGTGACAGATAAACTCTTTTATCATAGCCCAAAGGCTATTGAACTTGGGGAAACTTGCATAAAATAAGAAAAATGTGATATCTATGTAGATAAATCAGATGATATTTAAAACCAGGGTGAATACTCTCACTAACTCTGTATATATGTACTCTCAATTTCGATCCACTGAACAATTGAGTGGCTCAATAATAGCCCTCACCCTTCATTAACCCTCTGGCTTATGTTGTATTTTATTTTAATGCTTACAGACCTCTCCACCCAAAATCTCCACTACAAATAACATGAGGTAATCACTGCAATGACACCTCCTCTTTAAAAAAGAAAAAAAGAAAAGGAGGACTTTTGGTTCAAGTCACCATAACTATGTCACCAGACATAGACTGGGGAGGTTAAACAGATTCAAAATTCCCAGTACTTCATATCTGAAACTAGTAGGCATTTCATCTGCTCCTGAACCAGTTCCTTCCCTGGAGCATGTGGCCATAACTATTTAAAGATTATGACGACTTGTCACAGTATAGAATTCTCCATG
Organism: Micromys minutus; assembly: GCF_963924665.1. NCBI lineage: Eukaryota > Metazoa > Chordata > Mammalia > Rodentia > Muridae > Micromys > Micromys minutus. Next base: position 58,467,873 of record NC_137982.1, read on the forward strand.
ACAATGAGATTTCAAGATGGGTCTACCCAAGGGTTTAGCCAATAACCTTCTCTTCCCATTCCTTTCTGCAAATGGTATTTAATCTCTGGCCCTCCCTGAGTAAGTAGTATATACATATCTCCCTTGATGAACAATGAATAAACAGTTTATACAAACTAGGACTGTCTCTTTCATAATATATATATATATATATATATATATATATATATATATATATATATATATATTATTAATCCATGGTGGAAGGCCTTTGTCATACAGAGCAGCCACCTAAGTCTTCAGTAAAAGGCCCCTCTGCCCTCTGGAAAAGAACACTCACACCTTAGCTAAGACATGTTTCCTTCCTTCCTGACTCTATCACAGAAGTATCGAAACTCCTTCCTCCTCAGCCTCAGTCTGCATTGCAACTCAGCTGAGCTGGAACCCTCATTTAAGCTATATTATGCCACTCCTACATCCAGATGATGGAGAGAATGGAGTGTGTTTTAGTTTCTTGTATTTTCTCTGCCTAAGTTTTGGTGTTCACACACACTGCCAGTGAGACAGAATGAAAAAACACAGATTATTACATCAGGGTGATATTCTCTAGGTCCATCCAAATGTCTAGAAAACACATATATTTGTTTTTAATAACTCAGTAGTATTTCACTGTGCAAATGTATCACATTTTCTTTACCCACTCCTTAGTTGTAAAACATATAGGATACTTACAGTTTCTCAGTTTTACAATAAATATGCTATAAAAATAGCTGAAACAGCATATTTGTGGAATGGTAGAGTTCCTTTGATTATATGAGTCTTGAGGTAGAGCTAGTCCCAGTTTTCTGAGAAACTGCAGAGTTGATTTCCAAACTGGTTGTACAATCATGAGAAGTGAAAGGGGAGAAGAAAATGTATGGAAGAGGTATATGTGAATGGTGATCAGTTGAGAAGGGCAAGTGGGTACTGGAAATGAGAAAGGAATTCAGTGGGGTGCATCTCTGAGACTAGTTGAAGACCTGGGATAGGGAAGTTAGCCTAACTGAGAATATGGGGACTGAAGTGGCCACTTCCTATAGCCAGCTAGAACTTCCAGTGAAAGGAGAGGGAGATCAAAACATCTACAAAAATTCAACCCAAAATTTGTCCTGCCTACAAGATGTACAGGGATAAAGATGAAGTTGAGACTCAAGGAATAGCCAACCAATGACTCTCCCAAAATGAGACCCATTTAACTGGAGAGATCCAACTCCTGACATTATTAATGATTCTGTGTTATGCTTGCTTGCAGACAGTAAACAATATATCTCCTGGAGAGCTTTATCTATCACCAGATGGAAAGAGATATAGATACTTATAGCTGAATGTCAGGCAGAGATTGAAGAGTATTGTGCAAGTGTGTAGAATAGAATTGAATATGCTGAAGAGTCAAGGTTACCAGGAGAAAACCTATAGAGTCAACTAACATGGGAACAGAGAATGAACCACCAACTAAAGAGAATTCAGGATCTAGACTTAGCTCCTTCCATTTGTAAGAGGTGAACAGCTCACTCTCTAAGTGAGTTTTCTACCAATTGAACAGGTGGCTGTCTCTGTTGGAAACCACTGGATCCTTCCTCTACCTGGATTAATAGGCTGTACTTCATGCAAGATGTCTCAGGGTTAGGTGGTACCTTATGACTGGGTTTTCCTTTCACTGAGGGGTAGTATTTATTAGCGTGGGACTGAGAGCTGTGGAGGCATTGGGGACTGTGATTGGAATGTAACATGAATAAAAAATGATGAAAAGAAACTGTCAATACAGAAATATATTGGTCATTTTATATATCTTCCAAATGAAGGGAATAATGGGTCTTGATCTTCGACTTATGTATAATTATTACATAACAAAATATAAATTGTATTTTCAATATCACTGAGAAAAAAATTACCATTCCTTTTGATATTTTTGTCAATTATATAATGCTATATGTAAATACTATTGTAAACAAATAGAAAACATTCTTGATATTGGCATTGTTATAATACCCTTTATTTTACTTAGTATATCATGTTGACACTCAAAAGTGACTGTTGCACTTAGAAGCTAATACTTTCAATGCATGCTTGCTGTTTAAATCAAGGCAGTATTTTATACTGTAAAACAAGACATGATATAAAACAACATTAAGATGAAATTATAACCATAATTTATCAACACTATTGATTCAAAAATAATTTCAGGACTTCAGTTTATATAATATAGGAACAATCAACTTTGTTTATAGTATTTATTGATCAAAAGTCAAAATAAAGCATGAGATGACTAGAAAGTGTTGAGTATGTAATTTTCCTTTTTTTATTTTTATTTTTTTAACTTTTATTTAAAAAAACAAAGATAAAAAAAAATTTAAACATTTTTGCATAAATGTATACAAATACAATTGCGTTAGAGCTTGGCTTTTTTTTTTCTTTTTTTTTTTTTTTTTTTAAGGTTTGATACTCTGCATTAAGGTCTTACTAGTTACAATGACAATGTCAAGATGGCAATTTTTAAAATGTTGATCCTTCCAATCCATGAGCAAGGGAGATATTTCCATTTTCTGAGATCTTCCTCAATTTCCTACTTTAGAGGTTTGAAGTTCTTGTCATACAGGTCTTTCACTTGCTTAGTTAGAGTCACACCAAGGTATTTCATAGTTTTTGTGACTATTGTGAAGGGTATTTTTACCCTAATTTTTTTTTCCACATGTTTGTCCTTTGAATATAGGAAGGCTACTGATTTGTTTGAGTTAATTTTGTATCCAGCCACTTTGCTGAACTTGTTTATCAGCTGTAGGAGTTCTCTGGTGGAATTTGTGGGGTCACTTAGTACACTATCATGTCAACTGCAAATAGTGATGTTTTTACTTCTTCCTTTCTGATTTTTATCCCCTTGATCTCCTTTTTCTGTCTAATTGCTCCAGCCAGTACTTCCAGTACTATGTTGAATAGGTAGGGGGAGAGTGGGCAGCCTTGTCAAGTCCCTGATTTTAGTGGGATTGCCTCAAGTTTCCCACCATTAAGTTTGATGTTGGCTCTTGGTTTGTTGTATATTGGTTTTATTATGTTTAGGTATGGACCTTGGATTCCTGTTTTTTCCAGGACTTTTAACATGAAGTGGTGTTGAATTTTGTCAAATGCTTTCTCATCATCTAGTGAGATGACCATGTGATTTGTTCTTTGAGTTTGTTTATATGGTAAATTACATTGATGGATTTTCTTATATTAAACCATCCCTGCATCCCAGGGATGAAGCCTACTTGGTCCTGGTGAATGATTGTTTTGATGTGTTCTTGGATTTGGTTTGCAAGCCTTTGGTTGAGTATGTTTGCATCAATGTCCATAAGTGAGATTGGTCTGAAGTTCTCTTTCCTTGTAGGGTCTTCGTATGGTTTAGGAACTCAGGTTATTGTACCCTCAAAAATGTGTTAGGTGTTATTCCTTCTAGATCCTACTACAAAAGCCTATACTCCACAAAGTTTGAAAATCTGGAGGAAATGGATGAATTCCTAGACAGATACAAGATCCTAAAGTTAAACCAGGAACAGGTAAACCATCTAAATAACCCCATAACACCTAAAGAAATATAAGAAGTCATCAAATGCCTCCCAGCCAAAAAAAGCCCAGGTCCAGACGGGTTCAGTTCAGAATTTTATCAGACATTTATTGCAGACATAACACCAAAACTCTCCAAACTATTCCACAAGGTAATTTTCCTTTTAAAATCTTACTTCTACACTATTCAGAAGAGAGTTTTTAAAGTATTGTATATAGAAACTTCACATGTAACAAAGCTAAACATATTGTATTTGTAAAAGAAAATGTTCTTAACAGAGTAAAAGTGGTGTGTATTCTAGACAAAATGTATATAACATATAACTGAATGAGACTAATAATTTCAGTTATTATCAAAGTGTAATCAACTTGTCTCATATTAATATGTATGTATAAAAATATAGTATCTGCTTAAATTATGTTGTTTGACCTTGAAGTTTTAAGTACATGATTCTGCTGACTGTCCCTTTCACATCTTTATTTCTAAGGCTATAAATGAGGGGGTTAAGCATTGGGATCATGACAGTGAAAAGCACAGTTGCCACTTTGACCACAAGCCATGAGTTTTTGGAATTGGGTACACAGTAGAGAAGGAGAATGATCCCATGGAAGATGCTGATGGCCATCAGGTGGGAGGAGCAAGTAGAGAAAGCTTTTTGGAATCCTCCTTTGGATGGCATCTTAATGATTGTGACAACTATGAAGACATAGGAGGCCAGGATGATGAAGAGACTGCAAGTCTCATTGAATATAGAAATGATTAAACATACCACTTGGCTGAAGGTAGGGTCAGAACAAGACAAAGACAAAATGGCTGAGTACTCACAGCCAAAGTGGTTGATTATGTTAGGTCCACAGTAGGATAGTTGCAAAAGAGAGTATGTAATAGTTGAGGAACAGAGTATACCCCAAATATATGTTCCAGCTACAAGGAAAGAACACAACTTAGGAGACATTGAAACTGTGTAGAGTAAGGGCTTACACACAGCCACAAACCTGTCATAGGCCATCACTGCTAACATGAACATTTCTGTAATAACGAATGCACAAATAAAAAAGAATTGTGTCATGCATCCTTTGAAAGAGATTGTCCTGTCTTCCACAATCAAGATTTCTAGCAGTTTAGGTGTAAATACACTGGAATAACAGATATCCAAAAATGAAAGATGGCTCAGAAAAAAATACATGGGTGTGTGGAGCTTGGTATTGATCTTTCTGACCACAATTATGCCCATATTACCTAATAGAGTAATTGTGTAGATCATAAAAAACAGGAAAAATAGAGGTGCATGTAGATGTGGATATTCTGAAAAACCTAACAGGATAAACCTGGTCACAGAACTGTCATTTCCAAAATCAATCACCATGACTTTTTATTTTAACAAAGTAGAATGAAAGTGACCATAATTTAAAGCAGGAAAGTGGGAGAATGTGATTTTGTAGATTTTCATTATAGGCCTATTGAAAACAAGAGGTTGTCCATTATCATTCATTAAAATTCTACTTCAATTGGAATCTTGCTTGCATCAAGTTCTGATTGGTATTATTTTCATTGATTTTGATTTTCAGTCATGTAGTTTTTTTTTTTTTCAATCTAAAATTTAAACAGTAGCACTGGATAAAATTTTAATTACAAATTATATATATATAAACATAATTGAACATAATAATAAACAAATTTATGACTAAAAATCACACATTAAAAACAAAAACATTAAACATAATTGGTTTTAGTCATACAATCACATCAGAAGAGTGTTGTGGATATATTACCTTTATCACATATATTAAAATCTAATGGCAAATTTACTAGAATTGACCCATCATAAAAGGTATCACATATGCCAGTGCTATTTTGTTTTTAAATATTTTATAATTTTAAGTGTCCTTTGAAGAGAACTGATAGTATTGACATTGAATTCAGATTTTCACCTTCTTACAGTCTGTAAAGCATAAGAATTTTGACAGCCAAATGATTTATTGAAGATGGAATTAAAGACATTTTAAAAGATTCACCTCGGGACAAAAGACAGGTATCAAGTGGAAAGATGGGGTTGCCATCACATAGTCAAAAATTTTGATCTAGATTATTTGCAGTCTAAAAAAACTGCATGGGAAAAAAAAAATGGAGAAGAGCCGGAGAAAAGGAAGACCAGTAACCAGCCCAAATTAGGTCAATTTTAAGAAGAGGTTTCAAGTTCTAACACTGATACTGATGCTATGGTGTGCTTACAATCAGTAGCCTAGTATGGCTTCCCTCTGAGAGACCCAACTTGAAACTCACTGAGACAAATACAGATAATTACACTCTATTAATAAACTGATGTCAGGGACCACTGTGATTGAATTAGGGAAAGGCTGGAAGAAGTTGTGAAGGAGGATGAGCCCATAGAAAGACAAGCAGTCTCAACTAACCTGGACCTCCAGTTCTCTCAAACACAGAGCCACCAACCAGGTAGCATACCCTTGCAGGTAGGAGGTCCCCAACACATATATAGCAGAGGACTGCCTAGTCTGGCCTCAGTCTCACCTTACTCTTGAGGCCCCAGTGAGTGAGGAAGCCTGGCAGGTTGTAGTGGAGTGGGGGAAGGTAGGAGCATCCTCTTGGAGATGTGGAAGAGGGGATGGTATGATGAACTGTTGAAGGGCAGACCTGGATAACAACTGAATTGTAAAGAAAGATTAAAGATAATTTTATAAAGTAAAGATACACAATGGCTTTCTTTAACTTCTATGACCCTCTGTACTGCATAAGTCATTGCAAGGAAAGAATAACCATTACTTACTAAGAATTAAAATGAGAAAAGCCTGGGAATGAAAATATATGCCTTCATATTAAAAAATAATTCTTTTCATGTAGAGAAAAAGAATTAAAACATATAAATGATTTGTTAATAAGGAATTTCATTTCAGTTATTCATGAGGACTCTAAGTATTAAATAATTTATATGACTATACCTGAGGAGTTGTTCATGGATTGTAGGCAGAAATTATATAAATATGATTATTATGAAAGGTAGTGAAAACTCAACGTTTCCTTTTAACTACCTCATGTTATAGCTTACATGAAGTATAAATTTTTTTCTTTGAAAGTCAATAATATCAGTTTAAATTGTTTTTACCTTGCTGTGAAAAATAATTTCTAGTATGATCATGTCATAATATCATAAACCTTGAGTGATCCTCTCAACTTAAACCCAAATTCTTTCTAACAGTTAAAGAATGAAATAATTTCTCCATTCGAATCTTCAGGGACAAGATTTATGTAACTGAACATTACATCTTACACACAGAAAGGGCAGGGGGGCTTTTAATAGTCACAGTAATATTGACTGAAATGATAAGCCAAGGCAACTCTATGATTTAATATATACTGCAAATTTCTAGTTATCAATGCAGGAGGGACATTCCTAAAGCAAACCAAGAGATGGAACAAGTTAAATAACTTAAAGTAAACCCAAACATTGATAGTGATTTATACCAAATTACAAGGAACAGGAATGGAATAAAGTCTATCTTGTCAAAAACTGATACTAGGAAAATGATATGTCCATATGCTCAATAATAGAATTAGGACTCTGTTTTATCAACTAATAAATTAATCTAATCAGAATAAATAACTAAATATAGCTACAGATAAAATAAAATTTTACATACAGCTTCATCATTAAATATATATCTCAGGACATTGTAATGGATAAGTAGTCTCAATCCTTCAAAAGCACAAAGATAAAACAAAAATATACTAAAATAGAAGCTTTACAACAAGAAAAAATAAAAATAGTTTGAAAGAACAAATTACAGAATAAGAGAAAATACTGTATAGAATATAAATTAGTCTATAATACATAAATAACTTTTTAAAAAAATCACAAAATAACCATGGAATATAGAGGAAGAGAGGGACTTGGGAAGGAGAGAGGAGTGGGGAGGAAAGGGGGAGCAGGAGCAGATGTGGGAGGAAACATAGAAAAGTACAGAGGGTAAATAAATTGAACAGAGGTGTGTAGCAGTCTGGGATGAGGAACCAGAGGTAAGCACTAGATAGTCCCAGATTCAGGCAAGAAAGAGGTCCCCAAGACCCAATAGGGATGACATTAGCCAAAGTACAAACCAAAGAGAAGAAACTGTAGAAATCATATCTAGTGTTTAGGCATGGCCCCCTTTTGAGAGATGGGGCCACACACCCATCTCAAAAATATTAACCCCAAAATGTTTCTGCCTAAAGCTAACAAAAGGCCAGAGTATGGAGCAGAGTCTGAAGGAAAAGTCATCCAAGGACTGTCCCACCTAGGGCACCATCCTATCTGCAGACACCAAACCAAGATAGGATTGTTGATCCCAAGAAGCACTTGTTGATTGGAGCCTAATGTAGCTGAGCCCCAGGAGGCTCTTCTAGAGCCTGACCAGCACAGATTCAGATACTTGCAGCTTACCATCTGACTGAGCACTGGATTAGGGGAAGGACTATAGGAGCTGAAGAAGTTTTCAACTCTACTTTAAGAACACAATATCAACCAGATGCCTCAGAGCTCCCAGGTTCTGTTATTAAACCTCTAAAAAATTAAGTACTGACAAAAATATATTCATATAATGTTATTCCAAAATGCCTTTAAAAATCTGTACATGTATCCCTCTTTTTTGTAAATAAAGTTGTAAGAGAAAAAAAATAAAACAAACCAGAGTACACATGGAACAACCCATACATCCAGGTACATATGTAGCAGATTGCCAAATCTGGCATCATTGGGAAGGGAGGTGCTTGGTCCTGTGAAAGCTCAATGCCCCAGTGTAAGGGGATGCTAGGGCAGTTAGGCAAAAGTGGGATGGTGGATAAGGAGCACCCTCATAGAAGCAGGGGTAAGGGGAATGGGATAGGGAGTTTGCAGAGGGAAAAACAAGAATGGGGTGATAACATTTGAAATGTAAATAAATAAAATAACCAGTAAATAAACAAGCAGAAAAACCTAAAGCAAGATTTAAAAATAAATCACATGCATCAAAAATTTTCCTGAGGGCAGAAGAAAATATTCTAACATCACTAAGGAACTTTTAATATAAACCAAAATAATTCACAATGGTAGTGATGTTAGTAGGAACAGAAACTGAGGAAAATGATGTGCCAAGATAACAAATTCCACTGAGAGAAGACTGACAGTTTCTTGTGTGCAGGTGCACAGTCAGGTGACCATGAATAAAAATAACATGTAGTTCTCTTTTTCAAAATTAAAGTGATGTATTTACAGTAGGTGGCTTTTTTTGGGAGTGTGATGATCTATTTATTACTTTAATGGTATACAATATATGGAAGTTTTGACTTATAACTTGGTACTGTATCACTCTGTGTAGTTTTATGAATAAGTCCAACAATAAGCAAAATAAAAAGCAACAAAATCACATATATGTATATATGCATGTGATGTATGTATGCACATATTTATATGTATGTATATAAGTTTACAAACTGAAAAGAATACATTAGTAGTATATAAATAGTAGACACAGTTATTTCTAAAAAATATCCTAAAATGTTTATGCTTAGATGATGGCCTTTTGGGGCATATGGGTTAAGGAACTGAGGAGAAGCTTTGAGTAAAACAGTAAGATAATATCAGAGCTCATAATGGTTTAGTATCAAAATACATACCTTTAGTCAAATAAGCAGGTATTACTCTTTCTCATTTCATATCAGATTTTCCTTCCAAAATTATTATGACAGCAAACATGTAAAATACTAAACAAAAGTTATATCCTAAATGTAAGATATTCAACAAAGACAAATTTTTTATTATAAATTTTAACTTATATCCTTGCTATTCTTTATAAGTAGTGTGCATAATACTGCTCAAAATTAAAATGGTCCAATATGCCAAGCAAAGCATTTCTTTGAAAACAATTATAAACAAAACAATTCAAAAAGTACAGTTTTTTGTCAAATTATTCTAGCTTGAGCCTCATAAAGTTGCTCTTGAGCTTTGAAATTACGCTTTATGCACATTTTATGTACTAACATCTAACTGTGCAACATTAGGGAATCAGACCCTGGAGAATCCTAACAGACTGTACTCATGAAGTGAAACAAACATAATTAGAGAGAACTCCCTTATCTCTTATTAAGAACACAGTAACTTCCAAATCATTACTACAGTAATGTCCATGCCTGAAAAAGCCACTAAACATTTTCGTCTGTGTTTTTTATTTATTAAGTTTTATTCTGGCTTGTTAGTTTGCTTTTATGTTTGTGCATTTGCCTGCTTGTTTTCTAAAATGAGAGAGAAAGAAAAGGTTTAGAGGTGAGTGGATGAGGATCTGGGGAAGTTCTCATAAGCACGGGGGAAGAAAAATCATATCAAGGTTGGGATTGAGGAGACTCCCAGGAGTAACACAGGTGAACTTAGCTGAGAGGACTAACACTAGAGACATGGAACCTGAAGAGGCCACTTCCTGTAGGCAGACATAACCCCCAGTGAAGAGATAAAAACACCATCTAACCCACAAAACATTTGACCCAAAATTAGGCCTGTCTAAAAGAAATGCACAGACAAATAATTTGGAGCAGAGAATGAGGGACTACCCAACTTGTGGCACATCACATGGGGAAGCACCAATCCCTGACACCATTAATAATACTCTGTTATGCTTACAATTAGGAGCCTAGCATAACTCTCCTCCATTTCTTCATGGAGTTAGAAAAAACAATTTTCAAATTCATTTTGAATAAACAAAAAACAAACAAATGAACAAACAAAACCCCAAAAAACAGGATAGAGAAAACTGTTTTCAATAATAAAAAAAAAATTCTAGGGGAATCACCATGCCTGACCTCAAGTTGTATTACAGATCAATTGTAATAAAAACTGCATGGTATTGGTATAGTGACAGGAAAGTAGATTAATAGAATAGAATTGAAGATTCAAAAATGAAACCACACATTTTTTTTGGTCACTTGATCTTTGAGAACAAAACTAAAACCATTCAATGCAAAAAAAGACAGCATTTTTAATGAAGGCTGCTGCTTCATCTAGAGTTCAGCATGTACAAGAATGTAAATCAACCCATTGTCATCTCCTTTTAAAAGCTCACAACCAAATGGATCAAGGATCTCTACATAAAACCTGGTCCAACTGTCTTTACCTTTGGAGTAGTGAAATTAAAGGTCTGTATCAAAAGTATCTGACCACTAAATTATTAATAACTGATTGTCTCAATAAATAACATAGCTAGCTGTACATTTCATATATAATATATATGATTTAACTTCATTTTGTAGATTCATGGAATTCTTGCCGGAAATCAGCTGGAAAGTGGCAGGACACAGTTCATTTTTAATTCACTTTCCATCCTGATCTCTGCAACCCCTCCACTTTTCCCACTTTTACAGTTCTCCCCGCCCCCCAACCTTCCATCTCTTCTTTTTAAAGAGAATGACCACCTCCCGTTTTTTTTTTTTTTTTCACACCTGAGCCCTGAAATCTCTGCAGGGCTAGATTCTTCTTTTCCCACTGAAACCAGGCAAGACATCTAAGTTAGGAAAACAGGTCTTTTATCATTCCAGATGAAATTGCACATTGTTCTTTCTAACACTGTGAAGAATTGGGTTGGAATTTTGATGGGGATTGCATTGAATCTGTAGATTGCTTTTGGTAAGAGGCTTTACAATGTTGATCCTTCCAATTCATAAGCATGTGAGATCTTTTCATTTCTGGGATCTTCCTCGATTACCTTCTTTAGAGGTTTGAAGTTCTTGTCATACAGGTCCTTCACTTGCTTAGTTAGAGTCACACCAAGGTATTTCATATTTTTTGTGACTATTGTGAAGGGTATCTTTTCCCTAATTTTTTCTCCACGTGTTTGTCCTTTGAATATAGGAAGACTACTGATTTATTTGAGTTAATTTTATATACAGCCACTTTGCTGAACTAGTTTATCAGCTGTAGAAGTTCTCTGGTGGAATTTTTGGAGTCACTTAAGTGCACTATCATGCCATCTGCAAATAGTGATGATTTTACTTCTTCCCTTCCAATTTGTATTCCTTTGATTTCCTTTTGCTGTCTAATTGCTCCAGCCAGGCCTTCCAGTACTATGTTGAATAGGTAGGGGGAGAGTGGGCAACATTGTCGAGTCCCTGATTTTAGTGGAATTGCTTCAAGTTTCCAGACAAGCAACTTTTTTTAATTGGTTAATATATTTATTTATATTCAAATGTTATTCCCTTCCTAATTTTTTCTCCCTAAATCCCCTATCTTCTCCCACTCCTCCTGCATCCTCCTCCCCTAATCACCCACCAATTCCTGCCTCAGTGTCTGAGCATTCAGGACAGAAGGGCTTCTCTCCCAGTGATGCCATATAAGGCAATCTGCTGTTACATATCCAGTTGGAGTCATGGGTGCCTCCATGTGTATTCTTTGGTTGGTGGTTTATTCCTTGGGAGCTTTGAGGAGTCTGGTTGGTTGGAATTGTTCATTCTATGGTGTTGCAGACCCCTTAATTTCCTAAAGACGAACAACAACATTAGGGATAGCCCCTAATCTAGTTGTTCAACACTGCATGAAGACCAAGTTACACATCTACATATGTTCAGGGGGGGGGGGCTGAGAGAAGCCAAGGTTCCAGGTTAGTTGGCTGTGTTGATCTTCTTGTGGAGTTTCTATCTTCATTGTGGGCCTTCAATCTTGTCCCAGAACACCTTTAATACCTGCACTTAGAAGCAGAGGCAACCACATATCTAAACGTTCAAAGCCACTTTAGTCTACAAGGCAGGTTCGGGGATAGCCAAGGCTACATAGAGAGAAATTGTGCTAACCAAAACAAAACAGATACTGGCAATACTCCCCTATTATTCTGCTCAGAAATTAAATGTATATGTTCCTAGAGTTCTTCTATTTTAATGACAATAAAGAATAGCTAAATGATATTTTTGAAAAAAAAATCAAAAATATAATGAAAATCTCTTACAAAATGTCAGTTATGTGAGAAGTTCAACATCCTTGTACATTTTCAGAAATGATATTATATATATATATATATATATATATATATATATATATATATATATTATTGAGGAGGTTAAAACTAAATTGATGTTAATTCTTGATAATATGATTGCAGTAGCAGCTCTAAGAGAAGAGACATGAGGATAAAATACACTTTAATGATGTAAATCATATCACTGAATAAATAGGAAATTAAAAGAAATGAATAATATTTATCACGTTTGTTCCATCAATGAAGTAGATTCACATATGATTAACTTCTTAGTAGTAGACACAGGGAGAGAACAAACAATCCAAGATATAAATTACTAATATGATTTTGAATCACAAAAATTAATTTATAAACTACTGAAAGAAAGTGAAAAAAATTGATATTATTTTTTGCATCAACATTTAAATACAGTAGATTACTACTTAAAATTGGTGAGAAATAGAGTTTGGCATCGTTGGCTTTCTTAATCTTAATGAAATGATATTTTCATAATACAGAATACAATAGAAAATTAAATCAAAAGTAAAAGTTACACAACATAGCACAGAGACACTTTGTGAGTTATGACCACAGGAGTTTGGATTCTGTACAGATAACTATCATCTACATGTAAAGAATTCTTATAAGACCCACTGCATATTAAAAATAATAAAATTAGTGAGTTTTACTTTTAAACTTCTTAATCCTATAATCCATGATGTCTACAAAAGAAGTTTCTAAATATCCCTATGCTGAAATTGATTACATTTAGTTGATCAAATCCCACTATATTTATATAAAATAGAGAACATGTAAGTCCATGTGAACACACAAACAAACACAACACAATATTCATAATCATGTCATGTGGGAATGCAGTTTTGAGCTGATAAGTCTCCTGACTGTGTCCTTCACATCTTTATTTCTCAAGCTATAGATAAGGGGGTTCAGCATGGGGATCATGACTGTATAAAGAGCAGTGGCAACTTTGACAAAGAGCCGTGAGCTGTTTGAGTTGGGAACACAATATAGGAGGAGTATAATCCCATGGAAGATTGTTATGGCAGTCAGGTGGGAGGTACACGTGGAGAAGGCTTTTCGTAGGCCTCCTTTTGAAGGCATCTTTATAATAGTGAAAACTATGAACACATATGAGGCGAGAGTGATCAGTACACTAGAAGATTCACTAACTATAGAAATGACTAAGCATGTCATCTGGCTAAAGGAGGAGTCAGAGCAAGATACGGAGATGACAGCAGAGTACTCGCAGCCAAAGTGATTGATGATGCCATATTCACAATAAGATAGTTGCAAAAGAGTATATATGAGTATCACAGCACACAATCCACCAATCATGTATGTTCCAGATACTAGCAGAGCACAGAACTGAATAGGCATCACAACTGTATAGAGTAGGGGATTACAAACAGCCACAAACCTGTCATAGGCCATCACTGCTAACATGAACATTTCTGTAATCACAAATGTACAAATAAAGAAAAATTGTATCATGCATCCTTTGAAAGAAATAGTCCTATCTTCCATGATCAAGATCTGCAAAAGTTTGGGTGTAAATACACTAGAATAACATATATCTAAAAATGAAAGATGGCTAAGGAAAAAATACATGGGTGTGTGAAGTTTGGGATTGATCTTTATAACCACAAGTATGCCCAGGTTCCCCATCAATGTCACTGAGTAGATGGTCAAAAAGAGGAGGAAGAGGGGTACCTGGAGCTGCGGATATTCTGAGAAACCAACCAAGATGAATGTGGTTGCAGAACTCTGGTTCATCACTTCATACACCATAACTTTTCAGATTATAAAAGATGAAGTAGAAAAAATAAACTAAACTAAATGCAACCTGAGAGAGCAGAGCAGTAGAAGCTCATGTGAGGCTCACCACAAATCATGAAGTCAGATGTGAACGTTTTCCATTTGTGAATGTTCTGCCTTGTTTTTGGTTCTTAATTTGGCCAGTCAGTGATTAGCATTTTAGGACAATTCCTTTGTTCTTGACTATTGCTTTTATTTCATCTGTAATCAAAATGTAGTACTCATTAGTATTATTCTATGTCAACTATGTGAATATGTAAATAGCATATTCATTTATTTGATGCTGCAGTATATCACATTAAATCTTATTATTGTCATCAGAAATATATTGCAAAGCTATGTAAGCACTGAGAATATTACAGTGGCCCTTAGTTCAAGTTAGAGAAGGTCTGCGAAAACTAAATACCTAATCTATGGTGCTTACAAATGAAAATTATCTGACACTGAGTGAAAGATTATTGGAAGAATCTTCAAATTTTCACATTTCTTTCCCTTAGCAAATTATTTATTTATTTTGTTCTTATATTTAAAGAGGACATTACTGACTATTTGTTGGTAATTAGAAACAAAAACAAATAGTTTAGCACTAAAAATCTTTAATCAAAATATGTACTGTTTATTTGAAATGATTGTACATACTTTATTCATGTGACTAACTGAAGAGCATGACATGAGAGAAAGTGTTTCATATGCAAGGTTAAATAATGTGACTGTTTCATATATCCCTCAGAGATATTAGATAGTAATAACAATTGCTTCTGTTGGATATGTAGAGAACTGACACATCTTTTGTTCTTGACACTAAAAATTGATAATTTATCTTGGTTCCAGCCACTATTATTTTCTAGGATAGACCATCATTGATAAAATAATACTGCCAATGGCACTGGAGTTTATTGAACCTCTGTGAACTTCTTTCAGTCAGTCATTCGGCTGATGAGAAAATCTTATTTATGAGCTTAGATTACTTCTACTGTCTTGAAACTACAAAATGTGAAAAACCACTGATAATAATCTGTTAACATTATAGATAATTTTGATAAAAGTATTATATAAATGAAGGTCCTTCAATAGTCATTGCAAAGACTAATATATGCTAATTAAATGAGTTAGGTAAATTTTCAGATCTCAAAAACAGAAATAAATAAATAATAAAGACAAAGATGACTTAAAAATATTCCTAATGATTTACATTTCTTACATTTTCTATTTCTCAATATTCATATTCTTCATACCTAAACAACATTCTTAATGTTGTGACTATAGAATCCCAAACACTGACTATAATTAATTTTATTTTAAATATATACTATAGAATATTGAATTTCTTTTTATTATTGATATATTTGTTTTTACGAGTATTATATTTTATTTTGAAAGTTGTTGAATAATTCTAGTATATTTTCATATATATTTACAAGTATTTCTAGCCTCAAGGCCTAATCTTTCTCTTAAATAGAAAAATTGCTTCATACTTATTTTTGTATCTTTGTTTTCTTTTCCACAACCTAATCTTCTCTGTCTCTCTTTTATTTTTTTGCTTTTTACTAGTTTTCTCACACTAGATAATTTGCTTCTCAGAACACATAAAAAGCTTTGCATCAGATCAGCATCTTGAATTAGCATACGATCATTATGAGTCTGAAGGCTGAATATCTGTAGTTCTGAATTTATGATTGTGATGCAGAAAATTCATAAATTTGAGGCAATTTTATGAAAATACTGAGAATATCTCAGTATAAAAGGAAAACATAATTAATTTTATTATTTGGTATATGTAAATAAATTGCTATTGTTTATATACTTCATTTTCATTATCTATTGATGATCACATAGGTGTATCCCATTTCTAAGGAAATATTAAAGTAACTAAAGTATGTTTAGACCATCATAAACTGTACTCAGTGTTGAAAAGAAATTGTACACATTATAAAACTATTTAAAAATATAGGAACATTCAGAACAGCTGTAGCTGTCCATGCTCTAAGTGAATGTGTGAGTCATGTCAGTTTCTAGTGCTGAGAATAATACACAGCATTATAAAAACAAGAAAAATGTAATCTACACTTCTAAAACAATCATTGTTAAAATCATAGTATAATGGTAAGGTTCTATACAGTAACTGAAGTGTTCATTGAAGGAGATTGGAGAAGATAACAAAGAACCTTGGCAGATTGTAGCAGGAAATAGACCATGCTGATTTGGTAGCATTTAAAAGTGAAACATAAAAGCCTTGTAACACTATATCTTGTCTCCTGTTAGGCCCGAAAGTAATTATTAATCCTAGTTTTGCTTAATTGTAATGACATTAATGTCCCTAAACTTAATATAATTTGATAAAATTCACAAATTATTACTACTTTGCACACACTACAATTACTCACACAAGACAAAAAATATCAATTATTTTGTTCATTTTTTTAAGTATGCTCATTGCTTTAAAAACAAAACAGAACAAAAATGAAATCAAGGTCCTATGATATAGATATAAATAGCCTCGAATTCATTAGACCAAATTAGCTTTAAATGTAAAACAAGGGCTCAGATAAAAGATATGAACAAATAATGTAAAAAGAGGTCATGATTTTGAAAAAAAATCACATGGAGTAGTTTCAGAGAATGTTTGAAGAAAGGAAAGAAAACTAAAGTAAAATAAATGCAATGAATAACATTCAAAAGGCCCACATCAACACTTGGAGGTATTTTAATTTCATATTATCTGCAAAAAATATTGTTTAATGGTTTATATTTTAATTTCTATACAAGCTTTATACATATATCTTCAAAAAAATCTGTTATGTCTGTATCAATTCGAGCATTTTTACTTCTGCTCCATTATTCTTTGCAAGTATTATATTCAATTTTATATAACCTACTTCATTTATTGTATTATTTTTATTGGACATGTTTTCTGTCTTTTATACTCTGAATCTGAATTCACTAAAGTCATCAGGATGAACTTTTCAATAACTACTGGTTTAATTTTTTTTGCAGAGTAACTTATTAGTAACAAAACAGTTTTAAATTCAGTACAGTGTAAAGGAACAATAAACTTCAAATTTAACAGCCAAATATATATCACTAAACAGAACAGGAATATATTACTATTTTCAGCTCCCTTTGGTTTACCCTTTCCTCCTTTCTGTGTGGATCCAGTGTATGTCCACAGATTGTAAACACAGACAACTTTAAAGCAACTTACCAAAAATTATATTTCCTGGTATCCAAATTTTATAAAGTTGTTAATATAATTAATGAACCACATGTACAGTTTAACTCAAATTTAAAGTACTTTTATAATCTCTACTAGAGTAGTAATCAATCAGTAAAATCTAATTCAATAGAGTACACAAATAATAATGTCTTAGCAACTTGAAACTATTTATAAAGAACAAATAAGAGTCATGCAAATGACTAAAATCTGAAAATTTATTTCATGTTATTGTGCATTGTTTAATATATAACTGATAGACACTAGGGATGTAAACCCTGAGGAATT
The DNA here is from genome assembly GCF_963924665.1 of Micromys minutus. NCBI lineage: Eukaryota > Metazoa > Chordata > Mammalia > Rodentia > Muridae > Micromys > Micromys minutus. Next base: position 58,485,727 of record NC_137982.1, read on the forward strand.
CAAACTGCTTGTTGTCACAAAACATGCAGAAATAATTAAAGGAAATCCTCACTCTGATACTGAAAATATAATTTTCTCTTAACAATCATTATTAAGTTCTCTTATGACCAGATAGATGTTAAACCCAATAGATAATATATATTAAAGTCAATGAAACATCAATAAATATATAATATTTATTCTAATATATCAACATAATTAAATTTATATGGTCTTACATTTCATGAAAGCTGATACATATGGAGAAGTAGATGTGATGTATATAAGAACAGGAAACTTCATCAAAAGGTATATTGACTAGGAATTTTATACTAAATATGTATTCAACTAGAGCTTCACTGGTCTGGAAATTATTGTAAAATTCATTCTATATATCCATATATGCTTATCAGACCAAAAATAATGTACAATGTTTATGTTTTAAGTATTTATGTTATCTTCCATGGTGACATGATGATTAAAAGTTGCTAGACAGGCTCCAATAAGGAAAATAGACTAACACCAAAGACTTCATTTCTCTCTCCCTTGCTCTAAATCTAATAGCACACACAGTCTCAGCACAAACTTTGTAGCTTGAGTACCTAGAGTAGCCTTTTCTCACCTCATCTATGGCAGATTCTTTTCCCCTCCTAACTTTCCTCCCCCTAGCAGAAGCTTTGTCCTACACCCAAACTCCATCAGTCACTTCCTGCTAACATATAGGCTACTCCAGTTAGGGAAGTGGAGAATCGCCTTACCCTCACTAGAACAGGAAAGATTTGATGAGCAGAAGACCATCAGCACAAGAACTAACATCCACAGTTAATGATGAGAACTTCATAAACTGAGAATCTTGTGCATATTGAGGACATTGTCATTCAAAGTAGAAGCCCACAGAATTGGAAATAGTCTTGCCAATTACAGATTCAATAAAGGGCCGATACCAAAAATATGCAAGTAGCTCAAGAACAACAACAACAACAAAAAAAAAAAAACAAATAACCAAATTAAAATTGTGGCACATATAAAAATAGAGAATTCTGTTAACATGATCTTACATCTGTTAAATGTATAAGGTTAGCAAAACTATGATAACACATGCTGGCAAAGATATCAAGTAAGAATACTTACTTTTTTGCTTGTGGGATGCAAACTTGAACAGCTACTACAAAAAATTAGTGTGTTTGTTACTTAGAGGGATGGGTATCAATGATGAAAAGATACAGCTCTAGTATTCTTGGGCACACAAGAGTATATACACTATTGAGTATATGCCAAAGAAAGCATTCATCTTATAAGACCACATGTTCAGCAGTGCTTATTTCTACTATATTCATGTAGCCCACAATTTGAAATGACATAGATATCTCTCACAAGAAAAATGGATAAAGAAACTGTACATATATACAATTGGGTATTACTCATCAGTTTAAAAATAAATGACATCATAAAATATGAGAATGAATGGAATTAGAAAAAAACAGACCCATATATATGTGTGTGTGTGTGTGTGTGTGTGTATACATACACATATTCAATTATATGTGTATATTAGGAATTTAGTGTATGTGAACCAAGCTCCAATTTGTAAACCCAGAGACATTAGTATAGAGAAGGGAGTACATGGATGTATGGATTGCCCTTGGTGGAGAAGAAGAGTAGATTCAATGAGTACATTGTGGGTGAGAATGGGATTCAAATGAAAGGACCTGATAGAAAAAAGGGGAAAGGGAGTAGAAGGTAATGCAGGAAATGATAGCTATTCTTGAGGAATAATTCAGGGGTGGTATGGAAAATTACCTAAAATATATGAAATAGATCCTAATAAAATATGCAAAAAATATGAAAGTGTCACACTTGTCCACAAATAAAGCTTCCAACAGCAAGACTGAATTATTCCCAATTTGGTTAGCTAAAGGGGTCCTAAAGAAATGCTCAAACAATTTTCCAATATATAGGTTGTTTTCTTCCAAACCACAGCAAGATCATATTGCTGACAAGACTCACACAAATTACTGAGTATTGAGAAGTTGGAGTGGTACCTACAAAACCTTTATATCTTTATTTAGTTACTTTTGTTCTGGACAATTCAAGATACCATAGGAGAAACACAGACATAATCCATACAAAACCCCTTAATCTGTAGTAATGTCCTGACTATAAAATATTCAAGGGCAATTTTGACAGAAAGCTTGTGGGAGTAACTAATCAATGTTTCGTTTGACTTAAGGGCTACTCAGCCAGGTGGAACCATTACCCACCACTTTTTGTGTTACCAGGAACCAGAGACCTGAGGCCAAGTGTAAAACCAAATACGACATGTCATAAAAGTGAAAGTATTGATAAAAGAAACCTAGTAATATTTAAGCTACACTCATATGTCAGTTTCTTATTTATTCACAATCAAAAAAGCTCCATCAAATCCCTCACCTGAGAACACAGGTGACTGTGAAGAAGAGGAGGAAGGAAGGAATAAAAGTGAGAGAAATTTGATGACATCAGCCTGATACATCCTTCTAAATAACAACTAAAGCAAAGGCCAGAAAAACTTACAGAAACTGAAGCAGCAATCACAGATCTGTTCAGCTCCACACCAGGTTCTTCTGTACATATAGCTTTCAGTTTAGTGTTTTTGTGGGATCCAGAGATATGAATGGAAAGTGGTCTAATTCTTATGAATTCTTTGGATGTTTTCCTTCTATTTTCTTGCCTTGTCCATATTCCATAGGATAGGTTTTGTTATATCTTATTATAGTTATTTGTTGGTTTGCTGTTATAGCTTAGATACTTGTATTTTTAAATAAGGTAAAGAAATGGAGTGGATTTGGATGGGAAGAGTAGTAGAGAAAAACTGGGAAGAGTGGAGGAAGAGAAAGTGCAATCAGGAGAGAACAGAATCTATTGTCAATAAAAGAGTAAGACAACTATAGTAAATCCATATTGCTTAAGGAAAGATGTTTTAGTTTCAGAATAGAGATACATAAATGAGGTTGGGGCAAGATAGAAGTATCTTACTTTGAACATAACCTTTATATTGCTTGAAGCTGCTATTCAGCCTTCTGGAATATAAGCCTGCCTTGGTCATACTTCACTATGATGCTCATTAATTACAACACTAATTTAACAGGTATACCATGTACATTAATGAAGAAGTTATCAATGTTATGGGATAACCAACTAATTTCAGATTAGTCTTGAGATCTTGAGACAAACAAACATATCAACAAAAACCCAACAGCTGGGGAATCATAAATTCTGGAGAAATATGTTAGTATTACTATGCAAAATGGACATGCTGTTAAACAATCTTCTGTTCACATTTACTTGAGTAGATTTGTGCTGTTCTTAGTTGTGGTTGGAACAGCTCTGTTCATAGTTGGCAATAGTTTTTAAACAGAATGATCTCTTCAAATACATGAGAATAGAGGACTATTGATTACACAGCCCTGGACTGAGCCCCAACCAAGGCTTTGGAAGGAGCATAGAAGGAATGTATGACTCAGAAGGTGAGAAGAAATTTTATAAAATAATGCCGCTGATCATGCTTGCAGCTAACCATCTGACTGAACACAGGGAACCCAAAGAAGGTGCTAAAGAAAGAACTGAAGAAGCTGAAAGTGGTTGCAACCTCTTGGGAAAAACAACATTATCAACTAACCAAACCCTCTGAAACTCCCATGAAATAAAACACCAAACTTTGAGCACGCATTGTGAGACCTATTGATCCAGTTGCATATGAAGTTGAAGATACCAGTATTTGGCATCAATGTGAGAGGAGATGGAGAAATTATTACTTAACATATTCTGGAAGCAAAATTATTTTTTCCTTGATGTAGATACTCTAGATTTTCTCATGTTCTAAGAAATATACTTCCCCAAAAGTCTTTCAGAAAAGTCTTCTTAAAATCAATCAAATACCAAGAAAGAAGAGCTTGATCTCCCAATAATCCTTCTAGCCACCATTCCCTCGAACCTTCTCTCATTACAGTTCCACTGCTTCTCAGTTTTCATTTAGGTACACAAAGAATTCTCAACTGAGGAACACCAAATAACTGAGGAGCACCGAAAGAAATGTTCAACATCTTTAATCATCAGGAAAATGCAAATCAAAATACATAAATTCTACCTCACACCAGTCAGAAAGGCTAAGATAAAGTTCAGGTCACAGCAGATGCTGGTGAGGATGTGGAGAAAGAAGAACATTACTCCATTATTGCTGGGATTCCTAACATGTAAAACCACTTAGGAAATTAGTTTGGAAGGTCTTGTAAAAATTGGACATGGTACTACCTTACAACCCAGCTATATCTCTTCAGGGTATACACTCCAAAATTTTCCAACATATAACAAGGATTCATGGTATAATATGTTTACATCAGCCTTATTTATAATAGTCTGGCTCTTTCAAGTTAGGTTTCCTTTTTTTAATTGTAATTACATGTTTATCTCTATTGGTATAGCTACAATACCTAAACATATGCAGAGTAGGAAAAACAGCAAGAAATATATCAAAATGGATGTGACACACCCATATGACCTCAGTTCTACACATATAACTACAAGTAACTAAGAAATATAGAGAGAGGGGAAAAATCATCTTCCTACAGGAATACCATAGGAATTAGACATCCAGTGCCAAATAGACCCAAAAACATTTCTAAGAGTAATAGTTATACAAACTAAATAGTTTATATTTAGAAGTATACATGTATACACATAATTCTTTTCAATTACTCTTCATCTTACACTGGGACCATGGTAGAATTTCACTGGTTTTAAAATGTCAACACTTTACCTTATTGCTTATATAATTGCTAATACCTAAGCCTGTCTTTTTAAACCTTTGTAAACATTCTGAAAAAGTTAAAGGAATAACACGAATAGTATGTGAAATTTACAAAGAAATAAAATGTTGTGTTTACCATAAAATGTATAGCATAAAATATGTAAAAATAAATGTCAACAACAATTTCTTAAACTTAGTATAATAAACAAGAGACATAACAATACCTGAAGAAAATAGTTACAGTAGAAATGATTAAAAACATTTTATTCTTAAGAAAATTATATATTAATATGAGGTATACATAAAACTATTATTAGAAGGTATACTACACCTACTTGTAACAACCTATTAGCAGAAGCACAAAGTTTACTAAATTTAAAGTAAAGAAACCTTTTTATGTGTCACTAGTATATTTTTCCAGAAAGAACAATTATTTTAGATAACTATGTGTGATATATTTGTTTAAAATCAAGTTTTTCTAACACAGCCATTTTCTAGGTAAATGTTGTAAATCATGAAGCCAATACAGCTCTTTAACAAAGTACTAGCAAAGCAGAGCCATATACACTGTTCATTGAAATGATGCCCTTTACTTTCTTTTTTTTTCTGTCTTTTTTTTAACATCTTTATTTTACAAAACAAAGATAAATGTACAGATTTCAAGCATCTTTTGCGTAAAATTATACAATACATTTTTGTCAGTACTTTTTTTTCAGTATTTAAAATAATTTTTACATACATCTATATGAATAGTCAGTACTTGATCTTTTTAAAGGTTTGACAGTATGCATCGAAAACCCAATAGTTACAATGAGCACAAAGTACATGCAAAACAAAATGTAACATGAAAATAGTCAAAGTTTTCTTGTTGTGTAAATATTTTTTGTTTTGCTTTGTTTTCTTTATTTCTTGGACTTCCTACAGTCTGTGAGTTGTTTCTGGGGCAGTGCAAGCCTCTGGGAGTTAGCATCCCACTATCAGTGACTGCATATTATGTCTGTTCTTTTGTGACTGGGTTATCTCACTCAGGATGATATTCTCTAGATGCAGCCATTTTCTTAAGAATTTGGTTAAGTCATTATTTCTGGTGGCTGAGTAGTATTCCATTGTGTAAATGTACCACAATTTTTGTATCCATTCATCTTCTGAAGGGCATCTGGGTTCTTTCCAGCTTCTGGCTATTATAAATAGAGCTGCTATGAACATTGTGGTGCATATATCTTTGTTGTGTACTAAGGTGTCTTTGGGGTATATGCCCAGAAGTGGAATAGCTGGGTCTTTACTTTCAATTTAAGTCTCCATGTGTTACATTCTTGCATGGCTATTAGCACTATGATTCACCCATGTCTTCTCTAACATAATTGTTAGTGATCCCCTAAGAAGGTCCTGAATGTACCACCCTGGCTCTCAAGGAAATAATTTTATTTGATTTTACTTTGGAGTCTTTTGTGTGCCTTGGATATTGTTATCTGCCCCTAAGCAAATTAATAAAACAAAATAATTAGAATAGTTTGAACTCAGAGGAGGCTAACAAGGTTCAGCAGGACAGAAAAAAAAAAAAGATAGCATATCAGAGCACAGAACTCCTTTTATACTTTATTTAAAAATTCTTAGAATTATAACCTACAAGATAAATGATTATTTACACTGTCTCTACTAAGAACTCAGTAACAAAAGCTAGAAAGACTAAAATGATATTATAACATGAATAGGTGGTGCAAGAACAATATAAGCACATAAGAAGAATAAAGCATTAGGATTTGCCATTTTTGGAAAAATTGATTTAGACTATATTGCTGAAATGTTATTTAATTTAGAAAAACCCAATTCATTATTAAACAAATTATTATAAAATTATAAATAATATCTACAATGATTCTTAAGCATGAATTCTCAGTCTTAAGCAAATGTGCAAGTAATATGATTATGCATTAAATGTTAATAATAAGTTGCTTATACCAGAGTAACTCACATGGACTGATTTTCTAAGCATCTTGAAAATGCTAAATGCTGCCAGCCTGAAAGTAGGCTATAGTATTATTGCTTTCTTGCTTAAGATAAAATGTTTTTGTAAAATTCCAAGAATGAGAATATCTTTTTAGTATATGTGCTGGCGAAGCAAGCACGAGAATATCTTTTTCATGATAACAATCTTTCTACCAGTGTAAGCTGTAACCCTGAGCATACTAGAAAGTATGCCAAGGGTAGAATGATAAAATCTGCATGTCCTAAAACCATGAATTAATTTGAATCTGTGTAAATATAGACATTTTTAATTGTTAGTCAGAGTAGCAAATCACTCCAGCCTTGGTGTCTAACTCATCCTTCCCTCTCACCTGATCCTTACACCCTCTCTGGAATAGTTCACTCCTGGTGCTGAACTGCAGCATTTTTTATTTCAGTCATGGTAATTTCTCTCCCACCCTTATCCCTCAGGCTGGAAACCAGTGCATTCAAAATGAGTATCACCAGGGTGTAAAACAATGAGGTCGTTTTGTCTTGATTTAGATAATGAGAAGAAATTAGTTGGAAATACATGAGTAACGTTTCTGAAAAACTGCAACTGCTCTTATATAGCACCTGGAGGTAGAGAAAGCCTTGAATCTCCCTAGAGCAGTGAAAAGCTGATATAACAAAAAGATGCAAGAAATCTTGAGAATGTGCTCAGTTCAATAAAATAAACAAACAAAAAAACAAAAAACAGAAAGCCAATTCTTTGACTTATATGTCAGAACAAGAGGGAAAGGGTAAATCAAAGAAGTAAAGTTTGATATCATCATGCCAACAGAAACATATGTGAATTTCCAATGTTGTTTATATAAGAGCATCTACGTCATAAATTAAGTAAACAAAAGGCAGGAGTTGGTAGCACACATTACTGGACATGTCTAATACATATAACAATGGTTGTTGTCTGTTGTGTATTAATCAAATACCATCATCTGTAGCAGCATACAGTCCACACCTATAAAGCTGAGAAAGAAGAAGAAATGGAGAATACTGCCAAGAAAAGTAAATGAATTGCTTGCTCTTCATGGCAAGCAGTTCCATCAACAAATTTTAAGACTAACTGCTGTAGAGCAGTAGCAAGCATCAGAGGAAAAGAAATAGCTGAGAAAGAAATACATTAACATGAATCTCGTGGTCCATTCTGTTTGAAGTGGTCAGTCCAAAATTTTCACTTGAAATAATTAAAGGGAAATGAGGAAAAATATGGTAAACAAAATTACTTGAATCATAGTTATTTCTAATTCCCAAGAAAGAGAACTTAATGGCTTATAAATTCTCAACAGCATCCTAGTTTTTCTATAAACTGTTTCTGAATAAGCAATACAAGGATTAATGAGATACTCTGTCTGTATGCTTTATTATTATATGGTATAATAATATTAATTTCTATGTCTTCTTTTCTTCAGAAACATAGCCTTTGTTATTTAAAAGATCAATTACCATAAAACATGCCTAATGTAAGTTGAAACACTTTGTTCCTACAAAGTACACAGTTCAGCACACAAATTCATCTTGCTCAGTTTTCCATCACTGAAAAATGTTGGACCAGTCTCTAGATCCACATTCAAACTGATTTAGGGAGAATTTCTGTATTTTTCAGAAAAACCAGAATATAGAAGACAAAAAAATTCTTTTTTGATAAAAGATCACATTTATTGACATTTAGGAAATGTTAATTTTAGCACCATTTGCAATATTGCATATAAATTAATAAACAAAATAGTCTGATAATGTTTCATATCAAAGTTTCACTAAAAAGTCAAATGTGATTTAGAGCTACCTAGTTAATTAGTACCAATGTCTTGACAGAAATTTCATAATTTTATTTTAAATTTCATCGTATTCTGAAATACAAATTCCTCAAAAGTGAAACATATATCTTGTTGAAAAAGTAGAAGGTTGAATATATATCAGAGAGTGTGGAAAACTTAACCCAGAAGTATAAGAATTAGAGCTAGCATAGCCCCCATATAAAGTCATATGTGTGTGTTTGCCAGTATAAAATCTCAGTACTGAAGAATCCCCTGGAAAAGGACAATGATTCTGATAAAAATAGTGAACCTTGTGAAGAGTAGGAAACTCTGTTTAATATACCATGGGGTATGGCAATTTATATCCTACACACATATCCACATGCACTTGTAAACACTTGTGCACTATATCCATAAGAATATACATGCATACACATTTATAAAAAATAAATATTAGGACAAGAGATTGGAATATATATATATATATATATATATATATATATATATATATATATATATATATATATATATATATATTGGAATATAATTAGACATTTTTGGTTTTGGTTTATTGGTTATTTTGTTTATTTACATTTCTCTTTTCCATTGGAAGTTTTATGCATTTAAATTTCAACATGTTATCCCATTTCTCAGTTTCCCTTCTGGAATCCTCCATCACATGCTCACTTCCCCTGCTTCTATGAGGGTGCTACCCTTCTATCCACCTACTCCCACCTCAACACCCTGGCATTCCCTTACACTGGGGAAATGAGAGCCTTCACAAAACCAAGGGCCTCTCCTCCTATTAATGCCAAAAATGCCATTCTCTGATACATCTGCAGCTAGAACCATGGGTCCTTGCATGTGTATTCTGTGGTTGCTGGTTTAGTCACTGGGAGGTCTGGGGACATAATTGGTTAATACTGTTGTTCTTCCTATGGGGTTGCAAACCCCTTAAGCTCCTTCATTCCTTCCCCTAACACCTCTATTGAGTTCCCATTGAGCTCAATTAGATGCTTGACATTTTCAAGAAAAAAAATTGATTAATAGACCCAAGCAATAGTTCTGAGACACATAAAGTTTATATTCTTATGCTGTTTTTATTTGTTTACATGTAGATGTTTGAAGAATGTGTATGCATTTGGTATTTTTTTGATTAAAATATATGATAATGAGCTATCACTTACCTTTTCTTGAGTTAAATGAAGTATATTGTCCACAAATCCTGAACAAAATTACATTAAATATTTTTTATTAACTGTTGACAATAAATATATGTACTGTATCACTTTTTAGTAACTTTAAAATTTAAAAAACTAAACCCTGAAAATACTAGATAAAAAACAAATAGGTAAAACCTCTACAGATTTTACACCCAAAATAGTGATGTCATGAAAATTCATACAATTTTGACAAGAAAATATTTTTTGTATTAAAATGAAAGTAGTTGCATTTTCTTTTATTATTTAAATATAATCAACAGAACATAATCATGAGATGTATCTTTCTCTTCTTGTCAGTGGTATGTGAATTACTGTAGATGGCATTTTATTCCACCCAGTGATATTTCAAAATGATAATACTATGCTTTAACTCTCCTGTGTTATTCACTAGTACTGAATTAGATTCCTGGTTGGGAGTTTCTTACTAAAAGTATTTCAATAAGTCAGGTAACATTTACATTTTGTTTATTTACACTTTTAAGTGACTTAATTCCAAGCATTGCTACTTCTATCGTAGGTTAAAAAGTATGAATACATAATATAATATCATGGTACAAAGACAAAACAGGACATTTTTTAAAGTTCTTAATCTTATAATGAGTTGTCGTGGTACTGAGTTCATAAAAACAGAAATTCAGCACATATATAAATGAATTATACTTTAACATATTATGCAAAATTGATGGAGTACAGATTGTGGACTACATTTTATTTTTTTTGTTTAGTTCTTCCAGAAACCAGGAAAAAGAAAGAAATAACATACAGAAAGATACATCATTATTTCTACCAACATATTCTTTGACAGTATTGTAATAAAATAATATTCATTGCCAGCTACTTGTAGACATAAAAGAATGATATAGTTAATTTTTTGTTTAAATTGAACAAATTTATTTTATAAAACAAAGATAAAAGTACAGAATTTAAGCATTTTTGCATAAAAGTATACCAATATATTTTGCAGTACTTGTTTTTTTTTTTTTTTTTAAGGTTTGATAGTGTGCATTAAGATCTAACCAGTTACAATGAGCATAAAGAACATGTAAAACAAGATGTAACCTGGAATTAGTTTTCTTGGTGTGTAAGGATCAAGCATGATGGTTTTCCATTTTCTTTTTCTTTTCTTGAACTTCACGCAGTCTGTGAGTTGTTTCTGGGGTGTTCAGAGCTTCCTGGGGTAAGTAACCAATTATCAGTGACTGCATATTATGTCTGTTCTTTTGTGACAGGGTTATCTCACTCAGGATAATATTATCTAGATGCATCCATTTTCTTAAGTATTTCATAAAGTTATTGTTTCTGATAGCTGAGTACTCCATTGTGTAAATATACCACAATTTTGTATCCATTCATCTACTGAAGGACATCTGGGTTCTTTCCAGCTTCTGGCTACTATAAATAGGGCTGCTATGAACATTGTGGTGCATGTGTCTTTGTTGTATGTTGGAGCTTCTCTGGAGTATATGCCCAGAAGTGGAATAACTGGTTCTTCAGGTAGTACTATGTCCAATTTTCTGAAGAATCATCAGACTGATTTCCAGAGTGGTTGTACCTATTTACAACCCCACCAAAATTTGAGAAGTGTTTCTCTTTCTCCGCATCCTTGCCAGCATCTGCTGTTATCTGAATTTTTGATCTCAGCCATTCTGACTGTTGTGAGTTGGAATCTCAGGGTTGTTTTGATTTGCATTTCTCTGATGGCTAATGATGTGGAGCACTTCCTTAGAAGCTTCTCAGCCATTCAACATTCCTCAATTGAAAACTTTTTATTTAGCTCTGTACCACATTATTAATAGGGTCGTTTCCTTCTCTGGTATCTAGCTTCTTGAGTTCTTTGTATTACCTTAGAGCACGAGCCATTGGTGTTCTGTTCAGGAAATGTTTTCCTGTGCCTATGTGTTCTAGGGTTTTACCTACTTTCTCTTCTAATAATTTCAGTGTACCTGGTTTAATGTGGAGATCTTTGATTCACTTGTATTTGAGCTTTGTACAAGGAGATAAGAAAGGTACTATTTTCATTCTTCTGTATGCTGAATGCTAGTTGGATCAACACCATTTGTTGAATAGGCTGTCCTTTTTCCATTGAATATTTATAGCTCCTTTGTAAAAAATCAAGTGACCATATATGTGAGGTCTCATTTCTGGATCTTCTATTCTATTCCATTGATCCACGTACCTATCTCTGTACCAGTACCATGCAGTTTTTAGCAAAATTGCCTTGTAATATAGCTTGAGGTCAGGAATAGTGATTCCTGTAGATGTTTTCTTGTTGTTGAGGATGGATTTCGCTATTCTAGGTCTTTTTTAATTCCAAATAAAATTTCATATTGCTCTTTCAACTTTATGATGAATTGGGTTAAAATTTTGATGGGGAGTGCATTGAATCTGTAGATTGCTTTTTGTAAAATGGCCATTTTTACATTGTTTATCCTTCCAATCCATGAGCATGGGAGATCTTTCCATTTTCTGAGACGTTCTTCGATTTCCTTCTTTAGAGATTTGTAGTACTGATAATGGATGCATCAGTACGTAAACATGAAGTTCAATGCATTCATAAGACTAATATTTGTTAGTTAATGTTTCATACCTTTACCAAATAGAGTTTCAAACATGTGAATAAACAATCATAAAGCTTACAACCAGATGATCTTGTTGAATATGGCATTGTCACTTAAAGTAAATTATTTACTTCACAGAGAATTCAGCTAAAATTGAAAGACACATTGAGCTCAAGATGCGTTTTAAATTCTACAATAGAAAGATCTATTGTACAGAAATTAGCAAAAAATAAACTTTTCTTTAATTTGAATTTATTTCAAATAATTTATTCTGGCATTTTGTTGATTTTACATTTAGAGTTATGAATACAAATTAAGAAATACTAATCACTTTATATTTATTAACAAAATATCACATTCCAAAAGTCAGTAGTCCTAATCTACTTAGTGTCAGAATCAGTTATGTTTGGATCTGACAATCTTATTCAGAAAGCAGAGATTCCACTATCCTTACAATGAAAAATCTCAAATAGAGCCTCAACTATGTTGTGAGGAAAACCCCAATTTCTAAAGGTTTTACACATGAATTTATCATTTCTCAAGAATTTCACCTTCTAATACCATCATTTGGGGGTTGTAACTTCTAGGTAGAAGGAAGCAAGCCATAAGTATATCCATATATTCTATTGTGGAAAGAGTGTTAGTTAATAGCAAAATTATTCCAGAGTTTTGGACACATTCCAAAAAGGTTTTATCTAAAGGAAGAATAATTCATAGATTTTTTTTCTTCTTAGTGTCCTGTTACTCCATGTTCCATATTATGTTCCAAACACAAAACACGGAACACATTTTGGCCTTTATTTCTATAGTAAAGTATTTATATAGGGAAATATTTTGGACTGTGAACTTTTAAGCCTGAGATAACATCTGCCATTTAGCTTCTTTGATAAGGAAACAATTAACAATGCCCTCCCATCTTAACCCCTTCAAATGTGATGTGACTTCTTCCAGAAAAGCATTTAAACTATCAAAAATTGACAAATTAAGGTGTAAAATAATATGGAAATAGATGCTTATTTTCTCAAGCCAAATTACTAACTTTATTATGTGTTCAAAGTCTGAGTATTATATTAATGTATTTGCTCGTACATGTTTGTGTGTATGCATGTTTAATAACATATCTTCTGACAATTTTATCAGCACCCAACATATACAAAAATATTATGTTATCTCATGTCCCATATTTTTTTTTCAACATTCTTCTTCCAAAATATGATGAAAGAGTTTTGAAATACAGAGAAGAAATCCCTAAACCTTAAGAAAAAATGAAAAGAAAATTAATATGGTAATTTGAAGATATATAATCAAAGAAAGAGTAATATTAAATATAAACTAAAGAAACAAAACTAAAATATAACCAAAAAACAGAGAAGCATATAGAGATGAAGCAACAGAAAACATTATTTAGAGAAATGATACATAATTGGTGGAGAAGTTCTTTCAATAAGAGAAAAGCTGGTTGTTCATTCACACAAACCCATTCCATTCTCTCCAGAATTTTTATAGAGAGGGAATTGACCTCCTTTTTCAGTGAAAAACATGATAAGGCAATTAGTTGCAGATATTTATACATAAAATATCTGCTCATGCTAATACTATATGAAGTGCAATGATTTTTCATTGAGAGTGTTAGCAATGGCAGAACCCATGTCATTGATTTTAATATCATAATAAGGTAAGGCTAATGTGGTTTCTCAGTGCTATAGATCCCTCAATCCCCATCTAGTTTTCAGGGCTTCAGTCTATAATGTGTTTATCTCTCCATCATGAATAATTATAGTTCTCTAGTCATTAAAACCTTTCTCCTGTACATTACATTTAAGTCATTTCCTTTATAAGATATCTTGTACATTAGCTATTTCAGGATTATTTTGAAATGTATTATACATTTATAAAGTTTCATTAAAACCGCTGTTTCAATAAGAACACAAATTTATTACAAAGTGAACTATGACATTTGCCTTAAAACATAATTTATCCAGTTACATTAATGTGTAAGAAGACCTTCATGATACTGATCCTAATGAAACATATCTGATAGTCTGAGAGCTCAGTTGTCATGTGTGAAAGCTACATACCACTATGAAAAATGTAACTCCAGAGGCTTGGACTACCCCAGAAACAACTCACAGACTGTGTGATGTTCAAGAAAAAAAAGAAAACAAAACAAACAAACAAACAAAAAACTGTCATGCTCAATCCTTACACACCAAGAAAACGTTGACTAATTCCGGGTTACATCCTGTTTTACATGTACTTTTTGCTCATTGTAACCAGTAAGACCTTAATGCAGAGTATCAAACCTTAAAAAAAAAAAAAAAAAAGCCAAGCACTGACACAATTGTATTTGTATACATTTATGTAAAAATGTTTAAACTTTTTTCTTTTATCTTTGTTTTTAAATAAAGTTTAAAAAAAGAAAAAAGAGAAAAATATAACTTCTTATATTATTAACATTTTAAACCTTTCTTTCCTTTTGCAAAAATACTTCTGATTTAATGGAATCTTGCTTCATCTTCAATGTTTGTGGACAAACATCAATCACAAAAATTGGGTATACAATAAAAAAGTTGACATTTTTTCATGTTTAAAACAAAGCATTTACCTGAACAAAATATCAAATATTAGTATTCTGATTTTTCAAATTTATTACTGTATTAAAAATATTCATCATTTCAAATACAATGAAAGTCTCTGGCACTGTTTGGTAAAAATTAACATCATCTTACTATGGCGTTAATTAGCCTGTATCGTTCACATAGCATAACAAAGAAGCAAATCATAATTCAAATAAGAATGTTTTATTTTTACCTGTCTGTGTCTTCTCCAAAGAGTATTACAGAGAAAGAATATTGGAATATAATCACACAGAAGAAATATTAAAATAAAAATAGATATGAATAAATTAACACACTTATCTTTGCCTTTCATAAAGTTTATATGTTAAACATATCTATTAAATTTTTATAAAAATAAAATAACCATGAATATTTCAGAGATACATATTTTAATTGGCACAAATAAATGACACATGAAGAGTAAGAAACAAAGAAATATATATTGAATATTATTTTTATTATTTTATCTTATTAAGTATTATTCATAGTTTACAAGGTATTGAAGTGAAGCTGTGACATCACATATTGATATTTATAAGGTAATACCTATTAAAAAAGTAACCATCAACATAGAAATATAACAACAACTTCAGTTAATGTGCATATCTACCAGTGATCAAGTAAGGAAAGGGTTGCTTGTGAAGCTCTATTAAGATAAATTAAATAAATAGTTATTCAGAAAATTCTTTTTTTAGATTACATTTATTTATTTATTTTTCAGTTTTGTTTTTCAAATGTCACTACTTTGTATTTTTTTTCCTTTTTTACAACTTTATTTTTTAAAAAAGAGGGATACATATACAGATTTTTAAAGGCATTTTGGCATAACACTATATGAATATATTTTTGTCAGTACTTAATTCTTTTAGAGGTTTGATAGCATGCATTGAAATCCTACTAGTTACCAGAAGCATAAAGGACATGTAGGATAGAACTATTTTTGGTATTCATCAATTATTATGCTTAATCTATACTCACCAAGAAATCTGTTTCCATGTTACGTTCTATTCAGAAAATTCTAACAGTTTCATTTAAAGTCCTTTACTTTGGAGAACAAACTTTCATCTATTCACTACACTTTAGATTTTGCCAAGACAAATAATGAATAATTGGTTCATCTATATGACATTTATCCAGCCTGTCCCCAAAATCAATATTTTTAACCTGTGCTTTTAACTTCTGAAACCTACTTTAGCTGAAGAGTTCAGTGATGAATGAATTCTAGCTGGTGCTTTTTAGTGTCAGTAAAAATTGGGTGTCTATATTACTGAAGCTCTTCCCCAAGGCTTTTATTAATGAAAATATTTAATTTATTGTATTCAAGTTCTGTATTTTCCCCAGTGAATACAAAAACATCTTAGGCAAAGCTTGAACTTAAATTTTGATGCCAACCAATTGATCTGTGCCAGAATAAAAAGAGAAAATTAATTTTACATTCTAAATCATAATTAATAAAAACATAATATATACTACAATGTGTATTCAAAACTGAAATTAATTAAACCAAAACATTTGATAACTTAAAAAATTAAGTGCACATACAGTATTTTTTTCATTTTGAGACATTATTTTAATCTTCATATTGGGTTATTACTAACGTTCAGTGATCACGTTTTGAGATATAATGCATATAGAATGAAATGCACAGCCTGGAAAGTACTTATTAGTTTGATTTTTCAATTCTTAAATTATATCTTTACTTCTCTGTATTTCTAGACATTCATTACTTCATATGTCTTTAGTGTGCACTGTACTTTATTGTTTCCCTCAGTTTGTAAGAAGTTATAAATTATTTCTGATTATTTGAATTTATTTGTTTACATTACAAAAATTGATAATATTAATGTAGTTAGATATATATTTTTAAATAAATTATATTTGTACATAATATAATTTCATGTTACTGTTTTTAAATATATATATAAATAATATAATATTTATATATATACAAATATATATAAATAATATAAATATTTATTTATATAAATAATATAAATATTATTTATATAAATAAATATTTATGAATATATATAAATAATATAAATATTTATTTGGATATAATATAACATCAATTATTATATTATCATCAGATACAAAGAATTTTATATTATACATTGCATTTGTTGTTAGTTTTTCATATCCTGTGGACTGAACAACTATTGGGTTCTTGGACCTTTATGTTGGTAGATTCTCATTGTTATAGTATCTGTAACATAGCCTATAAGCCATTCATATAAATCCCCCTTTTTATGAAAATATACATATGTATATCCTTATCATTATTTTTCTCTGCCGAACCTTGACTAATTCCAGAAGGGTAGACAATACTGAAGAAACCCTATGGATGAGCAATAAATAACACTAAATATGTCTAAAAACTGACAAGAAAGCTTATTTTATATTACCTAGATTTACATATTACATATGATATACTATGAATATATGTTATATATACCAGATATGAGAAAATTCCATTTGAGACGTTGGTCAGGAGAGACTAGGAGGTTCCCAATGCAATAAGCTATGGATTTTGCCCTGGTTTCTTCTAAGAGGTTGAAATAAATTACATATTGCTAAATACAGTTTACATTTAAGACTCAGGACTTGAAAAATTCTAGCTGTTTGTGACATAACTGCCTTTGCCTTGAGAATAATATTTCATATTTCCATAATTTGCTATGTTATCTACCAATGATGAAAAGCATCCAAAGTCCTGCTTAGTTAAGATTCCTATTTGCCCCAACAATGACCAGCATAACATGACTATGGTGTAATAATTACACTTCCGTCTTGGCATTGACCAACAGCTATATGATTGGATTTAAATTCTTTCACCAGTATGGAAATCATACCTTAAAGTGGAAAGCTAATCAACCTTTCATGATTAGTGGTGTCATAAGTCTCAGAGAAGAAACAATGTTATTTTCCTAAAATAGCTATAATATTAATTGCTTTCTCAATGCTTACTCTCATGTTAACAGATAAGTGTAGTTTGTTTTTCTCATTAAAGAAGCTGCATTTGCACCAGAATAAAGACTGTTAAGGAAATCTATCAAAAGTAAAAATACATAGAGAAACTGACTATATGCTACTCTGCCAAAGAAGATACATTTACAATACAACCCCAACACCTAAGTCTCAAGGAACATAGCCTAAAGAAGAAAGACAGAACCAGGATATGTACTGTAAGATTGTGTTTACTACATATGATAGAACCAACATCCCCATGAAATCTCAACATGTGGCTGCTTAAATTACTCAAATAATAACAACTACAATCAGCATACCACAGTGAGTGGGGATAAGCCCTAGAGATAAGGTCTCTGAATATTTCTCCAATCTCATGTTATTATTTATAAGTTAGTTATGTAGAGTACTCCACATAAAATTGATGATTCAGATTGCATTTTAACTATTTCCAAATACATATAAAAGACAAATTAGTAAATAGTAAAGTAGTAATCAGTAAATTAGGAAGGCTAAAGCTAATTTTCTTTTCACTGCCAAGAAAAGAAAATGGCAAGCAACAGAGTGGAAAAGATCTTTAACAACCCCACATCAGACAAAGCTCTAATATCCAAGGTATAGAAAGAACTCAAGAAGCTGGACACCAGAGAATCAAACAACCCTATTAAAAATAGGGGTACAGAGCTAAACAAAACATTCTCAACTGAGGAATATCGAATGGCTGAGAAGCATCTAAGAAAATGCTCAACATCATTGGCCATCAGGGAAATGCAAATCCAAACAAACTTGAGATTCCTCCTCACAACAGTCAGAGTGGCTAAGATCAAAAATTCAGATGACAGCAGATGCTGGCAGGGATGTGGAGAAAGATGAACACTTCACTGTTTTGGGGTTGTAAACTGGTACAACCACTCTGGAAATCAGTCTGGTGATTACCTCAGAAAAGTGAACATAGTACTACTTGATGACCCAGTTATTCCACTTCTGGGCATATACCCCAGAGAAGCTCCAACATACATCAAAGACAAACGCACAGTGTTCATAGCAGCTCTATTTATAGTAGCCAGAAGCCAGAAAGAATCCAGATGTCCTACAGTAGATGAATGGATACAAAAAGTGTGGTACATTTACACAATGGAGTACTACTCAGCTATCAGAAACAATGACTTTATGAAATTCTTAAGAAAATGAATGCATCTAGAGAATATTATTCTGAGTGAGATAACCCAGTCACAAAGGAGTAGACATAATATGCAGTCACTGATAATTGGATACTAACCCCAGAAAGCTCTGAACAACCCAGAAAAAGCTCACAGACTACATGAAGTTCAAGAAAAAAAAAAGAACATTATGTTTAATCTCTACACACCAAGAAAAATTTGACTAATTCCAGGTTACATCTTGTTTTACATGTACTTTATGCTCATTGTAACTAGGAAGATCTTAATGCACACTATCAAACTTTAAAAAAAAAAAAAAAAAAAAAAAAACAAGTACTGACAATTTTTTTCATATACTTTTATGCAAAAATGCTTAAAACCTGTGCATTTATTTTTTAAAAAGACAGTTTTTCAATTAAAAACTAATAAGATGAAATAAAAAAATTAAAAAATCTGAACAGTAGGTTTGAAAAAAATCAAAAAAAGAAAATAAATAAATAATGAAAAAAATATTAAGCTTACATGAATTTTAAAGGAAACTGGGGGAAAGTGACATAGACAATGATACAATTACTGTTCAATTAAAAATAATGAATTAAACAAATATTAACCCAAAGGAAAATGCTTAACACTGTTATTGATTAAGAAGTTCAGAGGTAAATCCAAATTAAGATATAACAACCGTGCACAAAAAAAAAAAAAAAAAAAAAAAAAAAAAAAAAAAAAAAAAACATGTCAAAATTTAAAACCAACAAATAAATAACAACTATTAATAAAATGTATAAAAAACTCAGTTATTTTAATTAATTCTTATTTTGTGCCTATCCTTTTTTTTTTATTTTTTAAACGACTTTATTTTGCAAAACAAAGATAAATGTAAAGATTTTAAACATTTTTTGCTTAAAATTATACATTTTTGTCAGTACTGTTTTTTCAGACATTAAAATAAATTTTACATAAAACCATGTGAATATGTTTTTTAGTCAGTACTTGATTTTTTTCAAGGGCTTGACAGTATGCATTGAAAACGTACTAGTTGCAATAAGCGTAAAGTACATGCAAAATAAAACGCAACATGGAAATAGTCAAAGTCTTCTTGTTTTGTGAATATATGTATATTTTTTTTGTTTTTTTTATTTCTTGGACTTCATACAGTCTGTGAGTTGTTTCTGGGGGAGTGCAAGCCTCTGGGGTTAGCATCCCACTCTCAGTGACTGCATATTATGTCTGTTCTTTTGTGACTGGGTTATCTCACTCCTTAAACACAGATTTTTAATATCAACATGAAAATTTTCCTTTAAAGTTTTTCAAGGAATTATGTTGAAATCTTGATCAGTATTTCATCGAATCCATAGATTTGTCTTCTGTATTATCTATTTTTTTTTTTAATTGTCAGTGTGCTGGGAATAAGGGATTCACTTTCCATTGAGTTTTTGATGTCTGATAGATAACCATATTCTAATGAAGGTCATATATCTAAGAATATATAGACAGCAGACATTCTTAATTTTTTTAAAGAGGGAGATTGTTGATAAAGGAAAAGAATGAAGAGAAGTAGGTTGAGTAAGCACACACATTCACACACACACGCACACATACACACACACACACACACACACCACAGGAATCAACACACATTGCTCCAAGATATCTTTTAACATTTTAATCAACTTTATTGAATATTCTTTGTATTTAAATTTCAGATATTATACCCCCCACTCCCCTCCATCATCCCCCCAAACTTGATTTTATAAAAGTGCTCTCTCAATCACCCTTTCCATGTCTGTGCCTTGGCTGGTGATGTTGTTGTTCTTCGCATGAGAGTTCAAATCTTTCAGCTATTTCAGTCCTTTCACTAGCTCTTTCACTGGGACCCCTGAGTTTATTCTGATGTTTAGCTGCAAGCATCCTCACCTGTATCTGTATGACTCTGGGAGAGCCTGTAAAGAAACATCAATGTCTGGTAAAATCTTTTCTTCAATTCCAAATCCTCTATTTGAACTCCCCTGTTTTGTACTATTTTCTAAGGAGGGCTGAGGCATCCACATTATGGTCTTCCTTCTTTTTGCACTTCATAAGTTCTGTGGATGTTTTCTTGGGTCTTCTGAGCTCCTTTTGGGGGGTAGTGGCGAGTATCTGCCAGATTGGTTTTGTGCAGAATTCTATCAGAACTTCATAGAGGATTAATACTAATAATATCCAAACTATTCCACAAAAAAAAAAAAAAAAGAAACAGAAGAAACACTACTCACTTTATTCTATGAAGTCACAATTATGCTATACAAAAACCCTACAAAGAGAACTTAAGACCAATCTCCCTTTTGAATATCAATGCAAAAATATTCAATAAAACTGTTGCAAACCAAATCAATACAATCATTCACCTCTATCAAGTAGCTTTGTAGCAGGGATTCAGGGATGGTTCAATATAGAGAAATCCATAAATATAATCCAATATATAAACAAACTGAAAGAAAAAAAACACATGATCATTTCATAAGATGCTGAGAAAGCATTTGGCAAATTTCAAGATCCTTTCATGAGAAAAGTCTTGGAAAAGTCAGGATTAAGACTCATACATAAAAATATTAAAAGTAATATACAGCAAACCAGTAGCAAACATCAAAGTAAATGGAGATAAACTTGAAGAAATCTCAGTAAAATGAGAGACTAGAATTGGTTTCCCACTCTCCCCCTACCTATTCAATATAGAACTAGAAATACTAGTTAGAGCAATTAGACAACAAAAGGAGGCCAATGGAATACAAATTGGATGAAAGAAATCAAAATTTCACTATTTGCAGATGATATGATAGTATACTCAAGTGATTACAAAAATTTTACTGGAGAACTTCTAAACCTAATAAACAACTTCAGCAAAGTGGTTGGATACAAAATTAACTCAAACAAACAAGTAGCGTTTCTGTACTCAAAGAAAAAATAGCTAAGAATGAATGTAGAGTAATGGCACTGTTCACAAATATGAAATACCTTGCTGTGACCCTAACAAAGCAAGGGTAAGACCTTTATGAGAAGAACTTCAAGTTTCTGAAGAAAGAAATTGAAGATCTCAGAAGATGGAAATTTCTCCTATGCTAATAGGTTGGCAGGATTAATATAGTAAAAACGGCCCTCTTGCTGAAAACAATCTACAAATTCAATGCAATCACCATCAAAATCCCATCTCGATTCTTCATAGACTTAGAGAAATTTGAAAATTCATTTGGAATAACAACAAACAGCAACAACAACAACAGCAACAACAACAAAACCAAAATAGTAAAAATGGTCCTTAACAATAAACAGACTTCTGGGGAAATCACCATCCCTGATTGCAAGCTGTAGTATGAATCAATCACAATAGAATCCACATGGTTCTGGTAAAGGTACAGGCAGGTAGATCAATGGAATAGAATTGAAGCCCCAGAAATGAAACCACAAATCTATAGTGACATAATCTTTGACAAAGGATCTAAAAACATTATTAGACAATAAAAGGGAAAAAAACAGCTTTTTTCAACAAATTGTGCTCATTCAACTGGCAGTCATCATGTAAAATGCTAATGGACTCACTCTTATCTCCTTGTACAAAGCTCAAGTCCAAGTAGATTAAAAACTTCCAAATAAAACCAGGTAAACCAATCAGAATGGCAAAGATGAAAACCATCATGTGGCTGCAGATGCTGAAAAGAATGTGGAGAAAGAGGAATATGCCTCCACTTTTGGTAGGATTGCAAGCTGGTACAACCACTCTGAAAATCATTCTGTCAGTTCATCAGAAAATTGGACATCATACTGCCTTTAGACAAAGTTATACCACTCCTGGGCATATAGCTGAAAGATGCTCCAACATATAATAAGGATACTTGCTGAACTATGTTCATTGTTACCTTATTTATAATATCCAGATCATGGAAAGGACTGAGATGTCTCAACAGAGTAATAGATAATGAAAATATGGTGCATTTACACAACAGAGTACTACTCATCAATGAATAACAATGACTTCATGAAATTCTTAGGCAAATGGATCGAACTAGGATCCATATTATCTCAAATGAGGTAACCCAGTCTCACACACACACGCGTGCACACACACACACACACACACACACACACACCTGGTATGTCATCACTGCTAAGCGGATACTAGCCCAAAAGCTCGGAATACACAGTAAACAATTCACA
The DNA here is from genome assembly GCF_963924665.1 of Micromys minutus. NCBI lineage: Eukaryota > Metazoa > Chordata > Mammalia > Rodentia > Muridae > Micromys > Micromys minutus. The sequence continues at coordinate 58,508,967 of NC_137982.1, forward strand.
GACCTTATGAAGCTCAAAAAGAAGGAAGACAAAAATGTGAATTTCTTAGTCCTTCTTAGAAGGGAGAAAAAAACACTCATGGGAGGATATACAGGGACAAAAAGAGGAGCAGGGATTGAAAAAAAAAAAGATCATTTGGAGGCTGCCTCACCTAGGGATTCATCCTATATGCAGCCATGAACCCCAGTTACTATTTCTGATGCCAAGAAGTTCTTACTTACAGGAGCCTAACATGGATGTCTCCTCAGAGGCTCTGCCAGAGCCGTAATGATATAGTGTGATACATACTGATACAACTTGCAGCATCCTTTAGACTGAACATTGGGAACCCAATAATAGAGCTAGAGAAAGGACTGAAGGAGCAGAAAGGTTTTGCAACCCCATGAGAAGGACAAAAGTACCAACAAATCAAAACCCCCAAGCTCCCATGGTCTGAAACACTATCCAGTGGGTACACATGGAGAGACCCATGTATGTGTATGTAGCAGAGGATGGCATTGTCTGGAATCAATGGAGGTTGAGGCCTTTGGTACAGTTAAGGCTCATTTTGACAATGTAGGAGAATGTCAAAGTGCTGAGGTGAGAGTGGGTTGTTGGGAGTTGGAGCATCTTCATGGAAGTAAGGGGAGCAGGGTGGTAGAGAGGGTAAAATGGTAAATATATGAAATGTAAATGAATATGTAAAATATCCATGTATGGATTAACATTAAATGATTATATGATTAACATAAAAGAAGTAGGTATGTGAAGGAAATAATGGAGTTATAATCCAAAATTTAAATGAAACAAAAAGAAGTAAGTGTACAGTGGTGATTGTTAGCATTTCAACACTTGTTTCCTTATATACAGTTTTATTATAAAACAAAACTATCTCTTTAATTTACATAAAATATAATTCCACATACTTGTTTTATAGATCTTTCCAAGTAAAAAAGTAATGGTCAATTGTAAGGACTTGAATGTTGATACCATAAATTTGCCAAAAGTAAACTATAGGGGTAGCATTGCTATCCAGGTATGAGAAGAGATTTTTTTCCTTTTTCATTATTATTTACCTATTACTAATGGAAGAGATTTTGAAATGTTAATTTTCCTTTAGCTGTTCAATGGGAGTGAATCAGAGTACAGAACGTTTGTATGAAACTATAGAATAGCCGATCCAAATGACATAATCCACAACTCAATATTAGATTAAAACATAACTACGTATTTAATAAAAACTACTATGTGATGATATTATATATGAAAAATGTATTTTAGAATATGAGTAGATACATATTCAACTTAAAATGCATCTTAATGAGACTATATTGATGGAGAGTGCAATTTTGAGCTAATGAGCCTCTTGACTGTCTCTATTACATCTTTGTTCCGTAGGCTGTAGATGAGGGGGTTTAGCATGGGAATCAAAACTGTATAAAGCATTGTTGCTACTTTGACCAGAAGCTGTGAGCTGTTTGCATTGGGTACACAGTAAAGAAGGAGAATAATCCCATGAAAGATGCTGATGGCCGTCAGGTGGGATGTACAGGTGGAGAAGGCTTTTCGGAGTCCACCTTTAGAAGGCATCTTGATGATTGTGACAACTATGAATACATAAGAGGCCATAGTGATAAGAAGACTACTACCCTCACTTAATATGGAAATGCCTAAGCATATCATCTGGCTAAAGGAGGGGTTAGAACAGGATACAGAGATGATGGCTGAATACTCACAGCCAAAGTGATTGATGATGCCAGGTTCACAATAAGACAGCTCTAAGAGAGTGCATGTGATTATCACAGCACACAGACCTCCCCACATATAACTTCCCGCTACTAGGAGAGCACACAATCGATGAGACATAGCAACAGTGTAAAGCAGGGGGTTGCAAACAGCCACAAACCTGTCATAGGCCATCACTGCTAACATGAACATCTCTGTGATCACACATGCACAGCCAAAGAAAAACTGTGTCATACAACCTTTTAAAGAAATATATCTATGTTCCACAATCAAGATCTCTAACAATTTTGGTGTAAATACACTAGAATAGCATATATCCAAAAATGAAAGATGACTCAGAAAAAAGTACATGGGTGTGTGAAGCTTAGAGTTGATCCTTCTCACCAAAATTATGCCGACATTTCCCACCAGAGTGACTGTGTAAATTGTTATTACCATAAGGAAGAAGGGTGGTTGGAGGTGTGGGTATTCTGAGAAGCCCACCAGAATAAATGTGGTTACAGAACTCTGGTTTATCATTGAATGTACCATGAGTTACCAGGTATTAAAAAACTGAAGAATAGGAAAAATTAAGAAATTTTATCAGTAGAACTTGGCAAGTTGGAATGTAGATGCCTAGATGAAGCTTGACATAACGAAGACAGATGATAGTCATGTGGTCATAGGTGTCCTTCAGTTTAGATTCTTCACCTCAAACTCTCTTTGATTATGCAGGCTAGATATGATTTTTAATCCTATATTTTCTCATCTGAAATGAAAATAAATAACTACATGAGTTGCATATAAATTACACACAATTATTTCTGAATTTTGAAATGCTTCATAACAGACAATAATTGCCAAGAACTCAATCAGGCATGAGATAAGTGCTGTCATGCTCTTATGTTTGAGAAGATGCCAGGAATACTAAATGCATATAGTATGCAAGAAAAATGAAATAACAAAAACTGGTCATAAAATGTCTGAAATAAAAATTAAATCTATGATAATAGTTTTGCTTTGGTTGTTTTTATTTACTGATTCAACTTTGGGTCTTGTTAATGCTGGACAAGAAAATAATATTATAAATCTACCACATTTCTTTTCCTGTGGAAAATTTTAAGACAGACTTAGTTGAGTGCTCAACCTGGCTGGCCTTGATATTGCTAGACTATGGATTTACCTGGCTCAAAGCACCCTGACAAAGTTTCAAATCAAATGATTATTAATGATTTTTATAGCCTTTACTTCCATTTTTTGTTAACAATATTTTTCTTCACATTTTTTAACATGAAGCTCCTCTGGTAATAAAAGCCTTTTACTTTGTCTTTGAAAATAACCATTACACTGTTCATCAGAAATAATTTCAAATTCAATTTTGTAACTTCAGAGACCTTAAATATTTAATTAGTAGTAGTGGTCATAGTAGGAGGCAGAAGAGGAGGAGGAGGAGGAGGAACAGGAGGAGGAGGAGGAGGAGGAGGAGGAGGAAGAGGAGGAGGAGGAGGAGGAGGAGGAGGAGGAAGAGGAAGAAGAGGAGGAAGAGAAGCAGTAGTTTTATTTGCTTACTTAAATTACATATATATATATATATATATATATATATATATATATATATATATATATCATATTTTCTCAGCCTCTATACAATATTATTTTCATTGAGCATTCCATGTGTGTGAGTATCCTTTTATCCTTCTCAAATTCTTCACATATATCCCCATCATTTTACACTCTCAACTTAAGATTTTTTAAAAAAAAACTATCGTAATATTATCTGTCATGTGTTGAAGTTAATAATAAAATCTGTACCCATTACCTCATCAAACAATTATCATAGACAACAAAATTGCAAATTAAAGAACCTGTTATGAATTTGTGACTTGGTATAAAACTTTTAAATCAGAAGGTATACTAGTTTAAATTACTTTATTTATTTCACAGGTTGGTAAAATGTGTTCATGCATTACTTGTGAGACAAATGATTCATTATTCCACTCTAAGAATTTTTAGGAAAAAAATGAGACTATCAGATTTTTGTTAAATTTCAAATCTAGATTTATTCTCTTAATTCAATTGAATACTTGCCTTGATTCAGGACTTCCAAAATACATAGATTTCTGCACTAAAATTTCAGTTTCAATGAATTATCTCAAACATTTGTGGTCACCTTACTTTATATCATTAAGATTTGAACAATAAGTTCAGTTCTGCTTTGTTTTAAAAATTTTTCTCTCACTCTAGAATGATGGACACACATACACACACATACATACACACACACACACACACATACATAGAGACACACACTTTCTTCTTTTTTTCTTCTTCATCTTCTTCATCTTCTTTTTTCTTCTTCTTCTCCTTCTTCATTTTCTTGTTTAAAAATTATATAAAAGAGCACAGACTAGCATATTCCTAACCACAAGACACAGTAGCCTTGAGTAAGAAAATAATAAATAATGAACTATAACATTTTTCCTAAAAACAGTTGAAGAAAACTCTACATAAGCATAATAATTAAAAGATAAGGATAAGGAAATACGTTTATGAATACAGTTATGTTTGTCTTTGTAACTCATTAAATTAAATACTCTAACTTTATTTTGGATTGTTTCACAGAAAACACTTGCTGAGCCAGTGAATATAGCACCAAATATAGCAATAAAAAGACTTCATAGATATATGTACCCTAATTCTGTTAATTTTAAGTAATATTCAGTATTGTACTCTGATGTCCACTGATTTCTTACCAGGACTCTTATTCTTCCATTTAATTTATTAGTATTAGTTTTTAATTGTGATTGTCAATATGACTTCCTGAGAATGATGTTGTTTTTCTATGAATGTTACTATATTCCACTACTTGATTTTCCTTATATGTTTAGTTCTTCATATCTAAGTTGCATTGCATATTTTATTCTGCTGAATGTATGTTCACATATATGTTGACCTAAATATATCAAATTCCATATTGACACAAGTCATATTTCACATTCAACTTAAAGTATTCCCATTAGTAACATCAGTAAAAGAAATAGATCAAATAAAAAACAATGTTGCTATTAAGGATATTGAATTTAGTACCTTAATATATTCTACATACTCAAATGAGTAAATAACACTGTCCCAAATCACATTTAATCTATTGATTTTCACATACCTATTTGAATGTACAAATTGTGGCAAGAAACTGACCAAAAGCAAAATATCCCTCATGTGCATTGGAGGTTGTGTAATTTTCTTATTAATAAATGTGAACAACCACTCTGGAACTCAGTCTGCTGATTCCTCAGAAAATTGGACATAGTACTACCTGAAGATCAGTTATTCCACTTCTGGGAATATACCCAGAGAAGCCCCAACATACAATAAAGACACATGCACCATAATGCTCATAGCAGCTCTATTTATAATAGCCAGAAGCTGTAAAGAACCCAGATATCCTTCAGTAGATGAATGTATACAAAAAATGTAGTATATTTACACAATGGAGTACTACTTAGCTATCAGAAACAATAACTTTATGAAATTCTTAAGAAAATGGATGCATCTAGAGAATATCATCCTGAGTGAGCTAACCCATTCACAAAAAAACAGACATAATATGCAGTCACTGATAATGGGATACTAACCCCAGAAAGCTCTGAACACACCCAAAACAACTCACAGACTATATGAAGTTCAAGATAAACAAAGGCCAAAAAAAAAAAAAAAAAAAAAAAAAAAAAAAAAAAAAAAAAAAAAAAAAACAAAGGAAAGAAAATGAAAATCCATTATGCTTAATCTTTACACACCATGAACACTTTGACTAATTCTAGGTTACATCTTGTTTTATGTGTACTTTATATTCATTGTAACTACTAAGACTTTAATGCATACTATCAAACCTTTAAAAGAACCAAGTACTGACAGAAATGTATTGTATACTTTTATGCAAAAATGTTTAAAATATGTACATTTATCTTTGTTTTTTAAAATAAAGTTGTTCAATTAAAAAAAGTAAATGTAAACAATTGTCTGGAAAATTAAAATGTTTTAGTTTCTCAAATAAAGGCAGAAACTGACCTTTGTAAAGTGAAATTAAGTAAAGGAGGCAAACATCAAACTATGCTGAAACAAACATTAAAATATATAAAAGAAGATCCAGATTTTTAAACTATATTCATTATCACATTCTTTATTATTACTTAAGTCATTAGTTTTGTGGAAACATACCCTAGAGAATCCTTGTTGATGATAGTCTTGGACTACAAACAGATGTGTAATTAGAGAAACTTCATCTTTATTTTTAATTAGTAGTTTGCTATTGTGTTCAGAATGTTTTGTGTGCATGCTAGGAAACAACAAAAAGAAATCTGCTACTATGTAATATATATGCTAATAAAACATTAAATACAAATAGGTTCATTTTGAAGTTAACTTTTTTATATATCTAACATTTTAAAGGTCAAATACATCTATAGTTGTTCCCATATTATACTCAAATTTAAAAACCTTGTATTTTATTCCCAAACACTAATTAATATATTTCATGGAAGCATTATAGAATAGCAAACAATTCTATTTTTGTTTTGGGAATTTTTATCTCTATGTATACTTTGAAATGCTGCTTGTTGGAATTTTTCATTTTTAGCCTGGCCTAAACTACAATAGGCTGGACCCTGTCATTTCGATCAAGAGATCATTGGCCAGCTTAATGAAAATAACTCTCCAGTGAGGTTCCATATCCAAAGGAACTCTTCTATATGTAAGTTGGCAAAAACTAACAAGTTCTGTTCCTGAAAAGCTTTTCAACAAACAAACTCCTAATTCTATTATATATTTTTTTTACTTGCTGTGCTTAATTAGATCTGCTTGGATAAGTTTGAATAAACAAGTATTTATTTGATTATGGGCATATTAGTGGCTACAATGATTAAGAAAATGGCATTCCTATCCCTATCTACATGATTTACTTTGAGTGCTAAGACAATAACTTATGAAAATCTTATAGGAAATTGGATTATGCTTTTAGGATGAATTTATTTAATTTGATTCTGCTTCTAAGCAAAAAAATAAAAATAAAAATAAATGGTCCCAAAAGAAAGACACAAAGCTAAAGAATATTTGATCCAAAAGGTGCCCACATAAAATACAAGCTACTCAAAAAAACATCAGATATACCTCAGCAATATCACCACTTACAAGTCACTGCTCTATTAGTATTCTATATGGTTAATGACTGATCTTTTACATTAGTGATTAAGAGATGTGTGCACATGGAATATCAACAAGCAGAATATTATATTCTACTGGTGTAGAAGTGATCTATAATTGCAAATATTATTATGAACTATTCAAATAAAATTCTTATGAGCAAATAACAGTTAAAGCTACATTGAAGTATTGGCAGATATGTTTATGAGTATTTATAAAGTGCATAATTGTTAGCAACAAATCAGCCAAACTTATACTACACTGTGAACCATAATTTACTATTGTTATATTTCAATATTTATAGAAGAGAAAAAAGTTTGGTATTGTGGTAGATTTTTTTAATCCCAATAGTGTCAGTGCAAAGATTTACAAAGTGATCTGCAAAGATAACCTGATATAATAAGATGCTATTCCACACAGGAAAGAGAAAAATGATGTAAATTACATTTTTATGTTCAAATAAAAATTTTCCAATGCAAAAATAGGTCTAATAAAGTTGAATATAAAAACTTTCGTATAGTCAGTATTCCTAGTTAATAGGTCTCAAGATAGAACTTCAAATGAATTTCCTTAATAAATTTATACAAGTCAGCTCAAATTCCACAGAATATTGTAAATATAAATTATATTAGTCGTCCTCAATATAAAATATTTAATTTAATTAGTAATAACACTTGAAATATTAAGTAATCTATACCATTATTCACAGTATAATTAGCATTACAATAAATATTAGAATGAATTGGAAAGCTTTATAAAAAGAAAACAAGAAATGGGTCAATTTGTGTTTTTCAGAGAATACAAGTACTCTAAAATAAATGCCTTATTGTTCAGGAAACGTGTTTATTTTGACAAAAGAGAGCTCAGTAGCTTTCTAACTGCTTTCTTCACGTCCTTGCTCCTGTAGCAGCTTAAAGTAAGAATATGAAGGTGTTTGCCTTGGAATTAGGTTTACAATTAAATGTTTAGACTGTACTAATGATAAGGCTTCTCAAGGAGAAGAAATTAGAAGAGATAGAAAAATATTACCCTTAAGAAATATACTAAATTGGATATCTCACTTATTTTTTTAGTTATTCAGCCTATAATTGTTCCTCTACTTTGGAATGACATAATTTCAAAGCATATAATTTTGTAGCACTATATAAAACATTTTTTATTTGAACTAAATTGACATTTAATAACATGTTCTTCCATTGTTGTTGTTATTTATGATAATATAATCAGAGAAAAATGAATGCTGGTCTTACAGTATAGAAATAGATTAAGAACAATAATAAATGTGTATTTAAGATATGACTAGAGCCACAGGCAAATCAGACACAATGTTATCAGAACTCCTTGACTGCCTATAGAGAACTGAGCACCCAGGGGAGATGCAGGAATACTCTCCCCACTGAGCTCACAGGTAAGCCCAAGCTTTCTCTCCACTGATTTTCTGTGGAGGAACTGTGGAAAGGCTGGTCGTTAATAAAAACAACAATAGAAAGTCCCAATACACATGTAAACTGAACAATGTTCTACTCAACAATAGCTTTGTCAAGGAAGAAATGAAGAAATAAAGCAAAGATTTCTTAAACTTCAAAGAAAAGGCAGGCACAACATACTCAAACTTATGGGGCACTCTGAAAGCAGGACTAAGAGAAAAATTCATACCTCTGACTGTCTACAAAAAGAAACTGGAGAGAACATACATTAACAGATTAACAGCACACCTGAAAGCTCTAAAACAAAAGAAAACAACAACAACCAAAAAAAAAAAAAAAAAAAGATACACCCAAGAAGAATAGACAGCAGAAAATATTCAAACTCAGAGCTCAAATCAACCAAATAGAAACTAATAGAACTATACAAAGAATCAACAAACCAAGAGATGGCCCTTTGATAAAATCAACAAGATAGATAAACCCTTAGCCAGACTAACTAGAGGGCACAGAAGAGTATCCAATTAACAAAATCAGAAATGAAAGGGTGGACATAACAACAAAAACTGAAGAAATTTAAGATGTCAACAGATCCTACTACAAAAGTCTATACTCAACAAAATTGGAAAATCTTAAGGAAATGGACAACGTTCTAGAAATATATCTTATACCAAAGTTAAATCAGGATCAGAAAAATCATCTAAACAGGCCCATAACCACTAACGAAATAGGAAGAGTCATCAAAAGTCTCCCAACCAAAAGACCCTAGAAATAGATGAGTTTAGTGCTGAATCCTAGTAGACCTTCATAGAAGATCTAATACTGTTTCCAATACTCCCCAAAATGTTCAACAAAATAGCAACAGAGGGAACACTACCCAAAACATTCTTCAAAGCCACAATTAAACTCATTCCTAAACCACACAAAGACACTACAAAGAAAGAGAACTTCAGACCAATTTCCCTCATGAACAATGATGCAGAAATACTCAATAAATATCTTGCAAACTGAATTCAAGAACACATCAAAATGATAATTCAACAAGATCAAGTAGGCTTCATTCCAGGGATACAAGGATGTTTCAATATACAAAAATTTGTCAACGTAATCCACAAACTCAAAGAAAAGAAAAAACATGATCATCTCTTTAGATCCTGAGAAAGCATTTGACAAAATTCAACACCCTGTCATGTTAAAAGTCTTGAAAAGATCAAGAATTCAAGGCCTATGTTTAAATATAGTAAAAGCAATATAAAGCCAACCAGTAGCCAACCTCAAACTACATGGCAAGAAACTTGAAGTAATCCCACTAAAATCAGGGACCAGAGAAGGCTGCACACTCTCTCCTTACCTATTCAGTCAGACAGCAAAAATAGGTCAAAGGGATACAAATTGGAAAATAAGAAGTCAACATATCTCTATTTGCAGGTAATATGATTGTATGCTAAAGTAATCACAAAATTTCTAGCAGAGAACTTCTACAGCTTAAACAACTTCAGCAGAGTAGCTGGATAGAAAATTAAGTCAAACAAATCATCAGTAGACTGCCTCTACTCTAAGGATAAACAGGCTAAGAAAGAAATTAAAGAACTAAGACCCTTCAAATTAGTCACAAAGAATATAAAATACCTTGGTGTGACACTAACCAATCAAATGAAGGATTTGTATGAAAAGAATTTCAAATCTCTGAAGAAGAAAATTGAAGAAGACCTCAGAAGGTGGAAAAACACTCCATGCTCATGGATTGAAAGATTCAAAATAATAAAAATGGCCATCTTGCCTAAAGGAATCTACAGGTTCAATCTAATCCCCATCCATATTCCAAATCAATTCTTCATGTAGTTAGAAATAGCAACTGTAGGAGTTCTCTGGTGGAAGTTGAGGGGTTGCATAAGTACACTATCATGTCATCAGCAAATACTGATGTTTTTACTTCTTCCTTTCCAATTTGTATCCTTTGATTTCCTTTTGCTGTCTAATTGCTCTGGCCAGGACTTCTATTACTATGTTGAATAGGTAGAGGGAGAGTGGGCAGCCTTGTCGAGTCCATGATTTTAGTGGGATTGCTTCAAGTTTCCGACCATTATGTTTGATGTTGGCTGTTGGTTTGCTCTATATTGCTTTTATTATATTTAGGTATGGGCCTTGGATTCCGGTTCTTTCCAAGACTTTTAACATGAAAAGGTGTTGGATTTTGTCAAATGCTTTCTCAGAATCTAGTGAGATAACCATGTGGTTTTTTTCTTTGAGTTTGTTTATATGGTGGATTACATTGATGGATTTCTTTATATTAAACCATCCCTGTATCCCAGGGAAGAAGCCTACTTGATCATTGTGAATGATCGTTTTGATGTATTCTTGGATTCGGTTTGCAAAGATTTTGTTACAGCTGATAAACAAGTTCAGCAAAGTGGCTGGATATAAAATTAACTCAAACAAATCACTAGCCTTTTTATATTCAAAGGAAAAATATGTGGAGAAAGAAATTAGGAAAAAGATACCCTTCACAATAGTCAGAAGAAACTATGAAATACCATGGTGTGATGCTAACTAAGCAAGTGAAGGACCTGTATGACAGGAACTTCAAACCTCTAAAGAAGAAAATTGAGGAGGATCTCAGAAAATGGAAAGCTCTCCCATGCTCATGAATTGGAAGGATCAACATTTTAAAATGGCCACCTTACCAAAAGCAATCTACAGATTCAATGCAATCCCAATCAACATTACAACCAAGTTCTTCATTGAGTTGGAAAAAGCAATGTGAAATTTCATTTGGAATAACAAAAGACTTAGAATAGCAAAATCCATCCTCAACAACAAGAAAAGATCTATGAAAATCACTATTCCTGACCTCAAGCTATATTACAAGGCATTTGGGCTGAAAACTGCATGGTTCTGGTAAAGAAATAGGCACGTGAATCAATGGAATAGAATAGAATATCCAGAAATGAGCCTTCACATGTATGGTCAACTGATTTTTGACATAGGAGCTGTAAACATTCAAAGGAAAAAAGGAAAGCCTATTCACCTAATGGTGTTGGTCCAACTGGCACTAAGAATGCAGAAGAATGAAAATAGACCCTTTCATATCTATTTGTACAAAGCTCAATGAAAGTGGATCAAAGATCACCACATTAAACCAGTACACTGAAACTATTAGAGAAGAAATTAGGGAAAACCTTAGGACTCATAGGCACAGGAGAAAATTTCCTGAACAAAACACTAATGGCTCCTGCTCTAAGATCAAAGTTTGACAAATAGGACTTAATGAGATTGCAAAGTTTCTGTAAGGCTAAGGACACAGTCAAGAAAACAAAACGGCAGCCAACACAGTGGGAAAAGATCTTTACCAACCCCACATCAGATAGAGGCCTAATATCCAAGGTATACAAAGAACTCTAAAAGCTAGACACCAGAGAATAAAACAACCCTATGAAAATATGGGGTACAGACTTAAACAAAAATTTCTCAATTGAGGAATATCGAATGGCTGAGAAACATCTAAGGAAGTGCTGAACATTCTTTGCCATCAGGGAAATGCATATTAAAACAACCCTGAGATTCCACATCACACCAGTCAGATTGGCCAAGATCCAAAACTCAGATGACAACAGATGTTGGTGAGGATGTGGAGAAAGAGGAGCACTTCTCCACTGTTGGTGGGGTTATAAACTGATACAACCACTCTGGAAATCAGTCTGGTAGTTCCTCAGAAAATTGGACTACCTTAAGGTCTAGCCATGCCACTCTTGGATATGTACCCAAAAGATGCTCCAATATCTTACAAGGACACATGTTCTATCATGTTCATAGCAACTTATTTATAGTACCCATAAGCTGGAAAAAGCCAGATGTCTTTCAGCAGAGTAATGGATACTGAAATTGTCAATTTACACAGTGGATTACTATTCAGCTATTAAAAACATCGACTTCATGAAATTCTTTGGTAAATAGAGGGAACTTGAAGTTATCATCCTGAATGAGGTAACCCAGTAACAAAAGAATACTCTTGTTATGTGTTCACTGATAGGTGGATACTAGCCCACCAAAAAAAGCTCAGAATTCCCAAAAAATAATTCCCATAACACTTGAAGCTCAAAGAGAAGGAAAGTCAGAAGATGGATGCTTCAGTTCTAAGAATGGAGAATAAAAGACTTATGGGAGGAAATAAAGGGACAAATAGGGGAGCAGGAAAAAAAACACAAAACCCACAAAAACCATGAAGTGAAGCCTGTACAATATGAAAACAGATAAAGTCCTTGAACACCATCACACACCAGCTCCAGCTCATGGATGTTTTTAGGAAGACATGTGCATGTTGAGTGAGTAGACTTTAGTATGTGTTCTGCACTGCATCTTGCCAAGAAAATCAAGTTAGATCTTGTGATTAAGCTTTCTATCTTTTTAGCTGTGCATAGCCACTGTGATGGGTACTTTTGCCCAGCAAGTTGTTACTCTAGATAGCAGAGACATTTTTGAAGTTATTGGAAAGCAGAAATCTCAGATATATATATATATATATATATATATATATATATATATATATATATATATATATATATATATATATATATATATATATATATATATGTATATATATATATATATGTCAATATAAAGATTATTTTTACTTATAGAAATGTTGTTGGTGATTACAAATTACTACTTGAGCTCAAAAGGATTGCTCTTAGTAGTAGAGGGAAACTAAAACATTGTAAACATCTAGCTATATATTTCAGTGCATATTAAGGTATATAGATAAAAATAACAACAATAAAAGATAACCAAAATATCAGTGTGTAGGTAGAATGAAAACATTGAATAAAGTTTATGCCTATACTTAAGACAACCAGTTCTTTATAGTTGTCTGGTTAAATATTCTTAGCTTTCAATGTTCCTGAATTAGAAAGCAACAAACTTTTGAGAGAAAAACTATGTATATTTGGATGTAGCTGTACATATTTACAATTGAGACATTTATCAAATTGTAGGTGAGTGAAAGTATAACCCAACACTGCTTTTTAAATAAATGATTCCAAAAACGATATTAATAAAATAAGACACCAAATAAAATGTTAATAAGTCTAGAGAGTGGAGCCTGGCCTATCTGCCACCCGGAACAGCAGCTCGTAGAGGCTGAGCAACTGGTGGGTGGGAGACCTGGGCTGCCGGGGAGCAGAGAGATCTCTGGGGAGTGCACACGGAAAGTGCACCCCTTGCCTTGCCCTGCCCTGCCCTGCCCGATCCAGCAACCAAGAACAGAAATTTCGAACTTCTGTTTCCACCCGGAGGCGACTTCAGGATGCAGAGCAGAGCCTGGCCCATCTGCCATCTGGAACTGCGGCTCGTAGAGGCTGAGCAACTGGTGGGTGGGAGACCTGGGCTGCCAGGGAGCAGAGAGGCCTCTGCGGAGTGCACACAGAAAGTGCACCCCCTGCCTTGTCCTGCCCCAACCTGTCTGATCCAGTGACCAGGAATAGAATTTTGGAACTTCTGTTCCCACCCGGCAACTCTGTGGCATAGAAAAGGGCTCTACCCATCTGCCAACTGGACCAGTGGAGATCCAGGGACACAGACCAGATACATGGGAAGGGCAAGAACATATCACTGACAACAAAATGGCAAGATGAAAGTGAAAGAGTATATCCCAAGGAAACCAAGACACCCTGGCAACAACAGAACCAAGCTTTCCCATAACAGCAAACATCAGAATTCCAAACACTCCAGAATAGAAAGACACAGACCTGAAATCATAGCTCAAGATGGTGATAGAGATACTTAAACAAGAACGGGAGGAAAAGCAAAAAAATTCACAAGCTTTTAAATAGGAAACAAGAAAAACACTCAAAGAACTCAAAGAACTAGAGGAAAACAGAATCAAAGAGATGAAGGAATGGAAGAGGGAATTTAAAACGGAAACTGACACCATAAAGAAACACAAAAAGAGATAACCCTAGAGGTAGAACACCTAAAAAAAAAAAAAAATCAGGAATCACAGAAGCAAGCATTTACAATAGATTACAAGAGATTGAAGAGAGAATCTCGGGGGCAGAAGACAACATTGTAAAAATAGACAAAACAGCCAGAGAAGATGCAAAAAACAAAAAGCTCCTAACCCAAAATGTTCAGGAAATCCAGGACACAATGAGAAGAGCGAACCTAAGGATAATAGGAATAGGAGAGAGAGAGAAGAGTATCAACTAAGAGGCACAGAAAATATCTTCAACAAAATCGTAGAAGAAAACTTCCCTACCCTCAAGAATGAGATGACCATGAGAATAAAAGAAGCCTTCAGAACTCCAAATAGGTTGGACCAGAAAAGAAATACCTCCCGACACATAATAGTAAAAACATCAAGTGCCCAAAGCAAAGAAAGAATACTAAAAGCAGTAAGGGAAAAAGGTCAGGTAACATATAAAGGCTGGCCAATCAGACTCATAACCAATTTCTCAACAGAGTCTATGAAAGCTAGAAGAGCCTGGACATACATCATGCACACCCTAAGAGAACACAAGTGCCAGCCCAAGCTGCTATACCCAGCAAAACTATTAAAAACCATCGATAGAGAGATGAAGATATTTCAAGACAAATCAAAATTTACACAATATCTGACCACAAACCCAGCACTACAATGAATTATAGGTGGAAAACCCAATACAATGAGGGAAAATACAGCCTAGTAAAAACAAGAAAACTCCTAAACTAGAAAACTAAAAGAAGAAAAAGACACAGACACAACTCAACCCACAAAAGCAATAATGACAGAAAACAGAAACCACTATTCCTTGATATCTATTAACATAAATGGACTCAACTCCCCAATAAAGAGACATAGGCTATCAGACTGGATACATTAACAAAATCCAGCCTTTTGCTGCATACAGGAAACTCATCTCAGAGACAAAGACAGACACTATCTCAGAGTTAAAGGTTGGGGAAAAAAAACTTCTAAGCAAACAGCTCCAAGAAGCAAGCTGGAGTGGCTATTCTAATATCGAATAAAGTAAATTTCCAACCAAAAGTTATCAAAAAAGATAAGGAAGGACACTTTTTACTCATTACCAGGGAAATCAGTCAGGAGAAACTCTCAATCCTTAACATATATGCTCCAAATAAAAATGGTCCCACATTCATAAAAGAAATCCTACTAAAGCTCAAAAAATACATTTCACCCCACACAATAATAGTGGGAGATTTTATACCCCACTCTCACCAATGGACAGAACATGGAAACAGAAACTGAACAAGGACACTGGAAAACAAGCAGAGACTTTGAACGAACTAGAATGAATAGATATATACAGAACATATTATCCTAAACTAAAAGAATACACCTTTTTCTCAGCACCCTATGGTAACTTCTCAAAAACTGACCACATAATTGGACACAGAGCGAAACTTAATTGATATAAGAAGATTGAGATACTCCAATGCATCCTCTCAGATCATCATGGTCTACAGCTGGACTTTAAAAACAACAAAGACAACAAAAAGCCCACATACACATGGAAACTAAACAATGCTCTGTTAAACGATAGCAGTGTCAAAGAAGAAATAAAAAAAGGAATTAAGGATTTTCTAGAATTCAAAAAAAACAAAAAACAAAACAAAAAAAATACCCAAACTTATGGGATGCAATGAAAGCAGTACTGAGAGGAAAACTCATAGCCCTAAGTGCTTCCAAAAAGAAACTGGAGAGAGCTTACATCAGCAACCTGACAGCACAGCTAAAAGGAATAGAACAGAAGGAAGTAGATATACCTAAAAAGAGTAGATGGCAATAAATAATCAAAATTAGGTCAGAAATAGACCAAATAGAATCAAAAAGAACCATTGAAAAAATCAACAAAACCAAAAGTTGGTTCTTTGAGAAAATCAACAAGATTGATAAACCCCTAGCAAGACTAACTAGAGGGCAAAGAGAGAGTATACAAATTAACAACATCAGAAAGGAAAGTGGGGACATAACAACTGAAACTGAGGAAATTCAAGAAATCATCAGATCATACTACAAAAACTTATACTCCAAAAGATTGGAAAATCTGGAGGAAATGGATGAAATGCTAGACAGATACAAGATCCCAAAGTTAAACCAGGACCAAATAAACCATCTAAATAACTCTATAACACCTAAAGATATAGAAGAAGTCATCAAAAGCCTCCCAACCAATAAAAGCCCAGGACAGAAGGGGTTCAGTGCAGAATTTTCTGACATTTATTGCGGACATAACACCAATACTCTCCAAACTATTCCAGAAGACGGAATCAGATGGAATACTATCTAACTCATTTTTTGAGGCTACAATAACCCTAGTACCTAAACCACACAAAGACCCTACAAGGAAATAGAACTTCAGACCAATCTCACTTATGAACATTGATGCAAAAATACTCAACAAAATCATTGCAAACCAAATCCAAGAACAAATTAAAACGATTATTCATCTTGACCAAGTAGGCTTCATCCCTGGGATTCAGGGATGGTTTAATATAAGAAAATCCATCAATGTAATTCACCATATAAACAAACTCAAAGATCAAAATCACATGGTTATGTCACTAGATGCTGAGAAAGCATTTGACAAAATCCAACACCCCTTCATGTTAAAAGTCCTGGAAAGAACAGGAATCGAAGGTCCATACCTAAACATAATAAAAGCAATATACAGCAAACCAACAGCAAACATCAAACTTAATGGCGAGAAACTTGAAGCAATCCCACTGAAATCAGGGACTCGACAAGGCTGCCCACTCTCCCTCTACCTATTCAACATAGTACTGGAAGTCCTGGCTGGAGCCATTAGACAGCAAAAGTAGATCAAGGGGATACAAATCAGAAAGAAAGACAAAAAAACATCACTCTTTGCTGATTACATGATAGTGTAATTGAGTGACCCCAAAAATTCCACCAGAGAACTTATACAGCTGATAAACAAGTTCACCAAAGTGGCTGGATACAAAATTACCTCAAACAAATCAGTAGCCTTCCTATACTAGAAGGACAAACATGTGGAGAAAGAAATTAGGGAAAAGGTACCCTTCACAATCATCACAAAAACTATGAAATACATTGGTGTGACTCTAACTAAGCAAGTGAAGGACCTGTATGACAAGAACTTCAAACCTCTAAAGAAAGAATATGAGTAAAATCTAAGAAAATGGAAAGATCTCCCATGCTCATGGATTGGAAAGATCAACATCTTAAAAATGGCCATTCTACCAAAAGCAATCTACAGATTCAATGCAATCCCCAACAAAATTCCAACTCATTTCTTCATGGAATTGGAAAGATCAATGTGCAATTTCATATAGAATAACAAAAGACTTAGAATAGCTAAATCCATCCTCAACAACAAAAAAACTTCTGCGGGAATCACTATCCATAACCTCAAGCTATATTAGAAGGCAACTGGGTTGAAAACTGCATGGTTCTGGTACAGAAATAGGCATGTGGATCAATGGAATAGAATAGAAGTTCCAGAAATGAGCCCTCATGTACATGGTCACCTGATTTTTGACAAAGGAGCAGTAAACATTCAATGGAAAGAGGACAGCCAATTCACCAAATGGTGTTGATCCAACTGGCACTCAGCATGCAAAAGAATGAAAATAGACCCTTTCTTATCTCCTTGTACAAAGCTCGAGTGTAAGTGGATCAAAGATCTCCACATTAAACCAGATACACTGAAACTATTAGATGAGAAAGTAGGGAAAACCTTAGAACACATAGGCACAGAAGAAAATTTTCTGAACAAAACACCTATGACTGAAGCTCTAAGGTCAAAGATTAACAAATGGGACTTAATGAAATTGCAAAGTTTCTGTAAGGCTAAGGAAATCATCAAGAAAACAAAACGGCAACGAACAGAATGGGAAAAGATCTTTACCAACACCACATCAGATAGAGGCCTAATATACAAGGTATACAAGGAACTCAAAAAGCTAGACACCAGAGAACCAAATAACCCTATTTAAAAAATGGGGTACAGAGCTAAACAAAACGTTCTCAGTTGAGGAACACTGAATGGCCTAGAAACATCTAAGGAAGTGCTCGACATTCTTAGCCATCAGGGAAATGCAAATCAAAACAACCCTGAGATTCCACCTCACACCAGTCAGATTGGCCAAGATCCAAAAATCAGATGACAGCAGATGTTGGCGAGGCTGCGGAGAAAGAGGAACACTTCTCCACTGTTGGTGGGTTTGCAAACTAATTCAACCACTCTGAAATCAGTCTGGCGATACCTCAGAAATTTGGATATAGTACTACCTGAAGACCCAGCTATTCCACTTCTGGACATATACCCCAGAGACACTTTAATACACAACAAAGATATATGCACCACAATGTTCATAGCAGCTCTATTCATAATAGCCCGAAGCTGGAAAGAACCCAGATGTCCTTCAGATGATGAATGTATACAAAAATTGTGGTACATTTACACAATGAAATACTACTCAGCCACCAGAAACAATGACTTGACCAAATTCTTAAGAAAATGGCTGCAATTAGAGAATATCATCCTGAGTGAGATAACCCAGTCACAAAAGAACAGACATAATATGCAGTCACTGATAGTGGGATGCTAACCCCAGAGGCTTGCACTCTCCCAGAAACAACTCACAGACTGTATGAAGTCCAATTAATAAAGAAAACAAAAAAAATATTTACAAAACAAGAAGACTTTTACTATTTCCATGTTGCATTTTGTTTTGCATGTACTTTACACTCATTGTAACTATTAGGTTTTCAATGCATACTGTCAAGCCCTTGAAAAAATCAAGTACTGACTAAAAATATATTCACATAGTTTTATGTAAAAATTATTTTAATATCTGAAAAAACAGTACTGACAAAAATGTATAATTTTAAGCAAAAAATGTTTAAAATCTGTACATTTATCTTTGTTTTGTAAAATAAAGTCATTTAAAAAAAAGTCTAAAGCATAGGTCAAGACAATTGTTAATAGAGGCAATTCTTTAGTTCCAGGGAAGAACATACTATCAGCCATTATCTACAATAGCCCTCGAATGTGTGGTATACATTCATGAAGACACAAATATACATGCATAGGAAATAAAATAAATCATAAAATAAATTAAGTCATAAAGTCAATTTATGATAAACATTGTGTATAAAATATAGTATGATAAATGGAGATACTCAGTGTAAGTACTAAACATCTGTGAAAATAAAGCCCACACACATTTACACATAAGTGTATAAACTTAGGAATAAAACCAAACAAAAGTTTCCTTCAAAACAATGATGTAGATGTCACGGGATATTGTCTAGATACCCAATGAAAGAGCAGCACATGTTTTAATAGTCTCCTATAAATTTACATCTTTTCTTTCACAGGATTACAGCAGCCTCCAACCCAGAGAAACAAGGTTGGAAAAACCACAACAATTCTTAGACATTTTTCTGCAACAGTCATCAGGTCTCCATGCCAGCCTTACATTCTTGTCTCATTTCACAGGCACATCCATACTACTTAAAGCATTCTTCCAAATGTTACCTTTTTTCCCTAAGAATCGAAGTAATCCCTGACAGTATTAGTGATGATGTGTTATGCTTGTACAATAAATCCTAACATTGTAGACCTCTCAGAGCCTCTACCTATCAGCTGACTGAGACAGAAGCAGATACTTAAAGATGGGCATTGGACAAAGGTTGTGGGTCCCTATGAAGAGTCAGGAGAAGAATTGAAGCCCCTGAATAAGATAGTAACGCCAAAGGAAGACTAACAGCATCAATTAACCTGGGCCACTAAAAGTTACCAGGGATTGAGCCATCAACCAGGGATCATACACTAACTGCTCCTAGGCCCCAAGGACATATCCCATGGAGGGTTGCCTTGCCTTCTCTCAGAGGAAAAGGATGTGCCAAATCCCCCAGAGACTTGATGCACCAGAGTGGGGATTTTCTGGGGGAATATACAGCCTTTAGAAGTGAATGGTGGTGGGAGGGAGAGGGAGGGAGAAATCCACTGAGAGAGTTACCTGGATGGGGGCAGCATTTGGAATGTAAATACTTAAATACATTTTAACAATATTTTTAAGGTTAATAAGCTACCAAAATCTTCTTGTTTACTAGATAAAGAATGTCATATATATATATATAATAAAGTTTATCCAATTTTTTAGACAAACTCTATTAGACCAACCACTTGAATAGTATGAAGTGTCCTTTTTTACATTTTTTGTTTTTCCTATCAACTTTTGGTTATATAAAATAAAAGTCAATTTCATTTATGGAATATATTTAATCTGGGTAATATATAAATAATATTTAATAGTTTTAAATGTACAATATTTCAAAATCTCAAGCAGAGCTGTTTGTAAAATAATTAGTGTAGTATGTTCTAGTTAGCCACTATGAAAGACACCGAATCCAGATATTATATTTATATGGTGTAATGAGCAGGTTTTGAATCTATTCTAATTTACATTCTAATCATATGTCCCTTGTTACTAATTGTTCCCCGGGCCACCTGCTCATGATCCATCCCTTGTTTTCAGTGGCAGCCTCCTTTCTTTGTCTCCTTGTTTTTCTTCTCCTTGGTCTCTTCTGAGACACCCTCACTAGATTACCAAGTCCCACCATTTTCTCCATACTGCACAATTACAGGTTGTAATGTTTATTAACTAAATAACTTTAAATTGGGAGCAGAGTTTACATAGCATCACTTGGTGTACAAGAGGACCGGCTTACCAGAGGCAACCAAATCTTGTAGAACATTATGTAATATATGAATAAATAACAGCACAAGACCAACCCCACTAGCTTTGTTGGCAAATTACTGTAATCCCAGCACTTGAAGCCAGAGCATGTGGACCTTTGTGAGATCATCAAAGTCTATAAAGCAAGTGTTAAGACAGCTAAGAACACACAGGGGTTCTATTTTAACCCCTTATCCAAAAAAGAAAATATCTGTTGAATCAGCTGATAAACTGAATCATGATGGGAAATATACAGAAGATATAATGACAAGGTTTCACATTTAATCAGCACTACCCAAAGGTTTAAAACATTAAAATATAAGTCAATTGCAGGTAGCCAGTGTTGGGATTCTGTAAACCCCACCTCTCAATTACCTGGCAGTAGCCAGGTATGCTCCGCCCCAGTGACCTGACACTATAAAAGGGGCTGCTTGCCCTCTCCCCTCTCTCTCTTGCCCTCTCTTGCCTCTTGGCTCTCTTGCTCTCCCAGCCCTAACCCTCCCATTCCCTTCCCCCCTCCCTCCACATGCTCATTGTGGCCTCTACTTCTCTCTCTCTGTCTTTCTCTCTCTGTCTCTCTCTCTCTCTCTCTCTCTCTCTCTCTCTCTCTCTCTCTCTCTGCTTCTACCACCCTCTTAACTCTCCCATGACCTGAATAAACTGTATTCTGTACTATAACATTGTGTGGCTGGTCCCTCAGGGGAAAGGGATTCCCAACATGGGCCACTCAGAGGCATCTCCCTTGCCCTCAGTCCTCGCTGCACCTCCATGGCCCACATGTCCCCATGCTCTTCATCCTTCCCCTAACATTGGTGCTGAAACCTGGAAGGTCATCTTTTCTTTACAGCCAGCACTGGCTGTTGTTCTTGCTTCTTGGTTCTTCTTGAAGCAGCAGAGAGCAAAGAGGGTCTCCAGGGGTCAGACTTGGTCTTATAAGATACTTAGGGTTGATGTATAATGATGTAATCTCTACCTGTCATAAGTCTGAACGACTATGCTTCAGTAGAAGAACTAACTGCCTTCTGAGTTTGTGTGAAGAGAGAAACTGTTTAGCACCTCATCAGAGGAATTGAGTAAAGTAGAGGATTGAATAAAGTAGCCTTTGTTTTATCTATGCTGCTAGTTGAAGTTGCAGGGAGGAAGATGGCTACTTTGAAAAGTGATTTTAGCCTTTATTTCTAAGTTTTCACTATAACGTTTTCTATAAAATTTCTCTAACAAAGGGGAGAAAAGGACTTTCAAGAAAAGGGGGATAAGAGATTTCTTCTGTCTTTGTCTTCACATACATATTTCTGAATACATGATCCCATGTTAAAAAGTTCATCACAACTTCACACATAGATTCAAATTATAAATCAAATAATAATTTTACAACAGAGAATATTTACATTCATATCCATTATGAGTAATTTTCTTGTTAAACATTCATCACCTGTCATAAGCTCAACAGGTTAGTGGAGGGTTAAAAACCATAACTTTTGTGAATAAGTAATTAGTGAGGTTTTGTATAAACAAACCCAGTCAATATTTTATCTTCTGTCTTTGCACTTATAATAATAAATCATTAGTTTATTTTTGTGACCTTTGGTTAATGGTTTTACAACCTCTTGGAATTTGCTCTGAGTTGTAGATGTCTACTTGCTATCTCAGGAAAAATTAAATAGAGCATTTAGTTAAATACATTATCATATCTAATTTCCAGATTCCCAGATATTAAATAGGTGACATATACCTATAGCTAAAGTGCATAATTTTTTATTTATTTATCTTCATTTTTAAATGTCTTAAAATGTTGTGGTTTTATGAGTTTGTTATAAATCATTACTAAAAACAAATTACAGTATTTCTTTTGGAAATAAGATGCAAGGATTCAGAAGAAAAAAAAAAGAATAGGCTTGGCAATTTATAGTATAATAGGCATTGTGGTACATTACATTTTACCAAGACTGTGATATCGCTAAAGATATGAATCATAATTAAAAAGTGATATTAGCAAAATATAATCATTTAAATAAGCCATTAAGTAGCTTACTAATCACAAAGATAGCTTTCAATCAAATCTATGCATGTATACCTCTATGCTCCAAGCATTAAAAATTAAATATTTTGTTTTATTATTGTGTGTTAACTTATAAATTGTGCATGTTAAATTTCAAGTATCTTTATTTAAACCAAAAGTTATTGTTACTTTTTTTTTCTTATAGCTTAATGCCCAAACTCAAGTTAAATTGATTTTGGATAATTAGCTAACTTGGAGTTAAAAAATCACTATTATTGTGGTTGGATGGTTTTAGTTTGTCAATCATTTTAAATAACTTAGAAATTCTGCATGACATTTCTGAATATAAAGTAATGAGCAAACCACGTAAACATGGGAATATTTGGCATTATAAACTTTTGGTCGCCAACTTACTGACTGACTCTTTGACATCTTTGTTTCTGAGACTATAAATCAAGGGATTTAACATAGGGATGAAGACCATATAGAACACTGAGGCTACCTTGACCATGAGCCAAGAGCTCTTAGTTTTAGGTACACAGTAAAGAAAAAGAATTGCTCCATGGAAAATAATAATGGCAGTCAGGTGTGAGGCACACGTAGAGGAGGCTTTACTATGTCTCCCAATGGAAGGCATCTTCATGACAGTGATGAAGATAAAAACATAGGAAGTAAGAATAATGACTCGGCTACTTATTTCATTAAATGTGGCAGAGACAAAAATAATATCCTGACTAATGTAAGGGTCACTGCAGGATACAGCCACAATAGCAGCATGCTCACATACAAAGTTATTTATGATAGTAATTCCTTGAAATGATAATCTCAGCAAAAAAAAAAGTGTCAGAGAACAGATTAAACCCCAAGAGTATGATGCACCCACTAAAAAGGAACACAGCTTTGGGGACATGGCAACAGTGTAGAGCAGAGGATTACACACTGCAACAAATCTGTCATAGTCCATCACTGCCAACATGTAGGTTTCAGTCATGACAAATGTACATGCAAAGAAGAACTGCAGAATGCAGCCTGAGAAAGAGATGGTTCTGTCTTCTGTGATCAAGTTTTCTAACAGTTTGGGTGTTACAACAGTAGAGTAACAGAAATCTACAAAGGAAAGGTGACTAAGGAAATAATACATGGGGGTATTTCGGAGCTTTGTACTGAGCCTGATGATGCCAATCATGCCCAGGTTTCCCAGCACAGTGATTGTGTATATGGTCAGGAACATGAGGAACAGGGGCACCTGTAGATCTGGGTATTCAGAGAAGCCCAAGAGAATGAAATCACTGAATAAGTCTGGTTTTCTTGATCTCTGAGTTAAAATAGAAAAATTGAAAGAGAGAAGCAATTAAATAAAATAGGGTAACAAAAAGTGTTTGGAGGTTTAAGGATTACTCACAAAAATCCGTATAATATTTTTTAACAGTAGTTACAATAATTTAAATGCAAATCACAAATTTGTAGGAAGCTGTTGTTGCCAATAGATGGCGCCAGCTTCCCGCCCATTGTTCAGCCTACAAAAACCTTTCCCCTCGTGTTGCTTGGCAACCACATAAGTCACAGCCCAATCTCGAGGCACGTGAATGAGCTAATGGAGGATGCACCAATCAGGTAGCAACACAAGTCTCTTAGGCATTTATAAGCAGTGCATTTCTCTCCCACGTGGGAGATAGTGGAGAGATTGCGGGAGACCCCATGTGGAGAGATGGCAGAGAGATCCCACGTGGAGAGAGACCCGATAAGAGAGATTGCAGAGAGATCCCATGTGGAGAGAGACTGGGCAGAGAGATCGCACGTGGGAGACTGCACGTGAGAGGTTGCCTATACAGTAGACCCCGGTAGGGAGTCCCCGGCTCAGAGAGAAGTTTCCTTCTCAAGAAGTCCCCTGCTCAGAGTGCTGTACAATAAAGGTTGTCCACAGAAGAATCTGTTTGTTGTTGCACGCCTGTTCCTACCGGTGGGAAGCATGGGTGCGCGACACAAATTGACATAAATTTTTTATCATTTTAAATTTACTATTATTCACTTTACAATAAAATACAGTTCACGAGATTGAAGTTGAATTACATAGGCATTAGATAAAATCATATCATAAAATTATAGGTTGTGGTAATGCCTGCTGTAAAAGATATATTGTAAACTAGTGGTATATTTAAAGTACAACTTAGTTATATCAAACATCAGTCACAGTGATACTTTATATCATCTAATTTACTAATTTTTCAAAGAAATTCTAAAATTGAAAGAATGGAATGAGTTATTTCTGAATGTGCTGTGTTCTTTCAAATTGTCTCAACTACTACTTTCTACTATCTAATTACAATTTTCTTAGATGTATATTAAAACTATTTACTGACCATAACTCAGTATAAAATTATAATATTACTTAACATAAAATTAACACTATTGCACTTGAGATAAAAATGACTTGTGTGTGTCCCAAGCCCTACAGTTTCATTATTTTGTGATTTTTTTTCTTTGAGATAATATTAGACTTGTGTCCTTGATATATGATATCATTAGCATATATGTACAACTTTTTTCTTCAAGTATTACTTTAGATTTCATTGATTCTATCTCCAGGACTTACTATATTTTGAATACAGTTTCACATTTCATACAAATTATATTTAGTCCAAATTCTATAATTAGACTTTTAAAAACTTTACCCAAATCTTTGTTCTTTCTTGTATCCTCTTCTAGTAAATTTTGAACATCATAGAGTTGATTTTTATTCTATCACCAACAAACATTGCTTCAGCTTTTCTGACACATTTTTTTCAACATATTTAGCTTTGGAGTTCACTTCTTATATTCTGTGTTTAACCTAATGAAGTTGGGACTAAATTTCAAAATTACTCATTTTGTCTTTGGAGGTATCTGTTACCTATGTTTAGTTGTTTGATGGTTCAATTGGTTATGTGCTTATGTAATTCTAATAAACTAATTCATTCCTTCCTTTCTGATAAGTCACATCTTGGTTATTCTCATTGCATTTCTTGTATGTGCTACATATAATACTGAATATTATGGAAACTACAAAATTATCAAATATAATTTGTATCCTTAGTTTTTCTATGAGTTGACATCAATATCATAATTTGTAATTATAACTGTCTGTATATATTAAAAAGACATATATGATGAATAAATCGATGTTCTCTATAAATATTGGTCACAAAAATAACAAATATAGTGGCACACATGATGATAAATTTGTTTAGTTAGAAAGACTATCATAAATGCTTATCATATAAGTTATAGTCATGCATAAATTTTAAAGCCTGAGAAAATTAGGGTTGTACATTATTTTTTTCTAAAATAAAATGAGAGTTAACTTACCACAAATCAGAACATTTTGATGTATTCATTTAAGACTTTATATAAAAATAATAGGTTCTAGGATTGCTTCTGCAAAGAATTCTATTTATTTTAAGGAATATAATATAAAATGTAAGAAAATATAGGTTTCACTATATGTCAAAGAATATCTTAGAAAAAAAAATGACTGCTATTACATAACTTTTACAAAAAATCTCAGTGGTGACTGAGAGAAAGGGAAATAATAGACCAGAATCTTAGCATCAAACTGTGCTCTATATGTATGTCACAGACACCTTGGGGATGTGAACCCTAGAGAATACAATTAAAGAATTGCTCTGGAGGCCTAAGTCAAACATTTAGATGAAAAAAATACACCATGTTACATTTTGTTTTTAATTTTATCTAAACTTAGTAATACTTATAAAGCCATGTTTAATGTTTTAAATATCTTATAAAATATTTATAAGTTAATATTCTTTAAACTTAAGTATATACAAATAGCTCTTTAAAACCCTATAAAACAATGTATAAAATGAGGACTTGGCTTCCATGGGACTAGATGGCACCATGTAAGTTTCCAAAGGATGAGAGAAGCCAGCAGTTCTATTTATCAATCCCTCTTGAACCACAACAATGACCAACATAGTATGTAACCCTAGGACTAGAATAGTAACATGCATACATTCCCAGTAACCAAAAGTTCTTTAAATAGACTTAAGATTGCCTGCTTCCTCCCCAGCATGAGGGAAATTATGTATAGTACTGTATACCTAACTTAAGTACTCAGTGCAAGTGTAGACACAAACCTTGGAGGAGAACCTACAATACAATTTTACTAAAACAGCATAATCTATGACATATAATTGTTCTTATACCCACAGATAAATATAGTCTTTACCTTTAATCAAACAAACTCTTTGCATCAGTCCAGAAACTACCACAGAAACTCACAACTAATCAATATGCATAGTTATGGAGATCAGCTTGCTTATCTCCCAAGGAAGTCTTCCCTAACTAAGGACATAAGCTGTTTTCTCTAACCAGTGACACAGCAGACCTGCTCTAACCAGAGACAGCACTGTCTGACTCCCAGGAGGCCTTCTGTAATGCAAGTCAAACAGCTGCATTTGCCTACAATAACTCCTACTTCACTCTAAAACACCTAGGTTAGTCAATACCAGAGATAACCAGCTGGTAAAACACAAGTGCAAGGATTTAAGTGACAGAAACCAATGTCATTTGGCACCATCATAACCCATTTATTCTACCACATATAACCCTGGATACCTTAACATACCCATCTAATAAAGATGATATAGGCCTTTAAGTAGGGTATATAAAATTTTTTAAAGAAATGGGGGAAAACACAAGCAAACAGAAGCTCTTAAAAAAGAAACATTTTAAAGAAGTATAGGAGAATAAAATTAAACAGGTGAAAGAATTGAACAAAATAATTCAAGACTTAAAAAAAAATAAAAACATTTTAAAAAATCATGAAAGAGGCAAACCTGGAAATAAAAAATGTAGGAAAAAGAATAGAAACTGCAAATGAACAAATCACCAATAGAATACAAGACATGAAAGACAGAATATCAAGTGTGAAAGATAACATAGAAGAAATTGATACATTAGTCAAAGAAAATGCCAAATATAAAATGTTCCTGACTCTAACATCCAGGAAACTTGGCCCACTATGAGAACACCAAACATCTGAATAATAGGAATAGAAAAGGGTGAAGATTCCAAGTTGAAAGGCCTGGAAGAGGACAGCTTGCTGGAGTTGGTTATCACCTTCTACCATTTTCATCCCACGGAACAATTCAGGCCTTCAGCTCAATGACAGTAGTGTTTACCCTCTGAGACATAGAGAGGGCCTCATATAGTCAAAAATGGCAAGGCATTTATTATGGATAAAAGGCAGTAGGTGGCGATCAAGCTCCACTAATACCAGGCACCCTGGCCTATCCTTTTTGCTACACTTCTGCTTCTACTTCTGCTTCAGAGAACTGAAGGAACTCAGCATGGACCTTATTTATGCTGGGTTCTCCTTTGTGTCTGAGTTATCAGGCCCCACCAAGCTGAGTCTGGCATTGAACATGCAGGAAGACTCACAGTTTGAGAAGGATCTGATGCAAATTGGTGGGAAAACACAAAAGAAGAAAGAAAAACTTAAAAACCTGGAGTAATTTATCTGGGCCATCTACTTTCAACACTTCCTGAAAGACATATCTATGACTACTGTGCCCAGTTTGGCCATATTAAAAGATTCAGATTTTCCAGAAGTAAGCAGACTGGAAATATCAAAGGCTATGCCTTTGTAGATTTTGAGTCTGCAGATGTTGCCAAGATAGTTGCAGAAACAATGGATAACTACCTTTTTGGTGAACAATTTCTAAGAAAAAGTCTGTAAAGACCTTTTTAGCCAGTGGAATGTTTCATTTCATCTGCCATCTTTTCCAGTAATAAAATGCTATAATCATAAAAAAGGATGTTTGCAGATGTTGAAGATAAACTATCAGTTTAAGAAGAACAAAAGGCGGCTCGTACAGGCTGAGCAACTGTGACCGGGAACAGATCTTAGGAACTTCTGTTCCCACCCGGAGACGACTTCAGGACACAGAGCGGAGCCTGGCCCAACTGCCAGCCAGAAAGGCGGCTCGTACAGGCTGAGCAACTGTGACCGGGAACAGATCTTAGGAACTTCTGTTCCCACCCGGAGACGACTTCAGGACACAGAGCAGAGCCTGGCCCAACTGCCAGCTGGAAAGGCGGCTTGTACAAGCTGAGCAATTGGTGAGTGGGAGACCTAGGCTGCTGGGAAGCAGAGGGATCTCTGCGGAGTGCACACGGAAAGGGCACCCCCTGCCCTGACCTGCCCTGTCCTCCTCAATCCAGTGATCGGGAACAGATCTTAGGAACTTATGTTCCCACCAGGAGACAACTTCAGGACGCAGAACAGAGCCTGGCCCACCTTCCAGCCGGAAAGGTGGCTCGGAGAGGCTGAGCATCTGTGACCAGGAACAGATCTTAGGAACGTCTGTTCCCACCCGGAGGCAACTTCAGGACTCAGAGCGGAGCCTGGCCCAGCTGCCACCCGGAACCTGGGCTGCCGGGGAGTAGAGAGATCTCTGCAGAGTGCACACGGAAAGTGTACCAGGAACACAGACCAGATACAAGGGAAAGGCAAGAACATATCACTGAAAACAAAATGGCAAGAGAAAAGAGAAAGAGTATATCCCAAGGAAACCAAGACAATCTAGCAACACCAGAACCCAGCTCTCCGATAGTAGCAAACATCGGAATTCCAAACACTCCAGAGAAAGAAGACACAGACCTGAAATCATGCCTCAAGACGCTGATAGAGTTACTTAAACAAGAAAGGGAGGAAAAACCAAAAAGATTCAGAAGCTTTTAAAGAAGAAACAAGAAAAACACTCAAAGAACTCAAAGAACGAGAGGAAAACAGAACCAAAGAAATAAAGGAATGGAAGAGGGAAATTAAAACAGAAATTGACACAATAAAGAAAGCGCTAAAAGAGATAACCCTAGAGTCAGAACACCAAAAAAAGAAATCAGGAGTCACAGAAGCAAGCATTTCCAATAGATTACAAGAGATCGAGGAGAGAATCTCAGGAGCAGAAGACAACATTGCAAACATAGACAAAACAGCCAGAGAAGATGCAAAAAACAAAAAGCTCCTAACCCAAAATGTCCAGGAAATACAAGACACAATGAGAAGACTGAACCTAAGGATAATAGGAATAGAAGAGGGAGAAGAGTATCAACTAAGAGGCACAGTAAATATCTTCAACAAAATCATAGAAGAAAACTTCCCTACCCTCAAGAATGAGATGACCACGAGCATAAAAGAAGCCTTCAGAACTCCAAATAGGTTGGACCAGAAAAGAAATACCTCCCGACACATAATAGTAAAAACATCAAGTGCCCAAAGTAAAGAAAGAATACTAAAAGCAGTAAGGGAAAAAGGTCAGGTAACATATAAAGGCAGACCAATCAGTCTCACACAGGATTTCTCAACAGAGACTATGAAAGCTAGAAGAGCCTGGACAGACATCATGCACTCCTTAAGAGAGCACAAGTGCCAGCCCAAGCTGCTATACCCAGCAAAACTGTCAATCACCATCGATGGAGAGACAAAGATATTTCAAGACAAATCAAAATTCACACAATATCTGACCACAAACCCAGCACTACAACGAATTATAGGTGGAAAACCCAATACAATGAGGGAAAATACAGCCTAGTAAAAACAAGAAAAGTCCTTAACAAGAAAACTAAAGAAGAAAAAAACACAGACACAACTCAACCCAAAAAAGCAAAAGTGGCAGGAAACAGAAACAATTATTCCTTGATATCTATTAACATAAATGGTGTCAACTCCCCAATAAAGGGACATAGACTATCAGACTGGATACATAAACAAAATCCAGCCTTTTGCTGCATACAGGAAACTCATCTCAGAGACAGAGACAGACACTATCTAAGAGTAAAAGGGTGGGAAAAAAACTTCCAAGCAAACAGCTCCAAGAAGCAAGCTGGAGTGGCTATTCTAATATCGAATAAAGTAAATTTCCAACCAAAAGTTATCAAAAAAGATAAAGAAGGACACTTTTTACTCATTACCAGGGAAATCTGTCAGGAGGAACTCTCAATCCTTAACATATATGCTGCAAATAAAAAATCACCCACATTCCTAAAAGAAACTCTACTAAAGCTCAAAAAATACATTTCACCCAACACAATAATAGTGGGAGACTTTAATACCCCACTCTCAACAATGGACAGATCAGGGAAACAGAAACTGAACAAGGACAATGCAAAACTAGCAGAGACTTTGAAACAACTAGAATTAACAGATATATACAGAACATACTATCCTAAAGTAAAAGAATACACCTTCTTCTCACCACCCCATGGCACCTTCTCGAAAATTGACCACATAATTGGACACAGAACGAGTCTTCATCGATATAAGAAGATTGAAATACTCCCATGCATCCTCTCAGATCACCATGGTCTATGGCTGGTCTTTAACAACAACAAAGACAACAAAATGCCCACATACACATGGAAACTAAACAATGCTCTGTTAAAGTATAGCAGGGTCACAGAAGGAATAAAGAAAGAAATTAAGGACTTTCTAGAATTCAACGAAAACGATAACACAACATACCCAAACCTATGGGATGCAATGAAAGCAGTATTGAGAGGAAAACTCATAGCCCTAAGTGCTTCCAAAAAGAAACTGGAGAGAGCTCACATCAGCAACCTTACAGCACAGCTAAAAGCCCTAGAACAAAAGGAAGCAGATATACCCAAAAAGAGTAGACGGCAAGAAATAATCAAAATTAGGGCAGAAATAGACCAAATAGAAACAAAAAGAACCATTGAAAAAATCAACAAAACAAAGAGTTGGTTCTTTGAGAAAATCAACAAGATTGATAAACCCCTAGCCAGACTAACTAAAGGGCAAAGAGAGAGTATCCAAATTAACAAAATCAGAAAGGAAAGTGGTAACATGACAACTGAAATTAAGGAAATTCAATAAATCATCAGATCCTACTACAAAAACTTATACTCCACAAAATTGGAAAATCTGGAGGAAATGGACGAATTCCTAGACAGATACAAGGTCCCAAAGTTTAACCAGGACCAAGTAAACCATCTAATAACCCTATAACACCTAAAGAAATAGAAGAAGTCACCAAAAGCCTCCCAACCAAAAAAAGCCCAGGTCCAGACGGGTTCAGTGCAGAATTTTATCAGACATTTATTGGGGATATAACACCAATATTCGCCAAACTATTCCAAAAGATAGAATCAGATGGAATATTACCCAACTCATTTTTTGAGGCTACAATAACCCTCGTACCTAAGCCACACAAAGACCCTACAAGGAAAGAGAACTTCAGACCAATCTCACTTATGAACATTGATGCAAAAATACTCAACAAAATCCTTGCAAACCGAATCCAAGAACACATCAAAACCATCATTCATCATGACCAAGTAGGCTTCATCCCTGGGATGCAGGGATGGTTTAACATAAGGAAATCCATCAATGTAATCCACCATATAAACAAACTTAAAAACCAAAATCACATGGTCATCTCACTAGACACTGAGAAAGCATTCTACAAAATCCAACACCCCTTCATGTTAAAAGTCCTGGAAAGAACAGGATTCCAAGGCCCATATTTAAACATAATAAAAGCAATATACAGCAAACCAACAGCCAACATCAAACTTAATGGCGAGAAACTTGAAGCAATCCCACTAAAATCAGGGACTCGACAAGGCTGCCCACTCTCCCCCTACCTATTCAACATAGTACTGGAAGTCCTGGCTGGAGCAATTACACAGCAAAAGGAGATCAAGGGGATACAAATCGGAAAGGAAGAGATAAAAACATCACTCTTTGCCAATGACATGATAGTGTACTTGAGTGACCCCAAAAATTCCACCAGAGAACACCTACAGCTGATAAACAGGTTCAGCAAAGTGGCCAGATACAAAATTAACTCAAACAAATCAGTAGCCTTCCTATACTCAAAAGACAAACATGTGGAGAAAGAAATTAGGGAAAAGGTACCCTTCACAATCGTTACAAAAACTATGAAATACCTTGGTGTGACTCTAACTAAGGAAGTGAAGGACCTGTATGACAAGAACTTCAAACCTCTAAAGAAAGAAATTGAGGAGGATCTCAGAAAATGGAAAGATCTCCCATGCTCATGGATTGGAAAGATCAACATCTTAAAAATGGCCATCCTACCAAAAGCAATCTACAGATTCAATGCAATCCCCATCAAAATTCCAACCCAGTTCTTCATGGAATTGGAAAGATCAATGTGCAATTTCATATGGAATAACAAAAGATCTAGAATAGCAAAATCCATCCTCAACAACGAAAAAACATCTGTGGGAATCACTATCCCTGACCTCAAGGTATATTACAAGGCAACTGTGCTGAAAACTGCATGGTACTGGACAGAAATAGGCAAGTGGATCAATGGAATAGAATAGAAGATCCAGAAATGAGCCCTCATGTATATGGTCACCTGATTTTTGACAACGGAGCAGTAAATATTCAATGGAAATAGGACAGCCTATTCAACAAATGGACTGGTCCAACTGGCACTCAACATGCAAAAGAATGAAAATAGACCCGTTCTTATCTCCTTGTACAAAGCTCAAGTTTATGTGGATTAAAGATCTCCACATTAAACCAGATACACTAAAACTATTAGATGAGAAAGTAGGGAAAACCTTAGAACACACAGGCACAGGAGAAAATTTCCTGAACAAAACACCAATGGCTCAAGCTCTAAGGTCAAAGATTAACAAATGGGACTTAATGAGATTGCAAAGTTTCTGTAAGGCTAAGGACATCATCAAGAAAACAAAACGGCAACCAACAGAATGGGAAAAGATCTTTACCAACACCACATCAGATAGAGGCCTAATATCCAAGGTGTACAAGGAACTCAAAAAGCTAGACACCAGAGAATCAAATAACCCTGTTAAAAAATGGGGTACAGAGCTAAACAAATCATTTTCAGTTGAGGAACACTGAATGGCGGAGAAACATCTGAGCAAGTGCTCGACATCCTTAGCCATCAGGGAAATGCAAATCAAAACAACCCTAAGATTCCACCTCACACCAGTCAGATTGGCCAAGATCCAAAACTCAGATGACAGCAGATGCTGGTGAGGCTGCGGAGAAAGAGGAACACTTCTCCACTGTTGGTGGGGTTGCAAGCTAATTCAACCACTCTGGAAATCTGTCTGGCGATACCTCAGAAAATTGGATATAGTACTACCTGAAGACCCAGCTATTCCACTTCTGGGCATATACCCCAGAGACACTTTAATACACAACAAAGATATATGCACCACAATGTTCATAGCGGCTCTATTTATAATAGCCAGAAGCTGGAAGGAACCCAGATGTCCTTCAGAAGACCAATGGATACAAAAATTGTGGTACATATACACAATGGAATACTACTCAGCCACCAGAAACAATGACTTAACCAAATTCTTAAGAAAATGCTTGCATCTAGAGAAGATCATCCTGAGTGAGATAACCCAGTCACAAAAGAACAGACATAATATGCAGTCACTGATAGTGGGATGCTAACCCCAGAGGCTTGCACTCCCCCAGAAACAACTCACAGACTGTATGAAGTCCAAGAAATAAAGAAAACAAAAAATATACATATATTCACAAAACAAGAAGACTTTGACTATTTCCATGTCGTGTTTTGTTTTGCATGTACTTTACGCTTATTGCAACTAGTAGGTTTTCAATGCATACTGTCAAGCCCTTGAAAAAAATCAATTACTGACTAAAAAACATATTCACATGGTTTTATGTAAAATTTTTTTAATGTCTGAAAAAACAGTACTGACAAAAATGTATAATTTTAAGCAAAAAATGTTTAAAATCTGTACATTTATCTTTGTTTTGCAAAATAAAGTCATTTAAAAAAAAAAGAAGAACAAAAGATTACTCCAGAAGAAACTAGCTGAGAGGGGATTGATTATAATTTTCTTTCACTTTCCTACCTAAGTCAAAGAAAATGATGTCCAACACTGATAACTCTCACAGGGATTCTGAGGTTAATCCGGTTTTACCTGACCCAAAAGGAAAGGCTTTTACTCATACCTAGGAGAAAGGAGATAATAATGATGGGGGGTTTCCATTACATGCCTAAGAAGTGTAAAGTCTAGAAGGAAGAGGTCGTCATCTGTGGAAAGTCAGGATCCCAGGCCACTTTGTTCACCAATACTTTTTGGAGAGATAAAAATCACAGTTAATGAAAATCAATAATGATAAAGATAAGAAATCATTTTCAAACTTCCTGTGCTCCCAGTGAAAGAAGATGGGCAAAAGATTCCAGCACCTACAAGCTTTGGGAAGAAAGACTGTAAAAATGAAGAGCGAGCAATGATCTTGAATGTGTTCTGTGTGCATAGTTCTAGGCATATTTGATCTTGTGGCAAAGGCCTACTTCTGTATTTTACTAGGTGTGGTGACATGCAAGCACAGACAAGACTGTTGGACTAAGAATACATATTTGTTTTTCCAGTGAGGAAAGCCACCAGGAACCTGGTTGTTTTGCTGTTTCCTGTCCTGGATTTGTCTTTAGGCTTCATAGCTCTTTTAGTTTAACTATCTTTATAACATTCAGGCTTAACTAAAACAAGGAGACTTTGTGGCCACTGGTTGTTCTTTGGACTGTGTGTGCTTGTGTTTATAAAAATCCTCAAAAATATTTCAGGCTCCAAACTCAGGCATCTGAAACTGGAAGTTAAATCCAGAGAGTGAGAGTGCAGTCCAAGTGTGAATAGATTTGCACATGTGCCCAGGAGCTGAGGAGGAATCCGAAATGACTTGTTTACACCCATAGTTAACTGCAGCGAAGCTAGCATGTAGGATTCACAAATAGGTTTCAGCAGTTGTATTGAAGATTCAAACTCTGACCAAACTTTCTGCAGTTTATTTGAGTACAAGAGAACCTAAATACTTTTGGGGAGGGGCAAGAAATGTTTTCATCTCCTATTTTAAGTTTCTGTGCCCTTTTTATGCTTTTGTTTTGCTAATTCTGGTTTGTTGAATATACCTATCGATCACTTAAAAAAATCACAGAAGGAAACTCTCCTAAACTAAAGAAGAATATGGCCATAAACATACAAAAAGCCAACAGAACACCAAATAGATTGCACCAGAAAATACTTTCAGAAGATAATAATCAAAATATTAAATTTATAGAACAAAGAAAGAATATTAAAAACAGTAAGAGTAAAAGGCTAAGTAACATATAAAGGCAGGCCTATTAGAATTATACCAGACTTTTAAATAGATTCTAAAAGACAGAAGATCCTGGACAGATGTCATATAAACTCTAAGAGACTACAGACGTCAGACTAGGCTATTATATCTTGTAAAACTCTCAATTAACATAGATGAGGAGTCCAATATATTCTATGACAGATTCAAATTTAAACAATATCTTTCTACTAATGCAGAGGATAATGAAAGGAAAACTCCAACACCAGGAGGCTAACTATGCCCAAGGGGGGAATATAATCATCTTTCAATAAACCCAAAAGAAGAGAATAACATATCATTTATCTTCAGTATCTCTTAACACCATGGCCTGAATTCATGAATAAAAAGACACAGGCAAACAGAAAGAATAACAAAACAGAAAGTATCATTTTGCTGCATACAAGAAATACACTTCAGTTATAAAAACAGTTACTACCTTAGAGTAAAAGGATGATAGAAAAAGGAATTCCAAGAAAATAGTCCCAAGATACAAGTTGAAGTTGTTATTCTCATAACCAATAAAATATATTTATCAAGAAAAGTAAACAAAAGAGGTGAAGGTCACTTCATTCTAATCAAAGGAAAACTCCACCAAGATGAAGTCTCAATTCTGAATATCTATGTCCCAAATGCAAGGGTACCAAGATTCATAACAGAAACTTTAATAAAGCTCAAAACATATTAATTCTCACACAATAATAGTGGGATACTTTAATAATATCTCACTCTTCCCAAAGAACAGGTAAAGAAATAGAAACTAAACAGACACTGTGAAAATAACAGAAGTTACAAAAAGTATGAATTTAAAAGATATCTTGAGAACATTTCACCCCAGAACAAAAGAATATACTTTCTTCTCAGCACCTCAGGGAACCTTTTCGAATTGATCATATAAATAAAAAAAAAAGTGTCAACAGGTACAGAGAATGACATCACCCCATGCACACTATCAGATCACTGCATAGTGAGGCTGGACTTCAATAACAGCGAAAACAGAAAGCCCACATACTCAAGGAAAATGAGCAACTCAATGATAACTTAGCTAGAAAGAACATAAAGAAATTGAAGACTATTTAGAATTCAACAAAAATAAAGGTACAGCATACCCAAACTTATGGGACATAATAAAAATAGGGTGAAGAGAAAAACTCATAGCACTAAAAGCCTTCATAAAGAAAGCAAAGATACCC
Organism: Micromys minutus; assembly: GCF_963924665.1. Lineage (NCBI taxonomy): Eukaryota > Metazoa > Chordata > Mammalia > Rodentia > Muridae > Micromys > Micromys minutus. The sequence continues at coordinate 58,546,395 of NC_137982.1, forward strand.
TACTTTACTAACTGAACAGCACACTTGAAAGCTCTAGAACAAAATGAAGCAAACATATGTATAAGGAGTAGTAGACAGAAAGCAAACTCAGGACTGAAGTCAATTAACTAGAAACAGATAAAAAAGGTACAAATAATCAACAGATCTAGCACAGAGACTGTATCCAAATTAACAAAATCATAAAACCAAAAATTTCATCAAAAAAACAAACTGATGAAATTCACAAAATCATCTTATCTTTACTACAAAAAACCTATACTTGACAAAACTGAAGAATCTATACAAAATTAGATGGTATTCAAGACAGATACAATGTACCAAAGTTAAATCAAGGTCAGGTAAACTATCTGAATAGTACCATAATCCCTAAGGAAATAGAAATAGGAGAGAGAGGTGGGGGGATTGAGAGAACCCAGGTCAAGATGATTTAAGTGCAGAATTTTTCTAGACCTTATAAAAAAGCTAATTCAAATACTCCTCAAACTAAACCACAAAATAGAAACAGCAGGAACACTACCATATTCATTCTCTGAAGTCACATATACTCTGATACCTAACTCATACAATGACCCAACAAAGACAGAAGACTTCTGCTGACCAGTTTCACATATGGGTATCAATGCAAAAATACTCAATAAAATTCCCATATACTGAATCCAAGAACACATCAAAAACAACATACATTACAATCTACTAGGCTTCATCTCAGGGATGCAAGAATGGTTCAATATACAACAATCCAAAAACAAAATTGGCAATATAAACAAACTCAAAGGGAAAAGCACATAATCATCTCATTAGATACTGAAAAATATTTGACACATTACAAACACTCTTTAGGTTAAAAGTCTTGAGGAGAGAAAGCATTTGTCTGTTAACTGGTCTACTCCCTTGAAGAGGCTATAATCTGAGACAAACCAGAGGATCCACTGCACTCAGAACATTTGGTAAGAACCCTCCCAAAGTCCCACAGCTGCCACTGGTAGTGCAGTGGATCCTGGGACCAAACATCACCACTCCACCCCTAACCACTGTGCTGGCCAAATACCACTAGCCTTCTGCCTGATCCCTTTCTGCTAGAGAGACTGCTAGCTAGTCTGCTCCCTCAAAGAATTAAATCCTGAGGCATACCAGAGTCTCCACTGCACTCAAACCATTTGAAACCACATTGTGAGGCATCTCAGGAGATCTGCTGTACCAAGGACATCTAACACCACAGCTTGAGGCACTGCAGGAGTACTACTGTACACAGGGTAACTGGGTAACTTTCACCATAGTCTGATGAACTCCCAGGCTCTTTGGCATACAAGGCAACTGACCCAAAGGACTGAAGGCCTCACTGTAGTTCTACTGCAAGTAGGGAAACAGAAACCACAGTCTATAGCACACACACACACACACACACACACACACACACACACACACACAGACACACACACACACACACCCTACTCTATACAACAGCTTTACACAGAACAACTGATTGGCTCTGGAGACCCAACAGTCTGAATCCCTTCCAGGAGATCTACTATATCAAGGTCAGCAAATCAGAAGCTTCTTGGCCGTCTGAAGACCTACCAACTAGAAAGCCCCACAGTAGATCTGCTACAGCCAGTACAGCAGGCCAGCTAGGAGACCTGTAGTAACCCAGGGACAAAAGAGGCAGAATCCAGAGTCACACAGAACTGTAAACACCAAAAAAAAAAAAAAAAAAAAAAAAGATGGCAAGAGGCAAGAGGCAAGCACTAGAGCATAATCAATAAAAGCATAAGAGATCTCATTAAGTCCAATTTGTTAATCTTTGACCTTAGAGCTTGAGCCATTGGTGTTTTGTTCAGAAAATTTTCTCCTGTGCCTATATGTTCTAAAGTTTTCCCTATTTTCTCATCTAATAGTTTCAGTGTATCTGGCTTAATATGGAGATCTTTGATCCACTTCCACTTGAGCTTTGTACAAGGAGATAAGAAAGGGTGTATTTTCATTCTTTTGCATGCTGAGTGCAAGTTGGACCAGCACCATTTGTTGAATAGGCTGTCTTTTTTCCATTGAATGTTTACAGGTTCTTTGTTAAAAATCAGGTGACCATATATGTGAGGGCTCATTTCTGGATCTTCTATTCTATTCCATTGATCCACATGCCTATTTCTGTACCAGTACCATGGAGTTTTCAGCACAATTGCCTTGAAATATAGCTTGAGGTCAGGGACAGTGATTCCTGCAGATGTTTTCTTGTTGTTGAGGATGGATTTCGCTATTCTGGGTCTTTTGTTGTTCCTATGAAATTACACATTGATCTTTCCAATTCCATGAAGAACTGGGTTGGAATTTTTATGGGGATTGCATTGAATCTGTAGATTGCTTTTGGTAGGATGGCCATTTTTAGAATGTTGATCTTTCCAATTCATGAGCATGGGAGATCTTTCCATTTTCTGATATCCTCCTCAATTTCTTTCTTTAGAGGTTTGAAGTTCTTATCATACAGGTCCTTCACTTGCTTAGTTAGAGTCACACCAAGGTATTTCATAGTCTTTGTAATGATTGTGAAGGGTACCTTTTCCCTAATTTCTTTCTCCACATGTTTGTCCTTTGAGTATAGGAAGGCTACTGATTTGTTTGAGTTAATTTTGTATCCAGCCACTTTGCTGAAATTGTTTATCAGCTGTAGAAGTTCTCTGGTGGAATTTTTTGGGTCACTTAAGTACACTATCATGTCATCGGCAAAGAGTGATGTTTTTATCTCTTCCTTTCTGATTTGTATCCCCTTGATCTCCTTTTGCTGTCTAATTGCTTCAGTCAGGACTTCCAGTACTATGTTGAATAGGTAGGGGGAGAGTGGGCAGCCTTGTCGAGTCCCTGATTTTAGTGGGATTGCTTCAAGTTTCCCACCATTAAGTTTGATGTTGGCTGTTGGTTTCCTGTATATTGCTTTTATTATGTTTAGGTATGGACCTTCGATTCCTGTTCTTTTCAGGACTTTTAAAAGAAGGGGTGTTGAATTTTGTCAAATGCTTTCTCAGCATCTAGTGAGGTGATCATGTGGTTTTGTTATTTGAGTTTGTTTATATGGTGGATTATATTGATGGATTTCCTTATATTAAACCATCCCTGCATCCCAAGGATGAAGTCTACTTGGTCATGATGAATGATCCTTTTGATGTGTTCTTGGATTCAGTTTGCAAGGATTTTGTTGAGTATTTTTGCATCAATGTTCATAAGTGAGATTGGTCTGAAGTTTTATTTCCTTGTAGGGTCTTTGTGTGGTTTAGGTACTAGAGTTATTGTAGCCTCAAAAAATGAGTTAGGTAGTATTCCATCTGATTCTATCTTCTGGAATGGTTTGGAGAGTATTGGTGTTATGTCAGCAACAAATGTCAGAAAATTATGCACTGAACCCGTCTGGATGTGGGCTTTTTTTGGTTGGGAGGCTTTTAATGACTTCTTCTATTTCTTTAGATGTTATAGGGTTATTTAGATGGTTTACTTGGTCCTGGTTTAACTTTGGGTTCTTGTATCTGTCTAGAAATTCATCCATTTCCTCCAGATTTTCCAATTTTGTGGAGTACAAGTTTTTGTAGTAGGATCTGATTATTTCTTGAATTTCCTCACTTTCAGTTGTTATGTCTCCACTTTCCTTTCTTATTTTGTTAATTTGTATACTCTCTCTTTGCCCTCTAGTTAGTCTGGCTAGGGGTTTATCAATATTGTTGATTTTCTCAAAGAACCAACTCTTGGTTTTCTTGATTTTTTCAATGGTTCTTTTTGTTTCTATTTGGTCTATTTCTGCCCTAATATTGATTATTTCTTGCCGTCCACTCTTCTTGGATATATTTGCTTCCTTTTGTTCTAGGGCTTTTAGCTGTGCTGTCCGGTTGCTGATGTAAGCTCTCTCCAGTTTCTTGCTGGAAGCACTTAGGTCTATGAGTTTTCCTCTCAGTACTGCTTTCATTGCATCCCATAGGTTTTGGTATGTTGTGTTTTCATTTTTGTTGAATTCTAGAAAATCCTCAGTTTCTTTATTTCTTTTTTGACCCTGCTATCGTTTAACATAGAGTTGTTTAGTTTCCATGTGTATGTGGGCTTTTTGTTGCCTTTGTTGTTGTTAAACTACCAGCCATAGACCATGGTGATCTGAGAGGATGCATGGGATTATTTCAGTCCTCTTATATTGATTGAGGCTCGTTCTGTGTCCAATTATGTGGTCAATTTTCGAGAAGTTGCCATGGGGTTGTGAGAAGGTGTATTCTGTTACTTTAGGATGATACGTTCGGTATATATCTATTAATTCTAGTTGGTTCAAAGTCTCTGCTAGCTTTGCAGTGTCCTTGTTCAGTTTCTGTTTCCATGATCTGTCCATTGGTCAGAGTAGAATATTAAAGTCTCCCACTATTATTTTGTGGGGTGAAATGTATTTTTTGAGCTTTTGTAGTGTTTTTTTATGAATGTGAGTACTTTTTTATTTGGAGCATATATGTTAAAGATTGAGACTTCCTCCTGACAGATTTCCCCGGTAATGTGTAAAAAGTGTCCTTCCTTATACTTTTTGATAAGTTTTGGTTGGAAATTTACTTTATTTGATATTAGAATAGCCACTCCAGCTAGCTTCTTTGGGCTGTTTCCTTGAAAGTTTTTTTTTCCCACCCTTTTACTCTGAGATAGTGTCTGTCTTTGTCTCTGAGATGAGTTTCTTGTATGCAGCAAAAGACTGGATTTTGTTTATGTATCCAGTCTGATAGCCTATGTCTCTTATGAGATTGCAAAGTTTCTGTAAGGCGAAGGATATTGTCAAAAAAACAAAATGGCAGCCAACAGAATGGAAAAAGATCTTTACCAACTCCACATCAGATAGAGGCCTAATATATAAGGTATACAAAGAACTCAAAAAGCTTGACACCAGAGAATCAAATAACCGTATTAAAAAATTGTGTACAGAACTAAACAAAATATTCTCAGTTGAAGAATATCCAATGGCTGAGAAATGTCTGAGGAAGTGCTCAACATCCTTAGCCATCAGGGAAATGCAAATCAAAACAACCCTGAAATTCCAACTCACACCAGTCAGATTGGCCAAGATCCAAAACTCAGATGACAACAGATGCTGGCAAGGTTGCTGAGAAAGAGGAACACTTCTCCATTGTTGGTGGGGTTGCAAACTAATACAACCACTATGGAAATCAGTCTGGAGATACCTCACAAAATTGGACATAATACTACCTGAAGACCCAGCTATTCCACTTCTGGGCATATACCCCAGAGACACCTTAGTACACAACAAAGATATATGCACCAAAATGTTCATAGTAGTTCTATTTATAATAGCCAGAAGTTGGAAAGAACCCAGATGCCCTTCAGAAGATGAATGGATACAAAAATTGTGGTACATTTACACAATGGAATACTACTCAGCCACCAGAAACAATGACTTGACCAAATTCTTAAGAAAATGGCTGCATCTAGAGAATATAATTCTGAGTGAGATAACCCAGTGCCAAAGAACAGACTTAATATGCAGTCACTGATAGTCGGATGCTAATCCCAGAGGCTCGCACTGCTCCAGAAACAACTCACAGACTGTAGGAAGTCCAAGAAATAAAGAAAACAAAACAAAACAAAAAAATATTTGCACAACAAGAAAAGTTTGACTATTTTCATGTTGCATTTTCTTTTATGTACTTTGTGCTCATTGTAACTATTGGGGTTTTGATCCATACTGTCAAACCTTTGAAAAGATCAAGTTCTGACTATTCATATAGATTTATGTAAAAATTATTTTAAAATCTGAAAAAAAGTACTGACAAAAATGTATTGTATAATTTTACTCAAAAAATGCTTGAAATCTGTACATTTATTTTTGTTTTGTAAAGTAAAGGTGTTAATAAAAAAATAATTCAAATGTTAAAACTAAATAAAATGGTTAATGAAATGCTCACTATTTTTAACTTCAAAGGGATAAAATATATTTTCTACAATTTACTGCAATTGTGTATCTCCATAAAATATAATAATGCTTGTGAAAAATATAATATCATCTTAATATCTTATTATCCAAGGATGATTTTTGTTAAGTTGTGCCCATAGGCACAGTATATATTCAATAGCATTTACAGCTTCCCTCACTGTTCTATCAAAGATTTTGTCTCTTAATGAATTTAGCATCATTATTCTTTAATATTATTATGTGAGCATAATACTTTTTCCTATTAGACTGAACTTCTTTAGGATATAGTTTTTATAACTGTATTGTAAGCATCATACTTATGAACATCTACAGTAAATACGTAGAAGCTATACCAACACACACACACACACACACACACACACACACACTTGACTTAATGACTTAATTGTTATGAAAGGGCAAGATTCATTGCTAGATATGATGAAGACATTTCTGCAAATTTTAATCAATGCATGGCACTAGGATTTTTCTTTTCTCTTTTTATCTTTCCAAATGTAGTAAAGGAAGCCAGAATATTTTTTGATGTTATTTATCCCTTAGTTATATCTCTGTGTTTGTGGTATGCTAAGAGTATGAACATAAACTGTATGAATAATTACTGTAAATATGTGTTATATCTTTAGATGTTACTATTCTAAACAGTACCTGTTCCATTACAACTTATTAACTTAAGTATTTTGCTATGGTATTTAATGAATATCTTTCCTAGTTCTCTAATTATTCACAAGCAACTTTCGATATATTTCACCTGAGTATGACTTGATCATCCAGTCACTTAGGAAAATCATTTTCTCTCATAAAAATTAATGACCTTTAGTTTGGCGAAATAACAAGCATGGGTTCCAAAATCATCAATTATCTGCAGCTAATATTGTGCCATATAGTGGAGTAAGAATTGGATGTTGGAACAAAGACAAAAATTGATTATTTATATGTTTTTAACTCTTATCCACAAATAAAGATTTCTACAAAAAAAAAAAACATATGAGAGGCCATCATCAGAACCCAGTTCTCCCATCATAGTAATCTCTGTATATACCTATCTACATGAAAATCAGGAAGCTGACCTAAAATCGTATCTCATGAAGATAATAGTGTCCTTTAAGGAGGATATAAATAACTCACTGAAAGAAATACATGAAAACATAGGTAAATAGGCAGAAGCCGTTTAAGAAGAAACAAGTCAATCCCTTAAATACAGGAAAAAAAAAATCTAACAGTCAAATGAATTGCATAAAGTATTCCAAGACTTAAACATGGAAGTAGAAACAATAAAGATAGCACAAATGGAGACAAACCTAGAAATTAAAAAAATAGCAAAGAGGACAAAAATTACAGATATAAGCATCACCAACAGAATATGAGTGATAGAGGAGATAATCTCAGGTGTAAAAGATACCTTAGAAGAAATTAAAACAACATCCAAAGAAAATTAGAAACATAATTGAAATAGAGGAAAATGTAGATTCTCAGCTCAAAGGACCTGAAAGTATCTTCAACAAAATCACAGATGAAAATTTCCCCAGCTTAAAGAAGGAGATGGACATGAAGGTACAGGAAACTTATAGATTAATAAACAACTGGGACCAGAAAAGAAAATACTCTCATCATACACACACACACACACACACACACACACACACACACACACACACACACACACAGAGAGAGAGAGAGAGAGAGAGAGAGAATATTAAAAGCTGCAAGGCAAAAGGGCCAAGTAACATACAAAGATAGACCTATTAAAATTATACCAGACTTCTCAACAGAGAATATGAAAGCCAGATAAGCCTTGTCAGAAGTCATACAGACTCTAAGAGAACACAAATACCAGCCCAGGCTACAATATCCAGCAAAATTCTGAATTTATGTTGATGGAGAAACCAAAATATTCTAGAACAAAACCAAATTCAAACAGTATCTATCTACAGCATTACAGAGAATCCTAGAAGAAAAACTCCAACACAAGGAAGATTGCTACAACAAAGAAAAACAAGATATTAAACATCTCACAGAAAAAAAGCAAAAAGGAGAAAACCATAAGCACATACAGCTACCTACACAAACAATTATAACAGAAAGCAACAGTCATCTGACTTTAATATCTCTCAATATTAATGGACTCAATTCACCAATATAAAGATATAAGCTAACAGACTATATACAAAAACAAGATCTAGTGTTTGCTGCATATAAGAAATACACCTCAATCACATAGACAGAAATTATTTTAGAGTACATAGATGGAAAAGGGTCTTTCAAGCAAATAGTGCAAAGAAACAAGCTAGAGCTGCCATCTTAAAACCTAACAAAATAAACTTTCAACCAAAAGTTATCAAACATGATGAGGAAAGACACTTCATATACATCTAAGGGAAACTTTCACCAAAAGAAATTCTCAATTCTGAATATTTTTGCCCCAAATTTAAGGGTACCCACATTCATATAAGAAACATTACTAAAGCTCAAACACACATTGAAACCCACAAGATAATAGTGGGAGAATATAAAACCCCACTGTAACAAATGGACAGGTCATTGATAAAAACTAAAGAGAGACAAAATGAAACTAATAAAAGTTATGAACCAGTTAGATTTAACAAATATCTATAGAACATGTCATTCTAAAACAAACGAACACATCTTCTTCTCAGTACCACAAGGTACCTTCTCCAAGATTGACCATATAATTTGTCAAAATATAACCCTCAACCAAAACAAGAAGCTTGAAATAACCCCATTCACCCTATCAGACCAACATGACTAAGGCTGGTTTTCAAAAATAGCAAAAACATTTTGCACTGAACCCGTCTGGACTTGGGCTTTTTTTGGTTGGGAGGCTTTTGATGACTTCTTCTATTTTTTTTAGGTGTTATAGGATTATTTAGATGATTTACCCGGTCCTGGTTTAACTTAAGGATCTTGTGTCTGTCTAGAAATACATCCATTTCTGCAAGATTTTCCAACTTTGTGGAGTATAGGCTTTTACAGTAGGATCTGATGATTTTTTGTATTTCCTCAGTTTCAGTTGTTATGTCTCCAATTTCCATTCTGATTTTGTTAACTTGTATAATCTCTCTTTGCCCTCTAGTTAGTCTGGCTAGGGTTTATCAATCTTGTTGATTTTCTAAAATAACCAGCCATTGGTTTTGTTGATTGTTTTGATGGTTCTTTTTGTTTCTATTTGGTCTTTTTCTGCCCTAATTTTGATTATTTCTTGCTGTCTACTCCTCTTGGGTGTATCTGCTTCCTTTTGTTCTAGAAGATAGAATAAGATGGAATACTACCTAACTCACTTTTTGAGGCTACAATAACCCTTGTTCCTAAACCACACAAAGACCCAACAAGGAAAGAGAACTTCAGACCAATCTCATTTATGGAAATTGATGCAAAAATACTCAACAAAATCATTGCAAACTGAATCCAAGGACATATCAAAATGATCATTCACCATGACCAAGTAGGATTCATACCTGGGATGGTTTAATATAAAGAAATGCTGCAATGTAATCCACCATATAAACAAACTCAAATAGCAAAATCACATGGTCATCTCACTAGATGCTGAGAAAGCATTTGAAAATATTAAACAACCCTTCATGTTAAAAGTCCTGGAAAGAACAGTTATCCAGTGTCCATACCTAAACATAATAAAAGAAATATACAGCAAACTAACAGCCAACATCAAACTTAACCATGGGAAACTTGAAGCAATCAAGCTAAAATCAGGGACTCCATAAGGCTGCCCACTCTCCCCCTACCTATTCAACATAGTACTGGAAGTCCTGGCTGGAGCAATTAGACAGCAAAAGGAGACCAAAGGGATACAAATCAGAAAGGAAGAAGTAAAAACATCACTCTGCAGATGACATGATAGTGTACTTCAGTGACCCCACAAATTCCACCGGAGAACTCCTACAGCTGATAAACAACTTCAGCAAAGTGGCTGGATATAACATTAACTCAAACATATCAGTAGCCTTCCTATACTCAAAGGACAAACATGTGGAGAAAGAAATTAGGGAAAAGATACCCTTCACAACAGTCACAAAATCTATGAAATACCTTGGTGTGACTCTAACTAAGCAAGTGAAGGACCTGTTTGATAAGAACTTCAAATCTCTAAAGAAGAAAATCGAGAAAGATCTCAGAAAATGAAAAGATCTCCCATGTTCATGGATTGGAAAGGTCAACATTTTTAAACTGGTGCTCCTACCAAAAGCAATCTACAGATTCAATGCAATAACCATCAAAATTCTAACCCAGTTCTTCATTAAGTTGGAAAGATCAATGTGCAATTTTATCTGGAATAACAAAAGACCTAGAATATCGAAAGCCTTCCTCAACAACAGGAAAACATCTGGGGGAATCAATATCCCAGACCTCAAGCTATAAAACAAGGAAATTGTGCTGAAAACTACATGGTACTGGTACAGAAATAGGCATGTGGATCAAAGGAATAAAATAGAAGATCCAGAAATGAGCACTCACATATATGGTCACCTTATTTTTGACAAAGAAGCTGTAAACATTCAATGGAATGAGGACAGTATATTCAACAAATGGTGTTGGTCCAACTGGCACTCAGCATGCAAACAATAAAAATAGACCCTTTCTTATCTCCTTGTACAAAGTTCAAGTGTAAGTGGATCAAAGATCTCCACATTAAAACAGATACACTGAAACTAATAGATGAGAAAGTAGGGAAACCCTTAGAACACACAGGCACAGGAGAAAATTTTCTGAACAAAACACCAATGGCTCAAGCTCGAAGGTCAAAGATTAACAAATGGGACTTAATGATATTGCAAAGTTTCTGTAAGGCTAAGGACATTGTCAAAAAAACAAAACGGCAACCAACAGAATGGGAAAAGATCTTTACCGACTCCACATCAGAATGAGGCCTAATATCCAAAGTATACAAAGAACTCAAAAAGCTAGACACCAGAGAATCAAACAACCATATTAAAAAATGGGGTACAGAGCTAAACAAAACATTCTCATTTGAGAAATATCGAATGGCTGAGAAACATCTAAGGAAGTGCTCTACATTCTTAGTTATCAGGGAAAAGCAAATCAAAACAACCCTGAGATTCCATCTCACACCAGTCAGATTGGCCAAGATCCAAAACTCAGATGACAGCAGATACTGGGAGGTTGTGGGGAAAGAGGAACACTTCTCCACTGTTGGTGTGGTTGTAAACGCATACAACTACTCTGGAAATCAGTCTGGCTATTCCTCAGAAAATTGGACATTGTTCTACCTGAAGATCAAGCTATTCCACTTCTGAGCATATACCCCAGAGACACTCCAATATACAACAAAGATACATGCATCACAATGTTCATAGCAGCTCTATTTATAATAGACAGAAGCTAGAAAGAACCCAGATGTTCTACAGTAGATGAATGGATACAAAAATTGTGGTACATTTTCACAATGGAGTACTATTCAGCTATCAGAAACAATTACTTAAGCAAATTCTTAAGAAAATGGTTGCATCTAGAAAATATCATCCTGAGTGAGATAACCCAGTCACAAAAGAAGAGACATAATATGCAGTCACTGATAGTGGGATGCTAACCTCAGATTCTCAGACTGCCCCAGAAACAACTCACAGACTGTTTTAAGTTCAAGAAAAAAAAATACAAAAAACAAAAAACAAAAAACAAAACAAAACAAAAAAAAACCAATAAGGTCAAAAAAAATGTTATGCTCAATTTTTACACCCCAAGAAAACGTTGAATAATTCCAGATCACATCCTGTTTTACATGTACTTTTTGCTCATTGTAACTAGTAAGACCTTACTGCAGAGTATGAAACCTTAAAAAGGAAAAAAATATGGCCAAGCCATGACACAATTGTATTTGCATACATTTATGCAAAAATTTTTAATTTTTTTCTTTAATTTTTTTAAATAAAGTTTAAAAAAATTAAGAAAAAATAGCAAAAACAATATAAAACCTACATACCCATGGAAATTTACAGCTTTCTACTCAATGATAATTTGGCCAGGGAAGAAATAAAGGAGAAAATTAAAGGCTTTCTAAAATTTATCAAAAATGTTGTCACATCATACACAAATTTATGGGACACAATGAAAGTAGTGCTCAGAGGAAAATTGATAGCACTAAGTGCCCTGGTAAAAAAAAAAAAAACTGGAGAGATTTCACACTAACTAGTTGGCTACACACTTGAGAACTCTAGAACAAAAAGAAACAAGTACAACCTAGAAGATTAGAAAGCAGGAAATAGTCAAACTCAGGGCTGAAATCAACCAAAGAGAAACAGAGAGAACAATACAAAGAATCATGAAAACTAGAAACTGGTTTATTGAGAGAATCAACAAGATAGATAAACCCCTAGGCAACTTAACTAAAGAGCCCAGAGGCAGTATTCAAATTTTAAAAAAATAAAAATGAAAATGGAGACATAACAACAGAAACTGAGTTATTTCCAAAATTTCTCAGATCCTACTACAAAAGACTATATTCAGCAAAACTGGAAAATCAAGATGAAATGTTTGGTTTGCTAGACAGAAACCACATACCAAAGATAAATGAAGAGCAGGAAAACTATCTAAACGGGCCCATATCTCATAAGGAAATAGAAGAAGCCATTAAAAACCTCTCAACCAAAAGAAAGAAAGAAAAAACAAAACAAAACCAAAAAAACAAAACAAAACAAAACAAAAAAACAAAAAACAAAAAATGCCCAGGGCTAAATGGATTTAGTTCAGAATTTTACCAGACTTTCAAAAAAGACCCAATACCCACATTTCTCAAAATATTCCATAGAATAGAAGCAGAAGAAACATTACTTAATTCATTCTACAAAGCTACAATTACTCTGATACCTTAGTCACACAAGGACCCAAACCAAAAAGTGAACTTTAGACCAATCTTGCTTATGAATATCAATGCAAAAATACTCAATAAAATTCTTGCTAATCAATGCCAAGAACACACCAAAACCATTATTTACCATGATAAGTAGGGCTTATCCCAGGGATGCAAGATTTACTCACTATACAAAATCAATTAACATAAACCACACCATAACTCACCCCCCCAAAAAAAACACATTATCATCTCCTTAGATGCAGAAAAAGCATTTGACAAAATACAACACCCCTTCATGTTATAATTATTCAAGGTCTATACCTAAACATAATAAAAGCAATTTACTGTAAACTAACAGACAATATCAAATTAAATGTAGAGATATCAGAAAATAGAGACTTCTCATCCTCAAGGATTGGGAGAATTAACATAGTAAACATTGCCCTCTTAACAAAGGTGATCTACAGAATGAATACAATCTGCTTCAAAATCCCAATACAATTCTTCAAATACCTCAAACAAAACAAACAAACAAACAAACAAACAACAGCAACAACAACAACAACAACAACAAAACAAACTCACAATCCTCAAGTTCATCTGGAAAGGCAAAAAAACTCAGAATATCAAAAACAGTTATCAGCAATAAAAGAACAGGTGGTGAAATCATCATCTCTGACCTCAATCTCTATTGCAGAGCAATGTTAATAAAAACTGTATGGTATTGGTGCAGAGCTGCTGGGGACAGCATACCATGACAGGGACTACCAGCAGTAGGCCAGGATGGAGACAGCTCAGAAGTCTGTGGCAGCTTCTTATAAAAAAAGATGGTATCCAGGATCCTGAGAAGCAGGAGACACATCTATCCCAGAGATCCCCCATCTGAAAAAATAGACTGCTTTTAGTAGGCCTGGATGGAGACATCTCAGTAGCCTGTGGCAACTCTTTGTAAAAAAAGAAGAAAAAGAAAAGAAAAGAAAAACAAAACCCAGTTGTTTCCATTTCTCCTAACCTTAGTTCTGAACAAGAGCTGTATAGATTTCATTTGTGTGTGATTTCTTTTGGCCTTGGTGTGCATAATTATATCTTACTTTTCTATTTCTTACTCCTTCTGCTTTGTTGGATTCTATGAAGCTAAATGTTCCTTGGTATAATAATTCTTAAACAATTGAGCCACATGGGCACAGCACAGTCCTAATTGCCCAGGTGCATGCTGTGTGTTCTTATCTTGGAAATGATGTAATAATTGCACAATGGTAGGTTCAGATTAATGCTTGACATGCAAATAAAATGTTAAGCACTTATTAGAAAATGAATTAGAGCCAACATTGGGAGCCCAAGAAAGGAAAAAGTTATTGAGTTATGAATTAAGTCTGGCACATTTGATAGTGATTCCTGGATAAGAATGTATAGAATGTTTGAAATACACTAGTAACATGAAGTCAAAATACTGAGATTCTTAGAAGAGTAATTATGTGCAATGTACAGGAACAGAAAGATATAGAAACTACTGAGTTAAGGGGTAATTTGATTCTTTCTGGCTACTACCTGGCAGATTTGCCCATGTCATTTATTATTAGAGTTTCACAGGAAAATGCAAGTAGCTGACCTCTGAGCCTTGAGCTTTGAAGTACAATAAATTAAAAGTTAAAGTGTAAACAATATGTTTGCAATTATTACTGTTTTGGCCACAGGCCTGAGAATAGGGGAAGCTTGAAACATTGGAGAACAATTGCAATTCTTTGTTTTTCATGGGATATGGTTATTCTTTTGAATTTGGTTTGGCAATGATTATAGGCTGTCTTTTTTTTTTTTTTCTACCTGCCTTCAGAATATCAATAAAAGACTCAGGCAATAGAAAGACTAGTAAGTGATTGAGCAAGTGAGAAAACAAGCAAGTGACTTAGTATGAGAGCATGTATGAGTATGTGTGCATTTGTGTGTATGTGTGTGTGTAAGGTAGAGAGAGAGAGAGAGAGAGAGAGAGAGAGAGAGAGAGAGAGAGAGAGAGAGAGAGAGAGAAGAGAGAGAGAGAGAGAGAGAGAGAGAGAGAGAGAGAGAGAGAGTATGAGAAGATCATGTAAAGAGTGAGTAAATAGAGAACATGAGGTGTGTAAGGAGAGTGTATGTGTGTGTGTGAGTGAGTGAGTAAGTGAAAGCAGAGTGCATGTGGTATGTGTGAAATATGTGAAAGGTGTGTATAAAGAGTGTGAAAGTGAATGAACAGACATGTGTATGATTGTGAGGAGAGTTTAAGAAAGGAAAAGCGCAAAGAAGAAAAGTAGAGTGTGCTAGAGAATTCAGAGTAAGTGCAGCCTCAATCTCTGAGAGGAAGGGAGAAAGAGAGAGGGGGGAGAAGAAGAAAAAGAACAACAACAAGAAGAAGAATAAGAACAAGAAGAAGAAAAGGAGAAAATAAGGGAGAGGAGAAAGAGGAGAGAGTAACTTTAAGCATTGGAAAATTGACTATCAGCTTGTACCCAAAAGTAGTTTGTTCATTAAGTATGTGCCTTGCAGATATCTCTGCCTTCAGTCCTGTGCTGAGGCTTGACCCAGTCACAGAGAAAGGCATGTTGATCAATGGAATAGAATTGAAAAACCAGCAATAAAGCCACACACTTATGCACACTTGATCTTTGACAAAAAAGCAAAATATACAATAGAAGAAAAAAAGCATCTTCAATAAATGATGCTCGTCTAACAACCTGTCTGTATGTAGAAAAATTAAAATAGATCCATATTTGTTGCCCTGCGCAAAGCTCTAGTCCAAGTCAAACAATTACCTGAACATAAAACCAGACACACTGAATCTAAAAGAAGAGCAAGTGGGAAAGAGCCTTGAATTCTTTGGCACCTGGCAATTCTTCTAGACAGAACTCCGATAACTCATGCTCTAAGATCAAGAATAGGCAATGGGACCTCATGAAACTGGAAAGCTTCTGTGAGGCAGAGGACATAGTCAATAAGATAAATCAACCCACTGACTGAGAAAACATCTTCACTAACTCCACATTTGATAGAGGTTTAGTAACCAAAATATATAATGAACTCAAGAAGCCAACCATCAAAAGACTAAATAACCCAATCAAAAAATGAGATATAGAACTAAACCAAGAATTCACAACAGAGGAATCTTGAATGGCTCAGTAGCAACTAAAGAATTGCTCAACGTGCTAAGTGATCAGAGAAATGGAAATCAAAATGACCCTGAGATTCTACCTTATACCAAATTGGCTAAGAACAAAACCTCAGGTGACAGCACATGTGGAGGAGGAAATGGACACAAAAGAACACTTCTCCATTGCTGGTGAGATTGCAAGCTGGTACAACCGCTATGGAAATCAATTTTCTTCAGAGAATTGGAAATATGTCTACCTAAAGACTCAGCAATACCACTCTTGTAAATAGTCCCAAATTATGCTCCACGATGACACAGGGTTATTGTTCTACTGTGTTCATAGTGACCTTATTTGTGAAATCCAGAAGCTGGATAAAGAAAATGTGGTTCATTTACACAACTAAATACTACGCAGCCATTAAGAACAAGGACATCCTGAATTTTGCATGAAATGGGTGGAACTAGAAAATATAATCCTGTGTGAGTTAACTCCGACCCAAAAGAACATGCAAGGTCTGTTTCCATTAATATATAAATATTTGTCAGAAAAAGTACATAATACCCAAGATACATTCCATAGAACTCAAAACGATCAACAAGATGAGTTGCCCAAGTGAGGATTCCTTAATCTCACTTGGGATGGAAAAGAAAGTAATCACAAGGTGGGGGGGGGAGGGAACTGGGAGAGAAAGGGGTAAAGGGGGTAAGAAGGGAACATGATCTGGTAATAGGTGGGGAAAAAGACTAAAGCTCTAAGGGCCAACAGAAAGAATTAAAACAGGAAAACTCAGGAGATAGGATGCTGGGAGAACCCTCCAATATGTACCAGAGACTTGAGAAATAAGAGATTCTCAGGACTCAAAGGTAGAAACCCTAGATGTAATACCGTATGGTGAGGAGAGGGAATTTATAGAGCCAACCTTCAGCAGAAAGACAGGAATCAAGTGAGGGTCTGAAAAAATTGCAGGGATGGAAATGGAGAAGAGCCTGAGGAAAAGAATGTCCAGTGACAGGCCCAAAAGAGGTTCCAGCTCCAGGGGAGGAGGCCCTTAGGTCTGACATCATTACTGAGGCTATGAAATGTTCACCAAAAGTGACCTTTCATGACTGTCCTCTGATAGACACATCAAGCAGCTGAAAAAGTAAGATGCAGATATTTGCACCCAAGAAACCAAGAGAAGCTGCTAACCCCTGTGGTTGAATTAGGGAAAAGATGCAGGAAGCTGAGGAGTAGTGTGACCCTGTAAGAGGACCACCAGTCTCAATTTAACTGGACGACTGAGATCTCTCAGACACTGGATCACCAACCAGGCAGCATAGGCCAGCTGATATGAGTCCCCCAAAACTTACAAAGCAGAGTACTCTTGGGACTGGGTTCAGTCACAGAGGATGCAATTAACCCTCAAGAGACAGGAGGCCCCATAGAGTAGAGTTTAGAAGTCTGTTGGAGTGGGTGAGTTTGGGACATTCTTATGGAGACAGGTGTTGGGGAGGAAGAGATATAAGATGTGGAATAGTAGAAGGGAAGAAAATATTGGGTGTAAATATTAAATTAAATTAAAAAATAATTAGTAATATAAAATTTTTCTTGCTGCTGTCAATAATGTACATTCCAACACTAAATTTGCAACCTTTGTAAAATGTAAAATAGATAAATAAATAAATAAATAAATAAATAAATAAATAAATAAAAGAATTCTCTGAGGGAAATCCAAATGGGGGCAAAATTTGGAATGGAAATAATTAACATAATTATTAGAAAATCGTATGAACCCATTTGTGGACAAAAAATTCTGAACTCTCTCAAGTGTTGTTTGCTAAATTTATATGCAGAGTTAAAATAAGGTGTTAAATGTTTAAGAAACCACAAAAGGAAGAAAGTAACTCATGTAGAGAAAAAATAGAGAAAAGATAGCCTTCACAATGCTCACAAACACTATGAAATACCTTCGTGTCACTCTAAGCAAGTGAAGGACCTGTATGATAAGAACTTCAAATCTCTGAAGAAGGAAATCAAGGAAGATCTCTGACGTTGGAAAGATCTCCCATGCTCATGGGTTGGAAGGTTCAATATTGTAAAAATGGCCATCATACCAAAAGCAATCTACTGATTCAATGCAATCCCCATCAAACTTCCAACCCAATTCTCGATAGAGCAGAACAATGTGCAAATTCATCTGGAATAAAAAAAAAAGAACCTAGAATATTGAACTCCATCGTCAACAACAAGAAAACATCTTGGGGAATCATCATCACTGACCTCAAGCTATAATACAAGGAAATTGTGTTAAAAACCACAATATGCTGGTACAGAGATAAGCATATTGATCAATGGAATAGAATAGAAGATTCAGAAATGAACACTCATATATATGGTTACTTGGTTAATGACAAGGAACTGTAAACATTCAATAGAAAAAGGACAGCCTCTTCAACAAATGGTGTTGGTTCAACTGGCACTCAACATGCAGAAGAATGAAAATAGACCCTTTCTTATTCCCTGTACAAAGCTCAAGTGCAAGTGAATCAAAGATCTCCACATTAAACCAGGTACACTGAAACTATTAGAACAAAAAGTAGGGAACACCTTAGAACACATAGGCACAGGGAAAATTTTCCTGAACAGAACAACAATGGCTTGTTCTCTAAGGCCAAAGATCAACAAATGGCACTTAATGAGATTCCAAAGTTTTTGTAAGGGTAAGGACACTGTCAAGAAAACAAAATGATAGCCAACAGATTAGAAAAAAGTTCTTTACCAACCCCACATCTGATAGAGGTATAATATCCAAGCTATACAAAGAACTCAAGAAGTTAGACACCAGAGAATTAAACAATCCTATTAAAAATGGGGTACAGAGTTAAACAAAAAATTCTCAGTTGAGTATATAATGGTTGAGAAGCATCTAAGAAAGTACTTGACATCCTTAGTGATCAGGGAAATGAAAATCAAAACAAGATGGGGATTCCACCTCACACCAGTCAGAATGACTAAGATCAAAATCTCAGATGACAGCAGATGCTGACAAGGATGCAGAAAATGAGGAACACTCTTCCACTGTTGGTGGGATTGTAAACTGGTACAACCACTCTGGATATCAGTCTGGCAATTCCTCAGAAAATTGGACATACTACTACCTGAAATCCCAGTTAATCCACTTCTGGGCATATACCCCAGAGAAATTCCAACATACAGTAAAAACACATGCACCACAATGTTCATAGAAGCCCTATTTATAATAGACAGAAACTGGAAAGAACCCAGATGTCCTTCAGTAGATGAATGAATACAAAAATTATGGTATATTTACACAATGGAATACTACTGAGCTATCAGAAACAATGAGTTTACGAAATTCCTAAGAAAATGGATGCATCTAGAGAATATCCTGAGTGAGTTAACCTAGTCACAGAAAAACAGACATAATATGCAGTCACTGATAATTGGATACTAACCCTATTATGCTCTGAACACCCTAGAAACAACTCACAGGCTATATGAACCTCAAGAAAGACAAATGCCAAAAAAATATGAAAGCCTCAGTCCTTCTTAGTGAAAAAATAAATGTATAGCACCCTCTCAGAGACTTGTACATCTGGACCTTAAATCATTAATAATCCAAGAGCTAAGATAATAGCCTTTTGGTAATTTTTGGTATCCACAGATCATTATGCTTAATCTATACTCAACAAAAAAATCTATTTCCATGTTAGGTTCTGTCCTACATGTACTTTATGATTATGGTAACTAGTCGGATTTCAATTCATGCTCTCAATCCTCTAAAAGAATTAAGTACTGACAAAAATATTCATATAGTATTATGCCAAAATACCTTTTAAAGTCTGTATATTTATCCCACTTTATAAAAAAATAAAGTTGTAAGAAAAAAATTAACTGGTAAATATCAAATTGCTAATAATGATGAAATAATGACCATGGGGTGAATTTAACTTAATCCTTACTGAGACTAGCTTAAAGTATCCATTTTGAACAAGGATGAGGTGCATCTATCACAGGAGGGGTTTATAGTTTTGTTTGAGAGATTAGCCTTTAACAGCTGAGCCATATCCCCAATTTCAGGCAGGTTTACATAATTATCCCAAGTATTGAAGTAAACTGTTAGAACTGCATGCTAAATTAGTACATATTTAATCTCAAGGTTTGAAACTCATAGTGATTCTAGTGTTATACACGTACATTAGAAATCTTATTTCATTTTCAGGAGTCAAAGTTAACACTTATCTGATTCTCCTTTCCCATGCTTATTAAATAAATAAAATTAACACTATACTGACCAATCTATAGCTTATGACTACAGTCATCATTTTCCTGATGTTTGGGGGAGGATAATTCAATTTGTTTATTTATGATTTGAAATTGACAGAGGGATTACAAGCTTTCTCCATGTATAAATATACTCTAGGACTGAGAGATACATGTATGCATTGCCTATATATATATATTTATATATAATATATATATATATGTATATATATATATTTAACATGGAGCTTAAGTCTTATTTTTTGTGTTTATACTTCAAATCTTGTAAATTGTTATGTGTTTTTTCTCGCTATATAATCTGTATATATATGTATATATTTTTGTATATAATCATTGTACAAAACCTCTTCAGAACAAAAGTTTTTTATTACAAATGTCATGCACTAGGTGGCAGAATTACAACATAATTCTAATTAAAAGGAAAAAAAATATTGTTTTAAGGAAAAATACATAGTACTAAAACATAATGTCATTTATACTTTAATACAGGTTTATTTTCCATTCCACTGTTTTCTCAGTTAAAAGATGATAAATCTTCAGGGCTAAAAAAAGATATGACTGATTCCAAATGTTCATATACATTATTACTTTTTTTTCTAACTTTCTTAATTTTGAATAAAACAATTATTTGGCTCCTTCTTATTCAACTAGCAGTAATTTTAATAAGAAAAGGTGGAGTAGTCTATAAAATAACTATGACATGACCAAAATCTTAATTTGAAGCTACAATATTTATTAGATTTACTATCAGTGTTAAACACATAAGGGTACTATACATAAGAGCTGTTTCTTAAAAAAAGGTTCCTTCAAGGTTAAAAACAAAACAAATAACAACAAACAAACAAACAAACAAAAAAACACCCTGAGTTATAAACGTGTTTTACTGCTACCACAGCATTACTAGAGTCCCTTCAGAATCATCACTAAAATGCATAAGAGGAAATGACAACATCACTATGCAATTCTAGTTATAAATGGCCTTTAAAACATATAGCACACATTATGATTTACATGAATGTTTGTACAATAGTCATGATAATCCTATTTCAGCTGTAAAAGCTTTAGTATCTGCCTTTTGCTGAAGTAAGTACTACAAAGGACTCTCCAATTTAAAGAAAAAAAAAAAAACTGAACTACTTTAAAGAACTTAAAAACCAACAAAACAAAATACCGGTATTTTCTAGATGTTAGAAAGGCAAGAAATCAGCTGGGACATAATGAAAGACTGGAAAACACCATTTCAGGAAAGTATAGTATAAAAGCAAATGCAGGTTGCAACACAGCAATATAAGTTAGCAATTTTCACACAAAAGTGGTGAGAAGAGATAAAGAAAGCCACTACTGACCAACAATGGGCATAATAGAGCAATATACTATTGTATATAATATATGAATATTGATTTATCTAATTTCAGAAAAGAAACCTGACTAGACACACAAATGGATGATTGATCTGAAAATATGTTAATATGTATAATGGGTAGTCTTCATGGTGGTGTGACTAAAGCCCTGACATGAAAAATTTAAAATATCTAAGTGTGGTTTTACTCACTTCTTGTTGTACTAAAAAGCAAGGTGAAGGGATCCTGCTTTCTTAGCAAATCAGAAAGGAAAGAAAGAGAAGTACACTGTGTTTTCTCCCTCCTTCTCCCTTTCCCTCCCCATGCTCTTCCCCTCTGCTGCCCCCAGTTCTTTCTCTGCTACCCCCCTGTTCTCCTCCAGCTCTCCCCCTCTCCTTCTGCCCCCCCCCCCTCACATACACAGAATTTCTTTTTTTTTCTTTTTTTTCAAACCAGAAATTGGATGGGAATAGAGATCATTCTAATAAGTAAAGTAAGAAAAATTTGAAAGAAATATTGCTTGTTTTATAGCTCATTTTCAGCATTAAGATTCTAACTACAGACCATCTTTGTAAAGCTAGAGAAGAGGAGACAAAGGGCAGGACTACACAAAAGCAGACATAGCAAAGAGAGCTATATACTGTAAGGATATGATAACCAACCTCAACTTTGTACCACTGTTTTTGTCTTCCAAAAACTGAACTGCTATATGCAAATAACTGGGTACTCATACCTATGTAATAATTTACACATGCCCAAAGTGATAACAAAAGAAACTTACTATGGAGGCAGGAATCCATTAAAGGTTGTTAATATTTTCCCCAGAAATGTCTGGGAAATGCAAATGGCCTGTAAGTCAGATTAAGAATGGTATTAACAGATGCCTCTGTTTTTGCAGAACTCCCTATCACTATGAAAACAAATATTTTATTACTATATGACAACAAAATAATAAACAACTGAGGGAAGTAAAACAACTTTTCTGCCAAGTGTGGATACCATTTATAGTTTTCATATATACATCTCAGATGTCTGTATTAAAAACCCCGTCTTAACCCCATGTTCACATGGAATGTAGTATTGGCTATAAAGCTAATATCTTGCTAGCAGTAAGAATAAATTAATTTAATCTAAATTTGAATTGAGTCTAAATTTTATCCTGTGCACTAAATGATCATTAACATAGAGATTAGCAATGACACAATGAGCAGTAAGAGATTTTAGAATACTCAATTCTAAATGGGAAGTCACCAAGCCCTTCTCCTTAATGCTTAGAAATTTATGCAGAAGAGGAGTAGAAAGTTGTAAGAACAAGAAAACAAAACAATGGTTTTTTTCAAAAAAAAAAAAAAAAAGAAAACAAAACAAAAAAACAAAAGACAAACAAACAAACAATCAAACCCCTCTAAGTTTTTCTTCAAGATAGAGCAGGACTGATGTAAATACTAACTCAGTTACTATGATGTCATGCACAGGATCTTCAAAGATTCAAGTCAGACATGCTCCAAGCACATACTGGTAGACTTTGCAATGCATTTCCAATCCTGAACAAGCAACTAACTGTAGTTGATATCCACGAACCAAGAAAATAAATACCAATCTTATTTGATAGAATTTCAATTAGAACAAGAACTATACTTCAGCAAAATGCATTCACTGCTATATTTTCAACAATTTTTCATTTGACTTATTTGTGCAATTTTTCTTGGGCTTTGGTTTGATTAAGTTTTCATTTTGTGAATTTGTGTGTGGGGATATTTTGCTATTGTATCTTTACCAATTTGTTTTGTGGAAGTGAGGATAATGGTGGATGTGTAGAGAGATATGGAATAAGTGAGTATAGAGTATGAACAAATGAATCAAAAAACTAAGAGGACTGGTATGATGGCTCAGCAGTTAACAGCATTGACTGTTCTTCCAGAGGTCCTGAGTTAATTTTCAGCAACCATATGGTGGCTTACAACCATCTGTAATGGGATCCAATGACTTTTTTTGGTGTGTCCGAAGACAGCTACAACATATTCATATACATAAAATAAATACATCTTTAAAAAATATGTATTAAAAAATAAAAAAATGATGTGGTAAGTCAATTTTTGCTAAGTATAAATCATAACTAACTTAGTTTCAGCATTTACAAATATGTATTAGATGTATGCTATTTGTGTCAATATCATTGTGAAGAAAATCCTTGCATAAAATATTTAAGTACTGATAGTACTTACTAATAAATATTATAAATCACTCAAAAGTTTGATTAAATAAAATTATAAAAAGCAGACAGTCAGACAGACAAAACTGAAGGAGAAAAAGAAGAAGAATAGAGACAGACAGACATACAGAATAAGAGATGGAATTTTGCCTACTGTTTTATGTGGGATATCTGGCCTTGTGAAAGTGTAAATTGCCTATTGGAAGAATACAATTTACAAAAAATAGCAAAATAACTGATATCCCACCAAATTAAAACTGTGTCATATATATATATATATACTTCATTATATTCTCATTAGATGACTCAGCAACAAAAAATGAGAAATTTAGACATTGTTGAGTTGGCTCCTCACCTAGACCCATTTGCAGATACAGTGTCTAGCTTATCAAATAAAAACCATTCATTTTAAAACTATTATTTCTTTCAGACTGTCATACATGAACTTGATTTTATATAAACTTGGTATTATTTTCTGTTCCTGTGATAAAACACAATACTGGCAGGACCCCAGTAGTTCCCTCCTTCGTGATGGTGATCTCTGGGGACTTCAATACTTACCAGCTTGGCACCCCACTCCACTAGTCATATCCCAGTCCATATGTCTGGGATACAGCTTTCAGATACAAGTACCAAGCATGGCTGTGTCCTGAGAGGCTCTACCCAGCATCCAACACAGATAAATGCAGAGATCCACAGTATACATTAGATGGAGCTTGGGGATTCAGACCAACAAAGTCAACTAACCAGTACCCTTGAAGGCTCTCAGAGACTGAAACACAAACCCTTCTGCACAAATGTAGCAGATGTGCAGCTTGGTCTTCATGTGGGTCCTGAAAATCTAGAGCAGAGATTATCCCTACAGCTGTCCCTTGTCTGTGGAATCTACTCCCCTAACTTGATGGTCTTCTCTTGCTTCAGCTGGAGAAAACACTAATGAATGATGTCTACTTAACCCTGCATATTTGATGTTCCAGGGTGGAAATACTGAGGGGTGCATCCATTCTCTCAGAGGAGAAGGGGGCAAGGAATGGTAAGAGGCATTGTGGTAGGGAAAATTGAAATGGAGAGACAGCAATCAGGATGCAATGTAAATAAACAACCAAGTCAAACAACAACAACAACACAAAAAGGAAAACTCCAATGTTAACTTAAAACAGAGTTTATTTTGCCTTAATATAAGACTACACTATGGCAGTGGTAGCACACCCCATTAATATTGCCTCTTGGGAGTTCAAATGTCTTAGTCAGGGTTTCTATTCTTGAACAAACATCATGACCAAGAAGCAAGTTGTAGAGGAAAGGGTTTATTTAGCTTATACTTCCACATAGCTGTTTATCAAGAAAGGTAGTCAGGATCAAAGCCAAGAAAATCAGGAAGCAGGAGCTGACACAGAGGCCATAGAAGGATGTTACTTACTGGCTTGCTTCCCTTGGCTAGCTCAGCTTGCTTACTTATAGAATTGAGGTCTACCAGCCCAGGAATGGCACCACCCACTTTGAGTTGGGCCCTTCCCCCTTGATCACTAGTTGAGAAAATGCCTTACAGCTGAATCTCATGGAGGGATTTCCTCAACTGAGGCTCCTTTCTTTTTGATAACTCCAGCTTGTGTCAAGTTGACACAAAACAGGCCAGTACAGCTTCTCAACTTGAGACTCATTATTAGCCCTTAACCCTTACTTTCTTGTTTATCCCCAAGATCTAAGGAACCTAAAGAGTCCCACAGTATTTACAAATTCTTACATATTAAAATAGTAATACCCTTAAAATAGCCAGTATCTTTTAAAAATCAAAGTTTTTTTTTTTTTTTTTTACAATTCAGAGTCTTCACTGTGGGCTCCACTTCTTCCATCAAGAGGGAAAAATATCATGGCATAGTCACAATCAAAAGCAAAATCAATCTCTAACCATCCAATGTCTGGAAATCCACTTCAAAAATTCTGGGCTCCTACAAGAGCTTGGGTCACATCTCCAGCACTTCTCACCCCTTGTCTTTTAGACTCAATGTACCTGTTCTGCACTGCTACTGCTGTTCTAGGTTGTCATCTCATTTTACTGGCATCTCCAAAACACTACTGTCAGACCTGCAGCAGTAATTGCAACTGAGGCTGCACCTTCACCAATACCCTTTCATGGACTCTCACAGTACTGAGCCTCAGCTGCTCTATATGGCCCCTTCATTCCTAAAAAGCAGTATCACCTGGGGACTCTTACACATTATGAAGTTTAGCCACTGCACAAGATACAACCTTGGCTATCTCTGTAACTGCCTCTTTGTGCTCTCAGAAAACAATTTCCAGAAGATTTCACCTCAATGATGCTGGGCTCTTTTTTTCATTACAACTTTATTTTTTAAAAAAAGCAGAGATACATGTATATATTATTAAAAGAATTTAGCATAAAATTTATGAATATATTTATTCAGTATTTGATTTTTTAAGGTTTGATAGTATGCACTGAAGACTTACTATTTACAATGATCATAAAGTGTATGTAAAACAAAACGTAACATGGAAATAGAAACGTTTTCTTTTTTTATTTGTCAGTACTTGATTTTTTTAAAGGTTTGATAGTATGAACTAAAATCTTAACAGTTACAATGAGCAGAAAGTACATGTAAAACAAGATGTAACCTGGAAATAGTCAAAGATTTCTTTGTGTGTAAAGATTAAGCATAATGCTTTTTTTTTTCATTTTCTTTTCTTTTTCTTTTTTTTTTTTTTTTTTTTTTTTTTTTTTTTTTTTTTTTTTGGCCTTTATTTTCCTTGAACTTCGTATAGTCTGTGGGTTGTTTCTGAGATGTTCAGGGATTTCTGGGGTTAGTATCTGATTATCAGTGACCACATTAATATGTCTGTTCTTTTGTGACTGGGTTACCTCACTCAGGATGATATTCTCTAGATACATCGATTTTCTTAAGAATCTCATAAAGTCTTTGCTTCTGATAGCTGAGTAGTACTCCATTGTGTAAATATACCACAATTTTTGTATCCATTCATCTACTGAAAGACACCTAGGTTCTTTCCAGCTTCTGACTATTATAGATAGGGCAGCTATGAACATTGTGGTGCATGTGTCTTTGTTGTATGTTGGAGTTTACCTGGGGTATATGCCCAGAAGTGGAATAACTGGGTCTTCAGGTAGTACTATGTCCAGTTTTCTGAGGAATTGCCAGATTGATTTGCAGAATGGTTGTACCAGTTAAAAATTCCACCAGCAGTAGAGAAGTGTTGCTCTTTCTCTGCATCCTCACCAGCATATGCTGTGATCTGAATTTTTGATCTTAGACATTCTCACTAGTTTGAGGTGGAATCTCAAGGTTGATTTGATTTGAATTTCCCTGATGGCTAATGATGTCGAGCACTTCCCTAGATGTGAAGGAAAGGGTTTATTTAGCTTACACTTCTACATGGTTGTTTATCATCAGAGGAAGTAGGGACTGGAACCCAAGTAGATCAGGAAGCAGGAGCAGATACGGGGTCATGGAGGGATTTTTCTTACTGGCTTGCTTCCCTTGGATTTCTCTGCTGGCTTTATTATAGAACCCAGGTCTACCAGCCCAGGAATGGAACTACTCAAAATGGGATGAGACCTTTCCCCTTGATCACTAGGTGAGAAAAATGCCTTACAGCTGCATCTCATGGAGGCATTTCTCAACTGAGTCTCCTTTCTTTTTGATAACTTCAGCTTCTGTCAAGTTGACACAAAACTGGCCAGTCACCAGGGCAGGAAGATCTCTTTGTTTAAGAACAAACTAGGCTATGGAATGAGTTCCTGGAGACCCAAGTCTATACAGAGAAACCCTGTTTCAAATACAGGACAAAACAAAAACAAACACAAACAACAGATTAATGAATGAATCAATGATAGTTAATCAGAACTTCATTTTCCTCATTATTTTTAGACTTCATTAGGATCACATTTTTATATTGTAGAAAATTTCTATAGCATTAGATTTCCAAAACTTCTCTTTTTGCAATGCCCAATGCCAAACAATTCTAGATTTCTTTCTCCACGTTTCCTCCCTAAACGACTCCTATCCCTCTTTCCAAATGATCCCCCCACTTCAGTCCCATTTACTTCAGCCTATGCAGAATATATATTTCCCCTCACAGGGAGATATTGTGTTCTCCTCTAGCACCTTCATTTATACCTATCCTCTCTGAATCTATAGATTGTAGGTTGTTTATAATAATTTAATAATGCCTAATATTCACATGAAAGAGGATACACATTATATTTATCTTTCTTGGTATATATGCTACCTCACTTATGATGTTTTTTCTAACTTCATGTGTCACGCGACCATGCTTCCCGCCGCTAGGAACAGGCGTGCAAGAAACAAACAGACTCTTCTGCGGATAACCTTTATTGTCCAGCACTTTGAGCAGGGGGCTTCTTGATCAGGAAACTTCTCTCTGAGCTGGGGACTCCCTACCGGGTTCTACTGTCTAAGACGACCTCTCACGCGCAGTCCCCCACGAGCGATCTCTCTGTTCAGTCTCTGTCCACGTGGGGTCCTCCACAATCTCTCCACTCTCTTCCTCTCCACGTCTTTCTCTCTCCTCTACCTTCCTCTCCACGTGGGGGAGAAATGCACTGCTATATATGCCTAGGAGACTCGTGTCGCTACCTGATTGGTGCGCCCTCCAGTAACTCAATAGTATGCCCCGAGAGCAGGCTATGACATATGTGGCGCATGCGCATTAAGTCTCTTGGCTGGGCAACAGCTCTGTTTGCTGAGTTCTCCGCTGGAAGCCGGCGCCATGTTTGGATGCAGCACAAACGGCTCCCTACATCACCCCCTACTTTCTTAAATAAAAACATGGCCGATCAACCATCAGGCTCTTGTTGGACCTTTAAGCCAAACAGAGGGAGAGGTGCCCATTTTGAGTGCAGCAAGTGCTATGACCACTTTGTCACATTATTGTTGAGTACGGAGTTTTCACACCATCTAGAGCAGAAACACAGTCTCTCTGCACAAAAGCATGTCAAAATTACTTGATCAGGCAAGAGTTCTAATCCCTATAACCCTGCTATCTCTGTGTCTAAGGGCAAGTACAGTACATCAAAGGTTACAATGGTGACAAACAAACAAGAAAATAGTTATGCATTAAGGCAAAAGGGCATCGGTTTTGGAAACACCAACAGAATCGCCCATCTCGCCTCTCCTCTGACTCTCTGGTTCCAAAGCATCAGGAGCAGGGCTGTCATCACCCCAAACTATCTAGCCCATCCCCTTATATAGGAATCTGTCCTCGCTTTGGACATGGAGCCCCCTGATGGTTGAAACTCATTAGGCCCTATGATGCCACGGGAGAGGCAGAGCTCAAGGAGTGGAAAGTTACCCAGCACGTGAGCACATGACTTGTTTACTGCTAACTCCAGCCGGATGTCAGCACCATCTTGTAATGGAGAATGTGCAGGCAGCGCCCCACATCTCTCCCTATCTTTTATTCTTTAAGCAAAGTAGGACACCCATATTAGGAGGGTGGAGATAGAAGTCAAATCCTCATTAAGGTGTATAAAGACCATGTACAGGAGTAACCGCTAGACTTTTTGTAGCCCGTAGTACTCTTGACCTGTCACTCTGCCATTTTTCTGAGGGAGGGACACTGGGGCAGGCAACCCTCATGCAAAATGACATACCTCCCAGAGATACCCCACAACAAGGGGCTCTCAGTGCGATGCTTTGCTCGGCATCCCTCATGGGCTGCTCAAACCAGACACTCTAATCCTGTGCAATGAACCGAAGTTCTAGGAGTGCAAGAGCTGTCTGGCCGGCGACCTACTGCTTAAGCATAGACAACCAGATATCGGCTGATGCTCTATGTTTTAGAGCGACAAGCGCTTGGGCAATAACCACCTTGTCTCTTTTTGTTTGGGCCTTGAGCTTACAAACCAGCCAGAGAAGCAACGCAAGTCCGCAGCAAAGGATTGCTCCAAAGAGTCCCACCCCAACCCAAGTTGATATTGGTGGTGAAAAACTTAGGGAAGACTGTAGCATCATGTTCCACTGGAATTGGTTTTGGAAACACCGGGTAGCACTCGACGTGTTAGACATTCTGGGATCCAAATCGGGCTTTTTTCTTCCTGTGGAAAAACACAAATAGCTCCCCTGGATCGTATTAAGATAGGATCCGGGCCTTTCCAATTACCAGTGAGGACATCTTTCCATTTCACTAGCTCTTTAGGTGGCACAGGCCATTGTCCATGGCGCTCGGCAGCCGAATGGCCATGAGCATCCAAATTTAAAAAATTTAAAGTAAGAAGTATAGTAGAAATGGCCATTTTAGGCGCAGGGGGTACCTCTTTAATTTCCCGTTTTTGTTTGTTTAAATAAACCTTTAGGGTTCGATGAGCACATTCAATGATGCCTTGACCCTGAGGATTATAAGGCAATCCTGTCAGGAGTGAAACTCCCATGTGATGGCAAAATTCAAGCAATTTTGCTGAGGTAAATGCAGGAGCATTGTCCATTTTTAACACTTTAGGAATGCCCCATGCACTCCACGCTTCAAGACAATGAGTAATAACATGAGAAGCCTTTTCTCCTGATAAAGGGGAAGCAAAAATAACTCTTGAAGAAGTATCAATGGACACATGTAAAAGATACTGAGATAATGGTTTAGAATAATTTGCAGATTTAGTAAAATTTTTATACTAAATAGTGGTCACACATAATCTTGAGAACTTTCATTGGCAGCTCAGCTGGGCAACCTGCCACAATATATCCATCCGTTTTTGAACCAGATCAATTCTCTAAGGTATTATTATAAACAGTTTTTATATTAGAAGAAAAGGTAAAGAGGCCCTTAACTGCCCAATGTACTCTCCGAGATTTACAGCCAGTCTAAGGATTCAGGGCTGAATCTCTTTTACTTATACAAAAATGTGACCACTTAGGTTGGGCTGGAATAAACAAATTACCCTTTGGCTGGAAAATAGGCCAGTGACCAGCAATCCAGGTGGCATTAGCCTATCCAGGTTTATTGTATAATTAGCAGTAACTCTATAAACTCTATTACCTTCTCTCTTTATATGACCGGGCTTTCCGCATTGAAAGCAATTGACACCTTTTTAAAAAAGACCTAGCTGCTTTTGCCCCTGTAGTATGGCGGTAGCCAAACCTGCCTTAGTTAATGGTCCTCCTATCTCTCTGCAGGCTTTAATCCAGGCTTGTAATCCTTTAGCCTTGCAGGGGGTGATGGCACTACGACATTCTTTAGTACATTGTTCAAAAATTAGTTGCTCTATCAAGGGCATAGCCTGTTCTTGGTCTCCAAATATTTTTCCAGCTGTCTCTATCATTCTGGCCACAAAATCTGAAAAAGGTTCACTTGGACTCTGAATAATTTTTGTTAGATTTCCTGAAACTTCCCCCTTATTAGTGAGCGCTTTCCATGCCTTTATGGCACAAAGTGCTATTTGGCCATAGACTTCTACGGGATAGGCAGTTTGATTTACCACACACTGCCCCTGTCCAGATAACATATCAAAATCCCAAGATGGCTGTCCTGTGGCTGCATTGGCGCGAGCCTGGACCTGACAAGCATCCTGCCACAAGGCTTTCCACTCAATGTATTGTCCCATACTTGGGAGATAAGCTTTAGTAACAAACTGCCAATCAGCAGGTGTCATGGCTATAGAGCTTAATCTTTCAATTAACGACATAGTAAAATTAGCAGTGACTCCATAAATTCTGACTGCCTCTGCCAACTCTTTGACTTGTTTACATTCTAGAGGCTGATAACTGCGTATGTTATTCTCCTCAAACACCGGAAACATTTGCCTGAGGGCATGGAATGTCTCTGGCGGACAAATGGAAAATTCACACTTCCTCTCTGCATGAGGTGAAAAAGCAGAGGCTGCCTCTTGTTTTGCTAAAGTCTTTTGTTTCCCCTGAGACTGCTCTGCCCCAAATTCTTTTGTCTCTTGTTTTTCTAAAATTTCCTCAAATTGAAATTTGGTTTGTGATCCTCTTTCAGCCAGCTCTGTGGCCCTCCATTCCTTTAACGGATACAATGTATTGGACTCTGGCGCAGTCCTCTCTTTTCCAGGCGGTTCTTCCGCCTGGACCTCTCCGATTCTGACTTGTTCTGAACATGTCTTTCGGAGACTATCTCCTTTAATTCTTTCTGGCAACTCTCCGTTTCTGACTTGTTTTGAACATGTCTCTCGGATACCATCTCCTTTAATTCTTTCTGGCAACTCTCCGTTCCTGACTTGTTTTGAACATGTCTCTCAGAGACCATCTTCCTTGTCCTTTTCTTTATCACGTTCTGTTTCTGACCCACTCTCTAGGTGCTGCCTGCTAACTTTCCATCTAGATAACTTTCACAACAGTAATGTTATAACAATTACCACAAATGCAAGCAATACTCCTTCTACTGCCGGAGAAAATCCAAGAAGAGACATGCCTAAGTTTTTGGCATGTTCTTTTGGCACCCCGTAAAAACTAAAGAGTGAAATGTTTCTCAGAACTTACCTCTTAACTTCTTCCGCAGTTCTGAACCTAGTTCAACGGCTTCAAGGTTCCCCTCAGCACTCCCGGGTTTCGGCACCACTTGTCACGCGCCCACGCTTCCCACTGCTAGGAACAGGCGTGCAACAAACAAACAGACTCTTCTGCGGATAACCCTTATTGTCCAGCACTTTGAGCAGGGGGCTTCTTGAGCAGGAAACTTCTCTCTGAGCCGGGGACTCCCTACCGGGTTCTACTGTCTAGACGACGACCTCTCACGCACAGTCCCCCACGAGCAATCTCTCTGTCCAGTCTCTGTCCATGTGGGGTCTCCCGCAATCTCTCCACTCTCTTCCTCTCCACGTCTTCCTTTCTTCTCTACCTTCCTCTCCACGTGGGAGAGAAATGCACTGCTATATATGCCTAGTAGACTCGTGTCGCTACCTGATTGGTGCGCCCTCCAGTAACTCAATAGTATGCCCCGAGAGCAGGCTATGACGTATGTGGCACATGCGCATTAAGTCTCTTGGCTGGGCAACAGCTCTGTTTGCTGAGTTCTCCACTGGAAGCCGGCGCCATGTTTGGATGCATCACAAACGGCTCCCTACATTCATGAATTTGCCTGCAAATTTCATATAATTTTTCAAACTATTTTAGTAATACTTCAGTGTGTAATTGGACCACATTTTGTTTGATCATTCCTCTATTGAGGGATATCTATATCACTTCAAGATTCTGGTTATTATGAACAGAATAGCAATGAACATAGTTGAGCAAGTTCAGAAAACAAGTCATTTTGAGTATGGACTCACAGTGTGGAAGATAGTTGATAATGAGATTATTTCAGAAAAGTTATCAAAACAGGTGAATCTTTTTTTTTCCTCAGGTTGTTTTCTTTTAAACATAAATCTGATGAATTTTATTTTTCTCTTATTTATTTACATCTCAAATGCTGTCCCCTTCAAGTCCCCCTCCCAGAATCCTTTTCCATACCCCCATCCTCATATTCTTTGTCCCACCCCTCGGCCCAGATATTCTTACAACCTGAGGTATAGTGTCTCTGCAGGATTAGGCTCCCTTGAGGCCAGACAAGGGAGCTCTTTTGAGGAGCAGATATAACAGTTAGACTACAATTTTAGAAAAGAATCCCTACTCCAGTTCTTGGAGACCACATGGAGAATGAACTGCAAGTCGGCTACATATATGCATTGGGATGGGGTGGGAGTTGTTCCAAACCAGTGCATGATCTTTGGTCAGTGGCTCAGTCTCTGAGTCACCAGTGATCAAAATTAGTTTATGCTGTTGGAATTCTGGTGAGGTTTCCATTCACTTTAGGCCATCAGTCCTCCCCTCAACTCTTCTACAGGTATCCAACCTAATTCCAATGTTTGACTGTGGTTATCTGCATCTGTTTCAGTCAGCTACTGGATGGAGCCTCTCAGAGGACAGTTATGGTAGGTTCTAATCAGTAAGCATAATAGAGTATCATTAATAGTGTCAGGAATTGGTGCTCACTCATGGGATAGGCTTCAAATTGGGTCAGTTTTTGGTTGGCCATTTTCTCTGACTCTACTCCTTCTATGTTGTTGTCCTTCTTTTAGTCTGGACAAAGTTTAGGTAGAAAGATCTTGGGTAGGACAACTGGGAGTCTGCCTGGCTACAGGAGATAGCCTCTTTAGGTTTCATACTCCCACTGTTAAGCAACTTCTAAGTTCACCTGCATTGACTTCAGGGATCCTCCCCAATTCCATGACAATGGGAGTTCCTAGACATTCCCTCTATCCCTCAGTACCCTACAGCTACAGATTTCCCTTCCTTCACCTGGCTCTCTGGGCCTCCCTCCTGTCTCTCTCTACTCCTGGCTATTATGAAAAAAGTTGCGATGAAGATATTGGAGCATGTGTCATTGTCAGATGGATGAATATCTTTTGGGTATTTGCTCAGAAGTTGTATAGCT
The DNA here is from genome assembly GCF_963924665.1 of Micromys minutus. Taxonomy (NCBI): domain Eukaryota; kingdom Metazoa; phylum Chordata; class Mammalia; order Rodentia; family Muridae; genus Micromys; species Micromys minutus. Next base: position 58,580,572 of record NC_137982.1, read on the forward strand.
GGGTCTTTAGATAGAACTATTCTTAGTTTTCTAAGAAATCATAAAATTTATTTCTAAAGTGACTTTATGGTTTTTATTCCCACCTGAAATGGAAGAGTATTCCCCTTGCTTACACATCTTTGTCAGCATGTGCTGTCACTGAGTTTTTGGTCTTAGCCATTCTGATGGGCAGTCTTGATTTGCATTTTCCTGAATAACCTGAATGGTGAACATTCTTTTAAGTGATTCTTGGCATTTTAGATTCCTCTTTTGGAAATTCTCTGTTCAGCTTTGTACACAAGTTCTTTGTCATATTTTCTTTAAAATGTAAAAATAATTCCCATTTTTTATTCAAATTTAAAAAGGTTAGTCAGTCTATGTTAACAATGAAATATTGTCAGGATACTGCAGTTTTTCCTGAAAAAAATTATAAATTTAAATTTTAGCCTACATAATTGTCAGGCTGCTACCATTTAGAAAAGTACTGTTTCTTTATAGATTGATACAGGGTGGTTCAATTAATTCCTTCAGTCAAACATTTTCCTGCTAAAGATGCTCTGGGAACTTTGGCTTTAAACATGATTCTTTGTACTAGGATTAAGAAAATGAGGGTACAGTGTCGATTATTTCTTTCCATTTCCATGGACAAGACCAAAAGAGATATAGTTAAAGAATGAGTTAAGATTGCCCTGTGGAAGATGTCAGGTGCTTTGGTACTATATGGGAAGGCAGCTAACCCACACATTAGATTTAAGAACCAAGTTAGGAAATGGCAAACAAGTAAAAGTCTAATGAATGCAGAGATGTTTGCATTAGGAAAAGTTATTGACAGTCTGAAGGCCAAGGTATAAGAAGTCTTTGGGTATTAAACAAAGTTTCATACCTGGATCACATCAGGGAAAAGAAAGATGAGTGTCAAGAGCAGGTAGCAAGAGATGGAACAGAAATTATTATCAGACAGAAAACTGTCCAAACTATGTAAAAGTTAGACCTGATCCTGAGAGTGACCTTGACTTGGGGGTATCATTTTAAACAGGAGTAGCAGTTATTGGTGTAAAAATATGTTCTGTGCCAGACTCCAAACCAGGCAGATCTATTTGATCTGGGTCATTAGAATCTTTAAATGCCATTAATCTCCCAGAAGCACTAAAATCTGGTTGAAGTAGATCCTTGACTTAGCCCAGCTCTTACTCTAGGTCATGATCTGCCTTAAAGACTTGTTCAAAGAACCCTTCCAAGAGTTTCTATTAAGGGTCAGGGCTCCCCTGTTTCCATCCTCCCTCCCTCTCCTGCTATGGCTGCACTCTCATTCATAGTCAAACACTGTCTCAAGGAGTTAGTCCTGGGTATAAAATACTTGTCATAGCCTGAGGGGATTTGAGTTCTGCTTTAGATTCTGCACTGAAGTTTCTGCTTCTGATAACAACATTTCCTCTGACTTACCTCATTTCAGTCTGTATTCAAGCATCCCTTTAAAATGACTATATATTCTTCAACTTGAGTTTACCTCGATTTTTACAATTGCATGTCAACATATGATATTCTTGATATAGTTTTAATTTTTAATTTTTTTAATGCAATTGTTTTTTACCTATTCAATTTACAATCTTTGCACTGCCCCCTTCTTGGTAACTCCCTCCGCCAACTCTCCCTCTAAATCCCATTCCCTTCTTCTCCAAGTGGGTAAGGACCATTAGGGAATCCCACCCACCCTGGCACTTCACATCTGTGAGAGGCTAGGCATTTCATCTCCCACTGAGGCCAGACAAAACACCCTAGCTAGTAGAACATATCCACCCATAGGCAATAGCTTTTGTTTGGGATATCCCTATTTCAATTTTTTTAGGATCCACATGAAGTTCAAGCTGTACATCTGTTCCATGAGCAGGGTTAAGTAGGTTCAACCCATATATGTTTTTTAGTTGGTGGTTCGGACTCTTAGAGCCCAAGGGTCCAGGTTATTGGACTGTACTGGTTTTCCTGTGGAGTTCCTATCCCCTTAAGAATCAGCAATCATTCCTCATATTGTTCCAGAAAAGTCCCCAAGTTCTATCTACTGTTTGACTATAGGCATCTGTATTTGTCTGAGTCAGCTGATAGATGGAGCCTTTCAAAGTACAACATGTTCCTGCTTGCAATCATAAAAGTATGCCATTAATAGTGTTATAGACTGGTTTTGCACATGAAATGAGTTTCCAGTGGGGCAAGAATTAGAATATTTGGTTTGTTGCAGTATAACTTCTTGAGTTCTTAATGTTTTGAAATGTTAGCCTTCTGTCAGATGAAGGAATAGTGAAGACATTTCTCAATCTGTAGGCAGCCCTTTTGTTCTATTTGCAGTGTTTTTTGCATGTTTAATTACATGAGGTGCTATGTATCAATTATTCATCTTAGAACATGTGTATATTTTTTCTTTACTTTTGGCAGTATTTTTTTCATAAATCTTTATTTAAAAAACAGAGATACATATACAGATTTTTAAAGGCATTTTGGCATAAAACTATATGAATATATTTTTGTCAGTACTTGATTTTTTAAAGCATTGATATGACACATTGAAATCTTACAATAAGCAAAAAGTACAGGTTTAAGAAAGTAACATTGAAAAGGTCAAATTTTCTTGGTGTGTATAGATTAAACATAATGATTTTTTTAAAAATACAACTGTTTATTTTGTTCAAACATTGAATGTTGAAACAGTTTATCATATATGGCCTGTAGGAGAGTTGCATGCTTTATATTATTCTTTCCTAGGATAGCATTACATATTTTTAATTAACATTTGTAGCCTTCTTTGAGAAGATATGGTTTGGGTCCCAGAAAAGACCAAGTTATATGAATTTCCCTGGGCCTATATAACATCTCTAAATGACCTGATAAAACCTTCCCTATCATAAAGGACACTGTCTCAGTTACTGTGTATTGCTGTAAGGAGACACTGTGACCAAGGTAGCTTATAACAGAAATCATTTAATTGGGAGTTTGCTTAGAATTTTAGAGGGTTAGTCCATGATCATCATGGCAGGGAGCATGTGGCAGACAGGCAGGCATAGTGCTAGAGCAATGAAGAAGCTGAAGGGCTTGCAACCCTATGGGAAGAACAAAATTATCAACCAGCCAAACCCACTGCAGCTCCCAGGGTCTAAAACACCAACCAATGAGCACACATGGAGAGACCCATGGCCCCAGGTGCATATGTAGCAGAGGATAGCACTGTCTGACATCAATGTGAGGAGAGGCCTTTGGTCCAGTGAAGGCTTATTTTCCTAGTGTAGGGGAATGCCAAGGTGCTGAGGTGGGAGAGGGTATTTGGGAGAGGGAGCACCTTCATGGAGGCAATGGGAGGGGGAGGGGAGATGGGATTGTGGGAAAGGGATAACATCTGAAATGTAAATGCAGAGAAATTCCAATAAAAATTGGGAAAAAAGAAAGCATAGTTGGTAAAGTATTTGTATTACAAGCACGATGAACCTAATTTTAAGATCCCACATGAAACAATCCAGATGTGATTAGTGTATGCTTATAATACCAGATCTGGGAAGGAAAAGAAAACTGTATCCCTGAGGCTTGCTCTTCACCCACTGTGGTTTTGTGAGTTTGAGGACAGTGAATGATTGTGTGGAAAATGTGCTTGGGCTGAGGACATGCCTTTATTGTTAAAGTGCCTTGCCTGCCTTGCAAACAAGAGAACTCACATAAAAAGTTGGGGTAAGATGGCCTCATTGAACTCAGCACTGGGCAGGGAGAAGTGGAGACAGGGAGAACATTGAAGTCCACTGACTAGGCAGCTTAGTTGAAGTGATCAACTTCAGATTGAGATATTAAAACATAAAGGTGAGGATTGACAGGAGATAGTCATATACACAGATACCCACAAATACACATATATATACCCACAGTAATAAGCAAACATACCACACACACACCTCATGTACACACAAAAATGGAAGATGGCAACTGGAAATGAATAACCAGATTGTCTTCTGACCTCTACATGCACACACACACACACACACACACACACACACACACACACATGCATGTGCGCGGGATGAAGGGAGGGAGGAAGAGAGAGAGAGGGAGAGGGAGAGAGAGGGAAAGAGGGAGAGGGAGGGAGAGAGGAAAGGAGAGAGAGACACAGAGAGAGAGAGAGAGAGAGAGAGAGAGAGAGAGAGAGAGAAATAAAACATTTTAAGTAGTTTAAGTAGTGCCCCAGTGTGTTGTTTTCACTCACTTTCCCTTGGCGTGTTGTTGCCAAGGCTTGCACACACACATCCCAACTTCATGGCAGGTTTTATGACACCTGCCACTTCGAACTCAATTAAGTTTCCACATCAAAGAACACACTAAAATACTGGTATTCAATTGGTATAATATAACTTGTACACCTAGATAAGTCAAATGGTCCTATACAATTCCATCCTTTATAAAATATTCATAACAACCTCATCCATATAGAAATGCACAGAGAGAAACATCCATGTCTGCTTCCATGTTTCCCCCACCTGAATCTCACACTGCTTTCTCCTCCTATTCTGCCTTACAACTTTTTTTTGTTTGTTTGTTCATAGCAGCCTTATTTATCATAGCCAGAAGCTTGAAAGAACCCAGATGTGCCTCAACAGAGGAATGGATATTGAAAATGTGATACATTTACACAATTGAGTACCCCCCAGCTATTTAAGACAATGACTTAATGAAATTCTTTTTTTAAAGAAGTAAAAAATAATAATTTTAATATTAAAAAATAAAAAAAAAACATAACAAAATCTACACTGGACAAGAACAAAATTATGCGGCAGGAACATGATTGGATAATTTACAAAATTATAAATTTTGTTTTATAGAATCAGGTAAACCTATTAAGGAGAAAGAACTCACAGGTAGAGCAGTTGAATAGCCTGGAGGGTCAAACAGCCACTGCTTACAAGCCATTTAAATTGAACTTGTTGCCACAGAAATCCTCGTTTCATAGGCGGCTTTGGGTTCAAAACTTATGTGATGTCATTCCAACTGAGGGTTTATCCTTGGCATTTCCGGTGAGTAGACCCAATAGCAATGAATTAAATCTTTGATTATCTGAGGATGTACTAATTTCTTTAAAGTCTTTTACTTTAACCATGATATAATAACCTTTAATGAATGAATGCTGCAAAGAAGAAACAAATAAATAGAATAAGATTACAACTAATGAATTAAAAATACACATTTCTACAGATGACCAAAATTATTATAGGTTTACTAATTCAACTATTTTTTTGTTTTGTTTTGTTTTCTTTTTTTCTTGGACTTCACACAGTCTGTGAGTTGTTTCTGGGGCAATCCGAGCCTCTGGAGTTAGCACCCCACTATCAGTGACTGCATATTATTATGTTCTTTTGTGACTGGGTTATCTCACCCAGGATGTTATTCTCTAGATGCAGCCATACTGGAAGTCCTGGCTGGACCATCTAGACAGCAAAAAAAGATCAAGGGGATACAAATCGAAAAGGAAGAGATAAAAACATCACTCTTTGCCGATGACATGATAGTGTACTTAAATGACCCCAAAAATTCCACCAGAGAACTCCTACAGCTGATAAACAAGGTCAGCAAAGTGGCTGGATACAAAATTAACTCAAACAAATCAGTAGCCTTCCTATACTGAAAGGACAAACATGTGGAGAAAGAAATTAGGGTACCCTTCACAATAGTCACAAATATTATGAAATACCTTGGTGTGACTCTAAGGAAGTGAAGGACCTGTACAACAAGAACTTCAAACCTCTAAAGAAGGAAGTTGAGGAGGATCTCAGAAAATGGAAAGATCTCCCTTGCTCATGGATCAGAAAGATCAACATTTAAAAAATGGCCATCCTACCAAAAGCAATCTACAGATTCAATGCAATCCCCATCAAAATTCCAACACAGTTCTTCATGGAATTGGAAACATCAATGTGCAATTTCATATGCAACAACAAAACACCTAGAATAGTGAAATCCATCCTCAACAAGAAAACATCTGCAGGAATCACTATCCCTGACCTCAAGCTATATTACAAGGCAATTGTGCTGAAAACTGCATGGTACTGGTACAGAAATAGGCATGTGGATCAATGGAATGGAATAGAAGATCCAGAAATGAGCCCTCACGTATATGGTCACCTGATTTTTGACAAAGGAGCAGAAAACATTCAATGGAAAAAGGACAGCCTAGTCAACAAATGGTGCTGGTCCAACTGGCACTCAGCATGCAAAGGAATGAAAATAAACCCTTTCTTATCTCCTTGTAGAAAGCTCAAGTGTAAGTGGATCAAAGATCTCCACATTAAACCAGATACACTGAAACTATTAGATGAGAAAGTAGGGAAAACTTTAGAACATATAGGCACAGGAGAAATTTTTCTGAACAAAACACCAATTGCTCAAGCTCTAAGGTCAAAGATTAACAAATGGGACTTAATGAGATTGCAAAGTTTCTGTAAGGCTAAGGATATTGTCAAGAAAACAAAAAGGCAGCCAACAGAATGGAAAAAGATCTTTACCAACTCCACATCAGATAGAGGGTAATATCTAAGGTATACAAAGAACTCAAAAAGCTAGACACCAGAGAATCAAATAATCCTATTAAAAATGGGGTACAGAGCTAAACAAAATGTTCTTAGTTGAGGAATATCGAATGGCTGAGAAATATCTGAGGAAGTGCTTAACATTCTTAGCCATCAGGGAAATGCAAATCAAAACAACCCTGAGATTCCACCTCACACCAGTCAGATTGGCCAAGATCCAAAACTCAGATGACAACAAATGCTGGCGAGGTTGCAGAAAAAGAGGAACACTTCTCCACTGTTGGTGTGGTTTCAAACTAATACAACCACTCTGCAAATCAGTCTGGCGATACCTCACAAAATTGGACATAATACTACCTGAAGAACCAGCTATTGCACTTCTGGGCATATACCCTAGAGACATCTTAGTACACAACAAAGATATATGCACCACAATGATCTTAGAAGCTCTATTTATAATAGCCAGGAGCTGGAAAGAACCCAGATGTCCTTCAGAAGATGAATGGATACAAAAATTGTGGTACATTTACACAATGGAATACTACTCAGCCACCAGAAACAATGACTTGACCAAATTCTTAAGAAAATGGCTGCATCTAGAGAATATAATTCTGATTGAGATAACCTAGTCACAAAAGAACAGACTTAATATGCAGTCACTGATAGTGGGATGCTAACCCCAGAGGCTCACACTCCCCCAGAAACAACTCACAAACTGTATGAAGTCCAAGAAATACAGAAAACAAACCAAAACAAAACAAAAAAATCTTTACACAACAAGAAAACTTTGACTATTTCCATGTTATTTTGTTTTACATGTACTTTATGCTCATTGTAACTCTTAAGTTTTCAATACATACTATCAGACCTTTAAAAAAAGTCAAGTACTTACTAGAAAATATATTCGTATTGTTTTATATAAAAATTATTTTACAATAAAAAAAATACTGACAAAAATATATTGTATAATTTTATGCAAGATATGTTAATATCTGTACATTTATCTTTGTTTTGTAAAATAAAGTTGTTAAAAAAAATAACTTAAAACCCTAGTAAATTTTTGTCATACTGCAGAGTATCTGGAACATTTAAAAACACAGATTTACAGAAGCACAGAATGACTGATTTCATTGGCTTCAACGGTTGCCACTGTGTTTCCAACCAAATTCTATAGCAACTCTAATGCAGTCCTAGTTATAAAGTACTTTTACTTTTTCTCTTATTTTCAGGAGTAGGTACTAATCCTAAAACAGATACAAGTGAGGCAGTCCTCTACTACCCAGCTACATCTAGACTTTCAGAGTTATTTCCAATGGTATATCCCCAAGGATGTGCTATAAGCCTCACGTTCCTAGTCTCCCCATCTTTCATATTGAATACATTGTCTTCATTCTTGTTGAGTTTTAAGTGGTTTTGTATATATGGCAATACTATTATGCTATTAGCTATATGTTATGCAAGCATTTTTTTTATATAACCTGAAGGTGTTGTTTAATAATTCCTCTTCAGAAGAGAGAAATGTGAAATTTTAATGAGTTACAGCTTTGCAATCACTCCATAGAGCAAGAATGTTCTTGGCATCATTTTGGAATGGTCGTCCCAGAACCCAGAGGCATCTTTACCTCCTCAGATGCTGTCATATAGTATTTAGCAGTTTTCAAATCTCATTAAATTGTGACTCGATGTAATGTTAAATTTAATTGCTTCTTTTTTCTAAAAATCAAGGTGTTAGGTTTGTGTCTAGCTTCAGTTTGTACTTATAATAATCCTCAGTTTCCAGTTTCATTTTTGAAATTTTGTTTTGCCTCAATTTTACAACCTTTTGTCATTAATGAAATATTAATTGACTCTTTAAAGTGGACTTCTGTTTCACTGCCTTGTTTGCGTGTGTTCTAACAGAACATGAGTGTTACATATATTAACATCACAGTGTATTCTGAAGTCTAGTATGAGTCCTTCCGGCATGAATACTCTTCTTCAGTACTGCATTTGATTTTCTGTATCTTTTTAATTTCTATATATACTTTCAAATTAATGTGCTGTTATTTAAAAATAATTTCCTAATGTATTAATGAGATCATTTTAAATATACAAGAAAAAAAGATGTACCAACATCTCACAGCGTTGAATTATTTTTTATTCATGAATATGAAACATCACAATTAAATGCCTTTATCTAATCTAAAAAAAAAGAAAAGAAAAGAAAAAAAAGAATTTAGTTAAGTCATTATTTCTGGTGGCTGAGTAGTATTCCATTGCGCAAATGTACCACAATTTTTGTATCCATTCATCTACTGAAGGACATCTGGGTCCCCTCCAGCCTCTGGCTATTACAAATAGAGCTGTTATGAACATTGTGGTGCATGTATCTTTGTTGTATATTAAATATCTCTGGGGTATATGCCCGGAAGTGGAATAGCTGGGTCTTCAGGTAGTACTATGTCCAATTTTCTGAGGTATCACCAGACTGATTTCCAGAGTGGTTGTATCAGTTTACTACCCCACCAACAGTGGAGAAGTATTCCTCTTTCTTAGCAACCTCGCCAGCATCTGCTGTCATCTGAGTTTTGGATCTTAGCCAATCTTACTGGTGTGAGGTGGAATCTCAGGGTTGCTTTGATTTTCATTTCCCTGATGGCTAAGGATGTCGAGCACTTCCTTAAATGTTTCTCAGCTATTCGATATTTCTCAATTGAGAACGTTTTGTTTAGCTCTGTACCCCATTTTTTAATAGGGTTGTTTGATTCTCTGGTGTCTAGCTTTTTGAGTTCTTTGTATACCTTGGATATTAGGCCTCTATCTGATGTTGAGTTCGTAAAGATTTTTTCCCATTCTGTTGGCTGCCTTTTTGTTTTCTTGACAATGTCCTTAGCCTTACAGAAACTTTGCAATCTCATTAAGTCCCATTTGTTAATCTTTGACCTTAGAGCTTGAGCCCTTGCTTATTTTTTCAGAAAAATTTCTCCTGTGCCTATGTGTTCTAAGGTTTTCCCTACTTTCTCATCTAATAGTTTCAGTGTATCTGGTTTAATGTGGAGAACTTTGATCCACTTACACTTGAGCTTTGTACAAGGAGATAAGAAAGGGTTTATTTTCATTCTTTTGCATGCTGAGTGCCAGTTGGTCCAGCACCAGTTGTTGAATTGGCTGTCCTTTTTCCATTTTATGTTACTGCTCCTTTGTCAAAAATCAGGTGACCATATATGTGAGGGCTCATTTCTGGATCTTCTATTCTATTCCATTGATCCACATGCCTATATCTGTACCAGTACCATGCAGTTTTCAGCTTAGTTGCCTTGTAATATAGCTTGAGTTCAGGTATAGTGATTCCTGCAGATATTTTATTGTTGTTGAGGATGGCTTTCACCATTCTAGGTCTTTTGTTATTCCATATGAAATTGCACATTGATCTTTCCAATTCTATGATGAACTGGGTTGGAATTTTGATGGGGATTGCATTGAATCTGTAGATTGCTTTTGGTAGGATGGCCATTTTTAAGATGTTTATTTTTCCAATCCATGAGCATGGGAGATCTTTCCATTTTCGAGATCCTCCTCAATTTCTTTCTTTAGAGGTTTGAAGTTCTTGTCATACAGGTCCTTCACTTGCTTAGTTAGAGTCACACCAAGGTATTTCATAGTTTTTGTGACGATTGTGAAGGGTACCTTTTCCCTTATTTCTTTCTCCACATGTTTGTCCTTTGAGTATAGGAAGGCTACTGATTTGTTTGAGTTAATTTTGTATCCAGCCCCTTTGCTGAACTTGTTTATCAGCTGTAGGAGTTCTCTGGTAGAATTTTTGGGGTCACTCAAGTACACTATCATGTCATTGCAAAGAGTGTTGTTTTTACCTCTTCCTTTCCAATTTTTATCCCCTTGATCTCCTTTTGCCATCTAATTTCTCCAGCCACGACTTCCAGTACTATGTTGAATAGTTAGGGGGGGAATGGGCAGCCTTGTAGAGTCCCTGATTTTAGTCGGATTGCTTCAAATTTCCCACTGTTAAGTTTTATGCTGGCTTTTGGTTTGCTGTATATTGCTTTTATTGTGTTTAGGTATGGGCCTTGGATTCCCGTTCTTTCCAGGACTTTTAACATGAAGGGGTGTTGAATTTTGTCAAATGCTTTCTCAGCATCTAGTGAGATGACCATGTGATTTTGTTCTTTGAGTTTGTTTATATGTTAAACATAATGATTTTTAAGTGTCAAAAATTGCTACAAGGTTATTCCTTAGCTGTGAGTTATTAATGATTTAAGGTCTAAGTATATCCCATTCTGAGAGGGTGCTATACACTTGTTGTTTGGTTTTTTTGTTCCTTAGAAGAGCTGAGGCTTTCAATTTTTGGCCTTTCTATTTTTAAGCTTCATATGGTCTGTGAGTTGTTTCTTGAGAATTCAGATCTTTCTGGAGCTAGTATCCAATTATTTATATGATGGAGGATTACTCAACTACTAGAAATAATGAATTTATTAAATGCTTTTTGCATTTTTTGGAACTTTTATGTATTTACATTTCTGTTTTTTGGAACTATTTTTAATTGAATAACTTTATATTAAAAACAGAGAAAAATGTACAGATTTTAAAAGCATTTTTGCATGAAAGTATATGAATACATTTTTGCCAGTACTTGGTTTTATTTGAACAACTTTATTTTAAAAACCAAAGATAAGTGTACAAATTTTAAGCATTTTTGCATAAAAGGATATGAATATATTTTTGTCAGTGCTTGGTATTTTTTTAAAGGTTGGATAGTGTGCATTAAGATCTTACTAGTTACAATGAGCATAAATACATGTAAAACAGGATGTAACCTGTAATTTTTTTCTTGGTGTGTAATGATTAAGCATAATGATTCTTTCTTTTCTTATCTTTTTTTTCTTTACAGTTTTTCCTTTGTTTTCCTTGAAGTTCATATAGTCTTTGAAATGTTTATGGAGAGTTCAGAGATTTCTGGGGTTAGTATCCAATTATCACTGACTGCATATTATGACTGTTCTTTTATGACTGGGTTACCTTACTAAGGATGATTTTCTCTAGATGCATCCATATTCTTAAGAATTTTATAAAGTCATTTTTTTCTGATAGCTGAGTAGTACTCCAGTGTGTAAATATACCACAATTTTTGTATCTATTCATCTACTGAAGGATATATGGGGCCTTTCTAGTTTCTGGCTATTAGAAATAGGGATGCTAAGAACATTGTGGTGCATGAGTCTTTGTTGTATGTTGGAAAATCTTTGGAGTATATACCCAGAAGTGGAATGTCTAGGTCTTTAGGTAGTACAATGTCCAAATTTCTGAGGAATTATCAGAGTGATTTCCAGAGAGGTTGTACCAGTTTCTAATCCCACCAACAGTGTTCCTCTTTCTGCATATCCTCACCAGTATCTGCTGTCATCTGAATTTTTGATCTTGGCCAATCTGACTGGTATGAGGTAGAATCTCAGGGTTGTTTTGATTTGCATTTTTCTGATGAGTAAGGATGTTGAGCACTTCCTTAGATGCTTCTCAGCCATATGATATTTCTCAATGGATAACATTTTGTTTAGTTCTGTACCCCATTTTTAAAAGGATTGTTTGATTCTCTGGTGTCTAACTTCTTGAGTTCTTTGTATACCTTGGATATTAGGCCTCTATCTGGTGTGGGGTTTGTAAAGATCTTTTCCCAATATGTTGGCTTCCATTTTGTTTTCTTGAAAGTGTCCTTAGCCTTACAGAAACTTTGCAATCTCATTATGTCCCATTTGTCAATATTTGAACTTAAAGCATGATCCATTGTTATGCTGTTCAGGAAATTTTCTACTGTGCCTATGTGTTCTTAGATTTTCCCTTCTTTCTCTTCTAGTAGTTTTAGTGTACCTGGTTTAATGTGGAAATCTTTGATCCCCTTGCACTCGAGATTTATACAAGGAGATAAGAAAGGGTTTATTTTCATTCATTTGCATTTTGAGTGCCAGTTGGAACAACACCAATTGTTGAAGAGTCTCTATTTTATCCATTGAATGTTTACAGCTGCTTTGTCAAAAATCAAGTGGCCATATATGTGAGGGCTCATTTTTGGAGCTTCTATTCTATTCCATGTTCCACGTGCCTATGCCTGTATCAGTACTATGCAGTTTTAAACATAATTGCTTTGTCATATAGCTTGAGGTCAGGGATTGTGATTCCCATAGATGTTTTCTTGTTGTTGAGGATGGATTTCGCTATTCTAGGTCTTTTGTTATTCCAGATAAAAGTACACATTGCTCTTTCCAACTCTATGAAGAATTGGGTTGATATTTTGATGGGGATTACATTCAATCTGTAGATTGCTTTTGATAATATGGCCATTTTTCCAATATTGATCCTTTCAATCCATGAGCATGGGAGATCTATCCATTTTCTGAGATCTTCCTTGATTTCCTTATTTAGAGATTTGAAGTTCTTGTCATAGAGGTACTTCTCTTGCTTAGTTAGAGTCACATCAAGGTATTTCATATTGTTTGTGAATATTGTGAAGAGTATCTGTTCCCTAATTTCTTTCTCTGCATGTTTGTCTTTTAAGTAGAGGAAGGCTACTGATTTGTATGTGTTAATTTTATATCCAGCCACTTAGATTGTCTTGTTTATCAGCTGTAAAAGTTCTCTGGTGGAATTTTTGAGGTCAATTACATACACTATCATGTCTTCTGCAAACAGTGATGTTTTTACTTCGTCCTTTCCAATTTGTATTCCTTTGATTAAATTTTTCTGTTTATTTGCTCAGGCCAGGAATTCCAGTACTAGGGGGAGAGTGGGCAGCTTTGTTGAGTCCCTCATTTTAGTGGAAATGCTTCAAGTTTCTCATGGTTAAATTTGATGTTTTCTGTTTGTTTGCTGTATATTGCTTTTATTATGTTTAGGTATGGGCCTTGGATCCCTGTTCTTTCCCAGACTTTTTACATGAAGGAGTGTTGAATTTTGTCAAATGCTTTTTCAGCATCTAGTAAGATGACCATGTGTTTTTGTTCTTTGAGTTTTTTATATGGTGGATTATGTTGATGGATTTCTGTATTTTAAACCATCCCTGCATCCCAGGGATTTAGCCTACTTTATCTTGGTGAATGATTGTTCTGATTTGTATTTGGACTCAGTTTGCAAGGATTTTGTTGTGTATGTTTGCATCAGTATTCATAAGTGAGATTGGTTCTGAGGTTCTCTTTCTTTGTAGGGTCTTTGTGTGGTTTAGGAATAAGGGTTATTGTGGTTTGAAATATGAGTTTGGTAGTGTTCCATCTGACTCTATTTTGTGGAATATTTGGGAAAGTATTGGTATTAGGTCGTCAATAAATGTGTGATAGAATTCTGCACTGAACCCATATGGGCCTGGGCTTTTTTTGGTTGGCAGGCTTTTGATGACTGTTTTTATATCTTTAGGTGTTATGGGATTTTTTAGATAGTTTACCTGGACCTTGTTTAGCTTTAGTATCTGGTATCTGTCTAGTAATTCATCCATTTCCTCCAGATTTTCCATTGTTGTTGAGAATAGGCTTTTGTTGTAGGATGTGATGATTTCTTGAATTTCATCAGTTTCAGTTGTTCTGTGTCTACTTTAATTTCTGATTTTGTTAATTTAGATACTCACTTTGCCCTGAGTTAGTCTGGCTAAGGGTTTTTGTATCTTGGTAATTTTCTCAAAGAACCAGCTCTTCTTTTTTTTTTTTTTTTTTTTTTTCTTTTTATGGTTCTTTTGTTTATATGTGGTCTATTTCTGCTCTGAATTTGATTATTTCACTTTCATTAAATTCTAGAAAATCTGTAATTTCTTTATTTCTTATTTGATCATGCTATCATTTAATAGAACATTGTTTAATTTTCATGTGTATATGGGCTTTTTGTTGTCTTTCTTATTATTAATAACCAGTGTTAGACCATGGTGATCTGGTAAGATGCTTGGGAGTATTTCAATCTTCTTATATCTATAGAGGCTTGTTTTGGGACTGAGTATATGGTCAATTTTGGAGAAGGTGTTGTGAGGTACTAAGGTAAGGTGTATTCTTTTATTTTAAGATGCAATATTAGGTAGATATCTATTAATTCCAATGGGTTCATAACCTATGCTCATTACACTGTGTCCTTTTTCAGTTTTTGTTTCCATCATCTGTGTATTGATGAGAGTGGGGTGTTGAGTTCTCCCACTATTATTGTGTGAAGTGCAATGTATTTTTTGAGCTTTAGTTGGTTTATTTTTATGAATATGAGTGCTCTTGTATTTGGACAATATATGTTAAGTATTCAAAGTTCCTCCTGACAAATTTTCCCTGTAATGAGTAAAAAGTGTCCTTCCTTATCTTTTTTGATAACTTTGGGTTGAAAATCTACTTTATTCGATAAAAAAAAATGGGCATTACAGATTGGGGCCATTTGCTTGGAAGTTTTTTGTTTTTTGTTTTCTTTTTTGTTTTTTTTTTTTTTCCCCAACCTTTTACTCTGGCATTGTGTCTGTCTTTGTCTCTAAGATGAGTTTCCTGTATGCAGCAAAATGCTGGATTCTGTTTATATATCCAGTCTGAAAGCCTAAGTCTTTTTATTGGGAAATTGAGTTTATTTATGTTAACAAATATAAAGGAATAGTGGTTGCTGTTTCCTGATATTTTTGCTTTTTGAAGTAGAATTGTGCCTGTGTGTCTTTCTTCTTTTGGTTTTCTTGCTTAGATATTTTCTTGTTTGGACTAGGATGTAGTTTACCTCCTTGTATTGGGGTTTCCACCTATAATTCCTAGTAGTGCTGGGTTTGTGGTCAGATACTGTATAAATTAGGTTTTGTCTTGGAATATCTTGGTCTCTCCATCTATGGTGATTGAGAGTTTTGCTGGGTATAGCAACTTGGGCTGACACTCATGTTCTCTTAGGATATGCATGATGTTTGTCCAGGATCTTCTAGCTTTCATAATCTCTGTTGAGAAGTCAGGTGTGATTCTGATTGGTCTACTTTTATATGTTACATGTCCTTTTTCCCTTCCTGCTTTTAGTATTCTTTCCTTTCTTTGGGCACTTGGCAATTTTACTATTATGTGTTGGGAGGAATTTCTTTTCTGGTCCACTCTAGTGTTTTGTAGGCTACTTTTATGCTCATGGTTATCTCATTCTTATGCTTAGAGAACTTTTCTTCTGAGATCTTGTTTAAGATATTCAATGTGCCTCTTAGTTGATATTCTTTGCCCTCTTCTATTCCTTTATCCTTAGTTTTGGTCTTCTAATTGTGTCCTGGATCTACTGGATATTTTGGGTTAGGAGCTTTTTGGCTTTTGCATTTTCTCTGACTGTTTTGTCTATGTTTTCCATCTTGTCTTCGGCCCCTGAGATTCTCTATTCCATCATTTTTAGTCTTTTGGAGATGCTTGAATCTGTGACTCCTGATTTCTTTTTTAGGTTTTCTACCTCTAGAGTTGTCTATTTTAATGTTTTCTTTATTGTCTCCATTTCAGTTTTAAATTTCTACTTCAATTTCCTCATTTCTTTGGTTCTCTTTTCCTCTAATTCTTTGATATCTTTGAGTGTTTTTTGTTTCTTCTTTAAAAGCTTCTATTACTTTATGCTTTTCCTCCTGTTCATGTTTAAGAATCTCTATCATCATTTTGAGGTTTGATTTAAGGTCTGAGTCTTCTTTTTCTGGAGTGTTTGGCATTCCATTGTTTGCTGTGATAGGAGAGCTGGGTTCTGGTGTTGCCATATTGTCTTGGTTTCCCTAGGGTTAGTTCTTCAGCTTTCCTCTTTCCATCTTGTTTTCAGTGATTGGTTCCTGTCTTTCCCATGTCCCTGGATCTTGGCTGTTCCTGGTGGCAAATGGCCTGAGTGTTTGGTCTGCATGCACAGGCCCTCCAGGTGGCAACCAAGATACTCCGGCAGATTTCCTGCTCCCCTGAACCAATGTGGTGGTGTGCTTTCTGTGTGCTTGGCCCAGACCTTTCTGTGCCCTGGCTACTTGCAGAGCAGTCTCACCAGGCCTGGGTTCCTGCATGTATTTACATTTCAAATGTTATCCTCTCTCCCATCTACTCTCTCCCTGATTCTACAAAGATGCTTTCCCTGCCACCCACATTCCTACCTAGACCCAGGTATTCCCCTACCCTGGGGAGATAATCCTTCACAAGACCAAGGTCTTCTTTTTTTATTGATGGCAGACAATGTCATGGTCTGCTACATATGTAGCTGGAAACATGGTACCTCAATTTGTATTCTTTTGTGGTGTCTTAGTTCCTGCGTGCTCTGGGGTATAGTAGGGTCTGGTTGGTTGATATTGTTCTTCCTGTGGGGTTACACAACCCTAAATTTACTTCAGTGCTTTCTCTAATTTTCTTATTGGAGTTCTTGTGCTGAATCTAATAATTAGCTGCAAGCATTCTCATCTGTATCAGTAAGTCTCTGGCACAGCCTCTCAGGAGACATCTATATCAGGCTCCTGTTAGAAAGCACTTTTTGGCATCCACAATAGTGCCTGTGTTTGGTGGTTGCATATGGGATACATCCCCAGTTGGGTCAGTTCTGGATGACCTTTCCTTAGTCCCTGCTCCACTCTTTTTCCCTGTATTTGCTCCAATGAATATTATGTTCCCCTTTCTTAGAAGAACTGAAGCATGCACATTTTGGTCTCCCTTCTCAGCAGGCTTAAAATTTGTAATTGGGGAATAGATCTTCAGAAGTGAGACATCATTTGTTGGATTTTCCCTTTGATTAGTATGAAATGTTCTTGTACATCATTTTTGATAACTTTTGGTTGAAAGTATATATTATTAAATATTAAAATGGCTATTCTAACTTGTATTATTTATTTATTTATTTTTAATGGCCAGTTTCTCAGACATTCAAAATGTTTAGTTTCTTGGACATGACTAGAGCAGCCATGTTGTTGTATTAAAATAACCTTACATTTTATCCCATAAAGTCATATAAAACATTTTTAAACTTTGCATGTACAAGTTCATGTGCTTGCACACACGGGTGTGTGTACAAACACACACACACAATTAAGGCTTACTGATTAATGTTTTATGAAATGTGTGTGTGTGTGTGTGTGTGTACAAAATATGATTTCAGTGTTTATATGTAATTCTTGTGCATTTTCTTTTGTTTTATTCTATTCTATTTTTTGCTTTTGTTTTGTTTCATTTAATTATTATTATGTTGGAGGAAATAATAAAGATAAACATATATGGTCTTAAATTTTGGCAATAAATTTGAATGTGTATTAATTAAAGCAAAAGCTTTCATGAGCAAATATGTATACATACAGATACACACACAAAGGCACACAGGCATATACACATATATGCACTCACACACATAAACACACTGAATTTATGTAATATAACAAACCAAAAACTAAAGTTAAGGAAACACAATTATATTAACCAGACAGGAAATCAGACAATGAGAAAATAGGGAAATGCTCAATATCATCAAACAAAATTGAATGTGAATGAGAATGTCAATGAACACTAATACATCCACCCAGTCTTGGTTGCAAAACCTTGACACAAACAGAACATCCACCAAATACATAGAAAATAGCAAATGTTGATGAGATGTTGAGAACTGATACATTAGAGGAACACTAACTATAGACAATAAACTGATGGCATCTTCAGTAACTAAATGTCTGACCATTGCCAAACACTATTTAAATTAAAATAATTTGAATCAAATATACAAGTATTTGTTTGGCAATTTATACAAGAGTATTATTTGCAAAGATTACCTCATAAGCAAAGAATGTATTAGAAAATCAAAAGTAGGCTATACTTAGCAATATAAACAAAGAGAAGTTATAGTAACTAATACATCACCAAGAAAGATTAAGATATGTTAAATATAACAATCATAGTAAATAATACATATTAGTGTTTATAGAGTAATTTTAAACCAGTTACATAGAAGCTCTGGAAGGAGATTATATCCAAGGAAGGACCTTGAAGTTCTGTGTCTGATCTGGCTGGGACACTACATGTTTTTAATCCCAGGAGACAGAAGAAAGGATTTCTCTGAGTTACATCTACTATAGACAAAGTTTCAGCTAAAAAAAAAAATCTTAGATCCAAGTGTAGTTGTACATATTTTTAATTACAGCACTCAAAAGAGAGATTGCAGAACTCTGAAGTCTAGTCAGTCATTTCAGGTGAGTCAGTGAGTTCAAAAACAGTGTTGTAGAATAGAGTTTATGGCAGTTCAGTTCATGTCATTCACAGGCAGACTTTTACTGGAACAATTTTGCAGAAAGATCACAGAGAGAACAAGCTAGAAACAGATGTATGCAGAACAAGCTAGAGAATGAGAAGGGGTCAGAAGATTAGTATAGATTTCCAGCATTAGTTTGATGCCAAGGAGAGGAATTCATTGAGAAACTGAGATAAGCCAGTTTGAATCAGACAACTTGAGATGAGTTTGAGCCATAACAGCTGAGTTAAACCAGCCAGCCAGAGTTCAGAAGGTCAGAAAGAGGAAACTTATTCAGCGGTAAGCTTCTGAGATGTCATTTACATTTGGCAAATTGAGGTTATTTTTACTGTGATTCTACTTATGCTAAACTTCAAGGCTAAAAAAAATTGCAGGTGGAGAAGTTGTTCAGTAATTCAGCATATATACTATTTTCACAGAGGATACAAATTGAGTCCTTCAATCCCACATCATGAGTCTCAGAACAATTTGTAACTCCTAGTCCACAGGATCTGACACCATTATTTCACTGTGTGTATACATGTGCCCGTGAGCTACTGTGATTCCACAGCATGACTGGGAATTTTACAATTTTAATCAGAAATCAGCCTTCATCAGAAAGAGGACATTGTAGTTATTGCCAGGATCAATACATTTTCAGTTTCTGGGATATGATGTCATTTGCAAGCTATACAGTCTACATAAAATGGATGTCTAAACCTTATTATCTTATCAAGTTTCCATGGTTTCTAGACTACTAAGAAAACATAGAGAAACAATATGTCTGCTTGTAAAAGAAAGCAAATTAATCCATATTTATCACTCTGCATAAAACTCAAGTGCTAAAAACAAAACGTTCTCAATTGAGGAATATCGAATGGCTGAGAAACATCTGAGGAAGTGCTCAACATCCTTAGCCATCAGGGAAATGCAAATCAAAACAACCCTAAGATTCCACCTCACACCAGTCAGATTGGCCAAGATCCAAAACTCAGATGACAGCAGATGCTGGCGAGGTTGCGGAGAAAGAGGAACACTTCTCCACTGTTGGAGGGGTTGTAAACTGATACAACCACTCTGGAAATCAGTCTGGCGATACATCACAAAATTGGACATAGTACTTCCTGAAGACCCAGCTATTTTACTTCTGGGCATATACCCCAGAGACACTTTAATATACAACAAAGATACATGCACCACAATGTTATTAGCAGCTCAATTTATAATAGCCAGAAGCTGGAAAGAACCCAGACATCCTTTAGAAGATGAATGGATACAAAAATTGTGGTACATTTACACAATGGAATACTACTCAGCCACCAGAAACAATGACTTAACCAAATTCTTAAGAAAATAGCTGCATCTAGAGAATATCATCCTGAGTGAGATAACCCAGTCACAAAAGAACAGACATAATATGCAGTCACTGATAGTGGGATACTAACCCCAGAGTCTCGGACTGACCCAGAAACAACTCACAGACTGTGTGAAGTTCAAGAAAAAAAGAAAACAAAACAAACAAACAAAAAAATCTTTACACACCAAGAACACATTGACAAATTCCGGGTTACACCCTGTTTTACATGTACTTTTTGCTCATTGTAAAAAAAAAAAAAAAAAAAAAAAAAAAGCCAAGCACTAACACAATTGTATTTGTATACATTTATGCAAAAATGTTTAAAAAATTTTTTATCTTTGTTTTTTAAAATAAAGTCAAAAAAAGGAAGACAATAAAAAAATAAGATTTCATTCAGGTTCTCCTGGCCCTCTGGTGCAAGATAATAATGAAATTGACCAGCTATTGACAGGAAGTGTACTAGAGGCTTCAGAATTCTATTAAAAGCACCATATTAACTGCAAAAAAAAAGACCTTAAGACAAAAATCTTTAAACTGAAAGACCTTAAAACAAAATTGGACACATTAAATCTCATAGAATATAAAGTAGGAGAACATCCTTGAACTCTTTGGCACAGAAAGAGGCTTTCTGAATAGGACACAGTAAGCATAGGCACTAAAGTCAACAATTAATAAATGTAACCTCACAAAATTGAAAAAAGATTCTGTAAGAATCTCTGATATTTACTGAGCAATCATAGTTACAAAATCAATAAGCCATAGGTCCATTGAAAGATTCTCTCTCAAACAACAGAGAGAGAGCATTTGAAGGGGATAATAAATCAACCTATGATCTCTATATTCTTATGTATACATTTGAACTTTACAAATACGTGCATATACCCACATGATAATACACACATTCAGAGAGAAAAATAGAGATGATGAAGCCAATAAGCTATACTAAGTTTTAAAGGTTCCAGCAGATAGTAATATATATTTGCTAGAATATGTGGCTATCTTCAGATACTGTAAAGATGGCACTTCTATTTCTCCTGAATGTGCTACCTAAAGTTTCCAATTCAGTTGTTGTTGTTGTTGTTGTGTTGTAAGATTATGTTTTGGTTTTTTTTTTTTTCCTCAAACATTAGATTTCTATCACTACAATGACAGGTAATTCTAGTGTAGCGTTCTGGTATGCAAAAATAATTACTTCATTGTTGCATAACTTTTAGACTTTTACACAAAGTTTTAAATAAAGGATGTATTTCATTTTCACCAATTAATCCCAATGAGCTCCTTTGGATTCAGAATGATCCTTTGCTATATTTCTCTGCCAAAAATCTACTTTGTAAGTGAACACCTTAAAATATCTCTGTTTTTGTTTTCTCCAGTGAATAGGGTAAACATATTATTGGAAGCAGGTTATGAATATTTGCCAACACATATGAAAATGACATCAGCTTCTTCATCTCTTTAATAATATTAACTAAAGCTAGAAAGAGTAGAGTTTGTTTTAGAAAAAAGAAAAAACTACAAGCCTTTTCCTTCATAACAGGTCAGTTCTACCTTCTGGTTATTGATAATTACTATGAAGTCAAAACTTGTTAATATAAACCCTTTCTAGTTATTGGCTGATTCCAAATTAATAGTGGTTGTAGACACTGCTATCAAAAATTTAAATCAAATAGCTAGTAAGTTGAACATTTGAAATAGTTTTATTTAATTGGCTCTCAATTAAAATTGTTCGTGGGTCAATAGGAACCATGATTTCAGTACACATTTTAAAAATATAAATATAATGGTTATTTATGATTTTTTTATTATTTGTTTTAAATTTTAGGGGTAGTTTACATACAGTGGAAAAGAAGACAGATTTACGTAGTAAGTTCTATTGCATCTTCATACATGTAAGTAATGAATTCCAGTCACTTTCTTCTCAAACTTTCTTTCTTATTTTCTCTAACCCATAACTAAGTCACTTACCTATCAGTAAGTTTCTGGGATTGACAACTCTTGATTGGGTTTTTGACTAACTCAATTTTACCAGAGCCTTCTGTATAAGTATTATATTGTAGATATGCATTGGAATTGGGTAATGTCACCAATGAGTAATTGATTACATTTTAGTACTGAATCTAATTTCTGAAATCCTGCACCTTTTCTGATTTATTTGTTTACAATCTTGCTGAGAGATGAGGCAGGTATCTCTCTTACTGATTAGAGATCTTAGTCCATCTTCAATGATTTATGGATTCACAACCTTACATAATAGATACTGCATAGTAGCCAATGATTGAATGACAAATTTTATACAAATTGACAGGGTATTTGTTTTCTTTTCTCTTCAAAATGGACCAAAATACTACATTCAGAAACTTTACATTAGTTATTTCAATTGCAATGACATTCGACTAAGATTCAAAATAATATTGATTCATATAATCTAGTTTTATTTTATTTTGTTCTTTTTGTTTTAAATTATGTTGAAGAAATGTAACATTAACATGATGGCTTTAATTCTTATAAAACTCAAATTTTCATAGAGAACCAAGCTACAAAATTTAATTGCTAACATATACCTAAGACTTATAAAGTAGTCAGATGTCCTACTATATGAGGTAAAGTAGTTAGGCATAGTTAGTTTGGGCACATACAATATTGTTGTGTTGGCTATGAATTATTTTTGAAAGTGTAAGAATTCTGATAAAATGAAAAAAAAAAAAACATTTACACAGGATGTGGCAAGACCCTAAGTACCGCAGAATCATTGAAAGCTGTGAAATTCAAACTATCTCTGTTCTGAAGATTTCTAACTCTGGCATGAAGACAGCTTCTGTGGGTTACAGCCAGCATGCTAGGGCAGATATAAAAAATAAAGCCTCACCTTTCTGGTGGAAAACCTTTGCTATAATTTTAGGATTAGAAAAGTTAAGCATCAGTGGTATAAACGAAAACTGACAGAGCTGTCTTTTTAAAGATGGTTGTGAGCCACCATGTGGTTGCTGGGATTTGAACTCAGGACTTCTGGAAGAGTAGTCAGTGCTCTTAACCACTGAGCCATTTCTCCAGCCTCAAGAGCTGTCTTTTTAAACTTACTCTGATTGGTTACAGAAAGGCAACCAGCAGTTAATCCTAGTTTCAGATCCCTCTTTAGAAATAAAAGAAACACAGGCAAAGTTGAGTTGATCTCTGAAGATCTTGCACCTGCAGTGAATTACACCTAAGCAGAATTACATTAAAGGGTTTCTTTCTATTTAAGTTCAATAAATCATGAAAAAGTACAGGCAGATTAAAGACATGAAGTTTGATATTATTATCAGAGTGGTGATAAAAATGGTTTGTATATGTTATAGTTTTTTTTTATGAACTTTTAGAAATGTGCAAAATACTGTGATGATGTTCACCCCCCACTAATCTCTTGCTTGCTTCCCACTCCTACAGAAACCTTCCATCTTGCTCCTTTTTTCATGTCTTCTTTGTGTCTCATTGAGTTTTAAAACTGGCAATACACTAATATACACATATATTATTTTAAGGGATGAATAAAATGGGGTCTAAAAGAAATCCAAGTAATTCAAGATCATTGGTTATATATTTGATTTTTCTGCTATATGAGGTTTGTGTAAAGTACAAACTAAATGCATGATGTATCAATGAATTCAAATGAGTACAAGTAAACAAGTATTCTTTTGAATTAACTGTTCAGAACAATAATCTTAAAATCTTTATTTTAACAGAACTGAGTATTTTAGAATTTTGCATGTTTTTCTACTTACTTCATGCTATTGTTCTGATCAAACATACTTTAGATATACACTCTGCTTTTAACTTTAATGAATTGGAAATCAGTTTTAAACTCATCATCACTGGTACTAAAACCACTTATTATAAAATGTTTTAAAATTTCTTCTTTGCCTAAAAATTTTAGTGAATTGCTTGTGTTATTTAGCAGACTAATGGAAAATTTGCTACTACATCATTTCCCATTGTATCAATGATATCTAAAAGTCTACAATTCAATAGTGTTTATGCAACCTAAAGTGTAATTGGGTGGATAGAAAAGTATCACAGTGTATGTGAAGCCTGGGTTCTGTGCTTTGCATCATCAAAACAATATTAGTAAAAAGTGAACAGAGAAATACTCATGATGTCAGGATTACATTATTTCAAAACAACAAAGAGTAGCAAGAGTACGTAAAATAATTGGGAGAATGTGAAAAATTCAGCTAGATGTCTTGGCAGTGGTATGTTGGAAAGTGATAGTAATATGTTCATTTTAAGATGACATGAAGGCTAATTGTCATTGTAAAATTGGCCCACACGGGGAGAGGGACGCTATGATGGAGAATCATGTCTATATAGTTGATCTGTGAACATGTCTGTGTGGTATTTACTTGATTGTTTATTAATATAGAATGTCCCAAGTTAAGGTAGGACATTCCATTGCTAGGAAATTTGGTCTGGACTATATAAGAAGGATAGCAGTATATGAGCCTGGAGATAAAAATTGAGCAACATTTCTCTATGTTATTCTACTGTTTCTGCTTCAGTTCCCAATTCTAGTTGATGGCCTTGGGTTGGCTTATCATCAACAACTGCTTTCTCTAAGTCAAATAAACCTTTTTATTCTCAAATGTATTTTGTTCAGTGTCTTATCATATTAACAAAACACAAATTACAACAGTCTAGAATGATTGAATGTTTTGAATTTATTAATTAAATTATAGTTGACTTAACTTAGATCAAAATATGGGCAGGTTGATAAAATACAAACAAAATATGATGGCTCTTCTCAACATGTTGAATATAGGTACATACTTATTTTTTTTTAAAAAATACATCTAGAGTGCTTTTTCATGTGCTAATATTTATTCAGTTAGAATGTATGTTCTTTATATATACTTAAATACATAGGTATTCATAAATATAGCAGTTTAAATTATTAAGACCAAAAACATATTTTTCAATTAAGAAAATGCAATTTTATATAGCGATGTAGTGATTCCAAATACAAAAGCCCAATATTCATGTACATTTGCACAGAAAATGTGTGTTTCAGTGTTTCAACATATTTTAAATGAGGTAGTTCTCAAATATTACACTTCATATAGTTATATGTAATTATTTTTACACTTAGCCATTTATTCTGCACCTCTAAAATAAAGAGCAAAAAGTAAACTGAGTTCTAATCCTTTAAGTATCTATTTTGTAGTTCTTTTGTGGTTTCCTATACATTTTTATTGGATAATCCATAATTATATAATGATGAAACAAATACAATTTATTCTACAACATTAATATTTATCTCAGGAATGTAAGAATATTTAGCAGAAATTAGTATTTTCAAGGTGTTACAAAAAGGTTTCTTGGATATCTTTTAAATGAAAATAAAATATCAAAATTCTTCAAATCCTGTACATTTTTAATCTAATCTTCTTCAATAAATGGGACAATATGTAACACTGTGACAAACATATTTCTCACTTGTTTATAATTTATCTAATTTCAGATAGACACTGTGGACCATGAACTATAGGACTAATATCACAGAATTTCTTCTCCTAGGACTTTCTCAGACAAAGGAAATAGAAGTTATCTGCTTTGTGTTATTTTTACTTTGTTACATTGCAATTTTATTTGGAAACTTACTTATTATTATTTCTGTCACATGTAGTCACCTTATCAATCAGCCTATGTATGTCTTTCTGTGTTACCTAGCACTTTCAGACTTGTGCTACACCTCTACTGTGACACCCAAACTGATTATCAACTTAGTAGCAACAAAAAAGTCAATTTCCTACAATGGTTGCATGACACAGCTTTTCACTATGCACTTCTTTGGGGGCATTGAGGTCTTTATTCTTACAGGAATGGCTTATGACCGCTATGTCGCCATCTGTAAGCCCCTGCACTACACTGTCATCATGAGCAGGCAAAAGTGTGATGCTGTGATTACTGCTTCCTGTGCTGGGGGATTTCTGCATTCCTTTGGTCAATTTCTCCTGGCAGTCTTTCTACCCTATTGTGGGCCCAATGAAATAGATCACTATTTCTGTGATGTGTATCCTTTGCTAAAACTGGCCTGTACTGACACCAGAAAAATTGGTTTCTTGGTCATTGCTAACTCTGGCTTGATGGGCTTAGTGACTTTTGTGGTCTTGCTGATATCATATGCTGTAATCTTATATACTGTCAGGTCTTACTCTACAGAGAATCGTAGAAAAGCTCTTTCTACTTGCAGTTCACATGTTACTGTAGTAGTACTTTTCTTTGCTCCTCTACTGTTTATTTATATTCGACCAGCAACTACATTACCAGAAGACAAAGTATTTGCTCTCTTTTATACTATCATTGCTCCCATGCTCAACCCCCTTATTTATACACTCAGAAACAAGGAGATGAAGAGTGCCATCAAGAGGCTATGTTACCGTATGTCAGGGAGTGAAGGAAACAGGATGAATGGAGTCACAGATTTCTACAATCACACAGTTTCTTGAAGATGTTTATAACTTAAATAAGCAAAAGGCAAATCTCCTGGCAATGTGTCTTATTCCTAGTGGTATGTATAAGGTTCTCAATGAGATTATATTTACTGTTCCCGATATTGATCCAGACATTTTACTATAGTGTTGGTATTCTATTTTTCTGCTGGTTTTGATGTTTAGATTACTTGTATTAAACTGCTCCTTTGGTTGTATAATTAATTGGTTCTATAATAATGACAAAAAGTCATTCACAGCAATGTGCTACCCAAGTGAACACAGAGAGCATACATAATGCATTATGTTGTATGACTATGCTTAGTAAACTTAATATAAACCCAGATACCAGGAATAATCAAAGAAAACTCTTATCTGTACACAAATCAGAGATTATTTAAAAGATATATTTTCTAGGCCCAAGAATATTTCTAATAATTTTATAATCTAGATTTTTTTTCCAATCTGAAACTTTTCTTTCATGGCATCCTCTGGATTTACAAATATCTAAAATTCCCCTCTTCTTCACGCTTTTCTGTGCCATGTGAGGTCTCACTCTGTTATTGATGTTTCATTTAAAATGAACATTCCACACTTATTAATTTAGGTTTGGCCTGCTATCGGTTTCTGTAATATTCATTATTCTGACAAGAAAACTTCTTTAATAAGGGTTGAAATAGCTTTTATTCCTTGTAAAATAGTTAAGAATCAACAAAAAGTTAGTATTAACTGGATGCTACCATTGAACTAACACAACAATGAAAAATAAATAAATAAAGCTAAGATAAATGCCTCAGGCTGATCAATATTTAATTCTTATTCAAGAGATGTTGAAAGGACTCAACAAAACTGAAATAACATGAAATGAATTGTAAGATGGTTTACCTTAATCTAATTTGAATTACATTCAACATAACACTGAATGAGCCAGGAATCTTCAAAAGCTGTTTATATGATGGAGGAGGGTGTGGGGGAGGGAAAAACATGTGTTAGCTTTCTCTGAACAGAAGAAACATAGGACTGAACAACCATCAGGGCATTACAACCACATAGGAAGAACAATATCAACTAAACAGATTACTAAGAGCTCCCAGAGACTAAACCACCTACCAAAGATTATATATAGAGCTATCCATTGTTCCAGATATGTATGTTCCAGGGTATGGCTTAATCTGCCATTAATTGGAGGTGCAAACCTTGGTCTTGTGGAGGCTTGATGCCCCAGTGTAAGGGGATGCTAATGAAGTGGGGTGAGGAGTAGGTGAGTGGTTGGGGGAGCACTCTCATAGAGGCAAACAGGACAGGGGAGAGGGGAAATGAAATGAGGGCAACTGGGAAAGGAATGAAGGGGTAACTGGGAGGGAATATATTATTTGAAATGTAAATGAATAAAGTGATTAATAAAACAAAACAAAACAAAACAACAACAACAACAGCAGCAGCAGCAGCAAAACAAACCCATGGTCTTTCTGTAAACAAAAACATAGGACAGCTCTCTTTAAACAGGAAAACATTAGGTAATCTTAGAATTCGGTTTAATGAACCCCACAAGTCAAAGAGAAATGGAAAATTAATTTCCTCATTTAACCTCGTTTAGCTTCATCTATTTTTTACATCAATACTGAAATTCTCAAGCAGTAATTGAAGAAGAAACATACAAAAAATTGTGTATACACTTGTCCAAGTCACTGCATAAAAACCAGCAAATTTATTTCTTGGATATTTTTTATTTACATTTCAAATGTTATCTCCTTTGCCAGTTTCTCCTCAAGAAATCACCATTCCCTCCCCTCCCAATGCTTCCCTGAGTATGCTCCTCCAACCACCCACACACCCCCTCCAGCGTTCACTCCCTGACATTCCCAAACACTGAAGCACTGGGCCTTTGCAGAGCAAGGGCTTCTCCTCCCATTGATACCCATCAAAGCCATGCCTCTGCTACATATGCAGATGGAGCGCTGGGTCTTTCTTTTCTTTCTTTCATTTTTTAAACTTTATTTTAAAAAACAAAGATAAAAAATTTAAGCATTTTTACATAAATGTATACAAATACAATTGTGTCAGTGCTTGGCTTTTTTTTTCTTCTTTTTTTAAGGTTTGATACTCTGCATTAAGGTCTTACTAGTTACAATGAGCAAAAAGTACATGTAAAACAGGATGTAACCCGGAATTAGTCAAAGTTTTCTTGGTGTGTAAGGATTGAGCATGACATTTTTTTGTTGTTGTTGTTTTCTTTTCTTTTCTTTTTTTCTTGACCCAGAGGCTCAGACTGCCCCAGATACAACTCACAGACTGTGTGAAGCTCTGGGTCTTTCTAATTGTACTCTTTGCAGGGTAGTTTAATCTCTGGGAGCTCTAGTTGGTTACTATTGTTGCTTTTATGGAGCTGCAAACCCCTTCAGCTCATTTAGTCCTTTCTCTAACTCCTCCATTGGGGAACTCATTCTCATTTCAATGGTTAGCTACAAGCATCTACCTCTGTATTTGTCAGTCTCTGGCAGATCTTCTCAGGACAGAGCTATATCAGTCTCCTGTCAGTATGCACTTCTTGGCATCTGCAATATTGTCTGGGTTTGGTAGATGTAAATGTGATGGATCCCAGGGTGGTGAGTCTCTGGCTCCACTTTCTTTCAGTCTCTGTTCCAAACATTGTATTAGTATTTCTTCCTGAGAATATTTTTGCTCTCCCTTCTAAGAAAGACTGAAGCATCACACTTTCATCTTTCTTCTTGAATTTCATGTGCCCTTGAAATGTAGCTCAAAGCACTCCAAAGTATTTTACAAAATAAAAACAGAAAAAACACTACTCAATTTATTCTAGGAAGCCACAATTGTGCTTATACCTAAACCACAGAAAGTACCAACAATGAAAATTTCAGACAAATTTCTCTTATAAATATCGATGCAAAAATATTTAACAAAAACCACCAAATCCTACAATCTTTTTGTGTGTAAATATTTCAGGAAAATATATCAAAATAAAATTATAGAATTTAATGAAAATTAAATGAACAACAAGATTGCAATAGAAAATTGAAATAAGAAGTACGCTGCTCCACCAGCCAATATGCTAATATTAGAATTTAAATTTTGTCTTGTTGATGATGACCATGCTGTGAACAGGCCTGCAGAAAGTCACACAGCAGTCACAGACAGTGCCCTTCAAGATTAATATTTCAAGTATTCCAAAGAAATACATACCAAAGGACTATGGCATGCAGTCAGCATAGAAGATGTCTTTTCTAGCTACTCATAGGTTGTTGAAATTTTGAGTCACACAAGAGGCAAAATATACGTCTATAAAAGTTAAGTCCCTGAGTACAGAGTACATAAGCAGATGACAAAAAGAATGATGTATCAAATAAAGAAAAGCAATGCAGACTTTCCTAGCAAAAAAGCCGTGTAACACACTAAGAAAAAAATAAAGCAAAATACCTGTATGTCATGGTCATTCAAAAGTCCAAGCAGAATGAATTCTGAGACATTCCTTTTTTCTCCATCTCTTTCAATGTCTCATATATAGAATCAGAAAAAATAAAGAAACAAAATTTCTATAAAATGAGCAATTAAACAATTATGTAAATTGAATGACAAATAGGACAAAATGAACTGATGCAGTACAAAGGTGATGTTAATTGTCTGGAGCTATATCAGGACAAGCTTATAACTCACAAGTGATCATTCAGAGATGGTCAGCATCAGGGTATTATATAATCTGTGGATGGTTCACCCTTATTCAGCAAGGCTGAAAGAGATTCATTTTAGTAAAAATCCCTGCTATTGTTATGTTTTTTCTGTTATTATTAAACATATATAACAATCATTAAGTTGAAGCCCATCCTATTGGAGCAGATCTATGAAGATGTATTGTCCTGTATATATATGATATATAGTGATGCTATATAGACATATAAATGACTTCTGAAGTCTTAACGACAATCCTATAGGAATTACTAAAATAATAACCGATTATTAAGCTCTTTTATGGTGAGACTACCGTTAGGTCATTTCTGATATTTAAAACTGCAATGAGAACACTGTCAGTCTTCAAGTGTTACCAGTTAATTGCTCTTAGATACTAGTCAGACTTTCTCTTAATCAGAGCACATTCCACGAGGTTGTACAACAATTAACAAAAATCAGAAAAAGAGAACTAACAATTTATTATAAATGCTGGAACAGAGGATAAAATATTGACAGGGTTTATCTATACAAAATTTACTAATAACTTAGATATGGTTTTAAAACTTCAGTAAACCTGTGGAGCTGACTTGGGTAATAAATGTTTGGCCAGAAAATTACTCCTAATAGATATACATGTAAACATTCACTGTTGTACATTTCAATTTCAATTTATGATTTGATTTTTTGTGTGAACTTCTGATTAATTTTGTAATATTTGATCATGTATTCTGAAAGATGTAAAAAGACTGCAGACTAAGAGAGAGAGGTGATTCCATTATTATCCCTTCCCATTCCATTCCTTTATTTTTTTTGAACAACTTTATTTAAAAAACAAAGATAAAAAAATTAAGCATTTTTTCATAAATGTTTACGAATACTTTTTTGTCAGTGCTTGGCTTTTTTGTTTTTTTAAAGGTTTGATAGTGTGCATTAAGGTGTTACTAGTTACAATGAGAAAAAAGTACATGTAAAACAGGATGTAACCCAAAATTAGTCAAAGTAATCTTGGTGTGTAAGGATTGAGCATAATTATTTTTCAGGAACTTCATGCAGTCTGTGAGTTGTTTCTGGGGTGTTCAGAGCTTTCTGGGGTTAGTATCCCATTATCAGTGACGGCATATTATGTCTGTTCTTTTGTGACTGGGTTATCTCACTCAGGATGATATTCTTTAGATACAATCATTTTCTTAAGAATTTTGTTAAGTCATTGGTTCTGATAAGCTGAGTAGTACTCCATTCTATAAATTACCACATTTTTTTTATCCATTCATCAAGGAAGGACATCTGGGTTTTTTTCAGCTACTGGCTATTATAAATAGAGCTGCTATGAACATTGTGCTGCATGCATCTTTGTTGTATTTTGGAGTGTCTCTGGAGTATATCCCCATAAGTGGAATAGGTTGATCTTCAGGTAGTACTATGTCCAGTTTTCTGAGGAATCACCAGACTGATTTCCAGAGTGGAAGTATCAGTTTACAACCCCACCAACAGGGCAGGAGTATTCCTTTTTCTCCACAACCTGGCCAGCATCTTCGGTCATCTGAGTTTGGGATCTTGGCCAATCTGACTGTTGTGATGTGGAATCTCAGGGTTGTTTTGATTTGCATTTCCCAGATGGCTGATGAGGTCAAGCACTTCCCTAGATGTTTCTCAGCCATTCCATATTCCTCAACTGAGAACATTTTATTTAGCTCTGTACCCAATTATTTAATGGGGTTGTTTGATTCTCTGGTGTCTAGATTTTGAGTTTTTTGTATACCTTGGATATTAGGCCTCTATTTGATATGAGGTTGGGAAAGATCTTTTCCCATTCAGTTGTCTGCCATTTTGTTTTCTTGACAGTGTCCTTAGCCTTACAGAAACTTTGCAAGCTCCTTAAGTACCATTTGTCAATCTTTGACCTTAGAGCAAGAGCCATTGTTGTTTTGTTCAGGAAATTTTCTCCTGTGCCTATGTGGTCTAAGGTTTTCCTATTCTTATCTAATAGTTTAGGTGTACCTGGTTTAATGTGGAGATCTTTGATCCACTTACACTTGAGCTTTGTACAAGGAGATGAGAAAGTATCTATTTTCATTCTTCTGCATGCTGAGTGCCAGTTGGATGAACACCATTTGTTGAATAGGCTGTCCTTTTTCCATTGAATGTTTACTGCTCCTTTGTCAAAAATCAGGTGACCATATATGTGAGGGCTCATTTCTGGATATTCTATTCTATTTCATTGATCCCCATACCTATTTCTGCACCAGTGCCATGCAGTTTTTAGCAAAATTGACTTGTAATATAGCCTGAGGTCAAAGATGGTGATTTCCCCCAGATGCTTTCTTGTTTTTGACGATGGATTTTGCTATTTTAAGTCTATTCTTATTCCAGATGAATTTTCACATTGCTCTTTCCAACTCAATGAAGAATTGGGTTGGAATTTTGATAGGTATTTCATTGAATATGTTGATTGTTTTTGTTAAGATGGCCATTTTTAAAATGTTGATCCTTTCAATCCATGAGCATGGGAGATTTTTCCATTTTCTGAGATCTTCCTCAAATTCATTCCTTAGAGATTTGAAGTTCTTGTCATACAAATCCTTCACTTGCTTAGAGTCACACCAAGGTATTTCAGAGATTTTGTGGCTATTGTGAAAGGTATGTTTTCCCTAATTTCTTTCTCCACATCTGTGTCCTTTTAAAATAGGAATGCTACTCATTGGTTTGAGTTAATTTTATATCCAGCCACTTTGCTGTACTTGTTTATCAGCTGTTGGAGTTCTCTGGTGGAATTTGTGGGGTCACTTAAGTACACTATCATGCCATCTGCAAAAAATGATGTTTTTACTTCTTTGTTTCCAATTTTTATCCCTTTGATTTCCTTTTGCTGTCTAATTGCTCTATCCAGGACTTCCAGTACTATGTTGAATAGGAAAGGGGAGAGTGGGCAGCCTTGTTGAGTCCCTGATCTTAGTGGGATTGCTTCAAGTTGCCCACAGTTAAGTTCAATGTTGGCTGTTGGTTTGCTGTATATTGGTTTTATTGTGTTTAAGTATGGCCCTTAGATTATTGTTCTTTCAAAGACTTTTAACATGAAGGGGTTATGAATATTGTCAAATGCTTTTTCAGCCTCTAGTGAGGTGACCATGTGATTTTGTTCTTTGAGTTTGTTTATATGGTGTATTAAATTGATGGATTTCTTTTTATTAAACCATCCCTG
The DNA here is from genome assembly GCF_963924665.1 of Micromys minutus. Classification (NCBI taxonomy): domain Eukaryota; kingdom Metazoa; phylum Chordata; class Mammalia; order Rodentia; family Muridae; genus Micromys; species Micromys minutus. The sequence continues at coordinate 58,613,971 of NC_137982.1, forward strand.
CCTCCCAGGGATGAAGTATACTTGATTATCGTAAATGATCGTTTTGATGTGTTCTTGGATTCAGTTTGCAAGGATTTTGTTGTGTATTTTTGAATCAGTGTTTATAAGTGAGATTGGTCTGAAGTTCTCTTTCCTTGTAGAGTCTTTGTGTGGTTTATGAACAAGGGTTATTGTAGCTTCAAAAAATGAGTTAGGTAGTATTTTATCTGATTCTATCTTGTGGAATAGTTTGGAGAGTATTGGTATTTTATCGTCAATAAATATCTGATAAAATTCTGCAGTTAACCCATCTGGACCTGGGCTTTTTTTGGTTGGGAGGCTTTTGATGACTGCTTCTATTTCTTAGGTGTTTTGGGATTAATTACATGGTTTACCCAGTCCTGGTTTAACTTTATTATCTTGTATTTGTATAGGAATCCTTCCATTTCCTCCATATTTTCCAGCTCTGTTGAGTATAAACTTTTGTAGTAGGATCTCAAGATTTCTTGAAATTCCTCAGTTTCAGTCATATGTCTCCACTTTTCTTTCTCATTTTGTTAATTTGGATACATTCTTTTTGCCCTCTAGTTAGTCTGGCTAAGGATTTATCAATCTTGTTAATTTTTTCAAAGAAACAGCTCTTAGTTTTATTGATTTTTTGGATTGTTGTTTTTGTTTCTATTTGATCTATTTCTGCCCTAAGGTTGATTATTTCTTTCCTTCTACTCCTCTTGGGTGTATCTGCTTCCTTTTGTTCTAGAGCTTTCAACTGTACTCTCCAGTTGCTAGTGTATGCTCTCTTCAGTTTCCTTTTGGAAGCACTCAGAGCTATAAGTTTTCCTCTCAGTACTGCTTTCATTACATCCCATAGGTTTGAGTCTGTCATGTTTTCATTTTCATTGACTTCTAGAAAATCCTTAATTTCTTTCTTTATTTTTTCTTTGACCCTGTTATTGTTTAATAGAGCATTGTTTAGTTTCCATATATATATGGGCTTTTTGTTGTGTTTGTTGTTATTAAAGACCAGTCTTAGACCATGGTCATCTGAAAGCATGCATGGGAGTATTTCAATCTTCTTATAGAGACTGAGGCTCATTCTGTGTCTAATTATGTGGTCAATTTTCGAGAAGGTGCCATGAGGTGGTGAGAAGAAGGTGTATTTTTTTTTTTTTAGGATATGTTCTGTAGATATTTATTAATTCCAGTTGATTCATAGTCTCTGCTATTTTTATAATGTCCTTGTTCAGTTTCTGTTTCCATGATCTGTCTATTGGTGAGAGAGGTGTATTAAAGTCTCCCACTATTATTGTGTGGGGTGAAATGAGTTTTTTTATCTTTAGTAGGGTTTCTTTTATGAATATGGGTGCTTTAGTATTTGGAGCATATGTGTTAAGGATTAAGAGTTCCTCCTCAAAGATTTCCCCTGTAATGTGTATAACATTTCCTTCTTTTTTTTTCATAACTTATGGTTGGAAATTTACTTTATTCGATATTAGAATAGCCACTCCAGCTTGGTTCTTGATGCACTTTGCTTGGAAAGTTTTTTTCCAACCTTTTTCTCTGAGATAGTATCAGTCTTTTTCTCTGAGATGGGTTTTCTCTATGCAGCAAAATGCTGGGTTTTGTTTATGTATCCAGTCTGATAGCCTATATCTTTGTAATGGGGAGTTGAATCCATTTATATTAATAAATATCAAGGAGTAGTGGTTGCTGTTTCCTGCTATTATTGTTTTATAGGTTGAATTGTGCCTGTGTTTCTTTCTCCTTTTGGTTCTCTTGCTTAGAAGTTTTCTTGTTTTTACTAGGATGTAGTTCCCCTCATTTTATTGGGTTTTCCACCTATAATTCATTGTAGTACTGGGTTTGTGGTCAGATATTTTGTAAATTTAGTTTTTTCTTGGAATATCTTCATCTCTCCATCTATGGTGATTGATAGTTTTGCTGGGTATAGCAGCTTGGGCTGGCACTTGTGCTCCTTTAGGGTCTGCATGATTTCTTTCTAGGCTCTTCTAGCTTTCTTAGTCTCTGTTGAGAAATTGGGTTTGATTCTGCTGGGTCTGCCTTTATATGTTACATGATCTTTTTCCCTTACTGCTTTTAGTATTCCTTCTTTGCTTTGGGCACTTGGTGTTTTGACTATTATGTGTTGGGAGAAATTTACTTTATTCGATATTAGAATAACCACTCCAGCTTGATACTTGATGCACTTTGCTTGGAAGGTTTTTCCCCACCTTTTTCTCTGATATAGTGTCAGTCTTTTTCTCTGAGATGGGTCCAACCTATTTGGAGTTTTGTAGGCTTCTTTTATGATCATGGTCATATCATTCTTAAGGGTAGCGAAGTTTTCTTCCATGATTTTGCTGAAGATATTTACTGTGCCTCTTAGTTGATATTCTTTGCCTTCTTTTATTTCTATTATCCTTAGGTTTGGTCTTCTCATTGTGTCCTGGATCTCCTGGACATTTTGGGTTAGGAGCTTTTTGGTTTTTGTATCTTCTCTGACTGTTTTGTCTATGTTTTCAAGGTTGGCCTTGGCCCCCAAGAATCTCTCTTCCATCTCTTGTAGTCTGTTCGAGGTGCTTGCATCTGTGACTTCTGATTTCTTTTTTTAGGATTTCTACTTCTAGGGTTTTCTCTTTTAGTGTTTTTTTTATCGTGTCCTATTCTGTTTTAAATTCCTTCTTCCATTCCTAAATCTCTTTGTTTCTGTTTTCGTCTAGTTCTTTGAGTTCTTTGAGTTTTTTCTTGTTTCTTCTTTAAAAAGCTTCTAATTATTTATGCTTTTCCTCCTGTTGTTGTTTAAGGATATTTATCATCATCTTGAGGTAGGATTTTGTGTCTGAGTCTTCTTTTTCTGGAGTATTTGGCATTCTGCCGTTTGCTGTGATGGGAGAGCTGGGCTCTAGTGTTGTCAGGTTGTCTTGGTTTCTGTGGGGTATGCTCCTTTGCTTTCCTTTTGCCATCTTGTTGTTAGTGATTGGTTCTTGCCTTTCCCTTGTACTGGCCACTGTCCCTGGATCTCTGCTGTTGCTTGTGGTGGATGGTCTGAGTCTTTCTCTGCACCCAGAATCCACCAGCTGGAAACAGAGGGTCCAATACTTGGTTCTTGGTTCCTGGATCAGGCAAGGCAGGGGCGCGCTTTCCATCGCATTTGGCAATGATCTCTCTGCCCCCTGGCTAGTCAGAACCCCTTCTCACCAGGCCTCTGTCTCTGGGTCTCAGCTAGTCCTTGTGGTGGATGGTCTGAGCACTGTTCTGCACCCCAAAGCTGCCAGCTCGGTACTGAGGGCTGGATGCTGGTTTCCTGGTCTCTGGATCTGGCAGGGCAGGGGCGCACTTCCCGTGCATGCTTGGCAGAGATCTCTCTGCCCTCAGGCTAGTAGGAACCTTTCTCACCAGGCCTTTATCTCTGGGTCTCCACTGGTCCTGGTGGCAGATCTCCCATTTCTTTTCTGTTCCAATCCATTCCACTCCATCTCCACTTCATTCCATTCTTTTTCCCTTAGAAGAATGTTTTCTCCTTTAGGAACATCTTTTTTCTTTCTCCTGCCCAAAAACCAGTACCTGATGGGTTTAGCGTAGAATTCCTTCAGACCTTCATAGAAGACCTAATACCAATACTCTTAAAAATATCTCACAAATAGAAACAGAGGGAATACTACCCAACTCATTCTTTAAAGCCATAATTATGCTCATTCCTAAACACACCAAGCCCTAAAAAGAACAGGAACTGTATACCAAATTTCATCATGAACATTGATGCAAAAATATTCAATAAGATTCTTGCAATCTGAATCTAAGAACACATCAAAACAAATATTCTTCATGATTAAGTAAGGTTCATCCCAGGGATGCAAGGATGATTCAATAAAATAAAAAAAAAATCCATCAATGTTATTCATTATATAAACAAACTCAAAGAATAAAACATATGATCATCCCTTTAGATGCATAGAAAGCATTTGACAATATTCAATACTGTTTCATGTTAAAAGTCTTGGAAAAATTAGGAATTCAAGGCTCATACTTAAATATAGTAAAATCAATATACAGCAAACCAGTAGCCGAATTCAAACTTAATGTGAGAAACTTGAAGCAATCCTACTATAATCATGGACATGAAAATGCTGCCCACACTCCACCTACCTATTCAATATAGTACTAGCAGTACTAGCCAGAGCATCAGACATCAAAAAGAAGTAAAGGGGATACAAATTGGAAAGGAAGAAGTCAAAATATCACTACTTGAAGATCATATGATAGTATATTTAAGTGATCCCAAAAATTCTACTAGGAAACTTTTATAGCTTTTAAACAACTTCAGCAAAGTGGCTGGATATAAAATTGACTCAAAAAATTAGTACCCTTCCTCTACTCAAAGACCAAACAGGCTGAGAAAGAAATTAGAGAAATGATACCCTTCACAGTAGTCACAAGGAATATAAAAGAGTTGGGGTGACCATAACCAAGCAGGTAAAATAGCTTTAAGTCAAGAACTTCAAGTCTCTGTAGAAGAAAATTGAAGAAGACCACAGAATGTGGAATTTTCTCCTATACTCATGGACTGAAACGTTCAGTATACTAAGAATGTCCACCTTGCCTAAAGCAATCTACAGATTCATTGCAATTCCCATCAAAATTCCAACTCAGTTCTGCATAAGATTAGAAAGAGTAATTTGCAAATTCATTTGAAATGTTAAAAACCAGGACAGGAAAAATTATTCTCAACAGTAATAAAATTTCCAAGGGAAACACCATCCCTAACCTAAAGCTATATTGAGACCAATTGTGAGAAAAACTGCATGGGATTGATACAGATACAAGGCAGGTATTATCAATGGAATAGAATTGAAGGCCAACAAATGAGCTGACACATCTAAGGTTACTTGATCTTTGATAAAGGAGCAAAAAGCATTCGATGGGAAAAGGACAGCCTTTTCAACAAATGTGCTAGTTCAACTGGCAGTTCAGCATGCAGAAGAATGCAGATCAATCTTTTACTTGCACACAAAAAAATAAATCTCAAGTCCAAGTGGATCAAAGACCTCCACATAAAACCAGGTACACTGACACTAATAGGACAGAAGGTTGGGAAAAGCTTAGAAGTGTACCTTTTTCTTCCTTGACTTCTGAATTGAAGACTGAATGTTAGAATCCAGCTGTTTCAGCTGAGATAGTGCAATCTTTATTTACTTATTCCTTTGCTGTTTTAGAAAGAGGTGCTAAGTGCCAGAGTCTGCAGTTTCTGGCCTCAGAAGTTCACAGAAGTCAGGTCAGCCACAGTTTCATAGTAACTTAGACTTAGATAGTAAACTTTTTATTATACAGCAACCCTAAATATCTTGTAAGACAAAGTCTTAGTCCCTTCCAAAGCTCTTCCCCCTTCACTGCCTCAAGAAGAACTGACAAGTTAATTATCTGTGTTGTATAGTAAAAAATGTGTAAATTACTATATCCATTGTATAGAAGTCTATTAAATGCTGATTTTGCAGTGAAAACCTACATTGTTTTCAACATTTTCAAACAAAAAAATAATTTATGATATTTTGAAACTTACTCTCTTCACAAAAACTAAATGTAACAATAACAATGTCCACTAATAAGTTTAATTTAGGTAATATAAAATATTTCAACACATTACTAATAATAAACAAAATTACTACCAAAATGTTTTATATCAAGATCAATTTAGGTAATAAAATTATTTAGACACATTAATAACATAGGTGTTTTATCAATTGTTTTAACTTTTCTTGTTTTTGGTATAAGTGGGAGAAATATCCTAAATTAAATGTTTACTAACACTCTTGTTCTCTTGCAGTCTTCTCTTCCCCTTTTCCTCTTCTTGCTCTTCCCTTCTGCCCTCTCTCCACGTGCATATATCATGGCTGGCCTCTACTTCTCTGTTCCCCTCTCCTCTTAAATCCCCTATGACTTGAATAAACTGTATTCTGTACTAAAAATGTTTACTCACAGCCATATTTATTTAAAATGTATTGGCACACTATTTAACACATGTGAAAAATGATCGCCATTCTCATATTGAGTCAATATCTCGAAGGAACATAAAAAACCTGTCAATACACAAATATTCAAAATAAAAATTCAAACTACAAAATAAAAGCTTAAAATTCGTGAGAACATTGCATCAATATAATTCTGGAGAACAAGATCCCTAAATTTCTAGGAATACAAATAGATAAAAAACATCATAGCAAATTTCACAGGTTTAAAAATATTTTTAAAAATTGTTGCTTTCAATTTTAGTGATTAATTGATGATTTCATTATCTTGAACTGTAAACACAGAAAATATACAATAAAATAAATAAATAAAAGAAAGACTATAAGAGCTTGAACATAAGAACTCCTGGTGATACACAATGTCTTTCTGATACAATGTATATGCTTTCTCATGAAGTCCAAATATTGGTGATTGAAAAAGCTAAATAATTAAACTCACCACCAGTGATTATGCCATTTGGATAGAGGAAGATTTTTTTTTCTTTTTACAAGTTTCCACCTATATTTTTTATCCAGATTTTTAAATTTTATTGGAAATTCTCTGTATTTACATTTTTAATTGAACAACTTTATTTTACAAAACAAAGATAAATGTACAGATGTTAAGCATTTTTGCATGAAATATATGAATACATTTTAGTCAGTATGTGATTTTTTAAGGTTTGATAGTATGCATTAAAATCTCACTAGTTACAATGAGTAAAAAGTACATGTAAAACAAGATGTAACCTGGAAATAGTCAAAGTTTTTCTTGGTGTGTAAAGATTAAGCATAATGATTTTTCATCATTTTTTGGCCTTTGTTTTTCTTGAACTTCATATGGTCTGATAGTTGTTACTGGGGTGATCAGAGCTTTTTGGGGTTAGTATCCAATTATCAGTGACTGCATGTTATGTCTGTTCTTTTGTAACTGGGTTATCTCACTCAGGATAATATTCTCTAGATGCATCCATTTTCTTAAGAATTTCATTAAGTCATTGTTTCTGATAGCTGAGCAGTACTCCACTGTGTAAATATACCACAATTCTTGTATCCATTTTTCTACTGAAGGACATCTGGGTTCTTTCCAGCTTCTGGCTATTATAAATAGACCTGCTATGAACATTGTGGTGCATGCGTCTTTGTTATATGTTGGAGCATCTCTGGGGTATATGCCCAGGAGTTGAATAACTGGGTCTTCAGTTAGTACTATGTCCAATATTCTGAGAAATCGCCAGATTGATTTCCAGAGTGGTTGTATCAGTTTACAACCCCACCAACTGGGGAAAAGTGTTCCTCTTTCTCCACAAAGGGGAACCTGCCCATCATCCTGCTCATCAGACTGGACTCTCACCTCCACACCCCCATGTACTTCTTCCTCAGTCATTTGGCTTTCACAGACATCCCTTTCTCATCAGTCACAGTTCCAAAGATGCTTGTGAATATGCTGACACACACTCAGTCAATCTCCTATACTGGGTGTTTTTCCCAGGTGTATTTTTTTTATAGTTTTTGGAACCATTGATAGCTTTCTTCTGACCTCCATGGCATATGACAGGTATGTGGCCATCTGCCACCTTCTCCACTACACTATCATCATGAATCTGAGCCTCTGTGTTCTTCTAGTAGTCATGTCTTGGGCATTATCTTCAGCCAATGCACTTGTGCAAACACTCCTCTTGGCTCGCTTATCTCAGTTTAGAAACAATACCATCCCACACTATTTTTGTGACCTCTCTACTTTGCTGAAGCTGTCTAGATCAGACACCACCATCAATAACCTCATTATTTTTGTTTTAGGTAATTTGGTTATTACTCTGCCATTCATATGCATTCTGGTCTCTTATGGCTACATTGGAGTCACCATTCTGAAAACTCCCTCCATCAAGGGAATTCGCAAAGCCTTGTCCACCTGTGGTTCTCACCTCTGTGTGGTTTCTTTGTACTATGGAGCCATCATTGGACTATATGGTGTCCCCTCATCTAATAACAATAATGACAAAAATGCCACTGTGGCTGTGAGCTACACTGTGGTCACACCCATGTTGAATTCCTTTATTTATAGTTTGAGGAATAGGGATATGAAAGCAGCTCTGAGAAACATCTTCAACAGAACAAAATGATGTACCTACTAATTCCCATTAGCTGCCTAGGACTCTGACATGATTGACACATGTAATATCTTCTCTCTGAATGGCAATCTTAAAGATATTTAAATCAGACATTCTTGCATATATCTTGCATGTTACACTATACCTCTTTTCTTGATTTTGATAGTCTTGGGAAAGGGGTCTCTAAAACATATACACACAAATTCTTTTTGTTTTTTGAGGCTAACATAGTATTTATTTTTATTTTACCTTATTTTTACTTGTTATTTTGAGAACTTGGATAAAACATATAAAGGAAAGAATCAGGGAATGTTTTATAAAAATAATATTTTAGTTTTACAGCCATACATTGCTTAAGAAAACACACATTCAAATCTCAGGTTACTTTATCATCAATAATAAATTTTGTATATGGTACACATTTATTCTGTGTAGCATATTAACTTGAAAATATGAAAGTTGAACACATCAAGCCTATACAAATGTGATCAAGTACACATCAGAATATAATAATTCATTACTTGCGAGAAGTTCCACAAACTAAAGAAATCAACATAGCTTTTTTTAGTTTTGTTTGCTTAGATTTTAAGATTCAAAGCTATTCCTTGTAAATACCTAATCATGTTTCTAAATATGTATACTGTTAAGTGGAGGACACTTGGTCACAAGTCAAATATAGCACAGCTCTTGTTTCTCTGCCTACTTAGAGAACCTCATTTTTTTAAACAACTTTATTTTACAAAACAAAGATAAATGTACAGATTTTAAACATTTTTTTGCTTAAAATTATACATTTTTGTCAGTACTTTTTCAGATTTTAACATAATTTTTACATAAAACTATATGAATATATTTTTAGTCAGTACTTGATTTTTTTCAAGGTTTGATAGTATGCCTTGAAAACTTAATAGTTACAATGAGCTAAAGTACATGTAAAACAAAATGTAACATGGAAATAGTTAAAGTTTTCTTGTTTTGTAAATTTTTTTTGGTTTTGTTTTGTTTTCTTGGACTTCATAGAGTCTGTGAGTTGTTTCTGGAGGAGTGCAAGCCTCTGGGGTTAGCATCCCATTATCAGTGACTGCTTATTATGTCTGTTCTTTTGTGACTGGGTTATCACACTCAGGATGATATTCTCTAGATGCAGCCATTTTCTTAAGAATTTGGTTAAGTCATTGTTTCTGGTGGCTGAGTAGTATTCCATTGTGTATATGTACCACAATTTTTGTATCCATTCGTCTTCTGAAGGACATCTGTGTTCCTTCCAGCTTCTGGCTATTATAAATAGAGCCACTATGAACATTGTGGTGCATATATCTTTGTTGTGTATTAAAGTGTCTCTAAATAAAGCCTTATAAGCAACCAATGGCTTCTGAAAGAGGGGCAAATCAACATTTGGCATGAACAAGCCACCATAAAAGAATCCAATCACAATTGATCAGTCCTAAGCACATGTACATAAGAGGAACCCTAAATTGTATAACACTAGTTATAGAAGTGGTCATGATATTGACAGTGAGCCAGGGAGTGCCAACGAGGGATTAGAGGGTGAAAAGGGAGGATTTAAAATTATGAAAATAAAACATTCATCTATTAAATTCTAAAAATATTTATTTATTCAAGACAATCATGTCTTAAACACAATCTGATATTTCTTGTATTGTATAATATACCCAGTAAATTTAATAATATTTGGTATTGAATCAATAATTTGTAGAGAAAATGTCCTCTCTACAATAAATATATATTCATTTTGCTATGTTTCCAATAATATCTTCCAAAAGTACACAGCTTTTGAATCACAATGTTTGTGAGTATACATTATTTTCTTTGATTATAAACTATATTAATTTTAAAGTTATGGTTGATCTTGTTTCTGGTTACTTTCTCACATGACCCATAACTATCACAAGCTGCTTTACTATTATTATCCAATGTTAAGAATGTTAATGCTTTTAAATGCAGTCAATCTATATTTTGCTTATTTACTCATGTTTTATGTACTTTATTAATTTTACTTACAATTTTTGACATGAATATCATTTTGTTACTTTAATTGGTATTTCATTTTAAACATCTGTTTAAATTCTTATACTACATTAGAAAACAATACTACTCGCTAATTCTATTTATGTTCTCAAATGTATATCAATTCATAGCTTTCATAAGACAGTGTTTTAAAACAACTCACTAATTGGTAATTTTACAAATTTAAAAATTCTAAAACATACAAAAATTGTAGGTATATGTTAAGATGATACATGATTGGACAGTGAAGATGTAGGCAGGAAAATATTCTGGAGGAGAGGAAGAGATTGAAGGAGGCAGAGATTTGGTTGGAAAAATATTTAAGAAGATATGTATGTTTCTCTCAGCATATCTCTGGTTTGATAAGGTTGTTGTTATTATTATTTCTAAGAGTTTATGGTATATTTATCTCATATAGATGAGCAGTTTATACATTTGTTTATTTGTTGTAAGCTTATTATGTAGAGACTTTGTGGATTGAGAATTTAACATATAAACTTGTTTGATAAGTTAATGGATGGGAATCATGTTTTTATTGGCATGTGAAGAATGTGAGCTAAGTTCTTGGCTCACAGAGGAGCAGGCAGAGCAAGTGGTTTCAACCTTATGACCTGCTGTTCCAGACTAAAAGAGAGACAGCTAAGAGAGAGCACTGTGCCAAGCAAGTGGAAGAGAAAGGGCCTAGGCACAAGGCTCCAGAGTGGAGTGACTCCTGCAGGGAGAGTACAGGAAGGACTGATAACAGCAGGTTTTTTTTTTTTTTGGTTGTTGTTGATTTTTGTTTTTTTTTAAATATTAACACAACAACAAATCACATAGCAGGAAATAATTTACTAGAATATTCTTGTAAAATAGCATGTCACAACAAAGTTGAATGTCCAACATGTTACAGCTATTAATGAGAATATTGACCTCTGCTATTATAGAGAAATATACTAGAATCTACTAGGACTCATATAGAATAGAAGGATCATAATTTGCTCTTAGAGAAATAATCATTCTGCTCATAGGTTTGTGTTTCCTACGAAGAATGTTCTTATTAACAGCACAATGTATGGGAATGAGGAAAACCTTATTAGTTATTAATTATGTCATATAGTGTTTAGTTTGATTATGTTATTTGACAGTGACGGTCAGATGAAAGTCAATATATATACCAATCACTCAATTATACTGCTATGTACATTGCTATTGCCTAAACTGTGTTTATTCAAAACTCATATGGTGAATCTTTAACATCTATTTTCAAAGAAAATGGGTTTGAATATAGGAGCTACAAAGAGATATTTAGTTTAAGTTCATTACACTCTGACTGAGTATAATATATTAAAATAATAATTTAACTCTCAAAATTCTGGGAAGATTTGGAGTGAAAAGGTCATGTGAACAAATAATTAGAAAGTAGCCCTTTGTAAGCCAAGAAGAATAGCTCTATAGAAGTCACATATATTGTTGTTTTAATTTTGAGCTCTCAAAAAAAGAAAAGAAAAATATCCTTATCTTTTTAAATTAAGGTCAATCATTATTCATTCCACAATAGTCTTTAAGTTTGCCCCTAGAAAACTAAGATGTTTGAGAGAAACTGTTATTTGTTTGAAATAATATTCTCCTGGGTTGCTAACTGCATCTGTTGGGTAACCTAGGTCTAGTCTTGGAAGTTACTAGCCATTATGCAATCGAATTTAGACCTTCAATGTTTTTAACCTCTGAGACTTAATTCTGAATCAGCATATCTTTTCCAGTTCTTTCTCAACACCAGCTGCCTGGTTCAACTCAGCCATTCTGGCTTAAACTCCTCTCTAAGCTAACTGATATAAATCTGGCTTCATTCAGCTTTTCACTAAATTGTGTGGCTTGGCCTCAAATCAACTCTGACAATTTGTCTTCGTACTCTCTGGCTTAAGTTGACTTTGCTGACCTGCACTGAACTGCATGAGCTCAACTGCACTGCACTGACTCAATGAACTCAACTCAATTATCTCAGCTGGCTGACCTGAACTCAACTGACCTTAACTGACTTCAACTCAACTCCACTGTCCCTCCCTGCACTCTCCTAAATAGCCTTTCTTTCCATTGTTCTCAGAAAAGTTGGGCTTATTCTATTCTGTCAAGTTTTTTTTTTTTCTGTTTATCAGTCTTTCAATGAGACTTCATATTTGGAATGAAATTTGTATACAAAATATTTATCTATATTACACCCACAGTAGCTATGTTGCTGGATTAAAATTTCTCCACCAACATGCACCATGATTTTGATTTCTTTCAAAATAAGGTTCTAGCGGTTTACTGATATTTCAATATACAATATCAGAGATGATACTCTCACTTAATACAGTTGTATAATTAATAGCATATTTACTACTATATTATGTTATTTCTTTATTAGTCTATGTATTTATAGAAATGAAAAGCTACATATGTAGTTGTACATGAAAATTTGTTTACAAAATCATTAGTCCCTGAAATGTGATTTCTAGTTCTTTCATTCTTAATTATAAAATGTAAGCTTTTAAATGGGAACATATTATTCATGTGATTGAGTAACATTATACAATGAGTCAGGCCTAGATATTTGGGGCCCTGTGTCTCTATTAAGAAAACCAATGAAGCAGTGACTTTAGAGACACAATGGCAATAAGGATGAGCCTTATACATAACCCAAGAATCCTTGTATGTTAATTTTTAAAGTTTTCTAGAATGTGATAATTGAGGATAGAAAAAAATTAACAAGAAAATTACAGCCCTTGAAGAAAAAAATTCTCAAAAATCAGCATTTGTTTTACATGGAAATGAATCTCAGTCCAATGAGAGTCAGCCTGGAAGACAACAAAAGGGAAAACAAAGGACACACACACACACACACACACACACACAAAACCCTGTATACTCTTATTAAAATCTAATAAGTGAAGAAAAGAACAAGATAGTTATAGAATGAATTGATAGTCAAATATACACATTCTCCATGTTTTTTCATAAAATTTGCTTCTTGTATGAAGGTATTTGATGATACCACATTTTTTTAATTGCAAGCTTCATCTCCAGGTTTCTCAGTGTGTAGATCAGAGGATTGAACATGGGAGCTATGATGGTGTAGAAAAGAGCAAACACTTTGTCTTCTGGGAATGTTATATTTGGTCTGATGTAAATGAAGAGAACAGGTACAAAAAACAGGACCACAATGGTTATATGTGAAATACATGTAGAAATAGCTTTGGATCGGCTCTCTGCAGGGAAAACACTAATGGTGTGTAGTATCAAAAAATAAGATACCATTAGAACTACAAATGTCACCAAAGCAATTAGGCCAGAATCAACAATAACAAAGAGGCCAATTCTATGTGTATCATTGCAAGCCAATTTCAATAATGGATATACATCACAGAAGTAGTGATCTATCTCATTGTGATGACAAAAGGACAGCAAGGCAATGAGAAGGGACTGACTGATTGAATGCACAAAACCTCCAGTGCAACAAGCTGCAAGGATTTCATTGCATCTTTGTCTACTCATAATGACAGTGTAGTACAGGGGCTTGCAGATGGCCACATAGCGGTCATAGGCCATTGCTGTGAGAATGAAGATCTCAATGGCACCAATGAAATGAAGAAGAAAGAGCTGTGTCATGCAATTATTATAGGAAATAAACTTTCTTTCAGCTAATAAATCAGTCAGAAGTTTGGGCGTCACCGTGGATGTGTAGCAAAGATCACAAAATGATAAGTAATAAAGAAAGAAATACATTGGTTGGTCATTGAGCTGAGTGCATGTGATAGAAACCATTATGAGAACAGTGCCCATCCAAATAGCAATGTAGCAAAATAGAAATAATACAAAACAGAGGACTTCGATGTTCTGATTGTCAGAAAGTCCCAAGAGAATAAATACAGTAACATTCCCCATAGTTCAGTAAAACAGAAAAAAAAATTTGGCAGGTCCCTGAAAAGACAGATAGATTAATGAGGAACATCAATAGGGAGATCATTGACAAATAACACTGATATCAACCTGTGTTTGAGAGATAACCCTATTGATTATATATTAGTTTTCACATGAATAAAATTAAATTGATTCATTAAATAATAAAAGACTGGTTTAGAATTACGATTAGTTACCAAATGCTTTTTTTTCTTTTTTATTAAATAGAATAACTTTATTTTAAAAAACAAAGAAAAATGTAATGATTGTAAAAATATTTGGCATAAAAGTATATGAATTCATTTTTGTCAGTACTTGGTCTTTTAAAAGGTTTTATTCTATGCATTTAAATCTTACTAGTTACAATAAGCATAAAGTACATGTAAAACAAGATGTAACCTGGAAGTAGTTAAAGTTTTCTTGGTGTGTAAAAATTAAACATAATGGTTTTCATTTTCTTTTCTTTTCTTTTCTTTTTTTTTTTTTTTGGCCTTTGCTTTCTTGAACTTCATATAGTCTGTGAGTTGTTTCTGGGGTGTTCAGAGCTTTCTGGGGTTAGTATCCAATTATCAGTGACTGGATATTATGTCTGTTCTTTTGTGACTGGGTTACCTCACTCAGAATGATATTCTCTAGATGCATTCATTTTCTTAAGAATTTCATTAAGTCATTGTTTCTGATAGGTGAGTAGTACTCCATTGTGTATATGTACCACCATTTTTGTATCCATTCATCTATTGAAGGACATCTGGGTTCTTTCCAGCTTCGGGCTATTATAAATAGGGATGTTATGAACATTGTGGTTCATGTGTCTTTGTTGTTTGTTGGAGCATCTCTGGGGTATATGCCCAGAAGTGGAATAACTGGGTCTTCAGGTAGTACAATGTCCAATTTTCTGAGGATTCGGCAGACTGATTTCCAGAGTTGTTGTACCAGTTTACAACTCCATCAACAGTATAGAAGTGTTCCTCTTTCTCTGAATCCTTTTCAGCATCTGCTGTCATCTGAATTTTTGAACTTAGTCAGTTTGGTTGGTGTGAGGTGAAATCTCAGGGTTGTTTTGATTTGCATTTCCCTGATGGCTAATGATGTTGAGCACTTCCTTAGATGCTTCTCAGCCATTCGATATTCCTCAATTGAGATCAATTTGTTTATCTCTGTACCCCATTTTTTAATAGGGTTATTTGATTCTCTGGTGTCTTCTCGCGCGCCCTACATCTTGTCAGCAAGAACGACGTGTGGCAACAGGATTCTTCTGTGAACAACCTTTATTGTACAGTACTCTTGAGCCGGAGACCACGTGGAAGAAAAGTGCAATGCTTATATATGCCCAGGAAACTCCTGTCGCTACCTGATTTGTGCGCTCTCCAGTATCTGAGTAGCATGTTCCCAGAGCAGGCTGTGAAGTGTGTGGTATATGCTCACTATGTCCCTCCAGCTGGACAACAGCTCTGCTTGATGAAACATCAGCAGGAAGCCGGCGCCATCTATTGGTGAGGCACACATGGCTATCAACAGTGTGTAACTTCTTGAGTTTTTTGTATGCCTTGGATATTAGCCCTCAATCAGATGTGGGGTTGGTAACGATCTTCTTCCACTCTGTTGGCTGCCATTTTGTTTTCTTGACAGTGTTTTTAGCCGTACAGAAACTTTGTGATCTCATTAAGTCCCATTTGTCAATCTTTGACCTTAGAGCACGAGTTATTGGTGTCCTGTTTAGGAAATTTTCTCCTGTGCCTATGTGGTCTAAGGTTTTCCCTACTTTCTCTTCTAATAATTTCAGTGTACCTGGTTTAATGTGAAGATCTTCAATCCACTTACACTTGAGATTTGTACAAGGAGAAAAGAGAGGGTCTATTTTCATTCTTCTGCATGCTGAGTGCCATTTGGACCAACACCACTTGTTGAATAGGCTGTCCTTTTTCCATTGAATGTTTACTGCTCCTTTGTCAAAAATCTGTTGACCATTTATGTGAAGGCTCATTTCTGGATCTTCTATTCTATTCCATTGATCCACATGCCTATCTCTGAACCAGTACCATGCAGTTTTTTTCAATATGCGAAGACGTTCTTGTAAAAGATGACTTTAGGTATTTAACAAACTCAAGATAGTTAAAACCCGAAGTGTCATTCAAAGCATGAGTAAAGTGTAATCTTAAGCAGTAGGTCAAATTTTGACTTATGGGATAACTATTTTTTTTTAAATTTAAACATGTACAAAATACAATAAAGCCGAACACAGTTTATATACATAAATGTGAATGTGAGCTGTAAAATATGGTGTCTGAGTAACAAGTCTATAAATTGATTTGAGTTATTGTCCAATGGGCTGTAAGCATTATTCAGTGTTCAGAATTAGTAAATCTCTTAGAGAGGATTAGAGTTTGGCTCTTAGTACCAATGAGGGGTTGCCTGCAAGCAACTCCTGCTCAATAAGTCTTATTCTGACATGAAGACACACAGACATGCACACAATAAAAACTGCACCTTAATTACAATTAATAATTTTTCCATTTACCTTTTCTTCTATGATTTTTATTATCTGTGATTTTCACATCATACTGTTAGCATTTTGTAATTAAAATATATTTATTTTCATAGGTATTTCATTAAAATTATATTAATAATTACTCTTGCAACATGATAGGTATTAAAACTAACATTAGTGGAAAACAAATTAACTTGTCTATTTTTCTTTTTAAATGATTATATCAAATATAAATATATCAGTTTCACCCTTCAATATTATCCTCCAATCATGCCAAATCTCACACCTTGCAACATCTCTGATACCATAATACGTCTTTCTACACAAGACCTGTGAAAGTATAGTAGATATGCTAACAGAGAAATGAGAGATTTACCTGTGCCATACACAAAAGAAATATAGGCAACTAAGAAGCACTGAGAACAAATAAGTAAATTGTTTTCATGGGTAAGATCCATAAATGTTTACCAAAAACCAAGTTTTCAGTCCTGAAACCATATACATACAATGATATTGGTTTAATACATATATACATATATATTTATATATTATATAACAATTATGTGTTATTTAATATATAAATATATTTTCTATTATATGTATTAAATGAAGAACTCTTTTATTTTTATTTCATTCAATTTACACTTATCATAAAAATGCATGAATTAATTTGATATTATTTATTTCATAATCAAAGTTATGTAAGATTGTTTTTATTCACACCTATCTGACTTTCAAGCTATATATTCAAATTATGTTACTGAATGAATGCTCTAATAATTAATCTCTTTTATTAATCGAGTTTATCTGCCAAATACGATGTGGGAAGCTAACTAGAAGAAGTTGTACAGTAGAAATGAATAAAAAATAAATCAATAAATGTCTAGTGACTTCTTATTCAGTAACTTATATGTTCTGAATTTGTAACTTAAACTATGATAGTACAGAGTAAATATTCCAGAAATTTAGTTAATTTGTCTTCTTCGAAAAAATTGACAGTTTAGTATCAAAATTATTTTAGGTAAGAAAAAAAAAATGATTCCTTAGTTAAATATTTTATCTCTAAACAAAATTACTTTCATTAAAAGTCACAGAGAAAATCAATCATATAATTTGTATTTTATCTATCAGTCATAAGAAGACAACCCATTAGAGTTTGATTGATGAAAATTGAGACCTCTGGTGAGGGATTGTCAGTATTTCTAATTTATTACCATTCCCAACCCTACTTAAGAATAACAGAGTAATGAACCAACAATTTTATAATACATTTCCATCTAAATAAGATGAATGGATACAAAAATTGTGGTACATTTACACAATGGAGTACTACTCAGCTATCAGAAACAATGACTTTATGAAATTCTTATGTAAATGGATGCATCTAGAGAATATTATTCTGAGTGAGATAACCGAGTCACATAAGAACAGTCATACTATGCAGTCACTGATAATTGGATACTAACCCCAGAAAGCTCTGAACACCCCAGAAACAATTCACAGACTGTGTGAAGTTCATAAAAGGAAAAAAAGAAAACAAAAGAAAAAAATATTATGTTTAATCCTTACACACCAAGAAAACATTGACTAATTCCAGGTTACATTCTGTTTTACATGTACTCTATGCTCATTGTAACTATTAAGATCTTAATGCACACTATCAAACCTTAAAAAAAGCCAAGCACTGACAAAAATGTATTTGTATGCATTTATGCAAAAATGCTTAAAATTTGTACATTTATCTTTGTTTTTTAAAATATAGTTGTTCATTAGGGCAGAAATAGACCAAATAGAAACAAAAAGAACCATTGAAAAAATCAACAAAACCAAGACTTGGTGCTTTGAGAAAATCAACAAGATTGGTAAACCCCTAGCCAGAATAACTAGACGGCAAAGAGAGAGTATACAAATTGACAAAATCAGAAAGGAAAGTGGAGACATAATCACTGAAACTGAGGAAATTCAAGAAATCATCAGATCCTACTACAAAAACTTATACTCCACAAAATTGGAAAATCTGGAGGAAATGGACAAATTCCTAGACAGATACAAGATCCCAAAGTTAAACCAGGACCAAGTAAACCATTTATAACCCTATAACACCTAAAGAAATAGAAGAAGTCATCAAAAGCCTACCAACCAAAAAAATCCCAGGACCAGACGGCCTCAGTGCAGAATTTTATTGGACATTTATTGCGGATATAACACCAACACTCTCCAAAATATTCCAAAAGATAGAATCAGATGGAATATGACCAAACTCATTTTTTGAGGCTACAATAACCCTCGTACCTAAACTACACAAAGACCCTACAAGGAAAGAGAACTTCAGACCATTCTCAACAAAATCCTTGCAAACCAAACCCAAGAACACATCAAAATGGTCATTCATTATGACCAAGTAGACTTCATCCCTAGGATGCAGGGATGCTTTAATATAAGGAAATCCATCAATGTAATCCACCATAAAAACAAACTCAAAGAAAAAAAATCACATGATCATCTCACTAGATGCTGAGAAATTTTGACAAAATTCAACACCCCTCCTGTGAAAAGTCCTGGAAAGAACAGGATTCCAAGGTCCATACTTAAAAATAATAAAATCAATATACAGCAAACCAACAGCCAACATCAAACTTAATGGTGGGAAACTTGAAGCAATCCCACTAAAATCAGGGACTCGACAAGGCTGCCCACTCTCCCCCTAACTATTCAACATAGTACTGGAAGTCCTAGCTGGAGCAATTAGACAGCAAAAGGAGATCAAGGGGATACAAATCGGAAAGGAAGAGATAGAAACATCACTCTTTGCCAATGACATGATAGTGTACTTAAGTGACCCCAAAAAACTCCACCAGAGAATTCCTACAGCTGATAAACAAGTTCAGCAAAATGGCTGGATACAAAATCCACTCAAACAAATCAGTAGCATTCCTATACTCAAAGGACAAACATGTGGAGAAAGAAATTAGGGAAAAGGTACCCTTCACAATTGACACAAAAATTATGAAATACCTTGGTGTGACTCTAACTAAGCAAGTGAAGGACCTGTACAACAAGAACTTCAAACCTCTAAAGAAGGAAATTGTGGAGGATCTCAGAAAATTGTAAGATCTCCCATGCTCATGGATTGGAAAGATCAACAATTTAAAAATGGCCATCCTACCAAAAGCAATCTACAGATTCAATGCAATCCCCATCAAAATTCCAACCCAGCTCTTCATGGAATTGGAAAGATCAATGTGCAATTTCATATGGAACAAAAGACCTAGAATAGCGAAATCCATCCTCAACAAAAAGAAAACATCTGCCGGAATCACTATCCCTGACCTCAAGCTATATTGCAAGGCAATTGTACTGAAAACTGCATGGTACTGGTACAGAAATAGGCATGTGGATCAATGGAATAGAATAGAAGATCCAGAAATAAGCCCTCATGTATATGGTCACCTGATTTTTGACAAAGGAGCCGTAAACATTCAATGGAAAAAGGACAGCCTATTCAACAAATGGTGCTGGTCCAACTGGCACTCAACATGTAAAAGAGTGAAAACAGACCCTTTTTATCTCCTTGTACAAAGCTCAAGTGCAAGTGGATCAAAGATCTCCACATTAAACCAGATACACTGAAACTATTAGATGAGAAAGTAGGGAACACTTTAGAGCATATAGGCACAGGAGAAAATTTTCTGAACAAAACAACAATGGCTCAAGCTCTAAGGTCAAAGATTAACAAATGGGACTTAATGAGATTGCAAAGTTTCTGTAAGGCTAAGGACATTGTCAAGAAAACAAAATGGCAACCAACAGAATGGGAAAAGATTTTTACCAACTCCACATCAGATAGAGGCCTAATATCTAAGGTATACAAAGAACTCAAAAAGCTAGACACCTGAGAATCAATTAACCCTATTAAAAAATGGGGTACAGAGCTAAACAAAACATTCTCAGTTGACGAATATCGAATGGCTGAGAAATATCTGAGGAAATGCTCTACATCCTTAGCCATCAGGGAAATGCAAATCAAACCAACCCTGAGATTCCACCTCACACCAGTCAGATTGGCCAAGATCCAAAACT
The DNA here is from genome assembly GCF_963924665.1 of Micromys minutus. Taxonomy (NCBI): domain Eukaryota; kingdom Metazoa; phylum Chordata; class Mammalia; order Rodentia; family Muridae; genus Micromys; species Micromys minutus. The sequence goes on from NC_137982.1 coordinate 58,634,577, forward strand.
CAGATGACAACAGATGCTGGCGAGGTTGCGGAGAAAGAGGAACTCTTATCCGCTGTTGGTGGGGTTGCACACTAATACAACCACTCTGGAAATCAGTCTGGCGATACCTCAGAAAATTGGAAATAATACTACCTGAAGACCCAGCTATTCCACTTCTGGGCATATAACCCAGAGACACCTTAGTGCACAGCAAAGGTATATGCACCACAATGTTCATAGCAGCTCTATTTATAATAGCCAGAAGATGGAAAGTACTCAGATGTCCTTCAGAAGATGAATGGATACAAAATTTGTGGTACATTTACACAATGGAATACTACTCAGCAACCAGAAACAATGACTTTACCAATTTCTTAGGAAAATGGCTGCATCTAGAGAATTTCATTCTGAGTGAGATAACCCAGTCACAAAAGAACAGACATAATATGCAGTCACTGATATTGGGATGCTAACCCCAGAGGCTTGCACTGCCTCTGAAACAACTCACAGACTGTATGAATTCCAAGAAATAAACAAAACAAAACAAAACAAAACAAAAAAATCTTTATACAACAAGAAAACTTTGGCTATTTCCCCGTTACATTTTGTTTTACATGCACTTTATGCTCATTGTAACAATTAAGTTTTCAATGCATACTATCATACCTTAAAAAGATCAAGAACTGACTAAGAAATATATTCATACAGTTTTATGTAAAAATTATTTTAAAAACTTAAAAAATGTATTGACAAAAATGTAGTGTATCATTTTATGCAAAAATGCTTAAAATCTGTACATTTATCTTTGTTTTGTAAAATAAAGTTCTTTAAAAAAAGAAAAAATGAGTAAATTTTTGGTCATTACCGAAATCACTAGTATATTATAGTAATTTTAAAAATCTCATTATTTTTATACTAAATTATTAAATACCCCTCTAATTTTTTAAATGAATTGCATTATTCATGTTAATTACACATTAAAAAGGAAACCTACAATTGAGAAATAATTTATATATTATAGTTTCAAGATTTATATCTATTATAGCCAAACAGTAAATATTATTATACAAAGCTTTACTGAGACAAAAGTATATATTTTCTATTTACAAAGTCATATTCACTCAAAGTCAATTTTCTTCTCAGAAACATTGTTTTAGTGAGGTTCACAGAGATAAAATTTATTGATCTTTCCAACAAACAAAATTAAAATTTCAATTTACATGCAACACGAAACTCTGAGAAATTGAGTTGTTAAACAGTCTTTCGTTAAAACTAAATGGCCATTCTCTCTAATGAATAAAAAAAAATTGAGAATATTTTTTGATAAATATGGCCTGAAATTATAATTACAGTTTCAAGAAAGATTGAATATCTAGCTCTCTTTTTCCACAAGCAGCAGCTGAGACTTTATTCTGGTTCTCAATAGACTTTTTTGCAATTTGTTTGCTAATTCATTGTATTCTTTCTTTAAACTTTTCTTGAGATTTTAAAATTAAAAACATTATTGTCTTGTGAATTTAACTCAGCAATGAATTTAAATGTGATCTCATATAAAATGTAAACTTATTTCATTTCTACCCACACTCAAAAATAACTCAATAATTCACCTCTGTGTTTTAAGTTTAATTGTTAAGACAGAGAAGAAAAAAAATACATCAAGGATTTACCAAATATGCCACCATGTTCAATTTATTTTTCTAAACATCTGAGAATAATTGTAGATTGAGAAATGTAAAAATTAATTGAGACTTCATAACCTGGTCAAGTTCCCCCTAAAAGATCATGTGACATGTCTGAACTTTGGAATTAGAATTTTCTACGTCTGGAGCCAAAGCTATTACATATACTAAGTATATCCAAAGTCATATGAGGAACCTAACATGCACTTTCTCAGCTCTTTCACAATATTCTCATTTTTTGCCATCAGAATTATAATTTTTAGTGCATCAAGGCAGTCTCATATTACTAGTATCTGTATGACAAAAGTGAGTTTTAAAATGTCCCTAACTAAAAGAAAAAAATAGAGACAGTAAAATCATAATTTTGATATGTTTCTCTGACATTTCATTCTATATATTCATGAAAAATATAAGGCTCATTTTCCTTTGTAAAAAGCCATGAATTCTTCAGTCTCAGGTATGAGAGCCATTAAAATGGCTACAATAGCTATGCTTCATGTGCAGAATTTGAAACAAAAAACAATTGTGACATATTTTCTAATCTAGATTTTTTTCTCTCTTAATTATTTGCTTTTAATTGAATATGCACAATGGTGACATATCTTAAATAAATTTATAGCAAATTTTACTAAGATTTTGTACTTCTCCCAAACATTGCTGAATTAATTTTTAATCAAATTTTAAGAAAATGAAAATAATAATAATAATTAGGGCTTATTATAGTTTTAGTATGATAAAATATCTGACCTTTGTAACCTATTTTCATTTACGTATCTTACTATGATACTCAATCCTTCTCATTTTCCTTGACTAATTCTCCTTGTTCCTATGTTCCCTAAAGGAATAAATACTTAAAATGAAATAGCACTAAAAAGTCTTAGTAAATCCATTTTACCAAAGAATATATTAAGTTATTAATAGAATAATGATTATTTTAAGCCCTTATATCTAAATATAACGGAATGTATTTAAAGCCACAAAAATAAAACTTCTCCATGTATGCAGTATCTAGAAAATAAAATAATTATTACTTATAACAATGGCCCCAAACATTTTATTTTAAATCCTTGTAACAGTAATCTTTATCTGTACAGAATTTTTATGAACTTAATCCTTTTTAGAAGGTATGCCTTACATGCTTCCAACAAACACCAAGGAAATTACTTGTATTGCATTTTGAATACTAGCTACCTTCCATTGCTCTGTATAATTTTTGTCCTGTAATATATGTTGTCTGAGGACAGAATTACTAGTAAGTACATTTACAAGCAACATTTTTTTCATTACCTAATTTGAAATGACTAACCCTCAAGTATTAGATAAGTTCACATAGTAACTTCGCTTGTGAAGTTAATTCTGTCCAGTCTTCTTGTTGTTATAAATCTCCTTGCAGCACCGGTGAAGCATTAATTCTCAATTATTTCTTGAATGATTAAGAATGATTAATAAATAAATCAATTCAAATAATTATTTTAATTAAATTTTAATTATCCAAAAATCTACATAATTATCAACACAGTCTCTTTCAAAAAAAGGCAACTAAATAAACATTAGGGTGTTTTAGTTTGTCTTGTTCCTTTTTCTGGGGAGGAGTAGACTACACTTAATTTTCTTTTAATGTGAATTAGATTTTTGTTTGTTTATATGTTTTTTTTCTTCCTCCTGATGAGTAGGCATGGAGCAAACAGTCCATGTCAGTTGAATTTCTTTTTTTTTTCTTTAAATTTGTGATTCTGAATTTATTGGTAGGTTGTAAAAAAATTTTTGTAACACTCCATTGATCTACTGATCATTTTAGTGATATTTGCAATCATGTGATTTTTTTTAAAAGCCTAAGTAGGCATCATTTACCTTCTGGGCTGACCTGTATCTCTGACATGTCATATTTTAATTTCTATGGACAACATTTTAAATTAATTTCAAAATAATTTCTCTCTTCAAAGCAGTTAACTCTACTTAACATTTACTTACAATTTAAATAGTGGAGGCAAAAAGCAGGGAGTGTGCTCAGAGAAATTGGTGGTAAGGGAATTATTTATACTAGCATCTTGTTTCCTCATTTGTGAGTCCATTATTTCACTTCCTTTATATGTGGATTTCTACAATGATACTTTACTTCTCCTCTATGCACTTTTACATTTTCCTGTATTCTCCCCTCCCCCCACCTCTTGTTTAGTAGATGCTTATAGAAAAATATCTTGCAACTTGTAAGGCAAGTAATACCTGTCATTTATGAAACCTTCACAGAAGTAAGAATTATGTTCTTATAGGAATAAAAGTTAATGTAAGTGAATAAGTTAAAGATCCAAATTAGTCAAATTCTAATATTTATTACTATTACAAAATTACTTTATGTAAGAAACAGAGAAAATTATTAAATTACTGAATATTTTACGTTAATATAGAGTTATAAAATAGGTATTTGTCCTTAATTTTGTATATTTATTTTTTTCTTTCAGAAGAGATTTGGGTTTACCTACCAAATTATGAACTCACCTGAAGAATTTTCTGTAGGACCAAATTAGCGGAAAAGCTGATACTAGCACCAGATGTGGGTTATAAATAGCCATCCACACACATATGACATTGTTAGTGATCTAAAAATCCCAGGCACTATGCATCCCTAGACATCAATGACTGGATTCTCTAGCAAATTCCCACAAGTTCTCTAGTGCAAACAAATTTGAGCTTAAAATTTTTGAAAAATATATCATCTCCATTTTGTTACAATTTTCTATGAGGCTACAATACTCTTAACTTCTACATTAGTGGGATTATTTTTCTTGTAGATCATAGAATTTCAGAAGAAAACGATAAAGTTTTCTGTGATTGGTTTGAAGAGTATTGAAAAATATATTTAATGATTTATTAAAAATAATTTTTATTCCTAATTTTATGTATCATCTCTACATGAATTGCTTCACAAATCACTAAATACATTTATTATATTACTTTTTTAAAATATGATTTTATTGAAATGAAATTTTATCATTTTCCATTCTCCTTTTTATTTCTTCAGCCACTCTGAAAACCTCCCTCAACCACCCACTTCTTCTCCCTCACTCTCAACTAGATAGAATCTTTTTCATTATTGTTTTTGTTGTTGTTGTTGTTATTGTTCTTCTTCTTCTTCTTCTTCTTCTTCTTCTTCTTCTTCTTTTATTATTATTATTATTATTATTATTATTATTATTATTATTATTATTATTATTATTATTGTTGTTATCTTTATTTTTTGCATTTCAGATTTTATTCCCCTCCTGGCCCACCCTACTACTGCTCCAGGTTCCATAATTCCTTCATTCCTGTCTTCACAATGATGTCCCGACCTCAGCCTGTCCACCAGACATCTGAACTCACTGGAGACTCTAGTTTGAGGGGTAGGTGAATGTTTTAACTAAACCTAGACACAACAGTTTTCTGATGTATATGTGTTGGGGGTCTTCTATCAGCTAGTGTATGATGCCTGGTTGGTGATCTAGTTAGTGTCTGAGAGGTCTTGGAGGTCCAGGTTAATTTAGACTGCTGGTCATCCTATAGGTTCACCCTCTTCTCCACAGCTTTTAGATTTCCCCTAAGTTAAACACAGGGTTCAGAAGCTTCTGTTGATTGGTTGGGTGCAAATATCTGCATCTGACTCTTTCAGATACTTTTTGAGTCTTTTGGAGGGCAGTCATGATAGGTCCTTTTTCCTGAGTGCTCCCAACCAATCAACAATAATAGTATCAGACCTTTGAGCCTCCCCTTGATCTGGAATCCTCTTTTTATTTATCATTGACACACACATAACACACACACACACACACACACACACACACACACACACACATATACACACAACCACACATGAATAGAATGTCCATGTACTTACTTTTGTTTATTTATTCCTTACATAAGCCTACATACCATATAATAACAATCCTTGTGATTTAAGCTAAAATGAGGATATTCTAAAGATTATAATATAAAGAATACCAACATTCCTAATTATGGCCAAACATGTCTGTTGCATAGACAGAGACTGATGCAGAAGGTTTGGGAGTTCAAGTCTTACCAAAGCTATAGCTCCTGTGCTAACACAGTGGGAAGAAGAAACATCTATACAGGAACATGAAAATTTAAACATTGCCTTTTACAGCAATTAGTATAATATCAAGTATACAACTTCTATAAACACATAATAACACTTGGTGCAGTGAAGGGCATTAAATTGAAAAAAGAGTTTGACTTAAAGAACAAAGTCCTCTGATGTAAATTAAAACCACTTAATTTTGTTTAAAGACTCAAAATGTAAATAATAGAACACAAGACCTTCTTGAAATTTGGTAAAATTGTATTAAAAAGCAAACATTTTTCTACTACTTTGCTGAGTATCTATGGCTTGATTTATCTTATTATGAAATAAATCACAAAGAAACAAGAAATAAAGAAGTACTTATGTAAGTATCCATGAAACATACATAAGAGGAGTGTTTTAGTTTATTACTTTAAGTTCCAGAAGTTATAAAAGTTAATATTGGAAGATTTAAATAAATCAGCAGCAGAATAGTGGAAAAAATTATAATGTTTTTGAAATGTGAAAGTAACATCTTTCCAGGAGATTAATAAGAGGTATGCTTTGCTGTGGTGTAAAGGAATACATATAAATATTTTATATTTATATTTTATATATCAAATTATTAATCAGGATTATTTTATGATAAATATCATATTTTCAAAAAAGGAAGAACAAAGAATTAATGAATTAATGAACATATAATTAAGTATACAGGATTGTTTATGTCTTTAAAGCTCAATTATATATTAAATAAAAAAGGAAGGATATGAGCCTTTGTCTATGCTTTGAATTTGTCTAGCTAACAAATTTACTTAAACTGATATAAAGTGTATCTTTTGATATGTAAATGCACCTTAAGGTCATTAAATAAAATGTGGTCATATAATACTTACAGTAATGTTAACCACAGTCTTAATTCCTGTTCTAGTGTTTATTGTTGCACATATATAAAAGATGAAGTGGAGTATCTATATTGAAACCTTTATATTGAAATATAAATATCCTTTATATTCTTATTGGTAATAAAATGAATATTTTTTATTCATTTGTGGATGCAATGTAGAAACGTATTTGGTAATTCTTAGACATTCTATTCATGTGTGGTTGTGTGTATATGTGTGTGTGTGTGTGTGTGTGTGTGTGTGTGTGTGTGTGTGTGTTATGTGTGTGTCAATGATAAATAAAAAGAAGATTCCAGATCAAGGGGAGGCTCAAAGGTCTGATACTATTATTGTTGATTGGTTGGGAGCACTCAGGAAAAAGGACCTATCATGACTGCCCTCCAAAAGACTCAAAAAGTATCTGAAAGAGTCAGATGCAGATATTTGCACCCAAAATGAAAAGACAGATTATGGGATATAAGGAGACAGAAAGTTTACAAAGTTATAATCCTAGATCATGGCCCCAGTGCCTATAATCCTTTTTTAAGCAGCTCTGAGCAACATTAGGTAAATCTCCAACACGTTGAGGAGCCTGGCCTTTGAAAGAAAATGTTCATGGACTCTTCCATGAGAAACATAAATAGGATTAGATGTTACCCTAGTGCGAATATGAATCAATAGTGATATAGATCTTTATAGGGCAGGGACAGCTAACACTAGGTGATAGTCACCTGGGTAATATTGATAGGTCTAAGAATTACCAAATACGTTTCTACATTGCATCCTTGTGTTTGCTATACTAATTGAAACTAATTATTCTTCATATAATCTGCCTGGCTATATGATAAAATGGGCGCAGTTACATTTATAAATATCGACCATATAATGCTTTTAAAGTAGATATAAAATGACTATCAATCAGGCAATGTATATATTGGTTTATGTTGTTAGACAAGTAAGAGATTAACAGTAAAACTGAAGAAAACAGGTTTTAGGGGAAAGAAGTAAGCCTAGAAAATAATATAAATACATGAATGTAGAAAGTAAAATATGAAAAAGGTAAGCTATAAAGTAACAAGGAATTTGGAACAAATGAAGGCAATGAAATGCATGTAACATAAAAAAACACACTTTAAAAAATTTGAATGAATAAAATAGCTAATAAAAGTTTTAAAATAAATAAACTAGGTAGCACTATTATTATGCTAAGAAAACATGAAGTAAAATGACTCTTAGTGACACAATTGCAATGTTGATAAAAAAGAAAATTAGTGCATCACACAGCCCTCATTGGTGAAGCCTCTTCTTGTAGGAGATGGCAATTTAAATAGAGACCTACAGCTTGGCAATGTGCAGGTAGTGAGATACTTTTGAAGATCCAGTATTAAATGAAATGTCTTCATTAAACCATTCATCTCATGGTTCAACATCTTTGCTGAATAAGAAACAGAAATGTTGTAAGAGCCAGAGGTGGTAAATGATGCTAAGAAGAAACAACACTCAGAAATAATATGACTGACACACTAGTGAAGTTACAGAGACTAGGAGAGCAAGTCAAGACCTGTACACATTCACTCTAGACTAATTTCATGATGGCAAAGAGGAAATAGACACAAGTTCTTCTCTAACAAAATTGAAAAATCTGTTTTTTTGGTTTTGTTTTTGTTTTTCTAATAAAATGCTACTGAGTATTTTAATTATGCTCCAGGATAGATCCCAGTTCCCAGGAATAGTTATCCAATATAAAATATGTTCCATGGGGTTTTACATACCTTTTGTTTTCTTTTGGTATTTTGACATCTTTTTGTCTGTTGATTTTGTTTTATGTATTTTTTATGTATTTATTTATGTATTTATGTATTTATGTATATATATATATATATATATATATATATATATATATATATATATATATATATATAATTTTGAGAAAGCAAGAGAAAGATGGGGGGAGAACATGAAGTTGACTGAACTCATAGGCACACAAGAAAGGTTATTCTACAAATACATTGTTAGGAAAATAATTTAAAAACAAACCAAAACAAATCAGAAATGAGGAGGAGGCTCCCAAAAGGGTGGAAGAATGGAAGAGTCCAGTATGTCAAACACCACAATGCAAAACATTACTTTATATGTTAACAAATAAATTAAAAAAATAAAAACAGAAAAGAAAATTTCTGGCATTGTAACATTTGACCAGAATAGAACAGCATCTTGAGTTCTTTGTATACCTTGGATATTAGGCCTCTATCTGATGTGGGGTTGGTAAAGATCTTTTCCCAATCTTTTGACTACCATTTGGTTTTCTTGACAGTGTCCTTAGTGAGAAACTTGAAGCAATCCCACTAAAATCAGGGACTCGACAAGGCTGCCCACTCTTCCCCTACCTATTCAACAGAGTACTGGAAGTACTGCCCAGAGAAATTTGAAAGCAAAAGGAAATCAAATGGATACAAGTAGATGCATATAGAGAATATCATTCTGAGTGAGATAACGCAGTCACAAAAGAAAAGACATAATATGCAGTCACTGACAATTGGATACTAGCCCCAGAAAGCTCTGAATACTCCAGAAACCACTCACAGGCCAAATGAAGCTCATTAAAAACAAAGGCCAAAAAGTAAAAGACTCAATCCTTCTTAGGAAAAAAATATAAGTGTATATAGCACCCTCTCAGAGTGTGGTACACCTGGACCTTAAATCATTAATAATCCAAGAGCTAAGAATATATCCTTGTGGCAATTTTTGGTATTCAAAAATCATTGTGTTTAATCTATAGTCAGCAAGAAAGCTGACTGTTTCCATGTTACATTCTGATCAACTGTCCTTTATGCTTATGGTAACTAGTAAGATTTCAATGCATACTATCAAACCTCTAAATATTAAGTATGGACAAAATATATTCATATAATGTTATGCTAAAATGACTTTAAAAATCTGTACATGTGTCTCTTTTAAAAAAAATAAAATTGTAAGAGAAAAAATAGAAATTGGTAAACTGAAGAAAAAACTGACCAAATTCTAGTCCTTTAAATATAAATAAAAATTAATTTATAACATTGCAGTGGAAATATGCAAATTTTATAAGACATATCTACTATAAATTTTGAAGTATTTCATTTCATTTTATATAAATTATTCTTAAAGTATCTATAGTAAAATAAAAACAATATCCTTTAAATTTTCTTTCTGTTTTTTTGTTCACTCATTTTTCTATTCGATTTCCAAACTCTTAAAACATGCAGTATTAAATTCTTATCTATTAAATTCATCTCAACAACATAATTTATCATGGTATAAATATATTTAATTATTCATTGTAAAATTAGTACATTTTAATATCCATGCATATTATTTGTGTATGTTTGTATCTAGTGTGGTCCTAGGGACTGGATCAAGGTTTTTGCTCATGAAAGTATTTCACTTTAGTTGTACTTCTGAATATAATGGTAACACTTTTTTTTCTCACCGCTTTATTTAAAAAGAAAAAAAGAAGGATACATTTACAATTTTAAAGGCATTTTGTCATAACATTATATGAATAATTTTGTCAGTACTTAAGTCTTTTAGAGGTTTGATAGCATGTTTTGAAATCCCACTAGTTGTCATGAGCAGGAAGTACATGTAGGACAGAACATAACATGGAAACAGATTTCTTGTTGGGTATAGATTAAGCATAATGATCTGTGAATAATGGTAACACTTTTATAAAAAGAAACTTACTAAAAAATATATCTACAGCTACATATTTAAATGGTAGATCTAAATCTCAATTCTGACATATATATTCAACACTTAATCAGGCCTCAGACATTTCCTGTCATTCAAAAAGTTTATTTATTATATTTTCCAAGGTCTATATTTCAGTGTGACTCTACAGCATTATTGGGACGAATATTCAATAAAAATTATGACAAATATCCATTACAATAAAAAGGAAGGGGTAGTGGAAACAATATTTCTGTGACAACATTTCCTCGGAATAATTGCCTCTGTAGCTGCTATTATAGTGTATTAGTTCTGTTAAATTGCTCATTTAGCAAATTGTTAATGGTGAGTGCATGGCCTTTGTCCCTCTGGAGACTGAGCATTTATACAATTTATGCACATTACCATATGCCTATCAATAAATAATTATGGGAAACAAAAGATGTTTATTTCTCATGTATTTCTAGAAAATATTTAGAGATGGATTTTGAAATATATTTATACCGTGAAGTGGATATTAGGGGGTTATTATCTTACAGAAAATAAAGAAGGAAAGAGAGGGAGAGAGAGAGATTGAGGAATATTTTTAGCCCTTCATTATAGAGCCTAACTCTGGTCTTCTAAATAACTCTGTGGAGTTTCTTGTATATGATTCATCATCACAATCAATCAAAATACAAAGAATAAACTATGAGCAATGCATTGGAAACAGTCTTTATCTCCAAAAGAAAGGGTAAGTTTATAAATCTATTTAATCTAATTATCTTTTCTCCCAGTCACAACTAGCTCATCTTTGTTTTCAATTTACTAAAAATTAATATAATTCAATCATATTTTCTGCAGGGATGAGAAGGTAGTAATAGTTTGTGTTTCTTTATCTTATACTGCTTTCTGAGAAACTTGACTTTGCAGATTTATTTGCAGAATGAAGAATCAAGACAAGACCTATGGATAGAGAGTCAGTTTGGACTGAAGCTGCTGAGACAGAATCTGACATTGAAGAGAACAGTGTTGGTCTGAAGTGCGGAATAAATTTTTTGTTTACAATTCACTCTGTGAATTTGAGATAAATCTAATACAAGAAAGACAGAAAAAAATGACCAAACAAACATAAAACAATTCTAATTAAATCATAAAGTACTTTATAATACTTCGTTAACTTTTGCTTAAGCTTACCCTGTCTTTTCTCATGATCTTATTCCTCAGACTCTTAGTGCCATTGAAATTATGTTCCCTGTGCTAATGTCTCTTCTCAAAATTGTAAGAGATATAATTGCTGTAAGAGAGATTGGGTTAGAACAATTTGTGCTCAAAAGCTTAGAACATTTCATGCTCAAAAGCTTAGGTTCTGGTTTTGGGTCTTCCCTGGCAGCTGTTTGATAAATGTAAAACTTTTTTTCCTGTGTGCAGACTAGAAGAACATAAACTTGCCTCACTGGGTAGAGTAAAACTGAATAAATTAACCATGCTCAAACAAAATGAAAGGATGTGCTAGATATGACATGATGACTCAACAAATACACAGAAAGCCTACAAAAATTATATTAGTATAAGAGGCACCCTCCTGTGTAAATCTAGACAGGTTGTAATGAGGAATTAGTATTTGTTTTGGACTCTCTGTCCACAGGAAAAAATGTGGGGTAGGTGTTTTTTAAAGAGGAAATGTCATCAGGCTGCACCATGTGGAACTTTTAGAAAAAGAGTCTAAAAAAGTGTGTTTACATGGAATGCCTGGAGTGCATGTAGTGAGATTTGGCTAGAAGAGTTTTGCTGAAAGCCATAGTAAGTATCTCAACCACTGTATTTTGGAATAGTAATAGAGTATGTGACTCATTTTCGATGCTCACTTGTCCATTAAAATAATGATAGGAAGAGCAAAGGCAATGATTGTGTATGAAAACTGAAGGTAAAAGGAAAACCTAAATTTTGGTTCTTGCTTTCTGGTTAAACACATATGATAGGCATATTTCTAAAGGCAATTGGTGGCTTTCTAAAAATACCAAAGTTGTCAAATGTTTTTTTCCAGTGATTTAAAATTTTTGATTATATATATATATATATATATATATATATATATATATATATATATGTGTGTGTGTGTGTGTGTGTGTGTGTGTGTGAGTGTGATCATATATATCTTATAGCAATTATGTTATGCATACATATATATATATATATATATAAAGATAGATAAATATACATAAAGATGATATACCTGATAGAGATAGAAACAGAAAAATAGAAATATGAGCATATATATTTATATGCATACATCAAAATATCATTTATTTTATTTCTTCCATGACATTTCAAGAGACTTTAAATAGTAATAGATGTAAAATATTGTGCCAAAAACAGTGTAAACAATGCAAGTATTTTTTTTATAAATCAATGAAAAGACTTTTCATTTTGATGTTCCTCTTTAAAGTAGTTCAGAATGAGTATTTACAGTCCTCCTCTATGATGGGAGCTCTAGTGGAAGTCAAACATGGGATGCCCTGCAGGGCTAGTCTGCATTTTGTGGCTTTAAACTTCAATATTACTAATACAATTACATTATAAATTTTCTATGTGTGTATTTGTTGATGTTTGTACCTGCCATCTCTAGTAACCCTTCTCTCATTTTTGAATGGACATATTTTCTTTCATCCAGTTACACTCCACAAGACCTAGTAAGCCAAGTTTATGTAGTTGCAGTCATCAAAAATGACAAGAACTTGCTTTTTTATCACATAGCAGCCAGAGATGACCCTGAACCTGAAGCTAAGCATATGTACTCCAAGTCTTTAAACACTTCATTTTCACAAGAGAAAAAACTGAACACATTTTTTTTTTTATTTTATTGGATATTCTCTGTATTTATATTTCAAATGTTATACTCTTCCCCCAACACTGCCCTCACTCCTACCCTTCAACTTATTTCCATGAAGGTGTTCTTGCTCCCAATCACCCTCTCCATCTCAGTGTCGACTGATGATGATGTTGTTTTACCCATGAGGGTGTAAATCTTTCAGGTATTTCAGTTTTTTTCTCTAGCTTTTTCATTGGGATCCCCATGTTCAGTTTGATGTTTACCTGCAACATCTCACCTGTATCTGTATGACTCTGGGACAGCCTCTGAGGAGACATCATGTCTGGTTCCTGCCAGTGATCACTTCTTGGCATCAGCAATAGTGCTTGTGTTTGGTGGCAGAACTCAGTTTTTAATGTGTAAAACAAAACAACAATAATGTGATTTTATTTCTTTGATCACAAATGATGACTTGTCTCTACTTTTATTTTACTGGATAATACACTCTCACAGGAGTTCTGTTTCAATTTTCCCTTCATCACAAAGGTCCCGTTGTCAAGATGCTACATAGTTTTGATGTTTGTGTTTTTATAGCTAATAACAACCTGAAAAATCATTTCTATCTTTAGTCCACCATAGAAATGCTATTAACATCATTAAGGATGGTTTGATTGCACACATTTTGGGGAGAAAATTTTGATTTAAGCAATACATGAATTGAACAAATAAATGATGTGAACTCTTATGAAAGGGGAGGCTCTGGTTGAAGAGCCAGTAATGAAAGTCATCATAGCAGTGGCACAAGAGTGGATAGTCTAATTTCTGCATACTTTGTTTAATATTGAGTCCACTAATCTTTACCACAACCCAATAGATTAAGATTGTTGAATCACATATAACTATATGTGGACAGTGTGGTGCTCAAGTTTTATATTTTTTAATGGACAGATAAGTGGAGTTTGAGTCAGTTAATCAATGTGGCACACTTCTCTAATTCTCTCACTATAAACACTGAGAAGCAGACTCTAAACTGACCTACTTTTAAAATTATCTGTATAAATAATTTCAAGTTTTTCAATCTCTGAGTGTCATATCACTATCTACAGATCATTTCTTTGATAACAAAAGAGTCTTAAAAGTTTAACTTTTAAAAGTTTCATTTACATTTATTCTTTTTTAATAGATTTATTCCCAGTGTATTTAAGAGTTTTACCTCCACCAGTTCCTTTGATTCATCCACTGAAACTAAAGATAATTATTGAATAGAAAAGAATGACTTGTATATTTAATATAATATTGTATAGAACTAAATTAAAACAGTGAAATTGGCATAAATTATACTATATGTCATACAAATGTATTACAGCAAAAGAAATAATCACAGATGAAACCAAACATTGTTCTTAGCTTACAAATACTATTATTTTGCTAGACTGAAAACTGATCAAGAAAATTTCAAGACTAAAAATACCTCAGAAAGGTTAATATTTCTATCAACTAACTCATAAAATTAAATTATAAGGTAATTTTTTCAGAAATCTTAGCTTTCTGAAAAGCCATTAATCCTGTAATACAGGCCAAGATTGTATATAAGATAAACACAGTACCAGAAATACAAGTACAAACAGATTTCTCTGGAAGTATATATAATAAACCCAGTGTTCCTTTCCTCAACTAAGAAGTGAGAATTAATAGTCAGTTACGATTTAATTCTCCTCAGATATTTTATTTGCTTTGTTGATTTCATAAAAAACAATAATTAACTCTTGCTCTCCTTGCTCTCTTGCTTTCTCTCTCTCCCCTTCCTCCTCCTCTCCCCCTTTCATTCCCCTCTCTCTCCATGTGCTCATGGCCAGCCTCTACTCTTCTATTTCTCTATCCCTCTCTTCTTTCTCTCTGCCTCTATTACCCTCTGACTTCCTCCATGACCTGAACAAACTCTATTCTGTACTGTAAATAAGAAAACATGAATTATTCTAAAATAAGTTAATAATATAGCTAATGAAGTAATGTAAATTATTGAAAACAGCTAATATTTAAAAATAACAATGATTCCTTTATCATTAGGTAAAATTAATTATGCTTGTGAAATTTTGTGTTTTATAAAATTATGTATAAAGTAAAAATAACAAGGATTATAAGTGTCACAAATACTAAGTGTGTATATATATATAATTTAAACATAAATTGATACTCATGATACTGAAATATAATAATTTCACCATTGAAATCTATCATTAGGTAAAGAATTGCTGCTTCTATGACAAGCAATCTGATATTTATGCACTGGGTTCATATGCTTGAAAAAGAAATTAATTATTCTGGCCTTCACATAAGTGAGATCTGTGAGGACACATATAAACACACACACACAGAGAAAGAAAAAGAGAGAGAGAGAGAGAGAGAGAGAGAGAGAGAGAGAGAGAGAGAGAGAAAGAGAGAGAGAGAAATAATCAAGAAAGAGAAAAACCCACAAAAATACAAGAATTAATAATAATAATAATAATAATAATAATAACTGTATCAATAGTAGTAGTAGAAGAAAAAACTCTACTTCAAAGGTATGCAAGAAAATTACATTGAGGATATTTTTTCAATCACATAAGATACGAAAAGGTTAAATACATAATTGAAAAAAATAAACGCTATTGTTGCAACAAAGAAGCTTTTTATATAATATTGAAAAAACAGTTAAAGTCAGAAGAAATGCTTATATACACATAAATAACTATATATGTATATATAATTATTCTATAGAATATTTTTAAGATTAAAAAATCAATCTCTAAAAATGCTCAAATTTCAGGTAGAAAAGTTTAATAATGTAATATAATAAATCCAAATGTAATAGAAACAATATAATATTTTTAATCAAAAAGCCTTAAAGTATGTTCTATACCCTTAATTATTCATGGCCATAATAAATTGGTATACAGACTATAAACATTAATATTAAATATGATTAATTAAAATTTTGAGTTCCTTGTATACCTTGGAAGTTAGGCCTCTATCTGATGTGGTGTTGGTAAAAATCTTTTCCCATTCTGTTGGTTGCCTTTTTGTTTTCTTTTCTTTTTCTTTTTTTTTTAAAACAACTTTATTTTACAAAACAAAGAAAAATGTACAGATTTTAAACATTTTTTGCTTAAAATCATACATTTTTGTCAGTACTGTTTTTTCAGACATTGAAATAATTTTTACATAAAACCATGTGAATATATTTTTTTAGTCAGTACTTGATTTTTTTCAAGGGCTTGACATTATGCATTGAAAACCTAATAGTTACAATAAGCATAAAGTACATGCAAAACAAAACGCAACATGGAAATAGTCAAAGTCTTCTTGTTTTGTAAATATATGTATATTTTTTTGTTTTCTTTATTTCTTGGACTTCATACAGTCTGTGAGTTGTTTCTGGGGGAATACAAGCCTCTGGGGTTAGCATCCCACTATCAGTGACTGCATATTATGTCTGTTCTTTTGTGACTGGGTTATCTCACTCAGGATGATATTCTCTAGATGCAGCCATTTTCTTAAGAATTTGGTTAAGTCATTGTTTCTGGTGGCTGAGTAGTATTCCATTGTGTATATGTACCACAATTTTTGTATCCATTCATCTTCTGAAGGACATCTGGGTTCCTTCCAGCTTCTGGCTATTATAAATAGAGCCGCTATGAACATTGTGGTGCATATATCTTTGTTGTGTATTAAAGTGTCTCTGGGGTATATGCCCAGAAGTGGAATAGCTGGGTCTTCAGGTAGTACTATATCCAATTTTCTGAGGTATCGCCAGACAGATTTCCAGAGTGGTTGTATTAGGTTGCAACCCCACCAACAGTGGAGAAGTGTTCTTCTTTCTCCGCAGCCTCACCAGCATCTGCTATCATCTGAGTTTTGGATCTTGGCCAATCTAACTGGTGTGAGGTGGAATCTCAGGGTTGTTTTGATTTGCATTTCCCTGATGGCTAAGTATGTCGAGCACTTCCTCAGGTGTTTCTCGGCCATTCGGTGTTCCTCAACTGAAAACGTTTTGTTTAGCTCTGTACCCCATTTTTTAATAGGGTTATTTGATTCTCTGGTGTCTAGCTTTTTGAGTTCCTTGTACACCTTGGATATTAGGCCTCTATCTGATGTGGTGTTGGTAAAGATCTTTTCCCATTCTGTTGGTTGCCGTTTTGTTTTCTTGGCAATGTCCTTAGCCTTACAGAAACTTTGTAATCTCATTAAGTCCCATTTGTTAATCTTTGACCTTAGAGCTTGAGCCATTGTTGTTTTTTTCAGAAAATTTTCTCCTGTGCCTATGTGTTCTAAGGTTTTCCTACTTTCTCATCTAATTTTTTCAGTGTATCTGGTTTAATGTGGAGATCTTTGATCCACTTACACTTGAGTTTTGTACAAGGAGATAAGAAAGGGTTTATTTTCATTCTTTTGCATGCTGAGTGCCAGTTGGACCAGCACCATTTGCTGAATAGGCTGTCCTTTTTCCATTGAATGTTTCCAGCTCCTTTGTAAAAAATCAGGTGACCATATACATGAGGGATCATTTCTGGATCTTCTATTCTATTCCATTAATCCACATGCCTATTTCGGTACCAGTACCATGCAGTTTTCAACACAATTGCCTTGTAATTTAGCTTGAGGTCAGGAATAGTGATTCCCGCAGATGTTTTTTGTTGTTGAGGATGGATTTCGCTATTCTATGTCTTTTGTTATTCCATATGAAATTGCACATTGATCTTTCCAATTCCTTAAAAAATTTTTTTGATGAATAAAATTAAATGAGAGAGGCACAATAAACAAAAATGTGAGTGAATTGTTTAATAATTTTGTTATAAAAGAATCACTAGTATTAGTGGTTCATTTTATTCATGTTTTCCTGTAATAGTGCACAGGAAAAGAATGAGCAATGGGATCTACAGGCACATTGGAACATATTCATGAGAAGACTATTCATTTTTTCAAACCATTCAGAAGAGGTAAAGAAAGTGTTTCAGCTCACATGCTCCCGACATGCTCTACATATTCTCATTATTTTCCCTAATTTTCATAAGTTTTATAATCACTGAATCTCTTTTTCTTTTTTTCCATACAATATATTTTCTTTTTATTATATTCTTTTTTAACAACTATATTTTACAAAACAAAGATAAATGTACAGATTTTAATCATTGTTTGCATTAAATTATACAATACATTTTGTCAGTACTTTTTTCAGATTTTAAAATAAGTTATACATAAAACGGTATGAATATATTTTTAGTCAGTACTTGATTTTTTTAAAGGTTTGATAGTATGAATAGAAAACCCAATAGTTACAATGAGCATAAAGTACATGTAAAACAAAATGTAAAATGAAAATAATCAAATTTTCTTGTTGTGTAAAGATATTTTTGTTTAGTTTTGTTTTGTTTTCCTTATTTCTGGACTTCATACAGTCTGTGAGTTGTTTCTGGAGTGTGCGAGCCTCTGGGGGTTAGCATCCCACTATCAGTGACTGCATATTATGTCTGTTCTTTTGTGACTGGGTTATCTCACTCAGAATTATATTCTCTAGATGCAGTCATTTTCTTAAGAATTTGGTCAAGTCATTGTTTCTGGTGGCTGAGTAGTATTCCATTGTGTAAATGTACCACAATTTTTGTATCCATTCATGTTCTGAAGGGCATCTGGGTTCTTTCCAGCTTCTGGCTATTATAAATAGAGCTGCTATGAACATTGTGCTGCA
Source organism: Micromys minutus (assembly GCF_963924665.1). Lineage (NCBI taxonomy): Eukaryota > Metazoa > Chordata > Mammalia > Rodentia > Muridae > Micromys > Micromys minutus. The sequence goes on from NC_137982.1 coordinate 58,653,397, forward strand.
TATATCTTTGTTGTGTACTAAGGTGTCTCTGGGGTATATGCCCAGAAGTGGAATAGCTGGGTCTTCAGGTAGTATTATTTTCAATATTCTGAGGTATAGCCAGACTGATTTCCAGAGTGGTTTTATTAGTTTGCAACCCCACCAACAGTGGAGAAGGGTTCCTCTTTCTCTGCAACCTCGCCAGCATCTGTTGTCATCTGAGTTTAGGATCTTGGCCAATCTGACTGGTGTGAGGTGGAATCTCAGGGTTGTTTTGATTTGCATTTCTCTGATGGCTAAGGATGTGGAGCACTTCCACAGATATTTCTCAGCCATTTGATATTCCTCAACCTAGAACGTTTTGTTTATTTCTGTACCCCATTTTTTAATAGGGTTATTTGAGTCTCTGGTGCCTAGCTTTTTGAGTTCTTTGTATACATTTGATATTAGGTCTCTATCTGATGTGGAGTTGGTAAATATCTTTTCCCATTCTGTTGGCTGTCGTTTTGTTTTCTTGAGGATGTCCTTAGCCTTACAGAAACTTTGCAATCTCATTAAGTCTTATTTGTTAATCTTTTACCTTAGATCTTGAGCCATTGGTGTTTTGTTCAGAAAATTTTCTCCTATGCCTATATGTTCTAAAGTTTTCCCTACTTTCTCATCTAATAGTGTCTGTGTATCTGGTTTAATGTGGAGATCTTTGATCCACTTACAATTGAGCTTTTTACAAGGAGATAAGAAAGGGTTTATTTTCATTCTTTTGCATGCTGAGTGCCAGTTCGACCAGCACCATTTGTTGAATAGGCTGTCTTTTTTTCATTGATGGTTTACAGCTCCTTTGTCGAAAATCAGGTGACCATATACATGAGTGCTCATTTCTGGATCTTCTATTCTATTCCATTGATCCACATGCCTATTTCTGTACCAATACCATGCAGTTTTCAGCACAATTGCCTTGTAATATAGCTTGAGGTCAGGGATTATGATTCCCGCAAATGTTTTCTTGTTGTTGAGGATGGATTTCGCTATTCTCGGTCTTTTGTTGTTCCATATGAAATTGCACATTGATCTTTCCAATTCCACGAAGATCTGTGATGGAATTTTGATGGGGATTGCATTGAATCTGTAGATTGTTTTTGGTAGGATGGCCATTTTTAAAATGTTGATCTTTCCAATCCATTAGCAAGGGAGATCGTTCCATTTTCTGAGATCCTCCTCAATTTCCTTTTTTAGAGGTTTGAAGTTCTTGTTGTACAGGTACTTCACTTGCTTAGTTAGAGTCACACCAAGGTAATTCATAGTTTTTGTGATGATTGTGATAGGTACCTTTTCCCTAATTTCCTTCTCCATGTTTGTCCTTTGAATAAAGGAAGGCTACTGATTTGTTTGAGTTAATTTTATATCCAGCAATGGTGCTGAATTTGTTTATCAGCTGTAAGATTTCTGTGGTAGAATTTGTGTGTTCACTTAAGTACACTATCATGTCATCTGCAAAAAGTGATGTTTTTACTTCTTCCTTTCTGATTTGTATACCTTTAATTAACTTTTGCTCACTAATTGCTCCAGCCAGGACTTCCAGTACTATGTTGAATAGGTAGGGGGAGAGTGGGCAGCCTTTTGGAGTTCCTGATTTTAGTCGGATTGCTTCAAATTTCCCACCATTAAGTTTGATGTTTGCTGTTGGTTTGCTGTATATTGCTTTTATTATGTTTATGTACGGTCCTTGTATTCCTCTTCTTTACAGGACTATTAACATGAAGGGGTGTTGAATATTGTCAAATGCCTTCTCAGCATCTAATGAGATGACCATGTGTTTGTTATTTGAGTTTGTTTATATGGTGGATTGCATTGATGTATTTCCTTATTTTAAACCTTACCTTCATCCCAGGGATAAAGCCTACTTTGTCATGATTAATGATTGTTTTAATATTTTCTTGTATTCTGTTTGCAAGGATTTTGTTGAGTATTTTTGCTTCAATGTTAATAAATAAGATTGTTCAGATGTTCTGTTTCCTTGTAGGGTCTTTGTGTGGTTTAGAAACGAGGGTTATTGTAGCCTCTAAAAATGACTTAGGTAGTATTCCATCTCATTCTATCTTGTGGAACAGTTGGAGAGTATTGGTGTTATGTCCACAATAAATGTCTGATAAAATTTTTTTGGGAGGCTTTTGATGAATTTTTCTATTTATTAAGGTGTGATATGGTTATTTAGATGGTTTACGTGGTCCTGGTTTAACTTTGGGATCTTGTATCTGTCTAGGAATTCGTCCATTTCCTCCAGATTTTCGAATTTTGTGGAGTATAAGTTTTTGTAGTAGGATCTGATGATTTCTTGAATTTCCTCAGTTTCAGTTTTTAGGTCTCCACTTTTCTTTCTGATTTTGTTAATTTGTAAATTCTCTCTTTGCCCTCTAGTTAGTCTGGCTAGGGGTTTATCAATTTTGTTGATTTTCTCAAAGAACCAGCTCTTGGTTTTGTTGATTTTTTCAATGGTTCTTTTTGTTTCTATTTGATCTATTTCTGCCCTAATTTTGATTATTTCTTGCCGTCTACTCTTCTTGGGTATATCTGCTTCATTTTGTTCTAGGGCTTTTAGCTGTGCTGTCAAATTGCTGATGTATGCTCCCTCCAGTTACTTTTTGGAAGCACTTAGGGCTATGAGTTTTCCTCTCAGTACTGCTTTCATTGCATTGCATAGGTTTGGGTATGTTGTGTTTTCGTTTTCGTTGAATTCTCGAAAATCCTTAGTTTCTTTATTTCTTCTTTGAACCTGCTATCGTTTAATAGAGCATTGTTTAGTTTCCATGTGTATATGGGATTTTTGTTGTCTTTTTTGATATTAAAGATCAGCCTTAACACTTGGTGATCTGAAAGGATGCATGGGATTATTTCAATTTTCTTATTTCAATTGAGGCTCATTCTGCGTCCAATTTTGTGTTTAGTTTTTGAGAAGGTGCAGGGATGTGCTCATAAGAAGGTGTATTCTTTTGTTTTTGGATGATATGCTCTGTAGATATCAATTAATTCCAGTTGGTGTGTAGTCTCTGTTAGTTTTACAGTGTCCTTGTTCAGTTTCTGTTACCATGATCTGTCCATTATTGAGAGTGGGGTATTAATATCTTCTACTATTATTGTGTGGGGTGAGATGTATTTTTGGAGCTTTAGTAGGGTTTCTTTTATGAATGTGGGTGCTTTTGTATTTGAAGCTTATATGGTAAGGATTGAGAGTTCCTCCTGACAGATTTCCCCTGTAATGAGTAAAAAGTGTCCTTCCTTATCTTTTTTGATAACTTTCGGTTGGAAATTTACTTTATTTGATATTAGAATAGCCACTCCAGGTTGTTCTTGGGGCTGTTTGCTTGGAAGTTCTTTTCCCAACATTTTACTCTGATATAGTGTCTGTCTTTGTCTCTGAGATGAGTTTCCTGCATGCAACAAAATGCTGGATATTGTTTATGTATCCAGTCTGGTAGCCTATGTCTTTTTATTGGGGAGTTCAGTCCATTTATGTTAATACATATCACGGAATAGTGGTTGCTGTTTCCTGCTATTATTGCTTTTTTAGGTTGAATTGTGTCTGTGTTTCTTTCTCCTTTTGGGTTTTTTGCTTAGGAGTTTTTTTTTTTTTTTTTTTTTTTTTTTTTTTTTTTTTTTTTTTTTTTAACTAGGATGTAGTACCCCTCATTGTATTGAGTTTTCCACCTATAATTAGTTGTAGTGCTGGGTTTGTGGTCAGATATTGTGCAAATTTAGATTTGTCTTGATATATCTTCTTCTCTCCATCTATGGTGATAGAGAGTTTTGCTTGGAATAGCAGCTTGGGCTGGCACTTGTGCTCTCTTAGTGTCTACATGGTGTCTGTTCAGGCTCTTCTAACTTTCATAGTCTCTGTTGAGAAATCGGGTGTGATTCTGATTGGTCTGCCTTTATATGTTACCTTACCTTTTTCCCTTACTGCTTTTAGTATTCTTTCTTTGCTTTGGGCACTTGGTGTTTTGACTATTTTGTGTCGGGAGGAATTTCTTTTCTGGTCCAACCTATTTGGAGTTCTGAAGGCTTCTTTTATGCTCGTGGTCCTATCATTCTTAATGGGAGGGAAGTTTTCTTTTACAATTTTGTTGAAAATATTTCCTGGTTTCTGGCTTAGGCAGGGCAGGGCGGGCTCTCTGTGAATGCTCAGCAGAGATCTCTTGGCCCACTGGCTAGTCTAATCCACTTCTCACAAGACCTTATCTCTGGGGCTCCGCTGATCCAGGTGGCAGAAGGGCCGAGCCCTGTTCTGTGCTTCAAAGCTGCCAGGTGGGAACAGAGATCCCAATGCTGTGTTCCTGGTTCCTGGATCAGGCAGGGCAGGAGCATGCTTTCTGTGCCTGATTGGCAGAGATCTCTCTGCCCCCTGGATAGTCTGATCCCCTTCTCCCCAGGCCATTATTTCTAGGGCTAGTGGGAGACTTTAATTCTCCACTCTCACCAATGGACAGATCATGGAAGTAAAAACTGAACAAGGACAGTGTAAAATTAACAGAGACTATGATCCAACTGAAATTAATAGTTATCTATAGAACATATCATCCTAAAACAAAACAATACCTTTCTTCTCAGCACCTCAAGCACCTTCTTAAAAGTTGACCACAGAATTGGACACAGAATGAGCTTCAATCAATATAAGAATATTGAAATACTCCCATGTATCCTTTCAGATACCATGGTTTAAACTGGTCTTTAATAATAACAAATACAATAAAAAGCCCATATACACATGGAAACTAAATAATGCTCTATTAAAGGATAGCCGGGCCCAATAAGAAATAAAGATATTAAGGATTTTCTAGAATTCAATGAAAATGAAAACATGATATGCCCAAACATATGAGATATAATGAAAGCAGTACTGAGAGGAAAACACGCAGATCTGAGTGCTTCCACAAAGAAACTAGAGAGAGCATACACTAGCAACCTGACAGCACAACTGAAAACTCTAGAACAAAATGAAGCAGGCACAGCCAAGAGGAGTAAAAGGCAATAAATAATCAAACTTACGGCAGAAATAAATCAAATAGAAACAAAAAGAACCATTGAAAAAATCAACAAAACCAAGAGCTGGTTCTTTGGGAAAATTAACAGGATTGATAAACCCTTAGCCAGACTACATGATACAAGAAACTAAAGTTAAACCAGAACCAGGTAAACCATCTAAGTAATCCAATAACAAATAAAGAAATAGAAGCAGTCTTCAAAAGCCTCCCACTCAAAGAAAGTCCAGGTACAGATGGGTTGAGTACAGAATTTTATCAGACATTTATTGCCGACATGATACCAATACTCTCCAACTGTCCCAGAAGACAGAATCAGATGGAATACTACCTAACTAATTTTTGAGGCTACAATAACCCTTGTTCCTAAATGACTCAAATACCCTACAAGGAAAGAGAACTTCAGATCTTTCTCACTTATGAACATTGATGCAAAAATACTCAACAAAATTCTTGCAAACCAAATTCAAGAATACATCAAAACCATCATTCACCATGATAAAGGAGGCTTCATCCCTGGGATATAGGGATGTTTTAATAGAAGGAAATCCATCAATGTAATCCAACATATATGCAAACTCAAAGAAAAAAAAACACAAATGCTATCTCAAAGATCCTGAGATAGCATTTGACAAAATAAAACACACTTTTCTGTTAAAAGTCTTGGAACAAACAGGAAAACATACCTAAACATAATAAAAGCAACATACAGCAAACCAACAGCCAACATCAAACTTGTCGGTGGGAAACTTGATGAAATCCCACCAAATCAGGGATTCTACAAGGCTGCCCACTCTCCCCCTACCTATTCATCATATTTTTGGAAGTCTTGCTTGTAGATATTAGACAGAAAAGGAAATCAAAGGATACAAATTGGAAAGGAAGAAGTAAAAACATCACTACTTGCAGATGACATGATAATGTACTTACATGGCCCCAAAAATTTCACCAGAGAAATCCTACAGCTGATAAACAAGTTCAGTAAATTGGCTGAATATATCATTAACTCAAACAAATCATTAGCCTTCCCATATTCAAATGACAAACATGTGGGAAAAAATTAGGTAATAGATACTTTTCAAAATAGTCACAAAAACTATGAAATACCTTGGTATGATTCTAATTATGCAAGTGATGTTCCTGTATGACAAGAACTTCAAACTTATAAAGAAGGAAATTGAGGAATATTTCCGAAAATGGAAAGATCTCCCATGCTCATGGATTAGAAGGATCAACATTTTAACATGATCATCTTACCAAAAGAAATCTACAGATTCAATGCAATTCTCATCAAATTCCAACCCAATTCTTTATTGAGGTGGAAAAAACAATGTGCAATTTCATATGGAATAAAAAAATACCTAGAAGCAAAATACATCCTCAACTAGAAGAAAACATCTGCGGGGATCACTATCCCTGTGCTAAAGCTATATTATAAGGCAATTGTGGTAGAAACCCATGGAATTGATACAGAAATAGGCATGTGGATCAAAGGAGTAGAATAGAAGGTCCAGAAATGAGCCCTCACATACCTGGTCACCAGATTTTTGACAAAGAGACTGTGTGCATTCAATGGAAAAATGACAGCCTCTTCAACAAATGTTGGTCCAACTGGTACTCAGCAGGCAAAAGAATGGAAATAGACCCTTTCTTATATTCTTGTACAAAGATCAAGTGCTAGTTTATTAAATATCTCTCCATTAGATCAGGTAGTTTATTAGAAGAGATTGTAAGGAAAACCTTAGAAAACATACGGACAAGAGAAAATTTTCTCTACAGAACACCAATGTATTGTGCTCTAAGATAAAATATGGACAAATGGGAATTAATGAGATTGCAAAGTTTCTGTAAGTTTAATGACACTGTAAAGAATATAAAAAGCCAGCCAACAGAGTGGGAAAGATCTTTACCAACCCATCAAATAGAGGCCTAATATCCAAGGTATACAAAGAACTCAAAAAGTTAGACACCAGAAAATCAAGCAATCCTATTAAAAATGGGGTACAGAGCTAAACAAAAAGTTCTCAATTGAGGAATATCGAAAAGCTGAGAAACATCTAAGGAAGTGGTGGACATCCTTAACCTTCAGGGAAATGGAAATCAAAACAACCCAGAGATTCCACCTCACACCAGTCAGATTGGCCAAGATCCAAAACTCAGATAACAGCAGATGCTGGCAAGGATGTGGATAAAGAGGAACACGTCTCCACTCTTGGTGGGGTTGTAAACTGATACACCCACTCTGGAAATCAATCTGGCAATTCCTGAGAAAACTGGACATAGTACTACCTGAAGATCCAGCTATTGCACTTCTGGGCATATACGCTAGAGACACTCCCATATACAACAAAGGAGCACTCAGCACAATGTTCATAGCATCTCAATTTATGATAGCCAGAAGCTGGAAAGAAACTAGATGTCCTTCATTAGATGAATTTATACAAATTTGTGGTACATTTATGATATGGAGTTTACTCAGTTATCAGAAACAATGACTTAATGAAATTCTTAAGAAAATGGTTGCATCTAGAGAATATCATCCTGAATGAGATAACCTATTCACAAAAGAACAGACATAATATGTAGTCACTGATAATGGGATACTAACCCCAGAAAGTTCTGAACACCCAGAAAGAACTCGCAGAATTTGTAAAGTTCAATAAAAAAAAAGAAAAGAAAAAAAAAAAAGAAAAATCATTATTCTCAATTCTTACATACCATGAAAACTTTGATTAATTCTGGGTTACATCCTGTTTTACATGTACATTTTGCTCATTGTAACTATTAAGACCTTAATGCACGCTATCAAACCTTTGATTAAAAAAAAATCCAAGCACTGACAAAAATGTATTCATATACTTTTATGCAAAAATGCTTAAAATTTGTTCATTTATCTTTGTTTTTAAAAATAAAGTGGTTCAAAAAATAAATAAATGAAATAAATAGTTATATTTTGATTATATATTTATATATATTTTTATCTATCTATCTATCTATCTATCTATCTATCTATATGTATATACACACACATGTACGCACACATATATATGTTGGAAACATACAGAATTTCTGAATGTATATAGTCAATCATATATCATACATCTCTCTTGTATATGTATTTAGATATAGCATGTATGAACAGTTAGCTTAATGGATATATGTGCTTCCCACCAAGATTAATTATTTGAGTTCAATCCCTAAAATTGGCATGGATAAAGGACAAAATAAATTTTTGTAATTTTTTTTCTGACTTAATGTTGTGCACATCAACAAACAAACAATTTAATTAAATGATTAATTAATTAATACATGTAGTATATATTTTAAAAGTCAAAATCTTATTTAACCATTATATATGTAAAAATTAAATAATTGATTGCATACATGTACATAAAGATATGTAAATAATTGAAAAGTAACTTTATTTATATAAAAGCTTGTATATATTTTTAAATATTTTACTTCAGTATATTTTGAATATGTTCATAAGGATAATTTATATGAAATCATAAAATACAAAATTTTGATTTCTACAAGCTAATAATTACAAGACTGATCTTAAAAATTATGAGCTTCTTGCCTCTTTGGGTGATTTACAGTAATATATTATTGAAGTAGAACAAAAACTTGAAAGTACATTTAATGCCTCATCCCTTGATTAAAAGATAGTGACACTACTGAGGATAGTGATAGGAGTGTTTAACTTGAGTCTAAACTGGAGATCTTCCTCATTGGCATTGGAAATGGAGGGGCAGGAGAATTGAAATTCAGACAATGTGAATATGCTTATCAAGGAAGAAGACAATTATGTGGCAGGATGAAAGAGAGTAACAGGAGAGAGAGAAAGAGAGAGAGAGAGAGAGAGAGAGAGAGAGAGGGAGAGAGAGAGAGAGAGAGAGAGAGAGAGAGAGAGAGAGAGAGACAGAGAGACAGAGAGAGAGAAAATGAGGAGACACAAAGAAATCCTGATTCTCTCTGGGAGAAAAGAAAGAACATCACTATACTTATTGTTTGTTTCTGCTATGTGAATATTTGTAGAAATAAACTAATTCTTTAGAAGTGAATATTGTTAACTAAGAATAGGTTGATTTATTAGCACTCTACAAGAACAAGAAATGATCATAAGAAAGAGGAATTTGATGGTGGCTTTTAATAGTGAATAAAAATGTAAGATTCACATTTTTAGGATTGAAATTCAGAACTATTTCCACTAGACTTTCAGCTATATGATTGTTTTAAATAATAGACACTAATATCACAATTTTCAAGTCTCTTATTCACCAATGTCAATTTATTCTAAACCCTTCTCAAATGAATTACTGTAGTTTTCAATATTTTATGTTTGAGTTTTGATTTCAATACCTATAAAAATTCTAAATATAATGATATGATTTTATTTATTTATTTATTTATTTATTTATTTATTTATTTATTTATTTATTTATTTTTATTTATCTCAAGCACTGAACTCTGTCCTGGTTCCCCTGCACTAAGACCCTACCCCGTATTCCCTTCTTTGTCTTCTGAGAAGCTGTTCACCCGCTGGGTATCCCAATATCCTGGTATATTAAGTCTTTGCCAGATTAGGTGAATTCCATCCCACTGAGTCAAGACAAGGAATCCCTGTTGAAGATCACATAGCAGTCAGGCTACAGCTTTTATGTGAGATTCTGCTTTTGTTGGTGGGTGACCTGCATAGAGATTGAGCTACAGATTTGTTGCATATGTACCAGGGTTCTCATTCCAGCCCATGTATGTTCTTTTGTTGATTACTTAGTTTCTTAGAGTTAGGTTAGTTGACCTTGTTGGTCATCCTGTATTGTTGCTAATGTCTTTGTAACCTTTAATTCTTTTCCCATCTCTTAATTTAAAATCATAGACATCCACCCTATATTTGTGTATGGGTATCTTCATCTGTTTCAGTTAGCTGTTGGATAGAGATAGTCAGAGTACAGTTATATTAGCTACCTGTCTGAAAGCATAACAGTGTAGCAGTAGTCAGCCCTCTCTGTGCTACAATGTATTACACACTCATACCTACACAAGACCTATCTGAATTTATGAATGAAAGAAATACACACACACACACACACATACACATACACACACACACACACACACAGTTAATTTTTATATGCATTAGCTATCTCCAAGGCTGGAACACACAATTCCCACAGCTAGCAAACCTCTTGTCCAGTATACCAGAAATAAAATCCTTAAATTCTGTTTCATCTCTGCCACCCCCATACCCAATCTGGGAAGTGGTCACTAGGTCTAGTTACCTGAAATCTTACATGGCTGGTCTATCTATCCTATGCTCCTTTCAAAGATAGGACAATCAAAGGTGGTTCTTTTCCTTCTTTCCCTACTCCCAGCCAAGAAATCCTAAAAGTCCTGCTTCTGTCTGACTTCCCAACCATTATCTGATGGCGTCTTTACCAATTGAAGCTACATTGGGCAGGGTCTCTTGGTGTCTTAAGTGCAGACAATAGTGTAAGCAGTTTGGGAACCCAAATTAACATTAAAACAGAAGTATTAGGCCAAACCCACATTTTTACAGAGTAAGGTTAATTGTGCGGATTTGTACTTGCCCAAGAGATGGCTTTCAAGTTGGGGTGGTTATTACCATTCCTTAGTCACAGCTCCATCTTGACCCTATATGTTATTTTGTTGGAACAAACTTCTGTTTGAATGTTTCCTGGGTGGGTTGGTGTTCTATTTTTCCATTATGGGTCCTGACCAGTTACAGGAGTTGGCCTCTTCAGGTTAAATGTCCCAATTGTTAGGCTTATTACCTAATGTAATCTATATTGATTCCTGGGAGCAAGCTACATCTCAGCTCTCTGAGAATTCCTAAAAAGATCCCTCTACTCCCCAGCTCCTGATAGCTGTAGATTGCAATTCTTTCTCTGGGACTGTCTTGTCTCTCCCCATATAGCTCTGTACTGACCTTGTACTCCTCTCTTTTAACTACTTCCTTCCCTCTCTCTTCCTCTTATGATTATTTTGTCCACCCTTTTAAGTGTGTTCCATGGTAGGGTGTTCTTTCTTGTAAAATTTTCTGGTGTCTGTGTATCATGAATATTTTGAGCTTTATGGTTAATATCCACTTAGCATTGGATACATCCTATGCATTTTGTTTTGGGTCTGGTTTACCTCACACAGGATATTTTCTAGTTCTAACAGTTTACCTACAAAGTTCATAATATCCTAGTTTTAAATGATGCTTAGTATTCCATTGTTTTAAATAATCTAAGTTTTCTTTACTATTCATCAGGTAATCTACATCTGTTTTGTTTCTAGTTTCTGGCTTTTTCAAATAAAGTTGCTATGAACATATTAGAGCATGGGTCCTTGGGGAATGTAGGAATGTCTTTTGTGTATATGCAAAAGAGTGGTGTATTTGGGTCTTTAGTAGAACTATTTTCAATTTTCTGAGAAATTGAAAAATTGATTTCAATAGTGGTTGAGCAGTTTGCAATCCCACCATCAATAAAAGTGTTCCCTTTCTCCATGTTCTAACCAGCAAGTGCTGTCACTTGAGGATTTGTGTTTGTTTTATGTTTGTTTCCAAATTGGAAATTTTATTTATCTCATTTCCAGTTTTCATCTCTGAAAACCCAAGACCCCATCACCTCTCCTCTTGCTTTATGGGGGGTTTGGTTCCTGTGTGCTAAGGGGGGTCTGCCTGGTTGATATTGTAGTTCTAACAATGAGGTTGCAAACCACTTCAGCTCTTTCTGTCCTTTCTCTAACTCTCTTTGGGATTCCCATGCTCAGTCCAATGGTTAGTTGAAAGTATCGTCAGATGTATTGATAATGCTCTGGTGGAGACTCTCAGGAGACATCCATATCAGGACCCTGTTAGTAAGCATATCTTGGCATCATCAATAGTGACTGAGTTTGGTGGCTGCACAAGGTATAGATTTCCAGGTGGGGAACTGTCTAGATGTCTTTTCCTTCAATTTCTGTTCCACTGATTGCTACCCATATTTTGTTTCTCCTTCTAAAAAGGACTTGAGTATCCAAATTTTGAATCTTTTTCTTGAGCTTCATACGGTCAGTGAATTGTGTCTTGAGTGTTTCAAGTTTTTGAGCAAATATAAAACTTATACGTGAGTGCATACCATGTGCATTCTTTTGGGAATGGGTTGCTTTACTCAGTATGATAACTTCTAGTTCCATCTATTTGTCTAGAAATTTCATGAAGTCATTGTTTTTAAAAGCTGAGTAGTACTCCATTGTGTAAATGTACCACATTTTCTGTATCCATTCCTCTGTTGAAGGACATCTGGTTTCTTTACAGCTTCTGGCTATTATAAATAAGGATGCTATGAACATAGTGGAGCATGTGTCCTTGTTATAGGTTGGAGAAATTTTTTGGGTATATGGCCAGGAGTTGTATACCTGTGTCCTCAGCAGTATGTACAATTTTCTGAAGAAATGGCAAACTTATTTCCAGCGTAATTGTACAAACTTTTAATCACACCAAAAATGGAGGAGTGGTTCTCTTTCTCCACATCTTCACCAGCATCTGCTGTCTCCTGAGCTTTTGATCTTGCCATTCTGACCTGTGTGAAATAGGATCTCAAGGTGGTTTTGAATTGTATTTCCCTGATGACTAAGGTTGTTGAATATTTCTTTAGGTGCTTTTTGACATTCAATATTTCTCAGTTAAGAATTTTTTGTTTAGCTATGTACCACATGTAATAGGGTTATTTTGTTCTCTAACTTCCTGTGTTATTTGTATAAATTAGACATTAGCCCTCTATAAGATGTAGGATTAGTAAAGATATTTTCCCAATCTGTTGGTTGCCATTTTGCCATATTGAAAGTGTCTTTTGCCTTAAAGAAGCTTTGAAATGTTATGAGATCCTATTTGTTGATTCTAGCTTTTAGAGCATAAGCTATTGGTGTTCTATTCAGCAAATTTTCCACTGTGCCTTAATGTTTCAGGTTCTTCCCTACTTTCCGTTCCATTAGTTTCAGTGCACCTGATTTTATATGGAAGTCTTTGATCCACTTAGACGTAAGCTTTGTACAAGTAGATAAAAAAGGATAGATTTGATTTCTTCTGTATGCTGAATACCAGTCGAACCAGCACCATTTGATGAAGAGGCTGTCCTTTTATCCATTGAATGTTTTTAGGTCCTTTGTCAAAGTTCAAGCAACCATAGGTGTGTGCGTCCTTTTTCTGGGTCTTCCTTTCTATTCCATTGATTTATTTTTCTGTCTCTGTACCTATACCATGGATATTGGATAACTTTGATTTATTTTCATATATTACACCCCTTAATTTCTTAGATGAAGTCCATTTGATCATTTTAAATAATCATTTTGATGTGTTCTTGCATTTGGGTTGCAAGCATTTTAATGAATATTTTGCATAGATATTTATATGGAAAATTTTCTGGATATTTTGGCTTACGAACTTTTTTGCAGGTAGCTTTTTCTTTGTTTATTTTGTCAATGTTTTCTATGGTATTGTCTCTCCCTGATAGTTTTCTCTTTTATCTCTTGGTTCTCTTGGTAATACTTGCACCTTTGACTCATTCTTTTCTAGGTTTTCTATTTTCAGGTTTGTCTCTCTTTGTAATTTTTTTATTGTTTCTATTTCCATTTTTAAATCCTGGATGGCTTTGTTCAATTTCTTCACCTGTTTGTGTTTTCCTGTAAATTTTTAAGAGATTTTTGTGTTTACTTTTTAAGGGCTTCTACTTGTTTACTTGCTTTCTCTATTTCTTTAAGCAAGTTCTTTATGTCCTTTTTAAAGTCCTCTATCATTATCATCAAATCAGGAGACGTGATTTTAAATTCAAATTTTGTTTTTCCAGTATGTTGTGTACCCAGGACATGCTGTAGTAGGAGATTTGTGTTCTGGTGACACCAAGGAGCCTTGGTTTCTGTTGTTTAGGTTCTTGTTTTTGGCTCTTGCCATCAGGTTATCTAAGGCATTAAGTGGTCTTGTTTTCTCTGAAATGAGCCTGCCTCCCCCAAGTGCCATTAACATGTGATCTTAGGAGTGAGAGCACTCTTTGAAGACCAGCTTTTTCTGGATGGGATCTGGGTATGAAGGGCTATGGGATAGCCTTAGCTCTGGAGGTAAATAAAGATGGGAAGTTTCCAGTCCTAGGTTACTCAGTGATTCCATTGCCCTGTGTTTTCCTTGGGGGTCCTTGTTTAGACAGTTATTTGAGCAAAAATGGGGTCTCAACAATGGGCTTAGGAATTAAAGCATCCCTGGGAGATTAGCTCTTAAGGACAGGACCTGGGTATAGAAAGTCTACAAGATAGCCTCAGCTCCAGGGTGTAGATGAAGACAGGAAGGATTTTATTTGTTTGTTTTAGTTTTTTGTTTTTTTTCACTGAAAATTTTATTCCTATCCAGGTCCACCCTCCTATTCTTCTACATCCCATACCTTCTCACAGCTGAGCCCTGTTCCATGTCTACTTAACATTTACAGTTTACAATATACAATTTCAACTTTTGCATCTACCTCCATGTCAGAAACCTATTTTATGAGTAATATAAAATCATTAATATTTAATAAATATTATGTAAATACATGCAATAAAACTTTAACAATCATATTAGTGTATATATACATATATGTGTGTGCATATGTATTGGTAGACAGTTTTCTGGGGGAAATATTAAACATTAGCAACTTAAAAGTTGTATGCAATATTTTTGGGGAGATTTGAACAAATCTCTTCTAAGCATAGATAAGCAAGTAAGAATAGAATCAAATATAGATAATACCAAAGTCCAATATAAGCAATGAATTAGTTTTATTAAGGTCACTTACTGTAATGTGGGTAAAAGATTACTGACAGGAACAGACTTGACTTTAAGACAGCTGCACTACCAAAGCCCAAACCAGAATGGGTGGTAGCTCATGATCACTAGGAAAGCTCACAGTGCACAGCAGACAGCTCAACAGATTAGAGTATATTTTCCAGGCAATTTGCTCAGTACATCGGAGCCTATTCTAGGTGGCTGGCCAATCTTCAGGTTCTTCCAGATAGTGCAGTGTGTCTGAGAGTCTCTCTTAGGAGTCCTTATAGAGTAAATATGCTTTGGAAGTGAGGATTCTAATGGATTTGGTTAGTAATAGGGAATTTCTGAATATGAGTTTTTCCTGAAGATATTGTGTCTGAGATGTTATTCTCTTCTGTGTTATTGTACCTTGCTTTTGACATCCTGTAACTTTACAATCTTACCATTAGACTATACTCTTGCTTCTATTTCAATCTGTACTTTAACATTCCACCTTAAATTCTATTGCTATTTTGTTTACCCTTTAACACCTTGTAACTTTAAATGTTTTCCTACAAAATAGGACATTTTAATCTGGAAAAAAGCTATTATAAGATGTAAAAATACCATGAAAGTTTTACCGGGGTTACTTAAAGAGCTTTGGTAGGTGGATTATTTACATGAAAAAAAAAAAAAGACAGGAAACAGCTGCATTAACACAATTCCAACCCACCATGGATGAAGGTACCTAATTTTGGAAATCTGATCCTCAGTGCATAATTTGCAAGCAGATATGCAGTTTTTTTTTTAAATGTCATTTACTGGTGCCTCAGTGGAACTGAGGATCTTTCAGAAAGACTTTGCCATTATTGTAGCTTTTCTTTATTCTTTTTCTTCAAGGAAGCTTACTAAATTTTATCTTCCACAATGATGTAAGCCAGTTGTATGCAACCTAAATTGGCTGAGAGTCTGAATCTCAGCAGTCATTATTATTATTATACAAGCCTGAGGATGAGCCCAGTGATCTGTTATTTATAAGTACTTCCTTTGGTTATTGAAGGATTTATGTTCTGAATTTTAAGGGATTTCCTTTTGACAGAAAACCCACCTCCCTTTACATCAGATTATCACAAGACATAATGTTTTGCCTTTGAAAGAGTATCTACCAAATATTAAGGGATTAATTTTGGCACGTGGTTTTTACAGATAATCAGCTGAGGTTTTGGTACTTTAAGTTCTTGGTTAATAGTGACTTAGTACATTATATTGTTAAGAAAATTGTGTATTGATAACATAACAATAGCATGTGCACACATATATTTTCAAATATTTATATAGATGTATAGATAGATGTTATACAAGCATGTATGTATATATGTATGCATGTGTACATATACATATATACAGGAAGTTTGTTTACAAGTATTGATTTATTATCATTCTGTCAATCTTTTTGATAAGATTTTTTTTTATCTTTGATTATCACTTTCAATGACAAACTTTTAGTTTTATTTCTCAACCAGTGAGGCAAAGAATTTTGATACAATGTGCCTATCTTATATCTGTTTATTTTGTTATTCATACCAAAAATCATTCAGAGAATAACAGTTTACTTGTTTTTTTTTTCTCTTTCATCAAAGAAACAAATATGAAACTAAAACAAAATGAAACAAGAAAGATATAAATACAAAACCACAGTGGAGTACTACTCAGCTATCAGAAACAATGACTTTATGAAATTCTTAAGAAAATGGATGCATCTAGAGAATATCATCCTGAGTGAGGTAACCCAGTCACAAAAGAACAGACATAATATGCAGTCTTTGATAATCGGATACTAACCCCAGAAAGCTCTGAACACCCCAAATACAACTCACAGACTATATGAAGTTCAAGAAAGACAAAGGCCAAATAAAAATGAAAAATCATTATGATTACTCTTTACACACCAAGAAAACTTTGATTATTTACAGGTTGCATCTTGTTTTACATGTACTTTATGCTTATTGTAACTAGAAGATTTTAATGCACACTATCAAACCTTTAAAAAAAATCAAGTACTGACAAAAATGTTTTCATATAATTTTATGCAAACATGTTTTTAAAATCTATATGGTTATCTTTGTTTTTTTTTAAATAAACTTGTTCAATTAAAAATTAAATAAATAAAAATGACTGCAATGATGGCTTTTCTTCAGTTAAGTTGGGGAGCACCCTTATAGAAGCCAGGAAAGGGAGGTTGGGATAAAAGGTTTCCAGAAGGAAAATGATGAAAGTGATTAATACTTCAAATGAAAGTAAATACAATACCTAATAAAAATAACTGTAAGGCCAATGTGATAAAAGAAATGCCAAAATAAAGGCAAATGAAAGAAAATAGCCACAAAAGTAACACTGAGATTCTTCTGTGTTGTCAAAATAATCTAGCAAATGGGGACACACTGATGTGTCATTTGTATAAACTTGAGACACAAATGACAAAAATGCTTTGTTAGACATTCAACCTGATATTTGCAAAAATATGTGAAAATTCATAAAATTTGCCATGACTGATATTTGAAGTCAGATTGTATAATATTGCTTTTATTTGGTAATTCATTTTTGAATCTGGCATACCACTTTTTTTGCAGAATTGAAGTTTTTTTAAACTTGTTTGTACCACCATTAATATTACCAGAGTTTATGTCTGCACATCACTTTTACTAAAATTCAATAAGTAAACATATTTTTATTATTTATATGTATTATCAAAATTAGCAACTATCACTACATTTTTAAGACTTTCATTGTCTTATTTCATAGCCAGCACAGCATATATTTTAAATTATAAATCAATTTCTCATTCTTTCATAGCTTTGTTACCAGTATAGTAGATTATTTTATCTATTATATACCTCATTATCATATAAATGAACATACAATGAAAATTATTCATAAAAACTAAAATCTTATTATATGCTCCTAGTAGGATATGCTCTAAAAAGCAATTTTTTTGTAATTATAAACTATATAAGTTCAACAATAAAGCAAATAAATTCTCTACATGGTATTAAATTATTTTAGCTGTTTCATATTATTGTAAATAAAAATAATACATTTGGAGAAGTTTAGTAATTTAAACATCTCCTTAAAAATTAATTACACTCCACCCAGTGGCAACTTCAGTGCTCAGAACAGGGTGCGGCCAATCCACCACACAGATCAGCAGCGTTTAAAGCTTTAAAGACCGGTGAGTGGGAAACCTGGGCAGCCAGGGAGAAGAGGGATCTCTGTGGAGTGCACACTGTAAGCGCACCCCCAGCCCTGCCTGATCCAGGGACAAGGAACAGAACGCTGGAACTTCTGTTATCAGCCAGCGGTGACTTCTGTTTCTACCCAGCGACTCTGAGGCATAGAACAGGGCTCGGCCCATCTGCCACCTAGACCAGTGAAGACCCAGGGACACAGACCAGATACAAGGGAAAGGGAAGAACATATCACTGGCAACAAAATAGCAAGAGGAAAGCAAAAGAGTATATCCCAAGGAAACCAAGACAACCTGGCAACTCCAGAACCCAGATCTCCCACAACAGCAAACATAGGAATGCCAAACACTCCAGAAAAAGAAGATGCAGACCTGAAATCATACATCAAGAGACTGATAGAGATACTTAAACAAGAACAGGAGGAAAAGCAAAAAGATTCAGAAGCTTTTAAAGAGGAAGAAAGAAAAACACTCAAAGAACTCAAAGAACTTGTGGAAAACACAACCAAAGAGATGAAGAAATGGAAGAGGGAATTTAAAACGGAAATTGACACAAAAAAGAAATCACTAAAAGAGATAGCCCTAGAGGTAGAACACCTAAAAAAAAAAATCAGGAGTCACAGAAGCAAGCATTTCCAATAGATCACAAGAGATGGAAGAGAGAATCTCGGGGGCAGAAGATAACATTGTAAACATAGAAAAAACAGCCAGAGAAGATGCAAAAAACAAAAAGCTCTTAACACAAAATGTCCAGGAAATCCAGGACACAATGAAAGAATAAAACCTAAGGATAATAGGAATAGAAGAGGGAGAAGAGTATCAACTAAGAGGCACAGTAACTATCTTCAACAAAATCATAGAAGAAAACTTCGCTACCCTCAAAAATGAGAGGACCACGAGGATAAAAGAAGCCTTCAGATCTCCAAATAGGTTGGAACAGAAAAGAAATACCTTCCTACAAATAATAGTCAAAACACAAAGTGCCCAAAGCAAAGAATACTAAAAGCAGTAAGGGAAAAAGGTAAGGTAAGATAAATGCAGGTCAATCAGAATCACACCCGATTTCTCAACAAAGACTATGAAAGCTAGAAGAGCCTGGACAGACATCATGCACACACTAAGAGAGTACAAGTGCCAGCCGAAGCTGCTATACCCAGCAAAACTATAAATCAGCATAGATGGAGAGATGAAGATATTTCAAGTTAAATCAACATTTACACAATATCTGACCACAAACCAAGTACTACAACGAATTATAGGTGGGAAAACCCAATACAATGAGGGAAAATACAGACTAGTAAAAACAAGAAAACTCCTAAACAAGAAAACTAAAAGAAGAAAAAGACACAGACACAAATCAACCCACAAAAGCAATAATGGCAGGAAACAGAAACAACTATTCCTTGATATCTATTAACATAAATGGACTCAACTCCCCAATAAAGAGACATAGGCTATCAGACTGGATACATAAACAAAATCCAGCCTTTTGCTACATATAGAAATCTCATCTCAGAGACAAAGACAGACACTATCTCAGAGTAAAAAGGTGGGAAAAAAAACTAAGCAAACAGCTCCAAGAAACAAGCTGGAGTGGCTATTCTAATATCAAATAAAGTAAATTTCCAACCAAAAGTTATAAAAAAAAATAAGGAAGGACACTTTTAACCCATTACTGGGGAAATCTGTCAGGAGGTACTCTCAATTCTTAACATATATGCTCCAAATATAAAAGCACCCACATTCATAAAAGAAACCCTACTAAAGCTCAAAAAATACATTTCACCCCACACAATAATAGTGGAAGACTTTAATACCCCACTCTCACCAATGGACAGATCATGAAAACAGAAACTGAACAAAGAAACTGCAAAGTTAGCAGAGTCTGAACCAACTGGAATTAATAGATATATACAGAACATATCATCCTAAAGTAAAAGAATACACCTTCTACTCAGCACCCCATGGCACTTTCTCGAAAATTGACCACATAATTGGACACAGAATGGGCCTCAATCGATATAAGAAGATTGAAATACTCCCATGCATTCTCTCAGATCACCATGGTCTACGGCTGTTCTTTAAGAACAATAAAGACAACAAAAAGCCCACATACACATGGAAACTAAGCAATGCTTTGTTAAACGATAGTGGGGTCAAAGAAGAAATTAAAAAAGAAATTAAGGATTTTCGAGAATTCAACGAAAAAGAAAACACAACATACCCAAACTTATGGGATGCAAGGAAAACTGTACTGAGAGGAAAACTCATAGCCCTAAGTGCTTCCAAAAAGACACTGGAGAGAGCTTACATAAGCAACCTGACAGCACAGCTAAAAGCCCTAGAACAAAAGAAAGCAGATATACCCAAGAAGAGTTGACAGCAAGAAATAATCAAAATTAGGGCAGAAATAGACCAAATAGAAACAAAAAGAACCATTGAAAAAATCAACAAAACCAAAAGTTGGTTCTTTGAGAAAAACAACAAGATTGATAAACCCCTACCCAGACTAACTAGAGGGCAAAGAGAGAGTATACAAATTAACAAAATCAGAAAGGAAAGTGGAGACATAACAACTGAAACTGAGGAAATTCAAGAAATCATCAGATCCTACTACAAAAACTTATACTCCACAAAATTGGAAAATCTAGAGGAAATGGACAAATTCCTAGACAGATACAAGATCCCAAAGTTAAACCAGGACCAAGTAAACAATCTAAATAACCATATCACACCTAAATAAATAGAAGAATTCATCAAAAGCCTCCCAAACAAAAAAAGCCCAGGTACAGATGGGTTCAGTGCAGAATTTTATCAGACATTCATTGTGGACATAACACCAATACTCTCCACACTATTTCAGAAGATAGAATCAGATGGAATACTACCTAACTCATTTTTTGAGGCTACAATAACCCTACTACCTAAACCATACAAAGACCCTACAAGGAAGCAGAACTTCAGACCAATCTCACTTATGAATATTGATGCAAAAATAATCAACAAAATACTTGCAAACCGAATCCAAAAACACATCAAAATGATCATTCACCTTGACCAAGTAGGCTTCATCCCAGTGATGCAGGGATGGTTTAATATAAGGAAATTCATCAATGTAATCCACTATATAAACAAATTCAAAAAACAAAACAACATGGTCATCTCACTAGATGCTGAGAAAGCATTTGACTTTATCATGAACACCCCTTCATGATAAAGTCCTGGAAAGAACAGGAATCCAAGGTCCATACTTAAACATAATAAAAGCAATATACAGGAAACCAACAGCCAACATCAAACTTAATGGTGGGAAACTTGAAGCAATCCCACTAAAATCAGGGACTCTACAAGGCTGCCCACTCTCCCCCTACCTATTCAACATAGTACTGGAAGTACTGGCTGGAGCAATTAGACAGAAAATGAAGATAATGGGGATCAAATCGGAAAGGGATAGATAAAAACATCACTCTTTGCTGATGACATGATAGTTTACTTAAGTGACCCCAAAAATTCCACCAGAGAACTCCTACAGCTGATAAACAAGTTCAGCAAATTGGCTGGATACAAAATTAACTCAAACAAATCAGTAGCCTTCTTATACTCAAAGGATAAACATGTGGAGAAAGAAATTAGTGAAAAGGTACCATTCACAATTGTCACAAAAACTATGAAATACCTTGGTGTGACTCTAACTAAGCAAGTGAAGGACCTGTACGACAAGAACTTCAAACCTCTAAAGAAAAAAATTGAGGAGGATCTCAGAAAATGGAAAGATCTCCCTTGCTCATGGATTGGAAAGATCAACATTTTAAAAATGGCCATTCTACCAAAAGCAGTCTACAAATTCAACACAATCCTCATCAAAATTCCATCAATCACAGTTCTTCATGGAATTGGAAAGATCAATGTGCAATTTCATATGGAACAAAAAAAGACCCAGAATAGCGAAATACATCCTCAACAACAAGAAAACATCTGCAGGAATCACTATCCCTGACCTCAAGCTATATTACAAGGCAATTTTGCTGAAAACTGCATGGTACTGGTACAGAAATAGGCATGTGGATCAATGGAATAGAATAGAAGATCCAGAAATGAGCCCTCATGTATATGGTCATCTAATTTTCGATAAAGGAGCTGTAAACCTTCAATGGAAATAAGACAGCCTATTCAACAAATGGTGCTGGTCCAACTGGCACTCCGCATGCAAAAGAATGAAAATAGACCCTTTCTTATATCCTTGTACAAAGCTCAAGTGTAAGTAAATCAAAGATCTCCACATTAAAACAGATACACTGAAACTATTAGATGAGAAAGTAGGGAAAACTTTAGAACATATAGGCACAGAATAAATTTTTCTGAACAAAACACTAAAGGCTCAAGCTCTAAGGTTAAAGATTAACAAATGGGACTTAATGAGATTGCAAAGTTTCTGTAAGGCGAAGGACATTGTCAAGAAAACAAAATGGCAGCCAACAGAATGGGAAAAGATATTTTCCAACTCCACATCAGATAGAGGCCTAATATCTAAGGTATACAAAAACTCAAAAAGCTAGACACCAGAGAATCAAATAATCCTTTTAAAAAATGGGGTACAGAACTAAACAAAATGTTCTCAGTTGAGGAATATCGAATGGCTGAGAAATATCTGAGAAAGTGCTCGACATCCTTAGCCATCAGGGAAATGCAAATCAAAACAACCCTGAGATTCCACCTGACACCAGTCAGATTGGCCATATCCAAACTCAGATGACAACAGATTCTGGCGAGGTTGTGGAGAAAGAGGAACACTTCTTCATTGTTGTTGGGGTTGCAAACTAATACAACCACTCTGGAAATCAGTCTGGCGATACCTCAGAAAATTGGACATAATACTACCTGAAGACCCAACTATTCCACTTCTGGGCATATACCCCAGAGACACCTTAGTACACAACAAAGTTATATGCAGCACAATGTTCATAGCAGCTCTATTTATAATAGCCAGAAGCTGGAAAGAACCCAGATGCCCTTCAGAACATGAATGGATGCAAAAATTGTGGTACATTTACACAATGGAATACTATTCAGCCACCAGAAACAATGTCTTGACCAAATTCTTAAGAAAATGGCTGCATCTAGAGAATATCATTCTGAGTGAGATAACCCAGTCACAAAAGAACAGACATAATATGCAGTCACTGATAGTGGGATGCTAACCCCCAGAGGCTCGTACTGCCCCAGAAACAACACACAGATTGTAGGACGTCCAAGAAATAAAGAAAACAAAACAAAACAAAAAAAGCTTTACACAACAAGAAAACTTTGACTATTTCCATGTTACATTTTGTTTTGCATGTACTTTGTGCTCATTGTAACTATTGGGTTTTCGATGCATACCTTCAAACCTTTAAAAAGATCAAGTACTGACTATTCATATAGATTTATGTAAAAATTATTTTAAAATCTGAAAAAAAGTACTGACAAATATGTATTGTATAATTTTACACAAAAATGCTTGAAATCTGTACATTTTTCTTTTTTTTTGTAAAATAAAGATGTTAAAAAATAAAATTTGATAAGCAAAAAAAATTAATTACACATTATTTTATGTCCTAAATGATTAGAAAATTTGAGAAAATAATAAAACCTATTGCACAAAAAATATGAGTTAACAGCAACTAAGTTATTAATGTTTGAAATGATTCCTTTCTATGATTTGTTAGGAGATTGTGATTTGTCTTTTATATTTCTATGTTTGTGATTCAGTTTAATATTTGCATATGAAATTCTCTTTTTCATAGATAACTATGCTTGCACAGAGTATGAAAAATTGAATGCAAGAGGAATATATACAAATTTCTTCTCATCAGGCTGTAGTTTAAGCAGACCATTGAAGTGTCTTGTTTCGTATTTTTCTCATTCTGTTACCTTGGTATCTTTGTGGATATTTGCTGATCCTTATATTTTTTAGATTTTGTTCTCTGTTTAGCCATGCAATGCACTATTTGCTCAGTCATTTATTTCCATGGACATTTTCTATACCTCCTGTGTGACATCCAAACTGATTGACAATCTGCTAGTGAGAAGAAAATACATGTTTTTATTATTGGATATTCTCTGTATTTACATTTCAAATGTTATTCCCTTTTCCTCATTTCCACTCACCATCCCCCAGGTATTTGCCATGGACATTTTTGGTATTATTTAAGTCTTAATCCTAAAAGCCATAGCCTTTGACTAATGTGTGGTCATCTGCAAACCTTTCTATTACATGGTCATCATGAGAAGAAGCAGGTACCATACCTTGTTCTGGGTTACTGTGTTTGATGGGCCTGCGCACTCCTTTTCTCAGTTTGTTTGCTTATCTGATTGCCTTTCTGTGGCCCCAATGAAATAGACCACTACTACTGCAACATTTTTTTTCTGAAAGTTGCCTGTATTGATGCCACCATCTCTAGTATCCTGGTGGTTGTCAATTTATCAGGGGTGGTTGCTTTGGTAACATTTCTTCTCTTGTTTGATTGATATGTAATTATACTGCTCACATGAAGGATTTACTCTGAAGAAACACAAAGCTCTTTGTATCTGTGGATCCCATATTACTGTGTTTATTGTATTATTTGGACCCTCTATCTTTGCTTAGCTTAGACTTCCTACTACCTTCCCTAAGAATAAAAATCTGTGCTTTTTTGTTTAATACTATCATTTCTCCTATCTTTAACCACCTCTTATATATTTGAAGAAATACAGAGATGAAAGAGATTTTCTGTCAAAAGATATTGCCAGAAGAAAAACATAGTTAACATCCACCTTAAATAGTTAAATTAAGTAAAATATAATTGTAGCATTTTTTTTAATAAACTACTTAAGAGCCTGCCTAAGCTGATGCTCCAGGGTTGTGTACAAAGCCAATAGCAAACATCAAATTAAAAGGAGATAAGATTAAAGCAATTAAATTAAAATCAGGGACAAAATGAGGCTGCCCACTCTCTCCTACTTATATAATATATTACTTGAAGTTCTATCTACAACAATAAAACAACAAAAGGAGATAATGAGTATATAACTTGGAAAGGAAGGAATCAAGTTGTTCATGATATGACATGTATACATAAATAATCCCCAAAAGCCTACCAACGAACTGATGATAGCTACAGCTAAGTGGTTAAATTAACTCAAATTTAGTAGTTCTCATTTATACAAATTAAGAAAGGCTGAAATTAGGAAACAATAGTCTTCACAGGAGCTACAAATTATATAAAACATCTGAGTATATTCTAATCTAAAATGTGAGATATCCACATGACAAGAAGTTCCAGTTTCAGAGTAAATAAATTGAAAAATATATCAGAAGATGGAAAGATCACCTATGCTCTTGAATCAATGTGATTAACAGAGTGAAAATGGACATTTTACCAAATGAAAACTTCAATATCCATAAATACCCTAAAACAATATTTTCAGACAATAAAAGATCAATATTCAACTTTATACAGACAACAAAAACATAAACAAACAAATGAACGAGTATAGCCAAAACAAGCCTAAACAATAAAATAATGTCTGGACAAATCAACATCCCATACCTCAACTGGGTGACATTGTTATAGAAACAGGTCAATGAAATAGCACTAAAGTTCTGAAAATTAACAAAAATACCAATGGACAGTTGGTTTTTATCAAAGAAGCCCAGGGCATTAAACAGAGAAAAGAAAGCATCTTCAACAAATGGCATTACTCTAACTGGATAAATTTATCACCTTTTCCAAAACTCAAGTACAAGTGGATCAAGGACCTAAACATAAAACTGGATATACTAAACCTAATAGAAGTAATAGTGGGAAAGAGTCTCAAATGCTTTCATGCAGATACCAATTTTCTGAACAGGACACTAATGATTCAAGCCAAAAGATCAAGAATTGACAATGGGACCTCATTAAACTTCAATGATTTTTTTAAGACAAAGGAGACTGCCAATAGATAAAATGGAGAAATATCTTCACTAACACTACACCTAATAGATGACTAATATGCAAAAAATATAAAGAACTCTAGAAGTTAGACTCTAAGAAATTTAAAAAAAAAAAACAATTAGAATTGAGGCACAGTGCTAAATAGAATTCTATACAGAGTGCCAAGAAGCATTTGAAGAAATGGTCAACATATTTGGTCATCAAGGAAATGCACACTAAATTGAATCTGAAATTTTACATTACACCCCTCATCTTGGCAAAGATAAAAAAAAATGATAGCACATCCTGGCAAAGATGTGGAGAAAGGAGAAAACTCTATTCCTGGTGGGACCTCACACTTTTATAACCACTTTGGAAAACAATGTGTTTCTTGGAAAATTGGAAATAGTTTGCTGGAAGATACAATTATATCTGATCATATACCCAAAAGTAACTCTACCATACCCCAAGGACAAGTGATCCACTAATCTTATAGCAGATTTATTTTTAGTACCAGAAATGGAACAACTCAGATGACCCTCAACAGAGGAATGGATACACTAAATGTAGTTCATCTACACAATGGAATAATATACAGTTATTTAAAAAAAGGACATCATATATTTTTCAGACAAGAGAATGGAAATTGAAAATATCCTGAGTGAGGTAACCCAAAATTAAAAAAATACATTCATGGTATGTATTCATTTTAAGTGTTATTACCCATGGAGTACAGAATAACCAGACTACACCCTCCATACCCAAAGAAGTTAAACAAGAAGGAAGATCCAAGCAAGAATGTTTGAATAACATTTGAAAGGGAAACAAAATCACAGGAGACAGAGAGAGGGAGGGAACTGAAGGATAGAAAAAAGGAAGAGTCAAATGTGTAGGTAGGATCACTGTCAGCTCATGTTAATTTTCAATCCTGTAAAACCTAATGTAACAGAATCGTGTTTTATCCATTAATGCAAGTTGTAAATAGTTTTTCTTTCTTTATTGTACACTGGCCTTTGAGATCCTGGACTGTGACTTGGGGGTACCTGCAGGTTTATTTCCAAAGAGTGGAGTCAGGACAAGAGTTGGTGTGGGACCTGTGAATCGACAATCCGTGTGTATTGAAGCTGCTGAAAGAGAGTATGATGCTGATGAGAGCTGTGTAGGAGTCTGGCATGTTTTTTCTGTTTTTAATTCATCCTATGGGTTTTATATAATGGCAAATACAATGAAAAAAAACTGTATTTCAATCATTAAACACTCATCACCTATACTTCTTTTTTAACCATGTATCCAATGTTCCCTGGCTTAACTCATGATCTCATCCTCTGAGGGTAACTGACAGTGACATTATGTTCATTCTAATGACAATTCTAATATTTATAATATATATAATTGACTAAGAGGGATAGGTTTAGAAAACCTTAAGCACAAAGGTTTTACTTCTGGTCCTGCGCATTATATGGCAGCTATGCAGCAAGATTTTATGTGTGCAGACTGGAGCGATACAAAATTGCTGTATTTGAGTGGTAAGACTGAATAAACTAATAATGCTCGAACAAAAAGCACAGAAGGATGTCCTAGAGATCAAATGATTCAGTGAATACACAAAAAGCTTATGACAGATCTGTATATGTAAATTGGGCGTTGACTATATAAATATAGAGAGGCTTTGCTGGGGAATTGAAGGTTGCATTTGGTTCTTTATCTGTAGAAAAAAACATGGGGCAGATGTTTTAGAAGAGGAAAATTAATCTGGATACAAAATGTCGAACTTTTGTGTAAAAAAAGTCTCTCTAGGGGTGTTTGCATAGAGTGAATGGAGCACAGATGAAAATTCATGGCTGCAACAGTAATGGTGAAAGCCATAGTGAGTATCTCAAGCACAGTAGTGATTTTATAGCATGTAAATAATTTGATTTCATATGACCAGCTGTCCATTTAAAACAATGATAGAAAAGAAGCAAAAGGGAATAGTATATGTGAAAAATATAAGTTAAAAAAATAAAGTGTTGATTTTTGCTTTCTAGTTAAACATAGGGAAGACATAAGTCTAAAGTCCACAATTTTTTTAAAGAATTTCTAGGACTACATACATGCATATGTAATACATGGAAGAGAACAATATAGACAAGAGAAATAGAAACAAAAAGATATAAAACATCATTAAATATGTGAATGTCTATATTTGTATTTATGTACCACAATATGATTTATTGTATCTATTCAACTAAATTTTATTATGAGAATTTACAAAGTAATAATGATAAAATATTGTGTAAAAAGACCCATAAACTAAACAAGGCAAATATTTTTTTTAAAGTAGAAGGACAACATTTCATTTTGCTATTTCTCTAGGAAGTACTTGACGGTGAGAACTTCTAGTCCTCTCAGTCAAACACAGAATGCTGTGTGGGGCTTCTGTTCTACATTTTATTGACTCTCAGCATCAAAAATGTTAATAGACTTACATTACTAATTTTTTTATGTATTTGTTGAGTCAGGGCATCTCTAGTACTCATTTCTTTCAGTATTGCTTAAACACTGTATATTTTTTATTCAGTTTTACTGCACTATACCTAATAAGGCAAGGTTAAGTTATGACCATCTGCACACATAACAAAAACTCATTTATTTATCACATAGCTCCCAAATATGATACAGAAGCAGAAGCCAAGACTTGTGCTCTAAATCTTCTAACACCTGCAATTTGGCATGATAAAGTTAAATTTATTTATTTATTTTTTACATGTAAGAAAGGCAAACGTTTTTAGCAGGTGGATGCTGGAATCTTGAATGATGTAATCTCTTCATTACAGTTAATCTCACTAGAGACACACAAAATTTATAAAATTCCACTGAATAAATAGTGATTATTATTTTTATTTCAGGAGAATAATGAAACTTTGCCTTAATTTTTATTACATTTCTCTGTCTGTCTCCCTCTCCCTCTCCCTCTCTCACTTCCACATTCCCCCTGTGTGTGTGTGTGTGTGTGTGTGTGTGTGTGTGTGTGTGTGTGTGTGTGTGTGGTTTCATGAAATATCTATGAAAGTCACTGTGCTTCTTACAGGAATGAGTCTTTTTCATCATGTAGTTCATAGTATCAATCTTAGTTTGTCTGACTTGATAACAGCACCTTTTCCTGGGGAGTACTTTACCAAGTCCTGGTGAATCAGTCCTAATAGTTGTATTCATACATTTTGTGTCCTGCAATTTTATAATGTAATAATGGTAAGATACCCAAAATTCAGTTCATTGCTTTAATGAATATCTTCTAAGAAACAACCTATATCTTTGTAAACATTTTTACTCTTTTTGGAGTGTTCTGTTCAGGGGGTGTAATGATTTGTTTGCCTGGAAGTGTATTTTTCATATATTTTCCACTAAATGTGATTTCACTTCTTTCATTTCTCTTACTTTAACATTACTAGAATCTATACTATAACAATGTTATGTTTTAATTTTTACTTTATTATAGAGATTTTGTTGTTAAGATTCTATGCACTTTTTTATTGGAAATTATCTGCATTTACATTTCAAATGTTATCCCTTGCCCACAATCCTACCTTTGATCCTTTTATTTACACAGTAAATAAAACCTTAAATGTTATTTCTGTTTTGTGGCAACCACCAAATAGCTATTAAGATTAGTAAGGAAGATTTTCATTTCAGCCACTTTGCAAAGAAATTTAGATTTAAGACAATGTAAAAATTGAGCAAATAAACAACCTGAAATGTAAGTTTTATGAAGTGGAAGGCTTATTTAAGGGATGACAGTTACTAAACCAGTGGAACAGGAGAGGATAGCCACATGTCTACATACCTTGTTTATATTGAGACAACTAACCTTTATAACAATCCAATAGAAATGGATTGTCAAAATACAATTACATATGAATATTGTAGTGTTCAAATTTCATATTTTTATGTGCAGATAATTGCTATTTGATTGTGCTTATCAGGGTGGTAAACAACTCTAACTCTTCTTCACAGGTTACCTGATAATCTGGCTGCAAACTGACCTCTGTTATTTGAGCATTTAATTCATTTATTGAAGTAATTTTAAGTTCCTCCATGAGCATTATGTCACATGGAAAATCATTTATTTTTATCTGAAAATGATTTCTCTTCTTCTAATGTAACAAAATAGTGCCTTAAATATTTAACTATTTTTACAATCATTTTTTCATTTAAATTTTGATTGTATAATTTGTTTTTAGTAGCCTTACCTTCTCAGATTCTCATGATTAATCCATTAAAAATAAAGGTAATTATAAAAGAGTAAAAAATGTCTTCCATATTATAAATGACATCATATTGGATTAAAGTAAAATATGGAAAATTGAACTAACTGATATGTGAAGATTTTACAGCAAAAAAATTTATCACTGACAAAAGCCAACCTTAATTTTAGCTAACAAGTCACATTGTTTTGCTAGATTGAATTCTATTTAATAATATATGAAAATTAAAATATGCTTTAAAAAGGTTAGTAAAAGTATCACATTTTCAGAAAAAAAAATGAAAATGTAAGAACATCATAAAATTCATCTGAGAAAAATGAAGTATATTTATTTCTATCAACTAACTCATATAAAATGATATCATAAAATAAAATTGTTATCACAGAATTTAGCTTATTTAAAGAATTATCAGAACTTTAATTCTGGATAAACTTTTATATAATATAATGATGCACAAATCACAAATACAAATAGACTCAAATCTCTCTAGAATCAAATATAAGAAACTTGACATTTTTCTTTCTACATAGCAAAAGTGGGAAATCAGAGTTAGTTCTTTTTGACCATCCTCACATATTTTGTTTGCTTTGGTAATTTCATAGTAACCACAAATTATAGAAAAAACAAATTAATAGTGGAGCTATTCAATATTTCAATATTTCAAGCTATTTCAATCTTCAATCTTTAAATCTGTGCATAAATATAGATTTCTAATTCAATATACACAAAGAATGTAAAACAGTAAATAATGATGATTCATTTACCATTAGTTAATTTTTTTATTATTCACTATTCATTTTTTTTGTAAAGTTGTTATTCATAAAGTAAAAATTAGAATCATCATAAGTCTCTTGAAAGAATATGGTATTATAATATTAAACTTAACTTGATATTTAGGACTGTAACGTATAAAAGCATGTGGTTATAGAAATGGATTCCAAGTAAAGAGTTACTCCCATGCCTAAAAGGCTGAGATAAATTCTATGGATCCCAACATTGAAAGGAGAAACTAATTTTTGGCCTCCGCATGACTGGGATGGCACAAATACACACACACACACACACACACACAAAACACACACACAGAGCACATATGCATGCACACAAACATACACATTCATGAACACACACTCACAGACATACACAATGCACACACACACAAGGTAAAAGAGAGGAAAACACATGTAAAGAAATAAATGAGTACAAACATACAAACAATTTTATAGAAAATCTAGGTCAAAATGAGGCACTGACATTACACTGAGGACTTCTTTGAGCCACACAAAACACAAATATTTGAATATACAACCAAAAACCTCAATAAAATCTAACATTGCAACTAATGACTTTTTCTTTTTTTTTTTTTTTTTTTGAACAACTTTATTTTTAAAAACAAAAATAAATGAACAAAGTTTAAGCATTTTTTTGCATAAAAGTATACGAATACATTTTTGTCAGTGCTTGGCTTATTTTTCCAAAGGTTTGATAGTGCACATTAAGGCCTTACTAGTTACAATGAGCAAAATGTACATGTAAAACAGGATGTAACCTGGAATTAGTCAAAGTTTTCTTGTTGTATAAGGATTGAGCATAATGGTCTTTTTTTTCCTTGAGCTTCATATAGTCTGTGAGTTGTTTCTGGGGTGTTCAGAGTTTATGGGGTTAGTATCCTATTATCAGTGACTGCATATTATGTCTGTTCTTTTGTGAATGGGTTATCTCACTCAGGGTAATATTCTCTGGATGCAACAATTTTCTTAAGAATTCTGTTAAGTCATTTTTTCTGATAGCTGAGTAGTACTCCATTGTGTAAAAGTACAACAATTTTTGTATCCATTCGTCTACTGAAGGACATCTGGGTTCTTTCCAGCTTCTGGCTATTATAAATAGAGCTGCCATGAACATTGTGGTGCATGCATTTTTGTTGTATATTGCAGTGTCTTTGTGGTATATGCCCAGAAGTGGAAGAGTTGGATCTTCAGGTAGTAGTACTATGTCCATTTTTTTTTTTTTTTTTTTTTTTGTGGAGTCACCAGACTGATTTCCAGAGTGGTTGTATCAGTTTACAACCCTCATATAAAATAGATTATATATGTATGTATATACATCTCATATTATTTTCTAAGTAATATTTTTCTAGTTTTAAAAAATAAAATCTCTAATGAAATATAAATCTTACACCAAGAAAATGCTATTTTTTTACCAGAATAACAAACTTAAAGTATTATCCAAAGCCTTATGTTTTTACAATAAGATGTTATACTGAACAAGAAGTTCATAATAAAATTGAATTAAATACACTTATGTAAATATAATATATCCAGGAGCTAAAGGAAACAGGAAAATTAGAAAAAAGAGGTAGTGAATAGCTCTGAGATTTTTGTATAATGGAATCACTATGCTTAGTGATTCATTGCATTAAGTAGTGCTTCTAATATTACATAGATTGTAGACTTAACAACAGGTCTACAAGTACATGATGTATGCATGAATAAGACTTATTCTTTCAAAGCACTTCCTATATAAATAGAAAATATTTGGGCTCATAGCCTCCCAACACACCCAACAGACACATGTTGATTAGGGAGCTAGGAAAAACATATGTGCCTTTTTCTTTTCTTTTTGTTTTCTTTTATATTGGTTATTGTATTTATTTACATTTAAATGTTATCTACCTTCCTGGTTTTTTACCTCACAAACCCCAAAGCCCATTCCCTCTAACTGCTGCTTTTATGAGGGTACTCTCCCAGATACGACTTCCTGAGTCACTGCCCTAACATTCCCCTATTGTAGGGCATATAGCCTTCATAGGACCAAAAGTCTTCCCACCCAAAGATGCCATAGAAGACCATCCTCATTTCATATGCAGCTGAAGCCTTGGTGCCCTCCATGTGTACTCTTTGATTGGTAGTTGTTTATAACTTGGGATCTCTGGGGGCTCTTGTTGGTTGATATTATTGTTCTTTATATTGGGTTGCAAATGTCTTCAGCTCCTTCAGTCCCTCTCCTGACTCTTCCATTGGGGTCCTCATGGTTGATTGCAAGCATCCTCATATGTATTGTTAAAGCTCTGTTAGAGCCTTTCCGGAGACAGGTATATTAAGCTTCTGTCAGCAAGCACTTCTTGGCATCATTAACAGTGTTTGAGCTTGTGACTGCATGTGGAATGAATTTGCAGGTTAGGAAGTCTCTGAATGGTTTTTTTTTCACTTTTCTGCTCCAGTCTTTGTCCCTGTATTTCCTCTCATGAGTATTGTGTTCCACCTTCTAAGAAGAACTGAAGCATCCATATTTGGGTCTCATTCTTCTTTAGCTTCATATGTTCTGTGTATTGTTCCTTAGGTGTTCTGAGCTTTGGTCCAGTCCAATTAAATGAGTCAATGGGAATTCTGATTGACACATAGGTATCTATATTGAAATTTTAAAATATCTTTCATGTATTTCAGAGGCAGATGAGACTAACATAATTTAGGAATTTCAACCAACATCTGTACGTTGATTTTAATATGTGATTTCTTTGTTTGCAGGTTAAATATTTTTCAGCCATTTCTAGCTAATACAGCCACTGATAGCATGTGTAACAACAGTGTAAGTGAATTCATTCTCTTGGGGTTGACTCAGGATCAAGAAAAACAGAAGGCAATATTTGGGTTCTTCTTGATTCTTTACCTTATAACATTACTGGGAAACTTTCTCATTGTGGTGACGATTAAGATGAGTCAGACACTTGGGAGTCCCATGTAATTTTTCCTCTTCTATTTGTCTTTTGCTGATGCTTGCTTCTCTACAACTACAGCACCTAGATTGATTGTAGACTCCTTCTTTCAAAAAAAAAAATATTACCTACAATGAATGCATGACTCAGCTTTTTGCAGCCCACTTTTTTGGGTGTATGGAGATCTTTGTGCTTATCCTCATGGCCTTTGACCGCTATGTAGCAATCTGTAAGCCTCTAAGATATACAACTATAATGAATCTGCGTACATGTGACATATTAGTGATTCTTGCTTGGGTAGGATCTTGTATCCATTCATCAGCACAGACATTTTTGGCTTTAAGATTACCATTCTGTGGACCAAATGTGATTGATCACTATATTTGTGATTTGCAGCCCTTGATGAAACTTGCATGCATGGATACCTATGTAATAAATTTGCTAGTTGTGTCTAATAGTGGAGCCATATGCACATTAAGTTTCATAATACTTCTTATCTCCTATATTGTAATCTTATACTCTCTGAGAAACCACAGTGCAGAAGGAAGAAGAAAGGCCTTGTCTACATGCAGTTCTCCTTTCATTGTGGTGGTCATATTTTTTGTTCCATGTATATTCATATACACTCGGCCACTAATCACTTTACCAATGGACAAGATGATGTCTGTATTTTATACAATAGTGACACCTTTGCTAAACCCTCTTATCTATACACTGAGGAATGAAGAAGTAAAAAGTGCCATGACAAAGTTATGGTGTGGTAAAGTATGACTGTCATTGATAAAGAATATATGAAGATTCTATCTCCAGCAAACTTTAAAATCTAAAAACAGTAAAGATAGAGAATGTCAAAGGAGACATGTTAGAAAGATGTATATAGAAGAGAAGAGTACCTTATTTGAACTTTTATCTTTAAAAATGAACTCACTGACTTTAGACTTGGGCTATGTTAATGAGTTCATATTCTGATTATTCTCATTGATATTTTGTGGCCTCTCAATACATTTTCATGGGCTTATGTGATTATGATCCTTAGTGCAAGAGGAAACTCTTATTACTGAAGAACCATTTTTACTTCTTAAAAAGGCCTATTCCTCCATATATGCTGCATCATATAATAATTTTATGTGGTTATCCATAAATAGTAAGAAGCAATTATCAACAATTTTCTAGCCCTTAAAGAACACTTTACCTTAGCCTCATATTTTTCAAAGCCTTGTTTAACCACATGTTAGTAATGAACACTGTCATTGCAGAAGAGTGCTTACCAGAAATGCACACTCATCTTCTATAAACTCAACAAATGCTTACTCCTGCCTAAATTCTTATGGTCTTAGTCCTTTAGACTACCAGTGGGTTGGTTTTCAGGTTAAATAATTGAAACAACACAGTAGAAGACCCTTGCGTTGTGAACTCATAGGGATGCACACACACACACACACAAGGCTAACACTAAATTTGAGTAAAGATCTACCATATCTTTTGAATAAGTAATTAAAATCTGTTATGGCAAACTTCAAGGAGGATTCAGCATAAGCTAAAAACTAACAAGTGATTTTTTTTTTGAGATGGTTCAGCCATGGACTGAAAAACTATGACATATTCATTTCGTTACCTAAGGCTGAGGAGATTACATATGAGGAAAAATTACTGCTATTAATGTGTTTTTTCTGTTATTATTAAACATATATAACCTCTTGGTATAAGCCAACCCTTTTATTCTGATTTTAGCAAAACAACCCTCTTGTAGTGATGGTATACAGACACATAAAAGATTTATTTATTATTAATAATTATTCAACAATAATTCTTAAAGTTTTATTAGTAATTATTAAGTTTTTTTTAATAACATGACTGTTGAGTCTTACTAAACAAATTTTTTCCCTCAGCCATCTTCAAGAGAGAACCAGAAAGAACTTTAAAGAATGTTCTCATGATTATAATTTGATCAAGATTTTACCACCTTTCTCCTTTTTTGAACATTCATATATTTTCCATATACTTTCATTATCAGGAAAATAGGTTGAGCAGCTTGAAGATTCTTTTTCACAATTTCATATTATATATCACCACACTTTCAAAACTCAGTGCTTGATGTAAAAGTAAATATTAATGTAAAACTGTTGACTGCGTCAACCTTGGATATGTAGAGATTTATTTTCACCAATAAAGGAGTCATGTATTAACTTATTAATGCTAAGTGTTTTCATTGAAGATATATTTTTAAAAATCGCATTATTAATTCAAAATTAATAGTTTTGTATTTGTTTTATTTTTAAACTTTGGATGCAATGAAATTAATTTTATACATTAAGCTGGCATTAAACACAGAGATCCTCTTCTCTTGGTCTTTTGAATGATGTGAGTAAAGACATGAGGCACCATACCCTATCTGAAAAGTGAATTCAATTTTATTTGCTAAAGTAGTAAGCAAACTGACAAGATATGTACTCAATTATTTCTTCCTATAGGATTTCAATTCTAATGATAATCATATGGCTATTGGTACTGATATGTTATGGTCAACTTTCTGGATACTTATCCCATTATTTCTCTTCATGCTCCTAGACACTTTCATTTCAGCCTTCAGACATATGTGCATTCAGGACTCATTTCTCTTTATAACATTCATAAACATGAAAAATATATGCCTTGACTATTTTGCTTTAATAGGAATAAAGCAAAGCAAAATAGTTTGCTCTATTTCCAGTATATAAAATATTTTTTCTGGCTGAATAAATTTTAATTGCAAGCATCTATAACCTTTTATTTATAGATATATAGTTGACTTAACAACTATGAATTATAAAGAGTACCACAATAAACATTATGAATTAAACACTTAGTCTTATTGCATACTATCAATGTACACTATGCAATATTTTTCTTTAACCTACATTATTTTTTGTGTCAATTTAGGCTCCAGAAATTTTGGGGGAAAATTGAAATCATTAAGTAATATATGGCTTCAAAGAATGATATTATTTCCAGAAAAACTCCTGCCATAAATGATTATGCTTTATTCATAATTATCAATGCACTCATTGATGTAGTTACAACATGCAATCATATAATTATATCTTAGCTTCTCTGTCATATTTTAAAACATTTTAAATGTAGTATTTTCCTGATTAAATATTTGACAATAATTCCCCAAGGCTGAGAGTTCAATTGTCTTTGATTGTATCCCAAAATCTACCATGTAACTATCATGATGCTAAGTCAGTTATCGAACATTTTGTTTACTTAGGCAATATTCTTATTGAAAGGAAAAATTTAAACTGTATGTTTATCATGAATAATATATTTTATTGAGGTGTAGAGATTGAATTAATAAAATTTTGATAGTTTAGATAAAACTCATTAAAACTATTTGTAAGAATGAACAATTAATTACTATATAGTTTAACATACTTCAGTTCATTGTCTGTGAGTCTCCTGTTTCTCAATTTATGTATGGTGCAACTGGGTATCATGTTACAAAGTCTGCAGCTTAGCAGAGTAGCTTAATGATACTGGTGACAGAGAGTGAAAAAGGATTTGAGGAAAGATATAGTATTTAGGAGCATATCCCAATGACCTATCTCCATCAATATACCTCCAAGTTTCAATTATATTTAGCTTATGAATCCATTTGTTAAAAAACACTATACTTCAGGCTATGCTCCAAACTTTGTCTATGTGTGTCCTTTGTGAATATTTTGTTCCCCCTTTTAAAAAGGACTGAAGCATCCCATCTTTGGACTTCTAACTTCTTGAGCTTCATATGGTCTGTGGATTGTATTTTGGATAATCCAAGCTTTTGGGCTAATATCCACTTATCAGTGAGTGACTTCCATGTGTATTCTTTTGTAAATCAGTTACCTCACCCAGGATGTTATTTTCTAGTTACATTCATTTGCCAAAGAATTTCCTAAGTCGTTGCTCTTAATAGTTGTTTAGTACTCCATTGTGTGACTGTACCACAATTTCCAAATCCATTTCTTTGCTGAAGAACATATGCATTATTTCAGCTTCTGACTATTACAAAGTTTCTATGAACATAGTGGAGCAGGTGTCACTCTTACATACTGGAGCATCTTTTGGGTATATGCCCGGGAGTGGAATAGCTTCTGAGTACTATGTCCATTTTCCTGAGAAACTGCTAAACTGATTTCTAGAGTGGTTGTATCAGTTTGAAATCCTACCAGTAATGGAGGAGTATTTCTCTTTCTTCACATCATTACCAACATCTACTGTCACCTGAGTTTTTAATCCTAGCCAGTCTGAGTGATGTGAGGTGAAATTTCAGGTTTTTTTTAAAAAAATTATTTACAAAGCAGAAATTGAAGGAAGGGTCATCCAAGACTGCAGGGATCCATCCTGTATACTATCATCAAACCTAGACAATATTGTCGATGCCAAAAAGTGCATGCTGACAGGTGCTTGTCTCCTGGGAGTTTCTGCCAGAGCCTGAGAAATACAGAGTAAAATGCTCTCAACCAACCACTGGACTGAGAACAGGTTCCCAATGGAGGAGTTAGAAAAAGCACTCAAGGAACTGAAGGAGTTTTCAACCCAACAGGAAGAACAACAATATCACCCAACCAAAACCCACAGAAATCCTAGAGACTAAACTACCAACCAAAGAGCACACATGTGCCAAGAGCTGACAGAATTGAGAAATTTTCTTAGCCTTAGTAACACAATTTTATATAGATCTCAGCTTAGGTTTCTGTTTCCTGCAGTAAAGCCCCTGTACCAGAAAATAGGTGAGCTCACTTTATTCAGGTAGCTAGCCGAGTGGAACGGTCACCCATTCAACAGATCCTGCTTGGCAGAACATTCCCTCCTGCACCTAGGTTGGCCCTCTCCTCAAATAATTCTTCATAAAGGGTATTGTGAGAAATTCCTTAACTGGAAATTTCGCTTAGTTCCATGCCTTACTTTCCCATACCTTATTTCATTCTTCTACCTGTATAAAAAATTAGCATGTAAAAAAAATTGTCAGCTTGATCAGACCACTTGACTTGCTGACCTTCTTCGTACATCTTCTTCTCCCATTCTTTCCTAGGTGATCTTGGGTTACCATTGACTGTTCTGTGGGTCGGAGCACATATGGAAGAATCCATTGTTCCAGAAACATATGTAGCAGAGGATGGTCTTATCAGGCATAACAGAGAGGAAAAGTGATTGGCACTGTGAAGGTTCAATACCCAAGTGTTGAAAAATGCCAAGGCATGTAGAAGGGAGAGAGTAGGTGGGTTGGGGAACACTTTCATAGAGTCAGGAGGAGGGGGAAGGGATACAAAAATTTCAGAGGGGTAAATGGAACAGAAGATAACATTTGAAATGTAAGTTAAGAAAATATCCAATAAAAAGAAAAAAAATCACTATCTACAAGCAGTTTTAAATCACATGACACACAACTAGTTCTCAACCCTATGAAGCTTATAAAGCTGATCACTAGGAGCACAGAAGAGCTACAGGAGCACTCTTCATCCTAAGTGTAAATAAGAGGCCACTCAGAACTCTCATACTACAAAGTAGAGGTATTGCCTGGAAGTACAAACTTTCACACCAAGGCCAGAACTGACACAGCAACTTCATGACTGGGTTCTGCCATTGGAACTCACAGCCTACCCTAAGAGAGGAACAGCCAGAGTCAATTTCCCTTTGGAGACCACAGGCCCACAGACCCAGAAAGAGACACAAGCTCCAGTAAAAGACGACAGGATAAATTAGCACCACCTATATCAAGATGGCAAGAGGGAAGCACAAGAAACAGAAACTAAGAAAACCTGGTAATATCAGAACCATATTCTTATACCACAGAAAATAGTAGATATTCCAACTCACCAGCAAAGCAAGATATGAAATTAAAATCATACTCTAGGATAATGATGAAGATCTTTGAGAAGCCCATAAATAACACACTTAAAGAAGTACAGGAAAACCAGAAGAATATACACAAACAAGTTGAAGCTCTTAAAGAGGAAACACAAAAAACACAAAGCTCACTTAAAGAGCTTCAAGAAAGCACACAAACAACCATGTAAAAGAACTGACAACTGAAATAGAAACAATGAAGAAATCACAAAAGGAAACATCCCTGAAGTTGGGAAACCCAGAAAATACATCGGGCTTCATAGATTCTAGCATCACCAATAGAATACATGGGATGGAGGAGAGAATATACCATAGAAATCATTGACACAGCAGTCAGAGAAAATGGAGAAATCAAAAAGATTCTAAGCCAAATCATCCAGGAAACACAGGATACAATAAGAAGACAAAAACCTAAAGATAATAGGTGCAAGAGAGGATGAAGAATATGAACCAAAAGGCACAGTAAATAACTGCAACAAAATTATAAAAGAAAAATTCCCTAATCTAAAAAAAAAAAGAGAGAGATGACCACAATCATACAAAAAGCCTATAGAACCCTAAATAGACTAGACCAGAAAATAAATTCTTCTCAAATATAATAGTCAAAACAACAAATGCTCATAACAAAGAAAATACTAAAAGCAGTAAGAGAAAAAGAACAGGTAACATATAAAGGCAGACTTATCAGAAATACACCAGAATTTTCAACATAGACAATGAAAGCAAATAGTTTCTAGACTGGCATCATACAGGCCCCAAGGAAACACAAGTTCCAGTCCAGCTTACTACATCCAGCAAAACTCTCAATAACCATAGATTGAGAAATGAAGATATTCCAGGACAAAAACAAATTTGCACAGCATTTGTCTACAAATCCAGCCCTACAAAAGATAATAGATAGAAAGCTCTACCACAAAAAGAAAAACTTCACTCTAGGAAAATCAAGAAACTAAGTCTCTTGCAGCAAACACTATAAAAAGAAAGCACACAAACATAACTCTACATGTAACAACAAAAATAGTAGGAAAAAGCAATCACTATTACTCAATTTTCTAATTATAAAATACAGACTATCAGACTGAATATGTAAACAGGAACCAGTATTTTACTGCATACAGGGAACTCATCTCAGCAACAAAGACAGGTATTACTTCAGAGTAAAATGTTGGGAAAAAATGTTTCCAGGAAAAAGGTCTTAAGAAACAAGCTGGATTAGCCATAATAATATTGAATAAAATAGATTTTCAACCAAAACTTATCAAAAAAGACAAGGAAGGACACTTTTAACTCATCAAATAAAAAATCTATCAAGATGAACTCTCATTCCTGAACATCTATGCTACAAATATAAGAGCACACACATTCATATAAAAAAAAATCTCCACTAAAGCTCAGAGCATATATTACACCACACATAAAAATAGTGGGAACATTTGACACTTCACTCTCATCTATTAAAAAGTCATGGATGAAGAACCTGAATAGAGACGTAGTGAAACGTACAGAAATTATGAACCAAACAAATTTAACAGACAACCATAGAATATTTCATCTTAAAACAAACGAATATAACTCAGCATCTCATGGCACCTTCTCTAAAATTGACCATATAGTTAGTCACAAAAGACGTCTCAACAGATACAAAAAGATCAAAATAATCCCAAGCATTATATCAGATCACATGGACTAAGCCTGGCTTTCAATGATAACAACAACAACAACAACAAGAAAAGACCACATACATATGGAAGTTAAACAACGTTCTTTTTAATGATAGCTTGGTCAAGGAAAAAATAAAGAAAGAAATGAAAGACTTTAACAAATTTAATAAAAAATGAAGGGACAACATTTGCAAACTTATGGGATTAAATGAAAGAAGAAGAAGAAGAAGAAGAAGAAGAAGAAGAAGAAGAAGAAGAAGAAGAAGAAAAAGAAGAAGAAGAAGAAGAAGAAGAAAACCTCATAGTGCTGAGCCACTCATGAAAGAAACTGGAGAGAGCCAGACTAACCAGAGGGCAAAGAGTGAGTATCCAAATTGATAAAATCAGAAATGAAAGAGGACTCATAAAACAAAAACAGAGGAAATTCAAGAAATCATCAGATCCTATTACTAAAGCCTATGCTCAACAAAACTAGAAAATCTAAAGGAAATGGACAATTTTCTAGAGAGATACCAGATATCAAAGTTAAATCAGAATCAGATAAGCCATTTAAACAGCCCCACAATCCCTAAAGAAATAGAAGCAGTCATCAAAAACTTCCCATCCAAAAAATAAATAAATAAAATAAAAAAACCCTAGGACCTGATGGGTGTAGTGTAGAATTCTATCAGACCTTCACAGAAGACCTAATATCAATACTCTCCAACCTATTCCACAAAAGAAAAAAAGAGGGATTACTACCCAACTCATTCTTCAAAGCCAAAATTATGCTCATTCCTAAACTACACAAAGACCCTAAAAAGAAAGATAACTTTAAACCAAATACCATAAGGAACATTGATGCAAAAATACTCAATAAAATTATTGTAAACCAAATCCAAGAATATATCAAAATGATCATTAATCATGACCAAGTAGGCTTCATCCCAGGGAGGCAAGGATTGTTCAATATACAGAAATTCTTCAGTGTCATCCACTACAAAAGTAAAAGACAAAAGAGTCACATGATTTTTCTCTGTAGAGTCTGAGAAAGTATTTGACAAAATTAAACACCCCTTCATGTTAAAAGTCTTGGAAAGAGCAGGTATTTAACGCACACATGTAACCCTAGTAAAAGCAATATACAGCAAAACAGTAGCCAATGTTAAACGAAATGATGAGA
The DNA here is from genome assembly GCF_963924665.1 of Micromys minutus. NCBI lineage: Eukaryota > Metazoa > Chordata > Mammalia > Rodentia > Muridae > Micromys > Micromys minutus. Next base: position 58,695,997 of record NC_137982.1, read on the forward strand.
GACTTGAAGCAATTCTACTATATGCAGGGACTAGACAAGACTGTTCACTCTCCCCCTACCTATTCAATATAGGACTTGAAGTACTAGGCAGATAAGTTAGATAACAAAAAGAGGTCAAAAGAACATATATTGGAAAGAAAGAAGTAAAAATATCTCTATTTGCTGAAGATATGATAGTGTACTTAACTGACCCCAAAAATTCCACCAGGGAACTTTTACAGCTGATAAACACCTTCAGCAATGTGGCTGACTATAAAATTAACTCAATCAAATGAGTAGCCTTCTTCTACTCAATGGCCCAACAGGACGAGGAAAAAATTAGAGAATTAACATCCTTCACAATAGCCACAAAAATTATAAAATACCTTGGTGTGACCCTAACCAAGGAAGTGAAGGATCTGTAAGACAAGAATTTCAAGTCTCTAAAGAAAGAAATTGAAGAAGACCTCAGAAGATTTAAAGATCTTCCATGCTCATGGATTAGAAGGATCAACACTATAAAAATGGCCATATTGCCTAAGGCAATCTACAAATTCAATGCAATCCTCAACAAAATTATAACTCAATTCCTTATAGAGTTATTAAGAGCAATTTGAAAATTCATTTGGAATAATAAAAAACTCATGATAGCATAAAATTTCTCAGCAATAAAAATCGTCAGTGGCAATCAGCATTCCTAACCTCGAGCTGTATTAACAGATCAATTGTGATAAAAACTGAATGGAATTCATACAGGGCCAGGCAGGTAGATCACTTGATTAGAACTGAAAACCAGGAGATAAACACATACATCTATGGTCAATTGATCTTTGACAAAGGACTTAAAATCACTCATTGAATAAAAGGACAGCCTCTTAAACAAATGATGTTGGTTCAATTGGGAGTCAGAATGAGAAGAATGCAAATCAATCCTTTCTTATCTCCTTGTACAAAGCTCAAGTCCAAGTGGACTGAAAACCTTCACATAAAACCAGGTACACTGAAACTAATAGAACAGAAAGTAGGGAATAACATAGAAAGTAGGGAATAACATAGAACACATAGGCACAGGGGAAAACTTGCTGAACAGAACACAGATGGCTTATGCTCTAAGATCACAAATTGACAAATGGAATCTCATGAGATTGCCAAACTGATAAAAGGTCAAGGACACTGTCAAAAGGACAAAATGGCAACCAACAGATTAGGAAAAGATCTTTACCAATCTTACATGTGATAGAGGACTAGTATACAATATATACAAAGAACTCAAGAATATAGACTCTAGAGAATCAAATAATCCTATTAAAAATGGGGTACAGAGGTACACAGAAACTTTTCATCAAATGAATAATGAATGGCTGAAAAACACTTAAAAATGTTCAATATCCCTAGTCATCAGATAAATGCAAATCAAAACCACACTTAGATTCTACCTTACACCAGTAAGAATGGTAAGATCAAAAACTCAGGTGACAGCAGATGCTGGCAAGGATGTGGATAAAGTGTTTGTGGGAATGTAAACTGGTACAACCACTCTTGAAATCACTCTGGCAGTGCCTCAGAAAATTGAACATAGTGCTACCTGAACTGCCAGCTATACCACTCTTGGGCTTATACCCAAAATTAGCTCCAATATCTAACAAGGATACATGTTCAACAATGTTCATAGCAGCCTTATTTATAATAGCCAAATGCTGGAAAGAACCCAAATGTCCCTCAAGAGAGGAATGGATACAAAAATTGTGGTACATATAGACAATGGAGAATGACTCAACTATTAAAAACAATGAGTTCATTAAATTCCTAGGTAAATGTATGGAACATAAAGTTATCAGTCTGAATGAAGTACCCAGTCAAAAAAGAATACTCATGTATGTATTCACTTATAAGTGGATACCCCCAAAACACACAGAACTTATGAAGCTCAAAAAGAAGGAAGACTAGCTTGTACATGCCTCTTTTTTTTTCTTTTTTTTAAGAAGGGAGAACAAAATAGGGAGTAAATACAAGGTCAAATAAAGGAGCAGGGATTGAAAAAAGAAGAGATCTACAGAGACTGCATCATCTGGAAAACCACTCCATGTGCAGCCATAAAACCCAAGCACTATTGCTGATGACAAGTGTTTACTCGCAGGAAGCAGACATGGATGTCTCCTCAGAGGCTCTCCCAGAGTCATATACATACAAATGAGGATGCTTGCAGCTAACCATCAGACTGAACACAGGGACCACAATGAAAGAGATAGAGAAAGGTCTGTAAGAGGTGAACAGTTTGCACCCTCATGTGAAGAACAATATCATCAATGGCTAAGGCACTGAGGTGGAGAGAGTGATAGTGAGAGAGAGCATCTTCAGGGAAGCAAGTTGAGGGGGAAGTGGGAGGGAAGTGGGGAGTGGGAGGGTATAACATTTGAAATGTAAATATAGAGAATATATTATTAAAAAAGAAAAGGACAGTTTCGGATCTCTGTCATCAGGATTTGGGACTGAGCTCACAGATCAGTTGCACAGGTTTGATTAAACCTGGACCAGCTGTGAGGCTGGGGCATAGGCCCCAAGAGAGGAAACAAGGCACAAAAGAACAGACATGATACACATTCACAGATAATTGGATACTAGCCCACAAAGTTCTGAATAACCAAGAAACAACTCTCAGACAATATGAAGCTCAAAAAAGATGGAAGGCCAAAATGCAGAAGCCTCAGTTCTTCCCTGAAAAATAAATAAGTGGACATTTGCCACCAGAAAGAGCGGAGGCCCAGACACACAGGACTGGCGAGAACTGGGTGAGAATGGATTCTGACTACCCAGGGGGCAGAGAGATCTGAATGGAGCACTCAGAAAGTGTGCGCCTGCCAGTCAGGCTTGATCAAGGGATCCAGGAACCCGGCTGCATCCAGCCCTATGTTCCCAGCCAGCAGCTTCTGAATGCACAACAGGCACTCCGAACATCTGCCACCAGAAAAAGCAGAAACTCAGACACACAGGACTGGTGAGAACAGGCTGAGAACGGATTCCGACTACCTAGGGGGCAGAGAGATCTCAGCTGAGCACCCTGAAAGTGTGTGCCTGCCCAGCTTGATTCAGGGATTTAGGAACCCAGCACAATCGGGCCCTCTGTTCCCAGCTGGCAGCTTCCAGGGTTCAAAACAGGCACTCAAAACATCGCCACCAGGGACAGCTGAGATCCAGGGACACAGGCCAGGGTAAGGGAAAGTCATGAACCAATCACTGACAACAGGATGGCAAGAGGAAAGCAAAAGAATGTATCCCAGAAAAACCAAGACAACCTGGCAACACTAGAATCCAACTCTCCCATCACAAAAAACAGCGGAATACCAAACACTCCAGAAAAAGAATACTCAGAAACGAAATCCTACCTCAAGATGATGATAGAGATCCTTAAACAAGAACGGGAGGAAAAGCATAAAGAATTAAAAGCTTTTAAAGAAGAAGCAAGAAAAAACACTCAAAGAACTCAAAGAACTAGAAGTAAACAGAACTAATGAGATGAAGGAATGGAAGAAGAAATTTAAAACAGAAATAGATAAAATACAGTGAACACTAAAAGAGACAACCTTACAGGTAGAAATCCTAAAAAAGAAATCAGGAGTCACAGATGCAAGCAATTCCAACAGACTACAAGAGATGGAAGAGAGAATCTTGGGGGCTGAAGACAACATTAAAAACACAGACAAAAGAGTCAGAGAAGATGCAAAAACCAAAAAGCTCCTAACCCAAAATGTGCAGGAGATCCAGGACAAATTAAGAAGAACAAACCTAAGGATAATAGAAATAGAATAGGGTGAAGAATATCAACTAAGAAGTACAGTAAATATCTTCAACAAAATCATAAAAGAAAACTTCCCTACCCTTAAAAATGAGATGACCACATGCATAAAAGAAGTCTACATAACTCCAAATAGGTTGGACCAGAAAAGAAATTCCTCCTGACACATAATAGTCAAAACACCAGTGCCCAAAGCAAAGAAAGAATACTAAAAGCAGTAAGGGAAAAAGGTCATGTAACATATAAAGGCAGACCAATCAGAATCACACCCGATTTCTCAACAGAGACTATGAAAGCTAAAAGAGCTTGGACAGATATTGTGCAGACCCTGAGAGAGCACAAGTGCCAGCTCAAGCTGATCAATCACCATAGATGGCGAGACAAAGATATTCCAAGACAAAACTAAATTCACACAATATATGACCACAAACCCAGTGATACAACGAATTATGGATGGAAAACCCAATACAATGAGGGGAACCACATCATAGTAAAAACAAGAAAACTTCTAAGCAAGAAAACCAAAAGAAGAAAGACACACAGGCACAATTCAACCTACAAAAGCAACAATTGCAAGAAACAGCAACCAATATTCCTTGATATGTATTAACATAAATGGACTCAAATCCCCAATAAAAAGATATAGGCTATCAGACTAGACACATAAACAAAACCCAGTATTTTGCTCCATACAGGAAACTCATCTCAGAGACAAAGACAGACAGGATCTCAGAATAAACGGTTGGGAAAAACGTTCCAAGAAATTGACCCCAAGAAGCAAGCTGGAGTGGCCATTCTAATATCAAATAATGTAGATTTTACACCAAAAGTTATCAAAAGAGTTAAGGAAGGACACTTTTTACTCATTACATGGAAATCAGTCAGGAGGAACTCTCAATCCTTAACATATATGCTCCAAATAAAAAAAGCACCAATATTCATAAAGAAACCCTACTAAAGCTCAAAAAAAAATTTTACCCCACATAATAATAGTGGGAGACTTTAATACCCACTCTCACCAATGGACAAATCATGGAAACAGAACATGAACAAGGACACTCTAAAACTAACAGAGGCTATGATCAAACTGTAATTAATAAATATCTACAGAACATATTATCTGAAAACTAAAAATACACCTTCTTCTCAGCACTTCAGGGAAACTTCTCAAAAATTGACCACATAATTGGACACAGAATGACCTCAGTTGATACTCAAAGATCGAAATACTACAATGCATTGTTTCAGATCACCAGGGTCTAATGCTGGACTTTAATAGCAACAAAGACAACAAAAATCCATATATGCATGGAAAATACACAATGCCCTATTAAATGATAGCAGGGTCAAAGAAGAAATAAAGAAAGAAATCAATGATTTTCTAGAATTAAATGAAAATGAAAACAAGACATAACCAAACCTATGCGATGCAATGTAAGTAGTACTGAGAAGAATGTTCATAGCTCTGAGTGCTTCCAAAAAGAAATGGATTGAGCATACACTAGCAACCTGACAACACAGTTCAAAGCTCCAGAACCAAAGGGAGCAGATAAACCCAAGAGGAGTAGACAGCAAAAAATAATCAAACATAAAGCAGAAATAGACCAAATATAAACAAAAAAAAACCATTGAAAGAATCAACAAACCAAGACTTGATTGTTTGAGAAAATTAACAATATTGATAAACTCTTAGACAGAATAACTGGAGGGCAAAGAGAGAGTATCCAAATTAACAATATCAGAAAGGAAAGGGGTAAAATAACGACTGAAACTGAGGAAATTCAAGAAATAATCAGATCCTACTACAAAAGCCTATACGCATCAAAGCTGGAAAATTTGGAGGAAATGGATGAATTCCCAAAGAGAGATACAATATAACAAAGTTAAACCAGGAACAGGTAAACCATCTGTATAATCCCATAACACCGAAAGAAATAGAAACAGTCATCAAAATCTTCCCAACCAAAAAAAGTTCAGATCCAGATGGGTTCAGTGGAGAGTTTTAGCAGACATTTATTGATGACATAATTACAATATTATCCAAACTATTCCACAAAATAGAACTTGATGGAACACTACGAAACTCACTTTTTGAGGCTACAATAACCCTCATTTCTAAACTGCACAAAGACCCTACTAGGATAGAGGATTTCAGACCAAGCTCTCTTATGAATATTGATGCAAAATTATTCAACAAAATCCTTGCAAACCAAATCCAAGAACACATCAAAAAATCATTCACCATGATCAAATAAGCTTCATCCCTGTGATACAGGGATGGTTTAATAGAAGGAAATTTATCAATGAAATCCACCATATTAAAAAACTCAGAGAAAAGAACCACATGGTTATCTCACTAGATGCTGAGAAAGCATTTGACAAAATCCAATACCACTTCATGTTAAAACTCTTGGCAAAATCAAGAATCCAAGTTCCATACCTAAACATAATAAAACCAATATACAGCAAACCAACAACCAACATAAAACTTAATGTTGTGAAACTTGAAGCAATCAAACTAAAATCAGGGACTCGAGGGTGCAGAAGAGGGCGCGGCCCATCTGCCACAGGGATCAGCAGCTCCTAAAGCTTTAAAGACTGGTGAGTAGGAGATCTGGGCAGCAAGGGAGCAGAGAGATTTCTGCGGAGTGCACACAGTAAGCACACCCCCAGCACTGCCTGATCCAGGGACCAGGAACAGAACTTTGGAACTTCTGTTTTCACCTGGCAGCAACTTCAGTGCGCAGAACAGGGTGCGGCCCATCTGCCAAAGGGATCAGCAGTGCCTAAAGCTTTAAAGACTGGTGAGTAGGAGATCTGGGCAGCCAGGGAACAGAGAGATCTCTGCGGAGTGCACACAGTAAGCACACCCCCAGCCCTGCCTGATCCAGGGACAAGTAACAGAACTTTGGAACTTCTGTTTCCACCCAGCGGTGACCTCAGGGCGCAAAACGGGGTGCAGCGGATCTACCACATGGATCAGCAGCTCCTAAAGCTTTAAAGACTGGTGAGTAGTAGATCTGGGCAGCCAGGGAGCAGAGAGATCTCTGCGGAGTACACACAGTAAGCGCACTCCCCGCCCTGCCCTCCCTGATCCAGGGACCAGGAACAGAACTTTGAAACTTCTGTACCACCCGGCGACTCTGAGGCATAGAACAGGGCTCGGCCCATCTGCCACCTGGACAAGTGGAGATCCTGGGACACAGACCAGATACAAGGGAAAGGCGAGAACATATCACTGACAACAAAATGGCAAGAGGAAAGCAAAAGAGTATATCCCAAAGAAACCAAGACAACCTGGCAACTCCAGAACCCAGCTCTCCCATAACAGCAAACATTGGAATGCCCTACACTCCAGAAAAAAAAGACGCAGACCTGAAATCATACCTCAAGATGCTGATAGAGATACTTAAACAAGAACGGGAGGAAAAGCAAAAAGATTCAGAAGCTTTTAAAGAAGAAACAAGAAAAACACACAAAGAACTCAAAGAACTAGTGGAAAATACAACCAAAGAGATGAAGGAATGGAAGAGGGAATTTAAAACGGAAATTGACACAATAAAGAAAACACTAAAATAGATAACCCTAGAGGTAGAACACCTAAAAAAGAAATCAGGAGTCACAGAAGCAAGCATTTCCAATAGATTACAAGAGATGGAAGGGAGAATCTTGGGGGCAGAAGACAGCATTGTAAACATAGAAAAAACAGCCAGAGAAGATGCAAAAAACAAAAAGCTCCTAACCCAAAATGTGCAGGAAATCCAGGACTCAATGAGGAGAATGAACCTAAGGCTAATAGGAATAGAAGAGGGAGAAGAGGATCAACTAAGAGGCACAGTAAATATCTTCAACAAAATCGTAGAAGAAAACTTCCCTACCCTCAAAAATGAGATGACCACGAGCATAAAAGAAGCCTTCAGAACTCCAAATAGGTTGGACCAGAAAAGAAATACCTCCCGACACATAATAGTAAAAACTCCAAGTGCCCAAAGCAAAGAAACAATACTAAAAGCAGTAAGGGAAAAAGGTCAGGTAACATATAAAGACAGGCCAATCAAAATCACACCCGATTTCTCAACAGAGACTATGAAAGCTAGAAGAGCCAGGACAGACAGCATGCACACCCTAAGAGAGCACAAGTGCCAGCCCAAGCTGCTATACCCAGCAAAACTATCAATCAGCATAGATGGAGAGATGAAGATATTTCAAGACAAATCAAAATTTACACAATATCTGACCACAAACCCAGTACTACAATGAATTATAGGTGGGAAAACCCAATACAATGAGGGAAAATACAACCTAGTAAAAACAAGAAAACTCCTAAACAAGAAAACTAAAAGGAGAAATAGACACAGACACAACTCAACCCACAAAAGCAAAAATGGCAGGATACAGAAACAATTATTCCTTGATATCTATTAACATAAATGGTCTCAACTCCCCAATAAAGAGACATAGACTATCAGACAGGATATATAAACAAAATCCAGCCTTTTGCTGCATACAGGAAACTAATCTCAGAGACACAGACAGACATTGTCTCAGAATAAAAGGGTGGGGAAAGAACTTCCAAGCAAACAGCTCCACGAAGCAAGCTGGAGTGGCTATTCTAATATCGAATAAAGTAAATTTCCAACCAAAAGTTATCAAAAAAGATAAGGAAGGACACTTTTTACTCATTACCGGGGAAATAGGTCAGGAGGAACTCTCAATCCTTAACATATATGCTCCAAATAAAAAAACACCCACATTCATAAAAGAAATCCTACTAAAGCTCAAATAATACATTTCACCCCACACAATAATAGTGAGAGACTTTAATATTGCACCTTCACCAATGGACAGATCATAGAAACAGAAACTGAACAAGGACACTGCAAAGTTAGATAAATACAGAACATATCATCCTAAAGTAAAAGAATACACCTTCTTCTCAGCACCCCATGGAACCTTCTCGAAAATTGACCACATAATTTGACACAGAATGAGCCTCAATCGATATAAGAATATTGAAATTCTTCCGTGTATCCTCTCAGATCTCCATGGTCTATGGCTCGTAGTTTAACAACAACAACGACAACAAAAAGCCCACATACACTTGGAAACTAAATAACGCCCTGTTAAACGATAGCAGGGTCAAAGAAGAAATAAAGAAAGAAGTTAAGGATTTTCTAGAATTCAATGAAAATGAAAACACAACATACCCAAACTTATGGGATGCAATGAAAGCAGTACTGAGAGGAAAACTTATAGCCCTAAGTGCTTCCAACTTAAAGCAGAAATAGACCAAATAGAAAGAAAAAGAAACATTGAAAAAAATCAACAAAACCAAGAGTTGGTTCTTTGAGAAAATCAACAAGATTGATAAACCCCTAGCCAGACTAACTAGAGGGCAAAGAAAGAGTATACAAATTAACAAAACCAGAAAGGAAAGTGGAGACATAACATCTGAAACTGAGGAAATTCAAGAAATCATCAGATCCTAGTACAAAACTTATACTCCACAAAATTGGAAAATCTGGAGGAAATGGACTAATTCCTATACACATACAAGATCCCAAAGTTAAATCAGGACCAAATAAACCATCTAAATAACCGTATAACACCTAAAGAAATAGAAGAAGTCATCAAAAGCCTCCCAACCAAACAAAGCCCCAGTCCACATGGGTTCAGTGCAGAATTTTATTTATGGCAGATATAACACCAATACTCTCCAAACTATTCCAAAAGATAGAATCAGATATAATACTACCTAACTCATTTTTTGAGGCTACAATAACCCTAGTACCGAAACCACACTAAGACCCTACAAGAAAAGAGAACTTCAAACCAATCTCACTTATAAACATTGATGCAAAAATTCTCAACAGAATCCTTGCAAACCGAATCCAAGAACACATCAAAAGGATCATTCATCATGACCATGTAGGCTTCATCTCTGGGATGCAAGGAAATCCATCAACCTAATCCACCATATAAACAAACTCAAAGACCAAAATCATATGGTCATTTCACTAAATGCAGAGAAAGCATTTGACAAAATTCAACACACCTTCATGTTAAAAGTCCTGGAAAGTACAGGAATCCAAGGTCCATACTTAAACATTATAAAAGCAATATACAGCAAACCAACAGCCAACATCAATCTTAATGGTGGGAAACTTGTATCAATCCCACTAAAATCAGGGACTCGACAAGGCTGCCCACTCTCCCCCTACCTATTCAACATAGTACTGGAAGTCCTGGCTGTAGAATTAGACAGCAAAAGGAGATCAAGGGGATACAAATCGGAAAAGAAGAGATCAAAACATCACTCTTTGCCGACGACATGATAGTGTACTTAAGTGACCCCAGAAATTCCACCAGAGAACTATAGCTGATAAACAAATTCAGCAAAGTGACAGGATAAAAAATTAACTCAAACAATGTGGGGCGCTGTCTGCACATTTTCCATTAGAAGATGGTGCTGACATCCGGCTGGAGTTAGCAGTAAACAAGTCAGGTGCGCACATGCTGTGTTACTTTCCACTCCTTGAGCTCTGCCTCTCCCTTGGCGTCATAGGGCCTGATCAGTTTCAACCAATCAGGGGGCTCCATGTCCAAGGTGAGGACTGATCTCTTTATAAGGGGATGGGCTAGATAGGACTTGTCTTCGTCTTCACCTGTTACAAGCTTATGTTCTGCCTCTTGAGAGCATTAAAGCTATACCGCAGAAGAATCTTATTTCGTGTGCCAATTCATTCTTGCTGGCAGAACAGGAATTCAAGGTCCATACTTAAACATAATAAAAGCAATATACAGCAAACCAACAGCCCACATCAAACAAATCAGTAGCCTTCCTATACTCAAAGTAAAAACTTGTGGAGAAAGAAATTAGGGAAGAGGTACCCTTCACAAAAACTAAGAAATACCTTGGTGTGACTCTAACTAAGCAAGTGAAGAACCTGTACGACAAGAACTTCAAACCTCTAAAGAAGGAAATTGAGGAGGATCTCAAAAAATGGAAAGATCTCCCTTGCTCATGGATTGGAAAGAACAACATTTTAAAAATGGCCATCCTACCAAAAGCAATCTACAGATTCAACACAATCCCCATCAAAATTCCAACACAGTTCTTCATGGAATTGGAAAGATCAATGTGCAATTTCATATGGAATAACAAAAAACCTAGAATAGCGAAATCCATCCTAAACAACAAGAAAACATGTGCGGGAATCACTATCCCTGACCTCAAGCTATATTGCAAGGCAATTGTGCTGAAAACTGCATGGTACTGGTACAGAAATAGGCATGTGGATCAATGGAATAGAATAGAAGATCCAGAAATGAGCCCTCATGTATATGGTCATCTAATTTTCGATAAAGGAGCTGTAAACCTTCAATGGAAATAAGACAGCCTATTCAACAAATGGTGCTGGTCCAACTGGCAATCAGCATGCAAAAGAATGAAAATAGACCCTTTCTTATCTCCTTGTACAAAGCTCACGTATAAGTGGATCAAAGATCTCCACATTAAACCAGATACACTGAAATTCTTAGATTATAAAGTAGGGAAATCTTTAGAACATATAGGCAAAGGAGAAAATTTTCTGAACAAAACACCAATGGCTCAAGCTCTAAGGTCAAAGATTATCAAATGGGACTTAATGAGATTGCAAAGTTTCTGTAAGGCTAAGGACATTGTCAAGATTACAAAATGGCAGCCAACCGAATGGGAAAAGATCTTTACCAACTCCACATCAGATAGAGGCCTAATATCTAAGGTATACAAAGAACTCAAAAAGCTAGACAACACAGAATCAAATAACCCTATTAAAAATGGGGTACAGAACTAAAAAAAACATTCTCAGTTGAGGAATATCGAATGGCTGAGAAATATCTGAGGAAGTACTCGACAACCTTAGCCATCAGGGAAATGCAAATCAAAACAACCCTGAGATTCCACGTTACACCATTCAGATTAGCCATATCCAAACTCATGACAACAGATGCTGGCGAGGTTGCAGAGAAAGAGGAACACTTCTCCACTGTTGGTGGGGTTGCCAACTAATACAACCACTCTGGAAATCAGTCTGGCGATACCTTAGAAAATTGAACATAATACTACCTGAAGACCCAGCTATTCCAATTTTGGGCATATACCCCAGAGACACCTTAGTACACAACAAAGATATATGCATCACATTGTTCATAGCAGCTCTATTTATAATAGCCAGAAACTGGAGAGAAGCCAGATGCAGTTCAGAAGATGAATGGATACAAAAATTGTGGTACATTTACACAATGGAATAGTACTCAGCCACCAGATACAATGACTTGACCAAATTCTTAAGAAAATGGCTGCATCTAGAGAATATCATTCTGAGTGAGATAACCTAGTCACAAAAGAACAGACATAATATGCAGTCACTGATAGTGGGATGCTAACATCAGAGGCTCGCACTGCCCCAGAAACAACTCACAGACTGTATGAAGTCCAAGAAATAAAGAAAATAAAACAAAAAATCTTTATACAACAAGAAAACTTTGACTATTTCCATGTTACATTTTGTTTTGCATGTACTTTGTGCTCATTGTAACTATTGGGTTTTCGATGCATACCATCAAACATTTAAAAAGATCAAGTACTGACTATTCATATAGATTTATGTAAAAATTATTTTAAAATCTGAAAAAAATGTACTGACAAAAATGTATTGTATAATTTTACGCAAAAAATGCTTGAAATCTTTACATTTATCTTTGTTTTGTAAAATAAAGTTGTTAAAAAAATAAAATAAAATCAGGGACTCGAAAAGGCTGCCCACTCTCCCCCTACCTTTTTAACATAGTACTGGCAGTCCTGGATGTAGCAATTAGACAGCAAAAGGAATTCAAAAGGATACAAATTGGAAAGTTAGAATTAAACAGATCACTATGTGCAGATGACATGATAGTGTATTTAAGTGACCCCAAAACTTTCACCAGAGAACTATTACATCTGATAAACAAGTTTAGCAATGTGGCTGGATATAAAATTAACTCAAGCAAATCATTACCCTTCCTATATTCAAAGGACAAACATGTGGAGAAAGGAAATATGGAAAAGATACCCTTCACTATAGACACAAAAATTATGAAATACCTTGGTGTGACTCTAGCTAAGCAAGTGAAGGAACTTTATGACAAGAACTGCAAACCTCTAAAGAACAAAATTGAGGAAGGTCTCAGAAAATGGAAAGATCTCCAATGCTCATGGATTGGCAGTACCAACACTTTAAAAATGGCCATCTTACCAAAAGCAATCTAGAGATTCAATGCAATACCCAAAAAATTCCAACGCAGTTATTCATTGAGTTGGAATGTGCAATGTGCAATTTCTTCTGGAATAACAAAATACCTAGAATAACGAAATCCATATTCAACAACAAGAAAATATCTGTGGAATCACTATCTTTGACCTCAAGCTATATTACAAGGCATTTGTGCTTAAAACTGCATGTTATTGATACATAAATTGTCACATGGATCAATGGAATAGATTAGAAGTTCCAGAAATAAGCCCTCACATACATGGTCACCTGATTTTTGACAAAGGAGCTATAAACATTCCATGGAAAAAGAAAGCCTATTCAACAAGTAGTGTTGGTTCAACTGGTACTCAGCATGCAGAAAAATGAAAATAGACCCTTTCTTATCTCCTTGTACAAAGCTCAAGTGTAAGTGGATCAAAGATCTCCACATTAAACCAGGTACATTGAAACCATTAGATGAGAAAGAAGGAAAACTTTAGAACTCATAGGCACAGGAGACAATTTCCTGAACAGAAAACTAATGGCTCAAGTTCTAAGGTCAAAGATTGACAAATGGGACATATTGAGATTACAAAGTTTCTGTAAGGCTAAAGACACTATGAAGAAAATAAAATGGTTGCCAACAGAGTTTGAAAAGTTCTTTATCAACCCCAGATCAGATAGAGGCCTTATACCCAATGTATATAAAGAACTCAAAAAGCTAGACACTAGAGAATTGAACAACCCTATTAAAAAATGGTTACAGACTTAAAAAAAAAATAGAATGTAGGAATATCAAATGGCTGAGAAACTTATAAGGACGTGCTCAAGATCCTTAGCCATCAGGGAAATGCAAATCAAAACAATGCTGAGATTCCACCTCACATCAGTCAAATTGTCCAAGATCCAAATCTCAGATGACAACAGATTCTGGGGAGGTGTGGAGAAAAGGTAACACTGCTCCACTGCTGGTGGGGCTGTAACCTGATAAAACCACTCTCAAAATCAGTCTGGCAGTTCTTCAGAAAAATGGACATTGTACTACCTGAAGACCCTGTTATTTCATTTCTGGGCATTTACCCCAAAGATACTCCAACATACAACAAAGATACATGCACCACATTGTTCATTGCAGCTCTATTTATTATACCCAGAAGCTGGAAAGAACCCAGGTATCCTTCAGTAGATGAATGAATACAAAAAATGTGGTACATTTACACAATGGAGTACTACTCAGCTATCAGAAACAATGACTTAACTTAACGAAATTCTTAAGAAAATGAATGCATCTAGAGAATATCATCCTAAGTAAGATAACTCAGTCACAAAAAGCAGACATAATACGTAGTCGCTGATTATGGGATGCTAACCCCTGAATTCTCTGAACACCCCATAAACAACTCACAGACTCTGTGACGTTCAGGAAAAAAAAGAATATATCTTAATTCAAATAGAACTGTGTCGCATCCCCCTTTCCTCCCTACAGCCCTTCCTAGTCTATTTCCTATCCTCCTAAATTAATAGCCTCTTTTCCTATATTATTGTTACATATACACATAGGTGTATGTATGTGTACCCACAAATACTTAATTAAAATCCTTAAAAATGTATTAAAAATAAAGAAATAAAAAAAGAAAAATAAATTAGTTTATATCATCCTCTTATAATGTGGTCCAACTAGGCCTTAAATCACTAATAATTCATGAGCTAAGTATTCAGCTTTATGGCAATTATTGGTATTAAAAATTCATTATGTTTTATCTTTACACACCAAGAAAACTCAAACTATTTCCATGTTACATTTTGTTTCATATGTACTTTATGCTCATTGTAACTGGTAAGGTTTCAGTGCATACTATCAAAACTTAAAAAAATCTAGTACTAACAAAAATATATTTATATAGTTTTATGCAAAAATCCCTTTAAAGTCTTCACATTTATCTTAGTTTTTTAATAATTTGTTTAATTAAAAAATTAATAAACAGGTAAAAAACAAAGGAAATCACAATCTACTAGCATTTTAAAATCACATGACACACAACTAGTTCTCAACCTTATGAAGCTTCTGTTTTCATATTATATTATATGCATATTGAAAATGTTTAATGTGTGTTAATCAATATACTCACTGATAAGTGGATATTAGCCAAAAAGTATGTCAGAAATCTATTAGCTGAAATATAGTTTTACAAATACTTTTAAGGATTAAAGATGTGGCCAAGAAAATATATTTATTAAAAAATTATCTCCTGAATTTGTGAAACTATCGGGTAATGAGTAAAGAAGTGATGCGGAGAATAGGAAGAGGAGAACTCAAAGATATGGTATACTTCATTTTCATGGGAGAACTCTATCAGTGTTTTGCCTGAGGCCATAGAAGCTTATTCCAATAATAGTATGGACATGACTGCCATATTAGAATTTAACTAAACTTAATATAAAAGTATGCACTACATTTTTTCACTGTTGTAGAAAAATTATGAAAAAAAGTGATTATAACAGCACGTATATATTTGATATAAAAATTTACTATAATTGTGAAAGCATATTATCTTGGCACTACTTGCCACGGCATGCTGATCCATCTTGCTAACCTTATATTCTGATGATATAAAATTAAATGAAGCAACCAGGAAAAGCAGAAATCCAGGGACAAAAGCCAGGTGATACTGCACTGCAAGCAGCCAGGGAGCAGAGAGTTCTGGGACAAACACCCAGAAAGAGGGCCCTCCGATTGGATCAGGGGAGCAGGAACTCTGCTGTCGGGTCTCAGTTTCTACTCTGTAGGCCCTTGTTTGCAGAACAGGTGCTCAAGCCATCTGCCCATAGGAACAGCAGAAATCCAGGGATGCATGCCTTGTGAGAATGTGCTGTGAGTAGCTGGTGGGCTGAGAGGTCTAGGCCAAGCACCCAGAAAGCATGCCATAGGTACACGGTTTTCACGTATAATCACAGAAAACAAGATGGCAAGAGGAAAACAAAATAACTTACCCAAAAGAAACCAAGACAACATGGCAACAACAGAACCCATCTCTCCCATCACAGCAAACAGCAGAATGTCAAACACTCCAGAAAAAGAAAACTCAGAAATCATAGTTCAAGATGATGATAAAGATCAAAAATAAATAAATAAATGAGGAAGGACACTTTTTACTCATTACAAGAAAAATTTGTCAGGAGGATCTCTCAATTCTTAACATATATGCTCCAAATACAAATCACCCGTATTCATAAAAGAAACCCTACTAAAGCTAAAAATACATTGAACCCCACAAAATAATACTAAGAGATCTCAACACCCCACTCTCACCAATGGACAGATCATGGAAACAGAAACTGAACAAGGACACAGTGAAACTAGTAGAGGTTATGAACCATTAGGAATTAATAGATATCTACAAAACATATCATCCTAAAACAAAAGAATAGACCTTATTCACAACACCTCATGGAACCTTCTCCAAAACTGATCATATAATCTGTCACGAAATGAACCTCAATAGATATAAGAAGATTAAAATACTCCCATGCATCCTATCAGATTATCATGGTCCAAGGCTGGTCTTTCATAACAGCAAAAACAACAAAAAGCCCATATACACCTGGACACAAAACAATGCTCTATTAAATAATAGCATGGTCAAAGAAGAAATAAAGAAAGAAATTAAGGATTTTCTAGAATTTAATGAAAATGAAAACACAACATACCCAAACCTATGGGATGCAATGAAAGCAGTACTGAGAGGAAAATTCATAGCGCAGAGTGGTTCCAAAAAGAAACTGGAAAGAACATACACTAGCAACTTGACAACACAGTTGAAAGCTCTAGAACAAAAGGAAGCATATATACCCAGGAGGAGTAGATGCCTAGAAATAATCAAACTCAGAGCAGAAATTGACTAAATAGAAACAAAAAGAACCATTCAAAGAATCAACAAAACCAAGAGCTGGTTCTTTGAGAAAATTAACAAGATTGATAAACCCTTAGCCAGACTAACTAGAGGGCAAAGAGAGAGTATCCAAATTAACAAAATCAGAAATGAAAGTGGAGACACAACAACTGAAACTGAGAAAATTCAAGAAATCATCAGATCCTACTACAAAAGCCTTTACTCAACAAAGCTGGAAAATCTGGATGAAATGGATGCATTCCAAGACAGAAACCGGATACTAAACTTAAAGCTGGATGAGTTAAACCATCTAAATAATCCCATAACACCTGAAGAAATAGAAGTAGTCATCAAAAGCCTCCAAACCAAAAAAGCCCAGGTCCAAATGGGTTCAGTGTAGAATTCTATCAGACATTTACTGATACGTAACACCAATACTCTCCAAACTATTCCTTAAAATAGAGTCAGATGGAACACTACCTAAACCATTTTTCAAGGCCACAATAACCCTTATTCCTAAGCCACACAAAGACCCTACAAATAGAACTTCTGACCAATATCTTGTATGAACACAGATGCAAATATACTCAACAAAATCTTTGCAAATAGAATCCAAGAACACATCAAAACAACCATTCACCATGATCAAGTAGGCTTGGTCAGCTACTTGTTGGGTATTTCAGAGGAGAGATATGCTGAGCTCCTTTCTGTGTAGACCATAGCATCAGTAATAGTGTCAGCCCTTAAAGCCTCTCCTTGGGAAAAAAACAAATTTGGGATGGTCACTGGATCTCCTTTCCCTTAATCTCTTCTCTATTTTTTGTTCTTGTAGTTCTCTTAGAGAGGAACACATCTTGGTTAGAGTTTTTTTTTTTTTTAAATTGGAGGTAGATTCTACAAGTTTCCTTTCCCTCCTGTTGGGCATTTCATTTAATTTCCCTCCCTTTGACTCCTCTGGGTCTCTTACCCCTCAGGTCTCTAGTACTTTATATAGGGTCCCACCATCTCCCATCCTCCCCCAACTTTGCATATTTCTATTCATTCTGCTGGCCCTCAAGGCCTCTTTCCTGCCCCAAATACCTAAGACAAATGCATATACTTACACCCATCTAATGGAAAAAATGGCACCTCACCTGGTGAACAATGAGTTTGCATCCACCAGAACCAGACACTATTGTGGATGCCAAATAGTGTTTACTGGCAGGAATCAGATATGGATGTCTCCTCAGAGGCTCTTCCAGAATCATACAGATACAGATGAGGATGCTTGCAGGTAAACATCAGACTGAACATGGAAGCCCAATGAAAGAGCTAGAGAAAGGACTGAAAAAACTGAAGGGTTTGCACCCTCATGGGAAGAACAACATCATCAGCAGAAAAAGGCACTGGGGTGGAGAGGGTGATTGTGAGAGGGAGAACCTTAATGGAAGCAAGTTGAAGGGGAGGAGGGAGAGTAGAGGGAGGAAGGGTATAACTATTGAAATATAAATACAGCGAATATCCAATAAATTTGAAAAAAGAAAAAAAACTTGTCAACCCCAGTAGTTGAATTAGGGAAAGGTTGAAAGAAGTTGAAGAAGAGTGTGACCCCATAGAAAGACCTGCAATCTCAACTAACCAGGACCCCTGAGATGTCTGAGAAACTGAGCCACCAACCAGGTAGCATACACTAGATGGTTCAAGGCCCTTGACACATGTACAGAAGAGAACTGCCTTGATGGTTTCGGTGACAGAAGGCCTGCTTACCCTTGAGAGATTTGAGGCCCCAGGGAATGTGTAGTCCTGACTGGGGTAGCAGTTGGGATTGAGTTAGTGGTGGGGACATTTTCTTGAACATAGGGAAGAAGGGTACTAGGATAAAGAACTGTAGGTGGCCAGCACAGCATTAATGACTGGAATAAATCAAAGAATAAACAAAACTTGATTTTTTTACACAGATATCAATTTCAAAAAGGCATGAAATATATGAGAGTTAGATAGAAATTGTAAAGAGACAAAATATTTTTTTAAAAAGATTGGTGTGAAGAAAATATATACATTGAATTATGTGGTGGCAAAAATGGAAAAGGCTGTGAGTAGAGAAATGTTTGTGTAATATTTGTTCTAAGTATTTATCAAAGAAGAACTATTAATAAGAAAAAGGATCACATAAGAAAAAACAGCTTACACATTTCTGAGTTCCCTATAGGAGCAAAATATTGTGACTTTTGAATTATAGTGTTTTAGTTGAGTGCTAAATTTGACAATCATAAAAAATAACAACAGCAACAACAAATATATTTTTATAAATAGTAGTTGTTTGTTATATTGTGTTTCCAGTACCTAGAAAACATGCATAGTTTTACTAATTTAATATTCTTCAAAGCTTTTAGTCTTAAAAGTTATCCAGTAGAAAGTATTTTTTAAAAAAAGAAAAAAAAAGTATTATTTAAAAGTTATTTAGTTCATGCTTTCCCAAAGATTTTTCTCCAGATTCAACAAACTCTTCATCCATTTGTCCATCTCCCAATATTTTGAATGTTATTAGTATGCAACCTTCCGCAATTTCTATTTCTTTTTTTTCAGATTTTTTTTTTCAAAAATCAAGTGACCATATATGTGAGGGCTCATTTCTGGATCTTCAATTCTATTTCATTGATCCATGTGCTTATCTCTGTACCAGTACAATGCAGTTTTTAGCACATTTACCTTGTAATATAACTTGAGGCCAGGGATAGTGATTCCAACAGAGATATTCTAGTTGTTGAGGTTGGATTTTGCTATCCTATGTCTTTTGTTATTCCAGATGAAATTGTACATTGCTGTTTCCAACTTTATGAATAGTTGAGGTAGTATTTTGATGGAGATTGCATTGAATCTGTAGATTCCTTTTGGTAAAGTGGCCATTTTTACAATGTTGATCCTTCCAATTCTTGAGCATGGGAGATCTTTCCATTTTTTGAGACCTTTCTTGATTTCATTCTTTAGTGTTTTGAAGTTCTTATCATACAGGTCCTTCACTTGCTTATTTAGAGTCACACCCATGTATTTCCTATTTTTTGTGACTATTGTGAAGGGTGTCTTTTCCTTAATTTCTTTCTCAACATGTTTGTCCTTTAAGTAGTGGAATGCTACTGATTTGATTGACTTAATTTTATGTCCAGCCAATTTGCTTAACTTGTCTATCACCTGCAGATGTTCTCTCTTGGAATTTTTGAGGTCACTTAAGTACAGTATCATGTCATCTACAAGCAGCAAAGTTTTTACTTTTTCCTTTCCAAATTGTATCTCTTTGATTTACTCTTGCTGTCTAATTGCTTAGGCCAGGACTTCCAGTACTATGTTGAATAAGTATGGGGAGAGTGGCAAGCCTAGACAAGTCCTTAATTTAGTGGGATTGCTTCAAGTTTCCCACCGCTAAGTTTGATGTTGCCTGTTGGTTTGTTGTATATTGTTATTATGTATAGGTATGAGCCTTAGATTTCTATTATTTACAAGAGTTTTAATAGGAAGGCATGTTGAATTTTGTCAAATGCTTTCTCAGCATCTAGTGAGATGACAATGTTTTATTTTTCTTTGAGTTTGTTTATATATTGGATTACGTTGATGGATTTCTGTATATTAAACCATCCCTACTTCTCAGGGTTGAAGCCTACTTGATTATAGTGAATGATCATTTTGATACGTTCTTAGATTCAGTTTGCAAGCTTTTTAATGAGTATGTTTTCATTAATATTAATGAGTGAGATGGTTCTGAAGTTCTCTTTCCTTGTAGGGTCTTTTTGTGTTTTTGGAATGACTGTTATTGTACCCTCAAAAAATAAGTTAAGTAGTTATCCATCAGAATCTATTTCATGGAATTATGTGGAGAATATTGGTATTAGGTCATCAATAAATATCTGATAAAATACTGCACTGAACCTATCTGGACCTGGGCTTTTTTATGGTTGGGAAGCTTTAGATGACTGCTTTTATTTCTTTAGGTGTTATGGGATTATTTAGATGGTTTACCTGGTCCTGGTTTATATTTAGTGTCTGGTACCTTTCAAGGTATTCATTCTTTGCCTCCAGAATTTGCAGCTTTGTTCAGTATGTGCTTTTGTAGTAGGATCTGATGGTTTCTTGAACTTCCTCAGTTTAAGTTTTTATGTCTCCACATTCATTTCTGCTTTTGTTAATTTGGATAATCTCTCTTTGCCCTCTAGTTAGTTTGACTAAGAGTTCATCAATCTTCTTAATTTTTTCAAAGAACCATCTCTTGGTTTTGTTGATTCTTTGAATGGTTCTCTTTGTTTCTATTTAGTCAATTTCTGCTCTCACTTTCTTGCCCTTTACTCCTCTTGTGTTTATCTGCTTCCTTTTGTTACAGAGCTTTCAACTGTGCTGTCCAGTTGCTTGTGTATGCTCTCTCAAGTTTCTTTTTGGAAGCACTCAGTGCTATGTGTTTTCCTCTTAGTATGCATTTGTTACATCCCATAGGTTTGGTAAGTTGTGTTTTCATTTTCATTAAGTTCTAGAAAATCATTAATTTCTTTCTTTATTTCTATTTTTACCCTGCTATTGCTTAATAAAACATTGTTTAGTTTCCATGTGTAATATGGGCTATTTGTTGACTTTGTTGTTATTAATGACCAGCCTTATTCTATGGTGATCTGATGGGATGCATGGGAGTATTTAAATCTTTTTATAGAGATTGAGGCTTGTTTTGTGACAGATTATATGGTTAATTTTAGAGAAGGTACCATGAGGGTCTGAGAAGTATGTGTATTCTTTTATTTTATGATGATATGTTCTATAGATATCTATTAATTCCAATTGGTTCTTAACTTCTGCTAGTTTTACTATGTCCTTGTTCAGTTTCTGTTTTATAATCTGTCCATTGGTGAGAGTGGGGTGTTGAGGTCTCCCATTATTATTGTGTTGGGAGCAATGTATTTTTTTGAGCTTTAGTAGGGTTTCTTTTATGAATATGGGTGCACTTGTATTTGGAGCATAAATATTAAAGATGGAGATTTCCTCATGATAAATTTTCCCTGTAATGTGTAAAAAGTTTCCTTCCTTATAGTTTTGATCACTTTTGGTTGAAAATCTACTTTATTTGATATTAGAATGGCCACACCAGCTTGCTTCTTGGGAACGTTTGCTTGGAAGATTTTTTTCCCCCAACCTTTTACTCTGAGATTGTTTCTGTCTTTATCTCTAAGATGAGTTTCCTGTATTCAGCAAAATGTTGGGTTTTATTTAAGTATCCAGTCTGATAGCCTATATCATTTTTATCTGGAAATTGAGTCCATTTATGTTAACAGATATTAAGAAATAGTGTTTGCTGTTTCCTGCTATTTTTGCTTTTGGACTTGAATTGTTCCTGTGTATTTTTCTTCTTTTGGTTTTCTTGCTTAGGTATTTTCTTGTTTTTTTCTAGGATGTATTTTCTCTCATTGTATTGGGTTTCCACGTATAATTCTTTTTAGTGCTGTGTTTTTCATCAGATATTGTATAAATTTAATTTTGTCTTGGAATATCTTGGTCTCTCCATCTATGGCAATTGACAGTTTTTTAGGGTATAACAGCTTGGACTTACATTTGTGTTCTCTTAAGGTCTGCATGATGTATGTGCAGGCTCTTCTAGCTTTCATAGTCTCTGTAAAGAAATCTGGTGCGATTTTGATTGGTCTGCCTTTATAAGTTACATGACCTTTTTCTCTTCCTGCTTTTAGTGTTCTTTCTTTTCTTTGGGCACTTGGTATTTTGACTATTATGGGTCGGGAGAAATTTCTTTTCTTGTCCACTCTATTTGGAGTTCTGGAGGCTTCTTTTATGCTCATGGTCATCTCATTTTTAAGGGTAGGGATGTTTTCTTCTAAAATTTTGTTGAAGATATTTACTGTGCCTCTTAGTTGATATTCTTCGTCCTCTTCTATTCCTATCATCCTTAGGTTTGGTCTTCTCATTGTGTCCTGGATCTCTTGGACATTTTGGTATATGTGCTGCCGAAGCAAGCACTGTTGGACATTTTGGATTAAGTCCTTTTGATTTTGCGTCTTTTCTGACAGTTTTGTCTATGGTTTCAATGTTGTCTTCAGCCCCTGATATCTCTTCTATCTCTTGTAGTCTGTTAGAGTTGCTTGCTTTTGTGACTCTTGATTTCTTTTTTTAAGTTTTCTACCTCTAGAATTTTGTCCTTTAGTATTTTCTTTATTGTTTCCATTTCCATTTTAAATTCCTTCTTCTATATATCCATTTCTTTGTTTCTGTTTTCCTCTGGTTCTTTGAGTTCTTTGAGTGTTTTTCTTGTTTCCGCTTTAGA
This sequence comes from Micromys minutus, assembly GCF_963924665.1. Taxonomy (NCBI): domain Eukaryota; kingdom Metazoa; phylum Chordata; class Mammalia; order Rodentia; family Muridae; genus Micromys; species Micromys minutus. Next base: position 58,719,220 of record NC_137982.1, read on the forward strand.
AGCTTTTATTTCTTTATGCTTTTCCTCTCATTCTTGTTTAAGGATCTCTATCATCATCTTGAAGTATGATTTCGGGCCTGAGTTTTCGTTTCTGAAGTGTTTGGTATTTTCCTATTTGCTGTAATGGTAAAGCTGGGTCCTGGTGTTTCTAGGTTGTCTTTGTTTCCCTGGGTTATGTTCTTTCGTTTTCCGCTCGCCATATTGTTGTCTGTGATTATACGTGGTCTTTTTTCAGTGATTGGTTCTAGTCTCTCCCTTGTACCTGGCCTGTGTCCCTGGATCTCTGCTGTTCCTCGAGGCAGATAGCCTGAGCACCAGTTCTGTAGGCAGGGTCACAAGCTGGAAACAAACAGCATAAGGCAGGGTTCCTGTTCCCCTTAACCAAATTTGGAGCACTTTCTGAGCATTTGACACAAACCTCTCTTTTCTCTGGCTTTATATTTGTCCCTTTATGAGGCAAAAAGAAGCATCTTTGAGGAGAAGTATGGGCACCCTTTAACAGTGGTACAAAGATATATTCTAGAGTTAATCATTCATATATTTATGAAGCATTGTTTTCTTTTTTATTGAAGAATTTTATTTTAAACAAAAAACAAAGAAAAATATACAAAATTTTAAGCTTTTTTTAAAGGTTTGATACTCTGCATTAAGGACTTACTAGTTACAATGAGCAAAAAGTACATGTAAAATAGGATGTAACCCGGAATTAGTCAACATTTTCTTAGTGTGTAAGGATTTTGAGCATAATTTTTTTTTCTTGAATTTCACACAGTTTGTGAGTTGTTTCTGGGTTAGACTGAGTTTTCTGGGGTTAGTATCCCATTATCAGTTACTGCATATTATGTCTGTTCTTTTGTGACTGGGTCATCTCACTCAGGATGATATTCTCTGATGCAACCATTTTCTTAAGAATTTGGTAAGTCATTGTTTCTGATAACTGAGTAGTACTCCATTGTGTAAATGTACTACAATTTTTGTATCCATTCATCTACTGAAGGATATCTGGGTTCTTTCCAGCTTCTGGCTATTATAAATAGAGCTGCTATGAACATTGTGGTGCATGTATCTTTGTGTATATTGGAGTGGCTCTGGGGTATATGCCCAGAAGTGGAATAGCTGGATCTTCAGGTAGTACTATGTCCAATTAACTGAGGAATCGCTAGACTGATTTCAAGAGTGGTTGTATCAGTTTACAACCCCACCAAGAGTGGAGAAGTGCTCCTCTTTCTCCACAACCTCGCCAGCATCTGCTGTCATCTGAGTTTTGGATCTTGGCCAATCTGACTGGCATGAGGGGGAATCTCATGGTTGTTTTGATTTGCATTTCCCTGATGGCTAAGGATGTTTCACATGGCTAAGGAGCACTTTCTTAGATGTTTCTCAGCCATTCCATATTCCTCAATTGAGAACATTTTGTTTAGCTCTGTACCCCATTTTTTAATAGGGTTGTTTGATTCTCTGGTGTCTAGCTTTTTGAGTTCTTTGTATACCTTGGATATTAGGGCTCTATCTGATGTGGAGTTGATAAAGGTCTATTCCCATTCTGTTGGCTGCTATTTTGTTTTCTTGACAATTTCCTTAGCTTTACAGAAACTTTGCTATCTCATTAAGTCCCATTTGTTAATCTTTGACCTTAGAGCTTGAGCCATTGGTGTTCAGAAAATTTTCTCCTGTGCCTATATGTTCTAAGGTTTACCCTACTTTCTTTTCTAATAGTTTCAGTGTATCTGGTTTAATGTTGAAATCTTTGAACCACTTACACTTGAGCATTTTACAAGGAGACACGAAAGGGTCTATTTTCATTCTTCTGCATGCTGAGTGCCAGTTGGACCAACACCTTTTGTTGAATAGGCTGTCCTTTTTCCATTGAATGTTTACAGCTCCTTTGTCAAAAATCAGGTGACCATATATGTGAGGGCTCATTTCTGGATCTTCTATTCTATTCCATTGATCCATGTGCCTATTTTTGTAGTAGTATCATGCAGTTTTTAGAACACTTGCTTTGTAATATAGCTTGAGGTCAGGGATATTGATTCCCCCTGATGTTTTTTTTTTTTTTTTTTTTTTTTTTTTTTTTTTTTTTTTTTTTTTTTTGTGATGATGGATTTTGCTATTCTAGGTATTTTGTTATTCCAGATGAAATTGTGCATTGATCTTTCCAACTCAATGAAAACTGGATTGGAATTTTGATGTGCACTGCATTGAATCTGTAGATAAAAGCTATTCTAGGAGGATTATTTACAGGAAGCAAAATGACTCAAAGATAGCCACATTACCACAACCCTAACCCAAAATGGATGAAGGCACCTAGTTTGAAAATATGATCTGCATTGCACAATCTGCAAGCAGATATACAGTTTGAAGAAATGTCATTATCCTATATCTCTGTGTGACTGAGGCTCTTTCATGAAGTTCCTAAGGTCTCTATCCTTAATGTAGATTTACTTTATTCTTATTATCAAAAGAAACTTGACTATCATCTATCTTCTAGGATGGTTTAATCCTGTTGTATTTAACATAAATTGTCTGAGAGTCTGAATCTCAGCAGTCATTATCATTATACAAGCCTTCAAAGCGATGAGCCTAGTGAAGCTGTTATTTATAGGTATTTCCTTTTGTTATTGAAGTATTTATATTCTGAATTTTAAAAAAATAATTCTTCATGACAGACTATCCCCCTCCATTTATATCAGATTATCATAAGACATAATGTTTTGCCTCTGAAAAAACTTCTATCCAAAAATAAGGGATTACTTTTGGCTCATGGTTTTGTAGAAAATCAGCTCAGATTTTGGTCCTCTAAAGTGTTAGTTAATAGTGACATAGAACATCATGTTGTAGATATAAAGTTGTGTTGAAAACATAGTTATAACATATGCATATATATTTTTTCAAAGATATATATATATATATATATATATATATATATATATATATATATATATATATGCATGGATAGACATTTTACAAATACATATGTATATATTCGTGTATATGTAGGCAATTATATATACATATTAGGTTTATAAGTATTGATTTTGTTATCTTTCTGTCAATCTTTTTTGACAAGATTGTTTTCATCTTTATCTTTGATTATCTATTGCTTTCAATGACAAAATTTTCATTTCATTTATCAACCAAAGCATTGAATAATTTTAATATAATGTTCATATCTTCTTTTCTTTGTTATTTGTCATTCATGCCAAAAATTATTTAGTGAGTGTAGAATAGTACATTTACTGCTCTCTCTCTCTCTCTCTCTCTCTGCCTGTCTATCTGTCTCTCATCAGAGAATCAACTATAAAATTAAAATAAAATGAAATGAGAAACACATACGTACAGAACCTCAAAAATAAATATGACTGTAATGATGGGCTTTTCTCAGTGAAGTGGAGGGGTACCTTCAGAGAAGCAGGGGAAGGGAGGATGGGATAGTGGCTTCAGGAGGGGAAATGTGGAAAGAGAATAACAGTTGAAATGTAGATAAATAAAATACACAAGAAAAATGATAGTAAAGCTAGTGGAATAAAAGAAATGTCAAAATAAAAATAAAGGAAAGAAAATACCCACACAAGTAACACTGAGTAGTTATCCAACTACTCCTGCACATGGGGCTACAGTGAAATATGATTTATATACACTTGAGATTCAAATATAAAAAATGCTTTGCTATACATTCAAGTTGATATTTGCTAAAACTATGTGCAAATTCATAATTCATGCCATGAGTAATATTTGAAGTCACATTGTATAATTTTGCTTTTATTTTATAATTCATTGTTTATTCTGGCATACCATATTTTGACAGAATTATGTTTTTTCCCTAACTTGTTTATACCCCATCATTAATATTAGTAAACTTTATCTATGCACAGCATTTTTACTAAAATTCACTAAGTAAAAATATTTTTATTATTTATATGTGTTATCAAATTTAGCAATTATCACTTTAGTTTTAAAACTATATGTGTATTGTCACAGAGCTAATACAGTATATTTTTGTGAAATATAAATCAATTTCTCATTCTTTCAAGTTTTTGTTACAAGGAGAATAGATTGTTTTAACGATCATACACTTCCTTATTATATAAAAGTATATGCAATAAAAATTATCTATAGAAAATATTTTTATTATATGCTCCTAGAAGGATATGATCTAAAAAGTAAAATTCTGTAATTATGAACTATATAACTTAAATAATAAATCAAATACATTCTCTACCTGGCATTAACTAATTTTAGCATTTTCATATTATTATAACTAAAAACAATACATTTGCCACAGGTATTCAAAATTCATTATGTTTAATCTATCCACACCAATAAAACTTTAATTGTTTCCATTTTACATTCTGTTCTACATTTACTTTATGCTTATGGTAACTAGTAAGATTTCAATACATACTATGATACCTTTAAAAGAATATATTACTGACAAAAACATATTTCAAATCATGCTATCAAATCTCTAAAATAATTAAGTACTGACAAAAATCACATAGTGTTATGCCCAAATGCGTTTATAAATCTGTATATGTATCCCTTTTTAAAAAATAAAATTGTAAGAGAGAAAAAATATATATTCATATAGTTTTATGCCAAATGCTTTTAAAATTCTGTATGTGTATCTCTCTTTTTAAAATCAAGTCAAAAGAAAAAAATATTACATTTAGAGTTTAGTAATTTTAACATCTATTCAAAAATTAATAAAACATTTTATGTTATCAATGATTAGAACATTAGGGAAAATAATCAAAAGTTTTTGCACAAAACATATTATTTAAGAGAAAATAAATAATCAATTTTTGAAATAATTTCTTTCTATAATTTGTTTGGAAATTGTAATTTGTCATTCGTATATGTATGGTTGTGATTCAATTGAATATTTGCTCATGAAATTCTCTTTTCCACATGTAACTATTCTTGCACAGAGTATAAAAAGTGGAATGTAAGAGGAACATATCACAGTTTTTTCTCATGGGGCTGTAGTGTAAGCAGAACATAGAAGTGTTTCTTCTCATTCTGTTACCTTGCCATCTGTGAGGATATCTGATGATTCTTATCTCTGTCAGATATAGTTCTCTGTTTAAACAACCCATGCACTATTTCCTTAGTCATTTATCTTCTATGAGCATTCTCTATACCTTCTGTATGACACCCAAACTGATTGACAATTTGATAGTGAGAAGAAAATGCATTTCTTTATTATTCAATAGTCTCTGTATTTACATATCAAATTTTATCTCCTTTCCCCCCCCCCACTCTTATCCCTCCTCCTAGGTCTTTGCCATGAAATTTTTGGGCATTTTAAAAGTCTTAATCTTAAGAGCAATGGCCTTTGACTGCTGAGTAGCCATCTGCAAACCTCTTTATTACATGTTCATCATTAGAAGCAGGTACCATACCTTAATCTGTGGTTCTTAGGTTGATGGTGCTTCACACTACTTTTTAAAATTATGTTTGCTAAAATGCTTGCCTTTCTGTGGCACCAAAGAAATAAACCACTACTACTGAAACATTTTCCTCTTGCTGAATGTTGGCTGTACTGACACCACCATCCCTAGTATCTTGGTAGTTGCCAATTCAGAACTGAATTTTTGGTAATGTTTGTTCTTTTCTTTGGTTCATATGTATTTATATTGTTCACAGTAAAATATTACTCTGGAGAAACACAGAACTCTACCTGTGGATACCATATTACTCTGGTTATTTTATACTTTGGACCTTCTATCTTTGCTTTCCTTAGACCTCCTACTACACTTTTAGCCTCAGAAGGCAGGCTATACCTGGAATTATATCTGTCTACTTACTTAATATCCCAAGAACACAATGCATATCCAAATTAACTAGGTATGTTAAGTAAAATATAATGTTACAATTTTAAAATAAATATTTAAGATTCTGTCTAAGCTGAAACTCCATGGTTTTATGGAATGTCAATAGTAAACATCAAACTAAAAGGAGAGAAAATAATAAATTTTATTAAAACCAAGGACAAGATAAGGTTGCCAAATCCCCCCTACTTATTTAATATATTACTTGAAGTTTTATCTGGAGCAAAAAAAAAAAAAAAAATCAAAAGGACATCATGAGTGTGTGTGTGTGTGTGTGTGTGTGTGTGTGTGTGTGTGTGTGTGTGTAAAATGAAGAAATCAAGGTGTTTATATAGCAAAGTGGCTGGATTAACTCAATATCAATAGCTGTCATTGATACAAGTAATAATAGAAACTAAGAAATAAAATAGAAAACAACAGTCTTAGTCACGGTTTCTATTTTGGCACAAACATCATGACCAAGAAGCAAGTTGGGGAGGAAGAGGTTTATTCAGCTTACAATTCCATATCGATGTTTATCACCAGAGGAAGTAAAGACTGTAACTCATGCAGGTCAAGAAGCAGGAGCTGATGCAGAACCCGGGGAGGGATGCCACTTATTGGCTTGCTTCCCAAAGTTTGCTCTGCTTTCTTTCTTTTAGAACCCAGGTCAATGAGTTCAGGGATGGCACCACCCAAAATGGGCTGGGCCCTTTTGACTTCATCAGTAGTTTAAACACTGCCATAACAGCTGGATTTCATTGAGGCATTTCCCCAACTGAGGCTCCTTTCTCTGTGACAACTCCAGCATGTGTCAAGTTGACACAAAGCCAGCCAGTACAACAACATATTTCACAAGAGCCACAAATTCTAAACAAAATTGAGAAATCAATATAATAAGAAGTTCAGGGACTCGAAAGGGCCCACTCCCCCCTTCGTATTCAACATAGTACTGGAAGTCCTGGCTGGAGCAATTAGACAGTAAAAGGAGATCAAGGGGATAGAAATCAGAAAGGAAGAGATAAAAACATCACTCTTTGCCGATGACATGATAGTGTACTTAAGTGAGCCAAAAATTCCACCAGAGAAGTCCTACAGCTGATAAACAAGTTCATCAAAGTGGCTGGATACAAAATTAACTCAAACAAATCAGTAGCCTTCCTATACTCAAAGGACAAACATATGGAGAAAGAAATTAGGGAAAAGGTACCTTTCAAAATCATCACAAAAACTATGAAATACCTTGCTGTGACTCTAACTATACAAGTGAAGGACCTGTACAACAAGAAATTCAAACCTCTAAAGAAGGAAATTGAGGAGGATCTCAGAAAATGGAAATATCTCCCATGCTCATGGATTGGAAAGATCAACATTTTGAAAATGGCCATTCTACCAAAAGCAATCTATAGATTCAACGCAATCCCCATCAAAATTCCAACACAATTCTTCATGGAATTGGAAAGATCAATGTGCAATTTCATGTGAAACAACAAAAGACCCAGAATAGCAAAATCCATCCTCAACAACATGAAAACATCTGCGGGAATCACTATCCCTGACCTCAAGCTATATTACAAGGCAATTGTGCTGAAAACTGCATGGTACTGGTACAGAAATAGGCAAGTGAATCAATGGAATAGAATAGAAGATCCAGAAATGAGCCCTCATGTATGTGGTCACCTGATTTCTGACAAAGGAGACATAAACATTCAATGGAAAAAGAACAGCCTATTCAACAAATGGTGCTGGTCCAACTGGCACTCAGCATGCAAAAGAATGAAAATAGACCCTTTCTTATCTCCTTGTACAAAGCTCAAGTGTAAGGGGATCAAAGATCTCTACATTAAACCAGATACACTAAAACTATTAGATGAGAAAGTAGAGAAAACCTTAGAACACATAGGCACAGGAGAATATTTCCTGAACAAAACACCAGTGGCTCAAGCTCTAAGGTCAAAGATTAACAAATGGGACTTAATGAGATTGCAAAGTTTCTGTAAGGCTAAGGACATTGTCAAGAAAATAAAATTGCAGCCAATATAATGGGAAAAGGTCTTTACCAACTCCACATCAGATAGAGCCCTAATATCTAAGGTATACAAAGAACTCAAAAAGCTATACACCACAGAATCAAATAACCCTATTAAAAAATAGGGTACAGAGCTAAACCAAACGTTCTCAGTTGAGGAATATCGAATGGCTGAGAAATATCTGAGGAAGCGCTTGACATCCTAAGCCATCAGGGAAATGAAAATCAAACAACCCAGAGATTCCACCTCACACCAGTCAGATTGTCCAAGATCCAAAACTCAGATGACAACAGATGCTTACAAGGTTGCAGAGAAAGAGGAACACTTCTCCACTGTTGGTGGGGTTGCAAACTAATACAACCACTCTGGAAATCAGTCTGGTGATACCTCAGAAAATTGAACATAATACTACCTGAAGACCCAGCTATTCCACTTCTGGGCATATACCCCAGAGACACCTTAGTACACAACAAAGATATATTCATCACAATGTTCATAGCAGCTCTATTTATAATAGCCAGAAACTGGAGAGAAGCCAGATGGAGTTCAGAAGATGAATGGATACAAAAATTGTGGTACATTTACACAATGGAATACTACTCAGCCACCAGAAACAATGACTTGACCAAATTCTTAAGAAAATGGTTGCATCTAGAGAATATCATCCTGAGTGAGATAACCCAGTCACAAAAGAACAGACATAATATGCAGTCACTGATAGTGGGATGCTAACCCCAGAGGTTCACATTGCCCCAGAAACAACTCACAGACTATATGAAGTCCAAGAAATTAAGAAAACAAAACAAAACAAAACAAAGAAATTTTTACACAACAAGAAAACTTTGACTATTTCCATGTTACATTTTGTTTTACATGTACTTTATGCTCATTGTAACTATTAAGTTTTCAAGGCATGCTATCAAACCTTTAAAAAAATCAAGTACTAACTAAAAATATAATCATATAGTTTTATGTAAAATTTTTTTTAAAATCTGAAAAAAATTACTGAAAAATGTATTGTATAATTTTAAGCAAAAAAATGCTTAAAATATGTACATTTATCTTTGTTTTGTAAAATAAAGTTGTTTCAAAAAAAGAAGTTCAAGTTTCAAGAGAAAGTAATTGAAGAAGATATCAGAAGATGGAAAGATCACCTATGCCCTTGAATCAGTAGGATTAACATAGTGAAAATGACCATCTTACCAAAAGTAAATTTAAATACCCATACAACCCTTAAACATCTTTTTACAGACCATAAAAGCTCAATTCTCAATTTCATATGGAAAACAAAAACAAAACAAAACCAAACAAATAAACCAGGATAGCCAATACAAGCCTAAAGAATAAAAAAAGAAAAAAAAATCTAGAAAAATTTCCATACTACAGCCCAACTGGTTGGTATTGGTACAGAAACAGGTCAATCATTGAAATATTAAATAAATAAAAATAAATCCAAATAACCATGGACACTTGGATTCTCACATAGAAGCCAAGAACATTCAATGGAAAAAAGAAGGCATCTCCAACAAATAGTGTTAGTCTAATTGGATGAATTTATCACCTTTCCCAAATCAAGTCTAGGTGGATCAAGGACATAAACATAAAACTGGATATGTTGTAAGTAAAAGAATAAAAAGTGGTAAAGAGCCTCAACTGCATTGGTGCTTAAGTCAATTTACTATACAGAACACCAATGATTCAGGCCCTAAGATAAAGAATTAACAATGAGCTCTTATTAAACTTCAAAGCTTCTTTTAGACAAAGGACTGCCAATTGGATAAAATGTTTACCTACAGAGTGAAGAAAGAACTTTATTAACACTACATCCAACACATGTCCAATATCCAAAATATATTAAAAACTAAAGAAGTTAGACTCCATAAAATTAATAACCCAATTAAAAATGGAGCACAGAAGTAAACAGAATTCTCAACAGAGTGCCAAGCAGGAATTGAAGAAATGGTCAACATCCTTGTTCATCAAGGGAATGCACATGAAAATGACTCTGAAATTTCCCCTAAACCCTTCATTTTGACAAAAATAAAAAAACTCAAGGGACAGCACAACCTGGCAAGAACGTAGAGGAAGAAGAAAAATCTTTATTCTTGGGGGGAACATTAAACTTTTATAACTACTCTGGAAATCAATCTGTTTCTTGGAAGTTTGGAAACAATTATACTGGAAGATACTGTTATATTTGGAAATATAGGCAAAAGAAACTCCAGCCTAACCCAAGGACAAGTGCTTCACTATATTTATAGCAGTTGTATTCTTAGTAGCCAGAAATGGAACAACCCAGATGTCCCTCATTTCAAGAATGGATACAGAAAGTGTAGTTAATCTTCACAGTGGAATAAAGTACAGCTATTTAAAACGAGGACATCATGGATTTTGCAGGCAAATGGATGGAAATTGAAAATATCCTGAGTGAGGTAACAAAGAACCAAAAATACATTCATGGTATGCATTCATTGTATTCATTGACACTTTATTATCTATATAGTGCAGAATAACCAGGCTACATTCTCCATATCCAAAGAAGTTGAACAAGAAGAAAGGCCCAAGCAAGAATGTTTGAATAACACTTAGAATGGGAAAGAAAATCATATGAGACAGAGGGAGGGAGAGAAGTCTAGGAGAGAGGAAAGGGAGAGTTGAATGTGTAGGTAGGATCACTGTCAGCTTATCTTCATTTTCAATCCTGTGAAAGGTAAAGGAACAGATTCATATATTATTAATTGATTTAAATTTGGTAATAGGTTTTTTTATTTCTTTACTGTACACTGGCCTCTGACATACTTACTGTGACTTGAGATACCTGTAGACTTATTTTCAAAGAGTAGATTAAGAACAGGAGTTGGTGTCAGTTTGCATTGAAGCTGATGAGAGGCAATCTGATGCTGTATGGGAGTCTGACATATATTTTCTGTTATATTAGAATTCATCTTATATTTTTGATGTAAGGGCAAATACAAAGAATAAAAGAAAAAAATGTACTTCCATCATAAAACACTCTTTATCTATACCTCTTTCTTAACCATTCCTGATACTTTAACTCATGATATTAATCCTCTGATGCATACTTAAAGTGACATTATGTTCCTTGTGATGATGATTCATCCCATAATTATAGTAGACATAATTGCTTAAGAGGTATAGCTGTTAGAACACATTTATCACAAATGCTTTACTTCTGGACCTGGGCATTGTATAGCAGCTATTTGATGAAAGCAGCAAGATTTTATAATGTGTGCAGACTGGAGAGATACAAACTCACCATATTTGAGAGTGGTAAAACTAAATAAATAATCGAAAGTGGTTCAACAAAAAAGACAGGAGGATGAGCTAGAGAGCAAATGACTCAACAAATACACAAAAAGCTTATGATATGTATTTTTTAATTTAGACATTAACTATGCAAATATAGAGAGACTTTGCTGAGAAAATCAAGTTTGCGTTGGGTTCCATATCTATAGAAAAAAGTATGGGGCAGATGTTTTAGAAGAGGAAAAGTCATATAGATGCACTATGTGGGACTCTTATTTAAAAAGTCTGTTTAGAGGTGTTTAGATAGAATGGAGCACAGATGAAAAGACATGGCTGCAACAGTGATGATGAAAGCCACTGAGGATTGGATCAGTAGTGATTGCATAGTATGTAAATCATTAGATTTCATATGACCAGTTGTCCATTTAAAACAATGATGGAAAAGAAGCAAAAGGTAAGAATGTGCATGAAAATGAAAGTAAAAGGAAAACTGAAGTGTTGGTTTTTTGCTTTCTAATTACATAGAAAAGGCATGTGCCTAAAGACCAGAGGGTTTTCTACATAATTCCTAAGATTGCATACATGCATATGTAATATATGCAAGAGAATATTATAGACAATGACAATAGAGACAGTGATATAAAAACATAAAGACAGAGTTAAATATGTGAATATCTATATTTGTATTTATGTATCACAATATGATTTATTGCTATTTCCTCAACTAAATTTTATAAGACTTTACAAAATAATGATAAAATATTGTGTCAAAAGACCCATAATCTAAACAATACAAGGGACATTATTCCATTTTGCTGTTCCTCTGGTAAGTATTTGAGAATGAGACTATCTAGTACTCTCAAGATGGAGGCTCCAGTGAAATCAAGCAAAGGATGTCCGGCAGTGCCTTTTTTGTCTATCTTTTATGACTCTCAGCATCAATGGCACTAAAAGACTTACATTATAAATTTTGTATATATGCATTTATTGAGTCATTTCATCCCTAATACTCATTTCTTTCATTATTGTTCAAACATTGCATTCTTTATTCAGTTTTACTGCCTTCTACCTAATAAGGCAAGTTTAATTCATGCCAGTCTACACACATAACAAATATTAACTTGTATATCACATATCTCTCAGATATGATCCAGAAGCAGAAGCCAAGACTTTGTGCTCCAAATCTTCTAAATCCTGCAGTTGTGCATGGTAAAGTTGAATTTATTTTTTTCTTACATGTAAGAAAGGAAAACAATGTTTTTAGTTGGTGGAAGCTGAAATCTTGTATGATGTAGTCTCTTGATTATAGTTAAGTTTATCAGGGACATACAAACTTTTTCAAAGAAATCCACTGAATAACTGGTGATTATTATTTTTATTTCAGGAGATTAATGAATCTTTGCTTCAAGTTTTATTGCATTTCTGCCTGTCTCTCCCTCTCTCTCTCTCTCCCTCTCTTCCTCTCTCTCTGTCTCTCTTTTTTCTCTCTATCTGGGTGTCTCTTTCTCTTTCCCTCTCTGTCTCTGCATCTCTCTGTCTTTCTGTATCTTTCTCTCTGCCTCTCTCTGTCTGTCTGTCTGTCTCTATCTCTGTCTCTCTCTGTCTCTCTCTCTCTCTCTCCTGTGTGTGTGTGTGTGTGTGTGTGTGTGCACGTGTGTATAGTTTTCATGGAATATCTGTGAAAGTCACAGGGCTTCATACAGAAATGAGTTGTCTCCTTCATCATTTAGGTTGTAAAAACAAATTTAATTCATCTGACTTGATAACAGTACCTTTTCCTGGGGAGGACCTCACCAAGTCCTGATGAATCAGTCCTATTTGTTGTGTTCATGCATTTTGTGTCCTGCAATTTTGTTATATAAGAATTGAAAGAGATATAAAATTCATTACCTTACTTTAATAAATTTCCTCTATGAAACTACTTACATCTATAAACATTTTTTACTGCTTTTGAAATTGGCTACCCAGGAGAAATTATTTTGATTTTTTTGCCTGGAAATGTATTTTTCTTCTCATTCACGATTTCATTTTTTCATTAAGAACTACATTTTTCTTATTTTCATATCATCGGTATCTGTACTATTACACTCTTCTGCTTCAATGTTCACTTTATTAGAGAGATTTTGTTGTCAAGATACAATACAGTTTTAATCTTTGCATGTATACAGTTAATAAAATCTTAAATGTCATTTCTATTTTGTGGCAACCACAGAAAAGCTATAAAGATTATTAGGGATGATTTTTATTTCAGCCACTTTGTGAAGAAAATTTATATGTAAAACAATGTCAAAATCGAGCAAATAAACAACTTAAAATAAAAGTTTTATGAAATGGGAGGGTTGTACATAATAATGATAATTACCCAATCAGTAAAACAGGAGAGGACAGCCACATGTCTACATACCTTGCTTATAGTGTCAACTAACCTTTATAGAAACCCAATAGAGAAAGTGTTGAAATACATATAATTAAATATGAATATTGTGGTTTCAAACTTTATATCTTCATGAGAATGTATGTGATATTTGATTGTGCTTATCAGAATGGTAAACACCTCTAACTCTCCCTCACATTTAAAATGATAATATGGCTGAAAACTGACCTCTGTCATTTGAAGTTTTAATTAATATATTGAAGTGATTTCAAGTTCCTCTGTGAGCATTATTACACGAAAAATTATTCTTTTCTATCTGAAGATTATTTATCTTCTAATTTAACAAATAGTTTCTTACATATTTAACTATTTTATTTACATTATTACATTGTTTTTCTTGAAATTTATTTTTCATATAGTTTGTTTTGATTAGCTTTAGCTCTTCAAACTTTTTTGATCTATCCATTGAAACTAAAGATAATTATAGAACAGTAAACAGTGACATTTATTTTATAAATGATATCTTATTGGATAAAAGGAAAATAGAAAAATTGGCAAATTGGACTAAATGATACATGAAGATTTTACAGCAAAAGAAGCAATTACTGAAAAAAGCCAACATTATTCCCTATTCAACAATATATAAAAATTAATGTTTTAAAAAGATTAGTAAAAGTATGACATTTTCAGGGAACTGAGTTAAAAGTGAGAATGTAAAATTTTTTAATAAAATTTTATAAAATTCATGTGAGAATAATGAAGAATATTTATTTCTATCAACTAACTTATATAGAATAATGTCATTAAATTGTTATCACAAACATTAGCTTATCTGAAAAGTTATCATAGATAAAACTGGCCACAGTTTTATATAAGATAAGCATACACAAATTACAGACACAAACTGACTCAAATATATCTGGAAGAAAATATAATAAATTTAACAGGTTTCTTTCTATAAGCAGAAGTTTGAATTCTAAGTCAGTTCTTTTTTGAGTGTCCTCACATATTTTGTTTGCTTCAGTGATTCCAAAATAAACATGAATTATTCTCAAATAAATTAATAGTGAAATTATATAAAGATTGAGAGTTAATATTTATCAATGGTGATGATTCATTTAGCATTAATTTAAATGATCTATGCTGCACAATTTATTATCTTTTAAAAATTTATTCTTTATATACTAAAAATTACAAGCAGCTTAAATCTATTGAAATAATAATAATAATAATAATAATAATTATTATTATTATTATTATATTAAGCTTAAATTGATATTTTTGACTGTAAGGTATAAAAGCAGGTTGCCATTGAAATAGAACACCAGGTAGAAAGTGGCTCCCATGCTTAACAAGGTGAAATTAATATCCTAGATTAAAGAGATAGATGGAGAGACTTACTCTTTTGGCCTCCACATGACACATATACAAATGCAGATGCACAGACATTCTCACACATATCATGCACACACACACACAAACACACACACACAGAGATGCATCTACATACACATCCACACAAAAGGTGAGATATAGGAAAACACATGTAAAGAAATGAAGAAATGAATTACAAACATTCTAATAATTTCATCGAAATTCTAGGTTGAAATGATGCAATAACATTACATTGAGGACAAATTTCAGTCACATAAGACCCAAATATTTGACTATGCAACCAAAAATGTTAATTGTTAGTGGAATAAACATAAACATGATAAAAACATAGTGCTTTTCATGGGCCATAACAAATTTAAAATATTGTCCAAACCCTTATGTTTTCACAGTAAAATGTTATATCAAATAAAGAAGTTATATTAAAATTGTGTTAAAAACAATTGTTTGTAAAGTATAACTTATCTAGGTGCTAATGGAGACAGGAAAAATAGAAACAAAGAGGTAGTGATAGAGTTGATATTTTTGTTATAATGGAAACACTAGGCTTAGTGGTTCATTGTATTAAGTAGTGCTTCTTATATTACAGAGCACAAAGAAAGAATCAGCAATAGCTCTACATGGACATGTGATTGTGTGCATAGATAAAATCCTTATTCTTTTAAAGCACTTCAAATGTATAAAGGAAATGTTTAAGCTCATAGCCTCCCAACACACCCAACTAACACATATGCTTTACCTAAGTTCTCTAATCAACACATCATTTTTATTTTTGTTTTCATTTTCTTTTACTTTTTTCTTGATTATTTGATTTATTTACATTACAAATGATTTCCACCCTTGCAGTTTTCTTTTGACAAACCTCACAGCCTATCCCTACCTATCCCCGGCTTCTGTGAGGGTGCACCCACATACCCCTTACCATCTCACTGCCCTAGCAATCCACTGCAAAGGGATATAAAGCCTTCATAAGACCAAGGGCTGTCCCTTTCAAGGAGGACATATTGGATCATCGTCTGCTTCATATGCAGCTGGAGCCATGGGACCCTTCATGTGTACTCTTTAGTGGGGGCTTATTTAGTCATTGGGAGATCTGTGGGGTGTGGTTAGTTGATATGGTTGTTCTTTCTAGGGGGTTCCCCTAACTCTTTCATTTGGGTACCCATGGTCTCTACTGTGGTTGGCTGAAAGCATACACACCTGTATTGGTCCAACTCTTATAGCACCTCTCAGAATACAGCTTTATCAGGTTCCTGTCAACAAACTCTTCTTGGCATCAGCAACAGTATCTAGGTTTGGTGACTGGATTCGGAATGAATCCCCAGGTAGAGAGATCACTGTATGGCCTTTCTTTCAGTTGTTGCCCCATTCTTTGTCCCTATATTTTCTTTTATGAGTGCTTTGTTCTCTCCTATAAGTAGAATGAAACATCCACATTTTGTTCATTATTCTTCAGCTCCATATGGTCTGTGAATAGTTTCTTAGATGTGTGGAGCTTTGGTCCGCTCCAGTAAGCTGAGTCAATGGGAAATCGCATTGAGAAATAGCTCTATGTGGAAACTTTAAATTTTTCAGGTATTTCAAAGGCAGATGAGACTAACATAGCATAGGAATTTCAACATCTGTACATTGATTTCAATATGCTATTTCTTTTTTTTTTTTTTTCAGGTTAAATAATTTTCAGCCATTCCTACATAATACAGCCAATGATAGGATGCATAACAACAGTGTGAGTGAATTCATTCTCTTGGGGTTGACTCAGGATCCAGAAAAACAGAAGGCAATATTTGGGGTCTTCTTGATTCTTTACCCTATGACATTACTGGGGAACATTTTCATTGTGATAACAATTAAGATGAGTCAGACACTTGGGAGCCCCATGTATTTTTTTCTCTTCTATTTATCTTTTGCTGATGCTTGCTTCTCTACAACTACAGCACCTAGATTGATTGTGGACTCCTTTTCCCAGAAAAAAATTATTACCTACAATGAATGTATGACTCAGGTCTTTGCAGGCCACTTCTTTGGGTGCATGGAGATCTTTGTGCTTATCCTCATGGCTTTTGACCGCTATGTAGCAATCTGTAAGCCTCTAAGATATACAACTATAATGAATCTGCGCACATGTGGCCTATTAGTGATTCTTGCTTGGGTAGGGTCTTGTATTCACTCTTCAGCACAGATTTTTCTGGCTTTAAGATTACCATTCTGTGGACCAAATGTGATTGATCACTATTGTTGTGATTTGCAACCCTTGATGAAACTTGCCTGCATGGATACCTATGTGATAAATTTGCTAGTTGTGTCTAATAGTGAAGCCATATGCTTGTTAAGTTTCATAATACTTCTTATCTCTTATATTGTAATCTTATACTCTCTGAGAAACCACAGTAAAGAAGGAAGAAGAAAAGCATTGTCTACATGCACTTCTCATTTCATTGTGGTGGTTATATTTTTTGGTCCTTGTATATTTATATACACACGGCCACTAATCACTTTACCAATAGACAAGATGGTGTCTGTGTTTTATACAATAGTGACACCTTTGCTAAACCCACTTATTTATACTCTAAGGAATGAAGAAGTAAAAAATGCCATGAAAAAGTTATGGGTGGTATAGTATGACTGTCATTGAAAAGAATATATGAAGATTCTAAAGTAAAACACCTTAAAAGGTTAATTTTGATATATAGAAATGAGACCCAAAGTATTTCTAAGAGTTTATAAATGAGGTATCTATGTATGTATGTATAAATAATAATCTAGGACCAGAGAGATAGATTAATGTACAAATGTACTTGTCACAAACCTGATGACTTGAGTGAAGTGAATATAATCACTTAAACTCACATTGTTAAGAGAATAACCTCCTGCAAGTGTCTCCTCACCTATGATGACATGTCATGTTATACACATATACACAGCTATAAATGCACTAATAAATGCATGCAATAAAATTTTAAAAGCTAGAATCAGTTTATAACTAACCATACTTATAGATTTAAATTTATAAAATAGTTATGTATGTATATGATATGAATATTTTAACCTAGAGTAAATTAGCTTATTAGCATCAATATATAGTAGAAATAATGATGGGGAAAGGATTTGATTTTTGGCTTTAAACAGTACATAAAAATTCAGAAGTACCCTTTCAAATGATAATAGTCTGCTGAAATACAATTGAGTGTGAGTGGGCTTAGTTAATATTCAGAAGGCCTTGTGTGTCACTATGAGAATAAAAAGAGAAAAAAATGATAAAGGCTGATGAAAGGGGCTATACTGTGTCAAATGACTATTTTCAGTGTTAGAACTGAGTTATGATCACACAAATTTACAACAATTTCATTATGAACAAGTGCAGCAGAGTATGCATTGATACCCTAACAGAATATTTCAGAATGTTTCTAGTATACTCTTCATTAATATCAATTGATTCTATATGTGTATCTAATGAGTATTCATAATTTTCATGACTTTATGTCTTTAAATTCTGTTTTCAATACCCATGAAGTCTTTTTAAATATATTTATTACTTAATTCAGAACCAGATAAACATTTAAATTTTATCTATCATTGTTCTGTCTACTTTCATATAGTAAGAAATAAAAAAGGCATGTTTACCAGTCATTAAATACAAACTCAAAGCACATGAAGACTCCTCTCCGTGTTAGATAAAGCAGAGTTCCAAATGCCCCAGATATAAAATAAATAAAGCTTTCATCCAAAATTTGCATACTCAGCTCTTATGCCCTAATGCAATTGGTGATAATGAATGTCTTGAACAATGTTCTAGAATCACCTAGAAGATATTTACCCAGGTATGTCTGTGCAGGATACTCCAGTATATGCTGAATTAGATGGGAGAACACACCTTAACTGTGGCTAATACAAGTCTATGGACTACAATATTCTGGACATAATTAAATAGGAGGAAGATTTTGTGTTTCTCGCAGACTCAATAATTTTTGTAATTATTATGTGGCAATCTGAAAGATGGAGGATATGAAAATGATAAGGGCAGACAGTCCCTAATGAGACAGAAAGATGTGGAGACAATATGATTAGACACTAGAAGATGCCTACTATTATGATTCTCCTGCTAGAGAGATTAAAAATGTGTTATGTTTATGCATTTTATCCAGATCATACAAACAAACCTATATCTTTGGATGTGATGATAAAAACCATGTGGCTGGATTAAAATTCTTCTGTAAAGATCTTTCAAATAAATTAACAGTTTTATATCTTGTGGCAGAATGAGTGCAATTCTCATCAAATATTTAGATCCCTTAAGGTTTATTTATTCATTTTCTAATGTAAAGTATGTGATTTCTTTAAAAAATCTTTTTCAAGATTTTATTTATACTTATATTAATGTCTCCTTCTATTGCCTTAGGGATGTGTATCATTCCTGGTGATGAACAGAATTTATGACACATTGTCTAAACCCAAATTACTAATGAATATCTTTCTCCCAATAACTAAACATATCTGTCACAAACAAGCTTTATGTTGACAGTTACAGTTTCATTTACATCTGTAGAGAAGGAAACCATCTCAGTCAACCCTATGTTTCCTTTGGGGTGATATACATTCAGCTATGTCTGTCATTTTTAATTGAACATCTTTACTTTTAAAAACAAAGATAAATGTACAGATTTTAAGCATTTTTGTATAAAAATAATAAGAATGGATTTTTGTCAGTGCTTGGTTTTTTTAAAGGATTGATAGTGTGCATTAAGCTCTTACTAGTTGCAATGGTAATAAAGTACATGTAAAACAGGATGTAACCTGGAATTAGTCAAAGTTTTCTTGGTGTGTAAGAATTAAGCATATTTTTTTTCTTTTCTTTTCTTTTCTTTTTTCTTTTCTTGAACTTCATATAGCCTATGAGTTGTTTCTGGGGTGTTCAGAGAATTCAGGGGTTAGTATCTAATTATCAGTGACAGCATATTATGCCTGTTCTTTTGTGACTGGGTTATCTCACTTAAGATGATATTCTATAGGTGCATCCATTCTCTTTAGAATTACATAAAGTCATTTTTTCTGATAGCTGAGAAGGACTCCATTGTGTAAATGTACCACAATTTTTGTATCCATTCATCTACTGAAGGACATCTTGGTTCTTTCCAGCTTCTGGCTATTATAAACAGAGCTCCTATGAACATTGTGGTGCATGTAACTTTGTTGTATGTTGGAGCATTCTAAGGTATATGCCCAGAAGTGGAATAACTGGGTCTTCAGATAGTACTATGTCCAATTTTCTGAGGAATCACCAGACTGATTTCCTAAGTGGTTGTACCAGTTTACAACCCCACCATCCTTGGAGAAGTGTTCCTCTTTCTCCACATCCTCACCAGCATCAGCTGTCATCTGAATTTTTGATCTTGGCCAATCTGACTGGTGTGTGGTGGAATCTCAGAGTTGTTTTGATTTGCATTTCCCAGATGGCTAATGATGTTAAACTTCTCAGCCATTCAATATTCCTCAATTGAGAACTTTTTGTTTAGCTCTGTACCCCATTTTTAATAGGGTTGTTTGATTCTCTGGTGTCTACCTTCTTGAGTTCTTTGAAATCTCATTAAGTCCCATTTGTCAATCTTTGACCTTAGACCACGAGACATTGGTGTTCTGTTCAGGAAATTTTCTCCTATGCTTATGTGTTCTAATTTTTTTCCTACTTTCTCATTTAATGGTATCAGTGTACCTGGTTTAATGTAGAGATCTTTGATCCACTTGTACTTGAGCTTTATACAAGGAGATAAGAAAGGGTCTGTTTTCATTCTTCTGCATGCTGAGTGCCAGTTGGACCAACACCACTTGTTGAAAAGGCTGTCTTTTTTCTACTGAATGATTACAGGTCATTTGTCAAATATAAAATGACCATATATGTGAGGGCTCATTTTTGGTTCTTCTATTTTATTCCATTGATCCATGTGACTATCTATGTAGCAGTACCACAGTTTTTAGCACAATTGCCTTGTAATATAGCTTGAGGTCATGGATAGTTTTTTTTTTTTTTTTTTTTTTTTTTTTTTTTTTTTTTTTTTTTTTTGTTTCCTTGTTTTTTAGGATGTTTTCTTGTTGTTTAGGATGGATTTTTCTATTCTAGATCTTTTGGTATTCAAGATAAATTTGCACATTGCTTTTTCCAACTCTATGAAGAATTGGGTTTGAATTTTAATGGTGATTGCATTGAATCTTAGATTGCTTTTGGTTAGATGGCCATTTTTACAATATTTATCCATCCAATTCATGAGCCTGGGCTATCTTTCCATTTTCTGAGATCTCCCTTGATTTCATTCTTTAGAGGATTTAAGTTCTTGTCATATAGGTCCTTCACTTGCTTAGTTATAGTCACACCAACGCATTTCATATATTTTGTGACTATTGTGAACAGTATCATTTCCTTAATTTTTTCTCCGCATGTTTATCCTTTGAGTAAAAGAAGGCTACTGATTTGTTTGAGTTAATTTTATATCCAGTCACTTTGCTGAACTTGTTTATCACCTGTAGAAGTTCTCTGGTGGAATTTTTGGGGTCACCTAAGCACACTGTCATGTCATCTGCAAATAGTGATGTTTTTACTTCTTGCTTTCTAATTTATATCCCTTAGATTTCTTTTTTGCTGTCTAATTACTCTGGCCACATCTTCCAGTACTATGTTGTGTTCCATAAATTTTTCTCATTATATATGTAATAAAATGACCTTTCAAGTTCTCTTGTTATGAGTTTTTTGTCTAATTATTATTCTAATTTTAGCAAATGATAGACAGTGATAGATATGCCACAACATAATCAGATATAATTCTGATATTTTAATATAGTGACATCTGAATCTAAAGACATCATAAGATAAAAAAGATTGTTAGAAACATCTGCTACTAAGTTTCTTTTCCAGTCTATCCAAATATAAAATGATTTGAGAAATAACTCTGGACTTTGATTTCCATTAACTATTCTAATGATTGTAATGATTCTGTATTTTCTATGTTTTTTATAATTATTTTTCTTTAAGATACTGATTAGTTTATTGAATAAATTATTTTATGATCTATAACTTCAAGTATATATAAGTTAAAGCCTACTACTATATGCCTCTGTCTTGGTCAGCCACTTGTTGCATCTTTTAGAGGACAGCCATCCTAGGCTTCTCTTTGTAAGTATACCATATCATAAGTAATAGTGCCTTAAACCCTCCTCCTGAAATGTATGCCAATTTGGGATGGTCACTTATCTCCTTCCCCTCAGTCTCTTCCCTATTATTGTTCTTGTGGTTCTCTTAGACAGGAAAAAATCTAGGTCAGAGTTTTCCTACTGAAGGCAGATTCTACAAGTTCCCTCTCCCTCCTTTTGGGCATTTTATCTAATGTTCTTCCCTTAAACTCCTGAAAGTCTCTTACCTCCCAGGTCTCTAGTATATTATAGAGGGTCCCACCATCTCCCACCCCATATTTGCAAATTTATTCATTCTGCTGGCCCTCAGGGCTTGTATCCTGTTCCCAATATCTGAGAGAGATGCAGATGTTTACACAGGTACAATGAAATAAAAGTCACTGACCCCCGTAGTTGAATTAGTAAAAGGCTGAAAGAAGCTGAAGAAGAGGGTGACCCCATAGAAATACCAGAAATCTCAACTAACCTGGGTCTTGATATCTCTGAATAGCTGAGATACCCACTAGGTAGCATAAACCAGTTGGTTTGAGGTCCCTAACACATATACAGCAGATGACTTTCTGGTCTGGCCTCAGTGAGTGAAGATATGCCTAACCCTTGATAGACTTGAGGCCCCAAGGAATGGAGAGGACTGGTTGGGGTGGGAGTGGTGGGGAGTTTGCTGCGGTTACATCATCTTGTATAGAGGGTTGAGGAGAACTAGAATGAGGAACTGTAGGTGGTCAGAGCAGGAGGGATTTAATGACTGGAATATACCAAAGAATAAACAAATTTGATTTTTTTACACAGATATCAATTCCAAAAAGAGGCATGGAATATATGAGTGTTAGACAGAAATTGTAGATAAACAAAATTTATTTATAAAAAGATTAGTGTGAAAAAAACTACACATTGAATTATGTGAAAGCACAAATGGGAAAGCCTTTGAATAGAGAAATAGAAGAGTAATATTTGTTCTAAGTATTTACCAAAGAAAAACAATTAATAAGAAATTAACTGACAAGAATGACAATAATTGGGAGTCTTGTACATTTGTAGGATACCATTAAATGCCTCCCTTTTCTGGAGCAGAAAATGAAAACCAATGGGCTGAAGATATAGTAAGTTGTGATGTAATGTGAGATTATCTATTTAGTCATGAAAATCTCAGAAACGGCAAGGAGATTCTGAGGTTGGAAATGGTATCAGGCATAAACATAACTAAATTACAGATAATCTTAAATTACAAATCAATTTTCTAAATGAAAGACACCATAGAACTGACAGTAGAGGATAAAAAAAAATGGTGCTTTTCATATATTATTGAAAAAATGCTTATAGAAAGTACATATAGTTTTAACACAGTAGTTACATGATAGTCAACAGAAGTTACTGTTTTATCCAAAATTTCTTTATTGCTTATTTTTACCAATAAATTTCTCAATATACATATTAAGGGGATCAACATCATTTTGACAATTGATTCAGTTATAATCACTGCCTTCTGTATAAAGAAAGTAGTCACATGACTCATATGCAAAAAAATACATGGCACAAAGACCAAAAAAAAAATTGTGAAGTAAGAGCCACAAGTAGATAAGGCTTAATTTTTCTTTATAGCTGTGAATTTTCAGAGAACAGAGAATAGTTATTCAAACGGCAATTACAAAAAGAGGGATGGATATACACATCACCTCATTTGTGAAGATGTAAAGATGACAACGAGATTCATATTATAAGCACTTATGCAGGTCAGCATCAGTAAATGAAAGAAATCACATAAAAGTGATGTATAATATTTGGACTGCAGAAATATATTTAACTCATGAAAAGAAGCTATATGGTTTCATATGTAAATCTCCCTACCCAATCTCACTGCAATAACATGTAGCACATCTGATAACTCATTATGCTTATGTAGTACAAAGGTTTAAAATGAAAATATAGTAATCATACTTCATCATAGTGAGAATAGTTATCTTCACACATCCAAAAATATGATGCAGGGTGCTGAGTCGTTTATCTAAAGAAGAAGGATGAGGAGGAGGAGAAAGAAAAGGAAGGAAAAAAATGAGGAGGAGAGAGAAGGAGGGGAATGAGAAGAAGAACAAGAAGGAGAAAAAGAAGCAAAGAACAAAAAGAAAAGGAGGAGGATAAGGAGGAGAGGAAAAAGAAGAAGAGGAGGAGAAGGAGAGAAGGAGGAAGTAGTAAAGAAGAAGAAAAAAGAAAAAAAGGAGGGAAAAAGATGAGGAGGAAGAAGAAAAGAAGAAAAATGGGAGGAGGAAAATAAAAACAAAAAAGATTAAGACAAAAGAGAAGGAAGAAGGAGAAGGAGGGGAAAGAAGGAGAAGGAGGACGAGGACTAGGAGAAGGAAGAAGACTATATTCATCTATAAAAGGCAGTCAACATTCAATATCGGGGCAATTACAGAAAAAAATGTACTATCTACTAGGAACAAAAAATGATGATAATGTATACAAATGATCTCAACCTCTGACTTGTGATCATGGTCACCATCAGGAGCACATTTCCCAATACCAAGATCATTTACAGAGAAATATAAGAGAAAACAGCTTACACATTTCTCTGTTACCTATAAGTTAAAAAGGAATTATGACTTTAAATTATAATGTTTTGGTGAGTGCCAAACTTGACAATCATAAAATAATAAAAAAACAGAAGCAGCAGAAGCAAACAAATCCTTTGTAATTAGTAGATATTCGCATTTTTGTGTTTCCAACCTCAGAAAAATGCATGGTTTTACTCATTTATCATTCTTCAAAGCTTACGGTACTAATAGTTATTGAGTAGAAAGTATTATTTAAAAGTTATTTAGTTCATTTTTCCCAATGATTTTTTTCCAGACTCAACAAACTCTAAATACACTTTTCTATATCCCACCATTTTGAATGTTATTAGTATGTAACATTCCTTAATATTCTTTCTTTCATAATTTATTTTTTATCTATGCTGCATCCTAATCATAGCATCTACTCCTTTCTATCCTCTAAGTATTACCATTACAATACCCTCCTGCTATTACCACCACCCCTTCTCACAGAGGGGGAAGCAAAACATGGATACTACTCAACCCTGAAACATTGAATGACAGCAGGATGAAGCATGTCTTCTCCCAGTGAGTCCCAACTAGGTAACACAAGTAAGGGAAAGAGATATAATTGCAAACAACAGTCAGACGTTGCTTCAATTGTTAGGGAACCTACACAACCAAGTTGCAGCTTTATTACAAACATGTGTGAGGCCTTGGTTCAAACTCTACTGATGATATTCTTGCTCTGCTGCCTCAAGAAAAACAAACAAGAAAGAATGATATACATACACCAGGGCTGGCCCTCAGCAGGCCCACATGTCTGATTGCCAACCACATATATCACAGTGCATCTCCCAGCCAGTTTTCTCTCTTCACCTCTGATAAATATTTTTATTTACCCTCTGAGTGAATTTCACCTGTTTTCCTTGAGTAATATTTATAACCCAGTTTCCTTGGTCTGTAGATTATAGCATGGTTACCCTATACTTTGTGGATAATTTCCAATTATAAATGAATATATACCATTCATATCTATCTGGATGTCTAATAACTCTAAAGGATAATATCCTCAAGTGCTATTATGGCCTGCTATTTTCATAATGCCTTTGATTTTAATAGCAGAATAGTATACCACATTTTTATCCATTCCTCAGACTTGAGGTTGTTACTAGTTTCTAGATATTATAAATAAAGCTGCTATGAATATACTTGAGTTAGTGTACTTGTGGGGATCTATTGAAAAATACATAGGAATTTGAGTTAGAACTGTTCCCAGTTTTCCGGGAAACTCCCAAATTGAATTCCAAATTGGTTGTCCTGATTTACACATACCAACTGTTCAGGAGTTTCTCTGTGCTCTACAGCCTAACCAGCATGTATTGTAACTTCACTTTTTGATCTTAGCCATTCTCACACTTAAAAGATGGAAACTCAGAGTCATTTTGATTTGCATTTCCCTGATGGATTAGGGTAACTGAACATTTCTTTATGTCTTTATTGGGTCATTAAAATTTTCTTTGTTGGTTGATATTATTGTTCTTACTATGGAATAGCAAACCTTTTCAGATCCTTCAGTACTTTCTCCTCCTCCTTTCTGTGTTCCCTTACTCAATCCAATGGTTAACTGCAAGCTTCCACAACTATATGTGTCTCAGGAGACATCCATATTAGGCTCCTGTCAGCAAGCAATTGTTTTATTTTTTTCTTTATTTGATGTTTTGTTTACTTACTTTTCAAATGTTATTCTCTTTCTCAGTTTCCCCACTGGACTTCCCCTATACTGAACCTCCTCCCCATGCCTCTATGAGAATGTTCCCCCACCCATCCACTTCCCACCCTACCATTCTACTACCCTGGGCTCATGAAACCTTATCTGGACCAAGAGCCTCTCCTCTCCTTGATGCCTAATGAGGTCATCCTCTGTTACATATTCGGTTGGATTCATGAATCCTTCTTTGTGTACTCCTTGGTTGATGGTTTACACTCTGGGCAATCTGGAGGGGTTGGTTGGTTGATAATGTTCTTTCTATGGGGTTGAAAATTCACTCAGATCCTTCAGTACTTCTAACTCCTCCATTGTGGACCTATTCTCAGTCAAATTCTTAGATGAGGGCATCCTACTGTGTATTTCTCAGAGTCTGGCAGAACCTCTCAGAAAATAGGCATATCAGACACTTGTCAGCATGCACTTCATTGCATTCAAATACTGTCTGGATATGGTGACTATGTGTAGGAAGGGTGCCTTGGTAAGGGACTCGCTAGCTGACCTTTTCTTCAGCTCCACACTTTGACTCTTTATTTTCTTTTATGAATATTTTGTTACCCCTTTTTAAGAAGGACTGAAGCATGCATTCTTTGTTCTTACAAATTCTTGAGCTTCATGTGGTCTGTGGATTGTATTTTGTGTATCACAAAGCTCGGGCTAATATCCACTTATCAGTGAGTACATACAATACATACAATGTGTGTTCTTTTCTGATTGGGTTCCTTCATTCAGGATATTTTTTAGCTTCACATATTTGCCTAAGAATTTCAGGAATTCATTTTTAATAGCTAAGTAGTGTTCCATTGTACAAATGTACTAGAATTTCTGTATTCATTCCACCACTGAAGGAAATCTGGGTTCTTTCCAGCTTTTTGCTATTATAAGTGAGGTTGCTATGAACATAGCAGAGCATGCGTCCTTATTATATTTTGGAGAATTTTCTGGGGTATTTGCCCAGGAGTAGATTGTTGGGTCCTAAGGTAATACTATATACAATTTTTCTGAGGAATCTCCAGACTGATTTCCAGAGTGGTTGTTGTACAAGCTTGTAATCTCACCAACAATGGGGTACTGATTCTCTTTCTCCACATTCTTGCCAACATCAGCTGTTATCAGAGTTTTAA
Source organism: Micromys minutus (assembly GCF_963924665.1). Taxonomy (NCBI): domain Eukaryota; kingdom Metazoa; phylum Chordata; class Mammalia; order Rodentia; family Muridae; genus Micromys; species Micromys minutus. The sequence goes on from NC_137982.1 coordinate 58,746,695, forward strand.
TCTTAGCTAATCTGACTGGTATATGGTAGAATCTCAGGGTTGTTTAAATATATATTTATATTTCCATAATAACCAAGGTTATTGGACTTTTCTTTAGTTGCTTCTCAGCCATTCAATACTCTTCAATTGAGTATTTTTGTTTAGCTCTGTAGTTCATTTCTAATAGGGTTATGTGATTTTCTGGAATCTAACTTTTTGCGTTCATTGTATATATTAAATATTAACTCTCTATTGGATGGAGGATTAGTAAAGATCTTTGTCCATTTTGTTGGTTGCCATTTTGTCCTAATGACAGTGCCCTTTGCTTTACAGAAGCTTTTCAATTTCATGAAGTTCCATTTGTTGATTCTGTATTTTAGAGCATGAACCATTGGTGTTCTTTTCAGGAAATTTGCCCCAGTGTCTATATGTTCAAGGCTCTTTCCCCAATTTCTCCTCTATTGATCCACATTGGCTTGAGGTATATACAAGTAGAAAAAGAACTATGAATGACTGCTTTTCTAAATTGAAAAAAAATATAATATTAACTATTACAGAATGAGAAATTATCAAGTTCTAAATATTTTGCCTAAGGCAACTTTAAAAATTCTTTAATAAAGATGCCTCTCTGGAAGCTAAGAGTTGAATGTTTTTATTTAAAAGATAAAAATGTGAAGAGAGTAACAGGAAAGGCAAGTGAGGATTTTGGCTAGAACATTAAAAATGTGGCTGAGATTATTACTGAATTTATTTATATTTTCAATATAATGAACCATGGCACGTTGCATAGCTAATAACTAATTAGATCCTCTAATGATATATTCATTTTCTTGGTTTAGGGATTTTAGGATTTTGTTTATTTTTTGCTTTTGATTCTGAAATTTTAGTTTAGCTGTTTTTCAGTGTTACCCACACACCCTGGAAAAATCCTGATCACTATGACAGTGAATAGGAATTTACTGGTAAAATTATTAGATCCTCAGTCTGTAGAGACAAGGTCTCATAGGAATGTACATTAAAATGATGTAAGCACACCCATCTTAAAAATCTGTGCCATATTATCAGTACTCTCTGATCCCTTTTTACCCACAAACAGTACCTTACAGTCACTATACTAGTGAGTATAATCTTAAAATGTGCTTTGGAAAGTACTTACACACTATAGTTAAAGTACTGCCTACTAATATGCTTGGAGAACAAGATGACTTCATGACCACTTGATGGATGCTTTTTCTTCCCATTGCCAGTGCTATTTCCTGCTTATATCCTTGGTCTCAGAGAATATCTGTTTTTAATATTTCTCTTTTTGTTCTGTGCATTCTCTCATGTTTTTATTCTAGTGATTACCTTGGAACACAATAATTCTTGCTAATAGTATAAAATCAGATTACTAACCAGGTGGTTTTATATAACTATTCTAGGAATTGTATATGAGAGAGATATTAGGTATCTTGTGTATACTATAACAAGTGTTCCTGATTTACAAAGACAATGACAAACCACCAAGATTGTTCAGTGGTTGGGGCCACTTAAGCATAAGGACTAGTGTTTAATCCCTGGAACCCACTGGAAGGAGATAATCAACTTTTGAAAGTTCCCTCTGACATTCATATATACTCAGAAAAGTGTTCCCAGCCAATACACACATGCCTATGCATATATGTACACACACACACATATACACATACACAAACACATAAACACATGCACAAATGAATGCATACACACAATGAAAGATAGAAAAGAGAAAAAGGCTTCAGGAATTTAAGACTATAGGCATTAAACGTCTTTAAAAGCTAAAGTAGACAGATTTAGAAAAATGTCTTTCTCAAGAGATGACAAGATGATAGAGTGATAACCACGGACATGCAGCTAATTTTAGTGCTATAGAATACAAATATAGCAAAATGATAAACTTAATAAAACTAAAAGATTACCTAAATATATAAAAACTATATATATATATATATGTGTGTGTGTGTGTGTGTGTGTGTGTGTGTGTGTGTGAGAGAGAGAGAGAGAGAGAGAGGGAGGGAGGGAGGGAGGGAGGGAGGGAGGAGAGAGAGAGAGAGAGAGAGAGAGAGAGAGAGAGAGAGAGAGAGAGAGAGAGAGAGAGAGAATGCTGAATATTAGAAACTAGTTAATCCAGTGTGGGACATTGCTTCATACTGACTTACCGAAATGTTATGAACAGAAGGGAATTGAGAATTTTTTTTTGATTCAGAAATGTTACCTTTTCAGTATATTAATCCATCATTTCAGCTCTACTTGATTATCTAATAAAAGACTCTGAAGATATAAACTAGCATATTTTTAGTATTGGGTGTCTGTTTAGGCAAAATGTCTGCCATCTATGATTTGAAAAAAAGTAGTTAATAAACAAATATTATTCCTGTTTTAATACAACTCAGAAAATTACAATTAAGATAGAGAGAACTTTAAAGTCAAGAAGCTATGAATAAGCACACACATACATACATAAAAGCTGTCTGTCTGATACATAGTTCCTGATCTACTTGATTTGAGATTTGAATTTTCTCCAAGCTAAATATAAACACTTTCACAAAGCAACATGTTACAACAAAGTGGTTCAGCTTTGGTATTAGGAAGAACTATGATGAATGAACTCGAAGTATTTGTGAAAACATTCACTTTAGAGTCTGTATACCACATACTTTTCACAAAGCATTTCTTTTGACAGAATTTTAAATTGCCAGTGCATCTATATAGTAAGGAAACTTCTATGACCTACAACAGTCAATCTCTTGAGCAAAATACAATTCTTAACATGTTATTGCATCATCAAAGAAGGCTCTTGAGCAAAATACCAAGTCTTTCCTCCAAACCATTCCCCCCCCCCGACTGAGCACAGAATAATACTCTAAGGAAATGCCTTCCCTGTGAAGCCTCAAATTCAAAAGAGGTAGGCTTGGAAGGAAAACCATATTTTTTTATTTCAACTTTATTTTAAAGAAAGAGAGAACATGAACAGATCTTCAAAGGTATTTTTGCATAACACTATATTAATGTACTTCTGTCAGTACTTAATTCTTTTAGAAGTTTGATAGTATGAATTGAAATCCAGTAGCTACCATAAGCATAAAGTACATGCAGAACAGAACACAACATGGAAACAGTCAGAATTCTCTTGGTGTGTGCAGACTGAACACAATAATTCTTAAATACCAAAAATTGCCACAAGGTTATATTCTTAGCTCTTGGATGATTTATGATTTAAAGTCCAGGAGTATCACACTCTGAGAGAGTGTTATACCCTTATTTTTTTTTCCTCAGAAGAACTTAGGCTTTCACTTTTGGCCTTTTTTTTTCCCTGAGCTTCATATGGCCTGTGAGTTGTTTCTGGAGTATTTAACTTTTTCTGTGGCTAGTGTCCAATTATCAGTGACTGCATATTATGTCTGTTCTTGTGTGACTGAGTTACATCACTCAGGATGATATTCTCTAGATGCATCCATTTTCTTAGGAATTTCATAAAGTCATAGTTTCTAATAGCTGAGTAGTATTCCATTGTGTAAACATACCACAATTTTTGTATCCATTCATCTACTGAAGGACATCTGGGTTCTTTCCAGCTTCTGGCTATTATAAAAAGGGCTGCTATGAACATTGTGGTACATGTGTGTGGTAGTCTTGGACGTTAAATCATTAATAATCAAAGAGCTAAGAATATATAGCTTTGTCACATTTTTTTTGGCATACAAAAATCATTATGTTTAATCTATACACACCAAGAAAACTCTGAAGGTTTTCATGTTACATTCTTTTCTAAATGTACTTTATGTTTATGGTAACTAGTAGATTTCAATGCATAATATCAAACTTCTAAAATAATTAAGTATTGACAAAGATATATAAATATAGTGTTATGCCCAAATGCCTTTAAAAATCTGTGTGTGTATCTCTTTTTTTTAAAATAAAGTTAAAAGAGAAAAAAATATATCAGCCAGAATTAGACATCAACCAATTAAAAAAAAACAAAACAAAAGAAATGAAAATGGTGTGTTTCTGGCGGTAGGCTTTGGGATTTCAAATATCTGCTCTGCCATATACTTGATTTTTCAGAGAACTCAACTGAACACAATAAGAAATAGAGATTATTATTCTGTGCAAAATGAAACACAAGCTGTGTGCAGTGGCTTGAGTCACAGCTGCTTAGAAGGATGAGTCTGTATCATCACGTGTTTGAGCTTAACCTGAAAAGAATGAGATTATGTTTTAACAAAAAAAAAAAAAAAAAAAAAAAAAAAAATACAAAAAAAAAAAAAAAACAAGGAAATAGAAAGACCAAAAATAAGACATGGTTCATCAATTTCTGGAGTTTGAAGTTCAGAGAAATCTTAAATTAGTCAGACAAGAAGACAAATGAAACATTAAAAATTTGATTAAATTTTTTTTGTATTTTTAGTTATAATATTCTGCGTTAGCAAAATAAACTTAGTGTAAGACTAATGCTTCTATGTCTGAGTTAAAAAAAGAAACATAATTTTGTCATAACAATATTGTATAGTAAATGTAGATGTGGCTTCAAAATAAAGTACAATATGTATCTGTGTGTGTATGTGCATGTCTGTGTGTGTCTCTCTCTGTGTGTGTGTGTGTGTGTGTGTGTTGTCTTTCAATGGAAAACTTAGGCTAGATATGGAATACTCTTTAAATAGGAATAGTCATACCTTATTAACTAAAGCTGAAAAATAAATGTTGGTAATTCTAAATTCTCCTGAGATTGGAAGTGAGAAATTCTCAAAGGATTATCAGAAGTTATATTTCAAATTCTCAAGTGTTTTACAATCTCGTATTCCATTCGTTACAGTCAGAATGAGTCTTCTTAGGTGTTTACCTGAATGTTGACCTTAGAAAAAGAGAACCTGTCTAGGTGAGTTGTTACTTGTAAAATTTTGTGGGACCAAGTCAAGATCAAGACTTAAAAGAGACAGACATGAATTTGTGTTGCTGAGATATGATTTTGTGTGAGTTAAGTTTTTCATATCACATTTGCCTATTAATAAAATAAAGTAAGAATAGTTAGGCAACATTTTATGTATTGCTTCATGAGATGGAATTAATGAAAACATCATAAAATTGGAGGAAAAGGTAGGTTCCTGAAACGAGTAAAACTGAGAATATCTTTCTGCACAAAAAACATGGTAATATTGTTCAAATACAGAAAAGAATTACAATCTCAGTATTTCAAAATTCGAAATTTCTTTTGATAGCAGTTATTTGTGCTTTGTGTAAGAAGAAGCCCAGGTAACTTCTTGTAGACGGTGCAATTAACATACAATTGCCTAATTTTAGTGCCCATTTTATTTTCAGTATGAATATTATCTAGAAATATTAGAAGTAAATGGGGACAATGAGTAGGTGCAAATCTTATAGAAGAGAAAAATTATCAATGAATGAAGAAGGAGAAAAATTAAGTGCAAAGGGGAAAATATCAGTTAGAAATAAACTTTTTTCAATACATGCATTGCTTTGTTCCAGAAAATCCCATGTGACATTCATTTTAGAAATCTAATTATTTTTGAGAAAAACTACCTTTTAACTATGTAGTGGAAAAATAAACTAATAAGTCTGCTGTGTATATATGCATATTTTAAAAGTTTTGTGGACAGTCATGTTGTTAAGGAGGAAAACATAAATGAATACAGGTTTAATGAATAAAACAGGCAGAGGGGGCTGGAGAGATGGCTCAGCTGTTAAAGGCTCAGCTCACAACCAAAAATATAAGAGGAATGATAAACAGTCACTCTAGTGTCTTATGGAACTTGGTGTTTCTGAGTAGCCTGTATAGATGTGGACTCAGACAACACAGGCATGAGGCCATGTTTTCAGTTTTCACAGTAGTAGTTGTAGTGCAGAACTTCTAAAAATTTCAGCACAAGCTAAACAGCTTATATGACAACTGTCTGCTTTATACTTTGTTTCTGCTAAGTGAACTTGTCTCCATATCATTGCCAAAGTGGCTCATCTGATCAAGTATCATGATTTTACAGAAAATATTTAATTTTTTATATTAACCATATTTTATGAAATAGTTTGCTCTTCATTTCAACAAAAGGATATGTTTAAGACTCCTAATAATATTGAACAGGTTCACCAAATTCTCTAAGCTTTATCTCATCTATAAGGATACAGACAACATTAAGAATCAGTCAACATAAATGAATTATGTACTTTATACATTCTAATGAAAATATTGGAAGAAGGTTTCAACCTTAGATTGTCTCAGTAAGTGATAATAGTTTCTTCTGGTGGTATCAACTTAAAACTTTATAATATATTTTCTTGTATAATGTCCATGTCAATAGAAATATTTTTCCTGCTACTACCCTGGTCTAAGCCACCATTTTCTTCAAGCTGGATAGTAAAGATAGTATCCTAACTATTTAGCTTATCCTACTATCCATATTCTGTTCTTTGTACAGAATAGTTAAAATGACAGTTATATCAGATTATAGTGTTTTGCTGTCTAAAATTTGGCAATGGCTAATTTGTCATATATGTGAAATTATACCCTATATAATGATCTAAAGGTTTGTAAGATCTGGAACTAACTTATCTGTGTTTACTATGATAAGGCTCATCCCCAAAATGTCAAAGACTTTTTGTTTCTCTCTTACAACATTGTTTAAAAAAAAGAGCAATACATATACATATTTTTAAAGGCATTTTGGCATAACTCTATAAGATTTTTTTTTGTCAGCCCTTAATTCATTTAGAGATTTGATAGCATGCATTGAAATCCCACTAGCTACCATAAGCATAAAGTACATGTCGGAAAGAATGTAACATGGAAACAGTTTTTATGGTGAGTATAAATTAAACATAATGATTTTGAATACCAAAAATTGCCACAAGGCTATATTCTTAGCTCTTGGATTATTAGTGATTTAGGCCTAGGTGTACCACACTCTGAGAGGGTGGTATACACTTTGTTTTTCCTAAGAAGGACTAAGGTTTACTTTTTCTTTTCCTTTTTTTTTTTTGGCCTTTGTTTTTCTTGAGCTTCATATGGCCTGTAGGTTGTTTCTGGGGTCTTCAATTGTGATATATTTAAACAATGAAGTCAAAAACTTTCACTCATTCCACTCATTGATTTTTTTGACATAAAGAGAAAGTATTTATTTCAGCAAACATTGCATTTCACAGAAACAATAAAAATAAAAGATAAATAGACCCAAAAAACCCATTTTGCATTTACATACATCAAAATAAATGAAAAGTATTAAGCACAAATTTCTAGCTGATAGTGGTCATAAATAGAACCAAAAAAATTGAAGGTGTCAAGTGTGTAAATGACAGAAATTATACTTAAAAAATGCCACTTAGCATAATAGGTGTTTGTTCATGGACACATGATTATGTGTATGTTTATAAAACTGTAAAATGACAAAAATATGTTGTTGGTCTCAAAGGAAAATAGTATGGTACACATTACATGGAGGTTTTGTATAATTTTTTTTTCATTGAACTTCACACAGTCTGTGAGTTGTTTCTATGATAGGCAGAACTTTCTGGGGTTAGTATCTCATTATGAGTGACTGCATATTATGTCTGTTCTTTTCTGACTGGGTTATCTCACTCAGGATGATATTCTCTAGATGCAAACATTTTATTAAGAATTTGGTTAAGTCATTGTTTCTGATAGCTGAGTAGTACTCCATTGAGTAAATGTACCAAAATTTTTGTATCCATTCATCTACTGAAGGACATCTGGGTTCTTTCGAGATTCTGGCTATTATAAATAGAGCTGCTATGAACATTGTGGTGCATGCGTCTTTGTTGTATATTGGAGTGTCTCTGGGGTATATGCCCAGAAGTAGAAAGGCTGGATCTTCAGGTAGTACTATATTCAATTTTCTGAAGTGAACCCCACCAACAGTGGAGAAGTGTTCCTCTTTCTCCGTAGCCTCGCCAGCATCTGCTGTCATCTGAGTTTTGGATCTTGGCCAATATGACTGGCATGAGGTGGAATCTCAGGGTTGTTTTGATTTGCATTTCAATGATGGCTAATGAGGTCAAGTACTTTCTTAGATGTATCTCAGACACTCGATATTCCTCAACTGAGTAGGTTTTGTTTAACTCTGTACCCCATTTTGTAATAGGGTTGTTTGATTCTCTGGTGTCTAGCTATTTGAGTTCTTTTTATACCTTGGATATTAGGCCTCTATCTGATGTGGAGTTGGTAAAGATATTTTCCCATTCTGTTTACTACCGTATAATTTTCTTGACAGTGTCCTTAGCCTTAAAGAAACTTTGCAATCTCATTAAGTCCTATTTGTTAAATTTTGAACTTAGAGCAAGAGCCATTGGTATTTTGTTCAGAAAAATTTCTCCTGTGCCTATGTATTCTAAGATTTTCCCTACTTTCTCATCTAATAGTTTCAGTGTATCTGGTTTAGTGTGGAGATCTTTGATCCACTTATACTTGAGCTTTGTACAAAGAGATAAGAAAAGTTCTATTTTCACTCTTCTGCATGCTGAGAGCCTGTTGAACCAAACACCATTTTGAATAGGCTGTCCTTTTTCCACTGAATGTTTACTGCATCTTTGTCAAAAATCAGGTGACCATATACGTGGGGGCTCATTTCTGGGTCTTCTTTTATATTCCATTTATCAACATGACTATTTCTGTACCAGTACCATGATGTTTTCAACACAATTGCCTTGTAATATAGCTTGCGGCAAGGGATATTGATTCCCGCAGATGTTTTTCTGTTGTTGAGGATGGATTTCGCTATACTAGGTCTTTTGTTATTCCTGATGAAATTGCACATTTCTCTTTCCAACTCAATGAAGAACTGGGTTGGAATTTTGAGTGGGATTGCATCTGTAGATTGCTTTTGGTAAGATGGCAATTTTTAAAATGCTGATCCTTTCAATCCATGATCATGGGAGATCTTTCCATTTTCTGAGACCTTCCTTCTTTAGAGGTTTGAGGTTCTTGTCATACAGTTCTTTCACTTGCTTAATTAGAGTCACAAAATGATATTTCATAGTTTTTGTGACTATGGTGACTGGTATCTTTTTTCTAATTTCTGTCTCTACATGTTTGTCCTTTGAATATAGGAAGGCTACTGATTTGTTTGAGTTAATTTTATATCCAGCCACTTTGCTAAACTTGTTTATCAGCTGTAGGAGTTCTCTGGTGGAATTTGTGGGGTCACTTAAGTACACTATCATGAAATCTGCAAAGAGTGATTTTTTACTTCTTCTTTTCTGATTTGTATACTTTAGATTTCCTTTTGCTGTCTAATTGCTCCAGCCAGGACTTCCAGTACAATGTTGTAGTGGGAGAGTAGGCAGCCTTGTTGAGACCCTGATTTTAGTGGGATTGCTTCAAGCTTCACACCATTAAGTTTGATGTTGGCTTTGTTTTGCTCAATGTTGCTTTTATTATGTTTCGGTATGGGTCTTGGATTCCTGTTCTTTCCAAGAGTTTTAACATCAAGGGGTGTTGAATTTTGTCAAATGCTTTTTCAGCATCTAGTGAGATGACCATGTGATTTTGTTCTTTGAGTTTGTTTATATGGTGGATTACATTGATGGATTTTCTTATATTAAACCATCTCTGCATCCCACGGATGAAGCATACTTTGTCATGGTGAATGATCATATTGATATGCTCCTAAATTCGGTTTGTAAGAATTTTGTTGAGTAATTTTGCATCAATGTTTATAAGGGAGATTGGTCTGAAGTTATCTTACCTATTAGGGTCTTTATGTGGTTTAGAAATTATGGCTATTGTAGCCTCAAAAAATGAGTTAGATTGTGTTCCATCTGATTCTATCTTGTGGAATAGTTTGAAGAGTATTGGTGTTATTTCGGCAATAAATGTCTGATAAAATTCTGTACTGAACCCATTTGGACCTGGGCTTTTTTTTCATTGGGAGGCTTTTGATTATTGCCTGTATTTATTCAAGTGTTGTGGGATTATTTACATGGTTTACCTGGTCCTGGTTTAACTTTAGGATCTTTAATCTGTCTAGGAATTCATCCATTTCCTCCAAATTATTTAACTTTGTGGAGTATAGGCTTTTGTAGTAGGATCTGATGAATTCTTTAATTTCCTCAGTTTCAGTACTTATTTCTCCACTTTTCTTTCTGATTTTGTTAATTTGGATACTCTTTTTTGCCCTCTAGTTAGTCTGGCTAAGGGATTATCAATCATGTTATTTTTTTCAAAGAACCTGCTTTTGGTTTTGTTGATTCTTTCAATGATTCTTTCTGTTTTTATTTGGTCTATTTCTGCCCTTATTTTGATTATTTCTTGCCATCTACTCCTCTTAGGTGTATCTGCTTCCTTTTGTTCTAGAGCTTTCAATTGTACTGTAAGGTTAATAGTGTATGCTCTCTCCAGTTTCTTTTTGGAAGCACTCAGAGCTATGGGTTTTCCTCTCAGTACTGCTTTCATTGCATCCCATAGGTTTGGGTATGTGGTGTTTTCGTTTTCATTGAATTCTAAAAATCCTTAATTTCTTTCTTTATTTCTTCTTTGACCCTGATGTTGTTTAATAGAATATTTTTTTTTAATTTCTATGTGTATATAGGCTTTTTGTTGTCTTTGTTGTTATTAAAGACCAGCCTTAGAGAATGGTGATCTGGAAGAATGCATGGGAGTATTTTGATCTTCTTATATCGATTGAGGATCATTCTGTGTCCAATTATGTGGTCAATTTTCGAGAAGGTGCTTGAGGTGCTGAGAAGAAGGTATATTCTTTTGTTTAGGATGATATATTCTGTAGATATCTATTAATTCCAGTTTGATCATAGTCTCCGTTAGTTTTATAGTGTCCTTGTTCAGTTTCTGTTTCCATGATTTGCCCATTGGTCAGAGTGGGGTATTAAAGTCTTCCACTATTATTGTGTCGTGTGAGATGTATTTTCTGAGCTTTAGTAGGGTTTCTTTTATGAATGAATGTGGGTGCTTTTGTATTTGGATCATATCTGTTAAGGATTGAGAGTTCCTCCTGACAGATTTCCCCTTTAATGATTAAAAAGTGTCCTTCCTTATCTTTTTTGATAACTTTTGCTTTGAAATTTACTTTATTGGATATTAGAATATCCACTCCAGGTTGCTTCATGTGACTGTTTACTTGGAAGTTTTTTTCCCAACCTTTTACTCTGAGATACTATCTGTCTTTTCTCTGAGATGAGTTTCCTGTATGCAGCAAAATGCTGGATGTTTTTTATGTATCCATTCTGATAGCCCATGTCTTTTTATTGGAGTTGAGTCCATTTATGTTAATAGATATCAAAGAATAGTGGTTGCTGTTTTCTGCTATTATTGCTTTTGTAGGTTGAATTGTGTCTGTATTTCTTTCTTCTTCTGGTTTTCTTGCTTAGGAGTTTTCTTGTTTTTACTAGGATGTAGTACCCCTCACTGTATTGGGTTTTCCACATATAATTCGTTGTGGCACTGGGTTTGTGGTCAGATATTTTGTAAATTTAGATTTTTCTTGGAATATCTTCATGTCTCCATCTATGGTGGTTGATAGTTTTGCTGGGTATACCAGCTTGGTCTGGTTCTTGTGCTCTCTTAGTGTCCAAGCTCTTCTAGCTTTCATAGTCTCTGTTGAGAATTCGGGTGTGATTTTTATTGGTCTGCCTTTATATGTTACTTGACCTTTTCCCCTTACTGCTTTTAGTATTCTTTCTTTGCTTTGGGCACTTGGCATTTTGACTATTATGTGTCGTGTCGGGAGAAATTTCTTTTCTGGTCCAACCTATTTGGAGTTCTGAAGGCTTCTTTTATGCTCGTGGTTATCTCACTCTTAAGGGTTGGAAAGTTTTCTTCTGCAATTTTGTTGAACATATTTACTGTGCGTCTTAGTTGATATGCTTCTCCTTCTTCTATTCCTATTATCCTTAGGTTTTCTTCTCATTGTGTGCTGGATCTACTCGACATTTTGGGTTAGGAGCTTTTTGGTTTTTGCATCTTCTCTGACTGTTTTGTCTGTGTTTTCAATGTTGTCTTCTGCCTCTGAGATTCTCTCTTCCATCTCTTCTAGTCTATTGGAAATGCTTTCATCTGTAACTCGTGATTTCTTTTTTAAGATTTCTACTTCTAGGATTGTCTCTTTTAATGTTTTGTTTATTGTTTCCATTTCTATTTTAAATTCATTCTTCCATTCCTTCATCTCTTTGGTTCTGTTTTCTTCTAGTTCTTTGAGTGTTTTTCTTGTTTCTTTTTTAAAAGCTTCTGATCTTTATTCTTTTCCTTCTGCTCTTGTTTAAGGATCTCTACCATCAACTTGAGGTAGGATTTCAGGTCTGAGTCTTCTTTTTCTGTAGTGTTTTGCTTATGACTGTTAACTGTTATGGGAGAACTAGGTTCTAGTGTTGCCAGGTTATCTTGTTTTCCCTGGGGTATGCTCTTTCGCTTTCCTCTTGCCATCTTGTTGTCAGTGATATGTTTTCTCCTTTCCCTTGTACATGGCCTGTGTCCCTGGATCTCTGATAGTCCAGGTGGTTGTTGGTCCTAGCCCTGTTCTGTGCCCCAAAGCTGCCGGGTGTGAACAGAGGTCCCAATGCTGAGTTCCTGGTCCCTGGATCAGGCAGGGCAGGGGCGTGCTTTCCCTCCTCGCTCGGTAGAGATCTCTCTTCCCCCTCACTAGTCTGATCCCTTTCTCACCAGGCCTTTAACTCTGGGGCTCTGCTTGTCCACGTGGCAGAACGGCTGACCCACTCACTAATTTTTACTCATTCCATTGGGATTTTCTATGATAATATTTTTATCTGAAGCCATATTTCAGATATCATCTTACCTCCCTCTTCCCAGTCAATAATACTAGTTATGAAGTCCATCTTAATGATGTTTTTACCACTATACTGAACATGATTGTTTATTTAAGATGCATTATGCTAATCTTGTAAAATCATTTTTATCTACTATAAACATATTTTATATAATTTTATTTCTTAATTTTCTACCTTCTCTCTCTATAAGGAAAGAAAATAACAAGATTTATGTTTTTCACACACACACACACACACACACACACATATATATATATATATATATATATATATATATTCATTTACTAGAGATAATTAACAAATATATAGAAAGAATCTCATAAATTAACCATTAAACAAATATTAATATTGTATTACATCTAGGTAACTCTTAGCATTTGCATGTGCATACATACACACATGTACATACAATGAAGCTTACAAACCAACTGTAATATGATATAATGTTTTAAGATATTCATTTTGTATTGATAGATAAGTGTGAATATCTTAGCCAAGACTAAATAAAAGTTATACCACAAGATTCAAAAACAGTTCATTAGTGGCATATTTTTTGGAACTTAGCTTCAAATAAAAATTTTCAAGAGATGGTAAAGTTAATTCTAATTGTTTTTCATAAAATTGATAGTATGAAGTCTTTCACTTCTGTATACCATGAAACAAAATAATTAAAATTATTAAAATGTTTTGTTCTTAACTGAAAACTATAAAATCAATTCCTCATGAAGTTTGCTACTAAAATCTGTTTCTAGGCTAACCCAATACTATTGAGATGACCAGCAGCGTTCAACTGAAAGAAAAGAGAATGAATGTGACTGAATTCATCCTCATGGGACTAACACAGAATCCTCAGGTTCAGAGAATTCTATTTTTTGTGTTACTCATCACTTACATCATTACAGTCACAGGAAACTTGCTCATTGTGGGGACCATATTCTATAGCCCGTCATTGAACTCCCCAATGTACTTTTTTTTGTCTTTTTTATCTCTAATAGATGCATGTTATTCCTCTTGCACAATACCTAAGATGTTGGTAGATTTACTATCAGAAAGAAAAACCATTTCATTCAATGGCTGTATACTCCAACTTTTTGTAGAACATTTCTTAGGTGCATCAGAGATTGTCCTCCTTGTTGTTATGGCCTATGACCGCTTTGTGGCCATCTGTCGACCTCTGCATTATGCCTCTAGGATGAACCACCATACATGTTGTCTTCTAGTGGGAATATGTTGGATAGTGGGTTTTCTACATTCCTTTGGTCAGATACTTGTTACTTTCTGGATACCTTTCTGTGGCCCCAATATCTTGGATCACTTCTTTTGTGACATCTTCCCCTTGCTACAACTTTCCTGCACTGATACTTTCCTCCTTGGTCTCCTGGTTGCTGCTAATGGTGGTGTAATCCCTGTGATCACCTTTACAATGTTGTTAATGTCCTATGTGGTCATTCTCTATTCTTTGAAGACACAAAGCCCTTCAGGGAGAAAAAAGGCCCTCTCTACTTGTGGATCTCATATCACAGTCGTTGTGTTGTTTTTCGTACCATGTATTTTTATGTATATGCGACCAGTGACAACTTTTCCCATGGATAAAGCAATAGCAGTGTTTTATATTATCATCACACCCTTGTTAAATCCTGTTATCTACACAGTAAGGAATACAGAAGTAAAAAATGCCATTAGAGTGCTGTTGAAAAGAATGCATTTTTGAATAACAAATTACATACTATGAATATTTTTTTATTATCATGTCTTTATGAATTTGTATTTTATCACAATGGTACCTGTTGCAGAATATTTGATCTTGCTGTAAACACTACTATCATGTTTTTTATTGGAAAAAATAAAAATAAAGTCACTGATTTTGCTAGTGTTGTGGTGTAGTCATTAGCATAAAACTTTAGTCCCTCTGACTTGAATACAGTCCTTTAATTCCCAACAGTGTAAGTAGCATTAATTTGTAGAAAGAAGATGTAATTTATAATTGAGTGGCAGAAAAACCTGATGAGTTTAAGGAAGATTTGATAGAATCAAACATGCCTAACTCTCATGAGAAGAGAGAGAAAAGAGAAGCTGCTTAAGAGAGAATAGCACAGAGTAAGAAAAAGAGAGAGGCGGCAGTTTTACTGGGACAGTTTTAGACATACAGGTTACATAAAACAAGCTTAATGCAGGTGAAGAAAACATCAACCATAGAATGAAAATGAGCCATAAGTTTAGAACATAATAGCAAAATTAATATGAGACCAAGAGGAACAATTTAGTCAAAGGCTAAGACAAAATCCAAACTGAGTAAGATAGCATGGAGAGGAGTTTTGAACCAGAAGAGTTGAGCTGATAGCCAAATAGAACTTAGAAAGAACTAGAAAGAGATGAGACTATTCATCATCAAGTCTCAAAGGCTAAAAACACTCTAGGCCTAGATTAGATTATGTAGAAGCTAGATACTTCAGGATTAAGCCTAGCCAACTGAGGCAATAAGCTTTGGGGACAATTATATCATGCAAATAAAATTTACTTAAAAAATATTTTCTAAAATAAATGTTTTCTTTTCTCTCTCTCTCTCTCTCTCTCTCTCTCTCTCTCTCTCTCTCTCTCTCTCTCTCTCTTTAAAGATATTCTGTATTTATATTTGAGATGTTATCTCTTTACCCTGCCTGCTTCCATCCCCCTACCCTTTCATTTGCCTTCACAAAGGTGAACTCCCTTCTGATCTCTCGCTGCACCTCATTGCCTTGGAACTCCCTTACATTGGGAAAATGTGTCCTATCTGGAAAAAAGTCTCTTCTCACATTGGTGCCAGACACTGATATCTTCAGCTACATATGCAACTGGATCAATAGGTCTCTCAAAGTGCACACAAAGGTTGATGTTTTACTTCATCAGAGTTTTGGAGGGTTTGATTGGTTGATAATCTTGTCTTCCCATGAGGTTGCAACCCAAGTTCTCTTAACACATGAGTGATAAATTTCAAGGCCTTCAGATAATTACAGTATGATTTTATATATGTTTATTTTTAAATGCATTTATAAATGCATGGATTTTAAGTTAATCACACTAAGAAATAGATATAAATAAAACATATAATAAACTGTTATACTATAATTTTGTGCTTTGGAGAAATAAAGTAAAATACAGGTTACTTGAAAAAAATTATCACTGTGATGCTATGTAATTGTTGCAACCCAAATACCTATTAAATGTTGAGAGTGAGTAGAGAATATAACAGAGATATCTTGGGTCAGTTGATAATTAGGAGTGACCCAGTGGAATGATTTGATACTTTATACACATCTCTAGGATATTCCTAAGCCTGTGGAAAGATGACACCTGAGAGGCAATGAGGCAGTTAGTTTCAAATTAACTTACAAGCTGGTAATAGTTCAAAATTGGCCTCTAAATAGTTTATTTTGGGTAGGTTTAAGCACAGCATAACTTGGTAGAATAATTGTTCTGTTAGTAATTGACTCAGTTCAGTCATAATAAAGCAAACATAAATTTCTTTGTGAAACAAAGTAAACTAAATACAAATCAGACATGATTATATCAAAACTCCTTGTGAAGTCCACAAATATAGGACATGTACATTGACTAAGGGTCAAAAGGAGGAGTCAGTGATAGAATAATGTCTAGCTTTACAGATAGGGAATAAGTCATCATTCTACTACACATATGTGCTCTTGGTCTTCTCGACCAATAAAGGGTATATTAAGTCTTCCCTTAAATGAAGGTTAATATTCCAGGTTTCCCTGGGGCTCATCTTTGAGAATAAAGACCTAAATGCTTTCTACAAGTTCATTTTAGAACAGAAAATAAATTGCCTGTCATTTAAACTAAATAAAATTTTTATTTGTGAAATTTTATGTTTATTTTATTCACAATATGTTTTACTAGGGTACTACAACAAATGTGTATTATTGTACATAAAATTCTTCCTTTCACCTAATTGAGTATAATATTTTACCTAAGAGAAAAAAAACAATATGACTATTTCACTTTAATTGAGTGAAAATGAGTTCAGAAAAGTGAAATATGTAGCCAAAGTTAAAAGATATTGGTGAAAACATTTCATATTTATATATTTAAATGTAATGGTTTTTTGAATATTTCAATAACTATAAATATAAGAGCAATGGGTTTGAACACATCATTTGTAGCTTTTAGAAAGTTAATTTTTTCTTCTTTTAAGATTTTATTTATTTATATTTCAAATGTTATCCCACTTCCATGTTTCCCCTCTACAAACCTCTATCTCATTCTGCTCCCATCTGCCTCTTTGAAGGTGGTCCCCGGCCTGACTATCTGCTCTTGCCTCAGTGCCCTAGCACTTCTCTAATCTGGAAAATTGAGTCCCCACAGAACCAAGGGACTCCCCTCCCAGTAATGCCTGATAAGGTCATTCTCTGCTACATATTCATCTGGAGTCATGGGTGGCCCTTATATGTCCTCTTTGGTTGGTGGTTTGGTCCGTGGGATGTTTGGTGGTCTGATCAGTTGATAGTGCTGTTCTTCCTATAGGCTTGAAAATCACTTCAGCTTTCCAAAACTCTCTCCATATGTACCTCCCACTTAACATTGGTAGTGTTGTATTTGTGTATCTTTGTGCCTTGTATATTTTGTATTTAAGACCTGTGGTCACTTACCCAGTAGACAAATTATTGGCTATAATTTCTACTGTTATTGAACCAATGTTACACACTTTGATCTACACCTAGAGAAATGCAGAGGTGAAAAAGCCCTAAGGAGGCTTCTGATGAAGCAAGAGACACTATGTGGTCACAAGATTGTGTGTACAGAGCAATACTGTCAACAAAGCCAGCCAATATTTCTTTCTTTTTTTAATTAAAAAAGTTTATTTTAAAAAACAAAGATAAATGTACAACTTTTTAAGCCTTTTGCATATAAGTATACAAATACATTATTAAGGTTGTAATTAAGTATTTGTGAGTACATATACACACATATGTATATTTGTAACAATAATATAGGAATAAAGGGTATTGATTTGAGTGGATAGGAGAGAAACTGGGAGGGACTGTAGGAAGAAAAGGGCGATGTGATACATTTCTATTTTAATTAAAATATATTCTTTTTTTTTACCTTGAAGTTCACACAGTCTATGAGTTGTTTCTGAGGTGTTCAGAGCTTTCTGGGGTTAGTATCCCATTATCAGTGACTGCGTATTATGTCTGTTCTTTTGTGACTGGGTTATTTCACTCAGGATGATATTCTCTAGATATATCCACTTTCTTAAGTATTTCATTAAGTCATTGTTCCTGATAGCTGAGTAGTACTCCATTGAGTAACTGTCTCTGGGGTAAATGCCCAGAAGTGGAATAACTGGGTCTTCAGGTAGTACAATGTCTATTTTTCAGAGGAACTGCCAGACTGATTTCCAGAGTGGTTGTATCAGTTTACAACCTCACCAAGAGTGGAGAAGTATACCTCTTTGTCCACATCCTTGCCAGCATCTGTTGTCATCTGAATTTTGGATCTTAGCCAATCTGACTGGTGTGAGGTAGAATCTCAAGGCTGTTTTGATTTGCATTTCCCTGATGGCTTAGGATGTTGAGCACTTCCTTAGATGTTTCTCAGCCATTCAATATTCCTCAATTGAGAACTTTTTGTTTAAGTCTGTACCCCATTTTTTAATAGAGTTTTTTTTTTTTTTTTTTTTTTTTTTTTTTTTTTTTGATTCTCTGGTGTCTTGCTTTTTGAGTTCTTTGCATACCTTAGATATTAGGCCTCTATCTGATGTGAGGTTAGTAAATATCTTTTCACACTCTGTTGGCTGCTGTTTAGTTTTCTTGACAATGTCTTTAGACTTACAAAAATTTTGCAATCTCATTAAGTCCCATTTGTCAATCTTTGACCTTAGAGATCAAGCAATTGGTGTTCTGTTCAGGAAATTTAGTCCTGTGTCCATGTGTTCTAAGGTGTTCCCTACTTTCTCATCTAATGCTTTCAGTGTACCTGGTTTAATGTGGAGATCTTTGATCCACTTGCACTTGAGCTTACAAGGAGATAAGAAAGGGTCTATTTTCATTCTTCTGCATGCTAAATGCCAGTTGGAGCAACACCATTTGTTGAATAGGCTGTTCTTTTCCCATTGAATATTTACAGCACCTTTGTCAAAAATAAGGTGGCCATATACGTGAGTGCTCATTTCTGGTTCTTCTATTCTATTTCATTGATCCACATGCCTATTTTTATACCAGTAACATGCAGTTTTTAGCACAATTGCCTTGTAATATATCTTGAGGTAAGGGATAGTGATTCCTGCAGATGTTTTCTTGTTGTTGATGATAGATTTTGGTATTCTAGGTCTTTTGTTATTTCAGATGAAATTGCACATTGCTCTTTCAAACTCAATGAAGAATTGGGTTGGTATTTTTATGGGTATTGCATTGAATCTGTAGATTGCTTTTGGTAACATGACCATTTTAAAATGCTGATCCTTCCAATCCATGAGCATGGGAGATCTTTACATTTCCTGACATCTTCCTCGATTTCCTTCTTTAGAGGTTTGAATTTCTTTTCATAATGGTCCTTCACTTGCTTAGTTAGAATCATACCAAGTTATTTCACAATTTTTGTGACTAATGTGAAGGTTATCTTTTCCCTAATTTCTTTCTCAACAAAACCAAGAACTGGTTCTTTGAGAAAATTAACTAGATTAATAAACCCTTAGCCAGACTAACTAGATGGCAAACAGAGAGTATCCAAATTAACAAAATCAGAAAGGAAGACAGAAAAATAACAACTGAAACTGAGGAAATTCAAGAAATCTTCAGATCCTAATACAAAAGCCTATAATCAACAAAGCTCTAAAGCCTTGAGGAAATGGATGAATTCCTAGACCGATATAAGATACTAAAGATAAATCAGGACCAGGTAAACCATATAATAATCCCATAACACCTAAAGAAATATAGGCAGTCATCAAAAGCCTCCCAACTAAAAAAAGCCCAGGTCCTGAATGGTTCAATGAATTTTATGAGAGATTTATTAAAAACATTATACTAATACTCTCCAAACTACTCCACAAAATAGAATCTGATGGAACACTACCTAACTCATTTTTTTGAGGATACAATAACCTTCGTTCCTAAACCACACAAAGACCCTACAAGGAAAGAGAACTTTAGACCAATCTCACTTATTAACATTGATGCAAAAATACTCAACTAAATACTTGCCAACCGAATCCAAGAACAAATCAAAACAATCATTCACTGTGATCAAGTTGGCTTCATCCATGGGATGCAGGTATGGTTTAGCATATGGAAATCCTTCAATGTAATCCACCATATAGACAAACTGAAAGAAAAAAAAGCCACATGGTCATCTCAATAGATGTTGAGAAAGCATTTGACAAAATTCAACACCCCTTCATGTTAAAAGTCTTGGAAAGATCAGGAATCCAAGACCCATACCTAAACATAATAAAAGCAATATACAGCAAACCAACAGCCAACATCAAACTTAATGGTGAGAAACTTGAAGCAATCCCACTAAAATCAGGGACTCGACAAGCTGCCCACTCTCCCCCTACCTATTCAACATAGTATTGGAAGTCCTGGCCGGAGCAATTAGACCACAAAATGAAATCAAAGGGACACAAATTGGAAATGAAGAAGTAAAAACATCACTATTTGTAGATGGCATGATAGTGTACTTAAGCAACCCCATTAATTCCACCAGAGAACTCCTACAGCTAAAAAACAAGTTCAGCAATGTGGCTGGATATAAAATTAACTCAAACAAATCAGTAGCCTTCCTATATTCAAAGATATTTCTTCCGAATTTATTCTACTGCAGTGGAAATCTTGCCTCAATCAGCATTTCAATTTTAATAACCATGTACAGATATGAGGGTATCCCTATTCAGGTCAGTGTATTATTCTCAGCATATTGAATGATCAGTTTAGGGCTCTATTCTTTCCTTTCCAATGTTTCTAGCCACATAAAACCAAACCAAAATAATCCATATTTTAAGCAGTGTGAAACTTACTAAATGTAATATTTCACTCCATAAAAGAAACATATATCCTCTATGTAACAAAATAAGTAAATAGAATGTATGTTGTACCTCATATCCATAGCATGAGAAATAAGTCTGCTATGTATATTCAGTTTGATTGTTTAACTTGCCTTAACCAACTTAATCACAATTACTTGCCTTAATTTTTTCCATGTGATCATCTTTTAAAGTCCAATCTGATGCCTAGTTGCAATTCATCTTACATAAACATTCATGCCTCAGACCCTGATAATATATGTGTTTCCTTTGCAGAAAGCTGCCAATGCAGATGTTTAAAACCTTTTCCTAAAATTTGTCCTAATGTTTGAAAACAATTATTTATAAACATTGGTTATATGCTGATTTTTTAAAATCTGGATGAGGTAGAATCACTTTTAACCATTCACTTAACTCCTTGTAACTCTTTATTAAGAGTTTTGCATATTTTGTTATGTCCCTTCCCTCATGTGATGCCTTTTGTATTGTTCAGTACAAACATAGTGAAGTCATTTGTTGGAGGGAGGAATAGACCCCAAGATTCACTCACAGTCACACAGAGAGAGATACCCACTATACACACACATT
Organism: Micromys minutus; assembly: GCF_963924665.1. NCBI lineage: Eukaryota > Metazoa > Chordata > Mammalia > Rodentia > Muridae > Micromys > Micromys minutus. The sequence goes on from NC_137982.1 coordinate 58,768,062, forward strand.
TATAGAACAGACACATAGACCCATCATACACACATTAGAAAAAAGTCATCCTCAATCATAGACAAACACACAGAAAATATATTCACACAGATACACAAAACAACACTTAAGCAGGCAGATTCAGACTCATCAAACAGATAGAAAACAAAAGACACAGTGAGCATAAAAATAAATCAAATTTAGACCCAAATTCAATTAAATGACTTCAGAATAAGTGTTTATATTTTCTTAATCTAAAACCAATGTAATATTCATAACTAAGAGTTACTCACTAAGGCATGTAAAGCATACATATGAAAAATAGACTTCAATATTATAACTAATCAGAATATATAAAAAAGATCACTCTATTCTGATGAAGGCAGTTAGTAAACAAGACAACATTAGTATCCTAACCATTACATGCACCTAATTCGCTGCATCCAATTTTATGTTTGTTTTTTTTTTTAAGTAAAGATGCAGATTAATAACAATCTAACAATAGTTTGTGATTTCAAAACCCCATTTTATATAATCATCTGGACAGGTCATCTGGAAAAAAAATGGAGAAACATCAGAATTATTTAATATCATGGCATCATATATGAAATGGACTTAGTTGTTTTTATTAAAGAACAAAGTGCTTATGGAAATCCCTGTCTGCTTGGTAGTATTTTCACATTTCCACCAATCCTGATCTATGATTTGGTGTCTGAAATTCTCGTGGGAGATTTTTGGATCCTATGCCTTATACTCTCTAAGAAATTTAACACTGGTTGCTTACATTAAATAATTTAAAAGAGCACAAGTAAATGTCTTTTTTCTTCGTTTTTTCTATTTGGCAAAAACCTTGGGTAACTGTCTCCCTGCTACTTTTAGATAAATGCTGGTGAAGAAAAACTGAGAGAAGTATATCCTGTCATTCTCTTGTCATTCTCTGTTGCTTTACATCTACTTTCACATTTTAACTTTAACATTCATAATTATACTTTAGCAATAATCCTTGGATTTTATACTCTGTAGCCATGATTATATTCATGGTTCATTTTATCCTTTCTTGCTTCAAGTCAGTAAGTGCCTAATAAATATTATATTGACTAATGTGTCATATTGCCCAGAAATTGAGTGATCTTGATAGAAACATTTTCTTTAAATTGGATATTTTATTTATTTACATTTCAAAGGTTATCCTATTCCCTGTTTCCCTTATTCAAATCCTCTCTTTCATCCTTTCATGTGAGTTCAGATTAGTTATGAATTTTTGTTTTTATTATGTTCCAGTGTTTACCTGGTGTCCTTAGCCTATCCAGGACTATTATCATTAAGTGGTGGTAGTTTTTGTCAAAAATACCTTTTTGTATTTACAGAGACGATCATGTATTTTTTTCTTTCAGTTTGTTTATATGTAGGATTACATTTATACTGATATATATTTATATATAATATATATTTATACTGATTTCTATTTGCTAAGCCATCCTGTATTTCTGAGATAAAGTCTAATTGATGGTAGTGGACAATCTTTCTGATCTATTCCTCAATTCACTTTGCAAAATTTTTATTGAAGATTTTACATCAAGGATCATAAGATGAATTGGTGTGCAATTTTATAGCTTTATGGGATCTTTGTGTACTTTAAATATCATGGTATTTGTGACTTCATAAAAAATAATTAGTCAAATGTTTCTTTTTGTTTAGTTGTTTTTTTGTTTTGTTTCACATTATTTGAGGAGTATTCACATTAAATCTTGTTTCAATGTATGATGCACATTTTTGCTGAATCCATCTGGATTTGGGGTTTTATGGAATATTTCTAAATACTGTTTGCATGCTCCTAGTTGTTAGAGGGCTTTTCAAATTGATTGCCTGTTCTTCATTTAAATATAATATACTATATCATTAAATGTATCCATCTCTATTAACCTTTATAATTTTGTTGTATATCGGTTTTTGAAGTATGACTTGATGGTTCTGGACTTCCTGGATGTTCACTATTTGCACTTCCTTTTCTCTTCTAATTTCTAATTTTGTTAATTTTAATTTTTAACCTCTGTCTTTTAGTCAATTTGACTAAGAGATTATAATCTTATTGATTTTCTCAAGCAAGCAAACAAACAAACAAAAATACACCCAAGAAGGCAAAAATAACAAGACAAAAAACCAACCTCTTAATTTTATTCTTTGTCTTATTGTTTGTTTCTATTTTATTGATTTCAGCTTAAATTTGTTTCTTCCTATCTATTACATTTAAATATCCCTCAGGTTGTTTGTTTGCTTGTTTTCTTGCTTGTTTCCCTAGAACTTTCAGGTGTATCATTAAGTTAACAATATGAGATCTCTCCATTTTTAAATATAAGTACTGTGTGCCAAAAGATAATTAGAACTACTTTCTATTAAAATTACTTCATTGAGTTTCAGAAGTCTAGGTAAGTTGTATATTCATTTTTACTCTTATAATTTTTTTATTTTTTTTAATTTCATTAAACTCATTTTTTTTCAGTTAGCTAGAGTTGTTCTAGTTGATGAGTTTGTAAGGTTTCTGTTATTTCTATTATGGTTTATTCTTTTGTGTTTGCATAAGATGTTTTGTAAATGTTTCTACAATATTAGTAATGTTTCTCTTACAAAATTGGGTGTCCTTTTACTTGGTGCATAATGCTCAGAACTGTAATATCTTGGTAAATTTTCCCTATGATAGCTATCTAGTATTCTTCCTGATCTCCCTTTCTCTTTGGATTAGTTTTGTAGAAGTGTATTTTTCATATACTAAAATGGCTATAACACCTTCCTTCTTGTGTCTATTTTTTGGCATGTTTTTATTCCAAGGTGAAATCATTTCTTTTTGTTAAGATGTGTTTCCCAGATGCAACAGCTAGATCAAGCCTGTTTTCTCATCCATTCTTCTTGAGTAAGTGATTATTTTTGCTGTTTTGTGTTTTGATATTGTTGGTTTGTTTGGTTTGCTTTGGTTTCTGTTATTTTTGTTGTTGTTTTTAGAATTGCAACTTTTGCTGTTGAGAGATATCAGTGTATCAAGATTTATTTTTGTTTGTTTCCTTTCACACTGTTGTTATGATGTGTGGTTTTTAATCACCTCCTTTTGATTTGGAGGTCAAGGATAATTTATTCCTTATGTTTTGTTAGCTGTTATTAACAATTCAGGTCATTTTTTTCTAATGTATTATGCGGTATGTATAGCTCAAATTATAGACATATGCTGTTTATATTTACTTTTATTGTCAATATTTTTTATCTGTATATGATGGTTTAAAGTCCTTATTTGCATAGTTGATCTGGCATCTGTGGTCCTTTGGAGTCTACAGAACACATTCAGGTGCTTTTAGATTTTGGAGTCTAGCCATATAGCTAGGCTCTTCTTTGACTACATCATGATTTAATATAACCTATTTATTCTATTCTACATTCTGCCACATGGCTGATAACCTGTGCTCAGGTACCATGCATAATCCTGGTTGAATCTCCCAAACCAAGCACTATTCCACAATCATTTCTGCCTCCCACATGTTCAGCCTCCTATTTCCTGCATAGACCATAGGCCATCAGATTTTTATAAACAGGTGCCACATTTATACAGACTCTAAAGTATTTTCTCTACTGGGCAGACATAGTAAGAAATCAGACAAAAATTTGACAAAATACAAAGTCAGATAGTATATACTCATGAGTACAGCACAAGGAAAGGAGGCTACTTGTGTATAGCAGAGAGAAAGAGAGAGAGAGAGAGAGAGAGAGAGAGAGAGAGAGAGAGAGAGAGAGAGAGACAGAGAGAGACAGAGAGAGACAGAGACAAAGAGACAGAGACAGAGAGACAGTTAGGGACAGAGAAAGAGAGAGAGAGACTTAGTTGAGAGTCAGCAAGCTCAGTGAGTGCACAAAAGTGGAGTTAAGACAGTTAAAGCTAGAAAATTTTTTAAAAAGCCCAAAGAATAGAACAGATTTCCAGATTTAGTTTGAGTCCAAACAGAAGAATTTACCAAGAAGCTGAGGAAAATGATTAAATCAATTAGATAGCTTGCATATGCTCATCCCAGGGAATAGCACTATTAGAAGGTGTGGCCTTGTTGGAGGGAGTGTGTCACTCTGAGGGTAGGCTTACAGATCTTCCTTATAGCTACCTGAAGATGGACTGTCTGTTCCTGGCTTCCTTCAGATGAAGGTGTAGAACTTTCAGCTCTTCCTTCCTGGATGCTCCCATGTTCCTGTCTTGATACTGAACTGAACCTCTGAACCTGTAAGCCAGCCCCAATTAATTGTTGTCATTTATATGATTTGTTTGGTCATGGTGTCTGTTCACTGCATTTAAGCCTGGACTAAGATAATAAAGAATCTTAGAGAGGAGTTTGTGCTAAAATAGCTGAGTTGAACCAACCAGCCACAGTTCAAAAAGACCAGAAAGAGTAAGTTCATTAATCAGGAAGCCTCCAAGACCATAATATCATCTGGGGAATAAAAGTTACTACTACATTAAGAGTTTTAAAATTTTGACACAATTGTAGTGGTTGTCTGAACTGATAAGAGATTACTAGAATAAATGTTAGAAAATACTAATGCCAGAGCCTTGGTATGTTGCTAAGGATAATCAGTTTTCTGTTTCCTTTGTTCTTTTCAGACAGGTAGATTACTGTGTAGCAGTTTTACAATGGAATGTGAGAGCCAGTAATTAAATAGGAGATACTAAGATATTTGTTATTTCTTATTTTAATTTGTTTTTGAGGTATTAGACTGCCCAATTCCACTACAGCTCTGCAACTGGGAAAACCCTAATCACTATAGGGGTAGCTGGGATTTTACTGAAAAAGTGATCATTATCTCAGTCAGTGGAGATGTGGCCAATATGGGACTGAACTGAAGTGATATGAAAGCCCATATATCTTTGAAATTTGGACCATTTTCAGTACACATTGTGTTATTTTTCCTTCTAGTAGCATTACTCAAGGGATAATATGTTAATGGTGTTTATAGTTACAAAGACATTTAAATAATAACCTTAAAATATAAATGCATGATTTGCATAGCTTGATGAGTGTTAATATAAGGCGCTGCTGACTGCATTTTGAAGAAATATTTCTATGTAGAAAAAAAATGTGTTCCTTTTTCTATATCAGAACTGTCTTTTGTTTGAGTCCAGGAACACTTGGGGTAACTATCTATAATCTTTCTGTATGATTATTGGAAACTCTCTATCAACATAATTTATTTTTGGAACAGGATTATCTGCTCCTATTCTGATTCTAAAATCTATATGAGGTCTGTGCTCAAGCTGTGCCTTTGATCACCTTGACCTGGACATAAAAGAACCACCTTTACAACTTTTTTCTTTTTACTTAATAGGATCATTAAACGATAATTGGCATTTGTGCATCACAGAGTTTACAATAAAATGAAATTAAAGACAGTTTTAAAAATTCCTTGATTATTAATAATTGTCTTTTTATTTTGAGGTACATTTGAAGTATGCTGGATGTAATCACACTATTCCTTTTGATGTGTTAATAATTCTCCTCTGTGTTTTATTATGAGGAAAATTGTGATCTGATAATGAAGAGCCATGTGCTATCAGAAATTTATAGTTTGAGTTGTTACTACTTTTTTAGGTTGTTAAAAAGATCATATATAAAAAGTAATTTGAAGGTTGAATTGAAAGACCAAGTTATGGTTCAATTCAATTCTTGTTTATCACATGCCTAAGATCTGGAATAATAAGGATGAAATACAGTGAATGTACTGTTTGAAACAAGTTGCTGCAGTATTGACAGCTAAGCCTTAAAGGTGATACTTTTATTTATCAAGGTAAGAACAGCACCTTACTATGCTGGGAAGCCATAGATCAATTTAATATTATTAAGTTAATTAAATTATTTTGGAATATATAGCAAAGATTTTAACTGTGATAAAAATATCAAATTTATTATGTTTAAAAATAACTGAAAGAACTAAACAGACATTTAAAAAAAGTTAAATTATTGTAAATATGGAATCCAGCGGGTGAATTTAAGAAGTGCATAGGATTTTGGTAATGAATTTAGTGTTGATATAGAAATGTATTAAAAAGGGTGGATGGTATTCACTGACACAAAATATAAAAGGGCAAGAAGTTTGCAATTATGAAAATTGACCATAGCAGGTGATTTACTAGAATTCTGCAAATCCTGTGCCTTTTATTTCATTTATAGAAATTCACATAGTTACATGTAGTGCATAGAATTCTCAGATTACTGAACTAATAAACATACAATCCTGCAGAAACACATTATATTCAGATAATACTATGTTTCAATTTTAAAATTAATAGAGAGCTAATGTCTACTGTGAGTATTTGCATTTGCTTAATTTACTTCATGTTTGATTCAGAAAGATTGAGGAGAAAGTTAACACATAGGTTTTTTTCTGATCATCTGTAATACTGTGTTTTATGAACTCAGTTTAATACACATTGACCATATTCTACCACCATACTTATTACTCTGTCTTTCCACTGTTATTAGTTCTATTCATGTCTCCAGACAGGTAAATGTCCATATTTATCTCATTTACTCATACACAACCTTATAAGTCTTCATAAAATCTACATTTTGTGGGGGCTTTTTGCAAAATTAAAAGTTCAGTAGTTGGTATGTATCCCCACAAAATATCTAACAATGCTCACTCTACTTCAGGACTTCGCTCATTGCAAAATGCTTACTGGGGTATCTGTTTCGGCAGTTAGGGTGCTTCATGACCCAGAAAGGATGACTAAAGAAAGGAAAAGAGATTAGTTTGACTAGTATTGAAATATATGTTTAAAATGGAGAGTTAATCAAGACTGATTTCCAGATCTGAAGATGAAGTAAGGAACTATTATATATTGTTTCATAAACGTGTTTCCTATTGTTTTAAGCTAGTTTAGTTTTTGTGATTGCTTATAGGAACTCTTTCTTGGAAGCTTAAAGACAAAATGTAGTTAAGATTTTAAATGTCTTACATATTGATGTAGAAGTCTTGTGCATGTCTTTTTTGAGGCCCTAGCCTTCCATTAGTTTATTATGGTAACATTGAGATGCACAAATCCAGAGTTTATTATATACAGAGTGAAGTGGTAGAATTTATTTTTTTCTGTTTCTCAAAGTGTATTCACTCTACATTATTATGAGTATTCATGAGTATTGAAGAACTTGATTTAGTGATATGAGAAGTAGGTGTTAGTATAAGTTTTATATTTACAAAGGACATTCTTCCAGCACTCTTTTAAGTAAATACAGAGAGTAAATAGAACACATTTGAACCAAATAACATATTTCATAAATACATACATACATACATACATACACACATCATATATATATATATATACTATTTGTGGTCACTTTATTATTTTAGATATTAGTGTAATTCAGAACTTATAATTCAAAATGAGAGTATTATATTTAAAATTTCCATTTATCTTGTAAGGGATATCATCCCCCTCTCTCCCTCCTGTGTGTGTGTGTGTGTGTGTGTGTGTGTGTGCGTGTGTGTGTGTGTGTGTGTGTGTGTGTGTGTGTGTGTGTATTTAACTCAGAGGTTAATCTCCAGTATCATTCCTCACTTATCATCCATTTTGTTTCAAAATGTGGTAGTTACTTTTTCTTGATCTCATCAAATGTGTTAAGTGGTAGTTTTCATACCTTATGGTTTCATTTGTCTCTGCCTTCCAAGTACTGGCATTATAATTATGATCATTGGCAATCAGCTTTTTGTGCATTTTGGTGGGTCAAACTGAGGCCTTTGTGTCAAGACTTTATACTTTGATATGTATTCTTAAATAACTTAATGCTTTTAAGCCTCAACTTTTTTGTTCTTAAAATAAATTTTAAATGTCTTCATACCATGTGATACAATAATAATACATTAACAGAAATATTACTTGAGAAAATGGTAATAATCACAAAACAAAATATGCTTTATACTTTTCTATTTTCCTTCTCACTTATAATTTTTGTTTCATCTGATAGTTTCATAAGTAAAACATGAAGTAAAGTAGGTTCTGATACAGTATTGATAATGACCTTACATTACCCTTTTATACTACAATTTTGAACCATTCAACTGACTTAGAGCATATGAGTGATGAGATAACACACATTATAGAAATGGGCTTTTAGAAGTTAAAAAAAGTCCTTAAAATTTAATTTATTTTAAAATGTGTTCGGTTTTGTACATAAAATTTAGAATTAGAATACATATTTTTATATATGTAGTTTATATATAAAATTAGAATATTTACGTTCTATAGGAGTGTCATTGAATTTTACTATTGAAATTCACTGAATTACTGAGTGGAATGAGCAAATAAAGCATGAATTTATTTTAGAAAAAATCTATAATGAAATTATATTTAAATGTCACTCATATTGAGCACTACATATTAGCCTAGGAGAAATAATATAGATTGTTTTTTTTTCTTGTAGTTTCAGAAGAAGAAAAGGAGAGTTCATATTGGAAGCAAGAGGAAGAGGAGGGAATATGGGAATACGGGTAAAATTAATAACATTTTAAATGTAAATATAGAAAGCATCCAATAAAAATGAAGAGAAAAAAAAACAAAACAATATTTTGTAGCTAAAAGAAATGTTCTTTTACTAAGATGGTACACAAATCACAGTACAATGTGCATGCCTGTGTGAAAAAAAGGAATATGTAATGATAATACTAATATTCAAGTTCTATAAGTTAAACGTTTACATAAAAATGTTTTCTTTACTCTAAGTCTTTGGTATTTGATTTTTTTCAAGGCTTTTCAACAAAAACACTGCAAATGTTCAGTAAAATTTTGACATAAGTGTAATGCAAACATGTTATCTTTCAAAGTACACAAGAAATCCTAAGACAAGCCAAACAGTCCACATTCAAGTGTGCTAAAAAAAAAAAAAAAAAAAAAAAAAAAGCAAAAAACAAAAAAATGACTCTCAAAGTTGTTGGCATGTTCAGGATTTCTTATACATGTAATATTGCCTTTATTGTGTGTAAAAAGAAATGATTCAGACATCAAAATATGTGAAACATGGAATAACAAAAGACCAAACTAAGAGTGTATTAAACCAGTTTTTAATTACCTATTATCTGATATATTTCAGTGATCAATATTTTCTCAATATTTAAATCTATAAAACTCCTAGGAATATGTACCACTTAGTTATGAATTCCCTCAGTGTCCAATCAGAAAGTACCAGTGCAGAGTTGCTATGTATTTATAAAATTCCAAGCTGTTGGTAGATCCATAATCATGAAACTACTGTCAGACTGTTTACTCTCAGATTGTTTACTGTTAGCTGTTGGCTGCTGCATGAAGAAAATGTGTGTCAGTAAGATAAAAGCTAAGAAGAGAAAGATGTCTAAAACATTGTGATATGACTCATTCAACGTAATACTCCTTTCACAGACTTTCCAGTTTTATTTTCTCCCATTCACAGAAATGACCAATCAAACAATGTGACAGAGTTTTTATTCTGTTGGGAATTACAAGTGATCCAGAGCTGAGGAAAATATTGTCTTTTTTGTTTCTAATTATGTACATGGCCACAGTCTTTGGAAATCTACTCATTGTGGTTACAATAACCAAAAGCCCAAGTCTGAGGTCACCCATGTACTTTTTCCTTTTGTCGCTGTCACTTATGGATGTCACTTACTCTTCTGTCATTGCTCCAAAGTTGATTATTGACTCCCTTTCTGAGAGAACTATTGTCTCATTTGAAGTTTATATGATCCAGCTCTTTGAAAAACACTTCTTTGGTGGAATGGATATTATTCTTCTCACTATGATGGCCTATGATCGATATGTAGCAATCTGTAAGCCTCTATACTACATGAAAATCATGACTCCTAGGGTGTGCTGCTTGATGGTAGGAGGGGCTTGGGTAGGAGGATTAATGCATGCAACCATTCAGCTTCTTTTTATGTATCAAATACCATTCTGTAGACCAAATATCATTGACCATTTTACATGTGATTTGTTTCCATTGCTGAAACTGGCCTGCATGGATACATATATCTTGGGTCTCTTAGTCATTCTGAACAATGGGGTGATATGTGTTTCTATTTTCCTTATTCTCATTGCTTCCTACATGGTTATTCTCTGCTCCCTCAAGTCCTATAGTTCTGAAGGGAGACGCAAAGCGCTCTCTATATGTAGCTCACATTACACAGTGGTTGTGTTGTTTTTTTGTGCCATGTATCTTCTTATATATGAGGCCAGTGGTGACATTTCCAATAGGCAAAGCAATGGCTGTGTACTATTGTTGAACCCATGTTAAATCCTTTGATATATACATTGAGAAATTCAGAGGTAAAATATGCTTTAAGGAACATGTGTAGAAAACAGAGGTTCACTAACTGTTAAGAAAAAATATGTCCTACAAAGACAGTGAAGATCTGTTCTCCCCATTAATTTTAGTCCTCTCTGGAAAAGAGATCTACAAAATAATTTTATTTAATTAGCAGATAAAGCTATCTCTTGGCTTGTGTCTAGTTTCTCGGACACGTGCCGTTATATATCATTCCTCACAATGAAATATACCCACACAACATGTACGTTTGTGTGTGTGAGTGTGTGTTTGTGTGTGTGTGTGTGTGTGTGTTTGTAGGAGAGAGAGAGAGAGAGAGAGAGAGAGAGAGAGAGAGAGAGAGAGAGAGAGAGAGAATGGTGGAGGGAGGAAGAAGGAGGTATGCTGAAATAATATTGACCAATAACTACTGGAGATACAACAAATTATATTACAGAGCTATACAAATCAAAACAAAAATATTGTCATACAAACTTACATGATGATGTTTAGACTAGAATGACCTAGAATCAAAGATGCATATGTTATTCCTTTCACTAAGGGATAAATATTTTTTCAGTAATATATTTATCTATTCACTTTGTATCCTGATTGCAGCTCCCTCTCTTCTCTCCTCCGTGCCCTGACTTTTCAAATTCCCTACACTAGCTATTTGGTTCTCCTCAGAGAAACCACCTTGGGTATCACACTCCCTGGGACATCAATTCTCAAAAGGACTAAGTACTTTTCCTCCCACTGAGGTTCAACCAGGCATTTTAGCTGGAAGATGGAGATCCAATGGCAGACAATAGAGTAAGAAATAACTTCTGCTAAGTTGTTAGGGGAACCACATGGAGACTAAGATATAATTCCGAAACAAACATGTTTCTTTGGTAGGTGGTTCAGTCTCTGTGAGCATTAGTTGTCTGTGTATTTATTCATGTGTTAACATTGACCACTTTGGTTCATTCAGTACTTTTTCACACTCATACGACACCCCATGGTCTTTCTGATATTTGGCTGTGAATCTCTGCATCTGCCATCATCTGCTGGTGAATGAAGACTCTCAGGAGATATGCTAGGTTCCTGTCTGTATGTGTAGCAGAGTAACATTAATAGTATCAAGGTCTGTTCTCTTAAATTCACTGTGTCTAATTTTGAGGCAATCATTGGTTATCCAGCCTGTTATTCTCTGCTCCATCTTTATCCCTGCATATCTTGTAGAGAGGACAAAATTTGAGTCAAAGATTTTGTAGGTGGGTTGTTGCCCCCTGTAATGGTTTGAATATACTTGGCTAGCAATATAGTCTGGGAGGAAAAATAGTACCAGGTTCTGCTCCAGGTACACAGAACAACTCTGCAAAACTGCAAGTCAGGAAGAGCAGGGAATGGTACAGATGAATGAACTACCAGTGGATTTTCTTGGGACTATATAGGCACTGTCAGCCTTTCCAAAATTTGCCTGTTAAAGAATGATGGTTATTCTGCCTATAATGACTTGATATGATATGCAATAGAGATGCTATATCTAAAGCATTCTATAGAGGATATTGTATTTTATTACTCGCACTCTCCATTTTCTTCAGTCTGATATTTCAATAGCCTTGTCAATAAACTAGTTATCAAAAAACCTGTATGGCAAGAGCAGTGTCACATAACAAAAGAAAAATTGCAGGTACTTGAGCAATTGGTAAAAGGACATTTGGAGGAGTCTTCCAGCCCATGGAATTCTACTGTGTTTGTTGTGAAAAAACAAATCAGGAAAATGGATGATGAGAACAGATTTAAGAGAAGTTTATAAAGTAATTCAGCTATTGAGTCCTTACAATTTTGGCTTCCTAAAGGACATGGCTATAGTTACATTTTCTTTGAGTGCTCTATGGCATGATTTGAGGTCATGGTCCTACTAGACAATACTGTAAAAGAAAGCTTTTGCTTACCTTCAAATCCCTATATGTACACCTTTTTGTTCTCTCTCAAAATTATGGCCTGTTTTCCTCATTTTGATTCAACGTCTTCACACATTGAACTTCCATTAGGTTAGTGTTTGAAAAGATTACTTGTAAGAATTTAATTAGTCTTTATAGTTTTGACACCTCTCTGGTTACTAATAAAAATCAATTACGGACTTCACATGTGAACTTTCTGCCAAGGCTGAGAGGTTTTATTCATGGAATCATAATGTCCCTGTTCACTATTGTTTACCTTTATGTGTTCCTAATATCATAGATCACTTTATATTTGATTTCAACACTTTAGTTAATCTGGTCTGCACCGATACCCACATTCTGGGGTTTTTTGTTGCTCCCAACAGTGGATTTAATCTGTCTACTAACCTTACAATTTCTGCTGGGCTTTTACAGTTATCCTATGCTAAAAAGTCACAGTGCACATGGGAGACACAAAGACATCTCCTTTGTGTACTCCCCATTACAGTGGTAATCTCATTCCTTGTGTTTTTCATAATTCTATATATGAGACATAAACTACTTTATCCATTGATAAATTGGTTGCTGTATTTTACACAAATCTGATTAATCTATACATTCAGAAAATATAAAATTAAAGATGCCATTAGAGAATTGTTCAATATAAGATTAGATCTTGAAGATAAATAAATATATTTCTATTAACATCATTAAATAATTTTACATACATGAATTACATATGAATTATATCCATATAGAGCATTTACAACTGGTAGAATAAAATAACTGTAATTTTTGGTATGAGCTTGAAGGAAGAAGAAATAAACCATAAAACTGAGAAATCTAACTAGGTGAGACCATAATCACATCACTGTTACACAATTCCTGTCACTCGGAGCTTAATACTAATGAGTTACTGCCCCTTAGTCTAGTAATGCTTATTATAATGAAATGAGTCAGGAAGATATTTGATTCAGAGTAATCTATTCTGTTTCACAGCCTTTTGAATATGAATATGTTGTGTTGACACCTGGAACTTAAATCTCATTATACATTTATATTTTCCATTCCTGCAATGATTTTTAGTGCAAGTTCCATATGACAGGAGAAATTAATAATAGAAACATTCATGCTTCATTCTCTCAGTCACAACTCTTTCTCGGAATTTTTATAATTATGTCTTTTGAGCTCTGAAAGTTTGAGTAATAGGGTTTACCTAAGAAAAAGACAATAATGTTCCTAATTTATTGATCCTTATATCTATTATTGTTCTTTATTTGAGGAAATTATCAACATTCCTAACTAACACACAGTGCATTGTTAATGTGAATTTGTTGTAACTTCAAGTTGCTCAACCATGATCACACATGTTCCTGCTTAAATTAAAGAAATCATGCAGTAATTTGAAGTGTAGTGAACCTAGGTCACATACCATGTTCATAGAGCCTTTTTGGAGTATACTTATTGTTTCAGAAGCAAAACAAGGTTATGGGAATTACTCATATGTTCTATTTTCTTTAAGTTTTACAAATTATATCTTTAGTTAGAGATTTTAATATCATTATATCATTTCCTCCTACCCTTTCCCCTCTTCAAACCACTGATTATGAACTTGTAGGTTGAGACCTCCACTGTAGTCACATATCAAATATTCTGTACATCAATTTATTTAAAATTTATAGCAGTAATAAAATTACAGTTAAAAAGTATCGATGACAATAATTTTATGTTTGGGGATCACCACAACAATGGGAACTATATTAAAGAGTCTTTGATTTAAAAAGTTGAGAATCACTGAATTCATCACTTTCTTTTATTTAACATCTTTATTTTACAAAACAAATATAAATGTACAGATTTCAAGAATTTTTGCGTAAAATTATACAATACATTTGTGTCAGTACTTTTTTTCAGATTTTAAAATAATTTTATATAAAACTATATGAATATATTTTTAGTCAGTACTTGATTTTTTTAAAGGTTTGATAGTATGCATTGAAAACTTAATAGTTACAATGAGCATAAAGTACATGTAAAACAAAATGTAACATGGAATTAGTCAAAGTTTTTGTGTTGTGTAAAGATTTTTTATTTTGTTTTGTTTTCTTTGAGTTGTTTCTGGGGCAATGCGAGCCTCTGGGGGTTAGTATCCCACTATCAGTGACTGCATATTATGTCTTTCTTTTGTGACTGGAATATCTCACTCAGAATGATATTCTCTAGATGCAGCCATTTTCTTAAGAATTTGGTCAAGTCATTGTTTCTGGTGGCTGAGTAGTATTCCATTGTGTAAATGTACCACAATTTTTGTATCCATTCATCTTCTGATGGGCATCTGGGTCCTTTCCACCTTCTGGCTATTATAAATAGAGCTGCTATGAACATTGTGGTGCATATATCTTTGTTGTGTACTAAGGTGTCTCTGGGGTATATGCCCAGAAGTGGAGTAGCTGGGTCTTCAGGTACTATTATGTCCAATTTTCTGAGGTATCGCCAGACTGATTTCCAGAGCGATTGTATTAGTTTGCAACCCCACCAACAGTGAAGAAGGGTTCCTCTTTTTCCGCAACCTTGACAATATCTGTTGTCATTTGAGTTTTGGATCTTGGCCAATCTGACTGGTGGGAGGTGGAATCTCAGGGTTGTTTTGATTTGCATTTCTCTGATGGCTAAGGATGTGGAGCACTTCTTCAGATATTTTGCAGCCATTCGATATTCCTCAACTGAGAACCTATTGTTTAGCTCTGTACTCCATTTTTAATAGGGTTATTTGATTCTCTGGTGTCTAGCTTTTTGAGTTCTTTGTATACCTTAGATATTAGGCCTCTATCTGATGTGGAGTTGGTAAAGAACTTTTCCCATTCTGTTGGCTGCCATTTTGTTTTCTTGACAATGTCCTTAGCCTTACAGAAACTTTGCAATCTCATTAAGTCCCATTTGTTAATCTTTGACCTTAGAGCTTGAGGCATTGGTGTTTTGTTCAGAAAACTTTCTCCTGTGCCTATGTGTTCTAAGGTTTTCTCTACTTTCTCATCTAATAGTTTTAGTGTATCTTGTTTAATGTGGAGATCTTTGATCCCCTTACACTTGAGCTTTGTACAAGGAGATAAGAAAGGGTCTATTTTCATTCTTTTGCATGCTGAGTGCCAGTTGGACCAGCACCATTTGTTGAATAGGCTGTCCTTTTTCCATTAAATGTTTATGGCTCCTTTGTCAAAAGTCAGGTGACCATATACATGAGGGCTCATTTCTGGATCTTCTACTCTATTCCATTGATCCACATGCCTATTTCTGTACCAGTACCATGCAGTTTTCAGCACACTTGCCTTGTAATATAGCTTGAGGTCAGGGATAGTGATTCCCCCAAATGTTTTCTTGTTTTTGAGGATGGATTTCGCTATTCTAGGTCTTTTGTTATTCCATATAAAATTACACATTGATCTTTCTAATTCAATGAAGAATTGTGTTGGAATTTTGATGGGGATTGCGTTGAATCTATAGATTGGTTTTGGTAGAATGGCCATTTTTAAAATGTTGATCTTTCCAATCCATGAGCAAGGGATATCTTTCCATTTTCTGAGATCCTCCTAAATTTACTTCTTTACAGGTTTGAAGTTCTTGTAGTACAGGTCTTTCACTTGCTTAGTCAGAGTCACACCAAGGTATTTCATAGTTTTTGTGACGATTGTAAAGGGTACCTTTTCCCTAATTTTTTTCTCAACATGTTTGTCCTTTGAGAATAGGAAGGCTACTGATTTGTTTGAGTTAATTGTGTATCCAGCCACTTTGCTGAACTTGTTTATCATCTGTAGGTGTTCTCTTGTAGAATTTTTGGGGTCACTTAAGTTCACTATAATAGTATTCCCTTGATCTCGTTTTGCTGTCTAATTGCTCCAGCCAGGACTTCCATTACTATGTTGAATAGGTAGGGGGAGAGTGGGCAGCCTTGTCGAGTCCCTGATTTTAGTTGGATTGCGTCAAGTTTCACACCATTAAGTTTGATGTTGGCTGTTGGTTTACTTTATATTGTTTTTATTATGTTTAAGTATGGACCTTGGATTCCTGTTATTTCCAGGACTTTTCACATGAAGGGGTGTTGAATTTTGTCAAATGCTTTCTCAGCATCTAGTGAGAGGACCATGTGATTTTGTTCTTTGAGTTTGTTTATATGGTCGATTACATTGATGGATTTTCTTATATTAAACCATCCCTGCATCCCAGGGATGAAGCCTACTTGGTCATGATGAATGATCATTTTGATGTGTTCTTGGATGTGGTTTGTAAGAATTTTGTTAGGTATTTTTGCATCCATGTTCATAAGTGAGATTGGACTGAAGTTCTCTTTCCTTGTAGGGTCTTTGTGTGGTTTAGGTACTAGGGATATTGTAGCCTCAAAAAATGAGTTAGGTAGTATTCCATCTGATTCTATCTTTTAGAATAGTTTGGAAAGTATTGGTGTTATATCCTCAATAAATGTCTGATAAAATTCTGCACTGCACCTGTCTGGACCTGGGCTTTTTTTTTTTTTTTTTTTTTGGTTGGGATGCTTTTGATGACTTCTTCTATTTTTTTAGGAGTTATAGAGTTATTTAGATGGTTTCCTTGGTCCTAGTTTAAATTTCAGATCTTGTATCTGTCTAGGAATTCATCTATTTCTCTAGATTGTCCAATTTTGTGGAGTATAAGTTTTTGTAGTAGGATTTGTTAATTTCTTGAATTACCTCATTTTCAGTTGTTATGTCTCCACTTTCCTTTCTGATTTTGTTAATTTGTATACTCTCTCTTTGCCCTCTAGTTAGTCTGGCTAGGGGTTTATCAATCTTGTTGATTTTCTCAAAGAAGCAACTCTTGGTTTTGTTGATTTTTTCAATGGATCTTTTTGTTTCTATTTGGTCTATTTCTGCCCTAATTTTGATTATTTCTTGCCGTCTACTCTTCTTGGGTGTATCTGCTTCCTTTTGTTCTAGGGCTTTTAGCTGTGCTGTCAGGTTGCTGATGTAAGCTCTCTCCAGTTTCTTTTTGGAATCACTTAGGGTATGAGTTTTCCTCTCAGTACTTCTTTAATTGCATCCCATAGGTTTGGCTATGTTGTGTTTTCGTTTTCGTTGAATTCTAGAAAATCCTTAATTTCTTTCTTTATTACTTCTTTGATCTTGCAATCCTTTAAAATAGTGTTGTTTATTTTCCATTTGTATGTGGGCTTTTTGTTGTCTTTGTTGTTGTTAAAGACCAACAGTAGACTATGGTGATCTGAGAGCATGCATGGGAGTATTTCAATCTTCTTATATCGATTGAGGCCCATTCTGTGTCCAATTATGTGGTCAATTTTCGAGAAGGTGCCATGCAGTTCTGAGAAGAAGGTGTATTTTTTTTTTATTTTACTTTAGGATGATATGTTCTGTATATATCTATTAATTCTACTTGGTTCAAAATCTCTGTTAGTTTTGCCATGTCCTTGTTCATTTTCTGTTTCCATGATCTGTCCATTGGTCAGAGTGGGGTATTAAAGTCTCACACTATTATTGTGTGGGGTGAAATGTATTTTTTGAGCTTTAGTAGGGTTTCTTTTATGAATATGGGTGCTTTTTTATTTGGAGTATATATGTTAAGAATTGAGATTTTCTCTTGACTGATTTCCCTGGTAATGAGTAAAAGTATCCTTCTCTGTCTTTTTTGATAACTTTTGGTTGGACATTTACTTTATTCGATATTAGAATAGCCACTCCAGCTTGCTTCTTGGAGCTGTTTGCTTGGAAGTTTTTTTCCCACTCTTTTACTCTGAGATAGTGTCTGTATTTTTCTCTTAGATGAGTTTCCTGTATGCAGCAATAGGCTGGATTTTGTTTATGTATCCAGTCTGATAGCCTATGTCTCTTTATTGGGGAGTTGAATACATTTATTTTAATAGATATCAAGGAATAGTTGTTTCTGTTTCCTGCCATTATTGCTTTTGTGGGTTGAGTTGTGTCTGTGTCTTTTTCTTCTTTTAGTTTTCTTGTTTAGGACTTTTCTTGTTTTTACTAGGGTGTATTTTTCCTTATTGTATTGGGTTTTCCTCCTATAATTCATTGTGCTGGGTTTGTGGTCAGATATTTTGTAAATTTTAATTTGTCTTGAAATATCCTCATCTCTCCATCTATGGTAATTGATAGTTTTGCTGGGTATAGCAGCTTGGGCTGGCACTTGTGCTCTCTTAGGGTGTGCATGCTGTCCGTCCTGGCTCTTCTAGCTTTCATAGTCTCTGTTGAGAAATCGGGTGTGATTCTGATTGGCCTGCCTTTATATGTTACCTGACCTTTTTGCCTTACTACTTTTAGTATTCTTTCTTTGCTTTGGGCACTTGGTGTTTTGATTATTATATGACGGGAGGTATTTCTTTTCTGTCCAACCTATTTGGAGTTCTGAAGGCTTCTTTTATGCTCATGGTCATCTCATTCTTCAGGGTAGGGAAGTTTTCTTCTATGATTTTGTTGAAGATATTTACCGTCCCTCTTAGTTTATACTCTTCTCTTTCTTCTATTTCTATTATCCTTAGGTTTGGTCTTCTCATTGTGTCCCAGATATCCTGGAAATATTAGGTTAGGAGCTTTTTGTTTTTTGCATCTTCTCTGGCTGTTTTGTCTATGTTTACAATGTTGTCTTCTGCCCCCGATATTCTCTCTTCCATCTCTTTTAATCTCTTGGAAATGCTTGCTCCTGTGACCCCTGATTTCTTTTTTAGGTCTTCTACCTCTAGGGTTATCTCTCTTAGTGTTTTCTTTATTGTGTCAATTTTTGTTTTAAATTCCCTCTTCCTTTCCTTCATCTCTTTGATTATGTTTTCCACTAGTTCTTTGAGTTCTTTGAGTGGTTTTCTTGTTTCCTCTTTAAAAGCTTCTGAATCTTTTTGCTTTTCCTTCCGTTCTTGTTTAAGTATTTCTATCAGCATCTTGAGGTATGATTTCAGGTCTGTGTCTTCTTTTTCTGGAGTGTTTGGCATTCCTATGTTTGCTGTTATGGAAGAGCTGGGTTCTGGTGTTGCCAGGTTGTCTTGGTTTCCTTGGGATATACTCTTTCGCTTTCCTCTTTCCATTTTGTTGTTATTGATAGGTTCTCGCCTTTCCCTTGTATCTGGTCTGTGTCTCTGGATCTCCAATGGTCCAGGTGTCAGATGGGCAGAGCCCTGTTCTATGCCTCAGATTGGCCAGGTGGGAACAGCGGTTTCAAAGTTCTGTTCCTGGTCCCTTGGTCAGGATGGTTGGAAGGTGTGCTTTGAGTGCGCACTCTGCAGAGATCTCTCTGCTACCTGGCTGCCTAGATATCCTACTCACCAGTTTTTCAACCTTTAGGGGCCGGCGGTCTGCGTGGCAGATGGGCTAGGCTTTGTTCTGTGGTCTGAAGTTGCCTCTGGTTGGAAACAGTAGTTCCAAATATATGTTCCTGGTCCCTGGATGAGGGAGGGCAGGGTGGAGGGTGCGCTTTCTGTGTGCACTCTGCAGAGATCTCTCTGCTCCCTGCCTGCCCAGATCTCCTACTCACCAGTTTTTCAACCCTTAGGAGCTGGTGGTTCCTGTGGCAGATGGGATGGGCTCTGTTCTGCACCCTGAAGTCGCCGCCGGGTTTTTGTAGATGTTTTATCTCATATTACTTTGGTTGAATTTTTTGTATTATTGGTATTTTGGTTTATATTAATTTTTCTAAGATTGTGTTATTTGTGTGTGTGTGTGTGTGTGTGTGTGTGTGTTTCTTTATGCTTAGCAGATCTTGTTTCTTTGTTTTGTGTGATTTCTTTTCCTTTTTATTGTTTGTTTGTCTATTTGTTCACTACAGAGAGAGAAAAGGAGTCAAGTTTTTGTGTAGGAACAATAATTTTGGAGCAGTTGGGAAAGGGCAGCCATGTAAAACATTTGTTCAATAAGAATGTTACTTGCTTTTCATGTAAATTGTAGTATTAATTAATAATATATAAAGTAGTAGAGGGAAATGAAATTGAAAATCTGAATGTGAAATCAGAGATGAAATACAGATTAAAGGTAACATTTTAAGTCTTTGGTAATTTAAAGTTGTTTCATTTATAAGTTTTAAAAACCATATGTGCAAACTTAATGATTCATTCTTGTCCAAAATTCCAGAAGGCTAGGATGTGATCTTGTCACAAACTAATACATTTTTCCACTTAATATAGCATAATTTTTAAAGTTTTATGACTTTTATTGATTTATGATTAGAATCATGATAATCATAGACTTTCTATGAGTTAAAAATAAAATCACAATTTTTGAAGCAAAAAATGGGAAAAAAGAAGGTATTTTCAAAATATTTTAATTTTCCCAAATGTTTTTGTATTTTCAGAGTTAGTTTAACAAATTGCTATTTCTCATATTTAAACGATAATAGCTACATTATTGACTTTGGAATTTAAATTCACAATATTATGTCAATTCTACCACTCAATTATTTAAGCAGGCAGTATTTTATATTGTACTTAAAAAACACATCCTGTATTGAAACTACTTTTATGTAAATCACAATTATTTGTAAAATTCTGTGTCTAGAGAGTATATGTATTTGGAAAATTATAGATCAAAAATATTTTAATAAGTTTATTTTAAAAAACAAAGATAAATGTCCAAATTTCAAGCATTTTTGCATAAAAGTATACAAATACATTTTTGTCAGTGTTTTTTTTAAAGGTTTGATAGTGTGTATTAAGATCTTACTAGTTATAATGAGCATAAAGTACAAGTAAAACAATATGGAACCTGGAATTAGTCAAAGTTTTCATGGTGTGCAAGGATTAAGCATAATGTTTTTTTGTTTCTTTTCTTCTTTTCTTTTTTCTTTTCTTGAACTTCATATAGTCTGTGAGTTGTTTCTGGGGTGTTCAGAGCATTCTGGGGTTAGTATTCAATTAACAGTGACTGCATATTATATCTGTTCTTTTGTGACTTGGTTATCTCACTCAGGAGGATATTCTCCAGATGCAACCATTTTCTTAAGAATTTCATAAAGTCATTGTTTCCGATAGCTGAGTAATACTCCATTGTTTAAATGTACCACAATTTTTGTACACATTCATCTACTGAAGGACATCTGGGTACTTTCCAACTTCTGGCTATTATAAATAGAGCTGCTATGAACATTGTGGTACATGTGTCTTTGTTGTATGTTGGAGCTTCTCTGAGGTATAAGCCCAGAAGTGGAATAACTGGGTCTTCAGTTACTACTATGTCCAATTTTCTGCGGAATTGCCAGACTGATATCCAGAGTGATAGTATCAGTTTACAACCCCACCAACAGTGGAGAAGTGTTCCTCTTTCTCCACATCCTAGCCAGCATCTGCTGTCATCTTAGTTTTGGATTATGGCCAATCTGACTGGTTTGAGGTGGAATCTCAGTGTTGTTTTTATTTGCCTTTCCCTGATGGCTAAGGATATTGAGCACTTCCTTAGATGTTTCTCAGCCATTCAATATTATTCAACTGAGAACTATTTGTTAGCTCTGTACCCTATTTTTAATAGGTTTGCTCGGTTCTCTTGTGTCTAGCTTCTTCAGTTCTTTGTATATCTTGGATATTAGGCCTCTATCTGAAGTGGGGTTGGCAAAAATATTTTCCCACTCTGTTGGTTTAAGTTTTGTGTTCTTGAGAGTGTCCTTAGCCTTACAGAAACTTTTCAATCTCATTAAGTCTTATTTGTTAATCTTTTTCCTTAGAGCACAAGCCATTGATGTTCTGTTTAGGAAATTTTCTACTCTGCCTATGTATTCTAAAGTTGTTCCTACTTCCTCATCTAATAGTTTCAGTGTACATGGTTTACTGTGGAGTAGATAAGAAATTTTAATATTACTTAATATTTAATTGAAATAAGCTGTGATATTTTCACAAAATCCCCAAAGCTATTAAAACTGAATATCATATTTTTAGTACCTAAATCTTTTAGCTGAAACGGATTAAACCTAGGTAGCATGTCAGAAACTGTTAAGAGATTCTTCTTAACATAAACTCCTCCATTATGTCATTTCATGCTATTTGCATATTCTGTCCATGGTGAACCATGGATGAAAGCAGTACTATCCCAGTCTTTGTTTTATTGATACTTCCACAAAATAAGAACATTGTGTGTGTGTGTGTGTGTGTGTGTGTGTGTGTGTGTGTGTGTGTGTGTGTGTTTGTGTGTGTGTTTTACTTTGCTACATTGCTATTTGGATGGGCACCATACTCATAATGGTTTCTATCACATGCACTCAGCTCATTGAACAACCCATGAATTTTTTCTTCAATTATCTCTCACTCCCTTACCACTGCTACACATCCACAGGAAATCCTAAATTAATGACTGACCTACTGGCAGAAATATAAGTAATTTCCTATAATAACTGCATTATTCAGCTCTTCACAATCCATTTATTTTGAGTGATTGAAATCTTTATTCTCACAAGCATGGCCTATGACTGCTATGTGACCATTGGCAGGCCCCTGCATTTTACAATCATCATGAGCAAGCATAGGTGTAACTTGACCATTATGACTAGTTGTACTAAGGGATTTGTGCACTCAGCTATTCAGCTTCTTCTAACTGCCTTCTTACCTTTTTGTGGTTAAAATGAGATAGATCAATATTTTGGTAATGTATACCCTTTGTTGAAATTGGCCTTTTACAATACACACATAATAGATCTATTAGTCATTGTTAACTCTGGCTTAATTGCTTTAATTACGTTTGTTGTTTTAATGTTCTCTTATTTTTTTTCATATTGTATACCATAAGGGCATACTATGCAGAAAGCTGAAGCAAAGATCTATCTGCTTGTAATTCCCACTTAACCATTGTAGTCCTGTTCATTGCACCTGAACTATTATTCATTTACATCAGACCAGCCAACACTTTTCCAGAAGTAAAAGTGTTTGGTCTTTTTTACACCATCATAGCACCCATGTTCAATCCTCTGATCTACACACTGAGTAACACAGAGATGAAGAATGGCCTACAAAAAGTTGTGGATCATCAAGGACTTTTGAAGGGGAGGTAAATTTAAATTTCTGAGCTTTATCTACTTTACATTATTGGTTTCGTGAATCCACACATATAAAATCCACTGTTATTTTTTTGTAATGCATTGAAAATGGAAATGGAAAGATAGCAATCTACCTTTTTTGGATTATATTTCTAAATGGAATCTTCATTAATAAACTGGACTTTATTCTCATAAAAGTTCTCTTATTTAATCATTATGACTGTATTCTGGCAATGAAATAAACTTTTTATACAATATATTTTATTAATTCTTAAAGTATTTCATAGAATGTATCATGACTATACTCAACTTTTCTCTGAAATTTATCCCAGCGCAGTATTTCTCCTACTTCCCTCCCAATACACACACACACACACACACACACACACACACACACACACACCACACACACACACACATATGCCTCTCATCATGTACCTTCTCATATGCCTCTAGGACGATACTCCTCCACTCACACAACCACTCTGGCTTCACAGCTTTAGCATCCACTTACAAGGGGAATAAATCCTCCATAGTACCAAGAAACTCCCTCTCATCAATGCCAGAAAAGGTAATCCTGTGCTACATATGTACCTGGAACCATGAACCCACCCATGTAAACTCTTTGGTTGGTGGTTTAGTCCCTGATATCTCAGATGAGTCTGGTTAGTTGATATTTTTATTATAGGGTTGCAATCCCCTTCAGCTTCATTCTCAAATTATTCCATTAGAGTCCCCAGGTGAAGTTAAATGATTGGTTCTATTTGAAACTATTTTAGTCAGATTGTGCCAGAGCCTCCCAGAGGACAACAATACCAGCCTCCAGTATACAAGCAGTTCTTGGCATCAGCAATAGTTTCAGGGTGTGGTGTCTATAGATGGGATGAATGTCAAGGTGTTGGTTTTCCCAGTGCCTCTTCCCCACTCCACACTGATACATATATGTATTTATTTTACTTTCCCTCTGGACTCTTTTTCTGTCTCTTCCCATTCCTGATTCTAGCCCCCTTTTCCTTTCCCCTCCTCACTCCCTCCCAAGTCTCTTCCCTTACTTTGGTGAATATTTTACACCCCCCATTTTAAGTAAGTTTAAAGCGTCCACAAGTTGGTCTTCCTTCATTTTAAACTTGTTTGTTTTTGTTTAAAAAAAGACATTGTCCTAGTCATCTGTCTCTTATCATTGTTCACTATCATCTTTGTAAAATTACCTGAGACTTAAATATTGGGGTTGTACTATACTTATATTAGTAAGGGGCCAGCACTCCCAAGATCTGATGATATTTATAGTGTCAACATTTATGCTTTCTATAAGGAGCTTTGTCTGCTACAAACAGAATCTTCCATAATATGTGCGGGCTGGGGTTAAAGACACACTTTTAGGTTGATATAAAAAATGTTAAGTATTTAGAATTCTGGATTGAAAAATTGTGGTCCATATACACCACAATGGATCACTACTCAGCTATTAAAAAAAAAAAAAAAACAAGTTCATTAAATTCCTAGGCAAATGGATATAACTTGAAGCTATCACTCTGAGTGATGTAACCCAGTCACAAAATAGCACTCATGGTATGTATTCAGTTATATGCTGATACTAGCCCAAGAAGCTCAAAATACCCACAAAACCATGCACAAAACTTTTGAAGCTTAATTGGTAATAGGTAAATTTCATGTTGAACCCTATGCATTAATAGTGCGGCATTTCAAAATCACAGTTTCACCAATGGGCAGATCACTGAAAGGGAAATAATGAAACTAACAGAGTATAAATCAAATGGACCTAACAAATATCTAAAGAAATTGTACTTAAACACACACAGTCACACACACACACACACACACACACACACACACACACACACAGACTCTTTATTGTACCTCAGAGAATCTTCTCCAAAATTTACCGCATTCTTGGCCACAAAGGAAATCTCAATAAAAAATAAAATCAAAGTGTCTCACACCATGGATTAAATCAGGAATTCCATAAGTGAAAGAAGAGAAAGCCTACAAACCTAGGAAAACTGAGCTTATGTCTACTGAATGACCACTGGGTCTGGGAATAAGTAAAGCAATTAAAGACACTAGAATTCAATAAAATGAAGGCACACCATTCATAAACTTAATTAAGACAATAAAAAGTGCTAAAAGGAAAGTTCATATAATAAATGTCTTCATAAAGAAACTGGAGAGATCTCATTTGAGCAAGTAAAAGGCAAACCATAAAGCTTTAGAACAGAAATAAACAAACACACCGGGGGAAGTTGATAGCAGGAAATAATGGAAGTCCAGACTGAGATCAATAAGTTAGAAACAAAAATCAATAAAATATTCAATGTGATCTGCACCTAGACCTAGAGCCAGCTCACTGCCATCAGGTCTCCCAGTCTGCCTGTAGAGAGCTTAGACATCCAGAAATGCTCTCTTCGAGACTCCACCTGTGAGACCCCATGTTTTATCCACTTAATATCTGGGGAGAATTCAACTGGAACTCTCAGGGTGCAGGTATCACAGTGCTACCTGACACTAGATACTTCAGTTTTCAAATCTGCTAATGATGGCTCACAAACATCAAGACTCACAGGCTGCCTTCAGAGAGCTGAGGACCCAAGAGCACTGCCACTCCTAAACTCACAAGTTCCCAGGCCCACAGGAGAGACAAGCTCCAGACAGGGACAACAGGATCAACTAGCATCACAGTTAACATGATGGCCAAGAGGCAAGCACAAATACCAAAGCAAGAGAAACCAAGACAACCTGGTAATAGCAGGACACATTTCTCTCAATACAGCAAGTAGTAGATATCCCAACACACCAGAAAAGCAAGATCTGCATTTAAAATTATACCTCATGATGATGATAGATGGCTTTACGGACATCAATAACTCCCTTAAAGAAATAAAGGGGGACAGAGATAAACAAGAAGAAGCACTTAAAGAGAAAACACAAAAATCCCTTAAAGAGCTACAGAAAAACACAGGTGAAAGAATTGAGCAAAACCATTCAGAATCTAAAAAGTGAAAATAAAAAACAATAAAGAAATGACAAAAAAGACAACTCTGAAGATAGAAAAACCTAGGAAAGAGTTCAAGATTAACAGATGCAAGCATCACCAACAGAATATAAGAGATGGAAGAAATAATCTCTGGGTCAGAAGATACCATAAAATCATTGACACAAAAGTTGAAAAAAAAAAAAAAAAAAAAAAAAAAAAAACTCTTAATTCAAACATCCAGGAAATCCAGGACATAATGAGAAGAGCAAACCAAAGGACAATAGTGACAAAAGAGAACACAACTCCCAACAAATAGGCCCAGTAAATATCTTCAACAAATTATAAAATAAAACTTTCCCAACCTAAAGAAAGTGATGGTCATGAAAATGAAGAAGCATACATAACTTCAAATAGAATGGACCAGAAAAGTAATTTTTTCTGACACATAATGGTGAAAACACCAAATGTTCAAAACAAAGAAAAAATATTAAATGTAGTAAGAAAAAAAAGTTAAGTAACAGATAAAGACAGACCTATCTTTATTACACCAGACTTCTCAAGAAATACTATAAAAGCTAAAAGACGCTGGAAAGATTTCATACAGACACTAAGAGAATAAAAATGCCAGGCCAATTACTATATCCAGCAAAAGTCTCAATTATTATAGATGGAGAAACAAAAATATTCCAGGACAAAAGCAAATTTACACAATATCTGTTCACAAATTCAGCTTTACAAAGAATGGTAAACTCCAACACAAGGAAAGACACTACACCCAAGAAAAATCAAGAAAGCAATCTTCTTGCAACAAATCCAAAAGAACATAGCCACAGAAATGTAATTCTAACTCTAACAACAAAAATAATAGGAGAAAGTAATCACTGTCCTTAAACATCTCTTAACATCAATACAACTAACTCCCTGATAAAAAGACATTGACTAATAGACTGGATACAAAAAAAAGGAGTAAGCATTTTGTGGTATACAGGAAACTCATCTCAGCAACAAAGACAGGCACTACCTCAGAGTAAAAGTTTGGTAAATACTTTCCAAGAAAATGGTCTCAAGAAATAAGCTGGAGGACCCATTGTAATAGTGAATAAAAGATGTTCAACCAAATGTTATCAAAAAATTAAGGAAATACACTTGTTAGTCATCACATAAAAATTTATCAAGATGAAATCACAATCCTGATCATTTATTCTTCAAATGCAAAAGGCACCCACATTTATAAAGGAAACTATACTAAAGATCAAAGCATATACTGCATGATACACAACAATAGTGGGAGGCATCAATACCCCACTCACATCAATGGGCAGATCATAGAAGCAGAAACTGAACAGAGACACTGAGAAACTAACAGAAGTTATGAACCAAATAGATTTTACAGATATCTATAGAAAATTTCTGTCTAAAATAAGAGAATAAACCTTCTCAGTACCTCACAGTACTCTATACTAAACTGATCATGTAGTCAATCAAAAAAATAGGTCTCAACAGATAAGATAAAATCAAAATAATATTATGTACCCTATCATATCACCATGGACTAAGGCTGAATTTCAACAACAATAACGCCTACATACAAATAAAAACTGAAAAATGCTCTACTCGATGACAACATGGTAAAGGAAAGATAAGAAAGAAATTAAAGACTTTTTAGAATTTAATGAAAATTAAATTCTAAAGGATACAATGAAAGAAGTACTAAAAGGAAAACTCACAGTTCTGAGTGCCTCCAAAAAGAAACTGGAGAGAGCATACACTAACAGCTTAACAGCACACCTAAAAGCTATAAAACAAAAGGAAGCAATTATACCCAGGAGGGAGATGCAGCAGAAAATAATCAAATTCAGAGCTGAAATCAATCAAGTTAAAACAAAAGGAACTATACAAAAAATCAACAAAACCGGGAGCTGGTTCTTTGACTAAATCAGCAAAATTAATAAACCCTTAGCCAGACATTAAAACAAATTTTACATAAAACCATGTAAATATATTTTTTAGTCAGTACTTGAACATTACTGACAAAAATGTATAATTTTAAGCAAAAAATGTTTAAAATATGTACATTTATCATTGTTTTGCAAAATAAAGTCATTAAAAAAAAAAAAAATAAACCCTTAGCCAGACTAAGTAGAAGAGAGAGAGGGAGAGAGTAAATTAACCAAATCAGAAATGAAAAGGGAGACATAACAACCAAAATTGAGTAAATTTAAGATATCATCAGATCCTACTACAAAAGCCTATTTATACTTCAAAAAACTGGAAAAATCTAAGAAAATGTATACTGTTATGGAGAGATACCATGTGCCAAAATTAAATCAGAATCAGATAAACCATCTAAACAATTCCACAACCACTGAAGAAATAGAAGCAGTCAGCAAAGGTATCCCAATAAAAAATATTCCAGGACTCGACGTGTATAGTGCACATTTTTATCAAAATTCACAAAAGACCTGATATCATTACTCTTCAAACTATTCCACAAAATATAAACAATAAAAACCTACATGATACTGAGGGTGCATTTGACAAGATGCAACACCCCTTCATGTTAAAATCTTGGAAAAATCAGGAATTAAAGGCCTATACCTTAATGTAGGAAAAGCATTATACAGCGAACCAGTAGACAACATCAAATAAATGGTGAGAAACTTGAAGAAATCCCACTAAAATCAGGGACTAGACATGGCTGCCTACTCTCTTTCTACCTACCAATATAGTACTTGAAGGCCTAGCCAGATCAATTACACAATAAAACAAAGCCAATGGGATATAAATTGGAAAGGAAGAAGTCGATATATTACTCTTTGCAGAGGATATGATACTACACTTAAGTTACCCCAAAAAAATTCCACTGGAGAACTCCTAAACCTGATAAAAAACTTCAGTAAAGTGACTGGATATATTAACTCAATCAAATTAGTAGCCTTCTTCTACTCAGAGGATAAACATGTAAAGAACAAAATTAGGGAATTTGTACCCTTCAAAATAGTCACAAATAATGTAAAATAGCTTGGTGTGATTCTAACCAAGTGAGAGAATAATCTGTCTGACAACAATTTCAAGTCTCTGAAGAAAGAAATTGAAGAAGCTCTCACAGCATTGTAAAGATCTCCCATGCTCATTGATTTGCAGGACCAATATAGTAAAATGGCCATCTTGCCAAAAGCAATCTACAGATTGACTACATTCCCCTGAAAATTCCACTCAATTTTTTATAGAGCTAGAAAGAACAATTTCCATATTCATTCGAAATTACAAAAAGCCCAGTATATTGAAAACTCTTCTCAACAATAAAAATAACTTCTGGACGAATCACCATTCCTGACCTCAAGCTGTATTACAGAGCAATACTCATAAAAACTGCATGGTATTAATACTGAGACAGGTAGGTAGATCTATAGATTAGAATTGAAGACCTATAAATAAACTCACATACCTATATTCACATAATCTTTGAAAAAGTAGATAAAAACATATGACGGAAAAAAGACAGCATTTTAAATTAATTTTATTGGTTCAACTGTCAGACAACATATATAAAAATGCAAATTGATCCATTCCTATCCTCCTGTACAAAGCTCAAGTCCATATGGAGCAATGGCTGCTAACTAAAACCAGGTACACTGAAACTAAAAGAGGAGAAAGTGAGGAAGAACTTAGAACACATAAGCAAAGGGGAAAATTTTCTGAACAGAACACCAATGGTTTATCTTTGAAGAGCAAGACTGGATAAAGGGATCATAATAAATTTTCAAAGCTTCTGTAAGGCAAAGTACACTTTTAATAGGACAAAACAGCAACCAACAGATTGAGAAAAAAACTTTACCAATTCTATATCTAAAAAGGGATATTATCCAATATATTCAAAGAACTCAAGAATTTTGACTCCAGAGAATCAAATAATAATATTAAAAATGGGGTACAGAAGTAAATAAAGAATTAAAATGAGGAATACTGAATTATTGAGATGCAACTAAAGAAATGTTCAAAATCCCTAGTCATCAGAGAAATACAAGTCAAACAGCACTAAGATACCACCTCACACCAGTTAGAATGGCTAAGATCAAAAACCTCAGGTTTCAGCAGATGCTGCCAAGCATGTAGAGAAAGAGGAAAACTCCTCCACTGGTGCATGGCAAGCTGGTAATATCAGTCTGAAAATCATTTTGGTGGTTCCTCAGAAAGTTGGACAGAAGTACTACCTGAAGGCTAAGCTATTCCACTCCTGGACATAGATCCTAAAATCTCTCCAAAACTTACTCATAATAGCCAGAAGCTGGAAATAACCCAGATGTCCTTCAACAGAGGAATGGATAGAGAAATTATGATACATTTATATAAAAGAGTACTACTCAGCTATTAGAACACCCATTTAGATGCCTCAGTCCTGGTATTTCCAGGTGAAGCAGTATTTGGATGATCTTTCTTCAACCACTGCTTCTCTATTTGCCCCTGTATTTCCACCTGTGAGTGCTTTGTTTTCCCTTCTAAGAAGGCCTGAGGCATCTACATTATGGCCTTCCTTCTTTTTGAGCTTCCTCGTGTCTGTGAATTGTTCTTTGGGCATTCTGAGGCTTTTATTCTTGTATCCAGTTATCAGCTAGTGCAAACCATTGGTGTTCTTTCATGACTAGGTTATGTAACTCAGAATAATACCATCTAGTTTCATCAATTTGCTTAGAAATTTCATAAAGTTACGGATTCTAATAGCTGATATCGGTGTCTCTTTAGAGGCTCTGCTAGAGCCATACTGATACAGATGAGCATGCTTACAACTAACCATCATACTGAGCATGTAGACCCCAATAAAAGAGCTAGAGAAAGGACTGAAGGAACTGAAAGAGTTTGAAACCACGGGAAGAACAACATTAACAACAATCAAAACCTTCAGAGTTCCTAGGTACTAAAACATGAATCAATGAGTACACATGGAGAGAGCCATGACTTCAGTTGCATATGTAGGAGAAGATATCATTGTCTGTCATCAATGGATGGAGAAGTCTTTTTTTTCAAGTGAAGGCTCATTTTCTCAGTGTAGGGTAACTCCAAGGCACTGAGGTGTGAGAGAGTTGTTGGGTGACAGAGTACCTTCATGGAAGCAAGGAGAAAGGGAGGGGGAGAAAAGTTGGAGGGAAGGGGAAAACATTTGAAATTTAAATACAGAGAATATCCAATAAAAATATAAAAACAAGTAAGAATCAATACAATTTAGTGTTTTTTCCATTAAGATAATCTACAAGATTGAAAAACCATTAGACAAACTAACTAAAAGAAGAGATGTCCAAATAAACAAAATTATAACAACAGGCAATAAGTAAACATGAAATATTCATTAGGACTTATTTTAAAAGACTTCATTCAAAGGCCACAAAACTAGTAAATTTAAATGATCTGGGTAATTTTCTTGATAAATATCACTTTCCAAAGTTAAGTCAAGATCAGGAAAAGTGTTGAAATATTCATATGGACTCTAAGGAAATAGAATCACTCATTAAACCCTCAGCCCCAAAGACAAAAGCAGGACAAAAGCAGAAGGTTTAAGCCCAGAATTCTCACAGTCTTTCAAAAAAGAACTTACATTATCACTCCCTAAATAATTCCACAAAATATAAATGGAATGATTATTGTCAAATTTATTATATTAGTCCACAGTTATCCTGATACTTAAAGAAGACAAAAAAAAAATGTCCAGAACAATTTCCTTTTTTTTTAATGGATGTATTTTTTTAACAACTTTATTTTAAGAAACAAAGATAAATGTACAGATTTTAAGCATTTTTTTGCATAAAAGTATACAATAAATTTTTGTCAGTACTTTTTTTTTTTTAAGGTATGATAGTGTGATCAAGATCTCACTAGTTAAAATGAGCATAAAGTATATGTAAAACAAGATGAAACCTGGAAATAGTCAAAGTTTCCTTGGTGTGTAATTTTTTTTTTTTTTTTTTTTTTTTTTTTTTTTTTTTTTTTTTACAATGAGCAAACAGTGTGCAACCCATAATTTGTCAATGTGCTCTTGGTGGGTAAGGATTGAGCATGGCTTTTTTTTTTTTTTTTTTTTTTGCTTTCTTTTTTTCTTGGACTTCATACAGTCTGTGAGTTCTTTCTAGGGCAGTGCGAGCCTCTGGGCTTAACATCCCAATATCAGTGACTACATATTATGTCTGTTTTTTTGTGACTGGGTTATCTCACTCAGGATGATATTCTCTAGATGCATACATTTTCTTAAGAATTTGGTTAAGTCATTGTTTCTGGTGGCTGAGTAATATTCCATTGTGTAAATGTACCACAATTTTTATATCCATTCATCTACTGAAGGACATCTGGGTTCTCTCCAGTTTCTGGCTATTATAAATAGAGCTGCTATGAACATTGTGGTGCATATATCTGTGTTGTGTATTAAAGTGTCTCTGGGGTATATGCCCAGAAGTGGAATAGCTGGGTCTTCAGGTAGTACTATGTCCAAATTTCTGAAGTATCGGCAGACTGGTTTCCAGAGTGGTTATATTAGTTTACAACCCAAACAACAGTGGAGAAGTGGACCACTTTCTCTGCAACCTAGCCAGCATCTTTTGACATATGAGTTTTGGATCTTGGCCAGTATGACTGGTGTGAGGTGGTATCACAGGGTTGTTTTGATTTGCATTTCCAGATGGCTAAGGATGTTAATCACTTCCTCAGATCTTTCTCAGCCATTCTATATTCCTCAAATGAGAACATTTTGTTTAGCTCTGAACCCCAATTTTTAATAGGGTTGTTTGATTCTCTGGTGTCTAACTTTTTGAGATCTTTGTATACCTTAGATATTAGGCCTCTATCTGATGTGGAGTTGGTAAAGATCTTTTCCCATTCTGTTGGCTGCTATTTTGTTTCTTGATAATGTCGCTAGCCTTACAGAAACTTTGCAATCTTATTACATCCCATTTGTTAATCTTTGACTTTAGAGCTTGAGCCATTGGTGTTTTGTTCAGAACATTTTCTCCTGTGCCTATATGTTCTAAAGTTTTCCCTACTTTCTCATCTAATAGTTCCGGTGTATCTGGTTTAATGTGGAGATCTTTGATCCACGTACACTTGAGCTTTGTACAAGGAGATAAGAAAGGGTCTATTTTCGTTCTTTTGCATGCTGAGTGTCAGTTGGACCAGCACCATTTATTGAATAGGCTGTCTTTTTTCCATTGAATGCTTATGGCTCCTTTGTCAACAAACAGGTGACCATATACTTAAGGGTCCATTTCTGCATCTTCTATTCTATTCCATTGATCCACATGCCTATTTCTGTACCAGTACCATGCAGTTTTCAGCACACTTGCCTTGTAATATAGCTTGAGGTCAGGGATAAAGATTCTCGCAGATGTTTTCTTGTTGTTGAGGATGGATTTCTCTATTCTAAGTCTTTTGTTATTCCAAATGAAATTGCACATTGATCTTTTCAACTCAATGAAGAACTGGGTTGGAATTTTGATGGGTTTTGCATTGAATGTATAGATGGCTTTTGGTAGTATGGCCATTTTTTAAAATGTTGTTCCTTCCAATCCATGAACATGGGAGATCATTCCATTTTCTGAGATCTTCCTCGATTTCCTTTTTTAGAAGTTTAAAGTTCTGTCATACATTTCCTTCACTTGCTTAGTTAGAGTGCCACCAAGGTATTTCATAGTTTTTGTGACTAATATGAAGGGTACCTTTTCCCTAATTTCTTTCTCCACATGTTTGTCCTTTGAGTATAGGAAGGCTACAGATTTGTTTGAGTTAACTTTGTGTCCAGCCACTTTCCTGAACTTGTTTATCAGCTGTAGGAGTTCTCTGGTGGAATGTTTTGGGTCACTTAAGTACACTATCATGTCATCTGCAAAGAGTGATGTTTTTACCTCTACCTTTCCAGTTTGTATCAACTTGACCTCCTTTTGCTGTCTAATTGCTCCAGCTAAGACTTCCAATACTATGTTGAATAGGTATGGGAGAATGGGAAGCCTTGTCGAGTCCCTGATTTCAGTGGGATTGCTTCAAGTATCCCACCGTTAAGTTTGATGTTGGCTGTTGGTTTGCCGTACATTACTTTTATTATGTTTAGGTAGGGAACTTGGATTCCTGTTCTTTCCAGAACTTTTCATGTGAAGGGGTTTTGAATTTTGTCAAATGCTTTGTCAGCATCTAGTGATATGACCATTTCATGTTGTTCTTTGAGTTTGTTTATATGGTGGATTACATTGATGGATTACCTTATATTAAACCATCCATGCATCCCCGGAATGAAGCCTAGTTAGTCATGGTAAATGATCATTTTGATGTGTTCTTGGATTCGGTTTGCAAGGATTTTGTTGAGTATTTTTGCATCAATGTTTATAAGTGAGATTGGTCTGAAGTTCCTTGTAGGGCCTTTGTGTGGTTTAGGAATGAGGGTTATTGTAGCCTCAAAAAATGAGTTAGGTAGTATTCTATCTGATTCCATCTTGTAGAATAGTTTGGAGAGTATTGGGGTTATGTCTGCAATAAATGTCTAATAAAATTCTGCATTGAACTCATCTTGACCTGGGCTTTTTTTGGTTTGGAAGCTTTGATGACTTCTTCTATTTCTTTAGGTGTTATGGTATTATTTAGGTGGTTTACTTGTTCCTGGTTTAACTTTAGGATCTTCTATCTGTCTAGGAATTCATCATTTCCTCAAGATTTTCCAACTTTGTGGAGTATAGGCTTTTGTAGTAGGATCAGATGATTTGTTGAGTTTCCTCAGTTTCCATTGTTATGTCTCCACTTTCCTTTCTGATTTTGTTAATTAGTATACTTTCTCTTTGCCCTCTAGTTAGTCTGGCTAGGGGTTTATCAATCTTGTTTATTTTCTCAAAGAATCAGCTCTTGGTTTTGTTGCTTTTCTCAATGGTGATTTTTGTTTCTATTTGGTCTATTTCTGCCCTAATTTTGATTATTTCTTGCCGTCTACTCTTCTTGGGTGTATCTGCTTCCTTTTGTTCTAGGGCTTTTAGCTGTGCTGTCAAGTTGCTGATGTATGCTCTCTCCAGTTTCTTTTTGGAAGCACTTAGGGCTATGAGTTTTCCTCTCAGTACTGCTTTCTTTGCATCCCATAGGTTTGGTTATGTTGTGTTTTCGTTTTCGTTGAATTCTAGAAAATCCTTAATATCTTTCTTTATTTCTTCTTTGACCCTGCTATCATTTAACAGAGCGTTGTCTAGTTTCCATTTGTATGTGGGCTTTTTGTTGTCTTTTTTGTTGTTAAAACCAGATGTAGACCATGGTGATCTGAGAGGATGCATGGGAGTATTTCAATCTTCTTATATCGATTTAGGCTTGTTCTGTGTCCAATTATGTGGGCAATTTTTGAGAAGGTGACATGGGGTGCTGAGAATAAGGTGTATTCTTTTACTTTAGGATGACATGTTCTATAGATATCTATTAATTTTAGTTGTTTCAAAGTCTCTACTAGTTTTATAGTGTCCATGTTCAGTTTCTTTTTCCATGATCTGTTCATTGGAGAGGGTGGGTATTAAAGTCTCCCACTATTTTTGTGTGGGGTGAAATGTATTTTTTGAGCTTTAGTAGTGTTTCATTTATGAATGTGGGTGCTTTTTTATTTGGTGCATATATGTTAATGATTGAGAGTTCCTCCTGACAGATTTCTCCGGTAATGTGTAAAAAGTGTCCTTGCTTATCTTTTTTGATAACTTTTGGTTGGAAATTTATTTTATTCTATATTAGAATAGTCACTGCAGCTTGCTTTTTCTGGCTGTTTGCTTGGAAGATTTTTTCTCACCCTTTTACTCTGAGATAGTGTCTGTCTTTTCTCTGAGATGAGTTTCGTGTATGCAGCAATAGGCTGGATTTTGTTTATGTATCCAGTCTGATAACCTATGTCTCTTTATTGGTTAGTTGAGTCCCTTTATGTTAATAGATATCAAGGAATAGTTGTTTCTGTTTCCTGCTATTATTGCTTTTGTAGGTTGACTAGTGTCTGTGTGTTTTTCTTCTTTTTGTTTTCTTGCTTAGGAGTTTTCTTGTTTTTACTAGGATGTAGGTCCCCTCATTGTATTGGGTTTTCCAGAAAACTGGAGAATATTTCTACCTTATATCCCAGGTTTACTACTCCTAGTCATATACATAAAAGATGTTCCACATGCCTATCAACTATGTTCATAGCAGGTTAATTCAAAATAGCCTGAAATTGGAAACATCCTAGATCTCCTTCAGCTAAAGAACAGATAAAGAAAATGTGTTACATTTTAATAATGGAACATTATTCATCTGTTAAAAAAGACATCATGAAATTGTCAGGTAAATGGTTGGAACTAGAAAGTATGATCCAAATGTGAGTTAACCCAGACCCAAAAAGACATGCTTGTTATGTACTCATTTAGAAGTGAACATTAGGCATAAACACTATATAACCACACTACAATCCACAGACCCCAAGATGCTAAGTAACAATGACTATCTGAGGGAGGATGCTTGAATTTCACTCAGAATAAATAAATTAGGTATCATTGGTGAATGGGGAGAGGGAACTGGGTGGGAGAGAAAATAAGTAGGGGAATGTGGGTAGTTATAAGGTGCAGGGACAGTAGAGTAGAAGAAGGCTCAGAGAGAACTGAAATCACTAGGGAACATCTCTGGCATGAGCAGAAGATCTGGAATGGATGTGGAGGTCTCCAGTCGAGGTCATGAGGGTGACCCTAGCTAAACACCCTAGCAACTATGGATATAGAGGCTGCAGTGCTCATATCATATGTCCAGATGAGGCTTCTTATGGAGTGAGGGAGACAACATCTTACCTACAAAGTGTTTTACCCAAAATTTTCCCAGACTGCAAGATGTACAAGGATAAAGATTGCACAGAGTTTTAGGGAATGACAAATTGATGATAAACCAACCAAAGTACAATCCTGTCTAGGAGGCCTAACTCCTGACACAATTAATGATACTTTCTTGTGCTTGCAGGTAGGAGCTTTGCTTAAATGCCTTCTGAAATGTTTCATCTAGCAAGTGATGGAAATAGATGCAGGGACTCACAGCCAAACATCAGGTGGAGTTCAAGGAGTCTTGTGGAAGATTGGAGGAAAAGATAAAGGGAGCCAGAAGGGACAAGCACACCAGAAGATAACCTAGAGATCAACTAACATCTGCCCATGGGAGCTTACAGATACTGAACCATAAACAAAAGAGTATTCATGGGATAAACCTCGGCTCCCTAAACACTTATAGAAGATGAACAGCTTGATCTTCATGTAGGTCCTCTAAAAATTGGATTATGACCTGTTGCCTCCTTTAAATTCCCTTAACATAGGTGGACTGCCATGTCTGGCCTCAGGGTTAAAGTATATGCTTATTCCTGCCTGGAGTAGATATTCTAGGATGGGTTTGTTCCCACTGCCGGGAGCAGGCGTCCCCTTCTCTAAGTAGTTACTGGAGACTGGGAATTGTGAGAGTTATACTGGGAGGAGAGAAATAAGTGTGTAAATATATTCATTAAAAAGAAAACATTTCTGACAATTCTGTTGAATAAAAATCAGAGAATGCTGATAACAGCCACATATGCATCAGAGTGACTCAAAATGGCACTTGCCACCACTTACTCAAAAAATAAACACTTGTTACCTAACTTAATATGTGTCTGTATTCACTCTACTTGTGTACAGACTCATCTTAAATTTGAACCACTGGTGAGAATTCCCATTTGATTTGGGTAAATTCTATCTCTCTTTCTTTCTCTATCTCTCTTTCTCTCTCTCTCTATTTCTCTCTATATATATTTTGTCTCCTCTTTTGTCCTCTATCTCTCTCTTTTCTATATCTCTCTTTCTCTCTCATTTTCTCTCCTCTCTCTCTCTCTCTCTCTCTCTCTCTCTTTTTCTCTTTCTTCTTCCTTCCTTCCTTCTTTTATTCCTTCCTTCCTTCTTTCTTTTATCTTTTTTTCCTTTGTTTTGCTTATTTGCTTTTTAATTAAACAAAAGATCTCATTAGGTACCTGTAGCTAACCTGTACCTTCCCATTTAGAACAGTCTGACCTTGCACTCATAAAGAATCCCATGCCTCTAACTCCCATGTACTAGGAATAAAAGGATATACTACCCTGCTTGGCAAAGTACTTTAGAAATGAATTTATCTTTATACATATATTTTTTTAAACATAGATTTCCTAGTTTGTTAAAAGAAAAAGAGCAATTCAAGACCATAGAATGAAATAAAAAAGGTAATGTAATTTAATGGAGTAAACACATTATTTAGTATGAATATAAATGTACAGTAATTCAAATAATAAAATTACAATAACATATTACTTCTATTTTCTTACCTAAAATCTAAGACTTGCCTAATTTTAAAATTTATAATATTTAGTATATTAATAATAATTATTGAGATGGCACTCCTAATAGCCGGGGAAAAGGGAGGTCTGTGCCAAGCACTCAGAAAGAGCTACCCCACTATAGGTTCAGGGGAGTAGGAACCCTTCATTAGGGTGTCTGTTTCTAGCCAGTAGCCTAGCATGCTGAACAGGCACTCAGGAAATCTGCCATCAGGAACAGCAGAGATCCGGAAACAGAGGCTACTTAGAAGGGAGAGACTAAAACCAATCACTGACAAGACCACATATAATCACAGACAACAAGATGGCAAATGGAAAGCTAAATAATGTAACCCAGGGAAACTAAGACAACCTGGCAACACGAGAA
Organism: Micromys minutus; assembly: GCF_963924665.1. NCBI lineage: Eukaryota > Metazoa > Chordata > Mammalia > Rodentia > Muridae > Micromys > Micromys minutus. The sequence continues at coordinate 58,806,949 of NC_137982.1, forward strand.
CCATCAAAGAACAGAATGCCAAACACTCCAAAAAAAAAAAAAAAAAAAAAAAAAAAAAAAAAAAAAGATGATGCAGACCCAAAATCATACCTCAGACCAATGATAGAGATCCTTAAACAATAATTTAAGAGGAAGCATAAAGAGATGGAAGCTTTTAAAGAGGAAACAATAAAAACACTAAAAGAACTCAAACAACTAGAAGAAAACAGAACCAAAGAGATGAAGGAATGGAAGAAGGAATTTAAAATAGAAATGGAAACAATAAAGAAAACACTAAAAAAGAGAACCCTAGAGGTAGAAAACCTAAAAAAGAAATCAGGAGTCACAGATGCAAGTGTTTACAACAGACTACAAAGGATGGAAGAGATAATCTTGGGGACCGAAGAAAACATTGAAAACATAGAAAAAACAGTCAGAGAAGATGCAAAAACTAAAAAGTTCCTAACCCAAAATGTCCAGGAGATCCAGGACACAATGAGAAGACCAAACCTAAGGATAATAGGAATAGAAGGGGGCAAAGAATATCAACTAAGTGGCACAGTAAATATCTTCAACAAAATCATAGAAGAAAACTTTCCTACGCTTAAGGATGAGATGACCATGGGCATAAAAGAAGCCTACAGAACTCCAAATAGAGTCAACCAGAAAAGAAATTACTCCTGACACATAATAGTCAAAACACCAAATGCCCAAAGCAAAGAAAGAATACTAAAAGCAGTAAGAGAAAAAGGCCATGTAACATATAAAGGCAGACCAAACAGAATGACACCCAATTTCTCAACAGAGACTATGAAAGCTAGAAGATCCTGGACTGACATCATGCAGATGCTAAGAGAACACAACTGTCAGGCCAAGCTGCTACACCCAGCAAAACACTAAGTAACCATAGATGGAAAGACGAAGATATTACAAGAAAAAAATATTTACACAATATCAGACCACAAATCCAGCACTACAATGAATTACAGGTGGAAAATCCAAAGGAGGGAAACTACATTCTAGTAAAAACAAGAAAATACTTAAACAAGAAAACCAAAAGAAAAAGAAACACAGGCACAATTCTACCACTAATACCAAAAATAGCAAGAAACAGCAACCATTACTCCTTAATATCTGTTAACATAATGAACTCAATTCCCCAATAAAAAGATATAGGATATTAGATATATGCAAGGATGGTTTAATATATGGAAAGCCATCAACTATACCACCAGATAAACAAACTCAGAGTAAAAAACCACATGGTCATCTTACTAGATACTGAGAAAGCATTCAACAAAATTCAACACCACTTTATGTTAAAAGTCTTTGAAAAGAACAGGAATCCAAGGCCCATACCTAAACATAATAAAAACAATATGCAGCAAAGCCACAGCCAACATCAAACTTCCGGGTGGGAAACTTGAAGCAATCCCAATAAAATCTGGGACTCAACAAGGCTGCCAAATCTCCCCCTTCCTATTCAGCATAGTACTGGAAGTCCTGGCTGGAGCAATTAGACAACAAAATGAAATCAAAGGGATACAAATTAGAGAGGAAGAAGTAAAAAATGAAAAAAAAATCACTGCTTATAGAAGACATGATAGTGTACTTAAGTGACACAAAAATTCACCCAGAGAACAAGTTCACCAAAGTGGCTGGATATAAAGTTAACTCAAACAAATCAGTGGCCTTCCTCTACTCAAAGGTCAAATGTGGAGAAAGAAATTAGGGAAAAGATACCCTTCACAATAGTCACAAAAATGCAATAACTTGGTGTGAATCTAACTAAGCAAGTGAAGGACCTGTATGACAGAACTTCAAACCTCTAAAGAAGGGAATCTAGGAAGAACTCAAAAAATGGAAAGATCTGCTATGATCATTGATTGGAAGGATCATCATTGTAAAAATAGCCATTTTACCAAAAGCAGTCTACAGATTCAATGCAATCCCATGAATATACTAACCCAATTCTTCAGAGAGTTGGACAGAGTAATGTGCAATTTCATCTGGAATAACAAAAGACCTAGAATAGCAAAATCCATCCTCAACAATAAGAAAACATCTGCAAGAATGACTATCCCTGAACTCAAGCTAAATTACAAAGGCAATTGTGTTAAAAAAGTGCAAGGTACTGGTACAGAGATAGGCATGTGGACCAATGGAATAGACTAGAAGATGCAGAAATGAGCCCTCACATATATGATCACCTGATTTTTGACAAAGGAGCTGAAAACATTCAATGGAAAAAGGACAGCCTCTTCAACCAATGGTGTTGGTTCAACTGGCACTCAGCATGCAAAACAATGAAAATAGACCCTTTCTTATCTACTTGTACAAAACTCGAGTGTAAGTGGATCAAAAATCTCCACATTAAACCCGGTACACTGAAATTATTAGAAGAGAAAATAGGGAAAACCTTAGAAAACATAGGCACAGGAGAAATTTTTCTGAACTGAACACCAATGGCTTGTGCTCTAAGGTCATATATTGACAAATGGGAATTAATGAGATTGCAAAGTTTTTGTAAGGCAAAGGACACTGTCAAGAAAACAAAATGGCAACCAACAGAGTGGGAAAAAAATCTTTATCAACCCCACACCAGAGAGATGCTTAAAATCCAAGGTATACAAAAATGCAAGAAGCCAGACACCAGCGGTTCAAATAACCCTATTAAAAAATGGGGTACAGAGCTAAACAAATCATTTTCAGTTGAGGAACACTGAATGGCCGAGAAACATCTGAGGAAGTGCTCGACATCCTTAGCCATCAGGGAAATGCAAATCAAAACAACTCTAAGATTCCACCTCACACCAGTCAGATTGGCCAAGATCCAAAACTCAGATGACAGCAGATGCTGGCGAGGCTGTGGAGAAAGAGGAACACTTCTCCACTGTTGGTGGGGTTGCAAGCTAATACAACCACTCTGGAAATCTGTCTGGCGATACCTCAGAAAATTGGATATAGTACTACCTGAAGACCCAGCTATCCCACTTCTGGGCATATACCCCAGAGACACTTTAATACACAACAAAGATATATGCACCACAATGTTCATAGCAGCTCTATTTATAATAGCCAGAAGCTGGAAGGATCCCAGATGTCCTTCCGAAGACGAATGGATACAAAAATTGTGGTACATATACACAATGGAATACTACTCAGCCACCAGAAACAATGACTTAACCAAATTCTTAAGAAAATGGCTGCATCTAGAGAAGATCATCCTGAGTGAGATAACCCAGTCACAAAAGAACAGACATAATATGCAGTCACTGATAGTGGGATGCTAACCCCAGAGGCTTGCACTCCTCCAGAAACAACTCACAGACTGTATGAAGTCCAAGAAATAAAGAAAACAAAATATATACATATATTCACAAAACAAGAAGACTTTGACTATTTCCATGTTGCGTTTTGTTTTGCATGTACTTTACACTTATTGTAACTAGTAGGTTTTCAATGCATACTGTCAAGCCCTTGAAAAAAATCAAGTACTGACTAAAAAATATATTTACATGGTTTTATGTAAAATTTATTTTAATGTCTGAAAAAACAGTACTGACAAAAATGTATAATTTTAAGCAAAAAATGTTTAAAATATGTACATTTATCTTTGTTTTGCAAAATAAAGTCGTTAAAAAAAATAAAAATAACTAAAAACAAAAAAAAACAAAAACAAAAAACAAAAACAAAAACAAACAAACAAACAAAAAAAAAACCCTGAAATTCTACCTCACACCAGTCATAATGGCTAAGATCAAAAATGTAGATGATAGCAAATGCTGGCGAGGATGCGGAGAAAGAGGAACACTTCTCCATTGTTGGTGGGGTTGTAAGCTGGTACAACCACTCTCGAAATCACTCTGGCGATTCCTCAGAAAATTGGACATAATACTACCTGAAGATCCAGTTATTCCACTTCTGGGCATATACCCCAGAGAAGCTCCACCATACAACAAAGGCACATTTACCACAATGCTCATACCAACTTTATTTATAATAGCCAAAAGCTGGAAAGAACCCAGATATCCTTCATTAGATGAATGTATACAAAAATTGTGATATATTTACACAATGGAGTACTACTCAGTTATCAGAAACAATGACTTTATGAAATTCTTAAGAAAATGGATGCATCTAGAGAATATCATCCTGAGTGAGATAACCCAGTCACAAAAAAAACAGTCATAATATGCAGTCACTAATAATTGGATACTAACTCCAGAAAGTTCTGAACACCCCAGAAACAAGTCACAGAATATATGAAGTTCAAGAAAAAAAAAAGAAAATGAAAACTCATTATGCTTAATTTTTACACACCAAACAAACTTTGACTAATTCTAGGGTGCATCTTTCTTACATGTACTTTATTCTTTTTGTAACTAGTAAGACCTTAATACACCATATCAAACTTTTAAGAAAAACCCAAGTACTGACAAAAATGTATTAATATTCTTTTATGCAAAAATACTAAATATCTGTACATTTATCTTTGTTTTTAAATAATGTTGTAAATAAATAATAATAATTATATTATCTTCATCATCATCATTATTATTATAAAATATTTAAAATATTTAGTTTTACATTCAACAGATCCTGGAACATAAATTTCAGTTTAGGTTTGCAGTTTTATTTTAACCATGAAGATAGACTCTGGGAATAAGTTTTCCCTAAGGTCATTAATGTTTTCGTTCTCTTCTTAATCAGACTACACAAGAAGTAAAAAGAAGGAACATTTAGTTCAATTTATAAGGAGTCATGGAACAAGGAAGTTTCAGTTCTGCCACCCTTTATATAGAGGACTAAGAATTCTTCAGTACTTGCTATTCATAATTGCTTAGAAATTTCTCACCACCTAAGGAGAAGCTAAAAAAAAAGTTCTTTGAGTCAAGTTCCATTTGGAAAATATTAAGTGTGTCTGTTTCAAACTAAGAAAAGAATGTAGTGGAAACGAGGCAGCAATCATGTTTTGAAACTATAATAATATTTAAATGTTCTGATTTTGTAACTTAAGAAAGTTTGGAATTGATAAGACAATGATGAGATAATTTAAGATGATAATTTATATCTCCCTCTATGTATACTGCCTTAGAGATAGTGAGTCATAAATCAGGAATTACAAAAGAAAAACTTGACAGTCACTGCAAAGAACAATATCAAATCTGAAGTGCTGAAAAATTAGAAGTAAGAGGTTTCTAGATGGGAACTCTTTGAGAGAAAGAGTGTTTGCCTTAGTTCTCTGTACTTTAGACCTTAGTGGAGTATTATCATGTTCTTTTGTAAGTATCTGTGTGTTCAGAAAAAAAAATAAAACAAAATAAGTCCTGTAACAATTGCTCTAAACTTCTTCTCTGGGTTTATGCTACACAGTAGTTCTTTGTACATATAACCAAATATACTCCAAAGAATTTATTAAATATTTTGTAATTCTGCTATGGAAAATTAGTTAAATATGATATGAGCTTATTGGTGTTGACTAATTTGTATTTTAGAAATTAGTAGGATCTCAAAAAAAGAACTATTTCCTAGAACCATGGTGTTTAGCTTGATTCCAAATCTGATTGCAGTGCTACTTTTTTCTTGTCAGTTTACCCTGTTAACTTGTAATACATAATGGAAATATGAGCTATATTGATTTTTTATAACTCTAGGACAATAACCTGGAAATTTACAACATACATAACTTTCCATAAACTCATGGTTGGGCCCTTTTCTGCAAAAGACATTTGAAAATGCAGGGTTCTGGAGCTGCAAGAATTAAAAATAATTGACCTTGAGAGAAACATTTCCAAAAGGACAGCATGCAGGATAATTTATAATCATGTGTGGATTTGATAAATTTCAAATTCTTTAGATTTTTATGAATCATAAGCTAATTCATATTTGTTCTTTTATATCAATAAGTCCCCATTACAATGCCTGTAATTATACCACTGAAGTTATTTCTATTCAAATTAAACTTTGCCTTCTCCTTAGACTCACTCTATGTCAATTGAATGATAACCTCTTCCAGAAATATGGAATTCAAAGTTTCCTACGCTAAGTGGAATGCTATAGCTAACAAAAAGCAGAAAATAAGAGGATCAGTAAAGAAACACTGAAGTACAGAAAATTTCTTTTTTTTTCTCTTTGTTTCATGTAGGTTTTTAAATATTAAGTCAAGGTAACAAAAAATATTCTGGAGTAACCACATTGCAGCTGAACAAAACTTACCTGGGACTTTGCTTCCATCTTGGTCAAGTAAGTAGAGCTGGCTTTATTTATAGAAGATTATTTTTATATTGTCATTAATTCTTCTCTTTGCCCCATTTTAGGATTTTGTGGTTATTCTATGTTACTGGAGGAATTTAATTTTATTATGGAAGTGACTTTTAATGACAAATAATGATAACTTTAAGCTTTATTATATCATAAATAAAATAATGTTTTATAAAGTTAAGTTCATTTGGGTTAGATTAGGATTATTTCAGAATCAAATTTGTCTAATTTAACTCTTGATCTATGGCACCACATAGTATTGTTAAACTCTTAAGATCAATTGAGAGGCTGTAATTTTCACTTCAAGAATATCCAAATTTTAAGAGAATGGAAAACTGCAGAAGTCACTGGAGCTATGCTATTTGAAAATTCTGAGCAGATGCGACATCCAGGATGGGTAATGTGAAGCAGTGCACATCTGAGCAAACAATCATATTTGTATAAATTGTAATAAGCATTTATGATACATAAACATCATCATAGCTTCAATCAGCAAAATCTGTTTTAAAGTTTATAACAATCTTTCATAAATTAAGGGAAATGTACATTTAGAGGTGATACACAAGCTTGAAAAAATAGATGAGAAGACTCCTCTTGAAATGTCACAGGAGATTTCAAGTATTGTTCTATGTCTTTGGACTTTATTTCCCAACTGGAATTGGAACATTCAAGAATGTACAACTGGGGTAAGTAAATCAAAATAAGTGAACTTAAAATGAAATCTAAGTATATAAAATGTAAGTGATAAACTTTAATCAGCAGTCACTATATTCATTTGCTTTAAACTAGAAATAAATGTTGGTGCTCTTTTTTATTTGTCCTTCAGGCATCATAATATGCCCTCAATAACTTATTCCATGGAACAAGTAAACAATGTCACTGAATTCATTTTCTGGGGTCTTTCTAAGAATCAAGAGGTTGAAGAAGTATGTTTTGTGGTATTTTCCTTCTTTTACATGGTCATTTTGCTGGGAAACCTCCTCATCATGTTTACAGTCTGCATTGGCAATCTTTTTATGTCTCCCATGTATTTCTTTCTCAATTTTCTATCTTTTGTGGACATTTGCTACTCCTCAGTCACAGCACCCAAGATGATTATTGACCTGTTAGCGAAGAAAAAGACTATATCCTATGTGGGGTGCATGTTACAACTTTTTGGGGTTCATTTCTTTGGTTGCACTGAGATCTTCATTCTTACTGTCATGGCCTATGATAGATATGTGGCTATCTGTAAACCACTCCACTATATGACTATTATGGACAGGAAGAGATGTAATAAGATGTTGCTGGGAACATGGGTGGGTGGGTTCTTACATTCTATTATCCAAGTGGCTCTGGTGGTCCAGCTTCCCTTTTGCGGACCCAATGAGATTGATCATTATTTCTGTGATGTACACCCTGTACTGAAACTTGCCTGCACTGACACCTACATTGTTGGTGTTGTTGTGACAGCCAACAGTGGTACCATTGCATTGGGAAGTTTTGTCATCTTACTGATCTCATATGCAGTCATTCTCATGTCTCTTAGAAAGCAGTCATCGGAAGGCAGGCGCAAAGCTCTCTCCACTTGTGGATCCCATATTGCTGTGGTCATCATTTTTTTTGGTCCCTGTACTTTTATGTATATGCGGCCTGACACCACCTTCTCTGAAGACAAGATGGTAGCTGTATTTTACACCATTATAACTCCCATGCTGAATCCTCTTATTTATACTCTAAGAAATGCAGAAGTAAAGAATGCAATGAGAAAACTGTGGGCTAGAAAGGTTTCCTGGGAAACTACTGGGAAATAGCAAAACATTATCATTTTAATTGGGAATATTTATATTTAAAACTCTTTACTGTATCTTCTACATACTTAACTATTTTTAAATGAGATCATGCTACTGATATACTTTATGGTTGTTTCTATTTTTTAGAAATGTGTTATTTATCTATTAAGCTCCTAGTGTTGGTATACATACATTTGTATGTAATCATAGACATGCAAAGCACAAAATATGATTAAATGTCTTTTTAGAATGATTTCCAAAAGAAAAAAGAGAATATCAAGCCATATGATATTAAAACAGAGGTACTACTGTCAAACACTATAAAAATTAGCATATTCAGATGACCAAAAATACTTTTCATTATTTGGTTTTATAAATGGTATTTTCTTTTTTGCTCACTTTTTTACTCCAAAAATTAGAATTTGAATGGCTGTACTGTAAGATACTACTTTTCAGTTATATCATTCCATTCATCTTATCCAAATGTTTGACATTCATTTTTGAGTATAAAACTTCACTGGGTTCTAAAACATGAGTCTTATTTTTTTTAAAAAGTGTCTTTACAATTGCTTTATCATATCTTGTTAAAATCTAATTACCTAGGCTACTAGTTCTATCCATACATAGGATGAGATATGGGATTTTTTAATCAACCTCAGTTACATTGCAAATACCAGGTCAGCCTAGAAAAATGAGTCAGTGTCTTATCTGTTTTCCTTTACCTTTCTAAGTCAGATAATTCTACAAGAGCTTTCTTTATTTCCAGGTAAATGAAATGTAAACTTGACTAAATTTTTGTACTTATTTTTCATTACATTTTACCAATTTACATTTCTCACCTCTACAAATTCTCCTCCCAATGTTCCTCTCATTTCCCCTCTGAGGATGCTCCACCAACCCACTTTCAGCTTACTCCTACAGCATCCCCCTTCACTGTGGCAACAAGCTTCCATATATGTAAGGGGCTCACCTCCTCCTGATGCTAGATAAGGTAGTCTTCTGCTACATACATAGGTGGAGCCATCAACATACCTATGCATACTTTTTGGTTGGTAGTTTAGTCCCTGGGAGATCTGAGGGGTCCAGATAGTCAATATTGCTGTTCCTCCTATAAGGTTGAACTCCCCTTCAGCTCTTACAGTCCTTCTCCTAACTATTCCGTTGGGGTCCTTGGGCTCAGATCAATGGTTAGCTGTTAGTTTCTGCATCTGTCTTAGTCAGGAAATGGCAGAACCTCACAGAGGGTCAGCATACCAGGCTCCTGTCTTCAAGCACTTCTTGACATCAGTAATAGTCTCTAAGTTTGGTGTCTGTGTATAGGACAGATTCCAAGATGGGGCAGTCTCTGGATGCCTTTTCTTTACGTCTCTGCTCCATTTTATGTCCATGTGTTTTCTTACTCTGGATGAAATTTTCTTCAAACATGGAACATGTCTATACCATTTAGAAATGATTTTTTAAAAGTTATTATAAATAGGGCTGCTATGTACATTTAGGTGCATATGTCTTTATTGTATGTTGGAGCATCTCTGGGGTATATGCACAGAGGTGGAATAACTATGGTTACTAGTAAGATTTAAATGCATACTATTAATCATCTAAAAGAATTAAGTACTGACAAAAATATATTCATATTTTGTTATGCCAAAATGCCTTTAAAAATATGCACATGTATCCCTGTTCTTTTAAAAATAAAGTTGTAAGAGAAACAAAAGCTAAGATCTTTGTCACTTTTTGGATCATTTTGCAAATGTGTCCCTTTTCTTTAAATGTGTCATCTTTTAGAAATGAGATGGAGATACTTGAAGAGTTTTTAATCCACTTTTCTTTATTAGAAGACTGTGCTATAGTTAATGAGCATCAGAAACATCATGTTTAAAAGCCTGGATATCTTCTACTCTATCAACAGTTCCTGTTTCATCAGCTACAAATCACAGTGGACCCAGAAATCCTGCCCAATTCATCAAAATTTTAGGTAGAAAATTTGCCTATTTATGTCCCTAAAATAATATTAGCCTACAGTCCAGAATAAGTTAGTTTCACTGGCTTTATTTTTCCCAAATTTATTGTAGTATTGATGAATTTATTTTTTACTAATGTGTATACAATATTGAAAATACATATAGTATGAAAGTAAATATTGAAAGCAATTAATAAAGACAACCATCACCATAGTCATTATATGTTCAAAGTAAGTGTAAATATGTATATGTATACAGTTATTTTCTATTGCTATTCTAATATCGAATAAAGTAAATTTCCAACCAAAATTTATCAAAAAAGATAAGGAAGGACACTTTTTACTCATTACCGGGTAAATCTGTCAGGAGAAACTCTCAATATTTAACATATATGCTCCAAATAAAAAAGCACCCACATTCATAAAAGAAACCCTACTTAAGCTCAAAAAACACATTTCACCCCACACAATAATAGTGGGACTTTAATACCCCACTCTCACCAATGGACAGATCATGGAAACAGAAACTTAACAAGGACACTGCAAAACTGGCAGAGACTTTGAACCAACTAGAATGAATAGATATATACAGAACATATTATCCAAAAGTAAAAGAATACACCTTCTTCTCACCACACCATGGCACCTTCTCAAAAATTGACTACATAATTGGACACAGAGCGAGCCTCAATTGATATAAGAAGATTGAAATACTCCCATGCATCCTCTCAGATCACCATGGTCTAAGGCTGGACTTTAACAACAAAAAAGACAACAAAAAGCCCACATACACATGAAAACTAAACAATGCTCTGTTAAACCATAGCAGGGTCAAAGAAGAAATAAAAAAAAGGAAATAAGGATTTTCTAGAATTCAACGAAAATGAAAACACAACATACCCAAACCAATGGGATGCAATGAAAGCAGTACTGAGAGGAAAACTCATAGCCCTAAGTGTTTCCAAAAAGAAACTGGAAAGAGCTTACATCAGAAACCCGACAGCACAGCTAAAAGCCCTAGAACAAAAGGAAGCAGATATACCCAAAAAGAGTAGAAGCAAGAAATAATCAAAATTAGGGCAGAAATAGACCAAATAGAATCAAAAAGAACCATTGAAAAAAATCAACAAAACCAAGAGTTGGTTCTTTGAGAAAATCAATAAGATTGATAAACCCCTAGCCAGACAAACTGGAGGGCAAAGAGAGAGTATACAAATTAACAAAATCAAAAAGAAAAGTGGGGACATAATAACTGAAACTGAGGAAATTCAAGAAATCATCAGATCCTACTACAAAAACTTATACTCCACAAAATTGGAAAATCTGGAGGAAATTGACAAATTCCTAGACAGATACAAGATACGAAAGTTAAACTAGGACCAAGTAAACAATCGAAATAACCCTATAACACCTAAAGAAATAGAAGAAGTCATCAAAAGCCTCCCAATCAAAAAAACCCAGGTCCAGAGAGGTTCAGTGCAGAATTTTATCATTTATTGCGGATATAACACCAATACTCTCCAAAATATTCCAAAAGAAAGAATCAGATGGAATACTACTTAACACATTTTTTGAGGCTACAATAACCCTCGTACATAAACCACACAAAGACCCTACAAGGAAAGAGATCTTCAAAATAATCTCACTTATGAACATTGATGCAAAAATATTCAACAAAACCCTTGCAAACCGAATCCAAGAACACATCAAAACGATCATTCATCAAGACCAATTAGGCTTCATCCCTGGGATGCAGGGATGGTTTAATATAAGGAAATCCATCAACGTAATCCACCATATAAACAAACTCAAAGATCAAAATCACATGGACATCTCAGTAGATGCTGAGAAGGCATTTGACAAAATCCAACACACCTTCATGTTAAAAGTCCTGGAAAGAACAGGAATCCAAGGTCCATACTTAAACATAATAAAAGCAATATACAGCAAACCAACAGCCAACATCAAACTTAATGGCGTGAAATTGGAAGCAATCCCACTAAAATCAGGGACTCGACAAGGCTGCCCACTCTCCCCCTACCTATTCAAAATAGTACTGGAGGTCCTGGCTGGAGCAATTAGACAGCAAAAGGAGATCAAGGGGATACAAATCAGAAAGGAAGAGATAAAAACATCACTCTTTGCCGATGACATGATAGTGTACTTGAGTGACCCCAAAAATTCCACTGGAGAACTCCTACAGCTGATTAACAAGTTCAGCAAAGGTGCTGGTTACAAAATTAAATCGAGCAAATCAGTAGCCTTCCTATACTCAAAGGAAAAACATGTGGAAAAAGAAATTAGGGAAAAGGCACCCTTCACAATCGTCATAAAAACTATGAAATACCTTGGTTTGACTCTAATTAGGCACGTGAAAGAACTGAATGACAAGAACTTCAAAACTCTAAAGAAAGAAATTGACGATGATCTCAGAAAATGGAAAGATCTGTCATGCTCATGGATTGGAAAGATCAACATCTTAAAAATGGCCATCCTACCAAAAGCAATTACAGATTCAATGCAATCCCCATCAATATTCCTACCCAGTTCTTCAAGGAATTGGAAAGATCAATGTGCAATTTCATATGGAATAACAAAAGACCTAGAATAGAGAAATCCATCCTCAACAACAACAACAACAAAAAATCTACGGGAATCACTATCCCTGTCCTCAAGCTATATTACAAGGCAATTGTGCTGAAAACTGCATGCTACTTTTACAGAAATAGGCATGTGGATCAATGGAATAGAATAGAAGATCCAGAAATGAGCCTTCATGTATATGGTCACCTGATTTTTGACAAAGGAGCCATAAACTTTCAATGGAAAAAGGACAGACTATTCAACAAATGGTGCTAGTCCAACTGGCACTCAGCATGCAAAAGAATGAAAATAGACTCTTTCTTATCTCCTTGTATAAAGCACAAGTACAAGTGGATCAAAAATCTCTACATTAAACCAAGTACACTGATACTATTAGATGAGAAATTAGGGAAAACCTTAGAACACATAGGCACAGGAGAAAATTTCCTGAATAAAACACCAATGGCTCAAGCTCTAAGGTCAAAGATTAACAAATGGGATTTAATGAGATTGCAAAGTTTCTGTAATGCTAAGGACATTGTCAAGAAAACAAAATGGCAACCGACAGAATTGGAAAAGATCTTTACCAATACCAAATCAGATAGAGGCCTAATATCCAAGGTATACAAGGAACTCAAAAAGCTAGACACCAGAGAATCATATAACCCTATTAAAAATTGGGTACAGATCTAAACAAAACGTTCTCATTTGAGGGACACAGAATGGCTGAGAAACATCTGAGGAAGTCCTCGACATCCTTAGCCATCAGGGAAATGCAAATCAAAACAACCCTGTGATTCCACCTCACACCAGTCAGATTGGCCAAGATCCAAACTCAGATGACAGCAGATTCTGGTGAGGCTGTGGAGAAAGAGGAACACTTCTCCACTGTTGGTGGGGTCGCAAACTAATACAACCACTCTGGAAATCAATCTGGCCATACCTCAGAAAATTGGATATAGTACAACCTGAAGACCTAGCTATTCCACTTCTGGGCATATACCCCAGAGACACGTTAATATACAACAAAGATATATGCACCACAATGTTCATAGCAGCTATATTTATAATAGCCAGAAGCTGGAAAGAACCCAGATGTCCTTCAGAAGGTGAATGGATACAAAAATTGTGGTACATTTACACAGTGGAATACTGCTCAGCCACCAGAAACAATGACTTAACCAAATTCTTAAGAAAATGGCTGCATCTAGAGAAGATCATCCTGAGTGAGATAACACAGTCACAAAAGAATAGACGTAATATGCAGTCACTGATATTGGGATCCTAACCCCAGAGGCTTGCATTCCTCCAGAAACAACTCACAGACTTTATGAAGTCCATGAAATAAGAAAACAAACCAAAAAAAAAAAAAAAATATTTACAAAACAAGAAGACTTTGACTATTTCCATGTTGCGTTTTTTTGCTTGTACTTTACGCTCATTGTAACTATTAGGTTTTCAGTGCAAACTATCAAGCCTTTGAAAAAGTCAAGTACTGACTAAAAAATGCATTCATTTAGTTTTTTGTAAAAATTATTTTAAAATCTGAAAAAAACAGTACTGACAAAAATGTATAATTTTAAGCAAAAAATGTTTAAAATCTGTTCATTTATCTTTGTTTTGTAAAATAAAGTTGTTTAAAAAAATAAAACTTACCTTCTACTTCAAAGCTCAAAAAAAGAAAGCAATTAATAAAGACATCAATCACCATAGTCATTATATGTTCAAAATATGTGTAAATATGTATATGTATACAGTTATTTTCCATAGTGGGTTCTTTACTTCACAAGAACAGGTTAAACATATAAAGAGAACACTGACATAGCTCAAATTGTGAGGAAAAACAGTTATTGTCTTCTATGTTCTGTGTTCAAAAAGATTAACAAATTTTACTTAAATAATTTTCTTTTCCATCTCAACATTTTTTTTTTATTTCAGAGGCTTATAGCACATTGAAGACTTCCTATGCTACACATTTTTAAGACAAGGCAAAAGACAATTAAAAAATGTTTCCTGAGTTTTCAATAGCTTTATCATTTAATAATGAATAATATATGTAGGAGTATATCAAGGAAATTTAATTTATAGGAAGAATATACAAAAATGTTAAGTTTCAAAAATTCAACCATAAATTATGGATAAAAGAATTACTTGTAGGTAAAATTTTGACTCTTAAAGCATCATGTAATCTTCAGCTTTCATAGTTTTTTTAACTTTATTTTAAAAAACAAAGATAAAAATATTTTAAACATTTTTGCATAAATGTATACAAATACATTTTTGTCAGTGCTTGGCTTTTTCTTTTTTTGGTTTGATACTCTGCATTTATTAACATTGTTTTGCTTTAGATTTTTATTGACATAAGAGTACTCATAAATAAATACTCTGAAACATAATAGAGTACAAATTGTGCACTTCATTTATATTACTCAACTAATTGTAATCTTTATTATTTTTCTTTAAGAACCTATCTATATTGAAAGGTAAGTATTTCACATACATTAATAACTTATTATCTGTGCCATTTCAGAATTATAGACTTTAAAGCCAGTAAAATTTCTATAAACAGAATGCATTAAGAGCTGTGACATTTCTTATTAATATTTTAGGTCATTGTTAATTCTTAACATTTTTATTTTGAATATATGAAATCATACACTTCATAGATCATTCTTAGGCTCATAATAAAAACAATACTCACAGTAAAACAGCAACAACTTGAGTATATACTTAAACATTTGTGACAATTTTTTATCATTTTATTGGTTATTTTATTTATTTACATTTCAAGTTTTATCCTTTTTCCGAGTTTTCCTTCCACTTATCCCTTATCTTCTCCTCCTCCTTTTATAAGAGTTCTCACCTACCTATCCACCCTCTCCCTTAGTATCCTAGCATTCTTCACTGTATCACTGAGCCCTCACATAATCAAAGGGCTGCCCTCCCATTGATCCCAGAGTAGGCAGTCTTCTGCTACAATTGCAGCTGGAGCAGTGGTTTCACCCATGTTCACTCTTTGGTTGGTGGTTTAGACCCTGGGAGCTCGAGGGGTTTGATTTGTTGATATTGTTATTCTTCTTATGGGATTGACAACCCCTTCACATCCTTCAGTCATTGGCCTAACTCTTCCACTGTGGTTCCAGTTCTCAAACAGTCCACTGTGTGCATCTTGACTTGTATTGGTCAGTCTCTGGAAAAGCCTTTCATAGGACAGCTGTAAATAGAGTCTCATTCATAAAGATGAAAAATGATGTGAGATGTCTGATTTGAAATGTTTAATTACAGAGATATATTAAGAATCTTGCCAATAAACTGTGGTGGCTTATATGGAATTACAATGAAAGCAATATGAGTGTGGTAGTTTACATGGAATTACAGTTTCAGAAATATACTTTCTTTGACAAAATTATCATCTGAAACATGCAAATTTTTACATTAAAATTTTCAGTGTAGACCTTAAATAAATGTAGTTAGAACCTCTTTATAGTCCTAGCCAATAACTAGAAGCATAAGTAAGACACAACTAAATTATTTTAAATAATCCTGGTGCAAACATCATTATGCTCATTGCCGATGGTATCATGATGGATCAATGTCTCAAATGAGTCAGTGCTGCATGTGGATGAATATCCTCTTATTTAACTACAACATCAGAGAAGTAAAATAATACAATGATACAAGCTAGTCATCTCCTATGTTCAAAGATTACAACTTGAAGACTTATTACATTTTTTATCTCATTCCAAGGTAGACATTGATGCAATAGCCAGAATAAGATACAGCAAAGAATACCAACAGTTCCTTTTTACAATACCCATATTGCATGACATTCATCATGTCTGTATTTTTCAGGTGGGTGAGGACTTAAAGCAGGAACAATCATGCTACAATAAACAAGTACTTTGTTATTACAGAGAAAACAGAACATAAAGACATCAATGAAGATGGTGGTTAAGATCATACATAGAATTATGAATTACAAAATACCAGTGAAAATAGCATAGAGCAATACCTAAGATGTTCATTATCCTTAGGGTGAACATGATTAAATGTAAGGAGCTAACAGGTCAGCAAAAGTCAATGTCTCTATTACAATGACTACATGCCCCACATACTTGATGCCTCTCCTTTGATACCACTGATATCTGCATCATATTTCTTATGGCTAAAAGTGCTATATGGCACTTGTAGAACCTTTTAGTATATGGTCTTTATGAGTATATAGCTGTGGTATAAATGTTGCACAGCTTTGTAGATGCATAGTAATAAAAGCTAACACCTACGCACATTGCTGTAATGTGCCTTAATTTAAATTTTCCATTTCTCCTACAGCTACTATTTCCGAGACGTACTGAGAACTCTGTGATATTTCATATCTGCCATATACTTATTACTATGTTAATGGTGTTCCATATTATTGGGTTGATATATTATTATTTTCAAACTTCCTACCATAATTACTTATGATATTATAATCTAGTAAACAAAAATATTTATATCTGGATTAGATAGATACATGAAGAGATAATATTAGCAATTTTTTCATTATTGTGCTAGAATATTGATATAAGCAGCTTAAGGAAGAAAAAGTAAGTTTAGCTTATGGATTCAGAGATCCTTCCATTCAATATTTCAAGGAACACATGGCAATAGAAGCTTCTCTATTCTTGATGCCTGTGCATAAGCCTACATTTCTACATGGTTTCTGAAAGAGAAATTAGAGATGGAATCGCAAATAAGTATAAATTCAAAGTCCATAATTTGATAACATACTTCTAACAATAAAACAGTTTCCAAAGTCATCAAACCAGCACTGAAATCTGAAGCCTAAGCACTTAAAGCATGAGCCTATGGTAGACTCACTGAATTTGCATTGCTGGAGTGGACAGATGGCTCAGTAATCATGAACACTCATTCATCATATGAAAGCCTGGGTTTGATTCTCAGTGGTCTATGGTAATTCTCAGCCACATTTAACTCAAGCAGAACTCAGGCAGAACACAATATCCTCTATTCACACTAACTTGCATTTAAAAATAATTTTAATGCTAATTTTTCAAGATGAAACAATGTTCCTCAAAGCTCAAAGTGTCAGAATTTTAAATTAAAAAATGTAAAGTTAACAAAGCCATGAGGCATTTTCTTCCTAACCTCACATGAATTCTGTCAGTGAGAGAGTTCTCCCTATTTGTTTCATGATGACAAAATCTCAAGACTCAATGATATATTATCTAATATACATATATACAAGAACAATTCTCACTATCATCTATCTATCTTTATTCATATGTGTGTGTGTGTCTATCTATCTGTAGATGATAGAAACATAGATAGATGTTAGGTAGTATTAAATAGATCATAGATACATTGATGGTAGATAGACAAATTAGATGATAGATAGATAGATTATATTCACATATGTATTGTAGCCATAATAACAATCACAATAACAATTAACATTTAAAGATGTTACCTAGTTAACTGTTATAATAAGAAATGTGTGAACAGGAAGAGTATGTTCACATATGCACTCCCCACACACACAAATACTTAAATCTTATTTATACTGCACCTGGAAGCAAAACTTTTTAAAATTGTGAATCTATTATATTACTTTGATTGAAGAAGACATGAATGAAAACATCATGAAAAAAATACTCATAATCAGAAAAAATTCAAAAATAAAATAAATTGAAACAAAAATAAATGTTGCACCAAATAATGGTTGTAATGCCTAAATATGGTCTGATTAGATGTCAATATTTAAACAATGGCAATGAGATAAACAGTTGCATCTTTCTGTTATATCTTCTTTTCCAAATGATAATGTATTGAATTATTTAAGGATACTTGTTTTATTCATTGTCTCAAAGAAACAAATCTTCCCGTCCTAAGATGGCATTATGTTAAAAGTGAGTGAAAATTAATATTTTGTTATAAAAATCAATTAAAATTTGATTGCTTATATATCGTTTGAGATTTTTTTGCTCCACAACTTCTTCATAGCATTTTTCACCTCTGCATTCCTCAGTGTATAAATTAGAGGGTTTAGAAAAGGTGTACAAATTGTGTAGAACACTGATATCATCTTGTCCATAGGGAAGGTAGTGGCAGGACGTGTGTATATAAATATGCAAGGCACAAAAAACAAAATGACTACTATAATGTGAGAGACACAAGTGAACAGAGCCTTTCTTCTCCCTTCAGCACTGTGGTTCCTCAAAGAATAGAGAATGATACCATATGAGATCATGAGCATGAGAAAACTCAAGGTACAAAGGGTTCCACTATTGGACACCAGAAGAAGGTTGATCATATATGTGTCTGAACAGGCAAGTTTCAACAGTGGTTGCAAGTCACAAAAATAGTGATCAATCTCATTGGGACCACAGAAAGGTAAACTCAAGGCCAAAAATATCTGAACTAAAGAATGCACAAAGGATCCCACACAGACTATGGCCACCAGCATTCCACAGACTTGGCGGTTCATGATGGTCATATAGTGCAGAGGTTTACAGATGGCCACATACCGGTCAATAGCCATTAGGATGAGGATAAAGATCTCAAGGGAACCAAATAAATGAAATGTGAAGACTTGAATTATACATTCATTGAAAGAGATAGAGGCCTTCTTCATAAATGAGTCAACAATTGTTCTTGGGGCTACAGTTGTAGAGAAGCAGGTGTCAGACAAGGATAAACAGAACAAGAAGAAGTACATGGGACTCTCAAGGGCTTGACTTGTCCTGATGGTAACAATGATAAGCAAATTACCTAGTAATGTTCCCATATAAAAGAACAAGAAAATGGCTACAACTATGGTTTTCTGACTGGGATCCTGGGTCAAGCCAAGAAGAATGAATTCTGTCACATTGATATTCAGCTGCATTGTTAATGAATGAGAAAGAAAGCTTATGAAATGTGTCATCTGCAAAAGATAAAGAAACTAGTTTTACCACATAGAGTAATGGATTATTTTAGGCAAGTTTTTTTTTTCCATAAAAATATTGCACTTCCTTCCAGTCTTTCTCTGCATTCATAGCTGCGGCCTTTGAACTGGCATTAGGGCCAATAAACTGCCCACAGAGAGATGATTACACAGGAGTGCTCTCACTCCTAAGCCTATGGGTGAGATCCCACTTTCTCTCTACTGACTGTCCAAATAGAGACTCACCAGGAACTCACAAGGCATGGAAACTGGCAGGCTGCATGGAACTACACATTTTAAGTCTTCATCTGTCCCAGGCTTCATCTATGCCATTGATTTGCCTGCAGAGAAATGATCAACCAGAAGCACTCTCAACCCTAAGCTCATAGGACCACAGACAAAAGAAATAAGCTCCAGTCAGAGACAGCAATACCAACTAACATCCCAGTTAATAATATGGCCAGAGGCAAGCTCAAGAACATAACAAACAGAAACCAAACCAACCAGGCATCAGAACCCAGTTTTCCTACCACAGCAAGTACTGAATATGTCAACAGAACAGAAAAAGAAAATTTGAGTTTAAAATTATATCCCATGATGATGATATAGGGCTTTAAGGAGGACATGAATAACTAACTACCTTAAAGAAATAGAGGAGAATACAGGTAAACAAATAGAAGTACTTAAAGAGGAAACATAAAATTCACTTAAAGAGCTATAGGAAAACACAAACAAACAGGTGAAATAGTTTAATAAAATTATCATGGAATTGAAAATGAAAATAGAAACAATAAAGAATTCACAAAAAAAGACAACTTTTAGATAGAAATTCAAGGAAAGAGATCAGGAGACATAAATGCAAGCATCACCAACAGAACACAAGAGATTGAAAAGAGAATCTTATGTGCAGAAGATACATAGAAAATATTGACACACTAGTCAAAGAAAATGGAAAAAGCAAAAAGCTCCTAACCCAAAACTTCTAGGAAATCCAGGACATAATGAAGAGACCAAACTTAAGAATAATAAGTGTAGAAAAGAGTGAAGATTCCCAACTTAAAGGCCCTTTAAATATCTTCAACAAAATAGTAGAAAAAAACTTTCCTTACCTAGATAAAGATATGTCCATTAACATAAAGAACCTTAGAGAAATCCAAATAGAGTGCACCAGAAAAAGAAATTCCCCCTGCTACATATAGTAAAAACATCAAATGCACAAATCAAAGAAAGAATACCAAAATCCCTAAGTTAATAAATAAAGGTCCAGTAACATCTAAAGTCAGACCTATCAGAATTACACCAAAAGATGCTTCAGTGCCACAATCAGTTAGCATGCTGTACTCATAGAATTACACTAAAATTCTCAACAGACATTAAAAGCTAGAAGATGCTGTACAGATATCATACAGATTGGAGAGAACACAAATGACAGCCCAGTGTACTATATCCAGAAAATCTCTATAACCATAGATGGAAAACAAAGATATTCCAAAAAAAAAAAAAAAAACAAATTTACACAATATCTGTCCACAAATCTAGCCCTATGAAGGAGAATATATTAAAAACTCCAACAAGAGGGGAGAACTACACCCTTGGAAAAACAAAAAAATAATGTTGAAACAAACCCATAAGAAGATAACCACACAAGCATAATTCAACTTCTAATAACAAGAATAACAGGAAAAGGCAATCACTATTTCTAAATATCTCTTATTATCAATAGACTCAATACCCCCAATAAAAGACAAAGAGTATCGAACTGGATATGTAAACAGGAACCAGAATTTTGCTTCACACAGGAAACTCATATCAGCAACAAGGAGAGACACTACCTCAGGGTAAAGGGTTGGGAATTTCTTTTTCAAGCAAATGGTCCCAAGGAACAAGCTGGAGTAGTCCTTCTAATTTCAAATGAAATAGATTTTCAATCAGTCTGGCCATACCTCAGAAAATTGGACATAATACTACCTAAAGACCCAGCTATTCCACTTCTGTGCATGTACCCCAGAGACACCTTAGTACACAACAAAGATATATGCACCACAATGTTCATAGCAGCTTTATTTATAATACCCAGAAGCTGGAAAGAAGCCAGATGTCCTTCAGAAGATGAATGGATACAAAAATTCTGGTACATTTCCACAATGGAATACTACTCAGCCACCAGAAACAATGACTTGACCAAATTCTTAAGAAAATGGCTGCATCTAGAGAATATCATTCTGAGTGAGATAAACCAGTCACAAAAGAACAGACATAATAGGTAGTCACAGATAATGGGATGCTAACCCCAGAGGCTCGCACTGCCCCAGAAACAACTCACAGACTGTATGAAGTCCAAGAAATAAAGAAAAAAAATCTTTATACAACAAGAAAACATTGACTATTTCCATGTTACATTTTGTTTTACATGTACTTTATGCTCATTGTAACTATTAAGTTTTCAATGCATACTATCAAATCTTTAAAAAAATAAAGTACTGACTAAGAAATATATTCATACAGTTTTATGTAAAAATTATTTTAAAATCTGAAAAACGTACTGACAAAAATATATAATTTTATGCAAAAAATGCTTAAAATCTGTACATTTATCTTTGTTTTGTAAAATAAAGTTGTTTAAAAAATAGATTTTCAACCAAAATTTATCAAAAATATAAGGAAGGACACTTCATAATCATCAAAGAAAAAAAGTTATCAAGGTGAACTCTCAATTATGAACATCTATACTTCAATTCCAAGGGGACCCAAATTCATTAAGAAAAACTTTACTAAAGCTTAAAGCATATACTGTACCACATACAGTAATAGAGTGAGACTTACACACCCCATTATCATTGTGGACAGATCATGGAAACAGAAACTGGACAGAGAGAGAGTGAAACTAAGAGAAGTTATGAAACAAATGTATTTAGTAGACATGTATAGAATATTTTATATATTTTATATTTTATATTTATATTCTAAAATTAAGAATATACCTTTGTCTCAGCAACTCATGGTGTGTTCTCCAAAACAGACTCTATAGTCAGTCACAAAACAGGCCTCAACAGATATAAGAAGATACAATAGTACAATTATGGTCTATCAGATCACCATGGATTAAGACTGGTCATCACTAACAACAACTACAACTAAATGACCATATACACATGGAAGATTAACAATGATCTACTCAATGATAATTGATCAATGATGAAATAATGAAAGACATTTAAGACTTTCTATAATTTATTGAATATGTAGGTACAACATATTCAAACTTAAGGGAATCCCTGGGAGCTGTACTATAGGGAAAACTAATAGTTCTGAGTGCCTTGAAACAAATGGAGAGAGCATATACTAACAGCTTCACAGAACACAAGAACACTCTACAACATAAAGAGGTAGATATACCCAAGAAGAGTAGATAGCTGGAAATAATCAAACTCGGAGCTGAAATCAACTTAGTTAAAGAAAAAGAACTATACAAAGAATTAACAAATCAAAAAAGTTGGTTCTTTGAGAAAAGCAACAAGATTGATAATCACTTAACCAGACTAATTGTAGGGCACAGAGACAGTATTCAGATTAACAAAATAGAAATGAAAAGTGAGACATAAAAGCAGAAACTGAGGATAAACAAAGAAAACACTACCCAATTAATCTTTGAAACCACAATTATGCTGATACCTAAACCACACAGAAACCCTACAATAAAAGAGAACTTCAGACCAATTTTCCTCATGAACTCTGCAGAATACTCAATAAATTATTGCAAACCAAATCCAAGAACACATGAAAACAATCATTCACCATGATCAAGTAGGCCTCATACTAGGGAGGAAGGGATGGTTCAATATAAAGAAATCTATGAACATAATCCACTATATAAACAAAGTTAAAGAAAAATCACATGATCACTGCATGAGATGCTAGGAAAGCATTTGACAAAATTCAATACCTCTTCATGTTAAAAAAAAACTTTGAAAGATCAGGAATTCAACTCCCATATTTTATCATAGTAACAGCAATATACATCAAACCAATAGCTAACATCAGACTAAATGGTGAGAAACTTCAGGAAATCCCAAAAATCAGTGACTAGACAAGGCTGGAACTCTCCTCCTACTTATTCAATATAGTACTAGAAGTCCTAGGCAGAGAAAATTGCCAACAATAGGAGATCAAATTGATAGAAATTAAAAAAGAAGAAGTCGAAATATCATTATTTGCACAGGATATGATAGTATTATATAAATGACCCCTAACACTAACTAGAAAATCTTTAAAACTGATAAGCACCTTCAGCAACGGGGCTAGTTATAATATTAACTCAAACAAATCAGTAGTCTTTCTCTACACAAAGGATAAACAGGCTGAGAAAAAATTCATAAATTGGCACTCTTCTAATAGTCACAAATAAGAATACCTTGTGTGATCCTAATAAAGCAACTGAAAGATCTGTATGACAAGAACTTCAAGTCTCTGAAGAAAGAAATTGAAGATCTCAGACCATGGAAAGGTCTCTCATGCACACGGATTAGCATGATTAATATAGTAAAAATGGCCATCTTTCCAAAGGCAATCTACAAATTCAATAAAATCCTCATCAAAATTCCAACTCATTTTTTCATAGATCTGGAAAGAGAAATTTGCAAACATATTTATAATAAGAGAAAAAAACAGGATAGCAAAAACTATCTTCAAATAATAAAAAACTTCTAAAGGAATCACCATTCCTGACCCCTAGCTATATTATAAAGCAATTGTGATAAAACCTCATGATATTTGTAAACAGACAGGCAGGTAGATCAATGTAACAGAATTGAAGATGAAGAAATTAACCCTCACACATATGGTTACTTGATCTTTGATAAACGAGCTGAAATAACTTGATCTTTGATAAAGGAGCTGAAAATTTTCAATGGAAAAAGGACAGTCTCTTTAAGAAATGATGCTGACTTAACTGGCAGTCAGCATGTATAAGAATGCAAGTAGATCCATTCTTATCTTCTTATACAAAACTCAAGTCCAAGTGGATTAAAAATGTACACATATAACCAGGTACATTGAAACTAATAGAATAGAATATAGGGAAGAGATTAAAATACCTAAGCACTGGGGAATTTTCCTGACTAGAACACCAATGGCTTATGCTCTAAAATCAATAATCAACAAATAGGACCTCATGAAATTGCAAATCTTCTGTAAGACTAAGTACGCTATTAAGAGGAAAACATAGCATCCAACAAATAAGGGAAAGATCTTTACCAATCCTACATCTGATAGAGGGCTAATATTCTTTTTTTTTTTTTTTTTTTTTTTTTTTTTTTTTTTTTTTTTTTTTTTTTTTTTTTTGAACAACTTTATTTTAAAAAACAAAGATAAATGAACAAACTTTAAGCATTTTTGCATAAAAGTATTCATCAATATATAGAAAAAACTCAAAAAGTTAGACTCCAGAGAATCAAATAATACTATTATAAATGGGGTGCAGCAGTAAACAAAGTATTCTAAACTGAGGAATACTGGATAGGAAGCACCTAAAGAAATGTTCAACATTCCTAGTCATCAGGAAAATGCAAATCAAAACTACTCTGTGATTTTACCTCACACCAGTCAGAATGGCTAAGATCAAAAACTCAGATGACAGCAGAAGCTAGTATGGTTGAGCAGAAAGAAAAATACTCATCCATTAATGGTGGAATTGCAAGCTGGTACAACTACTCTGGAAATCAGTCTGGCAGTTTCTCAGATAAGCAGACATAGACTCAGATATTCTACTCTTGTGCATGTACCCAAATATTACTCCAATATATAACAAGAACACATGGTGTACCATGTTCATAGAAATCTTATTTATAATAGCCAGAAGTCTGAAAAAACCCAGATATCCTTCAACAGAGGAATGTATACAAAAATTATGGTACATTTGCATAATGGAGTACTACTCAGCTATTAGAAACAAAGACTTTATAAATTACTAGGCAAATGGATGGTACTAGAAACTATCATCTTGAATGAGGTATCCTAGTCACAGAAGAACACACATGGTATACTCTCACTGAAAAGCAGATGCTATCCCCATAAAGTTCTGAATGCCCAAAAAACAATTCATAGACCTTAAGAAGCCCAAAAGAAAGAAAAGCCAGAATTTGGATTCTTCATTCTTTCTGAAAAGTGAGGACAAACCACTCACTGGAGGAAATACAAGTTCCAATAGAGGAGCAAGGATAGAAGAAAAGATATTCAGATACTGCCTCACCTGGGGATCCACCCTATATACAACCACCAAACCCAAGCACTATTGCTGATGCCAAGAAGTGTTTACTGGTAGGAAGCAGATATGGATGCCTCCTCAGATGCTCTGCTTGAGTCATACAGATACAGTTAAGGATGCTTGCAGCTAACATGGGGACTCCAATGAAAGAGCTAGAGACAATACTGAAGGAGCTGAAAGGTTTTGCAATCTCATGGGAAGATCATCAATCTAAACACTCCAGAACTCCCATGGAGTAAAACACCCACCATTGAGCCTTAAAAATGAATCATGGCTCTATTTGCATTTGTAGCAGAGGATAGTATTTTTCTGGCATCAGTGGGATAAAAAGCCTTTGGTACTGTGAAGACTTTCTTTTCCATTGTGGGGGAATACCATGTTAGGGATTTGGAAGTGGGTCTTTCTGAGTGGGAGTATCTTCATGCTATCAATGGGAAGGGAGAAGAGGGATGGTAGAAGGATGAAAGAGGATAACATTTGAAATGTAAATATAGAGAATATCCAGTAAATATAATTTAAAATTCCATTTATTTATTATTAAACTGTTTTTCTTGTCTTTGTCTGCAATTTCAATATCATTATTAGTTTGAAGAAAGCTGATGTAACTGAAAATTTCTCCAAAGCACTTTTCACCACAAACTTGCTGACTTTAGTATTTTTTTGATTAGTGTTTCATTCCAATTATGTAAAATAAAATGTATGCTTTAATCATTTGCATAATTGTTAAAAAATCTGCTGACAATGAATTATGTAATATATATATTTTTTTTTATTTTGAAGCTTTTAATTATGCTTGGCAAGGGTGATGTCGTAACATTCTACAAAGTTCCTATTTTCCATTTATATTATATATATGTTACCTACTTTTATGATTAATACCACTTTCATTTTAGGTATTGTTCCTTGAAAGAAGAACAAGAAATGTTTGTAATCTACAAATCTTCTGGTAATATATTCAAACATTATTCATATTTTGTAAATTGTCTGTATAAACAGAAAAGAATGGTCCTTGCTAGATAGCTAATAAGCCTAATTTTCTTCTAATTATGAAAAGTATATCTTAGACTATTTATTTTCTCTGAAATTAGATTAAAATGAATGTATGTTTATGATGTATTCAAGTAAGTATTTTCACACTAAATATCCTAATATCTAGATAACTTCTTATAGAATCTGATTACAGTTATCATCTTCAGCAAAACATTTTATTATTTACGCATCTATTCTTTTCCTCAGGTCACAGGAAAATTTCAAATGATGAAGTTTAACATGACATTTTCTATAATTTAATTTTTGTTAAATTATTATCATATCTTAATTTTTTATGATCATAGTCAAGTATGTGTTTTTGCTTCCTTTCATAGCAACAATTATTTATGGGGACATTTTTACATTAGATTTTCAAAGTCAAGACTTTCTTTAATTTTCTAATGAAATATCATCATAGAAGGAGATTAAATGACAGTAATCATAAAGTTCACTGTAATACATTTAAATGTATCCAGAATATATTTAATAAAATGCATATAAATTTGTTCTGGATATGTCTACTTATTCACTCTACTCTTTTAAATCCCTGATATGCACACAGTACATTGTGATCAGAGTTATAAACTGGTCTAAGGCAGAGTCTGAAACCAAGTAATGTACAAAATTTTGTGTATATCTTTAACCTATCCTTGGTAATTGTATCAAAATTGAAAAATATGTTTTTTCTACCATGAATTGTCAATTCAATTAAATTTGTTTGTTTCAGGTGTACAAACACATTACCAGGATATGCATACATACATCATATGTATTATTGCTTCTTGAGAAGCATAAATGTTTATCTGTACTTTTGTATGTATAGCATGTACCATCCTAGTTACTGAGAAGTTCAAAAGAAGAAAATATCTTCCAGTATACAGTGTTATAGATGGTTGTGAGAAACAGTGTAGTTGCTAGGTATCAATATCAGGTTCTCTGTCAGAGCAATAAGTGTTCTTAACTGCTGAGCTTTCTCTTCAGAACTCTTATCCACTGTTTAAAAATTCTTAAGAGGTCTAATCAAGTAATTTAGTTTTGGATGTCAATAAAAACGCATAACATTATTTGCATGGTATTGCCAAGTACAAACCACAAGAAAGCATAGTATTTTTAACTGAATTTTAATATTACAATTAATGCTTTCTTTATTTAAAATGTTGCATAAATTAATAAATACCCTGAAGACTTGGTTATCTTTCAAGATCAAATAATGTGTAAAACTTCATTTGTATCCAATACAACTTAATATTAGCAACTTCATTGAACATATAACTCTAGGTAATTTTATCATCAGTCTATATACTATGAAGGTTTATAAGGAGTTTATATTATAGAATCATTCCTGAAAAGCATGAAACTTGTTTAAAATAATAGATTCATATTTTAGTGTATTGAAAATAATTGTGTCTTCATCAATTATTTAATGGCTGGTTTAATCAGTGGTCTCTTCCTGACTTGCTCATTTTCTTTTCATGCTACCTTTATCTTAAAGCTTCAGTCAAGAAACTTTCTATACATAGAGAACTGAAAATCTATACATCTCCAGTATTTATCTCTCTGAAACATAAACTCAATATTTTTGCAATATAGAAGGTTCTCAATTGTTTCTAGTAAAAAGTGCTGTATCACACTTTGAATGCAATAATACTTATCTAATATTGTTAATGTTATTCAGAATATAATAATATTTTTTCATAATTAATTTTCATTGATTTTTATTTATCATGGACAGCAGACAGCAACTACATTTTAAAAGCCAAGACAAAAACTCAAACTGAAGCAGAAATAATGTCTTAATGTGTTTTCTAAAGGATTCAGAATGGAAGACTCCTTCTTTTGTAGAGCTTCATATAACATGAGATGTTGACTTCCATGAGAATGACTATCTCAACTACAAACTAAGGTATGAATCCTTGAGGTACTAAATAAAAATATTGAATATATCATAATCTTATTTGTATTCTCTATGAGGTTTTTGTATGGTTTTGAATTTTCATTGTTGTTGTTTTGTTTTTTAATGTTGTATTCCTTTCTCTTTTTATTTTTTATGTCTGAAAATCATTTCTGGCTTCATACCTCTCCATAAATACAAATAAATATAATCCATCGGGTTTTTATTGGGTGTTAATATATACCATGACATCCTTAAGAGAAAACATTAGAATACAGTCTATCTTTTACAAACAACTGTACTTACCTCAACTGCTCAAATAAGAAGAACAATATGTTGGATGTGCTAGTCAAAAAATAGTAAAAACATACTTTGTCTGTGTTTGAGGTGGAGGAGACAATCTGAATAATAGCAAACTAAAAGGGGCAAAGGATAAAGGAGGGTGAAAATGAGTGTCTGGTGGTTCCTTCTACATTGATTTGAAGAGACCTGGTTTGAAGAATTTGCTCCTGGATGCTATCTTAAAGAACTGCCTGCCTTGAAATTAGTGACACTAGTTTTGTATCTTTTGGAGACTCCCACACTATTGTGCACTTCTATTCAAATCTTAACATATTCTTGGAATAGTAACCAGCTGCCCCAATTTTTAGCCTGTAAGACCTAATATTAAATGTTACATAATAAATTCTCCTCAAGAGTTTCAAACCATGTAACTTAATTTTATGATTCATGCTGTCCCAACCAAAGGAGCACTGGGAAATAGTTTGGGCAGAGAAACACTATTTAGTATCTGTAAGGTCTACTATCCTTATCTAGTCTTCTCAACTGTGAAAAAATGTTATTTCATCATTCTTCCAGATTCTTACAAGACAGAAACCAGATACATTGTGAAGGGCTTAAGGTAGATAAGATAGTACCTAAAATTTGTGAAGAAGTAACTACTTAAGAAGATATCTGCAACACCCCCCACACCTTGATGAATGCTGTTTTTTCTTTAACAACATTACATATATTTTAAGCATAATTAGTGTCGTGGTTGACCTGAACATTTGTGGGAAAATATTTTTCTATGCTTTTGAAGTAAATTCAAAGTTCATGTCAATTGGAAGTAAAAGGTTTGTAACATCATTTTAGAAGTATTTAAAGTATTTAAAGAATAATCAGCCTATACTATAATAAACACTAGTTTGCTCAGATATTGTTCTTGATCATCAAAGAGCTGACACATCCCAGAAGTGTTTTTCAATGTTATCATTCTTTATTACATTTTTCTTCTAATTTTATTTAGACATAATAATTTCTAAGTTTTGAGTACTTATGGAGAGCTTTTGCTCAGCCTAATCTCATTTAGAGACTTTACATTATAACATTTGGGGAATGTATCTATAGTTCAATATCTCTTGAAATATTCATAAACTGTAATATATCAAATGCATCATTTCCTCTAAAACAAAAACAATGGCCTTTCACATACCCATTTCTTATAAGGAATTTACTGATTTTGGAGAATCACTTTTTTTCTGATGATAGTATTTTATATTTTTAATAACAGTTGTTCTTTAAAAGTATACTGTGGACAGTCAAAAACTAAAAATATACTGTTATTAAATTTATTACCTCTTTTCAAGTACTAGTAAATCATTCTAATACTAAATCTACACATTAATATGAATATATTAAAATCAACATATTTACCAATTCTGTAGCAAAATATCTGTGAATTCATGAATGTGAGAATAATATTTGTCACCTGTTAGAGGACTAGCTGTATGAGTCTCATCTGCTACTTTTTGATAGCAACTTTCCCATAGGATGCTGAAAGAAAAAAAAAAATTTCTGCCTAAGGGAGTAAATTAACACATAGTAGTACAAGATGTTGACCTTGTAGGGAGCATTATTACCTAAGGTTTCCCTTTTCAGCTAATAAACATATTCCAGAGGTTATAATATACCAAATTTACAGTATGTGTTCAAATATAAGCAGTATTAAATGAATTTACTATTTAGATGGGAGTTAGGATGCAAAGGTGTCATATGAAAGCTGCTAAAGAAGAAAATCAAAAAATGTATGAATCGGTACTGAAGCTGACACTAGAAAGAAAGAAAAAAAGATAATGTATAATTATAAAACAGAATTTAGAGACTGAGTCCCTGCTTCCATGTGTTGCCCTAAATTAGCCTTTCTATTTTGAGGAGGGGAACATGGGAAGAAGGAAGATATCAAACTTCACATAGTAAACTTGCAAAGTATTTTTAAATATTATTATGAAGGAAATTGCTGACTATCATAACTAGAACTCTGTCCTTTAGCCCATAAAAGATATAGTTTTAAGATCCCTAAATTGTCCATTCCTCTTAGGATTAGTATGAATACAGAAGTCTCAATCTCACATTGTAAAAGAAATAATTTTTGTTTGCCTTACTCACTCAGGTCACTGGAAACAAAAAGCTCCTTCCTTTTCAAGTTTATATAGTCTAATGGGGAAAAGAGAGGTATTTATAAATGACTAAGAGACATGAAGTAAATTGAGTCACAACTTAGGAGAAGAAAAAAAAAATAAAGTAGGCAAAGTAGAGATATCTCTAACTTCTTGTAGAAGAAATAAGTAGAGAAAAGTAGGCTTAGTAAATTGTAAATAAAAAGGATACAGATGCAGTAATAAATTTTGTAAACAGTTGAAGGGCTAGTGTGTGTCTTTATAGAGAATGACCAAATGTCAAGGCACACAGCATAAGATTTGCATGCTTGTCTGGGAAAAAAAGGTACTAGAAAGAAAATAAAAGATTTCTGAGCTGGAATTCAGTTAATAAGCCAACTTAGTAGTGAAGGTCTATAAGGGTCAGAATGGTCTGGTGTGTATAAATGCCTATCTCATGCAGAAGACAGTCAGTCCTCTCATCTTAATATGTTTTCTTGTGCATCATGTTTCTTTTCTCATTCTGAAGTCATGCTGTTCTGCAGAGGTTATAAAATAGAATTTATCTCCTTATAGGAGGATATCATACTAAGCTTATCCAGTGAAACTTCCCGGAGTATTTGTCAAAGGCTAATATCAATCTATTGAGCCATTTTTAAAGCAAATTATTGCAAATTAACCATGTTAATTCAAAATCTCAGTAGTAATAATTTGTTTCTTTCTTCTTTAAAATTAAAATGATAGCAAGAACACACAAAATAATCCTCAAAAAACAGTAGGTGTCTAGCCTCAATAGCTTTCAAATCTACTAATTTTTAACTGGATATTTGTCAATTTTGGCAAAAAGACATTAAGATTAGCTAGTAAGCAATTTCAGTAAAGAGGAATTTTAAAAATACTATTTTTAAAAAATAACATCATACAAATTTCACTTTATTTTTCTCAGATGGTAGGACAAGATGAGAAATGAACCAAAGCTGTGTTAATATTTACCTTGTTTTATTTTTTTCTAATTATTCCTAGGCACAGGCCTAGATGCTTCTAGCCTCTGTACAGTCGAATTCTCCTACCAAACTGATTCCATCAGACTTCTTTCTACTTACTATTTCATTGCTTGGCCTCATACTAATTTGGCAATATATTCTAATGTTTTAGCTTCTTTTAATTTTCTGTCTTGTTCTGCTGTCACTTGTATCTATCTAGTTATCTCTGTTACATTTCTTTATCAGACGTTCCTGAAAACATTCCATCATTTTTTCTACACAGATCTTAAATAAATTCTTCGTCATTTGGTCTTCACATGAAAGCATGGTATGTCCTATTTCTGATTTATTCTGTATATTTTATTTTCTGATTTACCACTAAGTTTGGCCCTCAATTATATGCCTCTTTCAAACATTGCTGCTTTTTTTCCCTACAAACTAACCTTAACTTAATTGTTATGGATCAAAGACATATATCAAAGGCATGCCTGTAATCTGGCAAGATAATTCTATAACTCAGAGTATGTCGCCATTTCAGCAAGGTTACATAGTCCTACAAAGTCTTCAGACTTTGCCATATCCTTTGCCAGAATACCCAGGTTGCTGGATTAAAGTGCATCTATAATATCTTCAATTTTCAAAGCCTTCAGATACTAATTTCCCACTATCACATTTTATATACTTTTATTGTTTCAGCCATTTTGATAGTTTATGATATATAAAATGACATTTCATAGAAGAGAGACCAAAAATATAAAATTAGGCTGCTCTCTGTTGAGGTAAAACTATTCTATCTATGTGTAGGTGACAACCAGATCACTTTCAAGTAAGACAAAAGTTGCCACAATAATGTAATCTCTGCTTAGCTTATAGCTATGACAATGAAATACAAAAAATATATAGTGATATCAAATTCTTTGTGATAGTAATAATTTTGTTTATCACAGGGGAGGGAGATGGAAGTCACTCATGCTTGTGTGTGCTGGTTGGCTACTTTTGAAAGAAAATTAGGGAGAAATTACCATGAGAGGAAAGGGCATTAAGGAGATAGTATTTATATGCCTAGCTCATTGAGATTGACATAAGTATATTTACTAAGCAGTAAAGAAGGCTATATTAATTCCAAAGATAAGTGGAGAAAAACCTTCAACTCCAATAATCTTAAAAAAAAAAAAACTAATTAAAGCAACCCTTTTTATTCTTGTATATGTATAGTTTCCCTGTAAATAGAGTGTTCAAAAATTTGCATTGGAAGATCTTTTCTTCAGTACCTGCTCCTCTATTTGAGCTTGTATTTCTTCCTGTGAGTTTTTGTTCTCCCCTCCCTTCTAAGAAGGATTGAGGCATCCACATTTTGACCCCCCCTTTTTGAGCTTCATAAGGTTTTTAAATTTTTTTGGGTATTCACAGCTTTCTGGAACTAGTACTCGATTATCAGTGAGTGCATATTATGTGGGTTCTTTGGTGACTAAGTTACCTCACTCAGGATGATTGTTTCTAGTTCCATTCATTTGCCTAGGAATTTCATAAAGTCATTGCTCCTAATAGTTTAGTAGTGCTCCATTGTGTAAATTTACCAAAATGTCTGTATTCATTCCTCTATTTAAGAATGTCTAGGTTCTTTTCAGCTTTTAGGTTTTATAAATAAAGCTGCTATGAAGAGGGTGGAGCAGACTGCCTAACCTGGGTATCCACCCTATATACAGCCACCAAACCCAAGCATTATTGCTGATGTCAAGAAGTGTTTACGAGCAAGAAACAGATGTGAATATCTACTCAGAGGCCCTGACAAGTCATACAGATACAGTTGAGGATGCTTGCAGCTAACCATCAGACTGAACAGGGGGACCCCATTGATAGAGCTATAGAAATAATTAAAGGAGCTATAAAGGTTTGCAACCTCATGAGGAGAACAACATTATCAACCAAATATTCCAGAACTCTAAGGGACTAAGACACCAACCACTGAGCACACATGGAGAAACCCATGGTTCCAGTTTGCATATGTAGCAGAGGATAACATTGTCTGGCATCAATATAAGAAAAGACCTTTGGTCCAGTAAAGGCATGTTTTTTCCAGTGTAGGGGAATGCCAAGGCACTAAAGTAGAGAGGGTAATTGGGAGAGGGAGCACCTCCATGGAAGCAAGCGAAGAGGGGAGGGTGATGAGAGTGGGGAGGGGAAAGAGGGTAACATTTAAAATGTAAATACAGAGAATATCTAATAAAAAATTAAATTAAAAAAATTGCCATTAAATATAGAGAAGAAAATATTTTATACACCAGGGCTAGAAGTTTGTTTTTGTTTTTATTTGTTTTGTTTTTCTCCCAAATGGTGAATTTTTTAGGCAAATAGATGCATTTAGTAATGTAGAAACTTACACTTTGATCATAACACCTGTTAGGCAACACTAGTATGGTTTTAAGGTTGTCATAAAAAGGTAGCCATAACAAAAAATAGTCATAATAAGAAGTCTTCATAATAAGCTTTTGGGAAAAAAAAAACATAGTTACATTTTTTTTTTTAGAACAGGCAATACAAAACCTACTATAGTTAAGGGACAAGTGGGACAGGGCCTAATCCTCAAGAAACAGACTCAATCATAAACAAGAATAAACTTATAT
Source organism: Micromys minutus (assembly GCF_963924665.1). Taxonomy (NCBI): domain Eukaryota; kingdom Metazoa; phylum Chordata; class Mammalia; order Rodentia; family Muridae; genus Micromys; species Micromys minutus. The sequence goes on from NC_137982.1 coordinate 58,841,641, forward strand.
TTTGTCTTGACTATAAACTTTTTTAACCCTATGAATGAAGGAGGGTGGCTGGTTTATCTATGCTTAAATATGATAATAGGTGCTGTCTCTCTCTTTCTCTCTCTCTCTCTCTCTCTCTCTCTCTCTCTCTCTGTCTCTGTCTGTCTCTCTCTCTCATCTTTGTCTCTCTGTTTCTCTCTGTCTCTGAGATTAGATGAAGCTTTTGAATTTTCAGCTCTGCCTGAACCATGCCTGTCTGGATGCTGCTGTGCTCTTGCCTTGACAATTTGAACTTGCTCCCAGAGCAGACCTTTAGTGCTGGCTTTGCACCCACTTTGGACACAAGGATTTCAGGATCCCAGAAGCATATTGATTCTCTGGAGCTCTGACACACTCTGTATCTCACCATCACAGGATCACAGAATCACAGGATCCCAGAGAGAGCTGGACTCTGAAGAGATATGACACAACCAGGATCACAAGAGAGACAGGCAGAGACAAGAAAGACAGACAGATAACCAGATGGTAAGAAGTAAGCAAAAAAAAAAAAAAAAAAAAAAAAAAAAAAAAAAAAAAAAAAAAAAACATAAACATAAAACCCTAACTACTTGATCTCATCAGAACCCAGTTCTCCTACTACAGCAAGTCCTGAAGACCCTATCATTCTGGAAAAACAAAACTCTGATTTAAAATCACATCTCACAAAGATGATAGAAAATTTTAGGGAGGACATAAATAACTCAGTTAAAGAAATATAGAACACAGGAAAACAGGTGGAAGCCCTTAAAAAAACACAAAAATTCCTTTAAAATTATAGGAAAACACAACCAAACAGGTGAAGTAATTGAACAAAACCATCCAGGATCAAAACCTAGAAATACAAGCAATTAAAAAAATGATGATGGAAGACAACCTTTAGATAAAAAACCTAGGAAAGAGATCAGAAGACATAAATGCATGCATAACCAACAGAATGCAAAAGATAGAAGAGAAAGTCAAAATGCAGAGGATACACATAGAAAACATTGTCACAACAGTCAAAGAAAGTGCAAAACACAAAAATCTCCTAGCCCAAAACATCCAGGAAATCCAGGACACAATAAAAAAAAAAAACTATGTATAATAACTATAAAAGAGAGCAAACATTCCCAACATAAAGGACCAGCAAATATCTTCAACAAAATTGCAGAACAAAACCTTCATAACCTAAAGGAAGATATGCTCATAAATATACAATAAGCCTATAAAACTTAAAACAGACTGGACCAAAAAATATATTCCTACCATCACAAAGTAATAAAAGCACCAAATAGACAAAACAAAGAAAGAGTATTAAAAGCAGTAAGGGGGGAAGTTCCAGTAACATATAAAGGCATAGCTATAAGAATTACACCAGACTTCTCATAAGAGACTCTAAAAGCCAAAAGAACCTGGGCAGATGTTATAGAGAACAGAATAGAAAGAGAAAGAACATTACCAAATTTGTTCTATGAAGCAACAATTACATGTATAACTGAACCACACAGCAAACACACACAAAAAAACAGTATTTCAGACTAATTTCCCTTATAAATATAGTGAAAAAATTCTTAATTTTCTCAAACTGAATCTAAGAACACATCCAAAAGGTGATCAGTCATGATCAAGTTGGCTTCATCCCAGGGATGCAAGGATCGTTCAATACATGAAAATCTATCAACATAATTTACTATTTAATCAAATTCAAAGAAAAAAAAAACATGATCATTAGATGGTAAGAAAGCATTTGACAACATTCAACCCCATTATCTATAATGAAAGAATTGGAAAAATCAGAAATTCAAGGCCTCTACCTAAACAAAGTAAATGCAGTAGAACGCAAACCTGTAGCCAACCTCAAACTAAACTGAGGGAAACTTGAAGCAATACTAATAAATCAGAGACTAGAGAAGGTGGCCGCCTCTATCTGTACTCAATATAGTACTCAAACTTTACCCAGAAAAATAAGACAACAAAATGATGTCAAAAGAATACAAATTTAAATAAGAAGTCAAAATACCATTATTTGTAGATAATATAATAGTATACTTAAGTGACATCAAAAATTCCATCACAGAATTGTACACTTTATAAAAAATTCAGCATAGTGGATGGATATAAAAAATGAACTCAAACAAATCAATAGTTTTCTTCTACTAAAAGTTTATACTGGCAGAAAAAGATAGGGAAACATGCACAATGGTTGCACATAATATCTGATAACATGGTGTGACTATATCCAAGATATATATATATAACAGGAACTTCACATATTTCAAGGAATTAGTCAATGATCTCAGAAGATGAAAAGATTTCTCATGCACATGGATTGTCAGTAATAATATAGGAAAAATGGCAATCTATCCAAAAGAAATCTACAGATTATTTGTAATCCCCATTAAAGTTCCAACTCAATTCTATATAAAGTTAGAAAAAAGAATTTGCAAATTCATTTGGAATAATGAAAAATCCAGAATATTGTAAATTATTCTCATAAATAAAATAATTTCTGGGAGAATCACCATCCCTGACCTCAAGCTGTCTTGCAAATCAATCATCATAAAACCTGCATGGTTTTGATAAAAGACAGGCAGGTAGAGCAATGGAACAGAATTGAAGACCCAGAAATGAACCCACACACATGTGGTCACTTTATCTTTAATAAAGGAGCTGAAATAATCTAGTGGGAAAGATAAAATTTTTAACAAATGATGCTAGTTCAACTGGAGGTCAACATGTAGAATACAAGTCAATCTATTCTCAGCAAAGATCAAATTTAAGTGGATAAAAGACCTCCACAAAAAGGAAGATACCCTAAAACTAATAGAAAAGCCTTTAACACTTGAGCACAGAAAAAAATTTCCTGACAGAAAAACAGTGACTTATGATTTGAGATCCACAATAGACTAATGGTACCTCATTAAATTGGAAAGCTTCTGTAAGCCAAATGATACTCAATAGGACAAAACAACAACCCACACAATGGGAAAATATCTTTACCATTCAGCAGAGGGCTAATATACAATATATATATAAAGAACTCAAGAAAGTAGACTCTAGATAAACAACCTTATTAAAAATGTGGGGGGGGGGCAGAGCTAAGCAAAGAATGCTCAACTAAATAATTTGGAATGGCTGGTAAGCACCTAAAGAAATGTTCAATATTCTTAGTCATCAAGGAAACGTAATTCAAAACTACCCTGACATTCCACCACACATGATTCCGAATGGCTAAGATAAAAAACACAGGTGACAACATATGCTGTTGCAGATGTAGAGAAAAAGAAACACTACTTCATTTTTGGTGGGATTGAAAGCTGATGCAACTACTCTGAAAATCAGTCTGGTGATTCCTCAGAGAATTGGACATAGTACTACATGATGATCCAGCTATATCACTTTGATCATATACTCCCAAAATGCTTTAACATATAACAAGGCACATTCTCTACTATGTTCTTATGAGCCTTATTCATAATATTCAGAATCTGAAACAACTGAATTGTCCTTCAAAGGAGAGTGGATATAGAAAATGCAGTACATTTACACAATGAATTATTATTCAGCTATTAAAAACAATAACTACATGAAATTCTTAGGCTAATAGAAGGAATTAGAAAATATCCAGAGCATGACAATCCAATCACAAAAGAATATAGATGGTACACAATCACTGATATGTAGATATTTCCCCAAATGCTCAGATAACCTAAGATACAATTTACAGATCATGTGACATTCATGAAGAAAGACCATAGTGTGGTTGCTTTAATCCTTCTTAGATCAATGGACATAATACCAAAGGAAGAAAAAAGATGGGGAGCAGAGACAGAAGGAAAAGCCATCCACGGTCTGTTCCTCCTGAGGATCCATCCCATAATCAGTCACCAAACTTAGACACTATTGATTTTGCCAAGAAGTGCATACTGAGAGCATCCTCATATAGCTGTCTTCTGAGGGGCTCTCTTAGAAACTGACAAATAAAAGGCAAATACTTGTAGCCAACCATTCGATTGAGAACTGGGTCTCCAATAGAGGAGGTAGAAAAGGGAACAAACGAGCTGAAGTGATTTGCAACCAGATAGGAAGAACAACAATATCAACCAGCCAGACACCCTAGAGATCCTAGGAACTAAACCACCAAAAAGAGTACACATGGCAGTACCCATGTCTCCAGACACATATGTAGCAGAAGATTGCCTTGATGGGCATCAGTGGGAGGGGAGGCCTTAGGTCCTGTGAAGGATAGATGTCCCAGTGTAGAGGAATGCCTTTGCAAGGAGGCAAGTGGGAGTGGGTAGTTAGGTAGGTGGGGGAGCACCCTCATAGGTGCAGGGGGAGGAGGGATGGGGTAGTAGATTTCAGGAGGGGAATCCATGAATGGGGATAATGTTTAAATGTAAATAAAGAAAATATCCAACCCCCTCCCAAAAAAAAGGAAAAATGGGCTGGACCTCTGAACCTGTGATCCAGCCCTAATTAAATGTTTTCCTTAATTTAAAAACATTATTATGTGTGTTTGGTTAGAATTTGATTATTTTCATAATTTATCTCTTGTTTTAAATACATCTTGACTCCAGTTTCTTCTCCTTTCACTTCTCTTCTCCCTAACTTCTCCTCTATTTTTTTTTTTTTCAGAAAACAAAGCAGCCAACTCCAGGGATATCCCCAGAACATGACATAACAAGATACAATAAGACTAGGCACAAAATCTGATAGCAAGTCTGGTTGTGGCTGTCCATGAAAAGAACAAGTATCCCAAGAGTTGAAAAAAAGTCAGAGAAACCCCAAAACTGACTGTTAGTAACTCCAATCAAAACTGACTGTTAGTAACTCCAATAAAACACAAATCTCACAGCAATTATATATATATGACTTAGCACAAACCCATGTAGGCTCATTTTTATGAAACATTATTTTTTCTTTTCTTTTTTTTAAGAATCTCAGACAGATTGAAGAATATTAACTGGAACATGGAGAGGCAGCCACATAAAAGTATGACAAGAACAAAGACAGGAGATGAGAGAGCAAAGCATATATCATAAAAATGACTCATGAAGTATGCTGTCTTATTTTGGTTTATATTTCTTTTCTAATTTTTATTTTTTATGTATTTTTTTCAAATACATTTTTAAGGTTGTAATTAAGTATTTGTGGGTACATATACATATACATAAGTATATATGTAACAATAATATAGGAAAAGAGGCTATTAATTTGAGGGAATAGGAAAGAGACTAAGAGGAGCTGTAGGGAGGAAAGGGGGATGTGATACAGTTCTATTTTAATTAAAATATATTCTCTTTATTTTTTGTTGAACTTTACAAAGTCTGTGAGTTGTTTCTGGGGTGTTCAGAGCTTTCTGGGGTTAGTATCCCATTATCACTGACTGCATATTATGTCTGTTCTTTTGTGACTGGGTTATCTCACTCAGGATGCTATTCCCTAGATGCATCCATTTTCTTAAGAATTTCGTTACATCATTGTTTCTGAAGTATGCTGTCTTAAGAATTTCTGTATTAATTGTGTGATCTTCCGGCTGTGAAATATTATATCACTTCATAAATGTCAAAAAATATATTCACATAACTACTACACACTACTGAAGTATTGACAGGAAGATTTACAAACGAAATATGTCCCCCTAAATTCTACAATTTCAAAAGCCAGTAATCATATCACCATACCTGTTTAAAAATAGTGGCTCCTCAGGGTACACTATTAGACCTAAATCTGCTTTTCAAGTGGTAAGAATGGGAGGGAAAAGAAATATGGGAGCTTAATGTGTTCAGAGTATATTATATAAATGTATGAAAATGTACTTATGCAATCCAGTATCATGCTAATGAATATGTGACAAAAGAAAACATTAAAAAAATAGCAAGTGTTGAAGCCAATAAGTAAGAAAATTTAATTAAACTCTTATTAATAACAAGATTTCTTGTCCTTTATTTTGGGAGAGAAGATTGTAGTTGTTAGAGATTTTCTACATTTTCATTGGGGTTTGAATGGTGTGTGTGTGTGTGTGTGTGTGTGTGTGTGTGTGTCTGTGTGTGTGTGTATGTGTGTGTGTCTGTGTGTTTGTGTGTGTTGGGTTTTTTTTTGTTGGGGGGGGGAAGGAACCTAGACTTTCCCAATTCTAACCATGTCCTCTACCAAACCAAGGTAATTCTTGCATCTTTTACATCTACCTGATTGCTTCTGGATAAACCTGTGCTATGCAGATTAGTCTGAGCATTAAGTTGTTCCTTTTGTGCCTGACATTTTTCCAAATAATTTGAACTTCCTCTGAACTTTCCAAATAATCTGACCTGTCAAATAGAAGCTGTCCTAGGAACATCTGAGCAGAATCACAAGATTCTTTCATTTATTTCACCACTGAATGTAACAGCAAAGACCACACCTTGTGCATGGCACTTTTCATTTCACTGTTTCTCAGAGTATAGATGAGTGGATTCAGCATAGGGGCAATCACAGTGTAAAACACAGAAATTTCCTTATCTTTGTTCTCACTTTCTGCAGGTAAAATATAGATATAAATACAGGGTCCAAAAAATAAAACTACCACCATTATGTGTGAACTACAGGTTGAGAGTGCTTTGCATTGCCATGAAGATGATCTTTTCCTCAGAGAATACAATATAAGTATGTAGGAAGCAATTAGTACAATAAAAATGGCAACAACCACCATCCCAGAGTTGGCAATTGCTAAGATACTAATAATATGAACATCTTTACAGACCAGTTTCAAAAGAGGCTTGACATCACATAAGTAGTGATTTATGTGGTTGGGACCACAGAATGGCAAACTGAGCACCATGAGTAGTAAAGCAATGGAGTGCCAGAACCCCAGTACCCAGGCTGTAAAAATTAACATATCACATCTCTTTCTGCTCATGATCACCATGTAATGCAGAGGTTTAACAATGGCAACATAGCGGTCCAAGGCCATGGACACCAGGATGAATATTTCCACACCTGCCAGCAAGTGGCCAGTGAAGAGCTGGGTCATGCACTCGCTATAGGAAATGTTTTTTCTTGTTGCAAGCAAGTCTCTGATGAGCCTGGGAATCACGGTGGAGGTGTAGCAGAGGTCCAAGAAGGAAAGATTGCAGAGAAAGTAATACATAGGTTTTTCGATTAAGTGGCTGCAGGTGATGGTGAGTAGGATGACAGAGTTTCCCAATAAGACAGCAAGGTAGCAAAGCAGGAACAAGAAAAAGAACAGCAGCTCTATTTGTCTATTCTCCCAAAGACCCATAAAAATGAACTCTGTAATATTTTTATGATTTTCCATGAGTTCTAGGTGAATCCACAAGCACAACTGAAACATAGTTCATCTAAAATGAAACAATAAAAAAAGATTCCACTTTGAAATATTTTTTTTACTTTCATAAAGATTACGTATTGACTAATAATAGTCACATTTGATTGATTTATATGCAATTATTGAGTCCTTTAGAAAAGTGTATAAATTGAATTTTATTAATTCTTCATTGAATTTTATTAATAGTGGTATTCTATACCTATAAATTTTATAAGTATTTTGTACATACTAAACTCTCATAGAGCCAAGTAGTTTCTATGCTGATGTACATATTACATATGAAAAAAATTATAGACATGGCAGGTATAAATGAATTACTGGAACTCTTTAAGATGATGCAAGTATATGAAATTTATATTTTGCCCAATTTTATCTTATTAATTTCTCTGTCATACTTTTCAATATGAGGGAAAATTTCACTCATTTTCCTCTCTTAATAAAAAGTAATGATTGCTTTACATTACATTGCTTATTATTAAATATATATAAATTGTAATTATTGATGCTGTATGACATACAAGATTTATCTATAAATTCCTATCTTATAGTTTGAACTTTTTACATTCTTTGGAATTAATAAAAATGTTATACATGTGGAAATATCCTAATCACATGTGGAGCATGAATATACCGACAGTGTTTTCAATGTTTCTTCGTAGATGATTTCAAAGATACTCAGCACACAAATTGTCTCAGAATAAATAACTTGAGGTAAATCTGTTTTTAAATAGAAAGTTTAATTTTTATATTTCTCTAAGAATTTAAGGGCACATTTTAGAGCTGATTGCTAACATGCTATAGTGATTAAAAAGAGCATATCATTCTTCCTGAACTTCCCTGTTTATTTTTCTCATAATGAGAATATAGTATCCTTGGTGATGTGACATCTTGGAATATCAAGGGGATGATTTAAATATATCATGTATTAACAATATTTTAATGTCCATCTCACCAAATTATACTTATTTCTTATAAATTATATAATTAAATGGGGTTTTCAGTAGAGGCAGTGGGTGCAGAACTTTGCCAGGGGGCAATATCACTCAACTCTGTGATTTTTTTTGTTTCTATTAATGAGATTAGCTACAATGTTCTTACATCAATTGGTGAGAGAAATTAAGGCTCTTGTTTTGTGTTTTCCCACTAAGAGAACTGTTGACACCTCAAGAACAACTATTGAGTACACAAAACAAAATACTGACTTTATATAAATTTGTTCCAGACTCATAATCTGTGGATTAAAGAGACAAATGTGCATGAATAAGAAAGAATCAAAAACATAGAAAGCAAAAATTTTAGAAGTTCTAATTACTGAACAAATATTGATGTAATTATGAATTCTTTAACATAAAATACAGTTCTATTTTATTTGTGTTAATCATATATGCTAAGAAAATGAAAACCTGTATGGACAGAAAAGCTTCAAGGTTATTTTATAGAGTCTCTATCAATCAAATAAACACACCTCATCATATAGAATCATACTCAATTTCTATTCTATCTCAAAGCACCCAATGTTGCTGTCATCTTAGGTTGATTTTTATTGACGTGAAGAAGAAAGGAAGAGAAGTAGGATGGGAAGGAAATGGAACAAGATGACAGATATAGTAACATTCATAATCATATTTAAAGTAAACATATTTTATATTATTAAGTAGGATACTTTTTATTTAAACTATATTTTCTAAGAGTCTACTTTTTATTTTTTAATATAAAGTCTTCTAATATATTTTCTTTTCAATGTTTTCTTAACTGACTGCATCTTGAAAGAAAAAAAATAGACAAGAAGAAAAGCATTGAAATGTATCCCCTGAGACTCAAATAAAAGGCTAAGACCATTGTGAATGTGTAGTTAGGAGTAACCATCAGGAAGTTTTTTTCTATTTTTCTTCTGCCATTTTAAATAAGCTCATCTTCTTGGAAAAAATTGTAAATCAGAAACACCTAATCTTAATGTCTTGTACAGTTAAATGAGAAACATTTACATGCTCTATGTTTAGCAATAATAATGCTTTAAACATGGTATTAAATAGTTTTTATATTTTTTCCTGATTATCTCTGTGATGACCTGGTGAGCCCTATGTCACTGTGTTTTGCATGTTTTCTAAATAACATACAACAGGACATGGACAAATACAGTATTAAAATTTCAACAGTGTTTGCATATTTCTTAATCATGTTTAAATAAAAGGGGCTTAAAACATTTTCTGATAAGTTAATTTCCCTTATAATTGCCATATGATTTTTAAAAAATCTTATTAATTAACATAACTGTGAGTAAAGTTTTGTCAAAATGGAATTTAAAAGTGAAATTTATCAATACCAGATTTCATAGAGAATAAAATAAGTTCCGTAATAATTCATTATATTTATAGCTCTTTCTGAATATATATACCTGAATATATATATAGCATATATATATATATATATATATATATATATATATATATATATATATATGCTATTGAAAACACTTACTTCTGTCAGGATCTAAATATTTCTGTGATGTCATGCTTTTTTTAAAATGGTTCATCTTTTTTTTTCCTTGACCTGTAATTGAAACAAAACATTAGAAGTCGAAAGAACCTATCTTTCTCATGAAGCTTTTACCCAATGTAATTTTGAAAGACTTACTGCCTTAAGTACTTTAAGCTGAAAGAAAAGGAAAGCCAAGGGGAATAGTCTCATGGGCACTTCATACAAGATAGCTATAATTAAGAATGTGAAGATCTTGCAAGCAAACACTACTCAATGGTCACATATTAAGTTTTTTTTTTATTTACTAATAAAAACTATGTTATTACATAATGATATATAATACATGTTGGATTGCTTTTCTTTTTTTTCCTTTTTTTAATATAAGAACTTTATTTTAAAAAGAAAGACAAATGTATAAAATTTGAGCATTTTTGCATAAAAGTATACAAATACATTTTTCTCATTGCTTGGCTTTTTTATGTTTGATAGTGTGTATTAAGATCTTACAAGTTACAAAGAGCATAAAGTACATATAAAACAGGATGTAACCTGGAAGTAATCAAAGTTTCCTTGGTATGTAAGGAGTAAACATAATGTTTTTTCTTTTATTTTTCCATTTCTTGAACATCACAGAGTTTGTGAGTTGTTTCTGTAGTGTTCAGAGCTTTCTGGGGGTAGTATCCAATTTTCAATGATTGCTTATTATGTCAGTTCTTTTGTGACTAGGTTATCTCACTCAGGAGGATATTCTCTAGATGCATCCATTTTCTTGAGAATTTCATAAAGTCATTGTTTCTGATAGCTGAGTAATACTCCATTGTGTAAATATACCACAATTTTTGTATCCATTCATCTACTGAAGAACATCTGGGTTCTTTCCAGCTTCTGGCTATTATAAATAGAACTGTTATGAACATTGTGGTGCATGTGTCTTTGTTGTATATTGGAGCATCTCTGGGGTATGTGCTCAGAAGTGGAATAACTGGCTCTTCACATAGTACTATGTCCAATTTTCCAAGGAATTGCCAGATTCATTTCCAGAGTGGTTGTACCAGTTCAAAACTCCACCAGCAGTGGAGAAGTTTACCTCTTTCTCCACATCCTCGCCAGCATCTGCTCTCATCTGATGTTTTTATCTTAGGCATTCTGACTTGTGTGAGGTGGAATCACAGGGTTGTTTTGATTTTCATTTCCCTGACAGCTAATGATGTCAAGCACATCCTTAGATTCTGCTCAGCCATTCAATCTTCCTCAGCTGAGAACTTTTTGTTTAGTTTTGCACCCCAATTTTAATAGGGGTCATTGATTCTCTGGTGTTTAGCTTCTTGAGTTATTTGTATTCCTTGGATATTAGAGCTCTATCTGATATGGGCATGGTAAAGATATTCTCCAACTCTGTTGGCTGCCTCTTTTGTTTTCTTAACAGTGTTCTTAGCCTTACAAAAACTTCGAAATCCCATAAAGTCCCATTTGTCAATCTTTGACCTTAGAGCACTAGGCATTGGTGTTCTATTCAGGAAACATTTTCTTGTGCCTATGTGTTCTGTGGTTTTCCCTACTTTCTCATCAAATATTTTCAGTGCACCTCATTTAAAGTGGAGAACTTTGATCCACTTGCATTTGAGCTTTTTACTAGGGGATAAAAAAGGGTCTATTTTCATTATTCTGCATGCTGAATGCCACTTGGACCAACACCTTTTGTTGAAGAGGCTGTTCTTTTTCCATTGAATGTTTACAGCTACTTTGTCAAAAATCAGGTGACCATATATGTGAGGGCTCATTTCTGGATCTTCTATTCTATTCCATTAATCTATGTTCCTATTTCTGCAATACTACCATGCAGTTTTTAATACAATTGCCTTGTAATGTAGCTTGAGGTCAGGAATAGTGATTCCTGCAGATATTTTCTTGTTGTTGAGGATGGATTTCACTATTTTAGTTATTTTGTTATTCCAGATGAAATTACACATTGCTCTTTCCAACTCAATAAAGATTTGGGTTGTTATTTTGATGGGGATTGCATTGAATGTGAAGATTGCTTTTGGTAAGATGGCCTTTTTTACAATGTTTATCCTTCCAATACATGAGCATGGGAGATCATTCCATTTTCTGAGATCTTTTTTGATTTCCTTCTTTAGAGGTTTGAAATTTTTGTCATACAGGTCCTTCACTTGCTTAGTCGGAGTCACTCTAAAATATTTCACATTTTTTGTGAGTATTGTGAAGTTTATCTTTTCCCTAATTTCTTTCTCCAAATGTTTGTCCTTTGAGTAAAGGAAGGCTACTGATTTGATTGAATTAATTTTCTATCCAGCCATTTTGCTGAACTTGTTTATCAGCTGTAGGAGTTCTTGGTGGAAGTTGTGGGGTTGTTTAAGTACACTATCATGTCATCCTCAAATCGTGGTGTGTTTACTTCTTCCTTTCCAATTTGTAACCCTGTGATTTCCTTTTGCTGTCTAATTGCTCCAGATATGTCTTCCAGTACTATGTTGAATGGGTGGGCATAGAGTGGGTAGCCTTTCAAGTCCCTGATTTTTGTGGGATTGCTTCAATTTTCCCACTATTGAGTTTGATGTTGGCTGTTGGTTTGATGTATATTGTTTTTATTATGTTAGGTATGGGCCTTGGATTCATGTTTTTTCAAAGACTTTTAACATAAAGGGGTGTTGAATTTTGTCAAATGTTTTCTCAACATCTAGTGAGAAGACCATGTGTTTTTTTTTTCTTTCAGTTTGTTTTATGGTAGATTACATTGATGGATTTCCTTATATTAAACCATCCCTGCATTCCAGGGATGAAGACTAGTTGATCATGGTGAATGATTGTTTTGATGTGTTCTTGGGTTCGGTTTCCAAGGATTTTGTTGAGTATTTTTGCATGAATGTTCATAAGTGTGATTTTTCTGAAGTTCTCTTTTTTGTGGAGTCTTTGTGTGGTTTAGGAATGAGGGTTATTATTGTTATCATTGTAACCTGAAAAATGAGTTAGGTGGTATTCCATCTGATTCAATTTTATCAAATAGTTTGGAGAATGTTGGTATTAGGGTGTCAATAAATGTGTGATGAAATCTGCAATGAGTTCATCTGGACCTGGGTTTTTTTTGGTTGGGAGGCTTTTAATGATTGCTTCTATTTCTTAAGGTGTTATGGGATTTTTTAGATGGTTTACCTGTTCCTGTTTTAACTTTAATATCTGGTATCTGTCTAAGAATTAATCCATTTCCTTCAGAATTTCCAGCCTTGTTGAGTATAGGCTTTTGTAGTAAGATCTGATGATTTCTTGAATTTTCTCAGTTTCACTTGTTATGCCTCCACTTTCCTTTTTGATTTTGTTAATTTGAATATTCTCTCTTTGCCCTTTAGTTAGTCTGGCTAAGGGTTTATCAATCTAGTGAATTTTCTCAAAGAATCAGCTCTCGGGGTTTTGTTGTTTCTTTGAATTTTTTTTGGTCCTATTTGTTCTATTTTTGCCCTAAGTTTGACTATTTATTTTCCTTTACTCCTCTTCGGTGTATCTGCTTCCATTTGTTCTAGAGCTTTCAGCTGTAATGTCAAGTTGTTAGTGTATCTTCTCTCCAATTTCTTTTTGGAAACACTCAAAGCTCTGAGTTTTCATCCCAGTACTGCTTTCATTGCATCCCATAGGTTTGTGTACGTTGTGTTTTCATTTTCATTAAATTCTAGAAAATCCTGAATTTCTTTATTTATTCTTTGACCCGGCTATCATTTAATAGAGCATTGTTTAGTTTCCATATGTATATGGGCTTTATGTTGTCTCTGTTGTTATTAAAGACCAGCCTTACACCATGGTGATCTGAAAGGAAGCATGTGAGTATTTCAATCTTCTGATATCTATTCAGGCTCATTTTGTGACCAACTATGTGGCCAATTTTTGAGAAGGTCCTGTCAGGTGCTGAGAATAAGTTGTTTTCTTCAATTTTAGGATGATATGTTCTGTAGATATCTCTTAATTCCTGTTGGTTCATAACCTCTTCAAGTTGTACAGTGTCCTTGTTGAGTTTCTGTTTCCATGAGCTGTCCATTGGTGAGAGTGGGGTATTGAGGTCTCCCACTATTGTTGTATGGGGAACAACGTATTTTTTGAGATTTAGCAGAATTTATTTTAGGAATATGCGTGCTTTTGTATTTGGAGCTTGTATGTTAAGGATTGAGAGTTCCTCCTGACAAATTTCCTCTGTAATGAGTAAAAAGTGTCCTTCCCTATCTTTTTTGAAAACTATTGGTTGAGAATTTACTTTATTCAATATTAGAATGGCCTCTCTAGCTTGCTTCTTGGGGCCATTTGCTTGGAAGTTTTTTTCCCAATCTTTTACTCTGAGGTAGTGTTTCTCTTTGTCTCTAAGATGATTTCCCTGTATGCAGCAAAATGCTGGGTTTTGTTTATGTATCCAGTCTGATAGCCGATATCTTTTTTGGGGGAATTCAGTTCATTTATCTTAAGGGATATCAAGGAATAGTGTTTGTTGTTTCCTGCTATTTTTGCTTTTGGAGGTTGAATTGTCCTTGTATTGTTCCTTCTTTTGATTTTCTTGCTTAAATTTTGTTGTTGTTTTGTTTTGCTTTTTTGTTTTTGTTTTCTTTGGCTCAAACTATTCTCCAAATAACAGCCTGTTGAATCAGGTTTCTCTCAGCTTCTTACTAAATTTCTCTGCTTGACTTTAAACTAATTCTGGCAGTTGGTTTATTCTTCTGAGTCCTTCTCATCCTCAGGTTTTTCTCTCATCACGTGTCTAACTCTTATTCCTTTATCCTATCTCTGTATAACTGTCCCAATAAAGGAAAAGTAAAATCTGCCTCCTCTCTGTGCACTGCTTTCTTTCGTTCCTATGCTACTCTCTTGAGAATTTGGCATATCTTATCTCTGATTTATTCTGAAAAAATCTTTCTCAAATTTGTCACTTTGTGTGTTCCTTAATTAGATGTCACTTTCCAACATGACTGCTTGCATCTGTCTTTACTATTGGGATTAAGTGTGTGGCAGTTTCCCATATAAGAAATTACTTCAAATACCTTTTGCTGAACTGTCTTCATGAATTCAACTTCTATAATTTACAAGCTCATTTGAAAAAGGGATTATGGATAAGGATTTTCTAGAAAATTCTTCAGAAGACATCACCATTCTGGGATTCAAAGAAAGTATGTATTGGTCGTTCCCACCTTCTGGCTGTCAGAAATAAGTCTACTATGAACATAGTGGAACATCTGCCCTTGCTGAATGGTGGGGAAACTTTTCGGTATATTACAAAGAGAAAAATTGCTTGTATTGCTGAACTATCTATCTATCTATCTATCTATCTATCTATCTATCTGTCTGTCTGTCTGTCTGTCTGTCTGTCTGTCTGTCTTTCTGTCTGTCTGTCTGTCTCTCTCTCTCTCTCTCTCTCTCTCTCTCTCTCTCTCTCTCTCTCTCTTTCTGTGTGTGTGTGTCTGTCTATATATATATCTGTATCAATATCTATATATATTTACACATATATATACACACACACACTCACACTCACACATATTTATGTATGAATAAAGACTATACATATATAGTCTTTAGGTATATCTATTTCCAATTTTTTGAGGAACCTCCAAATTAGTTTCCTGAATGTTTATATCAGTTTAAAATGCAACCAATAATGGAGGAATGTTACTCTTTCTCCACATCCTCTCCCACATTTACTGTTATCTGAGATTTTGATCATAGTCATTCTGATTTGTGTAAGGTGGAATCTCAGGGTAAGTTTGATTTGCATTTCTATGACTACTAAGGACTTAGAAGAATTCTTTAGATGCTTCTCAGCCATTCAATATTCTTCTGTTTTGAATTCCTGGTTTAGTTCTATACCCCATTTTTTGATTGGGTGTTCAGAAATTTGATGGTTAGTTTTGAGTTTTTTTGATATACTTTGATTATTAAGCCTCTATCTGATGTAGGATTAGTGAAGTTTTTTTTTTTTTTTTTTGCTGTATACAGGTTGCTGATTTGTCTTATTGACTATGTCCTTTGCCTTACAGAAGCTTTAGGTATCATGAATCCCTTTGATCTATTCTTGATCTTAAAGCATGAGCCATTGGATTTCTATTTAGAAAATATTCCCCTGTGCCAATGTGTTCAAGGTTCTTTCCAAATTTCTCTTCTATTGGATTTAGTGTGTCTGGTTTTATATTAAGATCTTTGATGCACATGGACTTGAGCTTTGTACAGGAGGACAAATATGGATCTATTTTTTTTTTCTACATACAGACAACCAGTTAGAATAACATCATCTTTTGAAAATGCTTTCTTTATTTTTTGTATATTTTTTTTGTCAAAATCAAGTATCAGTAAATGTGTGGTTTTATTTCTGGGACTTCAATTATATTCCATTAATTAACCTGTCTGTCTTTGTACAAATAACATACAGTTTTTATCACTATTATTCTCTAATAGAGGTTGAGGCCAAGGATGGTGATTCCCCCAGCCATTCTTTAAATAATGAGAATCTACTGTAGCCAGGTCAACAAATCATCAGCTTCTCTGCCTATTGAATACCCTCCTGGTGGAAGAACTTACAGGAGATCTGATACATTCAGTGTAGCAGGCCTATAAGGTGACCTGTAGCAACTCAGAGACAAAAGAGGCAGACCCCAGACAGCATCATCTAGACCAGTAAACACCAGGACTAACAAGAGTACAAGAGGCAAATAGAAGATCATACTCAACAGAAGCCAATTTATATGGCTATCATCAAAACCTAGTTCTCTCTTTCTGGCCCTGAAACAAGGCCAGGTGACCTCCATTAGGACTCAGGAACTGCAAACCGACAGCTGAGCTCCCAGAACAGCCTCACAAACATTTTCTTACCTAAGCTCATGGTGAGCTTGCCATACACTCCCACCAGCTATCCATAGAGGAAACTCCTGGAATTCTCAGAGTGCAGATAGCTTGTGCTCTATAGGATCGAGTCACTTCCTTTCCAGTCAGAGGACCAGGTAACCACCATCAGAACACAAGACCTGATACCAGATAGATGAGCTACTAAAACACCATCACAAGTGTTCTCCTGCCTGAGCCCACAGAGACAGAACCAAATCACTACCTTCAAAATCACTGCCAGCCAGCTAATAGCAAAACATCCAGGAGCAGTCACTTTCCTAGGCCCACTGTACCTCAAAAACCAGGAGAGACAAAAACCAGTCAGAACCAACAAGATCACCTATAATCACAGCTAACAAAATGGCAAGAGGAAATCACAAGCAACTAAGCAATGGAAACAAAGAGAACATGGCAAAATCAGAACCCAGCTCTCCCACAATAGAAAGTAGTATACTTCCCAACATAGCAGAAAAACAAGATTTAGACTTAAAATCGTACTTCATGATGATGATGGAGATCTTCGAGAAGCACATGAATAACTTCCTCAAACAATTACAGGAGAACATATATTAACAAATAAAAGCCCTTAAAGAGGAAACACATAATTCACTCAAAAAATTACATGAAAGCACAATGAAAAACATGAAAAAATTGAAATCTGAATGTGAAACAATAATCACAAATAGAGACAACCCTGGAGATAGAAAACCTAAGAAAGAAATGAGGAGTTATAGATGCAAGCATCACCAACAGAGTGCACGAGTAAGAAGAGAGGATCTCAGGGGCAGAGGACAACATAGAAAACCTTAACACAAAAGTCAGAGAAAATGCAAAAACCAAAAAGCTCCTAACACAAAATATTTAGAATATTCAGGACACAATGAGAAGACAAAACATAAAGATGATAGGTGTAGAAATGGGCAAAGACTCTCAACTATAAGGCACAATAAATATCTTCAACAAAATCATAAAAGAAAACTTCCCTACACTTAAAAATAATATGATCATGAACATACAAGAAGCCTACAGTACTCCAAATAGATTAGACTAGAAAATGAAACTCCTCCAAACACATATTATTCAAAACAAGTGTTCAAAATACAGAAAGAAGCATAAAACTGTAAGGGAAAATGGATTATTATCATATAAAGGCAGCCCAATCAGAATCACACCAGAATTCTAAACAGAAACAATGATAGCTGGAAGATCTTAGACAGACATCATGCAGACCCTAAAAGAAAACAAATGCCAGCACAGGTTACTGTATCCAGCAAAACATTCAATCACCATAGATGGAGAAAACAAGATATTCCAGAACAAAACCAAATTCACACATTATCTATCCATTAATCTAGCCCTACAAAGGATACTAGATAGAAAACTTCAATATGAGGAGGGAAACTACAGCCCAGGAAAAGCAAATAAATAACCATGCAAGAAAACCAAAAGAAGAAAAGCACAAAAACATAAGTCTACCTATAATAACAAAAATAACAGAAAAAAATCACTGTTCCTTAATATCCGTTTACATTAATGGACTCAATGATTCAATACAAACATATACTATCAGACTGGATATATAAAAAGGATCCAAAATTTTGCTGTATACAGGAAACTCTTCTCAGAAAAAAAAAAAAAAAAAACACTACCTCAGAGTAAAAGGCTGAGAAAAAATCTTCCAAGCAAATGGTCCTAGGAAACAATCTGGAGTAGTCATTCTAATATTGAATAAAATAGATTTTCAACCAAAATTTACCAAAAAAGATAAGAATGGGCAGTTTTTATTCATTACAGGAAAGATATATCAATATGAACTCTCAATCCTGATCATATATGCTCCAAATACAAGAGCACCTACATTCATAAAAGAAACCCTAATAAAACTCAAAGCATATATTTTACCAAACACAATAACAAGGGAAGACTTTAATAATCTACTTTAATCAGTTGACAGATCATGGAAGCAGAAAATGAACAGAAAAAAGCAAAGCTAGCAGAGGTTATAAATCATTTGGAATTAACAGACATCTACAGAACATTACATCTTGAAACAAAAGAATACACATTCTTCTTAGAAATCCACAGTAACTTCCCCAAAATTAGCCATATAGTCTATCACAAAACAGGCCTCAAATATACAAAGAGATTGAAATACTCCCATGCATCCTATCAGATTACCATGGAGTAAGGTTGGCTTCTAATAACAACAAAAACAACAGAAAGCCCACATATACAAGAAAGCTGAGAAATGCTCTACTGAATGGTAATATGGTCAAGGAAGAAGTTAAGAATTTGTAAGAATTCAACAAACATATAAGCACAATATACCCAAACTTATGGGAAGCAATGAAAGCAATACAAGAGGAAAACTCATAGCTGAATGTCTCCAAGAAGAAACTGAAGTGTGCATATATTAGTCACTTGACTGAAGAGCTGAAAGCTCTAGAACAAAAAGAAACAGATACACTCAAAAGGAGTACACAGCAAGAAATAATCAAACTGAGAGCAGAAATCAACCAAGTAGAAATTATAAGAACTATACAAAGAATCAACCACCGATAAGTTGTTTCTTGAAGAACATTAACATCAATAAATCCTTAGCCAGACAAACTAGAGGGCACAGAGAAAGTATCAAAATTAACAAAATTAGAAATGAAAGGGGAGACATAACAACAGAAACCATCAAATGCTACTACAAAAGCCTATAATCAACAAAACTGAAATATCTAGAAGAAATGTTCAGATTTCTACACAGATACCAGGTACCAAAGTTAAATCATGATCAGATAAACCATCTAAACTGTCCCATCACACCTAAAGAGATAGAAGTAGTCATTAAAAACCTCCTAAGCAAAAAAAGCTCAGCACTAGATAAGTTCAATGTAGAATTCTATCAGACTTTAATAGAAGACATTACATCAGTACTCTCCAAACTATTCCACAAAATAGAAACAGAAGGAACACTACCTAGCTGGTTATTTGAAATCACAATTACACTCATACCTAAACCACACAAAGAACATACAAAGAAATAGAAATTTAGACCAATTTCAATCATTAACATCGATGAGAAAATATTCAGTAAAATTCTAGCAAACAGAATCCAAGAACACATCAAAAAATCATTCACCTTGATCATGTAGGCTTTATCCCAGGGATGCAGGGATGCATCAGTATATGAAAATCCATCGACATAATCCACCATAAAATATAATTCAAGAACAAAAAAACACATCATCATCTCAGTAGATGCTGAGAAAACATTTGACAAAATTCAACAGTCTTCATGCTAAAATTCTTGGAATGTTCAGGAATCCAAAGCCCATACCTAAACATAATATTTACACAGCATTCTTGTAGCCAACAGTAAATTAAAAGGAGAGAAACGTGAAGCAACTCTACTAAAATCAGGGACTAGACAAGGCTGCCCACTCTTCTGCTACCTATTCAATATTTTACTGTAAGTCCTGACCAGAGCAATTAGAAAACAAAAATATGTCAAATTGATACAAATTGTAAAGGAAAAAGTCAAAATATCACTATTTTCAGATGATATGATAGTATATTTAAGTGACCCCAAAACATCCACCAGAGAACTTCTACAGCTGATAAACAACATGTGCAAAGTGGCTGGATATAAAATGAACTCAAACAAATCAGTAGCCTTCCTCCACTCAAAGAATAAAAATGCTGTGAAAGAAATTAGAGAAAAAGCACCCTTCACAATAGATAAAATTAACATAAAATACCTTGGTATGACCGTAAATAAGCAAGTGAAAGATATGTATGAAAAGAACTTTATATCCCTGAAGAAGGAAATTGAAGAAGATAGAAAGATCTCCCATGCTTATGAATTGGAAAGATAAACATTATAAAAATGGCTACTTTTCCAACAGCAATCTACAGATTCATTGCAATCCTCATCAATTTCCAAGTTTATTCTTCATAGGCTTGGAAAGAGCAATTTACAAATTCATCTGGAATAATAAAAACCTAGAATAGCAAAATATATTCTCAGCAATTAAAGAATTTCCAGAGGAATTACCAACCCCAACCTCAAGCTACGTTACAAAGAAATTTTGATAAAAACCACATGGTGTCTGTACAAACATAGGCAGATAGATCAAAAGAACAAAATTATAGACCCAGAAATTAACCCACAAACCTATCGTCACTTGATCTTTCACAAAGGAGCAAAAACATTCAATGCAAAAAGGACAGTTTCTCAACAAATGGTGTTGCTTCAACTTGGTCTTTTAAGTCACCATGCAAAAGAATGTAAATATAACTTTTTTTTATCTCCATGTACAAAGCACAAGCCTAAGTGGATCAAATACATCCACATAAAGCCAGGTGCACTGAAAATAATAGGACAGAAAGTGGGGAAGAGCTTAGAACACATAGGCATAGAGAAAAATTTCCTGAATAGAACACCAATGGCCTATGCTCTAAGATCAAGAATTGCCAAATGAAACCTCATGAAATTGGAAAGTTTCTGTATGGCTGAGGACACTGTCAAGAAGACAAAACACCAGCCAGCACATTGGGAAAGGACATTTACCAATCCTACATATGACAGAGGGCTAATATCTAATATATACATAGAATTCAAAAAATTAGACTTCAGAGAATCAAAGAATCTTGTTCAAAATGGGATACAGAGCTCAATAAAAAATTCTCAACTGAGGAATACTGAATGGAATAGAAGCACTTAAAGAAATGCTCAACATTCCTAGTCATCAGGAAAATGTAAATCAAAACAAACCTCAGATTCCACCTCACACTAGTCAGAGTGGCTAAGATCAATAACTCAGATGACAGTAGATACTGGCAGTGATGTGAAGAAAGATGAACACTCCTCCTCTTTTGGTGGTGTTTTAAGGTGGTACAGCCACTCTGTAAACCAGTCTGTCAGTCCCTCAGAAAATTGGACTAAGTGCTACCCACAGATCCAGCTATACCACTCCTGGGCGTATTCCCAAAAGGAGCTCCAACATCTAACAAGGTCACATGCACAATCATGTTCATAGCAGCCAGAAGCTGGAAAGAATCGACATGTCTTTCAACAGAGGAATGGATACAGAAAGTATAATACTTTTACACAATGGAATATTACTCTTGAAGTTCCTAGGCAAATTGGTGAAAATAGAGACTAACATCCTGAGTGAGGTAACCCAGTCATAAAAGCACACATATGTTATGCACTAACTAATAAGTTTATAAGAGCCCCAGGAAGCTCTTAATACCCAAGCACTAACTCATAGAACTTATGAAGCTCAAACAAAAGAAAGGTCAAAATGTGGAAGCCTCAGTCCTTCTAGGAAAAAAAATGAGTATAGCACCCTCTCAGAGTGTGGTACACCTATACCATATATTTTTAATAATTCAAGAACTAACAATGCAGTCTTGTGAAAATCTCTGATATTTAATAATCTTTATATTTAATCTTTACACAATAAGAAAACTTCAACTATTTCCATGTTACATTTTGTTTTATATGTACTTTATGCTCATTGTAACTAGTAAGTTTCCAATGCATACTATCAAACCTTTTGAAAAAAATCCAGACTGACAAAAATATATTTGTATAGTCTTATGCAAAAATCCTTTTAAAATATGCACATTTTCTCTGATTTTTAAATAAAGTTGTTTAATTAACAGAATATAAAGTTCAAGAAACTATTGATAGTAAGCTGACTTGCTGTCTTTAAAACTATGAATAGTCAAAAATACTGCAAATAAATTAAGACGACCTAGAGAATATATATATATCAAATGTCAGGCTTGAAAACATATAAACTAATTTTATACAAATTAACTAGGTTACATTTATGAAAATATACATATACATGCATAAAGTAGCAAAAACTGATCAAAAGAAGCTACAGTTTCAAACAAAAGAGAGGATGGAAATACTGAGGTTTTGAAGGAAGGAAAGGGAAGAAGTATTATAATTTAATTATAGTATATAAAACATTAAAAATACTCCAAAATAACCTATGAAATTAACAAAAAGTGACCACAAATAACTACAAATGCAATAAATATTTTTAAAATATGCAAAACCCATTGCCACCAAAAATAAAAAAATAAAAGCCCAGTAAATTTTATTTTGATATTTCATTTTATCCTAGTAAGAATGGCCTCATTTTAGGATATAATTGACAACAAATTCTAGTGAGAAACAAAGAGGATTTTTGTATTTTTTCCATCTGTGGGAAGTATAAATTTATTTCAGCTACTATATTTGACTGGAAATATACTGCATGATTGGAGAATGACAATCACATAAACGAAGAGTGATCAAATAAAAGTTCCAGTGGTATATGTGAGTTTTTCCCTAAAAATTGTTGATCACAGATGCCCTAGAATCCCCCAAACAGCACAGTCTTTTGTCATGGTTTTTACAAGCTCTCCAGAAACAGCTGGCATGAACTTATTGCAGAAGATACCAAACTCATTTGTTTTAGGGCATAAAGAAATCAAGCTGGAACTGAAATGAACACTCTGTCCTTTCTGACTGGTTTTCAGGAGGCTGAAAAGTATTCTGTAGGCTGATAGGGCAAAAAAAAAAAAAAAAAAATGTACACTTTAATCTGACTATATACCTTGTGAGTTGTGCCTGCTTCTACAATAGTGGTAACATTACTATGGATTTAACAAACTTCTTTTCTACTGAGATTTGAAACCTATTCTAAGAAGAACTTCAATGTCTACTCCTGTAAACCAGATAATAATTCCAAAGATAGTGATGTTATAAACTCTCAGAGAAAACACCACTGTTACTAAACTTAATTGGAATTTAAATGATTCTAAAAATTGATGTTTATATAAATAAATAAATGTTACTCTCATCCTTAATAAAAAAAAGATCTCCTTTTATTGAATACTAGTAATTTAGTTTCATGGCTACTGAAGTTGCTGGAAAAAAGTGATAGTTGAATTTTCAGCCCTATACAGTACACTTATAACACACATTAGATTCAGGTAGAATTTATGATGAAGCCTAGAAAACATGAGCCATGGGACCAGAAGAAAGAAATGAAATACTATTTGGGTTATGGAACACCAATTATGATCATGGAGTCAGAATATTTGTGGTGACCTACACAAGATCTACAAAACAGAGACCATTTAAAATCAGTCAAGAAGTGGGGAGAGATAATTTATCCCAAACCATCTGGTATTCTATAAATTTCTGATGAGTGCTACAAGATGAAGTGTTGTTTTCTTCAGTTTTATACCCACTAGTGGTCCTATCAGACTCTAGTGATTATTTATTTTCTCATAGTCACTTGGATGGTCATAATAAAACCTAGTAGGTATCCAGAAGAAAGAGGATGGTGGAGGAGGAGAAGCAGGAGGAGGAGAAGTTAGAGGAATAGGAAGAAGAAAAGGAGGAGACAATAAGAGAAGAGAAAAAAGAATAACAAGGACATAATTTTGGAAAGAGCTTAGTGGGAAGGTTGGATTTTATATGGGTATGGGAACAAATAAGGGAGGGTGTGGGTAAGTATAATCATAATGGAATTGAATAAATAACCATGTATTTTATATGTATATTATGTTTCTAAAGAATTAATTGAGATGTCTTGAAAGTTAATAATCACAATATTTTAATAGTAATAAGCTAATGAATGACTAAATAGTGAATAATAATCAATAATACAAATTCATAGTATGAACATCTCTCTTTGCATTTTTGTTGTTGTTGTTTTGTTTTGTTTTCTGACACGGCCTCATGTATATCCATGGTGCTATGTATAAAATGGATATGGTTATAACAGAGAATTACTGCTATCCAACAAAAATCTGAAGTACTCAAAAATATGGGAGAAAGGGGTTTTGAATTTACTACTGTAAATGCTGTAGATTTATGCCTTCCTTGGCTTAGGTATTAAGCAAGTTTTCAGAAATAAGTCCACATTGGTATGAAAACAATTATTGCCCCTGTCATATGTATCAGAAGGAAAACTTTATTCATGGCATTCATGCTAGATTGAAGACAATGTTGATTATGTGGCACTCAGTACTCTTAACCAAACACTATTAGAAAAGAGGATGCACAAGAATAACAAAGGCCAAATAGTGAAAGCTGCAGTCCTTCTTAGAAAAAAAAAGTATATAGCTCCTTCTCAGTGTGTGGCACACCTAAATCATTAATAATCCCAGAGCTAGGAATATAGCCTTGTGGCAATTTTTGGTATTCAAAGATCATTATGTTTAATCTATACACACCAAGAAAACTCTGATTGTTTCCATGTTACATTCTGTCCTACATGTATGTTATGCTTATGGTAACTAGTGGGATTTCAATGCATGCTATCAGACCTCTAAAATAATTGCCAAAATGCTTTTAAAAATTTGTACATGTATCTCTCTTCTTTAAATAAAGTTGTAAGAAAAAAAGAGAAAAAGGGGGATGCTTTATTTTTATGCTTGCAGAACGATACTCCCCACTGAAGAGTAAGTAAATCATACATATTATTTAAGACACTGGATTCTAAGACAAAACATTGCTATCTAGTGAGATAATTAATTCCTGGGAGAGAACACAATAACAAGATCATTGATATTCATGGGAAATTCTTTAAATATCCTTTAAATGCAGTATAAAATGTTTCCACTTTATATGTCACCGATCCTTAGCAATATTCATTGAATCCTTCAGAAAGTTTTCTACAATCATGTCAGCCCTTGCCTTTCAGGATGAGGAACCAAAATCATCATCAAAGATCCACTCTACATAATATATTGACAGAATGCATTCTATACTCAAATCCTAGATTTATTATGAAATATCATTAGTATTCTAGAGAGAAGAAAATGTTTTTCTATGGAGATACTAAGAAATACATGTTGATTGAATATATGTGAATATGTAAAGTATTTAATACTGAAAGTCTCTCATCCCTGAACATGTTTCATTTTAACACTCACAGTGCCCACTGAGAGCTGTAGCTTCTCAGGGTCTATCTTTCAATAATGCTGATGCTTGGTATATTCTGTAACTTTTTTACACAGCAATTTGTTTATTTATGGTTTGGAAATAAAATAATGAATACACGACTAACTTTTTAAGATATCTGGTAAGTAGTTTTCATTTACTTAATGTCATGATTAAAGACCTATAGATTAATGGAAGTATTAAATGTACCTGTCACTGTTTTACACTAAAATATCTCTTTTAATGATTAAGTCTAATCATAAGGTTCAGTGTAGATTTACCTTGATGGAACAATGAAATTATAAAATATAAATATTAAGTGAGTAAATATGTGCTTTTTATTCCAAGCATGAACACAGATACTTCATTCTGAGGTTAAGTGTTATGGATCTTACAAAACTCTAAGGCTTCTGGCTAGGTGGGACTGGCACATGCCTTTAATCCCAGCAATGCAGAAAACAGAAGCAGGTGGATTTCTGTGATTTGAGACCAGCCTTGCTTACAGGGTTAGTTCTAGAACATCCATACCTACAGAGATAAACTCTATCTCAAAACAAAAATGAAAACAAATGAAATAAGAAGAAAAACCTTGTGGGTCCTTTGAAGTTGTTAAAAATAATTTTTTTCTTAATCTTATTGGATGACCAAATATTTCTTCATATTGGTGCCCAAGTTATCAATTATGCTTATCTTATAGAAAAATATGTTATACTCTTATATTTACTCCCAGACCTGTAGTTCATTGTTTTCCATTGTAACAAATTCTCATAGTAATTATATAATAGCATTCTTATACTCAGTTTATAGACAGATGATGAAGCAGGTGTGTGAATTTCCATAAAATAGACTGAAGGTGAGTGACAAGAGGATGAACCAGAATTGGCTATATTTGTAGTACATTATCACAGTGTTCATCACTGATTTAAAATCTTTATTATATGATACCTGAGAACAATTAAATAAAAATGGGCTAATATGAAAGAGTATGTCTAAGAATATTTCAACCCTCACTGTCATAATGGTTGAAATATCAAAAACTCAATACATATTAACCTAAGATCCTCATCTTATAAATCTGAATCAAATGAAGTTATTTCTAAAAGTGTATGAAACTAAAGAAATCATCAAGTGAGTAATGAATAAGGTATGTTGAGAACCAACATCTCTATAACATGAAAATATTGGTTAAAGTGTTGGATTATTTGAAAGGTTTAATACTTTAAATTTTGAGAGATAAAATTCAGAAGCAAAGTACTATAAGTCTGGCAATTTTTCTTTGAACTTGAAGCAGAAAACATAATCTCTTTGTTATATTATATAAAAGGACATATAAATATGTGTAGAGAAATTATGACAATTATCTGTTTTGTGTGTATGAACACATAAAGCAGTAATTGTCTAAAAAACATTTTAGTAGACAGTAGTAAGAGTTTTTATTGAATGCTTTTTAATATAAATTGATAGTAGTTCTTATCTCTGAATTGGCAAATGAAAAACAACAATACAGGTTATTCAAGTAGAAAAAGTAGCATTATAAGTAAAGCACTTAGTAGCAACCAAGGCAGGAATAATCTTATCACAGACTCTTTCAGAGTCATCATACATACTTAAGTATTACAAATTCTTTTACACATGTCTTTCATTTTAAACTCAGTATTATTTTTCCTGAACACATCACATCAGAGTACGTCCTGATTTGTTGCATTTCCTTGTCCTGAAATTACATATAACACGTGAATTTGGAGTTGGTTTAAAACACATGTATTTTCATATGTAAATTTTAAAGAAGGTAAAATTAATATTTTATTACCATGACTATTTAAACTAACTTTTGTTGATAATGGAATGTCAGTCTGTTTCAGCCAAGGTATTGTAGTATGATGATAGTACCAAAGTTCTACTAAGATAAAAACTTTAACCATTTTCAATCAATAAATTAGTTGAATTACCTATAATTTGATGGTTACTGAATTAAATTACTACACACAACACTATATTGGTGTAGTTGCTTTTCTCTCTGAGTTTAATCTGAACTCATTTAAAAGGCTCAGAGTCATCAAAATTATTCAGCATATGTAAGTTTATTTAGCATACTTAGAAAAAGCATTTCTCACATTTATTTTCAGTTAAGCTAACTACTGAGTAGGCAACTACACATAAGAATCTATAAATCTTTCTGAAATATTAAAAGAAAAATTTGTTACAATTCATTAATTAAGACAACCAAAGAATTAATTATTAGAATACAGAAATTATATAAAATAAGTATGTATCTTTTTTTCCAGAAAATATGATTTACTCTTTGATAATCTAGATGGGAACTGCAAACAATGTGACCGAGTTTGTTCTTCTTGGACTCACTCAGAATCTACCCATGCAGAAAGTCTTATTTGTTGTGTTTTTAGTTATATATATCTTCTCTGTGGTGGGAAATTTGCTAATTTTTATCACTATTACAAACAGCCAATCCTTGGGGTCCCCAATGTACTACTTCCTGTCCTATCTCTCCTTTATTGATGCCTGCTACTCCTCTGTCAATACACCTAAACTGATAGTTGATTCACTCCATGAAAGAAAATCTATTAAATTCAATGGATGCATAACACAAGTTTTTGCAGAACATTTCTTTGGAGGTGCTGAGGTCATCTTGCTTACTGTAATGGCTTATGATCGTTATGTAGCTATTTGTAAACCCCTGCACTATGCAACTATCATGAACAGACGACTCTGTAACATCCTTGTAGGAGTGTCATGGGCTGGAGGCCTTTTTCATGGTGGTATACAAATTCTTTTCATTGTCGGATTACCTTTCTGTGGCCCAAATGTCATAGACCACTTTATGTGTGATCTGAACCCTTTGCTTGATCTAGCTTGTGTTGATACCCATATTCTAGGACTCTTTGTTGCTGCCAACAGTGGCTTCATCTGTCTGTTAAATTTTCTCCTATTGCTTGCCTCCTACCTGGTCATCCTTCACTCCCTAAGGAACCAAAGTGCAGAAGGAAGGCGCAAAGCCCTCTCTACTTGTGTTTCTCACATTACAGTGGTGGTTTTATTTTTTGTACCATGCATATTTGTGTACATGAGACCTGCAGCTACATTACCCATTGATAAAGCAGTTGCTATTTTTTATACTATGATAACTCCCATGCTAAATCCATTAATCTATACCTTAAGAAACGCTCAAATGAAAAGGGCCATTTGGAAATTTTTTAGCACAAAATTTCAGTCAGATTGCAAATAAATTAGCAAGCATGTGTCTTTAGATCACTGGAGAAAGAGTAAAATGGACAGTTTGGATGATCCTAATATGAAAGTTTTGCTTTTACAATGAGGAAACAAATAACTGCTACTTATGATTTTCCCTAAGAGAAGCAGAATACCCCAAATATGACCAATCTAACTTAGGTTGCCTTATTGTTTAAACAGATATAACACACACACACACACACACAGACACACACACACACACACACACACACACACACACATACATACACACACACACAGCCTCTTACTTATGCCAAGAAGCAACATGTGTGTCCTTTTGTGTCAGGTAATGCAGTCAAGATTATTTTTTGTTCCATCCACTTGCCTACAAATTTTATGATGTTTTTGTTTTAATAACTGAGTAGTATCCCACTGTATTAATTATTAATAGACAATATTTTTTATTTTTTTTATTTTTATTGGATATTCTCTGCATTTACATTTCAGATGTTATTTCCTTCCCCAGTCCTATCCCCTTTACACCTCCCATTGCCTTCATGAAGGTGCTTCCTCTCCCAACAACCTTCTCCTACCACTTTACCCATTTTTCATTGAGGAGTAACTGTGCTATTTCAAGATTCTGGCTACCATGAAAAAAATCTGCTATTAACATAGTTGAGTAAATATCCTTGTGGCATAATTGAGCAATTTTAAAATACAAAAACCTTCACGAATTTGTGTCATTTTTAGGAAGAAATCAATATAATCATTTTTGTATTGTTCCACTTTTAGTATATGTACTAATGAAGTAAGAACTTAAGTCATACTCCTTACTGAAAAGCAAGGGGGCAATTTAGAAAACAACTTTTCCAAGACCCCTATGTGTTGCATACTTTTCCAGGAATGGCAAAAAGAAACAATCCTTTGTCGACTTCGTATATGAAGATGCATTTCAGGATATCCATAAAGAGCCTAAAGAAATGTAATTTTTATATTGATTATAATGCATATCTACTAGAAAATGTCTGAACTCATTTCACTATGAAATTATTTTTTACCTACTTTGTCAGTATGTGAATTAAAGTTTATGTGAATTTTCTATAATATCTTCACTAACTCAAATACATGACTTTCTTTTTGTGAAAAACTAAAATTGTACATGCTTATGAGTTAAAAATGTTAAATTATGATAGAGATAAAAATGATAAGTAGGCACACAAATTATGTATAGGCAAATAGAGGATTACAAAGGATAATTTGATAGGTAAAATTAACTTTCCAAGAATTTTAAAACCTATCATATATTAATATATTGTCTGTAGTTTCAGGGCTGTGAAATAGATCAGAAGTCACATCTTGTGCCTTATTTTGCTTTGTGACCTTCATCTTCCATCCCTGAGCTTTAGAGACTATATATCTACTATTTCTCAGATGTTTACTGTCTTACATTTCAAGTATAAATGAAATTCTGTGGTGCCCAGCTTATTTACTCAATGTAGTACCCATCCAGTCTTTGTTCTCTTTATAGATGGTCAAATTTCCTTCTCTTTTATGGATGCATAACACTTAATTATCTACACTTGTTTATTTTTAAATATAAAATTAAATTTTTGATGGTAACTTCAGTTGGTTACATTCCTTGCCTATTTTTAAATTAAAAAAAAAAAACATAGGAATACTAATTTCTTCTTTTCATGTGTTGGTGTACTCAGTAGTATAATTTCTGGGTCATGAAAATTTCTGTGTCTTTTTTTCTTTTAATCTCCAATGTTTTGTAATGTCTATGTTTATGTACATCCCTCAATATGTCACAATGGAGGAACTGTTTATATAACCTTAAAAGCCTCTGAAATCTGAAGTATAGATATAGATATATTTATAACTGAGAGGGAATATTACCTTATTGTATATTTAATTTGTACTTTGCTAATGTCTGGCAATGTTGAATATTTTTGTTGTATACATTTCGTCAGAGATATGGCATATTACAAAGAAAGTAAACAATTGAAAATAGCTTCTAGAAGTTCCCTAAATTGACTAAATCTACTAATTTCTTCTAAGAGGAAATAGTAGAGACATCTGAAAATCACTCTAAAAGAAGGCAAGCTGCAAAGATTAGAATAAGTCTATCTGCCGAGAAGAAGCAGAAACCACCCCAGCCTCCTGGAAGAGGTTTAGAAACTGAGCCATGTA
The DNA here is from genome assembly GCF_963924665.1 of Micromys minutus. Taxonomy (NCBI): domain Eukaryota; kingdom Metazoa; phylum Chordata; class Mammalia; order Rodentia; family Muridae; genus Micromys; species Micromys minutus. The sequence continues at coordinate 58,872,660 of NC_137982.1, forward strand.
CAAAGGTCACTCTTGAATCTGCTGATCTGCCTGCAGATGTAGTGGGCTTCAGGTCTTCAGCTTCTGTTAAATTTCACCCACACTAGGACAGGTTTTGGTTATACATCTGTTTTTAAGTGATTTCTGCTCCTATAAGTAAAGTTTCACCCATATTCTTGTACATATTTTTCCTAAAACCTCATTGGTTCACAATGTTGGATTTGGTAGTATATATACTTCAGCTGTTAAGAGCCCTGATCGGGGGAAAATAGATGAGTGTGTGTTATGCTTTCCCAAGAAAAGTTTATCACATCCTTTGGTGATGTGTTTGTAGTCTTTTTATTTTATTTTATTTAACATTTGTGATTAAAATTTCACTTTCCTTTCTTCCTCAAAGCCGTTCAATGTGCCCTCACTTCTGCCCCTTAATATCATTCCTTTGCTTTTCAGTAATTATTGTTGCAGAATATATGTATTTGTATGTATATATTACAATATAATCCACTGAGTCCATATAATGTTACTGTATTTATTATTTTACCATTTGGAATTTCACTACTATTTGGTGTGAATTTCCCTGACAATAGATGCTCTAAACATTATTCCATTGCCTATCATTCATTGTGTATAGCTGATTTAAATTGTCTCTTTTTTATTTTCTATACTCTACACACTTCTTTTTTTAATTGAAAAACTTTATTTTAAAGACAGAGATAAATGTAAATATTTAAAAGCATTTTTGCATAAAATTATATGAATACATTTTGACAGTACTTGATTTTTTTAAAGATTTGATAGTATGGATTAAAATATTACTATTTACAATGAGCGTAAAGAACATGTAAAGCAAGATGTAACCTGAAAATACTCAAAGTTTTCTTGGTGTGTAAAGATTAAGCATAATGATTTTTCAATTTTTTTTTGGCCTTTAATTTTTTTAAGCTTCATATACTCTGTGAGTTGTTTCTGGGGTGTTCAGAGATTTCTAGGATTATTCTCCAATTATCACTGGATACATTTTATGTCTGTTCTTTTGTGACTGAGTTACCTCACTTGGGGTAATATGCTCTCTCTCTCTCTCTCTCTCTCTCTCTCTCTCTCTCTCTCTATATATATATATATATATATATATATATATATATATATATATATATATATATTCTTAAGAATTTTATAAAGTCATTTTTTCTGATAGCTGAGTAGTACTCTATTGTGTAAATATATCACAATTTTGTATCCATTCATCTACAGAAGGACATCTGGGTTCTTTACAGCTTCTGGGTATTATAAAAAAGGCTACTATATTGTTGTATGTTGGCCCTTTCCTGGGGTATATGCCCAGAAATGGAATAACTGGGTCTTCGGGTAGTACTATGTCCAATGTTCTGAAAAATCGCCAGACTTATTTCATGAGTGGTTGTACAAGTTTACAACCCCACCAACAGTGGAAAAGTGCTCCTATTTCTCTACCTCCTCACCAGCACCTGCTATCATCTGAATATTTGATCTTATGCAGTCTTACCTGTGTGAGGTGGAATCTCAGGGTTGTTTTGATTTGCATTTCTCTGATGGATAATGATGTCAAGCACTTCCTTAGATGCTTCTCAGCCATTGGATATTCCTCAATTGAGAAGTTTTAGATTGAGTTTTCCTCTCAGTACTGCTTTTATTGCATCCCATAGGTTTGGTTATGTTATGTTTTAGTTTTCATTAAATTTTATAAAATCCTTGATTTCTTTATTTCTTCTTTGACCATGATATCATTTAATAGAGCATTGTTTAGTTTCCATGTGTATATGGGGTTTTTATTGTCTTTGTTGTTTATTAAAGACCAGCCTTAGACTATGGTGATCTGATAGAATGCATGGGAGTTTTTCAATCTTCTTATATCTATTGATGCTTGTTTTGTGAGCGATTATATGGTCAGTTTTGGAGAAGGTACCATGAGGTTCTGAGAAGAAGATGTATTCTTTTGATTTAGAATGAAATTTCTGTAGATGTCTGTTAATTCCAATTGGTTCATAACTTCTGTTAGTTTTACTGTGTCCTTTGTTTAGTTTCTGTTTCCATGATTTGTTCATTGATGAGAGTGGGGTGTTGAGGTATCCCAATATTATTGTGTGGAGTGCAATGTATTTTTGAGCTTTAGTAGGGTTTCTTCTATGAAAATGTGTGTTCTTGTATTTGGAGCATATATGTTAAAGATTGAAAGTTCTTTCTGAAAATATTTCCATGTAATGAGTAAAAAGTGTTCTTCCTTATCTTTTTTGATAACTTTTGGTTGAAAATATACCTTATTCAATATTAGAATGGCTACTCCAGCTTTTTTCTTGTTTCTGATGTTCCTCAGGGCTTCAGTTCTGTTTCCCTCATCCCAATATCTTAACATGTTCCCCTTTTCCCCTTCCTGTCACCTTTCCAACCAAGGTCTTTCTCTCTCTTTCACACTCCTGCCACTGTTTTTTTTTCTCCATTTCACGTTTGATTAAGGCAAACACACTTGGTACCTTAGGCTTATTAACCTGTTTCAAATCTGTAAATTGTATTATGTAATTTATGGCTAATATTCTCTTACTAGTGAGTATATCCCTTGATTATATGTTGAGGTCACCTCACTCAGGATGATATGTAATAGTTCAAAGAACTTAACTGAAAAACTCATGGTGACTTCATTCTTAATAGCTGAATAGTATTCCATTTTATAAACGAACCACATTTTCCATATCCACTATTCCCTTGAAGGAAATATGGGTTGTTTCCAGCTTTTGGTTATCATAAATAAGGTCACTATAGACACAGTGGAGCAGGTACTCTGTGTCATGGTGGGGCAACTTTTGAGTATATGACCAGCGTATTATAGCTGGCTATTCATGTAGATATATTTTCTCTTTTTTAAGGAACCTTCTGATTGGTTTTCAGAATATTGTTACTAGTTTGCAATCCCACCAGCAATGTTCTTTTTTCCTACACTCTTGCCTACATGTGCTGTCTCCTGAGTTTTTTACATCAGCCATTCTGATTGTTGTAAGGTCATTTATTTTAAATTTTGCTGATCACTAAGGACCTTTTACAATTCTGTAACTGTTTCACAACCATCCAAAATTCCTCTCTTTGGATTCTCTCTGTAGTTATATACCCCATTTTTTATTAAATTTTATGTTTTTTTTTAATTTTTTGAGGATGACTTTTAGAGTTATTTATATATTTTGGATATTAACCCTTTATTAGATGTGGAGTTAATGAAGAAATTTTCCCTATTAGTAGTTTTCTGATTTCTCCTATTGACAATGTCATTTGCCTTACAGAACATTTTCTGTTTCATGAGTCCCATTTATCAATTCTTAATCTTAGAACTTGATCCACTGGAGTTCTGGTTAAAAAATTTCTGCCCTCTCCCCCAGTCACCCATGACAATGAATTTGAGGCTCTTTCCAACTTTTCCTTTAATTAGATTCAGTGGATCAGGTTTTATATTGAACTTCTTGATCTACTTGGACTTTAGCTTTGTGTAAGGTGACAAATATGAGTCTATTTTCATTTTCCTACAAGCTAAATCCTGTTAGACAAGCACCATTTATTGAAGAAGCTGTATATTTTTGGCTTTTTTCAAGATCATGTGTAAATAAGTGTGTCATTTTATTTCTGGGTCTTTAATTCTATTCCATTATCAAGCTGTCTGTCTGTGTACAAATAACTTGCAATTTTGATATTCTATTTGTATTTGGTATTTTATATACTTATATTTCAAAAGTTATCCCCTTCACCCCATCCTGACTCCCTCTACCACCCACCCATTCCCAGCTAAACATCTTGGTATCCCCCTACATTGGGAAAATGTGGGGAAATAAGCCTTCACAGAACCAAAGGCTTCTCATGCTATTGATGGTAGACAGTGCTATATTCTGATAATTAGCTGGAGCCATGGATCTGTCAAAATTTACTCTTTGGTTGGTGATTTAATCCCTGTTACTACAGGGTATGATTCGTTGATATTGTAGTTCTTCCTATGGGGTAGCACATTTTTTCAGATTCTTAAGTCCTTTCTTTAACTCCTACATTGGGGTCCCTGTACTCAGTCTGATGGTGAGCTGGAAGCATCACCATCTACAAAGTAAAGCTTTGGCAGAGCCTCTCAGGAGACATCCATCAGACTCCTGTCAGCAAGTACTTCTTGGCATCAACTATAGTTGAGTGGGTTTAGTGGCTACAAATGGGATGGATTTTCAGTGGGAAAGTCTCTGGATGACATTTACTTCAGTTCCTGCTCTACACATTGTCCCTATATTTTCTCCCATAACTATTTTGTTTCTCCTTCTAAGAAGGAGTGAAGCATCTACATTTTGGTCTTTCTTCTTCTTGAGCTCCATGTGGTCTGTGAGTTGTATCTTGGATATTCAGATATTTTCATCTAATGTACAATTATCACTAAGTATACCATGTGTGTTCTTTTGTTGCCTCACTCAGGACAATATTTTCAAGTTCCATTTGCCTAAGAATTTTATGTAGTCATTTGTTTAAATACCTGAGTAATATCTCATTGTGTGAATGTACCATATTTTATATATCCATTTTTCTGTATAAGAACATGTGGGTTATTTTCAGCTTCTGATTATTATAAATAAGGCTTTTATTTAAAAAGTAGAGCATGTGTCCTTGTTATGTGTTACAGCATCTTTTGGGTATATGCCCAGGAGTGGTACAGCTGGGTCCTCAGGAAGTACCATGTCCAATTGTCCAATTTTCTGGGGAACCGCCAGACCTATTTCCAGAGTAATTGTACCAGCCACTAGGACATTCCATATTCCTCAGTTAAGAATTGTTTGTTTAGATCTGTAACTCATTTTTTAAACAACTTTATTTTACAAAACAAAGATAAATGTACAGATTTTAAGCATTTTTGCGTAAAATTATTTGGTTATCTGGATTCTAACTTCTTGGGGGTTTTTGTTTTGTATACATTAGATATTAGTCCTCTATCCTATATAGGATTCGTAGAAATATTTTCCAACTCTGTTTGTTCCTCCATTTTATACCTCCCAACTACTGCTAAATATACTTTCAAAGTTAGAATTTATCCTCTTTATTCAAAGATCGATGCTCTTTATTTTGTAAAAAAAAATAGATTTGTATGTTTCCATTAATTATTTACATCTTTACCAATCCTCCATCTGAATGGTTGAGAAGCACCTAAAGAAATGTTCAATAATTCTTGTCATTTAAGAAATTCAAATCTTAAAATTTTGCCTCACACCAATCAGAATGACTAAGATAAAAAACTTAGGTGGCAGTAGATGCTGATGATAATGTAGACAATGAAGAAAATACCTCCATTGTTGGTGGGATGGCAAGCTGTTACAACCACTCTGTAAATCAGTCTGGTGAATTTTCTAAAAATTGAACATGTACTACCTGAGAAACAAACTAGATCACTCCTGGGCATATACCCAAAATATATTTCAACATATAACAAGAAAATATGTTCTACAGTGTTCATATCAGCCACATTTATAAGAGTCAAAAATGACCCAGGTGTTTTTAGATAGAGGAATGAATACAGAAAACATAGTGTATTTACACAACAGAGTGCTACTCACATATTAATTCAATGAGCATGCAGTTTTACCACTATTGCTCTCTAGTAGAGCTTGAGGTTAGGGCTGGTGTTTCTACCATCCAATTTTTTATTGTTAAGAACAGTTTTTGCATATTTAAACAGTGGAATACTACTCATCTATTACAAACAATGATTTTATTAAATTCCTAGGAAAATAGATGTATCTAGAGTATTTCATCCTGAGTGAGGTAACCCAGTCATAAAAGAACAGACACAATATGCAGTCACTTTCAATTGGATACTAGCCTTAGAAAGCTCTGAAAACCCAAGAAACAATTCACAGACAATATGAAGCTCAAAAAAATAAAAGAAAAGAAAGGCCAAAAAGTTAGAAAATTATATATATATATATATATATATATATATATATATATATATATATATATATCACCCTCTCAGAGTGGAGTACTCCTAGACCTCAAACATTAATAACTCAAGAATTCAGAAGATAACCTTGTGGCATTTTTAGTAGTAAAAATCATTATATTTAATCTTTACACAACAAGAAAACTGACTATATCCATGTAATGTTTAGTTTTAAATATAATTTATGGTATTTGTAAATAGTAAGATTTAAATGCATCCTATCAAACTTTAAAAAATCAAGTACTTACAAAATATATTTATATATATTTACACTTAAATGCTTTAATAGAAACCATCTGCCACCAGGAACAGCGGAGATCCAGAGACACATGCCTGGAGAGAAGGCATTTCGAGTAGCCAGAAGCAGAGATCTCTGGCGAGCATGTAAAAACTTCACCGCATCCCCCTGCTTGGTCAAGGGAACAAGGAACCCAACATTAGGCTGTTTGATCCCAGCCTGTGGCCATTGGGTGCAGAACAGGTGCTTAGACCATCTGTCCAGGAACAACAGAGATCCAGGGACACAGGCCAGATAAAAGGGAACTGCAAGAACCAATCACTGACAACAAGATGGCAAGAGGAAAGTGAAAGAACAAACTCCAGGGAAACCAAGACAACCTGGTAACAGCAGAACCCAGATCTCCCATCACAGCAAACAGAAGAATGCCAAACACTTTGGAAAGTGATGACCCAGACCCAAAATCATACCTCAAGATGATGATAGAGATCCTAAAACAAGAAGGAGAGGAAAAGAATAAAAATTAGAAGCTTAAAGAGGAAACAAGAAAAACACTCAAAGAACTCAAAGAACTAGAGAAAAACAGAAACAAAGAGATGAAGGAATGAAAGAAGGAATTTAAAACAGAAATGCGCAGAATAACAAAAACACTAAAAGAGACAACCCTAGAGGTAGAAAACCTAAAAAGAAAACAGGAGTCACAGATGCAAGAAATTCCAACAGACTACAAGAGATGAAACAAATAATCTTGGGGGCAGGAGACAACACTGAAAACATTGACAAAACAGTCAGAGAAGATGCAAAAACCATAAAACTCCTAACCCAAAATGCCCAGGAGATCCAAGACACAATAAGAAGACAAAACCTAAGGATAATAGGAATAGAAGAGGGCGAGGAATATTAAATAAGAGACACAGTAAATGTCTTCAACAAAATTGTAAAATAAAACTTCCCAACACTTAATAATGAGATGACCATGAGGATAAAACAAGCCTACAGAACACCAAATAGGTTGGATCAGAAAAGAAATTCCTCCCGACACTTAATAGTCAAAATGCCAAGTACCCAAAGCAAAGAAAGAATTCTAAAAGCAGTAAGGGATAAAGGTCATGTAACATATAAAGGCAGACCAATCAGAATCACACCTGAATTCTCAATGGAGACTATGAAACCTAATAGCCTGGACAGTTATCATGCAGACCCTAAGATAGCACAAGTGTCAGCCCAAGTTGCTATACCCAGGAAAACCCTCAATCAGCATAGATGAAGAGATTAAGATATTCCAAGACAAAACTAAATTTACACAATATCTAACCACAAACCCAGCAATAAAATAAATTATAGGTCAAAAACCCAATACAATGAGGGGAGGTACATCATAGTAAAAACAAGAAAATTCCTAAACATGAAAATAAAATAAGAAGGAAAAAGAGGAACAATTCAACCTCCAAAAACAAAAATATCAGGAAATAGCAAACACTATTTCTTGATATCTGTTAACATAAATGGACTCAATTCCCACAAAATAAAAATATATAGGCTATTAGAATTGATGCATAAACAAAACTTAGCATTTTGCTACATACAGGATACACATCTTAGAGAAAAAGACAGACACAATCTCGGAAAAATGTTGGGAAATAAAAAAAACTTCCAAGCAAATGGCCCCAAGAAGCAAGCTGGAGTGGCCATTCTAATATCACATAGAGTAGATTTTCAACAAAAAGTTATCAAAAAAGATAAGAAGGAACACTTTTTACTCATTACAGGAGAAATTTGTCAGGAGAAACTCTCAATCTTTAACATATATTCTCCAAAAACAAAAGCACATATATTCCTAAAAAAGAAAAAAAAAAAAAAAAAAAAAGAAAAACCTTACTAAAGCTCAAAAAATATATTGCACCCCAAACAATAATAGTAGGAGACCTCAATACTGCACTCTCACCAATGGACAGATCATGGAAACAGAAACTGAACAAGGACACAGTAGAACTAGCAGAGGTTATGAACCAACTGGTATTAATAGATATACATAGAACATATCATCCTAAAAAAAGAATATACCTTCTTCTCAGCACCTAATGGCACCTTCTCAAAAACTGACCACATAATTGGTCACAAATCAAGCCTCAATAGATATAAGAAGATTGAAGTACTCCCATTCATCTTTTCAGGTCACCATGGTCTAAGGCTGTTCTTCAATAACAACAATGACACCAAAAAGACCATAAGCTCATTGAAATTAAACAATGTCGATTAAACGATAGCTGGGTCAAGGGAGAAATAAACAAAGAAATTAAGGATTTTCTAGAATTGAATGAAAACAAAAACAGGATATACCCAAACCAATGGGATATAATGAAAGCAGTACTGAGAAGAAAACTCAAAGCTCTGAGTGCTTTCAAAAAGAAACTGGAGAAAACATACACTAGGAACTTAACAGCACAGTTGAAAGTCCAAGAACAAAAGGAAGCAGATCCACCCAAGAGGAGTAGCCAGCAAGAAATAATCAACCTTAGGACAGATATAAACCAAGTAGAAATAGAAAAACAAAACAAAACAAAACAAAACATTCAAAGACCCAACAAAACCAAGAGCTGTTTTTTTAAAGACAATTTACAAGACTGATAAAATTTAAGCCAGACTAACTTGAGAGTAAAGAGAGCGTATCCAAATTAACAAAATCAGAAATGAAAGGGGAGACATAACAACTGAAATTGAGGAAATTCAAGAAACCATCAGATCCTACTACAAAAGCCTATACTCAACAAAGCTGGAAATTTTCGAAGAAATGTATCAATTCCTTAGCAGATACCGAGTAATAAAGTTAAACCAGGACCAGGTAAAACATCTAAATAGTTCCATAACATCTAAAGAAATAGAAGCGCTCATGAAAAGCCTCCCAACCAAAAAAAGCCCAGGTCCAGATGGATTCAGTGCAAAATTGTAACAGACATTTATTGACGACATAATACCAATACAATCCAAATTATTCCACAAAATAAAATCAGATGGAAAACTACCTAACTCATATTTTGAAGCTACATTAACTCTCATTCCTAAACCACACAAAGACCCTACAAGGAAAAAGAATTTCAGACAAATCTTAGTTATGAAAATTGATGCAAAATAATCAACACAATTCTTGTAAACAGAATCAAAGAACACATCAAACAATCTTTCACCATGATCAAGTAGGCATCATCCCTGGATTGCAGGGATGGGTTAATATATACAAATTCATCAATGTAATCCACCATATAAACAAACTAAAGAAAAAAATCCAAATGTTCATCTCTCTAGATGCTGAGAAAGCATTTGACAAACATCCATACATGTTAAAAACCTTTGAAAGAACAGGAATCCAAGGACTATACCTAAACATTATAAAAAAATAAACAACAAACCAACAGCCAACATCAAACTTAAAGGTGGGAAACTGGAAGCAATCCCACTAAAATCAGAGACTCAACAAGGCTGCCCAATCTCCCCCTACCAATTCAAAATAGTACTGGAAATCCTGGCTGAAGCAATTCGACAGCAAAATGAAATCAAAGGGATATGAATTGGAAAGAAAGAAGAAAAACATCACTATTTGCAGATGACATGATAGTATAAGTAAGTGACCCCATAAATTCCACCAGAGAACTCCTACAGCTAATTAACATCTTCAGCAAAGTGGTTGTTTATAAAATTAACTCAAACAAATCAGTAGCCTTTTTCTACTCAAAGGACAAACTGGTAGAGAAAGAAATTTGGGAAAAGATACCCTTCAAAATAGTCACAAAACTAGGAAATACCTTAGTGTGACTCTAACTAAGCAAGTGAAGGAGCTGTATGATAAGAATTTCAAACCTCTAAATAAAAAAAATAGAGGAAGATCTCAGAAAATGGAAAGATTTCCCATGAACATGAATTGGAAGGATCAACAGTGTAAAAGTGGCCATCTTACCAAAAGCAATCTACAGATTCAATGCAATCCCCATCAAAATAACAACACAATTCTTCATTGAGTTGGAAAGAGCAATGTGCAATTTCATCTGGAATAACAAAAGACCAAGAATAGCGAAATCCATTCTCAACAAAAAGAAAATATCTGGGGTAATCACTATCCCTGACCTCAAGCTATATGACAAGGCAACTGTGCAAAAAACTGCATGGCACTGGTACAGAAATAGGCATGTGGATCAATGGGATAGAATAAAAAATACAGAAATGAGCTCTCACCTATAGGGCCACCTGGGTTTGACAAAGGAACTGTAAATATTCAATGGGAAAAGGAAAACCTTTTCAACAAATGGTGTTGGTCTAGCTGGCACTCAGCATAGAGAAGAATGCAAATAGACCCTTTCTTATCTCCTTGTACAAAGCTCAAGTGCACGTGAATCAAAGATCTCCACATTAAACCAGGTACACTAAAAGTATTAGATGAGAAAGAAGGGAAAACCTTAGAACATATAGGCATAGGACAAAATTTCCTATACAGAACATCAATCCCTCGTGCTCTAAGGTCAAAGATTGACAAGTGAGACTTAATGAGACTACAAAGTTTCTGTAAGGCTAAGGACACTGTCAAGAAAACAAAATGGCAGTCAACAGAGTGGGAAAAGATCTTTACCAACTCCACATCTGACAGAGGCCTAATATCCAAAGTATAGAGAGAACTCAAGAAGCTAGACACAAGAGAATCAAACAACCCTATTAAAAAAATGGGTTCAGAGCTTAAAAAAAATCTTAATTGAGGAATATTGAATGACTGAGAAGCTTCTATGGAAGTGCTCCACATTATTAGCCATTAGGGAATGCAAATCAAACCAACCCTGAGGTTCCACCTCACACCAACCAGAATGGCTAAATTCAAAAAATCAGATGACAGCAGATGCTGGCAAGGATGTGGAGAAAGCTGAACACATCTCCACTGTTATGGCCTTGTAACTGGTATAACCACTCTGGATATCAGTCTGGAGAATCCTCAGAAAATTGGACATAGTACTACCTGAAGACCCAGTTATTACACTTCAGGGCATGCAATACAGATATGATTCAATATACAACAATGACACATGAACCACAAGGTTCAGAGCTGTTCTCTTTATAATAGCCAGAAGCTGGAAAGAACCCAGATGTCCTTCAGTAGATAAATGGATACAGAAATTGTGGTACATTTTCACAATGGATTAGTCCTCAGCTATCAGAAACAATGACTTAATGAAAGTTTTAAGAAAATGGATGCATCTACAGAATATCATCCTGAATGAGATAACCCAGTCACAAAAGAACGAACATAATATGCAGTCACTGAAAATTGAATACTAACCCCAGAAAGCTCTGAACACCCCAGAAACAACTCACAGACGTGTGAAGTTCAAGAAAAGAAAAAACCGTAATGCTTAATCCCGTAATGCTTAATCCTTACACACCAAGAAAAAGTTGTCTAATTACTTGTTACATACTGTTTCACATGTACTTTACGCTCATTTTAACTAGTAAAATCTTAATGCACACTATCAATCCTTTAAAAAAAAAACCAAGCACTGACAAAAATGTATTCGTATTCTTTTATTCAAAAATGTTTAAAATTTGTACTTTTATCTTTGTTTTTTAAAATAAAGTTGATCAATAACAAAAGGTAAAAAAAACCTAAAAAATACAAAAAATGCTAGCCCCAGAGGCTCACACTGCCACAGAAACAACTCACAGACTGTATGAAGTCCAAGAAATAAAGAAAACAAAACAAAACAAAACAAAAAAATCTCTATACAACAAGAAAACTTTGACTATTTCTATGTTACATTTTGTTTTACATGTACTTTATGCTCATTGTAACTATTAAGTTTTCAATGCATACTATCAAACCTTTAAAAAATCAAGTACTAACTAAAAAATATATTCATACAGTTTTATGTAAAAATTGTTTTAAAATCCGAAAAAAAGTACTGACAAAAATGTATTATATAATTTTTTGCAAACAATGCTTAAAATCTGTACATTTATTTTTGTTTTGTAAAATAAAGTTGTTAAAAAAATAAAAAAATAAAAATAAAGTTGATCAATAAAAAAAGGTAAAAAAAACCTAAAAAATACAAAAAATATTTTAATAATCTGTATATATATATATATATATATGTATATATATATATATATATATAATCTCTATTTAAAAAATAAAGTTGTAAAAAATTGTGTTTGCTATTCTGGGTTTTCTGCTTTACCAATTAAATTTGAGAAATATTCTTTACATGTTCTCAAACTATCATGTTAGAAAATTACTGAGGATTACATTGAGTCTGTAGATTGCTCTTGATAGGATGTCCATTTTTACAATGTAAATTCTACTAATCCATGAGCATTTTCTGAAGTCTTCCTTGATTTCTTTCTTAATAGAGCAGAAATTTTTGTCATACAAATCTTTTGCTTGTTTGGTTAGAGTTACCCCAAGATACTTTAGATTATTTGTGGCTATTGTAAATGTAGTTGCTTCCCTAATTTCTGTCCCTCCCTGTTTATCATCTGTATAACGGAAGGCTACTGATTTGTTTGAGTTAATTTTATATTCAGCCACTTTGCTGAACTTGTTTATCAGCAGGAGAAGTTCTCTGGTAGAATTTTGGGAGTTGCTTATATATACTATCATATCATCAACATATAGTGATATTTTGACTTTTTTTCAGTTTTTTTCACCAATATTCATAAGAAAATTTGTTCTGAAGTTCTTTTTTCTTGTTGGGTCATTGTGTGGTTTACATATCAGAGTAATCGTGACTCCATAGAACAAATTTTGTAGTGTTCCTTCTGTTTTTATTTTAGGAAATAAATTGAGGAGTTTTGGTATTAGCTCTGAGTTTGAACATTTTCTACCATCTATTCCTCTTGAGTTGGTTTTGTTTATTTTTCTCTAGGGCTTTCATGTGTGCTGTTAATTTTCTAATGTAGGATTACTCCAACTTCTTTATGAGGGTGCTTAGTGACACATATTTTCCTCTTAGCACTGCTTTCATTGTGTCCTATAAGTTTGGATATGATGGGTTGTCATTTTCATTTAATTCCAGGAACTTTTAAATTTCTTTATTTCTTTCCTGACCAAGTTTTCATTAAGTAGAGAATTGTTCAATTTCCATAGATATGTCGGTTTTTTATTGTTTTTGTTTTTAATGAAGTCTAGCTTTAGCCCTTGATGATCTCTTATGACGCAATTGATTATTTTCATCTTGTAACTTTTGAGGCTTGTTTTATGAACAATTATATGGTCAGTTTTGGAGAAGGGACAATGAGGTGCTGTGATAAAGGTTTCTTCTTTGGTTTTATGGTAAATTGTTCTGCATAAACCTGGTAAATCAATTTGACTCATCACATCTATTAACTTCACAGTGTCTCTGCTTATTTTCTGTTTCACATACTTGTCTATGAGTGAGTGTTAAGTGTTGAAATCTCCCACTATTATAGTATGGGGCTCAATGTGTGTTTTGAGCACTAGTAAAGTTTCTTTTATGAAAGTGGTTTGCCATGCATCTGGTGCATAGATGGTCAGAATTGGGACTTTTTCTTGATGAATTTTTCTTTTGATGAATATGAAGAGTTCTTTCTTTTCTTGCTTGATAACTTTTGTTTGAAAGTCTATTGTTTTACATATACTTTATGATCATTGTAAATAGTAAGATTTCAATGCATACTATCAAACCTTAAAAAAATCAAGTACTGACAAAAATTTATTTGTATAGGTTTATGCTAAAATGCTTTTAATAATCTGTACATGTATCTCTGTTTTTAAAGTAAAGTTACAAGGAAAAATATGAAAAAATCCATTTAATTAGATATTAGAATGGCAACTCAAGCTTGTTAATTAGGACTATTTGTTTGGAAGGTATTTTCCAGATTTAATTTAATATGTTTTCTTTTTGATATTTAAGTGCGTTTCTTGAATCAAAAAACAGTGTTGAGTCATTTTTACTTATTCATTGTGTTAGCTTATGTCTATTTATTGAGTAATTTATTCTATTGATGTTAAAGATACTAAATATGTAAAAATGTTTGCTATGAAAGATAGATTATTCTTAGTTCTGTTATGTTTGTTGTTGTAGGTTGCATTATGTATATGTGATTCCTTTTACTTTTGTTGTTAGATTATTTACATTTTAATTTTTCTTTGGTGTAGGTACACTCCTTGTGTTGGATTTTTTCTTCTAGAATCCTTTGTAGGGCTTGATATGTTGATAGATATTGTTTATATTTGGTTTTATCCTGAAATATTTTGGTTTCTCCATCTATCCTGATTGAGAGTTTTGCTAGATATAGTAGCCTGGACTGCATTTCTATTTTCTTGGAGTCTTTGTGACCTCTGTCTAGGATTTTCAAGCTTTTAGGGTCTCTGTTGAATAGTCTGGTACAATTCTAGTAGTTCTCTCTACATATGTAAATTGTTTTATTTATTTTTTTGCAGCTTTTAATATTCTTCTTTTTTCCTGGGTATTTAGTTTTACTTATTATGTGAAGACAGGATTTTCTTCTTTGATCCAATCCATTTGGTTCTCTTGGCTTCTTGTGTACTTATGGCCACCTCTCTCTTTAGTTTGGGGAGGTTTTCTTAAATTATTTGTTTAAAAATAATTAGGTCCTTTGAGCCGGAAATCTTCATTATTTTCTATTCCTATGATTCTTAGGGTTTGTCTTTTTCATTGTGTCCTGAATTTTCTGGGTGTTTTGGGCTAGATTATTATTATTATTATATTTATTATTATTATTATTATTATTATTATTATTATTATTATTATGGATTTTCTTTGACTGCTTTATCAATATCTTCTATTGTATCTTCTACATCTGAGATTCTCTCTTCTATCATATTCTGCTGGTTATCTGTAAGGCCTTCAGACTGTGGGACTTTTAGAAGAGTGTGATTGGGCATTTTATTTATTTACATTTCAAATGTTATCTCCCTTACATACACCCTCCATTTCTCACTTTCATCTACAAGGGTGCTCCCCACCCACCCACCCACCAACCAACCCACTCCTACATTAGAATTATTGCACACAGAGACCCTCCACAGGACCCAAGGGGCTATCCTCTCAGTGATTCTCAATAAGGACATCCTCTACTACATATTTAGCTGGAGCCATATGCCTATCCCACATCTACGTGTACCGTTTGTTGAGTGGTTTAGTCCCTGAAAGCTTTGGGTGCTCTGGTTGGTTGATACTGTTGTTCTTACTATGAGGTTGCAAACACCTTCAGCTACTTCACTCTTTGCCCTAATATGTCCATTTAGGTATTCATGCTCAGTCTAATGTTTGGCCATATCTACATTTGTATTGTTCAGGTTCTGTCAGAGAATCTCAGGAGACAGCTTTACCATGCTCCTGTCAGTAAGTACATTGTGGCACCAGCAATAATGTCTGAGTTTGGTGTCTACAGATGGGATGAATCCATAGATGGGGCAGTCTCTGGATGGCATTTCCTTCAGTATTTACTCCACTCTGTCCCTGCATTTCCTTCTAACAGGAGGAATTCTGGATTAATACTTTTAAGGGGGTCACTATCCCCATCCCTCAAATGGGGCTCTTGCCTATATACTGGCTACGGTCAAGGCAGGTTCTATTTTCCCCTTTTGTGGGGGGGGGGATGATTTCTCTAATATCTTCCCTGTTGGGTTCTGGGAATATCTCAGGTTGTCGGAATCTAGGACTTTCTAGTGGCTACCTGCAATTTTCATTCCCCAATGTTTACCCACATCTATAAAAATTCCTGACCCATTATACGTCTGACCCATCTCCTCCCTTACCTGAACCAACTACCCTTTCACTACCCTTCTCCTCTTTTACCCAGTTCCTTCTCTACTTGTAATTCTGGAGATTGTTTTCGGCCTTCTGAGTAGGGCTATAGAATCCTTACTTTGGTGTGGTCTTCTACCTTGGGTCACACATAATATACTGTCTGTTTTTGTTTCAACTTGACACAGTCTGACATTATCACAGAAAAAAAAGTATCCCGTGCTGAAAAAATGCCTTCATGAGATCCAGGTGTAAAATATTTTCTTCTTTCTGACCTACTTGAGTTTCTGTCCTGACTTTCTTTGGTGATTAACAGTAATGTAGAAATGGAATGCTGAATAAACCCTAACAACTTGCTTCTTGGTCATGATGTTTTTTGGAGGAATAGAAACCATGACTAAGACAAATAGTCTGTGAGATGTATTGTGAGTGCCCCAAGCTTCCTATCCTGAGCTTCCTTTTGACTAAAAATCCACGTATCAGTGAGTACACACCATGTGTGTTCCTTTGTGAATAGGTTAGCTAACTCAGTAAAACATTTTGTATTTTCATCTATTTGCCTTCAAATTTTAGAAAGTTATTGTTTTTAATAGCTGAGTAGTATTCCATTGTATAAATGTACCACATTTTTTGTTGAGAGACATCTGGCTTGTTTACAGCCCCTGACTATTGTAAATAAAGCTGCTTTGAACATAGTGGAAAATGTGTCCTTGTTTTATATTGAAGCATCTTTTAGGTATATGTCCAGGAGTGGTTCAGCTGGGTTGTCAGGTAGAACTATTTCCAGTTCTTGGAGGAACTACCAGAATGACTTCCACAATGACAATGGCTGTAACAGCTTGCAATCCCACCAATAATGGAGGAATATTTCTCTTTGTTGTCATCCATGTCAGCATCTGCTGTCACCTGAATTTTTAAAAGAAACCATTCTGACTGGTATAAGATGAATTCTCAGAGTTGTTTTGATGTGTTTTTCTCTGATAATTGAGGAGGTAGAATATTTCTTTATGTATTTCTCAACGACTTGTGAATACTAATTAGAGAATTATACCCATTTTTAATGGACTGTTTATTTCTCTGGAGTCTAACTTTTTAAGTTCTTTTTATATTTTGGATGTTAGCCTGTTATCAGAGGTAGTATTGTTAAGATCCTTTAACAATATGTGGGCTATAGATTTGTCCTGTTAACATAATTCTTTGCCTTACAGAAGCTTTTCAATTATATGAAGTCCCATTCTTTAATTCTTGATCTGTGAGCATAAGTAATTAGTGTTGTCTTCAGGAAAATTTCCCCTGTGCCCATGTGTCCAAAACTCTTCCACACCTGCTCTTCTATTAATTTTATTGTATCTTGTTCTATGTGATGGTCCTTGATCTACTTGGACTTGAGTTTGTACAAGGAGATTAGAATAGGTCGATTTACATTCTTCTACCAGCAGACTCCAAGTTGAACCAAAAACATACATTGAAGATGCTGTCTTTTTATGTATTATTTTGGCTCCTTGGTCAAAGATTAATGACCAAAGATGTGTGGGTTTGTTTCTGGATTCTCAATTCATTTCCATTGATCTATCTGCCTGTCTTTGCATAAATAACATGAGGTTTTAATCGCTATTGTCATGTTACTTCTGTTTTTATCTTTTATAAAATTGTTTGAAAAGTATTCCTATTAGGTCTTCTTTGACTATCTGAAAGGATTCTGTGCTGAAACAATCTGCCCTTATGCTTTTTATAGTTGGAAGACGTTTAATCACTGCTTCTATTTCCTTACAATGTATGGACACTTTAAATGCTTTCTCTGATTTGACTTTGATGTTTTGTTGAATGTAGGCTTTTGTAGTAGGATCTGATACTTTTAAAAAATTTCTTCAATTCTGTTGTTATATTCCAGTTTTTTTGTTTTTTTTTTTTGTTTTTGTTTTTTTTTTTTTTTGTTTTTTTTTTTTTTTTTTTTTTTTTTTTTGTTAATTTGGATACTGTCTCAATGTTCTCTGGATAAACTGGCTAAGGGTTTCTTTATCTGGTTGATTATTCAAAAACCAACTTTTAATTTTGTGATTCTGTGTATTGTTTTCTTTGTTTTTACTTGGTTGATTTTAGCTCTGAGTTTGATTATTTCCTGCTCTCTAATCCTCTTATGTATAATTGCTCTTTTTGTTTTAAAGCTTGTAGAATTGCTGTTAAGCTACTAGTGTATGAGCCTTCCACCTTCCAATTTCTTTAGGCAAGTCAGATATCTGATTTTTCCTCTTAGCACTGTTTTCATTGTGCCCAATAAATTTAAGTATGTTTGCCTTCATTTTCATAAAACTCTAAAGAAATCCTTAATTTTTTTTTATTTCTTTCATTCACAATTTATCATTGAGCAAATTGTTCTTTAGCTTTTATGTATATGTGAGCTTTCTTTTGTTTTTGTTGTTGGTGAAGACCACGCTTAATCTGTGGTGATCTGATCAAATTATTTCAATCTTCTTCTATTGGTTGAGGCTTTTTTTCTGTCTGATTATATGATCAGTTTTGGAGAAGGTACAATAAAATGCTCTGAAAATGATTTATTTGTGTTTTTGTGTGAGTGTGTGTGTGTGTGTGTGTATGTGTGTGTGTGTGTGTGTGTTAATGTTCTATAGATATCTGTTAAGTCAGTTTGGTTCATAATTGCTGTTTGGTTCAGTGTGTTTAGTTTCAAGTTTTTTTTTTTTAATTTTATTGGGTATTTTCTATATTTACATTTCAAATGTTATACTATGCACTCTCTACTCCCTTCTCTCCTTCCACTCAACTTGCATCCATGGAAATTCTCCCTCTCACAATCACCCTCTCCATCTCAGTGCCTTGGCTGGATAATGATGTTGTTCTTCCCATAAAGATGCAAATCTTTCAGCTTTATCAGTCCTTTTTCCAGATCTTCCATTGGGGTCCCCATGTTCAGTCGAATGTTTACCCACAGGCATGCTTATCTGTATCTATATGACTCTGGCAGAAACTCCAAGGAAACATCCATATCATGTTCTTGCTGGTAAAAAAAAAAAAAAAAAAAAAAAAAAAAAAAAAAAAAAAAAAACTTTTTGGTTTCAGCAAAAGTGCTTGGGTTTTGTGGCTGTATATAGGTTGGTTTTCCAGGCAAGACAATCTCTGTTGATCATTTGTTCAAACCCTGCTCTTCTGTTTGAACTTGTATTTCCTCCCATTTTGTTTTCCCTTCTAAGAAGGACTGAGGCATCAACATTCTGGCTTTCCTTCTTTCTGAGCTTCAGAAGTTCTGTGGATGTTTTCTTGGGTATACCAAGCTTATTTTGGGGGGCAAGTAGTATCCAGTTAGGAGTGAACACATACCATGAGTGTTCTTTTGTGACTAGGTTAGATAACTCCAGATGTTAGCATCAAGTTCCATCCATTTTCCTAAAGATTTCATAAAGTCTTTGTTTTTAATAGCTCAGTAGTATTCAAATGCATATACGCACCACAATTTCTGTATCCATTTCTCTGTTGAATGACATCTGGGTTCTTTCCAGCTTCTTGCTATTATAAATAAGACTGTTCTAAACATTGTTGAGCATGTTCCCTTGTTAAAAATTGGATCTACTTTTGGGTATATGGCCAGGAGGTATATAGCTGGGCCCTCAGGTAATATTAGGTCTAATTTTCTGAGAAACTACCAGACTGATTTCCAGTGAGGTTGTACCAGTTTACAATCCTTCCAAAACCTGATGAGTGTCTGTATTTCTCCATATTCTTGCCAGCATCTGCAGTCACCTGACTTTTTAATCTTTGCCACTCTGACTGTTGTGAAGTGAAATCTCCGGGTTGTTTTGATTCACATTTCCCTGATGACTAGGGGTTTATTTAGGTGCTTCTCAGCCATTCAGTATTAATCAGTTGAGAAGTCTTTGTGTAGCTCTGTACCCCATTTTTATAGGATTATTTAATTCTCTAGTGTCTAACTCCTTGAGTTCATTGTGTATATTGGATACTAGCCCTCTATCAGATATAGGATTGGTTCATTTCTGAAATAAGCATAAGAATTAGGGTAGAAGTTATGAATACTCTCACTTTCAAATCTCTAAGCCCTAAGCTCTCTCAGTAGTTTGGAAGCAACCAAATAGTTCAGAGAATGGTCTCTATTAGAAAACTTAGAAAACTAATAAAAAGGAAGGTAAAAAGTCTTTCTTGTAGCTAAAATTGCAACAGTTACTGACAATGTTCCATGTAGCTATCATTGGTTAACATCTAAGTGTGTACAACACTTGGATCTCAGGAATTTTAAGTTCACATCAAATGCTAAACATTTACGGCACAGTGTAATATTTTTCTTACTTAAGCACGTAGACAATTCTGTCCTAGTATTTTAGATTTGGGGCATTTAAATGTGTGGAGCACAGTTTCTAGTTCTCGTGACTGTTAATATACATATATATCCAACAGCATTTGGTAGGTTATGAAGACAAAACTAAGAAAAGCTTAGCTCTTGACTAATTTGTGAATATATCTAATAAAAGCAAAAAGGCATACCAGTCATCTACATCTGATAATATATTCCTACCTGGCACTACAGGGATCTAAGAAGGTCAGTCTATGTATTTTGTCCTAAAATATGTATGTGTAAATTTGGTCTGTAAGCTAGGTAAATGAAGATGGCCATCAATTCTGGTGACAGAATAATGTTAAAACATGGTACAGTCAAGCAAGATTAGATCAAAACTAGTGGAATATATTTTGTTTTTCAGAGACAGCTAGGCAGAAAATTCTATGAGTTCAACAACCCACCTTGGCATTTGTCTGTACTTTACTTTCTTTGGAAACTTGGTTAGTAAACGTTCCATCACTTGATAAAACATGTAGACTATATTTTTATAAGAAACGACAATCATTTGGGCTTTTAGATTGGCTCTTTAGTGTGTGATGGTTTGACTCTCAAGATTTTGAGGCTGTAGTGAGCCAGAATATATGTGTATAGGATGCCTCATGGACAGCCACTTGGCCCAAACACTATGATATTGGGAGGTGCTTGCTGGCAGGAACCAGGTAGGGGTGAATCCTTAGTGGTTCAGCCAGAAACATGCAGCTGAGCAGGCTTGCAGCTAACCATCAGACTGAGTAGAGACTTTGTCAATGGCGCTGGGATTGGAGAGAGAATGACAGAGCTGAAGGGGGTTGTGGCCTCATGAGAAGAACAACATCTACCAACCAAATCTTGCATAGCCCCTATAGACTAGATCACCAACCACTGAGCACGCATTGAAAGGTTGATGGCTCCAGTTTTATATGTAGTAGAGAATAGCAGTGTCTGGCATCACTGTGAGAAGAGACCTTTGGTCCAGTGAGGACATGTTTTCCCAATGTAGTGGAATGCCAAGGCACTAGGTGGAGAGGGTGATTGATAGCTAGTGCACCCTCGAGAAGACAAGTAGAGAGGGCCAGGGAGGGGAGCAGGGTGAGTGAATGGGATAACATTTCAAATGTAAATACAGAGAATATCTAATAAAAAATTAAAACAAAAAAAGATGCATAGTAGATTAAAGCTTTCCACTTTGTGATAGCCAAGAACAAAATGAGCAAAAGGACATGGATATTCCAGAATAATTTTCACAAACATACATGAATGATCTATCTCTTCAATTTTGTACCTGCCACAGTATCAAATGCTGGGGTACTAGTCTGTAACCTATGAAACTACAAGAAACATTCCAGGTCAAAAGTGTAAAAGAAGTTGTTTGTTTTTTTAGCCTAATTAATAGGGCTCTGGATCCCAGAGCTTATTTAATGCCCAGGGTCAGATTCATATATACATAGATAGTCATTCCAATTAATATTTCATGAGAAAGGAATACATATTGAAAATTCATATTTCATCAGTTTTTATTGAGTAATAATTAAATAGGGTTATCAACATTCATATTATGAAAGTCCTAATGACAACGCAGAAACAAAACATTTAAAGTCAAAATGTATACAAATAAAAATTTTTAAATATTTATCCCTTTCCCTACTTTTCTTCCTTCAATGCTTCCATATCCCCATTCATATATATATAGCCACCAGAGGACTAGTAAAGTGAAACATAATTTAGACCCTGGAAAGCACAGAAATTTGAAAATTTGAGATGGCATGAGTAGAGCTAACTCTCTCCAAGTCTCTATGTCTACTTGGTCCACCTAACCACAACTCCCAACTAGGTCATTAAAAGCAGGGAGTCTTATATACAGCACCAACAATATCTCTCCATGCTAATGAGTCATCTCACTATCCTTAGTCTTCTGCCAATGACCTTACATTTCTGCATCTTAATATGCTCTTCCTCAAATTACATAATCTTTGATTTATAAAGTGTATGTGTTCAAACATACCTCCAATTTAAAAAAAATGTACCTACAAACAATCTAAGATTATCTTAGAGAGCTGGTGCATTAGAGATTGTCAAGGAAAGCCTTCACCTAAGGAAGTCATAACACAAAGCGTATCTTAAGAGGCCTTCTCTCTTCTCCCTACCCCTATCCCAGCACTTGCTCTTAATCAAACAGGAATCTCACTTGGTCCAGACTCTGTTTAGCATTCCAGTTGGAAGGGCAACAACCTTTGACACCATAAAAGAGAAATTGACCCAATCTTGACATTATTCTTTTCTCTCTAACTAGTATACTGGCAGTGCCCAGACATCCCAAGAGAAAAGGAGAATCAGAACCAAAGCATTTGTCCCGGATTCTGATTTCCCCTTACATCTGGACATACAGTGGAACTCTATGCTCCAGAACAAAACACAGACTACAGAACCCTGTTAGAAACATCCACATTATCCTCCATAAGCTATTATATTGGATAGGCAAAATTTGACACCACACATAGGCACACATTTATGTATATTTGCACACACACACACACACACACACAAACACACACACACACACATACACACACACACACACACACACACACACACACACACACACACATATATATATATATGTATACACATATATATATTGTTCAGTTCTTATCATGCTACTTGCAAATATGATTTTAGAGTTGAGCATTTGACTCTGGGCAACCAGTTATAATGATCTTCATTGGAGAATATTTTTTTTTCCAATTACTAAGGGAAAAGCAAGAATGATTTATTCAGCTATGACCTACAAACCACATTGACTACCATTCTAGCCTGATGGCCCTAAATGTGCAATAGTGGCACAAATTTACCAGTGCTAAATAATAGCTCTTTTGTTGAACTTAAGACCTAATGAAGAATAGGTAAATAATGCTTAGTACTAGAAACCTAGCTAACTACCCAGTCTTAATGAAGTAAAGTTTATTGAAGAAGAATCTATAATCACTAATTTACTAAATTAGCACAATCCTTAACAATATAATCATTTGTTCTTATACTCACGGATAAAGTGTAGTCCTTATCCCTCAACAAGAACTCCTACCTTTGGAGAATGTATATGATATATTGTGTCTACCTCTCCTCTTTGAAGTGGCAGTGTAGTGTTTGGAACTAGGGTCTCCACAGTGGTTTCCAGTTTCCTGTGTACCTATTGTACCCAGGTGCTACAAGCACCTGGAAAGAGTCAATAAGTGAGTATGTGGGATTCTGGGTCTAAATGTTCCCTCATGGCATTATAAGGGAAAGACAGAGTGAGGTCAGAATGTTCCTAGAGGGGCTAGATTAGAGAAAGTTTTTGGGAGTTTTATATGTTGCTCTTTAAGGCAATGCCTTCCTCTTAGTGTTATTTAATAAATCAGTTCTCTGAAATGATCCTTGCTTATTTATCTTGCTTTTTCAAAGGTAGATTTGGGTGCTTACTCATTTTTGGGATTAACCAGGGATTATATATTTCTTGGGGGAGGTAGTACCCTGGAAGGGAAAGTCATTGGCTGGAGTCTCAGAGCTATCTAGATACCTCATTAGTATGGAGACACACTCCAGGTAATAAAATATTTGGTTGAATGGCTATGATCCTCTGAGCAGAATCCCATGATTACCTGTTTTAGAGCAGGTACACACAGAGAGATTGGTTGCAGCTTGACTTCTGTTATTCTGAAATTTTGGAAATTGCTTTGGTCTAATCTCACAAAACACTGTCATTTCTTATGCCTTTCTGAAAGCACAATACCACATGTCATTTAGGTAGAGACCATCGTAGAAAGCAACAACCAATGAAAATGCAGTGCCCAGTCACAAAATATATACCTAAAAATTACTCTCAAAACTAAGGTTTTGGGAACATTGTAGAAGAGAGAAGAATGACAGAAAGTAGTATCAGAAGCTACTTCCATAAAGTCTCAAATACATGATTGTGAAACATGAGGTGAGTACAGAAAGCCAGGAATGGATGTGCCAAATACAGTGTTCTTCCTTTACAAATTAATTTGCTATCTATAGTAAAGGCACCAGGATTTATGGATTAGGACTTCTTTATCTATGGCAGGTATCTCTGCCAAGATATCCATTTCCTTAAATAAATTGTCAAGTTATACTGTCTTTCTAATTAAACCATTACAATATAACCATAGTCATTACATCTATATAATGAAGAAAAATATATTTCATTAATCTAAAATGGAAAATAATTAATTGATTCATTCATATACACAGTCCTCATGACATTGGGTCTTATCTTCCTGGAACTTGATATTTTTGTTGATTTGGCAAAGTCAAGTTATTATTCTGTGCTGCTCAAATTTATTCTTTAGATAATGTAAGACTGATAAAAAATATTCACAAGCAGAGGCTTCACTTTGTTTCAAGCACTCTGTCTTGGCACTACACCTTCCTCATGGCATTCTTCATGTCTGTATTTCTCAGAGTGTAGATGAGAGGGTTGAATAATGGGGCAATCATGGTATAAAACAGAGCAAACACTTTGTCATACCCAACAGAAACACCCAATGGGACATAGGTAAAGATGAGTGGCAAGAAGAACATGAACAAAACAGTGATATGTGAGCCACAGGTAAGAAGAGCTTTGCAGCAGCCTTCTGATAACCTATTCCTCAAGATGGACAAAAAGATGATGTAAGAAATGACCAAGGCAAGAAATGTCAAAATGGACATAACTCCTGTAGTGGTAATAATTATAATCACTAGAAGTCTTGTGTCATTGCTGGCCAGCTTTAGCATGGGTAATATATCACAAAAATAGTGGTCTATTTCATTGGTGCCACAAAAGGAAAGTCTGATAATAATAAAAACAGGTACAAGTGAGTGTATTAAAGCACCAATAACTGAGGCTATCACAAGATTGTAATATACTTGTCTGCTCATGGTGATCATGTAGTAAAGGGGTCTGCAAAGGTATCATAGGCCATGGCAACCAAAATAAACATCTCAGTGTCACCAAAGTAGTGGGCATAAAACATCTGGGCTATGCAGCCATTGTAAGAGATCATGTTACATTATACAAATAAGTTTATAAGTTGAAGTAAAACAGACATCCATGAAAGATAAGTAGCTAAGAAAAAAAAATACATTGGCTGCTCACTAAGGTGGCTGCTCCTGATAGTAATAAAAACAACCAGATTTCACAGAGAATTGCAAGATAACAAAGCAAGAACAACAGAGCACACATTGTTTAACATTTTCATTTTGGAAAATTCCCAGAAAGATAAATTCTGTGAAAATTCCAAATCCCATCTCTTCTTCATGCCTAATTATTTAGGTAGAGAACAGCCTATTCCTGAAACCTTGGTTTCTCATATTCTTCTACTTGTTTCAAAGTCATTTCTATCTAGTAAGTATGTAAGTAAGATGTATGCAATCACTGAAAGTATAGTAAATTCATTCATGAGAACAGATTCATGGAGAACAACTAATAAATTGTAATGAACATAATAAAATACTTTTAGCCACTGGAGAAATTCTTATTAGAAATAAGGTAGATACTTTAAAAGTTAAACATAGACTCTAAGTTCCAAATTGAGACATGAATTCACAAGTTGACATCATGATACATTTTTTGCTAAAAAGATTATTCTAATTCTTAGTCCTTCATAATAATTAAAATATCAAAATACTGAAAGTGTGTGCTTGTTCATTACTTCAGTGCACTAAACATGTCACATTATTGAGCATCTTTATAGTATTCTCAGAGGTGCCATTGAAACCTATCATAATTGAAAAGAATAATAAAATGTGATAAGGAGCAACTAGCAGTCTTGCAGTAGAGTGTGTGATCTTGTCAAAGATGCAAAGAGACTATGACTTACTAGATTTCATCATGTTTACCAGTTCACTTTACAGTCTCGTCAGGAGGCCCACAGTGTTAGCAGCAATTCCTCATATTCTGGCATCACTTTAGATGTTACTTCCTTCAGAGACAGAGCATACATCTAAAGGACAGCTTTAATTCCACCTGTTTAAACAAAATTTGTCTTTAAATTAAGCCATACCTGTTTACTTTACCAGATTCTCTTCATGTGTATGATGAAAAAGAAACTTAAAATATATCAGTGAAAAATATGAACATTTCTTTCTTTTCATATTAATTTTCTATAACTCTAATAACTGTTCTAAAATGGCTCACATATATGTTTAATTCAAGACAGCTTTATAAAACTAAATGAATTAACCAACCTTATTTATGAGTGAAAATGTCAAAATTATTCAAATAATTAAAACACTGAAAGATCAGTGCCTTTTGCACTATATGGTAGTACAAGTAAATTTTCAGGAAAATACAGTTAAAACAGAAAAAGATTATGGATAGAAACTTGTGAATTTGTTCATGTACTACCATTGATCTCAAGTTAAAAGAGTCTCTCCTAATAGTTCCCAAAATATCTGAAAGTAACAAATGAGAAAAGTTCCAGTCAAAAAACTAAAATAATGTAAATGTAAACTAAACATCAATGTCTATTGTTCAAAGTTGTTGACACATAAATTAAAATTTTAAAGAACAATTAAAAATAAGAATATTCATTCGAACCTCTGTTCCCACCAGGTGGCACACAGCATGCCCCTGCCCTGCCTGATCCAGGGACAAAGAACCCAGCATTGGGAACTCTGTTCACCACCTGAACCAGCAGAGATCAAGGGACAAAGACCAGGTACAAGGGAAAGGCAAGAACATATCACTGAAAACAAGATGGCAAGAGGTAAGTGAAAGAGCATATCCCAAGGAAACCAAGACAACCTGGCAACACAAGTATGCAACTCTCCCATCACAGCAAATATTGGAATGCCAAACACTCCAGAAAGAGAAGACGAAGACATAAAAATATACCTCAAGACGATGATAGAGATCCTTAAAAAAGAATTCAAGAAAAAGAAAAAATAATCAGAAGCTTTTAAACTGGAAATAAGAAAATCAGTTAAAGAACTCAAAGAAAAAGAGGAAAACAGAACCAAAGAGATGAAGGAATGGAAGAAGTAATTTAAAATGGAAATTGACACAATAAAGAAAACTCTAAAAGAGATAAACCTAGAGGTAGAACACCTAAAAAAGAAAACAGGAGTCACAGAAGCAAGCATTTCAAATAGACTACAAGTGATGAAAGAGAGAATCTCGGGGGCCGAAGACAACATTGTAAACATAAACAAAACAGCCAGAGAAGATGCAAATAACAAAAAGCTGCTAACACAAAATGTCCAGGAGATCCAGGACACAATGAGAAGACAAAACCTAAGGATAATAGGAATAGAAGAGGGAGAAGAATATCAACTAACAGGCACAGTAAATATCGTCGACAAAATTGTAGAAGAAAATTTCCCTACCCTTAAGAATGAGATGACCACGAGCATAAAAGAACCCTTCAGAACTCCAAATAGGTTGGACCAGAAAAGAAATTTCTCCCGACACTTAATAGTCAATACACCAAGTGCACAAAGCAAAGAAAGAATACTAAAAGCAGTAAGGGAAACCGGTCATGTAACATATAAAGGCAGACCAATCAGAATCACACCCGATTTCTCAACAAAGACTATGAAATCCAGAAGAACCTGGACAGATATCATGCAGACCGTAAAAGAGCAAAATTGACAGCCCAAGCTGCTATACCCAGCAAAACCATCAATCACCATAGATGGAGAGATGAAGATATTTCAAGACAAATCAAAATTTACACAATATCTGACCACAAACCCAGCACTACAACAAATTATAGGTGGAAAACCCAATACAATGAGGGGAACTACATCCTAGTAAAAATAAGAAAACTCCTAAGCAAGAAAACAAAAAGAAGAAAAAGACACAGACACAACTCAACCTACAAAAGCAATAATAGCAGGAAACAGAAACCACTATTCCTTGATATCTATTAACATAAATGGCCTCCACTCCCCAATAAAGAGCCATAGACTATCAAACAGGATACATTAAAAAAATCCAGCATTTTGATGCATACAGGAAACTCATATGAGAGACAAAGACAAACAATATTTCAGAGTAAAAGGTTGGAAAAAAATGTCCAAGCAAACAGCCCCAAAAAGCAAGCTGGAGTGGCTATTCTAATATCAAATGAAGTAATTTTCCAACCAAAGTTATGAAAAAAAATAAGGAAGGACACATTTCCTCATGTCAGGAGGAACTCTCAATCCTTAACATATATTCTCCAAATACAAAAGCACCAACATTTACAAAAGAAACCCTACTAAAGCTCAAAAATACATTTAACCCCACACAATAAAAGTGGGAGACTTTAATACCTCACTCTCACTAATGGAGAGATCATGGAAACAGAAACTGAACAAGGACACTGTAAAACTAGCAGAGACTATGAACCAACTGGAATTAATAGATATCTACAGAACATATCATTCTAAAGTAAAAGAATACACCTTCTTCTCAGCACCCCATGGCACCTCCGGAAAATTGACCACATAATTGGACACAGAACGAGCCTCAATCGATATAAAAAGATTGAAATACTCCCATGCATCCTCTCAGTTCACCATGGTCTAAGGCTGGTCTTAAACAACAACAAAGACAACAAAAACCCCACATATACAAAGAAACTAAACAACGCTCTGTTAAACGATAGCAGGATCAAATAAAGAAAGAAATTAAGGATTTTTTAGAATTTAATGAAAATAAAAACACAACATAATGAAACCTATGGGGTGCAATGAAAGCAGTACTGAGAGGAAACCAGTACTCATAGCCTTAAGCGCTTCCAAAAAGAAACTGGAGAGAGCGTACATAGTCAACTTGACAGCACAGCTAATAGCTTTAGAACAAAAGGAAGCAGATACAACCAAGAGTAGTAGATGGCAAGAAGTAATCAAAATTAGGGCAGAAATAGACCAAATAGAAACAAAAGAAACCATCGAAAGAACCAACAAAACCAAGAGCTGGTTCTTTGAGAAAAAGAAGAGGATTCATAAACCCCTAGCCAGACTAACTAGAAGGCAAAGAGAGAGTATACAAATTAACAAAATCAGAAAAAAAAAGTGGAGACATAACAACTGAAACTGAGGAAATTCAAGAAATCATCAGATCCTACTACAAAAGCCTATACTCCACGAAGTTGGAATATCTGCAGGAAATGGATAAATTCTTAGACAGATACAAGATCCTAAAGTTAAACCAGGACCAGGTAAACCATCTAAATAATCCATAACACCTAAAGAAATAAAAGAAGTCATCAAAAGCCTCCCAACCAAATAAAGCCCTGGTCCAGACGAGTTCAGTGAAGAATTTTATCAGACATTTATTGCAGACATAACACCAATACTCTCCAAATTATTCCACAAGATAGAATAAGATGGAACACTACCTAACTCATATTTTGAGGCTACAATAACCTTCGTTCCTAAACCACACAAAGACCCTACAAGGAAAGAGTACTTCAGACCAATCTCACTTATGAACATTGATGCAAAAATATTCAACAAAATCCTTGCAAACAGAATCCAAGAACACATCAAAAGGATCATTCACCATGACCAAGTAGGCTTCATCCCTGGGATGCAGGGATAGTTAAGTATAAGGAAATCCATCAACATAATCGACCATATAAACAAACTGATAGAAAAAAAATCACATGGTCATCTCATGAGATGCTGAGAAAGCATTTGACAAAATTCAATACCCCTTCATGTTAAAAGTCCTAGAAAGAACAGGAATCCAAGGTCCATACCTAAACATAATGAAAGTAATATACAGCAATCCAAGAGCGAATATCGAACTTAACTGTGTGAAACTTGAAGCAATTCCACTAAAATCAGGGACTCAACAAGGCTGCCCAGTCTCCCCCTACGTATTCAACATAGTACTGGAAGTCCTGGCTGGAGCAATTTGACAGCAAAAAGAGATCAAAGGGATACAAGTCGGAAGGAAGAGGTAAAAACATCACTATTTGCAGATGACATGATAGTGTACTTAAATGAACGCACAAATTCCACCAGAGAACTCCTATAGCTGATAAACAAGTTCAGCAAACTGGCTGGATACAAAATTAACTCAAACAAATCAGTGGCCTTCCTATACTCAAAAAACAAACGTGTGGAGAAAGAAATTAGGGAAAAGATACCCTTCACAATAGTCACAAAAACTATGAAATACCTTGGTGTGACTCTCACTAAGCAAGTGAAGGAACTGTATGACAAGAACATCAAACGTCTAAAGAAAGAAATTGAGCAAGGTCTCAGAAAATGGAAAGATCTTCCATGCTCATGGATTGGAAGGATCGACATTTTATAAATGGCCATCCTACCAAAAGCAATCTACAGATTCAATGCAATACCCAAAAAATTCCAACCCAATTCTTCATTGTGTTGGAAAGATCAATGTCCAATTTCATCTGGAAGAACAAAAGAAAGACCTAGAATAGTAAAATCCACCCTCAACAACAAGAAAACATCTGTGGGAATCACTATCCCTGACCTCAAGCTATACTACAAGACAATTGTCCTGAAAACTGCATGGTACTGGTACAGAATAGGCATGTGGATCAATGGAATAGAAGATCCAGAAATGAGCCCTTACCTATATGGTCACCTGATTTTTGACAAAGGAGTTGTAAACATTCAATGGAAAAAGGAAGCCTATTCAACAAATGCTGCTGGTCCAACTGTCACTCAGCATGCAAAAGAATGAAAATAAACCCTTTCTTATCTCCTTTTACAAAGCTCAAGTGTAAGTGGATCAGAGATCTCCACCTTAAACCAGATACACTGAAACAATTAGGAGTATGTTGTCTATATTTGTCAAAGTGTACTTAAATGATGTCTTTAGCACTTACACTGTGAAAACTGAAAGTGAAAACAAGAGGAAGATTAGATTCATGTAAAAAATAAGAGCAGCATCCAGAACTGTTGTCCATCCTTCTCTTAATGATGAAGCTTCAAGACCAATTGTGCAATGCTCAAAATTTCTGGAGAAACTGCTGTCCAGTAGAACAGAATTTAAGGGCATTGGAGGAACTTGGATGAATTACCACTAGACTTTTCCCAAGGAAATTCTGAGAAAAATATGTAAAAAATAAACTCATGTTTATTTCAACTACTCATGTTTAACTTTTTTTAATTGAACAACTTTATTTTTTTAAAAAAAGATAAATGTACAGATTTTAAGCATTTTCACATAAAATTATATGAATACATTTTCTCAGTACTTATTTTTTTAAAGGTTTGATAGTATGCATTAAAATCATACTAGTTATAATAAGCATAAAGTACATGTAAAATGAGATGTAACCTGGAAATAGTTAAAGTTTTCTTGGTGTGTAAGATTAAGCATAATGTTTTTTCTTTTCTTTTTTTTTTTCTGTTTTTGGTCTATGCTTTTCCTCGAACTTCATATAGTCTGTGAGTTGTTTCTGGGGTGTTCAGAACTTTCTGGAGTTAGTATCCAATTATCTGTGAATGCATATTACATCTGTTCTTTTGTGACTGGGTTATCACACTCATGATGATATTCTCTAGACATATCCATTTTCTTAGAAACTTCATAAAGTCATTGTTTCTGAGAGCTGAGTAGTACTCCATTGTGTAAATATACCACAATTTTGTATCCATTCATCTACTGAAGGATATCTGGGTTCTTTCCAGGTTCTCCTATTATAAATAGGGCTGCAATGAACATTGTGGTGCATGTGTCTTTGTTGTATGTTGGAGCTTACCTGGGGTATATTTCCAAAAGTGGGATAGCTGGGTCTTCAGGTAGTACTATGTCCAATATTCTGAGGAATCTCCAGAGTCATATCCAGAGTGGTTGTAACAGTTTACCACCC
Organism: Micromys minutus; assembly: GCF_963924665.1. Taxonomy (NCBI): domain Eukaryota; kingdom Metazoa; phylum Chordata; class Mammalia; order Rodentia; family Muridae; genus Micromys; species Micromys minutus. Next base: position 58,904,788 of record NC_137982.1, read on the forward strand.
CACCAACAGTGGAGAAGTGTTTCTCTTTCTGGAATCTTCATCAGTATCTGCTGTAATTTGAATTTTTCAACTTAGCCATTCTGGTGGGTGTGAGGAGGAATCTCATTGTTGTTTTGATTTGCATTTCCCTGATGGCTAATGATGACAAGCACTTCCTTAGATGCTTTTCAGCCATTTGATATTCCACAATTGAGAATTTTTGTTTACCTCTGTATACCATTTTTAATAGGGTTGTTTGATTTTCTGGTGTTTAACTTCTTGAGTTCTTTGTATACCTTGGATTTTAGGCCTCTTTATGATGTCAGATTGGTAAAGATCTTTTCCCATTCTGTTGGTTGCCTTTTATTTTCTTGACAGTGTCCGTAGCCTTACAGAAACTTTGCAATCTCATTACATCCCATTTGTCTTAAGACACACTAGAAAAGAGTATCATACATCATTACAGTTGGTTTTGAGCCACCATATTGTTGCTGAGATTTGAACTCCAGACCTCTAGAAGGGTAGCCAGTGCTCTTAAACACTGAGCCAACTCTCCAGCATAATTAGAAAATTGTTTAAATTGTTTTTTGAGAAAAAAAGTTACAATATCAAACTCCCATATTACTATAAATTTGTGTTTGGATTTTACAAGAAAAATTTCTTAATGTAAATCTTTTGACTTATTTAATTGCATGATGCTTATTGTTTCAAAAGAGATAGCAGCAAGTTATCTGGCCAGACTGAGCAAAGAACAACTCATTAAAGAAAATCTTTGACTTTGCTAAAATATTTTACTAGTAAGACTATGTCAAACTTACATATATTAAATATGTGTTTCTGTTCTTTAAGTATTTATTATTATGTTTTATAGACATAATTTGAAAATAATGTCATCCTCCTCTATTTTACAATAACTGCCCTTTCCCAAGAATAGCAAAAGAATTTTTGCACATGTCCTTCTGTTGTCAAGTCAAACAGTCCTTTAAGTAGGGAATGAGGATAATTATATGAAAGACAAAAGTGATAAATTAGGAGAGCTAAAAGTTTATACCACAGCAGTGACTAATAAATTTCTCAAACCATTTATATACTTTCAGTATCATTGGAAATGAAGTCACAAGCTGGCAGAAACAATTGCTGAAGTACATAAAATATCTGTACCTACACAGAGGTCTCCCTGTTTTGTCCACAAAAATTGAATACTCTTCAGTCTCTTACCTTGAGTTTTAAGCGTAGCTCCTCGTATTACTCCATGTATCAGTCAGCCTGTAAATATGCCACCATATTTTTCTTGCATGACTCTGCTTGACAGTCAGGCTTTCACAGAAGTAGGCAAAAATGACTCCCACAAATTATTCCTATGACTTTCCAAGGATGTCCCTACTACCATGAGGTTCAGAGGATAAGAATTTATTTTCTCAAAGTTTCAAAGGCTAACATCTGAGATCACACTAGCAGTGGGAAAGTTTCGTGCTGAAGATTTTTGAAGAGAACCTGTGGAATGTATCTTCTAAATTATGAGAGTTTATTGGCCTATGTGGATGTTCTTTCATTTGTAAAAAAAAAAAAATATTTTAATCAGATTTCATTTGCATCTGGCATTTCTCTCAATAGGTCTATCTCTAATTTCACACTATGGACTGATTTAACATTAATATCTCTTTTGATAAATAAGGTCACAAACTGAGGTAAAGAGATAAGAATTCATCCCATTGTTATTTAGGGACAATTGAGGGAAGCACAGTTATATCCAGTCTAAAGTCATATCTGGGTGTGTCATATCAATTTTTTCTCTAGCCTTGTATTCTGACAGCCTCTCTGAAAACCTTTATAACTCACCCCTATACTGAAGATCTATCAAATTCCTACCTCTACATACTAGATACCTCCTATTATTTAATGCGATGACTTATGACTATGTAATGCAAGTCTATACTTTTCTATACAAGAATGGGTTGCTGTTGGAAGCAATAAGTGGGAAGCAAACACTGTTATACTACTGCATGACAAGTTGCAGAGGGAACTGCATTGTATAAATGTACAAAACATATTCCTCTTTCAAAGAATAAATAGGAAGCTATTTTTGACAGTCCAATGGATATGAAATAGTTTATCAGGTCAAAGCCATAATTTACTTTTACCAGTGTTTTCATTCACTCTCAGTTCTCTATCCGTTGGCTCATTCAACTGTTAACTTCAACCAATATACTTACTGAAGTTTCATATTCAGTCTTATTTTTATTTTATTGCAATATGCTATAAATGATTTTGTGTAGCATTACAGTCTAAAAGAGATGTGTGACAACAAACAGACATTGTGGAGGTATGCTTGCCGTTTGTCCTCAAGTAGTATGGGACAATGAAGTTATATACTGAACTGGAGAGATGACTCAGTGTTTAAGAGCTCATGCTGTATTTTGCAGAAGATCCAAATATAATTCTTAGCATCCATATTGGTGTTCAAAACCATCTACAACTCCAATTCCAGGTATCTGATTTGCTCATCTGATGTCTGTGTGAATACCAGGCACATACATGGAGTAAAATAATCTTAACACTTTAATAATAAAATAAAATAGGTAAGTATATATCTATATTTAATGTACATTATTAATTTTTATTTTGTAAGAGAGACTGGATCAAATATGCTTCTGTTAACAAGATCTTAAACCTGACAATCCTGCAACAACAGAGTCAATCAGTACGTATTTCATTATGACAATATGATCAAGATTAATTAAGACTGAAACTTAAAAAATGTATAAGGAAGAGGTATATAACATGCTCATCACTATAGTTTACTGTAAATTTTAGAGATTTCAAAAACACATGCCCCCCAAAATTACGATTATTATTTTGGGCTAAATTAAACTTAAGGTTAATTATGTATCAATGGTAGAGCAAGTGATATATGTTCAATCAGAGGTACTCATGAAAAAAGTATTCATGTAATAGGAAAAAGAATATGAAAAAAATTTGTAGTTTCACATGAAGCAAAATTGATATAATGTTTGTTATCCAATTTAATAGTTTAGGAAATTAGCGAAAAGTTGCAAGATGAAAAATTACTTTTTAACCAAAAAAATACACAAGAAAATATTAAAATTATGCAAATGTTTATCTTAGCATTATTCTATACTATTGGAATGTTAATGATAAATTAATACTATTCTCTAATATAAAAATGTCTGCTTTTTTACTACTATTATTTTCTTCAGAATTTAATTCAAAATTCACAAAAATAATTTATATCTGAAATAAAACATTTCTGTTTCAAAATTGAATGGATGCATCTAGAAAATATCATCCTGAGTGAGGTAACCCCATCACAAAAGATCAGGCATAATATGCAGTCATTGATAATTATATTCTAGCCCCAGAAAGCTCTGAATAGGTCAGAAACAACTCGCAGGCCATATGAAGCTCAAGAATAACAAAGGCCAAATAGTGAAAGCCTCAGTCCTTCTTAGAAAAAAAAAAAATAGTGTATAGCATCCTCTCAGAGTGTGGTACACCTAGACCTTAAATCAATAATAATCCAAGATCTAGGAATACAGTCTAGTGGCAATTTTTGGTATTCAAAGACCATTATCTATACTCTATACACACCAAGAAAACTCTGTCTGCTTCCATGTTATATTCTGTTCTACATGTACTTAATGCTTATGGTAACTAGTGGGATTTCAATTCATGTTATCAAACCTCTAAAAGAATTGCCAAAATTCTTTTTAAAAATCTCTACATGTATCTCTCTTCTTTAAAGTTGTAAGAAAAAATAAAGACACATATTAAAAATCAAAATTGAAAATTCTGATTTAAAACATTTTGATTTTGTTTAATCTTCTTATACATTGACATACCCTACTTTAAAGTCATTGTTCTATTGATTCCAAGATAAATCTTAATAGTTAGCTAAAAAAGAAGGAAGACCAGAAGGTGGATACTCCAGTCCTTCTTACAAAGGAGAAAAAGCACTCATGGGAAAAATAACAAACAAATAGAGGAGCAGGAATTGAAGAAAAGATCATCCAGAAACTGACTCACCTGGAGATTCATCCCATATACAGCTACTAATTATTGCTAATGTCAACAAGTGCTTACTGGCTGGAGCCTGATATGGATGCCCCTCAGAGGCTCTGCCAGAGCCTTAGAAATACAGAGGAGGATACTTGTAGCTAACCTTTGGATGGACAATGGGGACCCCAGTAAAGGAGATAGAGAAAGCACTGAAGAAGCTGAAAAAATTTGCAACCCCAAGGAAAGAACAAAAGGTTGAACTTACATTAAAATCACATATAAAAAATCAATTAAAATAAGGAATAACTGGAGAGATAATCCTGATCGAGCTTTGAATAGAAGATGTAAATATATACATAAATGGTTATCAGGAAGGAAACTTCAGAAGTCAACAGGAAGGTGGACAGAAAATACAATCAAAGACAAGTGGTGTTGGGAAAGAAAGGGTAGAAAGCAAGAGACACAGTATCAAATATGATGAAGGACCAAGGATGCCATATGTATTAGCATTTCATGATTTTTCCTACCATATAAAATTAACTCAAAAAGTATGTTTTACATAGTCTGTTTATTATATAAACTTATAGTCACCATTCCCTAAGAATATATCAAACTAATAATAAAACATTTTATTGATATCTAATGTAATGCTAAATATAAAAAATTACTGGAGATCCCAATTACTTTTGATCATGAGACGACTTCCTTAATCCATAACTTCTTCATGGCATTTTTCACTTCTGTATTTCTCAGTGTGTAAATCAGAAGATTGAGAAAAGGTGTCCCAATTGAATAAAATATAGATATCATCTCATCTAAAAGGAATGTTGTTGCAGGACGTGTGTATATAAAGAGGCAAGGTCCAAAGAAAAGAATTACCACAATAATGTGGGATATGCAGGTGAATAGAGCTTTTATTTTCCCCTCAGCACTGTAGTTTCTTAGGGAATGAAGAGTAATGACATAGGAAAGCATCAGCACAAGAAAACTCACTGTACAAATAGCTCCACTGTTGGACACCAGAATAAAGTTCATCATGTATATATCTATACAGGCAAACTTCAATAGTGGCTGCAAGTCACAGAAAAAGTGATTAATCACATTGGGACTCAAGGTGAGAAATATCTGAACTAAAGAATGCATACAGGATCCCACCCAGGCTCTGGCCACCAACATCCCACAGACCTTGCAGCTCATAATGGTCATGTGTGCAGTAGCTTACTGATGGCCATATAGTGGTCAACAGCCATGAGAATGAGGGTAAAGATTTCAAGACAACCAAAGAAATGAAATGTAAAAACTTGGATTATGCATTCAGTAAAAGAGATAGAGGCTTCCTTCAGCAAGGAATCTACAATTGTTCTAGGGGCTATGGTTGTAGAGGAGAGGGTGTCAGACAAGGATAAGTAGAACAGAAAGAAGTACATGGGATTCCCAAGGACCTGGCTTGTCTTGATTGTAACAATGATAAACAAGTTTCCTAGTAATGCCCCCATGTAAAACAACAGAAAAATAGCAAACACTATGTTTTCCTACTGGGATCCTGTGTCAGGCCAAGAAGAATAACCTCAGTCACATTGGTATTCAGATGCATGATTCATGAATAAGAAGAAAACCAGATGATATATGTCATGTGCAAAAGATAAAGAAACCAGTTTTACCACATGGTGTGTTGCATTATTTTAAGCAAATATATTTATTTATCATAAAAATATTCAATTTATTATTAAACAATTGTTTTTCAGTCTATGTCTTCAGTTTCAATGTCCTTTTTACTTTCAAGAAACCTTTTCTCTTTTAAGTTATGAAATTAATAACTCTCCACAGAACTCTCTGTCACAAACTTGCAAAATTTTGTATGGTTCTGATTAATTTTGCAGTTCAACTAATATAAAATAAAATGTGTGCTATCTTTTATTATTTCTCTTATTGTTTCATAGAAAAAAATGGTAATGATAACCTATGTAATGTTTTTTTTCTCTATTGGTAATAATATGATTACCATTGGCAGTGATGAAATTACCTAACCCACACATTTTATAAAATTCCTACTTTCCATATATGTTACATATGTATTAGCTATATTTACAATTGATAGTATACTTATGTCTAAGAATTGTACCTTGAAATAACAAAAAAAAAAAATCCAATAACCTGCACAAAATCTGCTAGTGTTGTCAAACAATCTTCATGGTATGTGTTAAATGTTATGTAGAAACAGAAAAGAATGTTTCTTTATAGTAACTACTAAATATCTCAATGTGCAGTTTTTTATAATTATGAAGATCATACTTTAGATTTTTCATATTCTCTTAATTACATTCAAATAGTAAGGTATTTTACATTATCTGTATATACACATTTGAGGGATAAATACCTTCACATATAGGATAATTTATGATCAAATGCTATATAATTTTAACCATTTCATAGACTATATAACTTATGAAAACTTTTTTTACCATCATTCTATATATTGTAAATGTTAACAATGAATTTAGCTTTTTTATGCATTCATTTTATAAATACAACTTATTTAAAATAAATGACAAATCACAGAATTAAATTAAAAATAATTGTCTTAATGAAATTTGTTGTCTCACTTCTTTATCATTTTTTTTTATTTCATGTGACATTATTCTTCAAGCTTCAGTCAAGAAAATTTCTGTACACAGACAGTGGAAAATTTACCATGTTTAGTGTTTATTGTTCTTTAAGATAAATTCAGTGTTTGTTAAGATATAGAATTTTTTTATTGTTTCCAGTGAAATTTATGTATTGCATTTTGAATGGAAGATTCTTCTCTATTACTGTTAATTTCAATCAGGTTGTAAATATATTTTACAATAATTAATTTGTTAAGGATTTTTATATTTCATGGGTAGTATATGGCAATTATATTCATAATTTTTGAGACCTAAGACAAAATCCCAAACGGAAGAAAAATAAAATTGACATAGGTAAAAGTATCTTAATGATTTTTCTAAATGATTCAGAATTAAAGAGCCTCATGCTCTGTACAACATCATATAACATGAACTGTTGACATCCACAAGAATGGGTACCTTTACAATATATACTGAAATTTGATTTCTTGATTCTAGAGGCATGCAAAGGGAATATTAATTAAGCTATATTCTCCTGTGTCTGTTCTATGAGTTTTTCTTATTTTTGGTTTATGATTTTTGTCATTTATATTGTTTTGGTTTGGTTTTATTTGTTTAGTACTTCTTTTTTTATTTGTATGTGAACTATGCTGTTCCTATACTTCTCCAAAAGTAGTAATAAATGCAATTGATCAGGTTTTCATCAGACATTACAATATACTTCAATGTCCTTCACACAAACAGCCCCAAAATGCAACATTATCTTGAAAATTGTAGTTACCTCAACGTTTCAGACAAGATGGACAAACTTCTAGTTGACTATGTTTGTCAAAAATAATAGTGACCACATGCTATGTATGTATTGTAGGTGATGGAAGAGATCTGGATAGTAGCAAATGTGAAAAGCCATAGAATAGAGGTTGGTGAAAATGAATGTTTGCTATCTTCTTCCTTGTGTCTACATTGATTTGAAGAGTCCAGGTAGAAAGATTCTAATTCTCCCAAGATGGCGCTTGAAACTCCAGCCAAGACTTGTGACTAGCACCTGACTTCCTCCTGCTCCTTCCACCCCCCCTAGATTATCCACTTGCACTGAGGGAGCTGCACAGGAGCACACATGAGGTAAGATCAGGCAAGATGATGGGGACCTATGAAGTGCAGCCAGGCAGCATGGACTGAGGAGGTGGAGTAGAGAGAGGATAAAAGTGACTGTGCTTGGGGGTGGGAAAAGAGAGAGAGAAAGAGAGAGAGAAGGGGGTACAGATTTAACTTACATGTTGTAAGGTTCCTGAATAAACCGCATTGAGAAGAACACTGTGTCTTCGCTCCTTTTCTGCTGGTCAGAGAAGGTATTGACAGTCTATTTTCTTAACGAGTTTTCTCAGTTGTGAAACATTACTATGTAATCATTCATTCTAAGGGTTTACACTTGATAATACCTAAGTTCTGTAAGGAAGTAGCAAATTAGTGAGATATAAACAGCACCCCATATATGTTATTTTTCTTCAACTTTATTACATATATTTTAAGCATCACCAGTGACATAGCTGACTGAATTTTAAATGGAAAGTAGTTAGTCAAGTTCCAAAGTACATTATAGGTTCACTTTCACTGAGGGTGAAAGCTTTGTAACTTCATTTTAGACATATATAGAAAGTAATCACCCTATATTTTAATATACACTAGCCCACAAATATTACACTTGTTCATCATAAAGCGGATACTTCTCAGGAGTTTTACTAAGGTCATTATGCACTAATATATTTTTCTCTAAATTTTAGCTAGGCATAATGTATTTAAGTTTTGGATATACATAAATAGATTTTGCTTAGCTTAATCACATTTGGCAACTTTACATGAAAATGTTTTTATATTTTAACACCTCATTAACTAATAGCAAATAATAGTATATGAAATTTACGCTTTTCTTCTTATACAATATTGATGAACTTTCATACAGTAATTTAAATTGTATTAGCATATTTGTATTTGCAAAAACTTTTATTAAGAACTTCATTGATAGAAACAAATTCTGCAATAGATCTTTTTCCACAACATATTATAATAAACTCTTTAAGGAAAAAGGCCAATATTTTTTTTATTATTTCCATATGAATTGTCATCGGTTTTATCAATTGTTATTAATTTAAAAAATTACCTAATGTGGTGCAAGTGTTCTGATACCACATACAATTTTTTATTAGGAATTCACTGACTTTAGACAATTGTTTTTTCCCAAGGATAGTACTATATATTTACCATAACAGTAAATTTTGAAAAGAATACTGAGTTATTGCATTTAATGCTGTTGCTGCAGTGGCTAGTAGAGTATACTAATTATATAGCCATACAATGTATAGAAACATAGTAAAATTACATATTTACAAATCTGTAGTAGTGTATCTCTGAAGTCACAAATTCAGAAATATTTTTCACCTGTTAGAAGACAAACTTTATAAATCTCATCAGCCCAAGACATTTTGGTAGCATCTTTCCCATAGGATGTTGAAAGAAAAATTTTCTGCCCTCTAGAGGGAATATGCTACCACATAATGGTAAAAGGCAATGGCCTTGTATGCAGGGTTGTCACCCAAACTTTCCCTTCTTCAGATAATCAAAAACATTTCAGGGGCTATAATACATCTAATTTGCACTGTTTGGTTAGACTATAAGAATATAAAATGAATAATGAAAGAGAAATATAAAAGCAAGAAAGAAGAGAGAATATATAATTCCAAAGCTATGGCATGAAGAACAGGAGGGAGGAAGATATTATATCTCCTGCGGTGAACATGAAAGGTATTTCTAAACATTATTAGAGAGGAAAATAATGAAACCAGAAGTCTGTTTTGCAGCCTATAAAAGATACCTTTCAAGATCTCAAAATTGTTAAATTTCTCTTAGGTTTAATATGAATATAGAGCTTTGAATTTGAAAGTAGAAAAAAAATCTTGCCATTTTTTTAATAACTCATGTCACAGGAACCAGACAATTCCTTCATTTTTCAAAGTTATTTGATACTATAGATAAAATAATAAAAAGATTGGGAAACGTGATAAATTGAGTCAGAACTTACAAGAGGAAAAAAAATTATAATAGGTTATAGATATTCCCCAACTTTTTGTAGGATAAATAGGTGGATAAAATTAGTCTTTCTAAGTTATAAATCAAGAAACTAGATAGACTTAGAATTGAGTTTTGTGAACAGTTAAATGGGAAAAGGAACCTCTTAGTAAAGAATGCCTAGAGTGTCAAAATACAGTTTAAGATTTTCTGAATAGGGAACTGAAAATAAAATAAAATAATTCTGAGGTGAAAGGCAGAAAGGAAGCCAACTTAGCAGTGAGAGTCTCTAACTAACTACATTAGTCAGAGGAACTTTTGGAGTATACAAATGGCAATCACATTTAGAAGACAGTCTTTTCAATTTTAAAAATGCTTTTACATAAATCATTTATTTTCTCCATATAAAATCAAACTTTTTATGGAGGTTGTAAGACAGAATATTCTCTTTCACCTAGGAGGCATTCAGACTCAACTGGCCCATGGAATCTTTGTGAAAAGGATAAAATCAACTGAATGATTCATTTGTAAAGGTGATTTCTGCTGATTAACCATGATACTTCAAAATCAGTTGAACAATAATATTTTTGTTTCTTTGTCTAAATTAAACTGTTAACAAAAATACATTGAATTAACCCAAAAGTCATTGTAAGTAAATGTCCACAACAAAACCTTTCTTTTTTTTAAAATTGGAAATTCTCTGCATTTACATATCAGATGTTATCTCTTTCCCACAATTCTATACCCCCTCCACTTCTCATTGCCTCCAAGAAGGTGCTCCCTCCCCTAACCACTTTCTCCCAACTCAGCACTTTGGCATTTCCTAAACCTTTGATGGAACAGAGGCCTCTTCCCCATTGATGTCAGAAAATGATATCCTCAGCTTCATATGTACCTCTGGCCACAGATCTTTCCATGGGAACTCATTAATTGGTATTTTATTCCCTGAGAGGTGTGGAAAATATGGATAGTTGATTATTTTGTTCTTCCTATGGTGTTACAGACCCTTTCAGTTCCCTTAGTACTTTTTCTAGTTCCTTCATTTGGGTCCTCATGTTAAGTCTGTTGGTTAGCTTCAAACATCCTTCTGTGTATCAGTAATGGTTCTAGCAGTGCCTCTGAGGAAGCATCATTATTAGGTTCTCACCAATAAGCACTACTTCCCATTGGCAATAGCATGTTGGTTTATTGGGCACATATGGGGTGTATCCTCAGGTGATACAACTTCTGGATGATCTTTTCTCCAATCCCTGCTCCTCTGTTTGTTTATTTATTTCCTCCCATGACAGTTCTTTCTTCTAAGAAAGGCATCTACTTTCTGGCATTCCTTCACTTTGAGCTTCATAAGTTTTTGGATTGTTTTTAGGATATTCCAAATATTTTGGGCTAGTATCCACTTATAATTGAGTACACACTATGAGTAGTTTTTTTTTTTTTTGTTTTTTTTTTTTTTTTTTTTTTTTTTTGGCTGGGTTACATTACTCAGGATGATTGCTTCAAGTTCCATCCATTTGCCTAGGCATTTCATGAAGTCGTTGTTTTTAATAGCTGAGTAGTCCTCCATTCTCTATATATACCACAATTTATATATCCATTCCTCTGTCAATGGACATCTGGGTTCTTTCCAGCTTCTAGCTATTATAAATAATGCTGTTATGAACATGGTTGTGCATGTGTCCTTGTTAGATGTAGGAGCTTCTTTTGGGTATATGACCAAAAGTGGTATAGCTGGGTCTTCAGGTAGTACTATGTCTAATTTTTCTGAGGAACTTCCAGACTGATTTCTAGAATGGTACCAGTTTATAGACCCAAAAACAGTGGGGGAGTATTTTTCTTTCTCCATATTCATGCAGCATCTGCTGTCACCTGAGTTTTTGATCTTTGACATTGTGACTGGTGTGAGGTAGAATCTCGGTGTTGTTTTGATTTGCATTTCCCTGATAACTAGGGATTTTGAACATATTTTAGGTGCGTCTCTGAAATTCAATATTTCTCCGTTGAGAATTCTTTATTTAGGTATGTACCCTATTTTAATAGGATTATTTGATTCTCTAGAGTCTATCTTCCTGAGTTCTTTGTTTATATTAGATACTAGCCCTCTATCAGAGGTAGGATTGGTAAATATTATTTTCCAATCTGTTTGTTGCCCTTTTATCCTTTGGAAAGTATCCTTTGCCTTACTGAAACTTTGCAATTTTAGGAAATCCCATGTGTTGATTCTTTTTCTTTTTCTCTTTTTTTACTAGATACTCTCTGTATGTACATTTCAGATGTTCTCCTTTTATCCTACCCTGCTCTCATCCACCCTCTACCTCCAGTTACCTACACAAAGGTGCACTCCCCTCTGATCCACCTCTCTACCCCATTGCCTTGTCATTCTCCTACATTGGGAAAACTTGCCTTCTCTTGGAACAAAAGCCTTCTCGCACATTGATGCGAGACACTGCTATCTTCAGCTACATACACAACTGGATAAATAGATCTCTCAAGGTGCTCAAAAAGGGGCGTGTTTTACTCCATAAAATTTTTGGAGGGCTTGGTTTGTTGATAATGTTATCATTGCATAAGGTTGCAAGTGCTTTCAGCTCTTTAGTTTATTTACCAGCAACCTCATTGAGATTCCTGAGTTTAGACCAATGGTTAGCTGTGAGCATGCTTAGCTGTACCTATATGACTCTAGGATAATTCCTGAGATCACATCTCTGTATGGTTCCTGCCAGTAAGCACTATTTGAGATCAACAATTGGGCTTGGATTTGGTTACTACATATGTGAAGGATTCCCAGGTAAGGTGGCTTCTGAGTAATCTTTTCTTCAATCTCTATCCTCTATTTAACCTTGCATTTCCTCCCATAAGAGTTTTGTTTTCTTTTCTAAGAAAGCCCGAGTCATTCCCATTCTGGGCTTCCTTGTTTTTGAGCTTCATAATGTCTGTGAATTGTTTCTTGGGTATTGGGTATTCAGAGTTTTCTGGGGCTAGTATCCAATTATGAGTGCATACCATGTGTGTTCATTTGTTGCTGGGTTACCTCACTCAGGAAAATAGTCTCTAGTTGCATCCATTTGCCTACACATTTCATGAAGTCATTGATTCTAATGTCTGAGTAGTACTCCATTGTGTAAAATTATCACACTTTCTGTATCCATTCATCTGCTGAAGGACATCTGGGTTCTTTCAAACTTCTGGCTATTATAAATAAGGCTGCTATAAACATGTTGAGGCGTGTCCTTGTTATATGTTGGAGTATCTTTGGGGTATATACCAAGGAGTGGAAGAGCTGGGTTTTCTTGTTATACTATGGTCAATTTTATGAGGAACCACACAATTGATTTCCAGAGTAGTTGTACAAGCATACAACCCCACCAGAGGTAGAGGAGAATTCCTTTTTCTCCATACCCCCACCAGCATCTGCTGTCACCTGAGTTTTTTAACTTAGCCATTCTAAATGATATGAGGTGGAATCTCAGATTTATTTTGATTTGCATTTTTCTGATGATTAGGGATGTTGAGCATTTCTTTAGGAGCTTCTCAGCCATTTGACATTCCTCAGCTGAGATTTTTTTGTTTAGCTTTGTACCCCATTTTAATAGGATTATTTAATTCTCTATAGTCTAGCTTTCCGAGTTCTTTGTATATATTGGATATCAACCCTCTATCAATTGTAGAATTGATAAAGCTATTTTCCCAGTATGTAGGCTGCTGTTTTGTCTTTCTTTCTTTCTTTTTTCTTTCTTTCTTTCTTCCTTTCTTTCTTTCTTTCTTTCTTTCTTCTTCTTCTTTTAAAATAATACTTTTTATGCTTTTATTACTACAACTTTATTGTAAAAAAACAAAGATACATGTACAGATTATTAAAAGTTGTCTTCTTAACAGTGTGCTTATCCCTAAAAAATGTTACAATTTCATGAGTTCCCATTTGTTGATTCTTGATCTTAGAGCATAAGCCATTGGTGTTCTGTGTAGGAATTTTTTCCCTGTGCCTATGTACTCTAAGCTCCTTCCCACTTTCCCTTCTAATAGTTTCAGTGTACCTGGTTTTAAGTGGAAATCTTTGATCCACTTGGACTTGATCTTTGTACCGGGAGATAAGAAGGGATCAATTTGCATTCATCTGCATGCTGACTGCCAGTTCAACCAACACCATTTGTTTGAAGATGCTGTCCTTTTTTCCACTGAAAGTTTTTAGCTCCTTTGTCAAAGATCAAGTGATCATAGGTATGTGGGTTCATTTCTGGGTCCTCAATTCTGTTCCATTGATCTACCTGTTTTTATCACAATTGCTTTGTAATACAGCTTGAGGTCAGGGATGGTAATTCCCTCAGAAGTATTTTCATTCTTGAGAATAGATTTTGCTATTCTAGGTTTTTTGTTACCCCAGATGAATTTGCAAATTGTATTTCGAACTCTATGAAGAATTGAGTTGGTATTTTGATGGGGATTGATTGAATCTGCAGATTACTTTTGGCAAGATGGCCATTTTTATAATGTTTTCTCTGCCAATCCATGAGCATAGAAGATCTTTCCATCTTCTTAAATCTTCTTTAATTTTCTTTTTCAGAGTCTTGAACTTCTTGTCATATAGATCCTTTCCTTGCTTGGTTAGAGTCACCCCAAGATATTTTATAGTCTTTGTGACTATTATGAAGAATATTTATTCCCTAATTTCTCAGCCTCTTTATCCATTGCATAGAGAAAATTGATTTGAGGTAATTTTATAGCCAGCCACTTTGCTGAAGTTGTTTATTAGCTGTAAAAGTTCTATTGTAATTTTTGTGGTCACTTAAGTACACTATCATATCATCTATAAATAGTGATATTTTGACTTCTTCCTTTCCAATTTGAATTCTTTTGATTTCTTTTTGTTGTCTAATTGTTCTGGCATGGACTTCCAGTAGTATATTAAATACATAGAGAAACAGTTGGCAGCCTTGTCTAGTCCCTGATTTTAATGGGATTGCTTCAAGTTTCTCCTTATTTAGTTAGATGTTGGCTACAGGTTTGCTTCATGTTGCTTTTACTGTGTTAAAATATGGACCTTGGATTTTTTATCTTTCCAGGTCTTTTATCATGAAGGGGTGTTTAATTTTGTTGAATACTTTCTCAATATCTAATAAGAGGGTCATGTGATTTTTTTCCTTGAGTTTGTTTTTTATGGTGGATTATATTGATGGATTTCTGTATGTTGAACCATCTCTGCATCCCTCAGATAAAGCCTACTTAGTCACAGTGGATAATACTTTTGATATGTTCTTGGATTCAGCTTGCAAGAATTTTATTGAGTTTTTTGCATCATTGTTAATGAGAGAAATTGGACTGATGTTCACATTCTTTGCAGTGCCTTTGTGTGGATTAGGTTTGAGTGTACTTGTGGCTTCGAACAACGAGTTGGGTAGTGTTCCATCTGACTATATTTTGTGGAATAATTTGGAAAGTAGTGGTATTAGGTCATCAATAAATGTCTGATAGAATTCTGAACTGAACCCATCTGGTCCTGGGATTATTTTGGATGGGAGGTTTTTGATGACAGCTTTTATTTTTTTAGGTGTTATGGTATTATTTAGATGGTTTATCTGGTCCTGGTTTAACTTTGGTATCTGGTATCTGTCTAGTATTCATCCATTTCCTCCAGATTTTCCAGCTTTTTTAGTATAGGCTATTGTAGTAGAATCTGATGATTTCTTGAATTTCCTCAGTTTCACTTTTTATGTCTACACTTTCCTTTCCGATTTTGTTAATTTGGATACTCTCTCTTTGTCCTCTAGTTAGTCTGGCTAAGCGCTTATAGATCATGTAGATGTTCTAAAGAAATAAAGCTTTTGATTTTGTTGATTCTTTTTACATTTTTTATTTCTATTTGGTTGAATCCTGCTGAGTTTGATTAATTCATACCTTCTACTCCACTTGCGTGTATGTACTTCTTTTTGTTCTAGGGATTTCAGCTGTGCTATCAAGCTGCTACTGTATGCTCTCTGCAGTTTCTTTTTGTAGGCACTCAGAGTTATGAATTTTACTCTCAGTACTGCTTTTATTGCATTGCATAAGTTTGGGTATGTAGTACTGTCATTTTTGTTAAATTTTAGAAAGTTCTTGATTTGTTTTAATTTATTTTTTGACCATGTTATCACTTAGTGAAGCATTGTTCAGCTTCCATGTGTATGTGGGCTTTTTAAAATTTATTTATTTATTTATTTATTTTATTTTATTTTATTTTATTTTATTTTTTATTGTTGTTAAAGACAAGCCTTAATCCATGGTGTTCTGATACAATGTATGGGAGTATTTTGATCTTCTTGTATCTGTTGAGGCCTCTTTTGTGATTGACTACATGATCAGTTTTAGAGAAGGTACTGTGAGGTCCTGAGGAGAAAGTATATTCTTTTGTTTTTGGATGAAATGTCCTGTAGGTGTCTGTTAATTCCAGTTGGTTCAAAACCTCTGCTAGATTTGCTCTTTCCCTGTTCAGTTTTTGTCTCCATAATTTGTCCATTGATGAGAGAAGGTATTGAAGTCTCCCACTATTATTGTGTGTGGTGTAATATATGCTTTGATTTTTAGTTGAATTTCTTTTATAAATGTAGATCCCCTTGTTTTTGGAGCATATATATTCAAGATTGACAATTCATCTTGATAGATTTTTCCTGTGATGAGTAAAAAGTGCCCTTTCTTATCATTTTTGATAATTATTTGTGAAAAATCAATTTTAATTGATATTACAATAGCTACTCCAGCTTATTTCCTGAGCCCATTTGCTTGGAAGTTTTTTTTTTTTTTTTTTTTTTTTTTTTTTTCAGTCTTTTACTCTTTGGAAGTGTCTGTCTTTGTCTCTGAGATGAGTTTCCTGTATGCAGCGAAATGCTGGATGCTGTTTACATATTCAGTCTAGTAGTCTATGTTTTTATTGGGGAATCGAGTCAAATGATGTTAAGAAAAATTATGGAATAGTGATTGTTGCTTTCTATTTTTTTAATTGAACAACTTATTTTAAAAAACAAAGTTAAATGTACAGATTTTAAGCATTTTTGCATAAAAGTATACAAATACATTTTTGTCAATATTTCATTTTTTTAAAGTTTGATAGTGTGCATTAAACTCTTACTAGTTACAATGAACATAAAGTACATGTAAAACAAGATGTAACCTGGAAATAATCAGTTTTCTTTGTGTGTAAAGATTAAGCATAATGGTTTTTCTTTTTTTTTTTTTTTTTTTTTTTGGCTTTTGTTTTTTTTTTTTTTTTTTTTTTATGAACTTCATATAGTTTGTGAGTTGTTTCTGGGGTGTTCAGAGCTTTCTGGGATTAGTATCCAATTATCAGTGATTGCATATTATGTTTGTTCTTCTGTGACGGGGTTATCTCACTCAGGATATTCTCTAGATGCATCCATTTTCTTAATAATTTCATAAAGTCATTGTTTCTGATAGCTGAATAATATTCCATTGTGTAAATATACCATAATTTTTGTATCCATTCATCTACTGAAGGACATGTGGGTTCTTTCCAGCTCCTGGCTATTATAAATAGGGCTGCTATGAACATTGTGGTGCATGTGCCTTTGTTTTATGTGGGAACTTCTCTTGGGTATATACCCGGAAGTCTAATAACTGGGTCTTCAGGTAGTATTATATCCAATTTTCTGAGGAATTGCCAGACTGATTTCCAGAGTGGTTGTACCAGTTTGCAACAACACCATCAGTGGAGAACATATTTTTGTTGTTATAGGTACATTTAGGTTTGCGTCCTTTCTTCTTTTGGTTTCTTTGCATGATTTTTTTTTCTTTTCCTTGGGTATAGTTTCTTTCCTTGTGTTGAATTTTTCTATTTATCATTTTTGTAGGTCTAGATTTGTGGACAGATAATGTGTAAATTTTGTTTTGTCTTGGAAAATCTTGGTTTCTCCATCTATGGTGATTGAGAGTTTTGCTAGATATAGTAACCTGGGCTGGCATTTGTCTTTTCTTAAGGTCTGTATGATGACAGTCCAGGATCTGACTAGCTTTTATAGTCTCTGTTGAAAAGTCTGGTGTAATATTGATTGGTCGGTCTTTATATGTTACTTGTCCCTTTTCCCCATACAGCTTTTTGGGGTTCTTCATTTGTTTTGAATATTCAGTGTTTTGACTATATGTTTGGAGAAGTTTCTTTCCTTATCCAATTTATTTGGAGCTCTGTAGGCTTCCTGTATGTTCATGGTAATCTTGTTCTTAAGGGGAAGGACAGTTTCCTCTATGATTTTGTTGAAGATATTTACTGTGTCTTTCAGTCTTTATTCTTCACACTCTTCTATACCTATTATCCTTAGGTTTGGTCTTATCATTGTGTCCTGGATCTCCTGGACAATTTGTTGGATTAGGAGTTTTTAGGTTTTTGCATCTGCTCTGACTATTTTGTCTATGTTTTCTATGTTGTGCCAGATATCCTCTGATCTGGGATCCTATGACTTCTGATTTCTTTTTATAGTTTTACATCTCCAGGGTTTTCCCTTTTTGTGTTTTTTTTATTGCTTCTATTTTCCTTTTGAATTCCTTTAGCAGTTTGGTTTTGTTTTACTGTAGGTTTTTTTTTTTTTTTTGAGTGGTATTTTTCTGGTTTTCCTGTACTTGTTTATGGGAGTTAGTTGTGTGATTCTCCAAGATCTCTATCCTCATCATGAAGCATGATTTCAAGTCTAAGTTTTGTTTTTTAGGTATGTTTGGCAATCCAGTACTTGCTGAGGTGGAAGAGGTGGGTTCTGATATTGCCAGTTTGTCTTGGTTTCCATTGCTTAGATTCTTTTGCTTTCCTCTTGTCATCTTGTTACCTGTAATTATAGGTGATCTCGTCTCAAGGGGAGCCTGTATCTCCTGGGGATCTGAGAGACCATGTGATCAGGTAACAAATTGCTTCTTGGTATTTGGCTCTTTGTAGGCAGTCAGTGAGTTCTGATTACAGTGACTCCATTCTGTCTCAATGGGCTCAGGTGGAAAAGCTCTTGTGAAGCTATTCTGGGAGTTCAGCCTTGTACAGGCACGTCCTGAGTCTTGATTAGGGTCACCCTGCCCTCTCCCTGGGCCAGAAGGGACCTGATGCAGGAGTGTACCATGCTAGGTGGCCTCCAGTGGCTCCAGGCTATCCTTCCTGGGACAGCCTGAAGGGTGTGTGTCAAGCTCTCTATGGGTTAAGTTGGAGGAGCACTAGCAAGGCTGTTCCCGTGTCTCAGCCATCTGTGGGCAAGTACAGAGTCTTGATGGTAGTCACCCGACTTTCCTCTGTGGGCTCAGGTGGGAGAGCACTTGCAAGGCTTCTCTGCAGTCTCAGCCATGTGCATATGGGTACTGAGTCTCCCTTTAGCTTAGGATGGAAAGTGTTTCTGACCTTCTGAGCTCCCAGTGACCTGTGTACAGCCAGGCTACCTGTCCCAGTGCAAGTGGGCAGGGTCTGGTCTTGGGCCAGAAGTGTGCAACCCTGTTTATTTCCACTGCTTGAACTGCAAGAGTTCAGTGCAGCCTTTCCCGGGGTAGAATGTGGGCAAAAGAAGTTGACTTACTTTTCTGCTTAGGATGGAAAGCGTTCCTGCTGCTCTTCTGAGCTCTCAAGACCTCTCCCATTTGTTGATTCTTGATCTTAGAACATAAGCTATGGTATTCTGTTGAGGAAATATCTCCCTGTGACTATATGTTCGGGTCTCTTCCACATTTTTTCTTCTATTAGTTTCAGTGTTTCTGCTTTTATGTGGAAATATTTGATTTACTTTGATTTGAGTTTTGTAACAAAGAGATAATAATGAGCCAATTTGCATTCTTTTACATGCTGACTGTCACTTGAACCTGCACTATTTTTGAAAATGTTTTTTTTTTCCACTGGGTATTTTTAGCTCCTTTGTCAAAGATCAATTGAACATAAGTGTGCTGGTTCATTTCTAGGACTTCAATTCTATTCCACTGACCTACCTGTCTGTCTCTGTACCAATACTATGCAGTCATGTGCATATATCCAATAGACACTTCCATATAACAAGGACACATACCCTACTATGTTTTCATCAGCCTCATTCACAATAATCAGAATCTGGAAAGAACCCAAATGTCCTTCAAAATAGGAGTGAATACAGAATATGTGGTAAATTTACATAATAAAATACTACACAGATTTTAAAAATAATTACTTCACACTTATCCATTTTTGGTGGGATTGTAAGCTGGTAAAACCATCTGAAAATCAGACTAGTGATTCCTCAGAAAGTTGGACATAGTAGTACCTGAGGACCCTGCTATACCTTTCCTGGGCATATACCCAAAACATGCTCCAACATAAAACAAGAACACATTCTCCACTATTTTTATAACAACCTTATTTATAATATTCAGGAACTAGAAAAAATTCAGCTGTCTTTCAACAAAGGAATAGATATAGAAAATGTACAATTATACAATGAAGTACTACTTAGCTAATGAAAACAATGATTTTATGAAATTCTCAGGCAAATGGATGTATCTAGAAAATATCATCCTGAGTTAGGTAACCCAATCACAAAAAAATACATCCATGGTTTGCACTAACTGATAAGTGGATATTAGCTCAAAAGTTCAGAGTACCCAAGATACAATTCACAGAGCATAACAGGCTCATGAAGAAGAATAAGCAAGTATGGATGCTTGAGTACTTCTTAGAAGGAGAAATAAAAATATTCTCAAGAGGAAATACAAATACAAACTTAGAGTAAAATCTGAATGAAAGGCCATCCATAGAGTGCCCCAACTGAGGATCCAGCCTATATTTAGACAACAAATCCAGACAATATTGCTGATGCCAAGAAGTTCATGATGTCGGAAGCCTGATGTATTTTGTTTTCTGAGAGGCTCTGACAGAACCTAACAAATACAAAGATGGATGCTCACAGTCAACCACAGAACTGAGAACTGGATCATTAATGGAGGAGTTAGAGAAAGAATTGAAGAAGTTGAAGGGGTTTGCAACCCCATAAAAACAACAATACCAACCAACTAGAGCTTCCATAGATTAAAGCACTATCCAAAGTGTACACATGAATGAACCCATGGCTCCAGCTGTACACTGATAATGGCGGAGAAGCCCTTGGTCCTTCCAATTTTTGATTGTGTGGGGGAATTTCAGGGCAGGGAGACAAGAGGTGGTGGATTAACACCCTCATAGAAGCAGGGGAGGGGTGATGGGATAGGGGATAGAGAAGATAAACCAGGAAAGGGGATAACATTTGAATGTAAATAAAAGTATATCCAATTAAAATCTGAGAGAGATGGAGAGAGAGAGGGGGGGGAGGGAGAAATTTTCCTGTTTATATGCTAGGCATTTTGTGATTCTAAGAATGTGCCCGGAACGGCGACTTCAGGACGCAGAGCGGAGCCTGGCCCACTTGCCACCCGGAACAGCAGCTCGTAGAGGCTGAGCAACTGGTGAGTGGGAGACCTAGGCTGCTGGGGAGCAGAGGGATATCTGCGAAGTGCACATGGAAAGTGCACCCCCTGCCTTGACCTGCCCTGTCCTGCCCAATCCAGTGACCTGGAACAGATCTTAGGAACTTCTGTTCCCACCTGGAGGTGACTTCAGGACACAGAACAAAGCCTGGCCCATCTGCCACCCAGAACGGCGGTTCGTAGAGGCTGAGCAACTGGAGGGTGGGAGACCTGAGCTGCCAGGGAGCAGAGAGATCTCAGCAGAGTGCACCTCCTGCCTTGCCCTGACCCACCCTGTCTGATCCAGCGACCAGGAACAGAACTTTAGAACTTCTGTTCCCACCCGGTGACTCTGAGGCATAGAACAGGGCTCAATCCATCTGCCACCTGGACCAATGGAGATCCAGGGACACAGACCAGATACAAGGGAAAGGCAAGAACATATCACTGACAACAAAATGGCAAGAGGAAAGCGAAAGAGTATATCCCAAAGAAACCAAGACAACCTGGCAACACCAGAACCCAGTTCTCCCATAACACCAAACATCGGAATTCCAAACACTCCAGAAAAGGAAGGCACAGACCTGAAATCATACCTCAAGATGCTGATAGAGATACTTAAACAAGAACGGGAGGAAAAGCAAAAAGATTTAGAAGCTTTTAAAGAGGAAACAAAAAAAAAAAAAAAAAAAACACTCAAAGAACTCAAAGAACTAGAGGAAAACAGAATCAAAAAGATGAAGGAATGAAAGATGGAATTTAAAACGGAAATTGACACAATAAATAAAAAACACAAAAAGAGATAACCCTAGAGGTAGAACACCTAAAAAAGAAATCAGGAATCACAGAAGCAAGCATTTCCAATAGATTAAAAGAGATGGAAGAGAGAATCTCCGGGGCAGAAGACAACACTGTAAACATAGACAAAACAGCCAGAGAAGATGCAAAAAACCAAAAACTCTAACCCAAAATGTCCAGGAAATCCAGGACACAATGAGAAGACCGAACCTAAGATTAATAGGAATAGAAGAGGGAGAAGAGTGTCAACTAAGAGGCACAGTAAATATCTTCAACAAAATCGTAGAAGAAAACTTCCCTACCCTCAAGAATGAGATGACCACGAGCATAAAAGAAGCCTTCAGAACTCCAAATAGGTTGGACCAGAAAAGAAATACCTCACGACACATAATAGTAAAAACATCAAGTGCCCAAATCAAAGAAAGAATACTAAAAGAAGTAATGGAAAATGGTCAGGTAACTTATAAAGGCAGGCCAATAAGACTCACACCTGATTTCTCAACAGAGACTATGAAAGCTAGAAGAGCCTGGACAGACATCATGCACACTCTAAAAGAACACAAGTGCCAGCCCAAACTGCTATACCCAACAAAACTATCAATCACCATCGATGGAGAGATGAAGATATTTCAAGACAAATCAAAATTTACACAATATCTGACCACAAACCCAGCACTACAACAAATTATACATGAAAAACCCAATACAATGAGGGAAAATACAGCCTAGTAAAAACAAGAAAACTCCTAAACAAGAAAACTAAAAGAAGAAAAAGACACAAACACAACTCAACCCACAAAAGCAATAATGGCAGGAAACAGAAACAACTATTCCTTGACATCTATTAACATAAATGGACTAAACTCCCCAATAAAGAGACATAGACTATCAGACTGGATACATAAACTAAATACAGCCTTTTGCTGCATACAGGAAACTCATCTCAGAGACAAAGACAGACACTATCTAATAGTTAAAGGGTGGGAAAAAAACTTCCAAGCAAACAGCTCCAAGAAGCAAGCTGGAGTGGCTATTCTAATATCGAATAAAGTAAATTCCCAACCAAAAGTTATCAAAAAACATAAGGAAAGATACTTTTTACTCATTACCTGGGAAATCTGTTAGGAGAAACACTCAATCCTTAACATATATGCTCCAAAAAAAAAGTGCCCACATTCATAAAAGAAACCCTACTAAAGCTCAAAAAATACTTTTAACCCCACACAATAATAGTGGGAGACTTTAATACCCCACACTCACCAATGGACAGATCATGGAAACAGAAACTGAACAAGGACACTGCAAAACTAGCAGAGACTTTGAACCAACTAGAATTAATAGATATATTCAGAACATATTATCCTAAAGTAAAAGAATACACCTTCTTCTCATCATCCCATGGGACCTTCTCGAAAATTGACCACATAATTGGTAACAGAGCGAGCCTTAATTGATATAAGAAGATTGAAATACTCCCATGCATCCTCTCAGATCACCATGGTCTACGGATGATCTTTAAAACAAAAAATACAACAAAAAGCCCACATACACATGGAAACTATACAACGCTCTGCTAAAGGATAGCAGGGTCAAAGAAGAAATAAAAAAAGAAACTAAGGATTTTCTAGAATTCAACGAAAATGAAAACACAACATACCCAAACCTATGAAATGCAATGAAAGCAGTACTGAGAGGAAAACTCTTAGCCCTAAGTGCTTCCAAAAAGAAACTGGAGAGAGCTTACATAAGCAACCTGACAGCACAGCTAAAAGCCGTAGAACAGAAGGAAGCAGATATACCCAAAAAGAGGAGACGGCAAGAAATAATCAAAATTAGGGCAGAAATAGACCAAATAGAATCAAAAAGAACAATTGAAAAAATCAACAAAACCAAGAGTTGGTTCTTCGAGAAAATCAACAAGATTGATTAACACCTAGCAACACTAACTAGAGGGCAAAGAGAGAGTAAACAAATTAACAAAATCAGAAATGAAAGTGGGGACATTACAACTGAAACTGAGGAAATTCAAGAAATCATCAGATCCTACTACAAAAACTTATACTCCACAAAATTGGAAAATCTGGAGGAAATGGATGAATTCCTAGACAGATAAAAGATCCCAAAGTTAAACCAGGACCAAGTAAACCATCTAAATAACCCTATAACACCTAAAGAAATAGAAGAAGTCATCAAAAGTCTCCCAACCAAAAAAAGCCCAGTTCCAGAAGGGTTCAGTGCAGAATTTTACCAGACATTTATTGGGGATATAACACCAATATTCTACAAACTATTCTAAAAGATAGAATCAGATGGAATACTACCTAACTCATTTTTTGAGGCTACAATAACCCTCATACCAAAACCACAAAAAGATCCTACAAGGCAAGAGAACTTCAGACCAATCTCACTTATGAACATTGATGCAAAAATACTCAACCAAATCCTTGCAAACCGAATCCAAGAACACATTAAAACAATCATTCTTCATGACCAAGTAGGCTTCATCCCTGGGATGCATGGATGGTTTAATATAAGGAAATCCATCAATGTAATCCACCATATAAACTAACTCAAAGTCAAAATCACATGGTCATCTCACTAGATGCTGAGAAAGCATTTGACAAAATCCAACACCCCTTCAGGTAAAAGTCCTGGAAAGAACAGGAATCCAAGTTGCATACCTAAACATAATAAAAGCAATATACAGCAAACCAACAGCCAACATCAAACTTAATGGCGAGAAACTTGAAGCAATCCCACTAAAATCAGGGAATCGACAAGGCTGCCCATTCTCCCCCTACCTATTCAACATAGTACTGGAAGTCCTGGCTGGAGCAATTAAACAACAAAAGGAAAGCAAGGGGATACAAATCGGAAAGAAAGAGATAAAAAACATCACTCTTTGCCGATGACATGATAGTGTACTTGAGTGACCCCAAAAATTCCACCAGAGAACTCCTACAGCTGATAAACACGTTCAGCAAAGTGACTGGATACAAAATTAACTCAAACAAATCTGTAGCCTTCCTATACTCAAAGGACAAACATGTGGAGAAAGAAATTAGGGAAAAGGTACCCTTCACAATCTTCACAAAATCTATGAAATACTTTAATGTGACTCTAACTAAGCAAGTGAAGGACCTGTATGACAAGAACTTCAAACCTTAAAAGATAGAAATTGAGGAGGATCTCAGAAAATGGAAAGATCTCCCATGCTCATGGATTGGAAAGATCAACATCTTAAAAATGACCATCCTACCAAAAGCAATCTACAGATTCAATGCAATCCCCATTAAAATTCCAACCCAGTTCTTCAAAGAATTGGAAAGATCAATGTGCAATTTCATATGGAAGAACAAAAGACCTATAATAGTGAAATCCATCCTCAACAACAAAAAACATCTGCGGGAATCACTATCCCTGAATTCAAGCTATATTACAAGGCAATTGTGCTGAAAACTGCATGATACTGGTACAGTAATAGGCATGTGGATCAATGGAATAGAATAGAAGATCCAGAAATGAGCCCTTATGTATATGGTCACCTGATTTTTTACAAATGAGCAGTAAACATTCAATGGAAAAAGGACAGCCTATTCAACAAATGGTGCTGGTCCAACTGGCACTCAGCATGCAAAAGAATGAAAATAGACCCTTTCTTATCTCCTTGTACAAAGCTCAAGTGTAAGTGGATCAAAGATCTCCACATTATACCAGATACATTGAAATTATTAGATGAGAAAGTAGGGAAAACCTTAGAACACATAGGCCCAGGAGAAAATTTCCTGAACAAAACACCAATAGCTCAAACTCTAAGGTCAAAGATTAACAAATGGGACTTAATGAGATTGCAAAGTTTCTGTAAGACTAAGCAAATTGTCAAGAAAACAAAAAGGCAACCAACAGAATGGAAAGGATCTTTACCAACACCACATCAGATAGATGCCTAATATCCAAGGTATAAAAGGAACTCAAAAAGCTAGACGCCAGAGAATCAAATAACCCTATAAAAAATGGGGTAAAGAGCTAAACAAAACGTTCTCAGTTGAGGAACACCGAATGACCGAGAAACAACTGAGGAAGTGCTTAACATCCATAGCCATCAGGGAAATGCAAATCAAAACAACCCTGAGATTCCACCTCACACCAGTCAGATTGGCCAAGATCCAAAACTCAGATGACAGCAGATGCTGGCGAGGCTGCGGAGAAAGAGGAACACTTCTCCACTGTTGGTGGGATGGCAAACTAATACAACCACTCTGGAAATCAGTCTGGCGATACCTCAGAAAATTGGATATAGTACTACCTGAAGACCCAGCTATTCCACTTTTGTGCATATACCCCAGAGACACTTTAATACACAACAAAGATATATGCACCACAATGTTCATAGCAGCTCTATTTATAATAGCCAGAAGCTGGAAAGAACCCAGATGTCCTTCAGAAGATGAATTGATACAAAAATTGTGGTACATTTACACAATGGATTACTACTCAGCCACCGAAACAATGACTTAACCAAATTCTTAAGAAAATGGCTGCATCTGGAGAATATCATCCTGAGTGAGATAACCCAGTCACAAAAGAATAGACATAATATGCAGTCACTGATATTGGGATGCTAACCCCAGAGACTTGCACTTCCCTAGAAACAACTCACAGCTGTATGAAGTCCAAGAAATAAAGAAAACAAAAAAATATATATATTTACAAAACAAGAATACTTTGGCTATTTCCATGTTGGGTTTTTTTTTTTTTTTTTTGCATGTACTTTAAGCTCATTGTAACTATTAGGTTTTCAATGCATACTGTCAAGCCCTTGAAAAAATCAAGTACTGACTAAAAAATATATTCACAGAGTTTTATGTAAAAATTATTTTAATATCTGAAAAAACAATACTGACAAAAACGTACAATTTTAAGCAAAAAATGTTTAAAATCTGTACATTTATCTTTGTTTTGTAAAATAAAGTCATTTAAAAAAAAAACTTGGAGACAGAAACTGAAGCAGAAATCCCGAAAGAAGACTGCTTACTGGCTTCTTCTCATAGCTTGTTAGGCTTGACTTTCATACAACTCAGAAACACCTTACTAGGGATGCCACCTCCCACAGTGGGCTGTGTCCTTCTATATCAATCATTAATCAGGAAAATAACCCAAAGTCTTGCCTTTTCTCAATTGAGGTTCCTCTTTTTAAGAAAAAGAAAAAGAAAAAGAAAAAAAAAAAAAAAAAAAAACTAGCCAGCATTGGCAAGTTTTATGGATTTGTATCTAGACATAATCAAACACATGTAGCAAAATCAGTTGTTATCTGATTATTTACTGTGGAAAGAGCACTGAGGTTACCAATAAAGACAGAGATGGCTAAGAAAAAAAAAAAAAAGAATGTAACTCTGGTGGCATTATGGGTCTAAAATGCACCCTGATTAATCCAAATTTTGGGGAAAGTAACAGCACAACAACATTTGCATAGAGATACTTATACCTTTGAATGTCTTCATTTTATATTTGGGAAGCACATAAAATATCTTTGTCTCTTAATATTTGTAATATATCTTACAAATGGAAATATTTACTGAGTGTATAGAGTCATATAAATGAAATTAGGGATACCACTTTTAAATTGCAGTTTCTTAGAAAATGACATTATGAAATTCTTAGGCACATGGATTTAAATAGAAAGTATCATACTGAGTGAGGTAACACAGACACAAAATAATGCATATGGTATACGCACTCACTGATAAGTTGACGTAAGACCAGAAGGTCCTAAAATTCAAGATATAATTGGCAGACCATATGAAGCTCAAGAAAAATGAAGACCAAAATGTGGATGCTACAGTCCTTCACAGAAGGGGGAACCAAATACAGAAAGAAATACAGGTACAAAGATTACAGCAGATACTGAAAGAAGGGATGTCCAGAGACTGCCCTACCTGGAGACCCATCAGATATGCAGCCAAAAAACCTAGTCACTGTTGCAGTTGCCAAAAATGGCTTCCTGACAGGAGCCTAATGTGGCCGTCTCTTGGAAGTCTTTGCCAAAGCCTTTCTGATACAGAATAAAATGTTGCAGCTAACTATCAGATTATGCCAGGTACCCCAGTGGAGGTGTTAGAGAAAGGACTAAGGAGCTGAAGGGGTTTGCAACCCCACAGGAAGAACAACAATATCAACTAATCAGACACCCCAGACCTCCCAGAGACTAAAACACCAATCAAAGAGTACATAAGGAGAGACCCATGGCTCTAGCTGCATATGTAGCAAAGGATGGCATTGTGTGGCCTCAATAGGAGGGAAAGATCTTAGTCTTATGAAGGCCAGTTTCACAAGTGTAGGAAAATGGCAGGATGTTAGGTGGGAGTGGGTAGAGGGAAGGCATCCTCACAAAATCTGGGAGCAGGATGGGAGAGGGTGAAAGTAGGAATGGGGGTAACATTTGAAGTGTAAATACATAAATTATCCAATAAAAGTTATAGCAATAAAAAGGTGAAGTTGTAACTTACTGATATACTGTAATTTGAATATACTTAAAATCCTAAGTAAATTTTAATAAACATAAACCTGTAAAATCAAAATGCATTTCAGTATTGTTAGGTGGGTTTATTTAAGTCTTATTTTTTATTATTTATTTCTTTTTTTTTTTTTCAGTGTAGAATTTTATCAGACTTTCACTGAGGATACAACACCAATACTCGCCAAACCATTCCAAAAGATAGAATCAGATGGAATACCACCAAACTCACCTTTTTTTTTAAACGAATTTATTTTACAAAACAAAGATAAATGTACAGATTTTAAACATTTTTTGCTTAAAATTATACATTTTTGTCAGTAATGTTTTTTCAGACATTGAAATTATTTTTACATAAAACCATGTGAATATATTTTTTTAGTCAGTACTTGATTTTTTTCAAGGGCTTGACAGTATGCATTGAAAACCTAATAGTTACAATAAGCATAAAGTACATGCAAAACAAAACGCAACATGGAAATAGTCAAAGTCTTCTTGTTTTGTAAATATATGTATATTTTTATGTTTTTATTTCTTTTTATTCAATACATCCTGACTGCGCTTCCCCTCTTTCCTCTTCTCTTCTCTACTTCTTCATCATCCTTCAGAAAATAGCAGAACACAGGAATATACACAGACTGTGTCATAGCAATATACAATAATAATAGAAAAAAAACCCCTAAGATCAACACTGGGTAAGACAACCCAGTAAGGAAAACTTGTCTCAAGACTAATTGATAGAGTCAGAAATACCCCCACTCTATTAGAAGCCACACAAAATACCGAGATACCACATATGCAGAGTACCTAGCACAAACCAATGGAGACTCATTTTTATGAGTAATTTCTAAGAAAAAATAGGTATCAAAATTATGCATCAATTTCACATGACATATGCCTATTGTAATTGTAACTTAGTTTAATCTAATTAGGAAAATCCAAGCTTTAAGAATTGTTTTCAAATACAAGGTTATTAGAAAATATTGAATATATTTAGCTATAGCAGCATTGGAACTTGAAGAAATTTTTGTTTTTGTTTTGATAGTGTCTATATCTGTCTGTTTGTTTATTTTTAGGCTTGTTGATGTGTCTCCAGAATCTTCCTTTAGAAAATAAGAGCAAGGATGATGATAATATATGAGGTATGAACTCTCACCTACAGTAGTCAGAGCAACCTAAGCAAATGAAATGAGGAAAAAATGGACAGGATCTGGGAGAGACTGTTTTACATCGATAAAAAGGTATCAAGGGAAGACTAGAGACAAGAGAAAGTAGTATATATCGTGAAAGTGTCTTATTAAACATACCCTTTTAAGAGTTACATGTATTAACAAAGTAATCTAGTTCTAGAGTATTTTATCACTTTACATGTTCCAAAGGTATATTCATATGACTATTGTAAATTACTAAATCATAGACAGAAAGATCTACAAAGGCAAAATGTTCCTCTAAATTTTCCATACTCAAAAGCCTATAATCATAACACCATACCTTGTTCAAGAATAGTGAGTACTAAGGGTACAGATCTACATCTGCTCTGTGAGGGGTACAGGGGAAAGGAGTAAAATATGGGAGGTTATTGTGCTCTAAGCATATTATAGAGACATATGAAGATAGTCTTACATAACCCAGTATCATGACAATGAATTTACAAAAAGGAAACATTACATAATAAATTGAAATAACAAAATACCCACAAGTAAGAAAATTGGATTAAATTTTTATTAGTTACAGGGTTTCACGTAATTTTTTAGATACAAAAGACTGATGTGTTTAAGGATGTAAGTGAATCTCTCTCTCTCTCTCTCTCTCTCTCTCTCTCTCTCTATATATATATATATATATATATATATATATATATATTTATATATATATATATCTTTCTATCTATCTTTCTTTCTTTCTATCTCTCTTTCTGTGTGTGTGTGTCTGTGTGTGTGTGAGTGTGTGTGTGTGTGTGTGTGTGTGTGTGTGTCTGTTGGGGGTTCTGGGAAAGGAACTTAGGGTTTGCCTATCATAAGCATGTCTTCTACCAAACTAAGGCAATTCTTGTAGACTTTACATCCACCTGATCAACTCTGAATGAACTTGTGCTATGTAGATTAGCCAGATTATTAAGTTGTTCCTTTGACTCAAACTTTCCCCAAAATTGTTTGAAATTTATGTGGACTGTTGAATACTAGCTGGCCTAGAAACATCGGAGCAGAATCAAAAGATCGTTTCACTTATTTCAATTCTGAATGTGACAGCCAAGACCACACCTTGTGCATGGCAATTTTCATTTCACTGTTTCTCAGAGTGTAAATGAGAGGATTTAACATGGGGGCAATCACAGTGTAAAACACAGAAATTTCCTTATCCTTGATCTCATTTCCAGCAGGTAAAATGTAGGTATAAATACAGGGTCCAAAAAATAAAACTACCACCATTATGTGTGAACTACAGGTTGAGAGTGCTTTGAATAGCCCTGCAGATGATCTTGTCCTCAGAGAATACAATATGAGTATGTAAGAAGCAAGTAGTACAGTAAAAATTGCAACAAGCACCATCCCAGAATTGGCAGTTGCTAAGATACTAATAATAAGAACATCTTTACAGACCAGCTTCAAAAGAGGCTTGACGTCACAGAAGTAGTGATTTATGTGGTTGGGACCACAGAATGGCAAACTGAGCACCATGAGTAGTAAAGAAATGGAGTGCCAGAACCCCAGTACCCAGGCTGTGACAATCAACATACCACATCTCTTTCTGTTCATGATCACCATGTAAGGCAGAGGTTTAACAATGGCAACATATCGGTCCAAGGCCATGGACACCAGGATGAATATTTCCACACCTGCCAGCAAGTGGGCAGTGAAGAGCTGGGTCATGCACTCGTTATAGGAAATGTTTTTTCTTGTTGCAGCCAAGTCTCTGATGAGCCTTGGAATCACGGTGGAGGTGTAACAGAGGTCCATGAAGGAAAGATGGCAGAGAAAGTAATACATAGGTTGTTCGATTAAGTGGCTGCAGGTGATGGTGAGTAGGATGACAGAGTTTCCCAGTAAGACAGCAAGGTAGCAAAGCAGGAACAAGAAAAAGAACAGCAGCTCTATTTGTCTGTTTTCCCAAAGTCCCATAAAAACAAAGTATGTGATATTTTTATGGTTTTCCATGAAGACTAGGTGAATCCACATGTATGACTGAAAGTAAGTTCATCTGAAATTACATATGAAAATGAAGACAATAAGGATGGGAAGGAGTAATGGAGGGAAGATGAGAGGAATGACCAAAGAAAGACTAAAGGAGGGAAAAGAGAAAGGGAATTTTGAGAATAAACTCCATCATGGCCAAAATGTATAGTAGCAAGTAAAGCTCTAACCAGAGTCATGGTCATAAAGTGTATGAAAGGCTGGTGTCCCATTAGTAATTACTCTTTTCATACGTATGCCTTTTCCATCCTCTTCTTCTGCTCCTTCTTCCATCCTGCCACCACTATGTCTGTCCGTATACTGCTGTCTCCTTCTACATGCAAAAGCTTAAGGTTGTCTATCATGTCACATGTATTCTATTCTTGTTTTTTTTAATCATTATATTCTTATAATACTGAAATCAATCTCTCTCTCACCTTCAATCCCTTTCCTCTCCTCTCTATTTCTTCCCTTCTCTTAGTGCTTTTCTGTCTGTGCCCCCTTTTGTGCTTCCACTTTCTTTCTTCTTCTTTCCCTCTACCTTTATTTTCCTCCCTTCTTCTTCTTATTTCCCTTGTCTCTCTACTCTGCTACCTTCTGCCTGTCTGTCTCTTTGTCTCTTTTCTCTCTCTATCACACACACACAGAGAGGGGGGATAAAGAGAAAGAAATTTAAATACACATAGAGCAAATAAATTTACTTTAGTTACTAACATATATTTAATTTAAATCAGTTTTAAAGGTCTGCAAATTTGTTTCCTATTGGGAAGTCCTCTGAAACATATTTTTCAATTCTCTCCCAATTGCATTGTGATGGGAAGAAAATACAAAGAAAGAAAACTCTTTAGTGTTAAACAACAAGCTAATACCATGAGATTATGCGACTAGTATTAATGGGCAAGAAGAATTTTCTAACATTTTTTCTGTTACTTTATATATGTGTAACTTAGGAAAAACAGCAAAACCTAATCTCTAAGACTTCTGTGATTCAAATAGGGGAACAGAAAGATTTTCATACTTTACATTTAGCAGTAATAATGCTCTGAATGGTATTAAATAGCTCTTACAGTTTTTTATCTATCTTATCTTCATCAAAACTTCATGAGCCCTATGCCATTGTATTTCTGTATTTTATAAAATAGACATACAACAATGTAGAACTGCACAAGAGTGAACATGGGATTTGTATCAACAGTATTGCATAGTTTTAAAGATCATAATTAAATTAGAGGGACTTAAAATATTTACTATCAACCTAAATTTTTATATGATTAGCATATAATTTTAAATGTCTTATTTAAATATCTGTGAGAAAGATACATAATTGATTGAATTTATATGTGGGGTTTACTAATATCAAATTCTACAAAGAATAAAATTAGAACTCTAAATATTTTATTATATTCATAGCTTTGATATAATATATTATTATACATGATACATGCATATGTGGGTGTGCATATGTGTGTATGTGTGTGCACTACTTATAATACTTACTTCTGTCAGGATCCAAATTTTTCCAAACTGCCATGTGTTCTTTAATGTGGGTTCTCTATTTTCTGTGAACTTTAGGTGAAACAGCAGTAGATGTGGGAAGCATCTATCTCTCCCATAAATCTTGAATTCAATGCAAGTTTTAAAGACTCACTGCATGAAATAATGTAAGTGAACAGGCAAAAACACTCAAGGGAAATAGTCTCAAGGGCACTTTTCAAAAGAAGTCTAGGCCATAGTTATGGATGTAAAGGTCAAGCTATCACTATCCAGTGGTTACATATTAATGTTTTCTTTTATTCATTTATAAGGACTATGGCATAAGTACTCTATTGTTTCTGTTGTTGTTGATGAAATCCTGGAAGTTTCTTTCCTCAGAAATTTTCTTTAAGGACTTAAGTTGCTGAAGTTTATATGACATACATAATAAATCCTTTATTTTCCATCTCACTATATCACTATGTTGAGAATAACCTAAGACTATTATTATTATCTTTATAAATATTATCCCAAAATATTGTTGTTGTATATTTTAAAATTCTTCATCAATGTTTAATTATGACCAGTGGGAATTTAGAAGACATTAATAGTACTTTGTGTTAATAGATAATCGCTAGCATAAAAGTAATTCTTAAAATACAAACTTCAAAGACATCTAATGTATTGTCCTTTTCCTTAATATGTGGAATTACTTTTCTCCTCATTGGAAGCAGCTCACATCACCCCGAATGAAATAAGCAAGACACAGAAAGACACTCATGGGATGCAGTTACTTAAAAGTGGACATTTGCCATAAAGTACTTGAAAACCATGATACAATTTACAGACACAAATAACCCACATAATAGGGAGGGCCCAAGGGAGCAAGATGAAATCTCACTAAGAGGGGAAAATAAGATGGACATTGAAGTGAGTGGGGGACGGGAACTGGACAGGAGAGGGAACAAGAAGAACATATATAGATATGAGGTGCAGGAAGAGAATGATAGGAGAGGGCTAGGGGTAATAAAATCATTTTGGGGCATTTTTGGAATTGTCTTGAGACTGGAGATGGTAGATGCCTCTGGGAGTCTATGGTAATGTCCCTAGCTAAGAGTTCCAGAACCTAGTGGTATGAAGACTGAAGTAGACACCTCTTAACAGCCAGATAGGACTTCCAGTAGGAGGATAACATCAACTCACCCACAAATATTTCACCCAATATTTGCCCTACCTACAAGATGTGCATGGATAAATATAGAGCAGAGATTGAGGGAACAGACAACAAATGACTGACCCAAATTGAGACATACCCCATGGGAGAAAGCAAACCCCTGACACTATTAATGATACTCTGCTATACTTGCAGACAGGACCTTCACAGAACTGTCTTCTGAAAGACTTCAGGATGTTAGAAAGAAATGCAGAGATCCACATTCAAATATTAGGCAGAGCACTCAGTCTTTTAGAAGAGTAAGGGATATGATTGAGTATGCTGGAGGAATCAAGGACACCACAAGAATATTTAGAGAACCAACTAACCTTGACCAACAGGGACCCACAGAGACTAAATCACCAATCAAAATTCATGCAGGGGCTGGACCTAGGTTTGTTACAAACTTGTAGCAGATGTGCAGCTTGGTCTTCATGCTGGCTCCTTAAAAATTGGAGCAGGGTTATCTATGACTCTGTTTTCTGCCACTAGATACTCCACCCCTAGCTGTACTACCAGGTCTCACTGTACTACCTAGCTGTACTACCTGTCTCACTGGTCAGAGGCCTCAGTGAGAAAGGGTATACTTAGTCCTGCTGTGACTTGATGTCCCAGGGCAGGGTAGTACTCAAATAGTTACTTCCCATTCTCTGAGAAGAAGAGAAAGAAGTAATAAGGGGAAGAATGTGTAAGGACAGAACAAGAGGGAGACAAGAGGAGGCTGTGATTGGGATGTAAAGTGAATAAATAAAAATATTTAATGCTAGTCAGGACACTGACAGCTTCTTAAAACAAGGTATCTTTGATGCTTGGAGTTTCCTGGTCTTTTGTAAAAGACAGAATCAACTTTGTTTAAAATAAAACTATGCACACATCAAAAAAAATTAATGAAAACAAACAGAAAGACATCTGTCATGAAACCCATATGTAATCATCCATTTCTGAGAAGACTGAGACAGGAGGATTGCTGTAAGTTTGAAGGCAAATAGATTTACCTCCTGAGCTTTACTACAGTAAAAACTGCAAATTAAGGTTCTGACTCACGGTGGTAAACATGAGAGTCAGAACACTATTTACTAAAAATCAGGGAAACATTTTTCCCTAATATGTCATTATGTATATTTTGTCATATTAGTAGTTTCAAAATTAATATTGTTTGCATTTTTAGCTTTTATACATTCCATGATTACTCAAATTTGTATTATTTTGTCTAATATTTCAAAATGTAGAGATTATTCCTCATATGTTTACTTTATATATACTTAAATATACTCTTTATTTAACTACCACATAAAGAACAATAAAAGAATTCTGCTCCTAAACAAGAAATTGGTATTAATTTGGATCAATATACTCATCCTTATACAATTTGATTACTAAATAGCTTTATTCTCACACTTTATTCTAGAATATTCTAGAATGTATTTAATCATTTAATGAAGACTACTGAAATTGCTAATATTGATTAAACATGTAGTTATATTAATATGTTTTAGAATTTGGAAATCAGTCTGACAATACCTCAGAAAATTGGACAAAGTACTACCTGAATACCCAGTTATTCCACTTCTGGGCATATACCTCAGAGATGCTCCAATATACAACAAAGACACATACACCACATTGTCCATAGCAGCTCTATTTATAATAGCCAGAACCTGGAAAGAACACAGATGTCCTTCAGTAGATAAATTGATACAAAAATTTTAATATATTTACACAATGGAGTACTACTCAGCTACCAGAAACAATGACTTTATGAAATTCTTAAGAAAATGGATGCATCTAGAGAATATCATCCTGAGTGAGATAACCGAGTCACAAAAGAACAGACAGAATATACAGTCACTGATAATTGGATACTAACCCCAGAAAGCTCTGAACACTCCAGAAACAACTCACAGACTCTGTGAAGTTCAAGAAAAAAAAAAGAAAAGAAAAAAGAAAAGAAAAGAAAAGAAAAGAAAAATTATGCTTATTCCTTACACACCAAGAAAGCTTTGACAAATTCCAGGTTACATCCTGTTTTACATGTAGTTTATGCTCATTGTAACTAGTAAGATCTTAATGCACACTATCAAACCTTAAAAAAAAAAAAGCCAACCACTGACAAAAAATGTATTCGTATACTTTTATGCAAAAATGCTTAAAATCTGTACATTTATCTTTGTTTTCTTACAATAAAATGGTTCAATTAAAAAAATAAAGAAATGAACAAACTTTGATATTACCTACCTCAAACTGTAGTTGAAAATATAATTGAGAAATGTGAGCATCTACAAGCAACATATAAATTAAAAACTAGCACCTTGTATGGTGATTGTTAAGTTTGCCCATAACTGAGGAGTCCAAGTGTGATGGCTATCTTGGTTTTTAATTTAAACACACATAAAATTAACAAAAGCTTAAGTGTGCAAACTGGTAAGGGATTTCTATTCTTCTTAACTGAATCATTTAAAGTGTGAAGATCCAAAATCAATTTGGATCTTATAGGTGGGAATATCTAACCTTAATTTTGACCATACCTCTGTGGTAGCCTATAGAAGGAATAAGAAAGAACTACTTTAATCTATTGTTGCTTGCTCATTCTCACACTCAGTAGCAAATCTATTCTATCACTAGCATTAGAGCATACTAAGACCTGTTACTATAGAGAACTCTGAGTAATAACAAAATACTAAGAAAATTTGTCTCAGTAAGAGAAAAGAGAACCCAATCACATACTTCAATGACTGTTGCACAAGTTGGGCAAGGCTCTCCCATTTCTCCTACTTTACCATGAATGTTTACATCAAAGAGATCTCTGAGGTGTTATCAGCAGCTCATTTTATTTCATAAAAATAACAAAAATACTTAAATTTTTGGTGACATGATCAATTGACTTGGACCTACAACCTTGATATGTTACTAGAAATAACTCATTGTAGATGAAATAAACATGAAAATACACCATATGATGAAGCAGGTATGTGAAATTCCAGAAAATGAACCCAAAATGAGTGACAAGAAGAAGAACAAGAATTCACATCTGGAGTCTATTAATCTTGACCTGATGTATTTGGAAATTGTTAAAGAACATTTTCACAGTAGTTGGAGTTTTTGTAACCTCCACTATATTATGATATATGAGAAGATAGAAAGATGAACTATTATCCTATTTTCTTATAAATTTGCTCAAAAGAGGTTATTTTATAAATGGTATTCAAGTAAGTAAATCAACTCATATCTAAAGTAGTTTGTGAACCAACACCTCTGTTACATGATGAGTTATATATTTGAATGATTTGAACTGCACAATACTTTAAAATTTGGGAGAAAACATAACTAAATGAAGCATAGTAATATAATACTATGATATCGCCAATTTTTCTGCTTACTTGAGGTAGGTAAAATAATTTTTTGTTCTAAAAATGCATAGTAGGACTTATAACAATTTGGATAATAATTATGAAAACCACCTGCTTTGTGTATATGAAAGACTGAACCAGTATCCCCTTTTTAAAGAGTTCTTATGAACAGACATAATTTAGTAGTTTTATTTAATGTTCTGTTAGTATACTTACATACTATTTCCCCCTCTCTTTGAATTGACAAAATAATAGCAACAACAACAGTTAAATACTGTATAAAAATCAGCATTGTGTGTAAAGCACTTAGTAACAACTATTGCAGAAATGCAGAATTGTCACGTACTATTTAAGACTTATCATGTGGACTTATTAAGTAGTATGGATTCTTTTACATTTGTTCTTTCACTATAGCCTCAGCATATTCTGATAAACTATTCACATCAGTTTCTGTTCCATTTTACTGATTTGTATTATGGAAATAATTATCTAAATCATAAAACTTAGACTTAGTTTAAGATATTGGTATTTTATATGTAATTGTAATATGCTACTACTAATATTCTAATATTGAGACTAAATGTCTACCTTTTTACTGTTCAATTATTGCAAGGCTATTTTAAAAAGCCAAGAATTAGTTTATGATGTTAGTGTATTAGTAATTTGATTACTCAAACCTGCTCTATCTTTCTGCTCAGATCATAATTTAAAATTTCTGGTTGTCTATTTAATATGAATGAATAGCAAGGTAGTTATTTTCACATTGATGGCTACTGCACTAAACTATGACACACTTTACTACAGTTTGGGCATATAAATGCCTCTATGAGTATAATCTGAGCTCCATTTAGGCTCTGAGTAAATCTCAAATTGCTAAGCAGTCTTGAATTTGCTTAGTAATTTTGTAAATAAAATTTGCTTATTTTAATAATTTTTTCAGCTATCTTCACTGGAAAGATAACTCTGGTCTTAAGTAATCATATGTATCTATAATTCTTTCTGTAATATAAAACCAAGTCATATTATACTTCATTAACTAAAGCAAAGTTATTCATTAGAATTATTATTAGAATACAGAAATTACATGAACATGAAGGTGTATGCAGGAAAATTGGTTGACCTTCTCATAAACTAGATGAAAATTAGAAACAAAGTCACTGAGTTTGTGCTCCTGGAGTTCACACAGAATCTGCATATGCATAAAGGCTTACTTGTTCTGTTTTTTGTCATCCATTTATTCTCTGTAGTAGGAAATTTTCTCATTCTTATCATCATTACAAATAACCAACTGTTGGGGTCCCCAATGTACTACTTTCTGTCCTATCTCTCTTTTATTGATGCCTGCTTCTCCTTTCTTAATACACCAAAACTGATAGTTGATTCACTCCATGAAAGGAAATCTATTAAATTCAATGGATGTATTACACAAGTTTTTACAGAACATTTCTTTGGAGAAGCTGAGGTCATCTTACTTATCGTGATTGCTTATGACCCCTATGTAGTTATTTGTAAACTCCTGCACTATGCAACAATCATGAACAGATGACTCTGTAACATGCTTGTGGGAGTGTCATGGGCTGGAGACTTTCTTCATGAAGAAAAACAAATTCTTTCATTATTTGATTACCTTCTGTAGCCCTAATGTCATAAAATACTTTATGTATGATCTGAACATTTTGCTTGATCTAGCCTGTGTTGATACCCACATCTTAGCTCTCTTTTTTGCTGTTAACAGTGACTTCACTTGTCTGTTAAATTTCCTCCTATAGCTTATTTCCTACCTTGTCATTCTTCATTCCCTAAGAACCCACAGTGCAGAAGAATCGGACGAAGGTTTCTCTATCTGTGTTTCTCAAACTACGGTGGTTGTTTTATTTTTGTGCCCTGCATATTTGTGTACATGAGGCTTGCATATCCATTACCCTTTGATAAAGCAGTTTCTATGTTTAATACAATGATAACTCTTATGTTAAACCCATTAATCTATACCTTAAGAAATGCTCAAATGAATAAATGCCATTTGGAAAATGTTAAGTACAAAAATTCAGTAAGTTGACAAATAAACCAATAGTCATGTGTCTTAAAATGAACAGGAGAAAAAATGGAGTGGGCAGTTTGAATGATCTCATTATTAAAGTCTTCCTTCTACAAAAAAGAAACAAGTATCTATTACTCATGTATTACACTATAGGAAGAAGAAATGAGTCTCTACATGGGAAAAATATAACTTTGTTTTATTGTCAAAATATATGCATATTACACACAGACACACATACACACACACACACACACATATTAACATGAGGTGGGGGAGAGAGAAAGCTTGCTATCTGTCTCTAACTTATGCTAAGGAGAAACTGATTATATTTTACCTCTTCTAGAGAAGCCCTGATCCCATGAGATAAATTTAAAGTTTTTTAGGAGAGCAGAGCCTGGCCTACCTGTCAGGTGGAACGGCGGCTCATAGAGGCTGAGCAACTGGTGAGTGGGAGACCAAGACTGCAGGGGAGCAGAGAGATCTCTGCGGAGTACACAAGGAAAGAGCACCCCCTGCCTTGCCCTGCCCTGCCGTGCCTGATCCAGCAAACAGAAACAGAACGTTGGAACTTCTGCTCACACCCGACGACTCAGGCATAAAACAGGGCTTGACCCATCTGGCATCTCAACCAGTGGAGAACCAGGGACACAGAACAGATAAAGGGAAAGGTAAGAACATATCACTGACAACAAAATGGCAAGAGGAAAGAGAAAGAGTATATCCCAAGAGAACTAAGAAAATCTAGCAACACCAGAGCCCAGCTCTCCCATAACAGCAAACATCAGAACTCCAAACACTCCAGAAAAAGAAGACACAGACCTGAAATCATGCCTGAAGATGCTGATAGAGTTACTTAAACAAGAAAGGGAGGAAAAGCAAAAAGATTGAGAAGCTTTTAAAGAAGAAACAAGAAAAACACTCAAAGAACTCAAAGAACTAGAGGAAAACAGAACCAAAGAAATAAAGGAATGAAAGAGGGAAATTAAAACAGAGATTGACACAATAAAGAAAACACTAACAGAGATAACCCTAGAGTCAGAACACCAAAAAAAGAAATCAGTAGTTACAGAAGCAAGCATTTCCAATAGATTACAAGAGATCGAAGAGAGAATCTCGGGGGCAGAAGACAACATTGCAAACATAGGCAAAACAGCCAGAGAAGATACAAAAAACAAAAAGCTCCTAACCCAAAATGTCCAGGAAATCCAAGACACAATGAGAAGACCGAACCTAAGGATAATAGGAATAGAAGAGGGAGAAGAGTACCAACTAAGAGGCACAGTAAATATCTTCAACAAAATCATAAAACTTCCCTACCCTCAAGAATGAGATGACCACGAGCATAAAAGAAGCCTTCAGAACTCCAAATATGTTGGACCAGAAAAGAAATACCTCCTGACACATAATAGTAAAAACATCAAGTGCCCAAAGTAAAGAAAGAATACTAAAAGCAGTAAGGGAAAAAGGTCAGGTAACATATAAAGGCAGACCAATCAGACTCACACCCGATTTCTCAACAGAGACTATGAAAGCTAGAAGAGTCTGGACAGACATCATGCACTCCTTAAGAGAGCACAAGTGCCAGCCCAAGCTGCTATACCCAGCAAAACTATCAATCACCATCGATGGAGAGACGAAGATATTTCAAGACAAATCAAAATTTACACAATATCTGACCACAAACCCAGCACTACAACGAATTATAGGTGGAAAACCCAATACAATGAGGGAAAATACAGCCTAGTAAGAACAAGAAAACTCCTAAACAAGAAAACTAAAAGAAGAAAAAAACACAGACACAACTCAACCCAAAAAAGCAATAAT
Organism: Micromys minutus; assembly: GCF_963924665.1. Classification (NCBI taxonomy): domain Eukaryota; kingdom Metazoa; phylum Chordata; class Mammalia; order Rodentia; family Muridae; genus Micromys; species Micromys minutus. The sequence continues at coordinate 58,946,239 of NC_137982.1, forward strand.
GGCAGGAAACAGAAACAACTATTCCTTGATATCTATTTACATAAATGGTCTCAACTCCCCAATAAAGAGACATAGACTATCAGACTAAATACATAAACAAAATACAGCCTTTTGCTGCATACAGGAAACTCATCTCAGAGACAAAGACAGACACTATCTCAGAGTAAAAGGGTAGGAAAAAAAACTTCCAAGCAAACAGATCCAAGAAGCAAGCTGGAGTGGCTATTCTAATATCAAATAAAGTAAATTTCCAACCAAAAGTTATCAAAAAAGAAAAGGAAGGACACTTTTTACTCATTACCTGGGAAATCTGTCAGGAGGAACTCTCAATCCTTAACATATATGCTCCAAATAAAAAATCACCCACATTCATAAAAGAAACCCTACTAAAGCTCAAAAAATACATTTCAGCCCACACAATAATAGTGGGAGACTTTAATTCCACACTCTCACCAATAGACAGATCAGGGAAACAGAAACTGAACAAGGACACTGCAAAACTAGCAGAGACTTTGAACCAACTAGAATTAATAGATATATACAGAACATACTATCCCAAAGTAAAAGAATACACCTTCTTCTCACAACCCCATGTCACCTTCTCGAAAATTGACCACATAATTGGACACAGAACGAGCCTCCATCGATATAAGAAGATTGAAATACTCCCATGCATCCTCTCAGATCACCATGGTCTACGGCTGGTCTTTAACAACAACAAAGACAACAAAAAGCCCACATACACATGGAAACTAAACAATGCTCTGTTAAAGGATAGCAGGGTCAAAGAAGAAATAAAGAAAGAAATTAAGGATTTTCTAGAATTCAACGAAAACGAAAACACAACATACCCAAACCTATGGTATGCAATGAAAGCAGTATTGAGAGGAAAACTCATAGCCCTAAGTGCTTCCAAAAAGAAATTGGAGAGAGCTCACATCAGCAACCTGACAGCACAGCTAAAAGCCCTAGAACAAAGGAAGCAGATATACCCAAAAAGAGTAGATGGCAAGAAATAATCAAAATTAGGGCAGAAATAGACCAAAAAGAAACAAAAAGAACCATTGAAAAAAATCAACAAAACCAAGAGTTGGTTCTTTGAGAATATCAACAAGATTGATAAACCCCTAGCCAGACTAACTAGAGGGCAAAAAGAAAGTATCCAAATTAACAAAAACAGAAAGGAAAGTGGGGACATAACAACTGAAACTGAGGAAATTCAAGAAATCATCAGATCCTACGACAAAAACTTATACTCCACAAAATTGGAAAATCTAGAAGAAATGGATGAATTCCTAGACAGATATAAGGTTCCAAAGTTAAACCAAGACCAAGTAAACCATCTAAATAACCCTATAACACCTAAAGAAATAGAAAAAGTCATCAAATACCTCCAACCAAAAAAACTCCAGGTCCAGAAGGGTTCAGTGCAGAATTTTATCAGACTTTTATTGAGGATATAACACCAATACTCGCCAAACTATTCCAAAAGATAGAATGAGATGGAATATTACCCCACTCATTTTTTGAGGCTACAATAACCCTCGTACCTAAACCACACAAAGACCCTACAAGGAAAGAGAACTTCAGACCAATCTCACTTATGAACATTGATGCAAAAATACTCAACAAAATCCTTGCAAACCGAATCCAAGAACACATCAAAACGATCATTCATCATGACCAAGTAGGCTTCATCCCTGGGATGCAGGGATGGTTTAACATAAGGAAATCAATCAACGTAATCCACCATATAAACAAACTCAAAGACTAAAATCACATGGTCATCTCACTAGACGCTGAGAAAGCATTCGACAAAATCCAACACACCTTCATGTTAAAAGTCCTGGAAAAAACAGGAATCCAAGGCCCATACTTAAAAATAATAAAAGCAATATACAGCAAACCAACAGCCAACATCAAACTTAATGGCGAGAAACAGGGACTCAACAAGGCTGCTCTCTCTCCCCCTACCTATTCAACATAGTACTGGAAGTCCTGGCTGGAGCAATTAGACAGCAAAAGGAGATCAAGGGGATACAAATTGGAAAGGAAGAGATAAAACATCACTCTTTGCCGATGACATGATAGTGTACTTAAGTGACCCCAGAAATTCCACCAGATAACTCCTACAGCTAATAAACAAGTTCACTAAAGTGGCTGGATACAAAATTAACTCAAACAAATCAGTAGCCTTCCTGTACTCAAAGGACAAACATGTGGAGAAAGAAATTAGGGAAAACGCACCCTTCAGAATAGTTACAAAAAATATGAAATACCTTGGTGTGACTCTAACTAAGCAAGTGAAGGACCTGTATGACAAGAACTTCAAACCTCTAAAGAAAGAAATTGAAGAGGATCTCAGAAAATGGAAAAATCTCCCATGATCATGGATTGGAAAATTCAACATCTTAAAAATGGCCATCCTACCAAAAGCAATCTACAGATTCAATGCAATCCCCATCAAAATTCCAACCCAGTTCTTTATAAAATTGGAAAGATCAATGTGCAATTTCATATGGAATAACAAAAGACCTAGAATAGCGAAATCCATCCTCAACAACAAAAGAACATCTGCGGGAATCACTATCCCTGACCTCAAACTATATTACAAGGCAATTGTGCTGAAAACTGCATGGTACTGGTACAGAAATAGGCATGTGGATCAATGGAATAGAATAGAAGATCCAGAAATGAGCCCTTATGTATATGGTCACCTGATTTTCTCCAAATGAGCAGTAAACATTCAATGGAAAAAGGACAGCCTATTCAACAAATGGTGCTGGTCCAACTGGCACTCAGCATGCAAAAGAATAAAAATAGACCCTTTCTTATCTCCTTGTAAAAAGCTCAAGTGTAAGTGGATCAAAGATCTCCACATTAAACCAGATACACTGAAACTATTAGATGAGAAAATAGGGAAAACCTTAGAACACATAGGTACAGGAGAAAATTTCCTGAACAAAACACCACTGGCTCAAGCTCTAAGGTCAAAGATTAACAAATGGGACTTAATGAGATTGCAAAGGTTCTGTAAGGCTAAAGACATCATCAAGAAAACAAAACGGCAACCAACAGAATGGGAAAAGATCTTTACCAACACCACATCAGATAGAGACCTAATATCCAAGGTGTACAAGGAACTCAAAAAGCTAGACACCAGAGAATCAAATAACCCTATTAAAAATGGGGTACAGAGCTAAACAAAACGTTTTCAGTTGAGGAACACCGAATGGCCCAGAAACACCTGAGGAAGTGCTGGACATCCTTAGCCATCAGGGAAATGCAAATCAAAACAACCCTGAGATTCCACCTCACACCAGTCAGATTGGCCAAGATCCAAAACTCAGATGACAGCAGATGCTGGCGAGGCTGCGGAGAAAGAGGAAAACTTCTCCACTGTTGGTGGGGTTGCAAACTAATACAACCACTCTGGAAATCTGTCTGGCGATACCTCAGAAAATTGGATATAGTACTACCTGAAGACCCAGCTATTCCACTTCTGGGCATATACCCCAGAGACACTTTAATACACAACAAGATATATGCACCACAATGTTCATAGCGGCTCTATTTATAATAGCCAGAAGCTGGAAGGAACCCAGATGTCCTTCAGAAGATGAATGGATACAAAAATTGTGGTACATATACACAATGGAATACTACTCAGCCACCAGAAACAATGACTTAACCAAATTCTTAAGAAAATGGCTGCATCTAGAGAGTATCATCCTGAGTGAGATAACCCAGTCACAAAAGAACAGACATAATATGCAGTCACTGATAGTGGGATGCTAGCCCCAGAGGCTTGCACTCCCCCAGAAACAACTCACAGACTGTATGAAGTCCAAGAAATAAAGAAAACAAAAAAATATACATATATTTACAAAAAAAGAAGACTTTGACTATTTCCATGTTGTGTTTTGTTTTGCATGTACTCTAAGCTTATTGTAACTATTAGGTTTTCAATGCATACTGTCAAGCCCTTGAAAAAAAATCAAGTACTGACTAAAAAAATATATTCACATGGTTTTATGTAAAAATTATTTCAATGTCTGAAAAAACATTACTGACAAATATGTATAATTTTAAGCAAAAAATGTTTAAAATCTGTACATTTATCTTTGTTTTGTAAAATAAAGTCGTTTTAAAAATAAATAAATAAAGATTTTAGGTCAGTAAATTCTGGATTCTTCTTTCATTTCCTTTTTTTTTTTTTCTATACAAGCCATTTATTTGAAATGCCAACGATATGTAGGATAAAGTCAGTGTTAAGTGCTTATCAGTAACAGTAGAAAAATAGAACCAGTGAAAACCTCTGTACAACTGTGATGATACTCAAAAGAGAAATGTATCGTTTACAATGTTTCACACAGACGAATTCAAGTTTGGAGGTACCTAAATAAAAATACTATATATTTCTTTAAAAAACACAATGTACAGTTGAAGCTTAAACAAGTTTTACAAAGTACATTTTATGCAGGTTGTAAAAACACTTGCATAGGACATGAAATCAGTTTAAGAAAGATTTCTGAGCCTTTAGCATTGAAGGCACTTGACTTTACCATTAACAGCACGACCACAGAAACGCAGTGGTGGAGGCAGATGTGGCACATACAGGACAGCAAGGGGAGCTCAGGAACCTCATGTTTGTCAGCCGCCTCATCTAAGAGCAGAATTCCCCAGCGTCTACCCAGACAGTCTGTGCAGGCACACCCGAGGACTCTTCCAGAAGATATTTCCAGGACAAACTTGCAGTCGTTCTATAAAAATGGCCGCAGCATTATAATATTCTGAACACAGAAGATTGGTACAGTCATGGATATACTTTTTAAGGAAAACAAAATCAAGAGACTTGCCCAGACAATAACCACATGACAGCTAGTACAACTGATGGGACAGAAGCACTTACACATTAGAGCACTGTTCCAAGCAGTGTGGATAGAAGACGGTCAAACACCTGTAGGACGTGCAGAATAGCTCTTAGCAAGATTATCTGAATGAGGCTTGAAAGTAACTACATGGTAGACTTTGTGAACCACTGCAGACCCGGGGATAGCACCCATCACTGCGGCATGAATAGTCTTGACTACAAAGAGCTTAACTCAGCCCAAAGAAACATGTAAATGCCTTATCATTGCGAAACAATGGTCATATGCAAACTTCATGAAAAGCATCTTTCCCTTGAAAGTTCAGTACTATGAAGACATATCTCCTTGTAGACAGGGAGTGTTGATCCTCCAGCTTCGGCCCAGCTGGCCCACATGGCCTCAATCAGATTACATTGTGTGACATCGGTCTCATTCAAATGTACAAGACCTGTACCCACTGCCATTAAGGTCAACAACAAAGGAAAATGAAATAAAGGGTGGCAAATGTTAACAAAACACCTGAAACCTAACAGAACAGCCTAAGAAGAAGCAAAGTCAAAGATTAGGTTGAGTTATATAAGATGCAGAAGACATATATTTAACACTATAAGCCCTAAAAGCCCAATGGCTGCTGAAATGGCCGACTAGCTCAGACCTAGGGACAACACTAAAGAATAAAGCCAACGGAGGAATGTAAAAGGGAGATGGTGCATGGAAACTTAAGGATCTGTTTCGAATGGTTTTATTTATTTTTTTTCCTTATGAGCCACAGGCAACCTTAAATGTTATTTTTTTAAAATTACAAAACTAAAACAAAAATACGAGAAAAAGCTAAACAGCATCTTGAAAGTGGTGGCTCCCCAGCCTCGGCACTCAGTGGGACTGGAATGGTGATTGTCCGAACGGTCTGATTGTCCCTGGCCTCAAAAGGAGATCTGGGATTTTTTTTTGTGATTTGGTTATTAACTTTCTATACTAAGAAAAACAAGTTCCTGTGGCCCAAGGTTTATATTATACATAAATACCTTCTTTTCTGAGACCAACCCTATTCACACTTCACATCTGTAAGTACAGCATTAAGAAACTTCATAGATGCTTCACAGCCAGAGGCACGCAGTCTAACTTCCCATGAACACCTATCCTATCACAAACAACACCACACCTGTTTATCTTCTTTCTGCAAGTTACACAAGTCCACAATCCCATAGATTAAAGCAAGATTTCCCTCTATACACACGGTTTGGCCATGTAACCTACTAAATCACTAAAAACAAAGCTTATAAGTTAAATAAGACTACAAACAGTGCCAGTTTATGTTTACAATGACACCATGTGGATTAGAGAGCACATTTAATAAATTTTCAAAAAAAAAAGTGAGATCAATGGTCGTAAAATGTTAAAAAACAAAACCTGTCAAAGGTGAGAAAGCTTCGATATACTTGATTCTCTGCAGCACCTGCACAGTACAGTCTGATCTGGAACAATCTCAAACTACATCAAACAATTAGGTCCCAGAAACAGGCAGGAACAGAATAGAATTGCTTTTGCTTCTGCAGCCTAAGGCTGCTTCAAAAGATACCACTTTTAAAGATGAGCAGAGCCCTGTGGTTTTCTACTTTAAGAAAAAAAAAAGGAGCCTGAAAGGTTTTATGAGCCCACTTTACAACAGATGTGTGCCCTGTCCAAGCCTGCAAGCTTAGGATACCCATTTCCGGGGTCAGCCACAGTCCCCAGCTGGACTCATGAGATGGGCATGTTCCCATCTATGGGATTATGTACTGTTAGGATGGTTTAAATGTCAGATCATTCCTGAGTGTATATCCACAGGGTAAGGAAGGAAGAGATCATAAGAGAAACTACAGTTGCAGGAGAAATCAGAGTTGCTGATACCCAACAGAAATCTATTTACTTCAAAGTACGTGCAATTCACTTCTCCAGTAGCTTGTGAAGGCTCCCTAGCCCTGCATAGTTTTAGAGTGAGTGTGATTTCTAGTTATATGTATACACACAGAGAAGAGGTTCCCAAATATCTTTTCCATACAGAATGTTTGGGAAGTCTCTTTTCTTCTAGGTGCTACGGCTGTGTATGTTTATAAAAATACAAAAATGAATGTTCAAATGGTGAAGTGATTTAAAAACTTAAATACTAATATATTTACACTGGAAAGTAAGAAAATACAAAAAACAAACAAAAACAGTCCTTAGCTCACATATTACCCTTCCAAGCGAAAGGGTCATGATCGAACCCACGTGCTAAGTGATTCAGTAAATACCAAACCAGCATCTCTGGTGGAGTTCAAGTAGGACATGTAGTGTTTTTCTGAAAACGAAATCGCTTTTGGTGGTAAAGCACTATGCATTATACAACTTTATAGAAGACACCAAAATCCAGACATAGTGACAGTATTAAGAAAAACGTATGATCACAAATACCAAACGACACACAGAAGACTGAAGCCCTTTTGTTTTTTGTTTTTCCACAAAATGCAAGACAACCAAAGGCAGTCATTTTCCCCAGTGTAGTGAGTCACATGCAGAGCCAGACACCCTGTCACTGTGCACTGTGTGTGACATCACCATCTCCGCTACTGTTTTTTCATTTAGTTTTCTGAGGCAGAGCTCACATACCCAGCCTAACCTTGAACTTAACTATGTAGCCTCGAACTTCTGATTGGCTGTCTCCGCCTCTCATGTGCTGGGATTAAAGGTGTGCACTTGCTCACCAAGCCCAGCTTTACTGTTGTTTAATACTAAAGTCTGATTCCCTTAAGCCATTTGAATGAGTGAATAACTCTACTCCAGAACCTATAGGGTTCCCGACAAAACTCACACTAATTACACAACAGCCACAGGCTGGACACAAAGGTTTTCCTCCTTGTTCTTTACTGAGCCAAAAAACATTAAGACCTGGACTTCTGCTGTGGGGAATGAAGACTGGCTTTCAAGACTTACAAAAAAGAATAACACTGGATTTATGGAGACTGAGCAGGAAGATTTCTGAACTGAAACAATCACCAAAAAAAAGAGAGGAGCGTTTGATGTGCTGTTCTTTGGAATTTCTATAATTAAAAAATAAACACAACTATTTTGTAAGAAAATACATCTTAGTGTGCAACCCAATGCACATGGAAATTGGTAGATGATAGGTAAAATGCAAAGAGTATGAAAATACAGTCCTTTAAATGTAGCATTAAAGTTTAACACACTGTTATAAAATCAGTACAAATAATTAAACAACTTTATTCTAAAACACAATGATAAATGTACAGATTTTAAGATCATTTTTGCATAAAATTATATGAATATATTGTTCCAGTACATGCTTTTTTTTAAAGATTTGGTAATATGCATTGAAATCTTATTAGTGACAATAACCATAAAGTACCTGAAGACCCAGTTATTCTACTTCTGGGCATATATCCCAAAGATGCTTCAATACATAATAAGGGCACATGTTCCATCATGTTTATAGTAGCCATATATATATATATATGTATGTATGTATGTATAATAGCCAGAAGCTGGAAAGACTCCAAATATCCTTCAGTCGATGTATGGATACAGAAATTGTGGTACATTTACACAATGGAGTAAAACTCAGCTATTAGAAACAATGACTTTATAAAATCTCTAGGTAAATGGATGGATCTAGAGAATATCATCCTGGTGAGGCAACCCACTCCCAAAAGAACAGACATAATATGCAGTCACTAATATTTGGATACTAGCCACAGTAAACTCTGAATACCCAAGAAAGAACACACAGACAATGTGAAGCTCAAAAGAAAGAAAGAAAAAAAGAAGAGAAAAGAAAACTAAAGAAAATAAAAGAAAAGAAAAGAGAAAAAGAGAAAGAGAAAGAGAAAGAGAAAAAAATGGGCCAAAAAGTGGAAGCCTCACTCCTTCTTAGAAAAAAAAAAAAAATAAGTGTTTAGCACTGTCTCAGAATGTGGTACACATAGACCTTAGATCATTAATAATTTAAGAGATAAGAATGTAGCCTTGTGGAAATTCTTGGTATTTAAGAAATCATTATTTTTAATCTTTAGACACCAAGAAAACTTTGACTATTTCCATGTTACATTTTGTTTAACATGGACTATTTTATGCAACTACACAAATAATGCTTTGGAAGGTAAGTTCTGATCATTGACCCACTCTAATCCTATTATATCATATTTTCCCACTCATAGATTTTTTTTTTTTTACTGCTGACATGATTTTCTACTGTAGAGCCAGATGAAAGAGCGTAATGATTAAAGAACTATTCTGGGCATTGGTCTACTTCTTCATGAACTTATTTATAGTTTTGAATAAAATTATATCCTACTCTCTTCCATGTTTAATTGTAGGACTTAAATGACAAACCATGCCGTGATTCCAATATCCATAACCATAAATTTATTCTGCCTTATTTTTTATTTACAAAGTTTTTAAATATATTTATGTTTTACATTATTGTTGTTGTTGTTGCTACTAGTGTGAAGGTAAAACATCATTGTGCATACATACTTTAATACTTTTGTATAAACTCGAGGATAACTCAGTGCTGTCAACTCTCCACTTTTCTGTAGTTATAGACATCAAAAGCCAATTACCAGGCTAGCAATAGAAGTGCCATTACATGCTGAAAAATCTTACCCACCTATAATTATGCTTTAATTTTTTAAAAGTAATATGTAAGGGCATCATTATTTCACTTTATTTTTCTCCTTTCTCTAACTATTCCTGTGCACCTTGCTCATGTGTATTCCATTGCTTTTATTGGTTTATACATTTATTCATATGTGCAAAATTGCTTACATATTTCTCACTTACTATGGATATCATCAGTCATGTTGCTGTCACACATTTCAACAGAGTCATCCATCAATGCCTGAGCTGTAGTATGAGCTGTAGTACTCAATGAAACATATTAGCGCACAGAATGTGCATCAGTACAGCAAATCTGATATATTTTGTAGTTATTTCATCATTACCACACATGGTTTTGCTTAAATTAGATTAATTATGCAGCCCTTTGTAAAGTAGTAGACCTGCTTACAGGTCACACTTTAAAACAGACAGAAGTCCACTTCTAGGTCGAGAGGCTTATCCCAAGGGTGGGAATAATCCCTAAGGAGAATTAGTATTGTCTTGCAGTAGCATGACCTGACAGAATGCCATTATACATTCCTCAGAAATTGTAAAATAAATACTTCTTTGCTTAGACCACCAGAGACAGAGAAAGGTTTTCTGTTGCATGTGGAGACACTTATATTAATGCCTACAAATACTCATCTTTTCCTGTTGTATTGGACCTCAAATCATTAATAATCCAAGAGCTAAGATAATAGCCTTCTGGCAATTTTTGGCATTCACATATCATTGTGCTTAATCTATACCCAACAAGAAATCTGTTTCCATGTTATGTTCTGTCCTACATGTACTTCATGCTTATGGTAACAAGTGGGATTTATATGCATGCAATCAAACCTCTAAAAAAATTAAGTACTGACAAAAATAGTCATATAATGTTATGACAAAATGCCTTTAAAAATCTGTAAATGTATCCCTATTTTTTTTTAATTAAGTGGTAAGAAAAAAAAAGTGCCAGAATTTGGAATTTGTTTTTTTCTAATTATTTCTATAGAACATTGTCTGTATTTTTATCATGCTGTTCCTTCCTTTTGTAAAAGAAATGTTTATGTTATGCAATATATATATATATATATATATATATATGTGTGTGTGTGTGTGTGTGTGTGTGTATGTGTATGTGTGTGTGTGTGTGTGTGTGTGTGTGTGTGTGTGTAGATAGATAGATGGGGGCGTACTTAGTGTTGGACTAAGCACATTTTTGTATTGCCAAGCCTATGGGTATCAGCAATATATTATTATAATTTGAATTGAAAACATCCTGAATAATTTCCTATTTAAATTCTTTTTCCCAAGCATCTACCAGGTGTTTGTAATCATTAACTCTAGACCAAGAGGTTTTAATACATCCTGTGACCTCAATGAGTACTGTAAACATTCCATACCTAGACATACATGAAGGCAAAAGAGTTATTCACATAAAAATTAAAATTAAAAACAACTTAAAACCCATTTTGTCAGTCCTAAATAAGTCACATCTGCATACAACATTAATATAACTTGTAATTGTGTACCACCATCTTTTCACAAAATCTAAGGAGACAAATAAAAAAACAAACTACTTCAGATTATCTGGATTTTGTTTTGTAATTGAAAGTAAGGGGACATATTAAAAAATGACTTTCCCCAGACACCTATGTTTTACATCATTAGTGATAAAAACTCCTCCTGGGAAAGCAAAAGAGACAACTTTGTCAACTTTCTTTGTGAAGATGGATTTCAAATTATCCATGATGAATCTTTAATAACTTAACATAATTTGTAATGTTGATTCTAGTGTATGTTTAATGGAAAATATCTGCATTCTTAGTGGACTATGAAAGTATTTTTTAACTTTTTTCTTTTATCAATATGTGAAATAAAGTTTATGTGAATTTTCTGTAATATTTTGCTTTACCCAAATATTTTTTTATTTTTATGAATAATTAAATTTGTACATGGCTATGAATTAAAAGGTAAAATTATGATAGATATAAAAAGATAATAAAAAGGTATATACATGATCAATAGGTACATAGAAAATGACAGATGATAGTTTAAAATATATTAACTATTTAGCAAAATTTAAATATATTACTATATTATCTGTAGTCACAGTGCTGTGCAATAGATTGGAAGTCAATCCTCATGTCATTTTCTTAATCTTATTTTTTTTTTGGATAGTTTGTGTATTTGTATTTCAATTGTTATTCACATTCCCAGTTCCCCCTTATTCTATTTTTCCTCCAGTTACCTCTATGTAAGTGTTCCCCTACCCACCTACCCACTCCCATTTTTTTGCCCTGCCATTCCCCATTGAGCTTTCACAAAACTAAGAGTTTCTGCTCCTATTGATGCCCGAAAATGGCATCCTCTGTTACATATGAAGCTGGAGCCATTGGTCCTCCCATGTGTACTCTTTAGTTGGTAGTTTAGTCCCTGGGAGCTTTGGGGGATCTAGTTGGTTGATATTATTGTTCTTCCTATGAAGTTACAAACCTCTTCACCTCCTTCAGTCCTTCCCTGACTCCTCCATTAGGGTCCCTTTTCTCAGTCCAATGAGTAGGTGCAAGCATCCTCATCTGTAAAAGTGAATCTCTAGCAAACACTCTAGAGAAACATCCATATTAAGCTCTTGTCAGCAAGCACTTCTTGGGATCAGCAATAGTGACTGAGTTTGGTGGCTACACATTGGATGGGCCCCCAGGTGGAGCAGTTTCTCCATAACCTTAACTTTAGTTGCTGCTTTACTCTGTACTTTCTCCCTTGATTATTTTATCCCCATTTTAAGAAGGACTGAGGCATCCACATTTTGGTATTTCTTCTTCTTGAGCTTCATGTGGTCTGTAAATGATATTGTTGGTATTCTGATCTTTTGGGATAATATCTAATTATCAGTGAGTGCATACCATGTGTGTTCTTTTGTGACTGGGTTACCTCACTCAGGATGATATTTTCTTGTTCCATCCATTTTCAGATACTTACACCTAACTAATGGACAGAAGCCAGGGAACCCTATGGCTGAAGTAGAGAAAGTTTGGAAGAAAATGAGGGGGAGGACAACCCTATAGGAGGGCCAGCAATCTCAACTAACCTGAAACCCTGAGATCTCTCAGACACTAAGCCACCAACCAGACAGCATACTCTAGATGATATGAGGCCCCCAACACATATACCACAAAGGATTGCTTGGTGTGGCCTCAGTGAGAGAAGATGCACCTAACCTTTGAGAGACTCGAGGGTCCAGGGAGTGGGGAGGTCTGTTGGGAGGTAGGAAAGTGGGGACATCATCTGGAAGAAAACTGAGGAAGAATCAGATGAGAAACTGTCAGAGGCTAAACTGGGAGGGGGGTAATGTCTGAGCATTTATTTAAACAAAAATAAAATATTTAACGATTTAAAAGAACTGGGAAGAAAAATACATTTTTCTCTATGACAGCTAAGTATAAAATACCATACACAATTAACTTGTGTTCATTTGGCATTGTTTAATTCTATGAAGTTTCTTCAAGTCAGCATGTATACAATTATTTTTATGTTACTGCTTTCAAAAGTTTTATGTTCAGCCAAGATTGGCATGAAGCTTGCATCCTTTTCCATACAATCTCAAGTGCTAGAATTACAAGTAGGTATCACTTCCTATAGCTTATCTGTCAATATGCCTGTAATTAATATGAATAAATATTTCAATAATTATGTATACTATGTAACTGTGAAGATATGTCTACCAATCTAGACCTACCAACAATGATAGAAAGAGAAATGCATAGTGATATTTGTATTATTTAATTCAACCCCAAAGTGGTTTTATTTTTGTTTGTTTGTTTGCTAAGAGACTTCACAAAGAGTTCTTTTGGAATACATCCAACAAAGTAAGTTAGCCTTCAGTTAATGTCCATGGGGTAACTGTGTATAATGTATTTAAAGCATACTCAGTTACAGAATTATGTTCATAGCTGAGTCATTTAACTGTATTTTCAGAAGTTTGTTTTATCTTAATGTGACAATGCTTCTTATACACAAGTAAAGGTACTTGTAGCCCCAGTGACCTTCCAATGTGACCAAAAATCTCTTAAGGTAAGTCTTTATTTGTTTATTTTAATGCAATACTACTTTATGACTTTCAAGTTCTTTCTGACCTTTGTTGCTGTTAAAGGCTGCACAGGTTGTCTGTTTCTGTGAGTTTTTGTGCATCAGGTAAGTAAGTGACTCTCTGATATATCACAGTACAACTATTGTAGCACTATTCACACATCACAGACATAATATTTGTTCTCACATCACAAGCAAATATAAATTTGACTTTCTCACACACTTGTAACTGATTATTTAAAAGACAGCATTGTCATATTAAACACTCTTAACCATAATCTGAACATAAAACTGAATAAAACTAGTTTTATATTTCATAAATATCTTCAGAATAAGAAAAATAGCACTTTAAAATCAGTTTATATATATATTTACATTTAATAAATATATTTACTATTTTGATAAGTTTGCTTTTGACTGTGTTACCATTAGAATATATATTATAAGACAATTAAAGTAATTGTATATATTCAAATAAGCATATATATATATGTGTGTGTGTGTGTGTGTGTGTGTGTGTGTGTGTGTGTGTGTCCTTTTGCGTGTCAATATATGAAATAATCAATAATAAGCATTTTATGCTTTCACCAAAATATCAGTAATGGATGAATACCAATATCTCTTTCAGTCTGAAAATTTTTGCAAGTGCTTTTTAATTTTAGATATTGTCTCTTTATTCCATGAATGCTCATATCTGTGTTTCTGATAAAATTATCTTGAAGTACTAACGTCTATAAAGTTTTGAGTCATATTTAATCAAAATAGACTGGATTTATCAGGATAACTTAGTTATTCTGACTGTGTATTAAGCAGAGGGGTGTTTCTCATAGATAATTAAGCCAAGTGAGTGGTAAGTGATAACTCACTGAAAAAATCTTATTAAAATTCTAAATTTTGGAGGAATATCATACATTTTGTTTCTCTTTTCCAGATTTTTTTCTGGTATGTGAGTGGCTCTCATGGACTGATACAATGCAGGAGAACAGCACTGTCACTGAATTCATACTACTAGGATTGACACAGGATCCTCTGAAGCAAAAAATGGTGTTTATAATCTTCTTAATTTTCTATATGGGGACTGTAGTAGGGAATACACTTATTATTGTGACAATCAAGGTCAGCCGGACACTTGGGAGCCCCATGTACTTCTTCTTGTTTTATTTGTCTTTTGCTGATTCCTGCTTTTCAACATCCACAGCCCCAAGACTAATTGTAGATGCCCTCTCTAAAAAGAACATCATTTCCTACAATGAATGCATGGCACAAGTCTTTGCTCTCCATTTGTTTGGCTGCATGGAGATCTTTGTCCTCATTCTCATGGCTGTTGACCGTTATGTGGCCATCTGTAAACCCTTGCGTTACCCAGTCATCATGAGCCGGCAGGTCTGTATCATCTTGATTATTCTTGCCTGGATAGGGTCTTTTATACATTCCACTGCTCAGATTGTTTTGGCCTTGAGACTACCCTTCTGTGGGCCCAATCTGATTGACCATTACTGCTGTGACTTACAGCCCTTGTTGAAACTTGCCTGCATAGACACATACATGATAAATCTGCTGTTAGTGTCTAACAGTGGTTCAATTTGCTCAAGCAGTTTTATAATTTTGATGATCTCATATTTTGTTATCTTACACTCTCTGCGAAACCACAGTACAGAAGGGAGAAAAAAGGCACTTTCTACATGCACATCTCATATAATAGTAGTTATTTTATTCTTTGGGCCCTGCATATTTATATATGCACTGCCACCAACAACTTTTCCTATGGACAAGATGGTAGCAGTATTTTATACCATTGGAACACCCTTTCTCAACCCAATCATCTATACATTAAGGAATGCAGAAGTTAAAACTGCCATGAGAAAGTTATGGCATGTTAAAATTATGACTGAATAAGTCCATACACCCATGTTGTCATAATTTAATATTGTAGCTATATATGTTATAACATAGAGCTCTTTGAGTTCTTAATACTACTGTTTGATTAAAGAAAATTTTAAAAATTTACAAAAATTTATTGTTCTCTCATCTTCTGAATATAATTTAAGAAATGTTGATTGAAATAATTGTTTAGAAAATGAAAAATAATTTGAAATTAATTAAATACAATCTGACAGATGCTCCACTACTGCTATTTCACAAGAAAGAAACTATTTGAACAGATCAGTACATGATATTCAGAAATCACAAAAAAGTAGACTTAGAGGCATTAACAATTAATAGAAAGATAGAGAAAGTATTCAAATTCAAATGGTGATTTTTTCATCCATGGTTTATAAATTATTTATTCTACAGAATAGAATTTATTAACTATCTATCCAATTAAAAGATATAATTATATATACTAAAATACTCCTGATCGATACCTATAAAAATTTCTAGGCATAGTTTTTTTTTGCTTCCTTACTAATAATCATGTAGGTTAATTCATAAAACTTGTGAATCAATATCCTTTCTTCTATATTTTTCCTTTGAAGCTGCTTTTAAAAGTTGCCACACCTTTGCACAAAGATTTAGCTATTAGAGTTCCTTTTTTGTTGTTGTTGGTGATGGTGGTGGTAGTGATGTTGGTGGTGGTTCTGTTGATTGGCTTGTTTTGTCCATATTCTCGTAATATTCTGCTATCTTTCTAAAATCTTATGTTTGGTATGGCTCCACCCAGTGTTTAAATATTGTAATGCTTCCTATAAATTAAACTACAACCACATTCAAGCATATCTAATAAACTGGTAAAACTCCTGTACAACGGGTGTACATTTTTTTCTTCCCTTAATGTCCATTTCCACTGATGTCTCAGGTTTCTCCCCATCACTTATCAGGGTTAATGACTGAATAGGGTGTCAAGGAGCACTTCCCATTCTTTCACTTGCTTCTCTCTGAAGAATTTCTTCAAATAAGATACTAATTTTACAATATTCTTAACTTGAAGAAAAAGAAGTGAAATCATCTCAGACTCCATAAACTACCATTCTTCTATCCTTAACAAGTTGAAGAGAACTCACTCCTCTAGTAGTGATCCATATTTGTCTTTTCTTCTGTTTGAATAAAGAATTTGGGTTAGAATTGTTAATAAAATCTTTAAATCAAACATTACAAAAATTACTTTGTGTACTATAGTTGCGTTAACAATAAATTTTTAACGTTGTTTATTTTTGTATTAATTGCATGTCAGCTTGAATAGAACCATATTTATTTATGTTACTCTTCTTTCTCATTAACTAATATAAAGATGTTTCAAATTACAACCATGTCTTCCATAAAATATGACGCTATAACAAATTAAATAAAACAATGTAAGATATTTTTGCATTAATTTCTTCATGTTCCAGAGACATAAAACTTTCAGGGTTTGAATTGTTATCGAAAACTTGATATACCTGCCATAAGGGGGCTATGAGAAAATAATCAAGAGTGGAACTATAAATTCATCTTTGTTTAATGAGTCATAAAACATCTATACATATCCACACACACATAAACACACATTAATGTCCTGGAAAAAAATTGAAAATGTGACCTATACAATGAAAGATTGACAAAAATCTAAGTAGAGAAATCACTAACTGAAAATAGAGTAAGAATCTCTGTGTGGTAGGGTAGAGGAATCAGAAAGTCTACTGAATTTTCAAATTATTAGTTGTTAATTTAAAACTGGAAAATGAAGTAAAATGTAATATTCAAAATTCTCTGACAAAATATCCACCTGAAAGCTAATTTTGGAGTGATTGTGCAACTTCATCAATGGTTAACAAAAAAATAAAACATAAATTATCTTTGTATTTTAGAAATCTGTAGTCTATTATGCTTAATGGCATATAAAAACCACATCTGTGATTAACTAAAAATGAGTTAAGTAAGTATATTATTCTTTATCAAACAAAATATCTAAATATAGAATAATAAAGTAATTACTTGATATTATTTTGATATAGAGTTCCAGATACTGGGACAATATTTTGTTTAATTTTTAAAAATTTATTACTGAACCCAGTACCTCTGATATGCCTTTCAAGAAGGCTACCCCAGCACAGTCCCAGAATTGGGTTCTGAATTAATTTGTATTTTTAAATCAGAAGTTACTTATTTTAAAATATTTTTTCAACAAGACTGAAAATACAAGAAATTTGAAAAGTTAAATGTAATGATTATTAATTGTAGTATTTTAACTTTAAGGTGGGTATGTAATATTTTCAGTCTATGATATAGAATGAGTCTCTGATTCTGCTATAAAACACTTTTCTGTGATGAATAGGGAGCTAGCTTTCATCATTATAACTACACAAAACATTATTATTTAGCTTTCTAGTCAGTAAATATCAATCCTAATAGTGGTAAAACCACTTTAAAAGTTAGGCCTAGTTTCTCACTCTCACAAACAAATAAAACGTGAAAATACTTTCTGGTTTTTTGGTTTATGATGAGGATTCAAAAAATCAAATACAATAAAAAATTTAATATGAAAACTTAAAATGTGACATTTTCATCATAAAATAGGGTTTTCAAATATGATCAAATAAATGTTATATTATGTTACTAATAATTATTGTTAGTATATATGGACAGGATAATTTCTAAAACTCAAAGGATCTTGCTTATAATTAGAAAGAATGTTAAACTGAAAATTTTAGTTTTTGGTTTGTCTATATAAAAATATATATTACTTTTCACAGACTTTTTATCATTACATCATCTTATTACAACTGTAAAATAAGTATGGTTCACATTGTTTTCACACAATTACAGCTGATAAGGAAGGTCCAGAAGCTAACCATCAAACTGAACATGGGGATGCCAATGAAGGAGCTAGAGAGAGGACTGAAGAGGTGAAAGGATCCACAATCACATGTAACAAAAAAAAAATCAACTATCCAAAACCAACACACCCCCCAGGGACTAAAACACCAACCGATGTGTTCCCATTGTACGACCCATGGCCCCAGGTACATATGTAGCAGATGACAGCATTTTCTGTCATCAATGGGAGGAGGACCCTTTGGTCCAGTGAAGGCTCATTTTCCCAGTGTAGAAGAACACTATGGTGCTGAGGTGGGAGAGGGCTATTGGGAGAGGGACCACCTTCTGGAAGCAATGGGAAGGTAAGGTGGTGAAATTGTGGGAAATGGATAACACCTGAAATGTAAATACAGAGAATTTCCAATAATTTTGTTTGCAGGGGAAAAAGAATATATATATTGCAAAGCATAGAGATCATAAAAGAAAAAGAGAGGGTATGCTCTGTTCAAGTCTGGAATCAAAGAAAGAGAGTCAGCAATAGTGAAGACACTGACTACTTTTTGGCTTTCAAACTAACAGCCTGGAATATCTCAAACTGTCTTTTTTATACAATTACAATTCTTTTAATCCCAGTCTTGATATCATATATTATTTCATTAAAAGATCTTGTAACATCAGCAATAAATTACAAAAAAAAAAAAAAGGAAAAAAAAAAACAGTAATTTATCTTCCTCCTTCTTCCTTCCCACTTCCTGTGGAGTCAATAATCCCCTAATCTTACTTTGCATTATAAGGCACAATTTCAGAAAGCCTAAAATAAATGTCTCCCCAGGCATGTCCTGTAGACATGAGCAGATACCCAGCTGGTAGCAAACAATCTTACATAGTTATATAAGGTAAGAGACAGAATGAAATATTTTCGAGTGTAAATCCAGTCACCAGAGAGCAACCCCAGTCACAACAAGTTTTTAATTGCAGACAGAGATGTGCTCATTTTACCAATCAACAGTTTCTGATATGTATCTATCAATTCCTGATATCTTTCTAAAAATCATTTAAAATTCTCTCTTTTTTAAAACCTCTATCAATAGTTTATTAGTAGTATCCAGGACTCATGTTCAGTATTCCTCCTGCAAATTATATAACAAACACAAATGTAAAGAACCCAGGTCAAAATCATACAACAGCATTCGATCACAAAAGCACATAAAATTACAAGAATGCCATTTTATAACACTTGCACTTTAAGATGAGAATAATCTCAAAAAAACCTACAACATTGCAAATATTTTCCCTAAACTAAGCAGATTAAAAATAATTAATGAGTAAGTTTGGGTTTTATAAAGAAAAGCCAATGGATAGGACAAATGGAACTAATATGCAAAATTTATCTTTTTTCCTTGTATGTGATATATAACAGACTGGATTCATAAAGAGAATCCAGCATTTTGCTGCATACAGGAAACTCATCTGAGAGATAAAGACAGACACTATCTCAGACTTAAAGGTTGGGGAAAAAAACAAAAACAAAAAAAACTTCCAAGGAAACGGCCCCAAGAAACAAGCTGAAGTAGCCATTGTAATATCAATAAAGTAACTTTTCAACCAAAAGTTATTTTAAAAGATAAGGAAGGACACTTTTTACTCATTACAGGGAAACCTTTTCAGGAGAAATTTTCAATAATTAACATATATGCTCCAAATAAAAGATATCCGATATTCATAAAAGATACCCTACTAACGCTCAAAAAATACATTGCCTCCCACACAATAATAGTGGGAGACCTCAACACCCCACTCCCATCAATAGACAGATCAGGGAAGTAGAAACTAAACAAGGACACAGTGAAACTAGCAGAGGTTATGAAACAATTGTAATAGACATCTACAGAACATTACATTCTAAAACAAAGGAATACACCTTCTTCTCAGCACGTAATGGCACCTTCTCCAAAATTGACCATATAATCGGTCACAAAACAAGCCTCAATAGATATAAGAAGATTGAAATACTCCTATGCATCCCATCAGATCACCATGGACTAAGGCTGACCATTAATAACAACAAAGAAAACAAAAAGCCCATATACACATGGAAAGTAAATAATGCTCTATTTATAGCATGGTCAAAGAATAACTAAAGACAGAAATTAAGGATTTTCTAGAATTTAATGAAAATGAAAACACAATATATCCAAACCTATGGGATGCAATGAAAGCAGTACTGAGAGGATAACTCATAGCTCTGAGTGCTTCCAAAAAGAAACTGGAGAGAGCATACACTAGCAACTTGACAGCACAGTTGAAAGCTAGAACAAAAGGAAGCAGATACACCCAAGAAGAGCAAGAAATAATCAAACTCAGAACAGAAATTGACCAAATAAAACCAAAAAGAATCATTCAAAGAATGAACAAAACCAAGAGCTGTTTTTTTTTTTTTTTTGTTTTTTTTTTTTTTTTTTGTTTTGTTTTTTTTTTGAGAAAATTAACAGGAGTGATAAACCCTTAGCCAGACTAACTAGATGGCAAAGAGAGAATATACAAATTAACAAAATCATTAGGGAAAGTGGAGACATAACAACTAAAACTGAGAAAGTAGGGAAAACCTTAGAACACATAGGCACAGGGGAAAATAAATGACAGCTCACAGATTAGGAAAAGATCTTTACCATCCCCATATCGGATAGAGGCCTAATATCCAAGCTATACAAGAACTCAAGAAGGTAGACACCAGAGAATCAAACAATCCTATTAAAAATGGGTACAGAGCTAAATAAAAAGTTTTCAATTGAGGAATATCAAGTGGTTGAGAAGCATCTAAGGAAGTGCTTGACATCCTTAGTCATCAGGAAAATGCAAATCAAAACAACCATGAGATTCCACCTCACACCAGTCAGAATGGCTAAGATCAAAAATTCAGATGACAGCAAATGCTGGCGAGGATTCAGAGAAAGAGGAACACTTCTCCACTGTTGTTGGGATTGTAAACTGGTAGAATGACTTTGAAAATCAGCCTGGTGGTTCCTCAGAAAATTGGACATAGTACTACCCGAAGACCCAGCTATTCCACTTCTGGGCATATATCCCAGAGAAGCTCCAACATACAACAAGGACACATGCACAACAATGTTCAAAGAAGCCTGTTTATAGCAGCCAGAAGCTGGAAAGAACCTAGATGTCCTTCAGTAGATGAATGAATACAAAACATTTGCTATATTTACACAATAGAGTACTATTCACCTATTAGAAACGACTTTATGAAATTCCTAAGAAAATGGATGCATCCAGAGAATATCATCCTGAGTGAGGTAACCCAGTCACAAAAGAACAGACATAATATTCAGTCACTGGTAATTATATAATAACCCCAGAAAACTCTGAAAACCCCAGAAAAAATTCACAGACTGTATGAGCCTCAAGAAAAACAAAGGCCAAAAAAAAAAAAAAAAAAAAAAAAAAAAAAAAAAAATTAAAGCCTCAGTACGTCTTACAAAAAAAAAAATTGTATAGGATGTGGTACACTGGACCTCAGATCATTAATAATCTAAGAGCTAAGATAATAGCCTCGTGGCAATTTTTAGTATTCACAGATCATTATACTTAATCTATACCCAACAAGAAATCTGTTTCCATGTGATGTTCTGTCCTACATGTACTTCACGTTTATGGTAACTAGTGGGATTTCTATGCATGCTACCAAACCTCTAAAGAATTAAGTACTGATAATATTATTCATATAATCTTATCTCAAAATACCTTTAAAAAATTTTAAATATACCCCTCTTTTTTTTAATAAAGCGGTAAGGAGAAAAAAAAACAAATTATACCCTTCATTTTAAATTTGGCATATTTTAAAAGCTGGCTCACCTAATTAAATATACTTTTAAAGAGTTATTTTTCATGAGCAAATTTATTTAGATAGAAGGTTAATTACATTATAGACAGCTTCTCATGATAGCCTTTGCTGGGACTAAGAACAATAAACTAAGAGCCCAGCAGCCTATGTTTTAAGCTCACACTTTCTAAGATACATTCTCAGGTTTTCTTTAGTAGGAAACTGCAAAATATAACTGTCACTATACAGTGATGGCAGTTATAGGAGAATCCTCATGTAGAGTAGAACATACTTTTCTATTAGTATTTCAAGAACAGACTTTCAGATTTTTCGATTATAATAATCCAATGGTGTGACAGAATTGATCACTCCTTGCTATGCCAAGTAGGTTATATAATATTTCTTATCAAACTGATCATGGTTTTGGAGAATTCAACTACCATAATATGCAGAGTTTGTGGATAAAAACTTTTTACACATAACTGTATTAAAGTATATACACTGTAATAATCCATGTCACCCAAAATGGGCAAAAGCAAAAAAAAAAAAAAAAAAAAAAAAAAAAAAACTAGCTTCCCCTGGAGAAGAAAACTTTCAGACCTGTGAAAAAGACAACACTACTAATTTTAAAAATGCATTTACTTAGAAGCATTCAGAATGTCAACAAAAAGCCATATTTTTTTTTTCTGCAGTTACAGAGTGGTATTGAGTCAACAGAACAACAATTATTTTCATATAAGTTTCATCAGATAAACTAATGATGTAAAAACAAAACAAAACAAGCAAACAAACAAACCTCTCCACCCAGGCATTCTCCTACACTTGGGTATTGAGCCTTCACAGGGACAAGGGCTTCTACTCTACTTAATGTCTGACAAGGTTATCCTCTGCTACATATGCAGCTAAAGCCATGGATCCCCCTTGTGTACTCTGGTTGGTCGTTTAGTCTCTGGGAGCTCAGTGGGGGTCTGGTTCACTGATAGCTAGCAGATTAAGCAGATACTTTTTCTTTCAACCACTATAACTAAAATGTCAAAGGTCAAAAACAATTGGAAATTCTTTTGTAAATTAAATAAATAAATAAAATTGTCACCTTCAAGGGAGCTATCAGATGACTAGCAAATGTATAAGTAGAAATCTGAAGAACAAGAGTATCTACATTGAAATAATAAGACTGACATTACAAAATGTCATATTTGTAATAATATATTAAATAGATTTTATTTTATTTTTTGTTATTTTTAATTGGATATTTTATTTATTTACATTTCAAATGATGTCTCCTTTCCAAATTTCCCCTCTAGAAACCTCCAATCCCATCCACTCTCCTCCTGCTTCTATGAAGGTGTTTCCCCACCCACCCCCGCACATTGTGTCATCTTGATATTCCCTACACTGTGGCATGGAGCCTTGACAGTACTAAAGGCCTCTTCTCCCATTGATGCCTGACAAGGCCATCCTCTGCCACAAATATGCCGAGAGTCATGGGTCCCTGCATGAATACTCTTTGGTTGGAAGTTTAGTCCCTGGAATACCTGGTTGGTTAATATTTTGTTTTTCCTATGGGTTGCAAACCTCTTGAGATTCTTTAGTTCCTTCTCTAACTCCTCCATTAAGGTCTCCATGCTCAGACCAATGGTTGACTGTGAGCATTCACAACTGTCAGGCTCTTGGAAGAGACTCTCAGGATACAGGTATATCAGGCTCCTGTCAGCAAGCAATTCTTGGAATCCAAATAGCATCTGAGTTTGTTGTTTGTATGAGATAGATCCTCAGATGGGGCACTCACTGGATGACCTTGCCTCCAGCCTCTGCTCTACACTTTGTCCCAATATTTCCTTTAGACAGGAGCAATTCTGAGTTAAGAATTTGGAGTTGAGAAGGTGTCCCATTTCCCAACAGTTGGCCTTGCCTAACCTCTGAATATGGTCTGTCTCTACAGTGTGTGTGTGGGGGGGATGTGTTCATTAGTGATGTGTGTGCAATGACTTCAGAAGAAGGTGCTAGATACCCAGGTGCCTGTGGTGATTACAATAAGCCTGATGTTAATGACTAAAGATAGCAGGTCTCTCACCATGCAGGTGTAATGATTTTTAATACCAGAGCTATCTTTCCAATTCCTAGTAAAATAGACTGTTTTTTATTGGATATTCTCTATATTTACATTTCAAATGCTATCCCCCCCCATTCCCATCTCCCCTTCCCTTCTACTTGCTTCCAAGAAGGTCTTCCCCTTCCCAAAAACCTTCTCCCACCTCAGTACCTTGGCATTCACCTATACTATATGAGCCTTCACTGGACAAAGACCTTTCCTCCCATTGACACAAAACGATGCTATCCTCTGCTCCATATGCAACTGGAGCCATGTGTCTCTTCATGTGTACTCACTGGTTGGTGTTTTAGTCCCTGAGAGCTTTGGAGGGTTTGGTTGTTTGATAATGTTGTTCTTCCCATGGGGTTGCAACCCTTAACCAAATGTTACCAGGTGGTAGTGGTACATACCTTTAATTTCTGCACTAGGGTGGCAGAAGCAATGGGATCTCTGTGAGTTCAAGGTCAGCCTGCTCTATAAAGAGAAGTCCAGGACAGTCAGGCTTATGCAGAGAGATGACATTTAAATAAATAAATAAATAAATAAATAAATAAATAAATAAATGAATAAACAAATAAATGAATAAATAAACAAATAAAGCAATAAACACAGAAACTAATCATGTTGTTTATTTAACTTTCTGCAAACTTAAAGTTAATCACTCTTCTACTTGTTTGACAGGACATAGCAAACTGTGTTTTTTACAAGTTTACCTTATGCTAAATAAAATGAGATGATAAGTCAAAGATAAGACAGATGTTATATTTTATTAGTGAATAAAGATATAAATCAATATGTGTAAAAGACAGAATACAACATATAAATAGCTAACTATAAAAAAATACTAATTGATATACAATATTAGCAAGTACAAATTTTAGTATTAATATTTGAATACAAGGAGAGACATACAGAGACTGGTAAAAGTGATTAATGATTTCTTCATTGTAAATGGTAAGTACTCTTTTGAAAGATTAATATATGCTGAAAGTAACCAAAAACTGCCACAATTTTGAATCACATATTTATAATCCGTTACATTTATAATATTTTATCTGCTTAATTTTAAATCTAGTTCAGTGAGTTTATAGTCCCATTTCATTAGTTATGTTTTCTATTTCATTTTTATATTTAAATGAAATAATTTACACCTTTTTCAAGATTTATTTCCTCCAATAGGCTTTACAATCTTAGCAAGCATTTTTGTAGAAATTTATTTATTAATATTTTATTTACTTTTATGTAACATACATTAATATAATATACACATGTACACAGTTACATATTTTAGCTTGCATGTATATGAATTCACTGTGTGCATGCTTAATCCTGGCAGACACAAGAACAGAGTGCCAGATCTACCAGGAACTTGTACAAACAGATGTAAGCCACTTTGAAGTTACTGGGAACCAATTCTTCTCTACAAGACTATCACACATTCTTAACTGTGGTACCATTTCTCTAGCATCTATTATGAAACTCTTTTTGTTGGTGGCTGATGTCAAAATTGTCAGTAGTGTACTGGCTGTTTTTGTGTCAACATGACACAAGTCGGAGTTATCACAGGGAAAGGATACTCAGTTGGGGAACTACCTTCATGAGATCCAGCTGTAAGGCATTTTCATAACCAGTAATCAAGGAAGTGGGGCCAGCCCACTATGGGTGGTGCCATCTCTGGGCTGGTAGACCTGGGTTCTATAAGTAAGTAAGCTGAACAAGCCAGGGGAAGCAAGCCAGTATGTAACACCCCTCCCTGGCTTCTGCATCAGCTCCTGCTTCCTGACCTGCTTGAGTTTCAGTTCTGACTTCCTCTGGTGATAAACAGCTATGTGGAAGTGTAAGCTGAATAAACCCTTTCCTCCCCAACTTGCCTCTTGGTCAAGATGTTTGTGCAGGAATAGACACCCTGACTAAAAAAAGTGGTATAAAGGCTTTCCATGTATCAGGTATAGGATTATAAAATAGTAACTTTAATTTTCTAATTATTTATTTTATTCATTTACATTTCAAATAATAGTCCCCTTCCTGATCACTGCTCTACCAACTCTCCCATCCCATCCTCTTTACCCTCCACCCCTTTGCCTCTTTGAGGATACTCCTCCACCCATATACTCACACAGACCTCACCCATCTAACATACTTCTACAATGAGCCATAAAGCCTCCAGCATCTCCCATTAGTGTCATATAATGCTATCATCTGCTACATATTTATCTGGAGTCCTGGTTCCCTCCATGTGTTCTTTGGTTGGTGTTTAAGTCCCTGGGAACTCTGGGTGAAACAGTAACTTGATATTGTAATTATGGGGTTGCCATCCCCTTCAGTTCCTTCATTCTTTCCCTTAGCTGATTGACTGTGAGTATCTGCTTTTGTATTGGTCAGGTGCTCCTAGAAGGTCTCAGGAAATAGTTATATCAAGCTCTTGTAGAAAGTGCTTTTTAGACTCATCCATAGTGTGGGGCTTTGGTGTCTGCAGATTGGATGGACCCATAGGTACAGTCTCTGGATAGCCTTTCCTTCAGTCTGCATTTCACTTTTGTCCCTAACTTTCTTTTGGATTGGAACATTTCTGGGTTAAAACTTTATGGTGAGTGGGTGGTCCCATTCCTCTACTAGGGGCCATGCTTATCTAGTAGAAATGATCTCTACAGGTTACATCTCCCCCTTGTAGGGTATTTCAGCTAAAGTCATCTTCACTGGCTCCTGGGAACCTCTTGGTTCCCTAGAGACTGGGACTTTCTAGTGGCTACCCCCCCCTCCATTCCCCACCCTGTTTCACCATGTTTATATTCAATTTCTTGATCCTTTGTACATTTTTCCTGTTCTTTCTGACAACTGTTTCTGCTGCCTTTTTTTCCTCTATCTTCCCTCTCTGTCCCAGGTTCCTCCCTCCATCTCTTGTGATTATTTTGTTCCATGTTCTTATTATGATTGAAGCATCTACTTTTTGGCCTTCCTTCTTATGCTGCACATGGTTAGTGGGCTATATCATGGGTATATGAGCTTTTGGGCTAAAACTCACTTATCAATGAGCACATATCAAGTGTGTTCTTTAGTGTCTGTATTACCACAGTCATGATGATTTTTTTTCTAGTTCCATCTACCTGCCTTAGAATTTCATGAAGTCATTGTTCTTAATAGGTGAGTAGTACTCAGTTGTGTAAATGTAATATATTTTTTGAATCTATTCGTCTGATGGGGTTCATCTGGGTTGTTTCTAGCTTCTAGCTATTATACATAAGTCTTATATAAAAATAGTGGAGCATGTGTCCTTGCTATATATATTGGAGCATCTTTTGGGTATATATGCCCAAAAGTTGTATAGCTGGTTCTTCAGGCAGAACAGTTTCCATTTTTCTGAGTAACTATCAGATTAATTTCCAAAGTGGTTTCACCAGCTTGGAGTCCCACCAGCAAAGAAGGACTGTTCCTCTTTTCCACATTTTCACCAGCATCTTCAGTTGCCTGAGTTTATAAACTAGGTCATTCTGATTGGTGTGAAGTAGAATATCTGGTTCTTTTGATTTGCATTTCCCCAATCACTAAGAATATTGAAATTTTCTTAAAGTATTTTATATTCTTTAAAGATTTCTCAGTTGAGAATTTTTTGTTTAGCTCACTACCCAGTTTTTAGTTGGTTTATCAGGGTATCTAAAGTCTAACTTCTTGAATTGTTTATAGATTATGTATATTAGCCTTCTATTGGATATAGGGCTGGTAGAGATATTTCCCCAATCTGTGGGTTGCTGTTTTTGCCCTATTGACAGTGCAGCGTTACAGAAGCTTTGCAATTTTAGGAGGTCTCATTTGTTGATTGTTTATCTTATAACGTAAGCCACTGGTATTCTGTTCAGAAAAATTTCCCCTGTGCCCATGCATTCAAGGTTCTTCCCCACTTTATCTTCTATTGGTTTCAGTATATCTAGTTTTTTTTTTTTTCCAAGCAGTTTCTTTGTTTCTTTTTTTTTTTCTTAATTTTTTATTAGATACTCTCTGTATTTACATTTGAAATGTTATACCCTTCCCGAACTCTAATCCAGTGTCTGGTATCAATGTGTAGATTTTTTTTTTTTGTGGTTGTCCTTGATCTACTTGGATTTACATGTTGTACAGGGAGATAAGACTGGTCAAGGCATCAAGTGAGGGATGGGATTGTTATCTCACAGTCAAAACCCTGACCCATAATTGTTTCTGTCTGAAAGAACTTCAGGGATGGAAGTGGAGAAGATCCTGAAGAAAAGAAGATCCATGGACAGACCAAAAGTGGGACCCTGTTTGAAAGGAGACCTTCTAAACCTGGCACTATTACTAAGACTGTAGTGCACCCACAAAAAGTTTCCTATTATGACTGCCCTTCAAAAGACCCATAAAAGAGCTGAAAAAAACAGATGCAGATATTTGCACTCAACCAATGAACAGAAGTTGCTGACCCCTGTGTCTGAATTAGGAAAAAGATGAAAGAAGCTCAGAAGGAGGTCAACCAAGTGGAAGTATTTGCAGTCACAGCTAACCTGGACACCCAAGATCTCTCAGACACTGGATCACCAACCAGACAGCATACACCAGCTGACATGAAACCACCAACACATATACAGCAGAGGACTACAAGGTCTGGGTTCAGTCAGAAAAGATGTACCTAACTTTCAAGAGACTGGAGCCTAGGGAGTGTAGAGGTATGGTGTAGTGGGTGAGGTGGGGTCATCCTTGTGGAGACAGTGAAGACATGGAGGAGGAGTGAGTTGTAGAAGAGTCAGA
This sequence comes from Micromys minutus, assembly GCF_963924665.1. Lineage (NCBI taxonomy): Eukaryota > Metazoa > Chordata > Mammalia > Rodentia > Muridae > Micromys > Micromys minutus. Next base: position 58,975,235 of record NC_137982.1, read on the forward strand.
GGGTAAACAAGGAAGGTAGTGTTATGAGAAAAGAAAAGAAAAGAAAAGAGAGTAAAGAAAAGAAAAGGGAAAAAAGGAAATGAAATTAATAATAACAATGATGATGATGATGATGATGATGATGATGATGATGATGATAATAATAATAATAATAATAATAATAATAAATGGATCAATTTTTATTCTTCTAAATAAAATGCAGACTTCTAATTGAATCAGCACCTTCTGTTGAAAATGCTGGGGAATTTTTGGTTTTTTGTTTTTGTTTTCCTAATGAATGGTTTTGGCTTCTTTGTCTGAGATCAAGTGAACATAAGTATCTGGCTTTATTTCTGGGTCTACAATTCTATTTCATTAAGCTACCTGCCTGCTTCTGTGTCAATACCATGAGGTTTTTATCACTCTTGCTGTGTAATGCAGCTAGAGGTTAGGTTAGGAATGGTGATTCACCCAGAAGTCCTTTTATTGTTGCAAATAATTTTCTCTATCCTGTTTTGTTTTGGTTTGGTTTTATTATTCTAAATGAACTTTAAAATAGTTCTTTCTATCTCTGGGAAGAATTGAGTACTCTCTATACAATGATAACTTGATTTTAAAAGAAATTTTAAAAAGCTTAAAGACTATTAAAAATTTAACTAAAATGAAGTCACAAAATACCAAAATTTAGTGAAGCACTTAAAATATAAAAAGAGAAAAACTCATAGTCTGAGTGCATTTCTGGTGAAATTGGAGAGAGCATAAAAAGCAGCATAACAGCACATTTGAAAGCTCTAAAACAAAAAGAAAAAAATACATACAAGATGGGTAGTTGATAGTAAACAATAAAATTCACAGCTGAAATAAACCAAATAAAAACAAGGTGAACTAACAAGGGGAACTACATCCTAATTAAACAAGAAAACTCCTAATCAAGAAACCTAAAAGAAGAAAGACATACAGGAAAAATTCAGCCTCCAAAAGCAAAAATAGCAGGAAACAGCAACCACTATTCCTTGTTATCTGTTAATATAAATCTACTCAATTCCCTAATAAAAAGATATAGGCTATCAGTCTGGATATATAAACAAAACCCAGAATTTTGCTGCATACAGGAAACTCATCTCAGAAAATAAGACAGACACTATGTCAGAGTAAAGGGTTGGGAAAAAAGCTTCTAAGCAAATGGCCCCAAGAAGCAAGCTGGAGTGGCCACTCAAATATCAAATAAAGTAGATTTTCAACCAAAAGTTATCAAAAAAGATAAGGAAGGACTCTTTTTACTCATTACAGGGGAAATTTGTCAGGAGGAACTCTCAATCCTTAACATATATACTCCAAATACAAAAGCACCGACATTCATAAAAGAAACCCTACTAAAGCTCAAAAAATACATTGTACCCCACACAATAATAATGGGATATCTCAATACCCTACTCTCACCAATGGACATATCATGAAAACAAAAACTCAACAAGGACACTGCAAAACTAGCAGAGGTTATGAACCAACTGGAATTAGTAGATATCTACAGAACACATCATCCGAAAATAAAAGAATAGATCTTCTCAGCACATCATGGCACATTCTCAAAAATTGACCACATAATTGGTCACAAAATGAGCCTCAATAGATATAAGAAGATTGAAATACTCCCTTGCATCCTTCTAGATCACCATGGTCTAAGGCTAATCTTTAATTTAAAAAAAAAAAAGACAAAATAGCCCATATACACATGGAAACTAAGCAATGCTCTATTAAATGGTGGCAGGGTCAAAGGAGAAATAAAGAAAGAAATTAAGGATTTTCTAGAATTCAATGAAAATTAAAACAGAACATATCCAAATCTATGGGATGCAAAGAATGCAGTACTGAGTGGAAAACACATATCGCTGAGTGTTTCCAGAAAGAAACTGGAGAAAGCATACATCAGCAACTTGACAGCACTGCTGAAAGCTCTTCAACAAAAGGAAGCAGATAAACCCAAGAGGAGTAGAAGGCAAGAAATTATAAAACTTAGGGCAGAAATAGACCAAATAGACACAAAAAGAACCATTCAAAGAATCAACAAAACCAAGAGCTGATTCTTTGAGAAAATTACCAAGACTGATAAACACTTAGCCAGACTAACTAGAGGGCAAATAGAGAGTATCCAAATTAACAAAATCAGAAAGGAAAGTGGGGAAATAACAACTGAAACTGAGAAAATTTAACAAATCATCAGATCCTACTACAAAAACCTATGCTCAACAAAGCTGGAAAATCTGGAGGAAATACATGAATTCCAAGACAGATACAAGATACTAAAGTTAAACCAGGACCAGGTAAACCATCTACATAATCACATAACACCTAAAGAAATAGAAGCAGTCATCAAAGCTTCCCAACCAAATAAAGCTCAGGTTCGTATGGGTTCAGTGCAGAATTTTTCAGACATTTATTGATGACATAATACAAATACTCTCCAAACTACAAATCACAAAATAGAATAGAATAAAGAACAAGATAGAATCAAATGGTACACTAACCTAATTATTTTTTGAGGCTACAATAACCCTTGTTCCTACACCACAAAAAAAGCCTACAAGGAAAGAAAACTTCAGACCAATCTCACTTATGAACATTGATGCAAAATCACTCAACAAAATCCTTGCAAACCAAACCCAAAAACACATCGACCGATCATGCACCACGACCAAGTAAGATTCATACCTGGGATTTAGAGAACTCCTTCAGCTGATAAACAACTTCAGCAAAGTGGCTGGATATAAAATTAACTCACACAATTAGTAGCCTTCCTCTCCTCAAAGGACAAACATGTGGAGCAAGAAATTAGGGAAAAGATGCCCTTAACAATAGTTACAAAGAATATGAAATACCTTGGTGTGACTCTAACTAAGCAAGTGAAGACCTGTATAACAAGAACTTCAAACCTTTAAAGAAGGAAATCGTGGAAGATCTCAGAAAATAGAAACATCTCCCAAGATCATGGATTGGAACGATCATCATTGTAAAAATGTCCATCTTACCAAAAGCAAACTACAGATTCAATGCAATCCCCATCAAAATACCAATCCAATTCTTCATTGAGTTGGAAAGAGCAACGTGTAATTTCATCTGGAAAGCCAAAAGACCTTGAAGAGCAAAATCCATTCTCAATAACAAGAAAACAACTGCAGGAATAACTATCCCCAACCTCAAGCTATATTACAAGGCTATTGTGCTAAAAACTGCATGGTACTTGTAGAGAAATAAGCATGTGGATCAATGGAATAGAATAGAAGATCCAGAAATGAGCCCTCACATATATGGTCACCTGATTTTTGACAAAGGAGCTGTAAACATTCAATGGGAAAAGAAAAGCCTATTCAACAAATGGTGCTGGTCCAACTGGCACACAGCATGCAAAAGAATGAAAATGGACCTTTTCTTATCTCCTTGTACAAAACTCAAGTGTAAGTGGATCAGAGATCTCCACATTAAACCAGATACACTGAAACTATTAGACGAGAAAGTAGGGAATACCTTAAAACACATAGGCACAGGAGAAAATTTCCTGAAGAGAACACCAATGGATAGTGCTCTAAGGTCAAAGATTGACAAATGAGACTTAATGGGATTCCAAATTTTCTGTAAGGATAAGGACACCATCTAGAAAACAAAATGGCAGCCAACAGAGTGGGAGAATATCTTTACGAACCCCAAATGAGATAGAGGCCTTATATCAAAAATACACAAAGAACCCAAGAAGCTAAATAGAAGAGAATAAAACAACTCTATTAACAATGGGTTACAGAGCTAAACAGAAAGTTCTTAATTGAGGAATATCGAATGGCTGAGAAGCATCTAAGGACTTGCACGACATCATTAGCCATCAGAGAAATGTAAATCAAAACAACCCTGAGATTCAACCTCACACCTATCAGATTGACCAAGATAAAAAATTCAGATGACAACAGATGCTGGCAAGGATGTGGAGAATGAGGAACACTTCTACAATGTTGGTGTGGTTGTAAATTGATACAACCACTCTGGAAATCAGTTTGGCGATTCCTCAGAAAATTGAACATAGTAATACCTGAAGATCCAGCTATTCCACTTCTAGGCATATACCCCAGAGACACTCCAATTTACAACAAAGATACATGCACCACAAAGTTCATTGAAGCTCTATTTATAATAGCCAGAAGCTGGAAAGAACCCAGATATCCTTCAGTAGATGAATTGATACAAAAATTGTGGTACATTTACACAATGGAATACTACTCAATTACCAGAAAAAAATGACCTTCTGAAATTCTTAAGAAAATGAATGCATCTAGAGAATATCATCCTTAGTGGGATAAATCAGTCACAAAATAACAGACATAACATGCAGTCACTCATAATTGGATACTAACACCAGAAAGCCCTGAACAGCCCCAGAAAAAACTCACAGACTGTGTGAAGGTCAAGAAAAAAAAAGGAATGGAAAAAAAAAGCATTATGTTTAATCCTTACACACCAAGAAAACCTTGACTAATTATGCGTTATATCCTGTTTTATGTGTACTTTATGCTCATTGTAACTAGTAAGATCTTAATGCACACTATCAAACCTTATTTTTTTAAAAAAGCCAAGCACTGATAAAAATGTATTCGTATAATTTTATGCAAAAATGCTTAAAATTTGTACATTTATCTTTTTTTAAATAAATTTCTTCCATCAAGAATAAATACATAAATAAATTAATTAATTAATTAATTAATAAAAACAAGTAAAACACATCCAATTGTTCCTCGCACCTGAACAAGATGATTTTTACATTCATATTAAATGGTGAATCAATTACACAGTACAGAGCAACATTCTTTTTGCTTGAGCACCTAGAGATTTTTGTCTCTAACTTTTAATGCTTGGAATCTTTTAATGCTTGGGGTCCAAGCTTCTAATTCTTATAACTTTTAACCCAGGTAGAAATCCAACAACATTTGATGGGTTATAATGCCAACACTAAGAAAAAGTATGGTCTTGATTAATTTGTAACTTCAACTAGAGGAAAAGAACATACCAGCCCTCCACATCTGACATCAGACCTGCCTGATGCTCCAAAGAGCTTAGAAGCATAGTCTATGAGTTCTGTCCTAAAATATGTATCAGTAGAATTTGGGCTCTACTATGTTCATAATAGCCTTATTTATAATAACCAGAAGCTGGGAAGAACCCAGATCTTCTGCAATTGAGGTATGAATGCAGAAAATGTGGAACATTTGCATAATGGAGTACTGCTCAGCTATTAGAAAGAATGACTTCATGAAATTCCTAGGCAAATGGATAAAACTAGAAACTATCATGCTGAGTGAGGTAACCCAGTCACAAAAGAAGACACATACTATGCACTCACTGTTAAGTGGACACTAACTCAAAAAGCTCTCAATACCCAAGAAACAATTCACAGACCTTATGAAGCTCAAAGAGAAGGAAGACCAGAATGTGAATGCCTTAGTTCTTCTTATAAGGGAAAACAAAACACTCATGTGAAGAAATATAGAGACAAATAGAGGATCAGGTATTAATGAAAAGGTCATTCAAATACTGCCTCACCTGGGGATCCATGCCATAAGCTGTCACCAACCCCAAACACTATTGCTGAAGTGCTTACTGGCAAGAGCCAGATATTGATGCCTCCTCAGAGCCGCTGCCAAAGGCATACAAATAAAATTGAGGATGCTTGCAGCTAAACATTGAGAATACTTGGACACCAATGAACTAACTAGAGAAAGGAGTGAAGGGCCTGACAGGGTTGGCAACCTCACGGGAAGAACAACATTATCAACCAACTAAATCCTCCAAAAACCCCAGGGACTAAAACACCAACTAATGAGCATGAATGGAGAGACATGTGGCTTCAGTTTTACATGTACCAGAAAATAGCAGTGTCTGGCTTCAATGGGAAAAGAGGCCTTTGGTTCAGAGAAAGCATGCTTTTACAGTGTAGTGGAATGCCAAGGCACTGAGTTGAAGAGGGTGGTTAGGAGAAGGTGTCCTTTCATGGAAACAAGTGGATGCAGAGGGCAATAGGGTAGGGGGAATAGGGATGATATTTAAAATGTAAATACAGAGAATAAAATATTTGAAAAATTTGGGCTGGAAACTAGGTTAGTGGTAATGGGCAGATTACTAAGACTGGGAGTCAATTCTAGTGACAGAATGAAGTTAAAATGTGGTACAGTGATGCAAGTTTAGATCAAAGACAGTGTAATTATTTTTTTGTATTTGAGAATACTTAGAAGCAAATTATATGGCCACAAGTACCCATCCTGATGACTGTCCTTAATTTACTCTCTTCAGAATGTGGGTTAGTAAACTTTGCATTACTTGAAAAAACATGCAGTATAATCTTAAAAGCAACAGTGCTTATTTGGGATATTTGGGATTGTGTATGTGTGTGTGTGTGTGTGTGTGTCTGTCTGTCTGTCTGTCTGTCTGTATAATATCACTAGCTTTAGACAAATCTGTAAACTATTAGTCTACAAACAAATTTATGGATCAAAAATATAAGAATGTTTGAGCTCTAATTCTAGTCTCATGAATTGTGCTCTGGATCTCGAGGTTCGTTTAATGCACAGGGTCATGACACCCTGTCTATATGAATCCTGCATCCTCTAGGGTTAGAAATGGTCAGAAAAGCCCTGACTATTTCCCAAAAAAGCCTATAATCTAAATCTGTAGAATCCATTCTGCTGCTAGTCTAGATAGTTTACATAGTCTAGATGCCTAGTTTATAAGCACTTTGACTAGAATCTGTGTAAATATGTATGTGCATTTGTTTATTTGTATGTGTGTATGGATATATGTATGTGTGTATATAAATGTATATATGTATGAATATGCGTATATGCATGTTTATATTGTCTCTGCAGTCATGTAATGTTACTTGTATATATGTTTTTAGAGTTGATTATTTGATTTTGTGCAATCAAAAAAAATTTTATGATGGGAAATAATCACTTCTCCCACTCATACAGGAGGAAGCCAACATTAATTGAAGAACATTATTTTAAAGAAACAAAGATAAATGTACAAATTTTAAGAATTTTGGCATAAAAGTATACAAATACATTTTTTGTCATTGCTTGGCTTTTTTTTTAAGGTTGGATAGTGTGCATTAAGATCTTTCTAGTTACAATTAGCATAAAGTACATGTAAAACAGATTGTAACCTGAAATTAATCAAAGTTTTCTTGGTGTGTAAGGAGTAAACATAATGGTTTTTACTTTTCTTTTTTTTCTTGAACTTCACACAATCTATGAGTTGTTTTAGAGGTGTTCAGAGCTTTCTGGGATTAGTATCCAATTATCAGTGACTGCATATGAAGCCAACATTCTTATTCAGCTCTGACACCCATAAATCACATTCACAACCACCCAGGCCTGATAAACCTGAGGAGTATAATAGTGGCACAAATTCATTGGTAGTAATTAGTAGCTCTCTCATTGGATTAAGACTTACTTAAGAATGCATAAATCATGCTTATTAATGGAAACACAGCTAACTACTAAGTCTTAGTGAAGTCATGGTTATTGGAAGAGAATCTATAAAAATTATCTACTAAACACAATCTTTGAAAACAACATAACCATTTGTTCTCATAATCATAGATGAGTGTACTCCTCATCCCTCAACCAGTAATCTTCTTATTCTAACAGATGGAGACCACTGTAGAAAACAACAATGAAAATGCAAAATTGTGGAGCCCGGTTTCAAGGAATATATCTACAAAAGCTCCTGGCAATAATGCAGGAGAAATGGAGAAAAGATTGTGAGAGCCAGAGGATCAAGAAGTATGCTGCAAGATGGTGTTGCTTAAAAACAGAAGAAGTTATATCCATAAAGTCTCTCTAACATGACTGATAAATATCAGGTACAAATAAAAATACCAATGGACAACTCAAATACAGTGTTGGTTCTTTTCCCATATTTATTTTCTTATATATAGTAAGTGCAGAAGAATAGATGTTATTTAGACTTCACTATCTATGATGTCTGTCTCTAACAAAATACCAATTTTTTAAAATAGAGTAAAATTGTCAAATTATATTTTTTATACTTTGTACTAATAAAACTGAAATAATAGCCACTATATCTGTGATGGTGAAGGATAAACAAATTTCCATTCTTCTAACATGGGGGATAGTTATCTGATTCAACTATATACATAGTCTCCATTGATTTGGGTCTTATTTGATGAAGGGGCTTTGAAATTTTTGTTGCGTTGCAATATCTTGCTATCTTACGGAATTGTTCACATTCATTCTGTAGATAGGACAAGATTGAAAATAAAGCTTCACCAACAGAGGCTTCACTTTCTTTCAAACAGTTTGTCTTGGCACCACACCTTCCTCATGGCATTCTTCATGTCTGTATTCCTCAATGTGTAGATGAGAGGGTTGAATAATGGGGCAATCATGGTATAAAAAAGAGCAAAAATCTTGTCATCTCCAACAGAATCACCCATTGGGACATAGGTAAAGATGAGTGGCAAGAAGAACATGAACACAACGGTGATATGTGAGCCGCAAGTAGAAAGAGCTTTCTGGCGGCCTTCTGATGACCTGGTCCTCAATATGGACAAAATTATGATGTAAGAAATGACCAATGCAACAAAAGTCAAAATGGACATCACCCCTGTGGTGGTAATGATTACAATATCTAGGAGTCTTGTGTCAGTGCAGGCCAGCTTCAGCAGCGGGAATATGTCACAGAAGTAGTGGTCTATTTCATTGGTACCACAAAAGGGAAGTCTGATAATAACCAATACATGCACAAGTGAGTGTATAAAAGCACCAAAAACTGAGCCTATCACAAGAATGTAACAAACCTGTCTGCTCATGGTGACCATGTAATAAAGGGGTCTGCAAATTGCTACATAGCGATCATAGGCCATGACCACTAAGATAAATATCTCAGTGGCACCAAAGAAGTGGGCATAAAACATCTGGATTATGCAGGCATTGTAGGATATGGTGTTACATTGTACCAATAGGCCTACAATAAATTTTGGGGCAACTGTAGAAGTGAAACAGACATCCATGAAGGACAGATAGCTGAGAAAAAAATACATTGGCTGCTCACTAAGCTGACTGCCCTTGATAGTTAGAAGAACAACCAAGTTTCCACAGAAAATCACGAGATAGCAGAGCAGGAATAACACAGCACATGTTGCTTTCACATCCTCATCATGGAAAAGTCCCAGTAAAATAAATTCTGTTATGTTTCCATATTCCATTGCTTCTTTGTGTTTATTTACAGGAAAAGGATGCTGTTCTCGAAACATTGATATCTTCGATTTATTTTCCAAGTCATATTTAACCAATAAGTACATGTATTAACTATTTAAGAAAATTCAATTGTAAATTTATTACTATAAATAGATCAATATTTAAGATTTATGAAATTTTTGAAAGTATAGTAAATTCATTCATAAGTATAGGTACACAAAGTGACACTAATATAGCAAATGTAGTTCAAATAATAAATTAATTTTAATAGCTAAATTTCAAAACTTTACACTTGGTAAGAACAAGGAAGATACTTTAAAAGTTAAGCATATAAGTTTAAAACTGAGACACAAGTGTGCTCAATATGCCACATTACACTCTTTATAGCAATCTCAAAAGTGATATACCTACTATAAAAATCAATAATAAATAAATGACAAGCAACTGGCAAAGATGTGGAGAAGATGGTGGATTCTTGTCTGGGTTCCAGAAGGAGTATGACTTTCTTGATTTCACCTTACTTTCCAGTTAATTTTCTAGTCACATCTGGAGGCCCTGTTGTTATTATCAATTGCTCATATTCTAGCATTGACTTGGATGTTACCTCCTGCAGGAACACAGTATAATCCAGAGGACTGCCTTCAGGTCACCTATTTAAACAACATGCATCTTTAAATTGAACCACATGTTTTTACTTTATAAAATTCTTTGCATGTGCATGATGAAATATTTTAAAATATGTCAGTAAAAATAAATTTATTTTGTGCAACTGTAATAGCTGGTCTAAAATGTTTCACACAGATACGTAATTAAAGAAGCTTTACAAAATAAACGAGTTAATGAAACTTATTCATGAATTAAAATGTCAGTATTATACAAAGAATCAGAATGGTGGGTGATCAATGCACTTTTTCCTTTATGGCAATGCAGGTAAATCATCAGAAAAAGTACATTTCATACAGAAAGAGTTTATGGATAGAATCTTATAGATTGATTCATATTCAACCCATTTATGTCAAGTTAAAACACTCATTTAATTATTTCCCCAAATTTATGAAAGTGTCACATAAGAAAAGGTACAGTTAGCAATCTAAAATCAGGGAAATTAAAATTAAACAATAATTTCATATTATTCTGAATTGCTGCTATTTTGCACATGCAACTAAAAATGTTTTTTAAGCAACTTTATTTTAAAAAAAAAGATAAATGAACAAATTTTAAGCATTTTTGCATAAATGTATATGAATACATTAAAATGCTTTTAAAAACAATTTAATCATAAATTAGGTAATAACTATCCTGTTAATAAGGACTCCACTAAAAAGGAAAAAAAATTGAAACCTTTTCAATGTTTGAAACAGAAATAGGTCAAAATACATAAAGTAATAAAGCACAAAGAGTATGATATTTTATTATTGTGGAAATCATAGTAGACCAATTTAGAACATTAAATGAATAGGTATTACAATAAGGAAAACCATATACTATAAGGACACATATGCTATTATCTAATATATTATTTCTTCCTTTATTAAGGTAAATATAGTAGAAGAAAGAACATCTTACACATTATAATATGCAAATTGTCACACCTGATATAAACCATATAATTTGAAACACATTGAGCTTCAAAGATGACCAAACTCTAATAAGTATGTAATAAATTATACCTAACTAATTTCTATGAGTATGTAGTAATTATAAATGAATTTTGAAAGATGTAGATTCACATGTTTATGTAGGTGATAATCAAAGGATATTATAATGAAACTAAATGTTGATTTACTTACAAGGGAGATTTTTCTCACTTCTTAAAGAAAAATGTAAGCCCATTATTTTAATATGGCTTCAGAAAAATAAATTATATATCAGGTGGAATTTAGGTCAATAAAGAAGAAATCATAACCTTTCACTAAAATTTTTCAAAAACTTGAAGGTCTTTTTTTACTATTTAATATATTATTTCTTCCTTTACTGAGGTAAAGACAGTTATAGAAAAAAACCTCCTATACATTATAATCTGAAAATTGTCATACATGATATAAATATAAGTAGATATAGTTCTGTCCCAATATATATGTCCAAAGAAATATTTCCCAACAAAACAAAGCAAAACAAAACAAAGAACACATTTAATCACTACCCTCATCTAAACAAATGTCCACAGTTCTGCTCTTTCTTTGGGATGAAGAAAATTAAACCCTTGTTGCTGTTTTTTATTGGTTACCTTATTTATTTACATTTCAAATGTCATTTTCCTTCCTGGTTTCCCCTCCACAAACTTCCATCCCATTCCTTTTCCCCATTCTTCTGTGAGAGAGCTTTCCCCACCACCCACCTGCCCACTACAGCCTCAGTGCCCTAGCCGTCCACTGTATTTTTAAATTATTAATAGAATTTGAATAAAATACATGATTTTTAGATATAAAGTTGACATTGATGATTCAAAACAAAATGAGAAAAGAAAGATACTCAGCTTTAGACTTTCATGTTCTTGAGGAATTTATTTGACTCACATAAATTATTCTCTTCAGGAGAAAACAAGAATCTCTAAATGTGTTTACAAGAAAGAAATTCTAGCATTATGATTTTGATTCTCCTTTACATAGAATCAGATTTGATTTTCTTATAATCACTGCATATCACATATAATGACAAGCTTTAATTATTCTCATGTAGAGTTATACTAAATAAGTTTTACATATACTTTATGATCATTGTAAATAATAAGATTTCAATGCATATAAGAAAACCTTTAAAAATCACGTACTGATGAAAATATATTCATATAGTTTTATACTAAAATGCTTTTAATAATCTGTACATGTATCTCTGATTTTTTAAAATAAAGTTGTAAAGAAAAAATTAAAAAAATATAAATAAATTATTTTCTACCACAGGGTATTCATCTCACATATATCCAAACAGTTTAGTGTAGGCGTATATCTTTAATATGTTGTAATAACTAAAATTATTTTTTTTGTGTGAGTGGTGAAACCTCATTTGTTTTAATTGGCATATTTTAAAAGGAAAGAATTCTGAACATTTTTGAAGAATTTGTAAAACAAAGTAAGCCCCAAGAATATTTTTTGTTAGCAATTTTATTGTGTCTCCAGAAACGGATTTGTACAAGAGTTGTAAACTATTTGAAACCTAATCCTGAGAAAAAGGCTTACATTAATATAAAGACAGAGAGGAAAGTACTATGTGAAGTCACAGATAGAAGTATGGCAATTACGTGACACATGTACTGAAGAAAATGCCTAAAAATAAAATTCCTCTTATGCAGAATAATTAGACCAAACACTTGCAGAAAATAACATTATTCTCTCTGTGCTAAGATATATATTTGATTATTAACATATTTGTGAAATTTACTGTGTACATTTGTTTATTGTTTCTTAATTACTTGATTATATTATATTCAAATATTTTATTTCAACATCACTTTTCTACCTTAAATAATTAATGCCATATCTTCACTTTCTTTCAAATTCTTTTTCAGCATTTCTTATAACAAAATTTAAAATTAAGACTTCACCAAAATATTCCTGACAGATTTTTCTGTGGAAAAACATTCTCTAAAATGTTGTTACAAACCATTAAAATATTGTTAGGATATGAATGGAATGAATTTAATGTTATCAAAATCAATTAGCAAACAGTTATATTTCCATATTACATGATTCATGAGAATTATTATTCTGATGAAAAACAAGAATATATAGAGAGATTATTCTGACTTTTATTACAGTCAAGATTTTTTAAGCAAATGAATAAAAGGATAGCATGAAGAAATTAAACTAAAAATTCTTACACCTTTGATGTTGGACAATTTTTATCAACATTTGAGATAATTTCTACTCATGACAATAAACACTAATAATACAATCTAACAAAAAATAAGAAGTAGGTATTTCAGGGGGCAAAATTGAAATCAAATACACAATATACTCTGTGTTCTTGTGGAATTGTGGTTAAAATAAATGGTGTCTTTAGCACTTACTTTGTGAATACTGAAAACGAAATCAAGAGAGAGCTGCATCTCAATGTTTTGCCCTTGATTTCCTTCCTTTTCTGTGATAATGAAGATTCAAATCCAGTCATACAGTGCTCAAGGTTTCTGGAAAAGCTGTAGTCCAGTAGAAGGGAATTTAAAGGCACTGGAGAGACTTGGATAAAATCTCATCTGACACTCCCCAAGGATATTCTGGGAGCAACAAGTCCAAAACAAAATTATATTTAAGTATTTAGATTTTCATTTGTCCTTTAAAAACATTTTAAATGGTTTAAAATATAATATGACATCCTATACCACAAGATTTGTGTTATGGAATAAAATGTGTTCTAAAATATTTACCACTGTCTACCCAGGATTCAATATTTACACATTCATTACATATTGATAGTTTTTCTAACTATGAACGCTTAATATCTCTTAATAGTAAACTAATTTGTAAGTTTCTTAATATAATTAGTGTCAAACACAGATGCACTCATTTTAAATTCCTTAGAAGATGCACCTCTTATTTGTCATTTTGTGCCCTAAGGTCATCAGGTTTATACTGTCTATTTTTTTATATTATGTGAGGATTGATTTTTACTTTACTGATAACCACTTGTTTATTTAAATAATGAAATAAATTTCGTTAAGTGCTTTTCTTTCGTTGTTTTTAAATTGTGTATTTTATTTACATTTCAAATGTTATTCTCCTTTCACTCTTTCCCCTCTGCAAACTCCCTATCCAATTCCCCCTTAGCCTGCTTCTATAAGGGTGCTCACACATCCAACCACCCACCAAATCCTGCCTCACCACCCCAGCATTCCTCTTCAATGAGGCATCAAGCCTTCACAGGACCAAGGGCCACCAGTCCCACTGATGGCACATAAGGCACTTCTAGCCCCTTCAGTCCTTCCTCTAACTCCTCACGTGGGGTACCTATAATCACTCCAATGTTTGGCTTCAAGTATCTTCATTTGTACTGGTCAGGATCTGGAAGAGCCTCTCAGGAGACAGCTGTATCAGGCTCCTGTCAGCAAAAAACTTCTTGGCATCAGCAATGGAGTCTGGATTTGGTGTCAGCATGTAGATTAGATCCCCACCCAGGTGGGAAATTATCTGGATGACCATTCCTTCAGTGTGCTCCATCCTTTGTAGCTGTATTTCCTTAAGACAGGAACAATTCTGGGTTAAAATTTTTGAGATGTGTGGGTGGTCACATCCCTCAACTGGGGGGGGGTGGGCATGCCAAACTTTTGGATATTGTCTCCACAGGTTTTTCTTGACTCTTGTAGAATATTTCATCTAATGTCATCCCTGTGAGGTCCTTAGAGGCTCTGGATTTCCTGGCATCTTGGACTATCTGGTTCCTACTCTTGGTTCTCCATCCACCATTGCTAAAACCCTCTGTTCAAGTTTGTGACCCACAGTATATCTCCTTCAGCTCCTCTGATACTGAATTCTGCCCCTCTCACGTTTCCCTTTGCTCTTACTCCCAAGTCTCTCCCACCCTCTACTGCCCTTAATTATTCTCTTCCCCCTTCTAAGAAGGACTGAAGTATCCACCCTTTGGACTTCCTTCCTCTTGAGCTTCATGTGGTCCTTGAGATGCATAGTGGGCATTCCAATCTATTTCCCTTATATCCACTTATCAGTGAGTACATACCATGTGTATTCTTTTGTGACCAACTGAGGATATTTTCTACTTCAATCTATTTTCATAAGAATTTCTTGAAGTCAATGGTTTAATAACTGGGTAGTTTTCCACTGTGTAAATGTACCACATTTTCTTTATCCATTCCTCTATTGAGGAACAGCTTGCTTGTTTTCAGGTTCTAGCTATTATAATTATGGCTGCTATGAAGATAGTGGAGCATGTGTCCTTATTACATGATGGAGCATCTTTGCGTATATGCCCAGAAGTGGTATAGCTGGGTCCAGTTTTCTGAGGCACAACCAGACTGATTTCTAGAGTAGTTGTACAAGCTTGCAATCCCATCAGCAATGGAGGAACATTCATCTTTCTCCACATTCTTGCCAGCAACTGCTGTCACCTGAGATTTTTTTTTTTTTTTAATCTTAGCCATTCTGACTGTTGTGAGGTTGAATCACAGGTTCATTTTTATTTGCATTTCCCTGATGACTAAGGATGCTGAACATTTTTAGGTGCTTTTCAGCCATTCAGTATTCCTCATTTAAGAATTTTCTGTTTAGCTCTGTACTCCATTTTTTAATACAGTTATTTGTTAACTAGAGTCTAAATTCCTGAGTTGTTTTTATATATTGGATGTTAGCCCTCTATCAGATGTATAATTTAAAAAGTTCTTTTCCCAATCTGTTGATTGCCATTTTGTCCTACTGGCAGTGTCCTTTACTCTGGAATTTTATGGATTCCTGTTGTCGATTATTGATCTTAGAACATAAATCATTAGTTTCTGTTCAGGAAAATTTATTCTGTGCCCATGTTTTTGAGACTTTTCCCAATTCCTCTTTTATCAGTTTGAGTATATCTGGTTTTATATGGAGGTCTTTGATTCATTTGGACCCGAGCTTTGGACAAGGAAATAAGAATTGATTGATTTGTGTTCTATATGCTGACTACCAGTTGAAACAACACCATCGGTTGAAAATGCTGTCCTTTTCCACTGGATACTTTTAGTGTTTTTATTTTTTATTTTTTTTTTTTTGTCAAAGATCAAGTTACTATAGGTGTGTGGGATCATTTTTGAGTCTTCAATTTTATTTAATTGATCAATTTCTTTATTTCTATACCAATACCATGCAATTACTCTCGCTATGGTTCTTTAATACAGCTTGAGGTCAGGGATGGTGATTATCTCAGTAGTTCTTTTATCATTGTGAAGAGTTTTCTCTATCCTGAGATTTTTGTTATTCCAAATGAACTTACAAAGTCCTCTTTCTAACTCTGGAAAAAAATGAGTTGGAATTTTGATGGGAATTGCATTGAATCTGTAGATTGCTATTCTCAGGATGGCCATTTTTCATATATTAGTTCTGCAAATACCTGAACATGGTAAATATTACCATCTTATTAGGTCTTCTTCAATTTCATTCTTCAAGTTCACATCCTACAGATCTTTTACTTGTTTGTTAAGAGTCACTACAAGATATTTCATATCATTTGTTACTATTGTGAAAGGTGTCATTTCCCTAATTTCTTCCTCAGGCTATTTATCCTTTGAGTAGAGAAAAGCTACTGATTTTTTTGAGCTAATTTTGTATATAGCCACTTTGCTGAAATTGTTTATCACCTGTAAATGTTCTCTGGTGGAATTTTGGAATCATTTAAATATACTATCATATCATATGCAAATATTAATAACTTGACATTTTAATTTCTATTTTGAATTTCTTTGACATAATTTGTTGTGTAATTTTTCTTCTTAGATCTTCAAGCACTATATTTAATAGACACACAGAGAGAGAGAGAGAGAGACAGAGAGAGAGAGAGGGAAGGAGGGAGGGAGGGAGGGAGGGAAAGAAGGAGGGAGGGAGAGTGGGAGAGACGGCAGCTTTGTTTTGTTCCTGATTTTAGTGGGATTGCTTTAAGTTTCTCTTTGTTTACTTTGACGTTGCCTACTGGCTACTGCTTTTCTGTATATTGCTCTTACTATACTTAGGTATGGGTCTGGATATTCCTAATATTTTCAAGTCTTTTAACATAAAGGGGTATTGAATTTTGTCAAAGGTTTTTACAGAATTTAATGAAATGATCATTTTTTTTCTCATTAAGTTTGTTTACATTGATTATATTGATGGATATCCATATATTGATCTGGCCCTGCATCCCTTGAATGAAGCCTACTTGATGACCTTGGATGTTCTTTTTGTTATGTTCTTGTATTTGTTTTCTGAGATTTTTATTGAATATTTCTGCATCAACATTAATTAGGAAAATTTGTCTGAATTTATTTTTCTTTTTTATGTCTTTGTGATGTTTAGTTATGAGCATCATTGCGGCTTTGTAGAATAAACTAGGTAGTGTTCCTTCTATTTCTATTTTGTGGAATCATGAAAAATATTGATATTAGGTCTTCTTTGATTGTCATATAGAATTCTATACTAACCCATCCAATCCTAGGCACTTTTCGTTGGGAGACTTTCAATTACTTTTATTTCTTTAATGGGTTATGGGATTGTTTAGATGGTTTATCTGATTCTGACTTAACTTTGGTTAAGGTTTCTAACTAGAAATTGTCCATTTCATCCAGATTTTTCAGTTTTGTTGAGTATAATATAGGATTTTGTAATAGGATCTGAAAATATATTGGATTTCCTCAGTTTCTGTTGCTATATCTCCTTTTACATTTTTTAAGTTCTGATCACATGTTTATTAATGTTATCCTTACCTATTTTATATTGAAAGGGACATTATTTCTTTCTTTTTAAATTGATACTTTGTATTTACATTTGAGATATCATCACTTTATAACACCCTGCTCCCATGCCCCCTCCCCTCCAGTTTCATTCACAAAGGTGTATTCCCTTCTGGTCATCCTTTCCACCCCAATTGCCTTGCTATTCCCCTGCATTGGGACAACATGCCCTTTCTGGAACAAAAGCCTCTTCTCACATTGATGCCAGCCACTGATATCTTCAGTTACATATGCAACTTGATCAATAGGTCTCTCAAAGTGTGTACAAAGGTTGGTGGTTTACTCCATGGGAGTTTTTGAGGGTTTGCTTGGTTGATAAGGTTATTATCTTCTCATGAGGTTGCAACCCCTTTCAGCTCCTTAGGTCCTTTCTTTAGCAACCTCATTGGGATCCCTGATTTCAGACTGATGGTTAGCTGCAAACATGTTCAGCTGTATGTATATGACACTAGCATAGTCACTGAGGGTGCATCTCTGTCTGGTTCCTGCCAGTAAGTACTTTTTAGGACCAGCTATAATGCTTGGATTTGGTAACTGAATATATGGTGTATCCCCAGGTGAGGCAGGTTCTGAGTGATTTACATTTCTGATTTTGGTAATTTAGATACTGTCTCTGTGCCTTTGGTTAGTCTGGTTAATGGTTTATCTATCATGTTGACCTACTCAAATAAAAAGTATCTGTTGTGTTGAAATCTTTGTACAGTTGTTTTTGTTTCTATTTTGTTGATTTGATTACTGAGTTTGATTATTTTCTGCCATCTACTTCTCTTGGGTGTTTTTGCTTCCTTTTGTTCTAGTGTTTTAAGGTGTTCTATCAAGCTACTAGTGTATGCTCTCTCCAGTTCCATTTTGGAGGCACTCAGAGCTTTGAATTTTCCTCTTAGCACTGCTTTCTTTGTATCCCATCAGTTTGGGTATGTTGTACTTCCATTTTCGTTAATTTTAAAAAATCGTTCGATTTTTTTCATTTTTTCTTCCTTTACCAAGTTATCATTAGGTAGAATATTGTTGAGATTGCATATTTTGTAGGCTTTCTGTTTTTCTCCTTGTTGTTGTTTTTATTAAATCCTAGTTTTGGTCTGTGGTAACGTGATAGGATTCATGGAATTATTTCAATCTTATTGAACCTGTTGAGGCCTGATTTTGACTGGCTACATGATATACTTTGGTGAAGGTACCATAGGTGCTAGAAAGAATATATGTTTTCTTTTATAATGATATGTTTATAGATATTCGTAAATCCATTTTGTTCATAACTTCTTTTTGTTTCACGGTGCCTCTGTTAATTTTCTGTTTTCATCATCTGTCCATTGATAAGAATGGGCTTTTGAAGTATCCCATTATTATTGGTTGAGGGAAAATGTGTACTCTGAGTTTTAGTAAAGTATTTTATTTTTAATGAAGGTCGGTACCCTTGCATTTGGAGCATAGATTTTCAAAATTGATTGTTCATCTTGGTAGATTTTTTCTTTGATAAGTATGAAGTGTCTATCCTTATCTTTTTTGATAACTGTTGGTTAAAAGTAGATTTTATTAGATATTAGAATGGCTATTCCAGCTTCTTTCTTGGGGTCATCTGCTTGAAATTTTCTTTTTAGCCTTTTACTATGAGGTATTTCAGGTCTTTGTAGCTGAAGTACAGTACATTTCCTGTGTGCAGTAAAATGCTGGGTCTTGTTTATATATCAAGTCAGTTAGTTTGCCTTTTTATTGGAGTGTTGAGTTCACTGATGTTAAGAGATATTAAGAAATAGTTATTGCTACTTCCTTTTATTTTTGCTGTTAGAGTTGGAATTATGTTGTTTGGCTATCTGCTAATGGGTTAGTTAAAGCAACCTTTTTTCTTTCTTTTTCTAGTGTTTAGTTTCCCCTCCTTATATTACAGTTTTCCATCTATTGACGTTTTTAGGACTGGTTTTGTTGAAAAATATTGCATAAATTTGTTTTTTTTTCATGGAATACCTTGATTTCTCTATCTATGGAAATTGAAAGTTTTGCTGGCTATAGTAGCCTGGGCTGACATTTTTGGTCTCTTAGGATCTGTATGACATCTAGCCAGGATCTTCTAGTTTTCACAGTCTCTGTTGAGAAGTCTGGTGTGATTCTGGTAGTTCTGTCTTTATATATTACTTGATCTTTTTCCCTTACTGCTTTGAATATTTTTTTCTTTGTTTTGTGCACTTGGTATTTTGACTATGATATGACAGATGGAGTTTCTTTTCTGGTCCAATCTATTTGGAATTCTGAATTCTTATAGTTTTTTATGGGCAACTCTTTCTTTAGATATTTTGTTGAAGATATTTGCTAGCCCTATACGTTGTAAATCTTAGCTCTCTTCTGTTTCTACTATCCTTATGTTTGGTCTTGTTATTGTATCTGAATTTCTAGCATGTTTCAAATGGGAGCCTGATCTCTTTCTTAAATTTGCTATATACAAGGTTGTCTCCATTTTTTATTTCTTTACTGTTTCTATTTCCATGTTTGTATCCTGGATTGTTTAGTTCAATTATTTTACCTCTTTGTTTGTATTTTCCTGTAATAGTTTAAGGAATTTTTTTGTTTTTCATCTTTAAGGGCTTCACCTGTTAAACTGTGTTCTCCTGTATTTCTTTAAAAGAGATTTTCATATCCTTAAAGACACATCATAAAATCTGATTTTTAATTCAGAATCTTGTTTGTCCCATGTGTTGTTGTATCCAGGGCTTGCTGTAGTGTGAGAACTGGTTTCTGATGATGCCAAGTGATCTTAGTTTCTGCTGTTTAGGTACTTGCACTTGTCTCTCTCACAATATTGTGATCTCTGGCATTCGGTGGTCTTGCTGTTTCTGACTGTGGCTTGTCCCTTCAGTAAGCCTGTGTGTCAGTGCTACTGGGAAAATAACTCTCCCTGGGCAGAATTTTGGTATGAAAAACTATGGCAATAGGGCAACCCTGTGATGCAGATGGAAACTGGAAGGATCCTATCCCTGGTTGCTTTTTTGTTTCTGTGTGGTGAGGGCTCTGGGCAGCTACCTTGTGGGCCTGGTATTTGAGTAGAATTGGTGTTCTCAATTGTGTTATCTGGTGTGTCAGCAATCTTGGGAGACCACCTCTCTCCTGAAGGAATTTGAATAAGGAGAGCTATGGAACTGCTTCTGGGAAGAATTGGAGATGGGAAGGGATGTGAGCTTTTTAATGTTCTATTTTTCTTTCTCGTTTTGCTTAATACTATGGTTTTCTTGAGTTTCTTATTTTTAATTAATTCTATTGTTTGAGATTATAATGGCATAATTCCTCACTTTTACTTTTTCTCTCCAAACCTCCTATATACCTGTTCTTGTTCTCTTTAAAATTCATGGTTACATTTTATTATTAATGCTGTTAAATCATATATATATATATATATATATATATATATATATATATATATATATATATATATATATATTTAATGTGTGTGTGCATGTGTATGAATGTGTGTGTGTGTGTACACAAGCATATTACTAAATACATAAAAAAACTTGTTTAGTGTGTATACAGTTACTTATATATGCAGGCTAACCATTTGGTATGGGATAACATGGCAATAGTCATCCTTGGAGTAGACTATTATTTCCACTCCCAGGACTCCTTAATTTTCAGGATCTTTAACAGATGTCTTATTGATTTTTTTCCATGTTTTTAAGGAAATCACTGAAATATTTAAAGGATATATTGGCAAAATAAAAGATATTATTTTAAACCCTACCACAATTGGACGTTGTGGGTAGATTTTACATGAAATTATTAGTTAATATATATATATATATATATATATATATATATATATATATATATTAAATTAAATATATATATATATTTCATTAAATCGAAGAATATATATATATTCTTCGATTTAATGAAAAATCTTGTTTCTGTTGTTTAAATCCAGGCCCTTTAAAAAACACAGTCATTTTGTTTTGTTAGAACTAGCCTATATGGTTATTTTTAAAAATTATTTTATTTATTTACATTCTCATCTCTCCCTGTCAGTCCCCACTCACACAGTTCCTCATTCCATTCCTCCTCCAACTTTCCTCTGAGGGGTGCTTTACTCTACCTCACCTGGTTTTCCCCTTCTCTGTGTCCTCAAGTCTCTCCAGGATTAAGAACATCTTTCCCAACTGAGACAATCCAGGTAGACCTCTGCTAATGTATGTGCCAGGGGCCTTGGACTGACTCCTGTATGCTTCTGGTTGGTGTATCAGTCTGTAGGAGTTCCATAGAATCTGGGTTAGTTGAGACTGCTCATCTTTCCTTGGGGTTGCTCTCTCTTTAAGCTTCTTCACTCATTTCTCTAATTTACCAATGAGGTCCCTGACTTCAGTCCAATGGTTGGTTGTAAGTATCTGCTTCTGTCTCAGTCAAATGCTGGTAGGGTCTCTAGGAGAACCATGTCAGGCTTTTGTCTCTAAAATGTCTGAGCATGGTAGTATTAGGCCTTGGTGCCTGTCTCACCATGAGATGCATCCCAAGTTGGGTCAGATATCAGATGTCCTTTTCTTCAATCTCTTCACCAATTTTTGCCTGTAGTTCTTTTAGACAGGAACAATTCTGGGTCAGGAATTTTGAAGGTGGGTTGCTAACTCTGTCCTTCCACTTGAGGCCCTGTCTATTTGCTAGATGTGAACTCTTCAAGTGCCCTTTCCCAAATATTGGGCAATTTGACTTGGATTACCCCCAGTTAGTCTCAAGAGTGTCTCAACTCCCAGGTCTCTAATACTTTATAGAGAGTCCCCTACCTTCTCCACCTGAGGCTGCTTATTTCTATTTATTCTCTTTGCCTTTTAAACTTCTGTCCTTCCCCTTTTCCATCTGTCTCTCTTCTCCTACCCAGGTCTCTCCTCCCTCTGCCTTACATGATTATTTCCTTTCCCTTCTAAGTGGGAGTAAAAACTCCTTGCTTTGGGCATTTCTTCTTTTTACAAATTTTATGATCTGTAGGTTGTATTTTAGGTATTATGTATTTTTTGGCTAATATTCACTTATCAGTGAGTACATACCATGCTTCATCATTTGGTCTGAGTTACCTCTCTCAGGATGTTATTTTCTAGTTCCATCCATTTGCCTTTGAAATTCATGAAGTTCTTGTTTTAGTTAGCTGAATAGTATTTCATTATATAAATTAACCACATGTTCTATATCCATCTTTTGCTTGAGGGATATCTGGGTTTTTCTAGATTCTGACTATTACAAATAAAGCTGCTATGAACAATGGTGGAACAAGCAGCCATGTGGTATGATAGAGCATCTTTTGGATATGTGCTCAAGAGTTTTATAGCTGGGTCTTCAGGTATAAACTATTTCCAATTTTCTGACAAACCACCAGATTGATTTTCTATGGTGGTTATACCAGTTTGCAATCCAACCAGTAATGAGGGAATGATTCTTTTTCTCCATATCCTTGCCATCATATGCCGTCACTTGAGATTTTAATTATAGACATTCTGATTCATGTGAGGTGGAATCTCAAAAGAATTTTTCAGATGTGTTTCTTAGATACCAGTGAGTTTTTTAAAGTACCACCGGTGGGTGTAATAAAGGATAATACTTTATTTTCTCATGTAGTATTATGTGTAATTTTTGAGGAACTTCCAGACTGATTTGCAGAATGGTTGTACCAGTTTGCAATCCCACCAACAATGGAAGGTATTCCCCCTTTTTTTCACATTCTGGCCAGCATCTACTGTCACATGAGTTTTTTATCTTATTTATTCTGAATGATGTGAGGTAGAATCTCAGGGTTGTTTAATTTTCATTTTCCTGATGACTAAGGATCTATGCCATATACAGCCACCAAACCCAAGCACTATTGCTGGGTTTGATGCCAAAATGTGCTTACTGGCAGGAGCCTGCTATTAATTCTTCCTCAGAAGCTTTGTTAGAGCCTTGCTGATATAGATGAGGATGGTTGCAGTTAACTATCTTACTGAATACACAGGGACCCCAATGAAAGGGCTAGAGAAAAGACTGAATAAGCTGAAAAGGTTTGCAAGCCCAAGGGAAGAACAACATTATCATCCACCTAAACCCTTCATATCTCTGAGGGACTAAAACACCACATAATGAGTACACATGGAGAGACCCATTGCTCCAGTTGCATATGTGGCAGAGAATAGCTTGTCTGACATCAATGGGAAGAGAGGCCTTTGGTCTAGTGAAAGCTTGTTTTCCCAGTGTAGAGGAATGCCAAAGTGCCAAGGTGGGAGTGGGTGATTGGATGAGGATCCCCTTCCTGGAAAAAAAGGGAAGGGGGAGAAGGAGAAAGAAGTAGGTGGCAAAGAGATAACATTTGAAATGTAAATTCAGAGAATACTCAATAAAATGAAAAAAAATTCAGTTTCAAAGGCTAAATTTGGGAACATAGTAGCAATGGAATAGGTTCTTGCTCAGAATTTTGAAGAAAATCTGAACCATGCACCACCTAGATCCTGAGAGCTTATTGGCCTATGTGAAAGCTTTTTGATTTGTAAAATTATCAGTTCAATCTGTCATCAGTTGTACATAGCATCCCTCAGTGTGTGCCTAACTGTATTTCTTCATTTCTTTTCATAAATGGTTCACATTTTGGATTACTTTACCATTATTATTTTATTCTAAATAAAAATGTTACAAGCTGAGGTTAAGGAAATAAGTATTCATACTTTTTTTTTCCCATAGGGGCAAGCAAGAGAAATAGAATAATATGCACTCTAAAACTATGACAGGTTATCTTGCGTCAATTTCTACTTCCTGGAATTGTGTTCTGATAGCGTCTATGAAAATCTTCATAACTCATTCTGATACTAAAGTTTTGTCAGGTTGCTATCTGTATTTACTAGATATGTCCTATTTTTCATGTTATAACTTATATCTTTATAAGGGAGGTCTCTACTTTCTTTCCTACACAGGCTTTCCTGAGATGTTGTACTGAGTTACTGTTGGAATCAATAAGGAATGTGCTCATGTGGAAAGAAACCATGACTGAAACATGCTCTTTTAGAGGCAACAACATTTTCTAGATTTGAAAAACATATTCCTCTTTCAAGGAAGATAAAGCTGTTAGTGACAAACCAATAAATGTGAAATAAGTAATCAGGTCAAAACTATCACTTCTCCTCACCAATATTTCCATTTTACTACTTAGATTTCTATCCTTTTCTCTATTGAAGTGTTTACATCAACCAATATATCTATAGAATTTGTACATTCAGTTATATTTGTAAATTTATTGCAAAATACCAGAAATAGTTTATTTAGGAGACAGTCTACAGGAGATGTGTGACAGCAAAAATGTGCATGTTGTTTTATATGTTTATAGGTTTGAAACTAATATGAGAGATGACTCAATGGTTAAAAGCACAGGGTTTTTTTTTTTTGTTGTTTTTGTTTTTTTTGTTTTTTTTTTTTTCAGAAGACACAGATATAATTCCCATCATCTACACTGAAGTTGAATACCATCCTTAACACCAATTCCAAAAACCCAAATTTCTCATTTCATATCTTTGTGGATACATGTGCACATACATGGTATACACATATGAATTAAATATTAACATCTAAATACTAAAGTAAAATAAATAAAAAGGGTGGGTCTATTTTCAAAGGGCACCATTTTCTTTCTCTTAAATAAGAAGAGACCAATTATGATTTTGTCACTGAAAACTTGGAAATGTAAATTCTGCAACAACATGTTCAAGCTGTAGGCATTACCTGAGGAAAAAAAGGTCATGATTGAGACTGAAAGTCAAGGAATGTAAAAAGAAGAGATACATAATATACTTATCATTATACTCTGTTGTATATTGTATAGATTTCTAATACAACAAACACACAAACACAAACATAGTAATTTGATCAGTACTTTTGGCTAAAGAAATCTTGAGTTTTAATTTTATCTAATGACTGGAATGAGTGATGATTACGGTTCAATTTGTGGCTCTAGAGAAAAATAAAAAGTAAAACCAAAAAAGGAAAAAGAAAAAAATGTCATGGCTTCTATTATAACAAAATTTATATAAATTTTGTTTTCTGACTTACTAATTTATAAAATTAGTAAGTAGTAAAATTATTCATGGATAATATTTTCTGTGAATAATAATACACAAAACATGGAAATTACAAATATTTAACATTAATATTCTTCAGTATTTAAATACTATGAATAAAGATGATTTTAATATAGTCTAATGATAAAATTTTCTTTTATTCTTTACTAATAATATTATCTCCAGAATTGAAATCAAATATCAGTAAAGTATTGAAATGTGAAAATTAATATTTTGGTTTGAAACTGTGAAATATTCCTTTGGGTCAACAGGCTTTTGCTTAATTTGTCAAAATATCCACATACTTTTTGGAGTGATTATTCTCTTTTTTTTCTAACCATTATAGACATTTCTACTTAAAACTAACCTACATATGCTGCACTGGTTTTGAAAACTGTTTTTATAAATAACAAATACCCTATAATTAATATGTCCAAAAGTAGGCTTAATAATTAAGGTAGAAGAGAACATTCAGAAGAAGGTTATAAGAGTTAAATAGAAAAATTGAGACTATGACCCCAATATTGAGAGCAGAATATGATATTCACAAGAGTTAACTTTACTCTCTGTATTCTGCTAGCCTTCAAGTATTTTATCAAAGAAAGCACATGCTAAAAGGTTTGAATAAACCCCTACATAGAAGAGAGATTTCTTCAAGGGTATGCATTTCCTCGTATACTAGCACCTGATAAAGTTATTTGAATCTGCCACAATTTGTTGAGACTAGAGATAAAGTAAGTTGATGCCATTATTAAAATGGCTTTGTAATATATATATATATATATATATATATATATATATATATATATATATATATATATATATAGTTGTAATATTTATGTATGTACATATGTGCCTAAATGCAAGAGCAGTAAAAAAAATAGCGGTATTAAGTTTAAAGAGAAGAGGATGTTGTAAATGAGAAGGTTTTGAGAGAGGAAAGGGAGTGAAGAATGTTGTACATATATTAACATCACCAAAATAAAATAATAATAACCAAGAGAAGTAAACATTATCAGGCTTTGAATAGAAGATGTGATTAAATAGACAGATAATTATCAGGAGATAACTTAGAAGGCAACAAAATAAAGGGCAGAAAAAACAATCACATCCAAAATTGTATTGGGACAGAAAAGATTGAGGGCATGAGAAATACAGCAGCAAACATGAACAAAAACCAAGAGTCTTCACAGATTTCTAATTCATGCTTTATTCCATGTCATAAAATCGACTCAACAAAACCCTTTCACTTTGTCTCTTTATAATATGAACTCATAGTCCTCATGTGCTAAAAAGCTAGTAAACTAAATAATAATAAAATGATATTTTATTGAATTATATTTTAATACAAACTATGAAAATAGACTAGAGACCTCATTTACTTTCAATCATTTGAGAAGAGTTTCTTTCTCCATAACTTCTTCATGGCATTTTTCACCTCTGTATTCCTCAGTGTGTAAATCAGAGGATTCAGTAAAGGTGTCCCAATTGAATAAAATGTAGCAATCATCTTGTCCATAGGAAATGTTGTTGCAGGGCGTGTGTATATAAAGATGCAAGGTCCAAAGAAAAGAATGACCACAATAATGTGGGATATGCAGGTGGATAGTGCTTTCCTTCTTCCCTCAGCACTGTGGTTTCTTAGAGAATGAAGAATAATGACATAGGAGATCATCAGCATGAGAAAACTCACTGTACTAATAGCTCCACTGTTGGATACCAGAAGCAGGTTTATTATATATGTGTCTGAACAGGCAAGCTTCAATAGTGGCTGCAAGTCACAGAAAAAGTGATCAATCTCATTGGGACCACAGAAGGGCAAACCCAAGGCCAGAAATATCTGAACTAAAGAATGGACACAGGATCCTACCCACGCTATGGCAACCAGCAAACCACAGACCCGGCGGTTTATGATAGTCATGTAGTGAAGTGGCTTACAGATGGCCACATAGCGGTCAACTGCCATTAAGATGAGGATAAAGACCTCTAGACAGCCAAAGAAATGAAAAGTAAAAACTTGGATTATGCACTCAGTGAAAGAGATAGAGGCTTCCTTCATCAAGGAATCCACAATTGTTCTAGGGGCTATGGTTGTAGAGAAGCAGGTGTCCGACAAGGATAAGTAGAACAGAAAGAAGTACATGGGACTCCCAAGGGCCTGGCTTGTCTTGATGGTAGCAATGATAAGCAAGTTACCCAGTAATGTCCCCATGTAAAAAAGTAAAAACACAACAAATAGGATTTTCTTCCTAAAAGGATCCTGTGTCAAACCAAGTAGAATGAACTCAGTCACATTGTTATTCAGCCACATTGTTTCTCATTAGTGTTCAGAAATGGTTAATGTGAAACACTTTATCTGAAAAAAAAGACATTCATTTTTAGGTTAGTATGCTACGCTATGGAGCATTTTAAGGAAAAGTAACCCTCAATGATGATATTTTTTCTGTTATTTTATATTAAGTTACTCAACTCTTCTTCCTGAATTTTAGTGACCATATATTTACATATTTATGAGTCCCTGATATGGTTATGAATTGTTTGCCATAAAACTTTTCAAACATAAATTCGTTATCACGATTATGGTTAATATTACAACTCAGTGAATGCAAAGTTAGAATATATGATTCATGATACTTTTATCATTAACTTTATTTTTCACATATAATTAGCAGTAAAGCACATAGTCAACTTAACATTTAGCATGTGTTTGATTGCCCTGGTGTTTAATGAAGCAAATAGGAAGTTTTTTATTAGTACCATAACATAAATAATATCAAAAAATCATATGTCATTGTGCACATATTGAGGACATGCTTATGTATATAATATTTAAAAGCTCTACAGATTGTTACAGATATTCTAGGATAAACATGAGGAAAAGCAATATTTTTAAATTCCAAATAATCTGAAAATTTTGTGTTACTTCTTACTTAACATAGTAAATGTTACAGAATGATAGTTTTTCTAGCTAAAAATATCATTAATATTACCACTTTTAAGTCTTCTTTCTTCTATTAGAGTCATATTTTAGATCATTCAATGTCCAGTGATTATATTTAAATAAAATTAAAATAGTGCATAACCTTGTTCAATTGTTTCCATGATTAATGTTTTTATTCATATGTGTTAGAATAAGCTTGCAGAGGACTAGAGGATAGTTGTCACCCCCACTAGTTTTTAATAAACACCATATTCTTAGAACTGAGCAGTAATGCAGAACCAAAATGAAAATATGGTTTTGCAGAAGATAAAAGGTGAATAATCAGGAATTGACTCTTTATTCAGTTTGTTTCTACCTCAAAAGTCATTTAATCATTTTTAATACCAGGACTTTCAAATAAAAAGAATTTCTCTTTTAAAGGCTATGCTTTTACCCCAATTATTTTCAGGAAGTTCTGAAAGGCATCTAATGTGAAAAATATGTTGCACTGGCCTGAAAACGTCAGTGCCAGAAAGACAGCTAGAGACTTTAGGATGGCTATAAGAGATCAGCACACAGTTCACAGATGAGGAGTTGATGATGTTGTAGGAGATGGGAAAGAGCTGAATGAAAACAACCAAAAAGAGGGGAGAACAAAAAAGTAGACAAGAATGTGTGGTTACTCTTCCCATATCTTTCTGCTGCACCATAGATACCCCATTAGAAGTATCAATACTGTTCCAAGTCCCATGTTTTCTAATTCAGCAATACTGAATTTCTATCTCCTAGGGAATTCCTGCACTCCCTATACTTTGAGGAAGAGGTTATCAAACTCTCATTGAAAAGAAAAACAGCTTTTATTTATTCAGAGAATAACAGATTATGTCTCTGGGGGTATTAATGTTTCCCACAGCCCAAAACAGTGATATTCTTCTTTTCCAGTAAAACTGTAACTGGAAATCAGCTTGCCTGAGGACTCATTATAAATTCCAGAGCTCTAACCTAGTCACCATACTCTAGGCTTCTTAGATAGCACAAAGTAGATATGTAGTTATTCTTCCTTTCAAATATTACTAAGCAGAGGACATAATCCATTTATTTGTATGGAGAAGAGTAAATCTTAGGACAGTGTTTTCAGTAGAAAACAAAGACACACAACTAAACAAGCAAAAATATCATTAGCCAAGAACACCATAAGGAAACTAATAAAATTAATTAATCTTGGCTCACAGAGACAAAACCAACCAACAGGGAGTCTGAAAGGGTCTGGAACCTAACCCCTCTGCATAATGTATGTTATGGTTGTATATCTTGGACTTCTTGTGGCTCTCTTAGCAGTAGGGGCAGGAATTGTCCCTGACCTTTTGTCTGTGTTAAGGTCCCTATTTCTCCCACTGTATTGCCACATCACACAATAATATGCATGAAGGTGCTTAGTTTTATTTAATTTGGCATGCCATATTTGGTTGATTTTTTTCTGAAAGGAAACAGAAAAAATATGTATGGGAGAAGTAGTGACTTGGAGAAGAAGAAGAAGGAGTAGATGCTAATATAACATGAAATATGAAATTAAAAAAAGCAAAGCACAAATAAACAAAGTTTGGCTGGGGACAAATACTGAGGAGGAAAATAAGATTCTTATCCAAAAATAATTTCAGGATCTCCCTTACTATTCTCACAGCACTTTTCTCTCACATTTAGTATATGTTCATATTTATATGTCATTAATTCAAGCTATTTGACATGGATTACAACTTGCACATATTATGTTAGTTGTTTTATTTATGCAAATTCTGAACCTTTTTGAAATTTTAATTGTTTTTTTCCAGATAAATCTGGATGTGAATAATCTACAAATTACATTCTCATGATACTGAATAACTGTAAAAGTACACTATTCTCTTCAGGTTTGTCACTTAGAGATGGAAAAACTAGCATCCTCCAGAAGACTGCATGCCATTAATCTTTGTTCACTTTTCTCAGACTGTTGATAAGACTTAAAAGCTCCCTTCAATTTATGTTATTTATAGCTCTTAGTAATATCACATCTGTGCCACCAACTCAAAAGTAAAATATTTCGGTATTATTCAGCTCATTCCTGTGCTAATAAACGATGATCAACTTTAACTTCTGAGACACATCCTTGTCTTTTCACCATGATGGCTTTTCAGAAAAGTGGTGTTTACATAAAGCTTTTGCCAATATAATTGAAATATTTTAATCAAAATGTTTATATTTCATTTGATTCATTTTAATTATAGCAATGAAGTTTAAAAGTGCTGGGTTATATTTTCCTATACGTAGACCACAAGATTTAATAATAATTCATATTTAACACTGTAAATGTGTTAAAAATACACTGAATTCACTTGGGATAAGGGGCTGAGCTCAAAAAGCAAAAATTTGTAACTTACCAGCTGGAGGACTCAGCAAGTTAGCATTGTCTGTCCATCACCTTATGAAGGCAGTGTACCTAATAGTACAGGACAAACCCAGTCTTGTGTGTGTGTGTGTGTGTGTGTGTGTGTGTGTGTGTGTGTCCCAGAGGAAATTTTTAACAAATAACGATATAACACATCAATAGTCTAAATGAAATTAGTCCCAAAAGTTATCATTATATTTAGATGAGAGACCTGGGGAGATCCAGGGACACAGGCCTGTTGAGAAGGCACTTCGAGTAGCTGGGGAGCAGAGAGATCTCTGCCAAACATGCGAAAAGTGTAACCCCCCTGCTTGGTTCACGGAACCAGGAACCCCACATTGGACTGTCTGTTTCCAGCCGGTGGCCCTTGGATGCACAACAGGTGCTCAGGCCATCCACCAACAGGAACAGCAGAGATACAGGGACACAGGCCTGGTGACAAGGCATTCTGAGTAGCCGGGGAGCAGAGAGATCTCTGCCGAGCTCACAAAAAGTGCGTCCCCCCACCCCCGACTGATTCAGAGGAGCAAGAACCCTGCTTTGGAGATGTGTGTTTCCATCCTGCAAGCCTTGTGTGCAGAAGGCACTCAGGCCATCTACCTCCAGAAACAGCAGAGATCCAGGGACACAGGAACAGTGAGACAGTGCTCCAAGTAGCCAAGTAGCCGGGGAACAGAGCACTCTGTGCAGAGCATATGGAAATTATGCTACCCCCCCCCACCCTGATATGTTAAGGGAAGCAGGAACCCTGCTTTGGGCTATCTGTTACCAGCCAGTGGCTCATGCATACAGAAGAAAAGATCAGGCAATCTGCAACCAGGAACACTTAGAGATACAGGGACACAGGCCAGGTACAAGGGAGAGGTGAGAACCAATCACTGACAACAAGACCACTTAAAAACATAGACAATAAGATGGCAAGAGAAAAGCAAAGGAACATACCCCAGGGAAAACAAGACAACCTGGCACCACCAGAACCCAGCTCCCCGATCACAGCAAAGAGTAGAATGCCAAACACTCCAAAAAAGAAGACTCAGACCCGAAATAATACTTCAAGATGATGATACATATCCTTAAACAAACATGAGAGGAAAAGCTTAAAGAATTAAAAGCTTTTAAAAAGGAAACAAGAAAAAACTCAAAGAACTCAAAGAACTAGAGGAAAACAGAACCAAAGAGATGTAGGATTGGAAGAAGGAATTTAAAACGGAAATGAACACAAAATAAAAACATAAAAGAGACAACCCTAGAGGTAGAAAACCTAAAAAAGAAATCAGGAGTCACAGATGCAAGCATTTACAACAGACTAAAAGAGATGGAAGAGGGAATCATGGAGGTCAAAGACAACATTGAAAACATAGACAAAACAGTCAGAGAAGATGCAAAAACCACAAAGTTCCTAACCCAAAATATCCAGGAGATCCAGGAGACAATGAGAAGAACAAACCTCAGGATAATATGTACAAAAGAGGGAGAATAAGATCAACTAAGAGGCACAGGAAATATCTTCAACAGAATCTTAGAAGAAAATTTCCCTACCCCTAAGAATGAGATGACCATGAGCATAAAAGAACCCGACAGAACTCCAAATAGGTTGGACCAGAAAAGAAATTCCTCCTGACACATAATAGGTAAAACGCCAAATGCCCAAAGAAATAATGCTCAAAGCAGTAAGGGAAAAAAGTAATGTAACATATAAAGGCAGACCAATCAGAATCACAACCGACTTCCCTAATGAGACTATTAAAACTAGAAGATCCTGGACAGACATCATACAGACCCTAGGAGAACACAATTGTCAGCCCAGTCTCCTATACCCAGCAAAACTATCAATCAGCATAGATGGAGAGACTATGATATTCCAAGACAAAACTAAATTTACACAATATCTGACCACAAATCCAGGACTGCAACAAATTATAGGTGGAAAACCCAATACAAAGAGGGGAACTAAATCCTAGTAAAAACAAGAAAACTACTAAGCAAGAAATTCAGAAGAAGAAACACACACAGGTACAATTCTACATCTAAAAGCAAAAATATCAGGAAAGAGCAAACACTCTTCCTTAATATCTGTTAACATAAATGAAGCCAATTCCCCAATAAAAAGACATAGGCTATCAGACTAGATATATAAACAAAACTCAGCATTTTGCTGCATAAAAGTAACTCATATCAGAGACAAAGACAGTCACTATCTCAGAGTATAAGGTTGGGAAAAAAAAACTTCCAAGTTTCCCGCCCCTAGAAGTAAGCAGGAATGGCTATTCTAATATCGAATAAAGTAAGTTTCCAACAAAAATTCATCAAAAAACATAAGGAAGGACACTTTTTACTCATTACAGGGGAAATCTGTCAGGAGGAACTCTCAATACTTAACATATATGTTCCAAATACAAAAGCACACATATTCATAAAAGAAACCTTACTAAAGTTAAAAAATTACATTTCAACCCAAACAATAATAGTGGGAGACTTTAAACCCCACTCTCACCAATG
Organism: Micromys minutus; assembly: GCF_963924665.1. Classification (NCBI taxonomy): domain Eukaryota; kingdom Metazoa; phylum Chordata; class Mammalia; order Rodentia; family Muridae; genus Micromys; species Micromys minutus. The sequence goes on from NC_137982.1 coordinate 59,008,755, forward strand.
GACAGATCATGGAAACAAAAAATGAACAAAGACACTGTAAAACTAGCAGAGACTCCCATGCATTGTTTCTGGTCACCAAGGTGTAAGGCTGGTCTTCAATAACAATAAAGACAAAAACAAAACCCATATGCACATGGAAACTAAACAATGCTCTATTAAACCATAGCAGTGTCTAAGAAGAAATAAAGAAAGAAATTAAGGATTTTCTAGTATTCAATGAAAATAAAAACACAATATACCCAAACCTATGGGATGCAATGAAACAGTACTAAGAAGAAAACTCATAGATCTGAGTAGCTCCAAAAAGAAACTGAAGAGAGCATACATCAGCAACTTGACAGCACAGATGAAAGCTCTAGATCTAAAGGAAGCACATAAACCCAAGAGAAGTAGATGGCAAGAAATTATCAAACTTAGGGCAGAAATAGAACAAATAGAAACAAATAGAATGATTCAAAGAATCAACAAAACCAAGAGCTGGTTCTTTGAGAAAATTAAGAAGATTGATAAACCCTTAGCCAGACTAAATAAAGGGCAAAGAGAGAGTATCCAAATTAACAGAATCAGAAATGAAAGTGGAGACATAATAAATGAAATTGAGGAAATTCAGGAAATTGTCAGATCCTATTATAAAAGCCTACACCCAACAAAGCTGGAAAATCCTGATTAAATGGATGAATTGCTAGACAGATAACAGATACTAAAGTTAAACCAGGACTAGTTAAACCAACAAACTAATCCCATAACACCTAAAGAAATAGAAGCTGTCATCAACAGCCTCCCAACCAAAAAAAGCCCAGGTCCAGACGGGTTCAGTGCAGAATTTTACCAGACATTTATTGGGGATATAACACCAATACTCTCCAAACTATTACACAAAATAGAATCAGATGGAACACTACCTAACTCATTTTTTGAGGCTACAATAACCCTCGTTCCTAAACCACACAAAGACCCTACAAGGAAAGAGAACTTCAGACCAATATCACTTATGAACATTGATGCAACAATACTCAACAAAATCCTTGCAAACCGAATCCAAGAACATATCAAAATGACCATTCACCATGATCAAGTAGGCTTCATCCCTGGGATGCAGGGGTAGTTTAATAGATGGAAATCCATCAATGTAATCCACCAAATAAACAAACTCAAAGCAAAAATCTACATGGTCATCTCCCTAGATGCTGAGAAAGCATGTGACAAAATTTAACACCCCTTCAAGTTAAAAGCGTTGGAAAGTACAGGAATCCAAGGCCCATCCCTAAGCATAATAAAAGCAATATACTGCAAACCAACAGCCAACATGAAACTTAACAGTGGGAAACTTGAAGAAATACCACTAAAATCAGGGACTGAACAAGGCTTCCCACTCTACCCCTACATATTCAACATAGTACTGAAAGTCCTGGCTGAAGCAATTAGACAACAAAAGAAAATCAAGTGGATACAAACTGAAAAGGAAGAAGTAAAATGATAACTATTTGCAGATGTTAAGATAGTATACTTAGGTGAGTTGGAAAGAGCAATGTGGAATTTCTTTTTTTTTTCTTTTTTTCTTTTTTAATTTATTTTTTTAACTTTATTTAAAAAATTAAAAAAAAATTAAACATTTTTTCATAAATGTATATGAATACACTTTTGTCAGTGCTTGGCTTTATTTTTCTTTATTTAAGGTTTGATACTCTGCATTAAGGTATTACTAGTTAAAATGAACAAAAAGGGAATGTAAAACAGGATGTAACCAGGAATTAGTCAAAGTTTTCTTGGTGTGTAAGGATTGAGCATAATATTTCGTTTTTTGTTTTGTTTTGTTTTGTTTTGTTTCGTTTTCTTGAACTTCCCACAGTCTGTGTGTTTCTGGGGCTGTCCAAGTCTCTGGAGTTAGCATAACACTATCAGTGACTGCATATTATGTCTGTTCTTTTGTGACTGGTTATCTCACTAATGATGATATTCTCTGTATTCAACTATTTTCTTTAGAATTTGGTTAAGTCATTATTTCTGATAACTGAGTAGTACTCCATTGTGTAAATGTACCACAATTTTTGTATCCATTCATCCACTGAAGGACATCTGGGTTCTTTCCAGCTTCTGACTATTATAAATAGAGCTGCAATGAACATTGTGATGCATGTATCTTTGTTGTATATCGAAAAGTCTCTGGGGTATATGCCCAGAAGTGGAATAGCTGGATCTTCAGGAAGTACTATGTCATATTTTCTGAGAAATCGCCAGAATGATTTCCAGAGTGGTTGCATCAGTTTACAACCCCACCAACAGTGGAGAAGTGTTCCTCCTTCTCCACAACCTCCCTAACATCTGCTGTCATCTGAGATTAGGATATTGGCCAATCTGACTGGTGTGAGGTGGAACCTCAGGGTTGTTTTGATTTGCATTTCCATGATGGCTGAGGATGTAGTGCACCTCCATAGATGTTTCTTGGCCATTTGATATTCCTCAATTGAGAACATTTTGTTTAGCTCTGTCCCCCATTTTTTAAAAGGGTTGTATGATTCTCTGGTGTCTAGCTTCTTGATTTCTTTGTATACCTTGGATATTAGGACTCTATCTGATGTGGAGTTGGTAAAGATCTTTTCCCATTCTGTTGGCTGCCATTTTGTTTTCTTTACAATGTCTTTAGCCTTAAAGAAACTTTGCAATTTCATTGAGTCCCATTTGTTAATCATTGACCTTAGAGCTTGAGCCATTGGTATTTTGTTCAGAAAATTTTTCCTGTGCCTATGTGTTCTAAGGTTTTCCCTACTTTCTCATCTAATAGATTCATTGTATCTGGATTAATGTGGAGATCTTTGATCCACTTACACTTGAGCTTTGTACAAGGAGATGAGAAAGGTTCTATATTCATTCTTCTGCATGCTGAGAGTTAGTTGGACACCATTTGTTGAATATACTGTCGTTTTTCCATATAATGTTTACAACACCTTTGTCAAAAATCAGGTGACCATATACGTGATGTCTCATTCTGGATCTTCTACTCTATTCCATTGTTATTAGAGTTTGTTTATATGGTGGATTACATGGATGGATTTCCTTATATTAAACTATCCCTGCATCCCAGGGATGAAGCCTACTTGGTCATGGTGAATGATGATATTGGTGTGCTCTTGGATTCGGGTTGCAAGGATTTTGTTGAGTATTTTTGCATGAGTATTCATAAGTGAGATTGGTCTAAAGTTCTCTTTCCTTGTAGGGTCTTTGTGTGGTTTAGGAACAAGGGTTATTGTAGCCTCAAAAAAATGAGTTAGGTAGTATTCCATCTGATTCTATCTTGTGGAATAATTTAGAGAGTATTGGTGTTATGTCCAGAATAAATGTCTGATAAAATTCTGCACTGAACCCATCTGGACCTGGGCGTTTTTGGTTGGAAGGCTTTTGATGACTGCTTCAATGTTTTTAGGTGTTATGGATTATTTAGATTGTTTACCTTGTTCTGGTTTAACTTTGGGATCTTGTATCTGTCTAGGAATTTATCCATTTTCTCCAGATTTTCCAACTTAGTGGAGTATAGTTTTTTGTAGAAGGATTTAATGATTTCTTGAATTTCATCAATTTCTGTTGCTATGTCTCCAGTTACCTTTCTGATTTTGATAATTTGTATACTCTCCGGACTGCCAGCTCCTAAATATTGAAAAACTGGTGAGTAGGAGATCTAGGCAGCCAGGGAGCAGAGAGATCTCTGCGGTGTGCGCACACAAAGCATACCCTCTGACTTGCCTGATCCAGGGACCAGGAACAGAACTTTGGAACTTCTGTTTCCACCCGGCAGCAACTTCAGAGTGCTGAACAGAGCCCGGCCCATCTGCCACACGGACCGCCAGCACCTAAAGGTTGAAAAAGTGGTGAGTAGGAGACCTAGGCAGCCAGGAAGCAGAGAGATTTCTGTGGAGTGCACAGGGAATGCGGACCATCCGACCTGCCTGATCAAGGGAACAGGAACAGAACTTTGGAACCTCTGTTCCAACCTGGTGACTCTGAGGCATAAAACAGGGCCCATCTGCCACCTGGAGCAGTGGAGATCCAAGAACACAGACCAGATACAATGGAAAGGTGAGAACATATCACTGACAACAAAATGGCAAGAGGAAAGCAAAAGAGTATATCCCAAGGAAAACAAGACAACCTGGCAACACCAGAACCCAGCTCACCCATAACAGCAAACACTGGAATGCCAAACACTCCAGAAAAAGAAGACACAGACCTGAAATTATACCTCAAGAAGCTGATAGAGATACTTAAACAAGAACGGGAGGAAAAGAAAAAAAAATCAGAAGCTTTTAAAGAGAAAACAAGAAAAACACTCAAAGAACTCAAAGAACTAGAGTAAAACAGAAGCAAAGAGACGAAGGAATGGAAGAGGGAATTTAAAACGGAAATTGACACAATAAAGAAAACACTAAAAGAGATAAACCTGGAGGTAGAACACCTAAATAAGAAATCAGGAGTCACAGAAACAAACATTTCCAATAGATTACAAGAGATGAAAGAGAGAATCTCGAAGGCAGACGACAACATTGTAAGCATAGAAAAAACAGCCAGAGAAGATGCAAGAAACAAAAAGCTCCTAACCCAAAATGTCCAGGTAAACCCGGACACAATGAGAAGACTGAACATAAGGATAATAGGAATAGAAGAGGGAGAAGAATATCAACTAAGAGGCACAGTAAATATCTTCAACAACATCATAGAAAAAAACTTCCCTACCCTCAAAAATGAGATGACCACAAGCATAAAAGAAGCCTTCAGAACTCCAAATAGGTTGGACCAGAAAAGAAATAACTCCTGACACATAATAGTAAAAATATCAAGTGCCCAAAGCAAAGAAAGAATGCTAAAATCAGTAAGGGAAAAAGGTCAGGTAACATATAAAGGCAGGCCAAACAGAATCACACCTGATTTCTCAACAGAGAATATGAAAGCTAGAAGAGCCTGGACAGACATCATGCACACCCTTAGAGAGCACAAGTGCCAGCCGAAGCTGCTATACCCAGCAAAACTATCAATCACCATAGATGGAGAGATGAAGATATTTTAAAACAAATCAAAATTTACACAATTTATGACCACAAACCCAGCACTACAATGAATTATAGGTGGAAAACCCAATACAATGAGGGAAAATACAGCCTAGTAAAAACAAGAAAACTCCCAAACAAGAAAACTAATTGAAGGAAAAAACAAAGACCAACTCAACACACAAAAGCAATAATGGCAGGAAACAGAAACAACTATCCTTTATATCTATTAACATAAATGTACTCAACTCCCCAATAAAAAGACAAAGGCTATCAACAGGATACATAAACAAAATCCAGCCTTTTGCTGCATACAGGAAACTCATCTCAGAGACAAAGACAGACACTATCTCAGAGTAAAAGGGTGGGAAAAAAACTTCCAAGCAAAGAGCCCCAAGAAGCAAGCTGGAGTGGCTATTCTAATATCAAATAAAGTAAATTTCCAACCAAAATTTTAAAAAATATATAAGGAAGGATACTTTTTACTCATTACAGGGGAAATCTGTCAGGAGGAACTCTCAATCCAAACATATGTGTTCCAAATACAAAAGTACCCACATTCATAAAAGAAACCCTACTAAAGCTCAAAAAATACACTTCACCCCACACAATAATAGTGGGAGACTTTAATACCCCACTCTCACCAATGGACAGATCATGGAAACAGAAAATGAACAAGGACACTGCAAACCTAGCAGAGACTTTGAACCAACTAGAATTAATAGATATCTGCAGAACATATCATCCTAAAGTAAAAGAATACAGCTTCTTCTCAGCACCCCATAGCACATTCTCAAAAATAGATCACTTAATTGGACACAAAACGAGCCTCAATCGATATAAGATAATTGAAATACTGCCATGCATCCTCTCAGATCACCATGGTCTATGGCTGGTCTTTAACAACAACAAAGACAACAAAAAGCCCACGTACACATGGAAACTAAACAACGCTCTGTTAAACGATACCAGGGTCAAAAAGAAATAAGGAAAGAAATTAAGGACTTTCTCGAATTCAACGAAAACGAAAACACAACATACCCAAACCGATGGGATCCAATGAAAGCAGTACTGAGAGGAAAACTCATAGCCCTAAGTGCTTCCAAAAAGAAACTGAAGACAGCTTACATCAACAACCTGACAGCACAGCTAAAAGCCTTAGAACAAAAGGAAGCAGATATACCCAAGAAGAGTATATGGCAGGAAATAATCAAAATTGGGGCAGAAATAGACCAAATAGAAACAAAAAGAACCATTGAAAAAATCAACAAAACTAAGAGTTGGTACTTTGAGAAAATCAACAAGATTGATAAACCCCTAGCCAGACAAACTAGATGGCAAAGAGAGAGTATACAAATTAACAAAATCAGAAAGGAAAGTGGACACATAACAACTGAAACTGAGGAAATTCAAGAAATCATCAGATACTACTACAAAAACTTATACTACACAAAATTGGGAAATCTGGAGGAAATGGAAGAATTCCTAGACAGATACAAGATCCAAAAAGTTAAACCAGGACCAAATAAACCATCTAAATAACCCTATAACACCTAAAGAAATAGAAGAAGTCATCAAAAGCGTAACAACCGAAAAATGCCCAGGTCCAGACGGGTTCAGTGCAGAATTTTATCAGACATTTATTGCGGATATAACACCAATACTCTTCGAACTATTCCAAAAGATTCATTTTTTGAGACTACAATAACCCTCGTACCTAAACCACACAAAGACCCTACAAGGTAAGAGAACTTCAGACCAATCTCACGTATGAACATTGACGCAAAAATACTCCACAAAATCATTGCAAACCGAATCCAAGAACACATCAAAATGATATTTATCATGACCAAGTAGGCTTCATCCCTTGGATGCAGGGATGGTTTAATATAAGGAAATCCATCAATGTAATCCAACATATAAACAAACTCAAAGAACAAAATCACATGATCATCTCACTAGATGCTGAGAAAAAAAATTGACAAAATTCAACACGACTTCATGTTAAAAGTCCTGGAAAGAACAGGAATCCAAGGTCCATACTTAAACATAATAAAAGCAATATACAGCAAACAAACAGCCAACATCAAAATTAATGGTGGGAAACTTGAAATAATGCCACTAAAATCAGGGAATAGACAAGGCTTCCTATTCTCCCCCTACATATTCAACTTAGTACAGGAAGTCCTGGGTGGAGCAATTAAACAGGAACAGGAGATCAAGGTGATACAAATCGAAAAGAAAGAGATAAAAACATCACTCTTTGCTGATGACATGATAGTGTACTTAAGTGACCCTAAAAATTCCACCAGAGAACAAGTTCAGCAATGTGGCTGGATACAAAATCAACACACACAAATCAGTAGCATTCCTATACTCAAAGGACAAACATGTGGAGAAAGAAATTAGGGAAAAGGTACCTTTCACAATTGTCACAAAACTATGAAATACCTTGGTGTGACTCTAACTAAGCAAATGAAGAACCTATACAACACGAACTTCAAACCACTAAAGAAGGAAATTGAGGAGGATCTCAGTAAATGGAAAGATCTCCCATGCTAATGGATTGAAAGATCAACATTTTAAAAATGGCCATCTTACCAAAAGCAATCTACAGATTCAATGCAATCCCCATCAAAATTCCAACACAATTCTTCATGGAATTGGAAAGATCAATGTTCAATTTCATATGGAACAACAAAAGACCTAGAATAGCGAAATCCATCCTCAACAACAAGAAAATATCTGCGGAAATCAGTATCCCTGACCTCAAGCAATATTATAAGGCAATTGTGCTGAAAACTGCATGGTACTGGTACAGAAATAGGCATGTGGATCAATGGAATAGAATAGATGATCCAGAAATGAGCCCTCATGCATATGGTCACCTGAATTTTTATAAAAAGCCGTAAACATTCATTGGAAAAAGGACTGCGTATTCAACAAATGTTGCTGGTCCAACTGGCACTCAACATGCAAAAGAATGAAAATAGACCCTTTCTTATCTCCTTGTACAAAGCTCAAGTGTAAGTGGATCAAAGATCTTCACTTTAAACCAGATACACTGAAACTATTAGATGAGAAAGTAGGAAAAACTTTAGAACATATAGGCACAGGAGAAAATTTTCTGAACAAAACACCAATGGCTCAAGCTCTAAGGTCAAAGATTAACAAATGGGACTTAATGAGACTGCAAAGTTTTTGTAAGGCTAAGACATTGTCAAGAAAACAAAACGGCAGCCAACAGAATGGGAAAATATTTTTACCAACTTCATATCAGATAGAGGCCTAATATCTAAGTTATTCAATGAACTCAAAAGGCTAGACACCAGAGAATCAAATAACCCTATTTAAAAAAGTGGGACAGAGCTAAACAAAACGTTCTCAGTTGAGGAATATCGAATGGCTGAGAAATATCTGAGGAAGTGCTCAACATCCTTAGCCATCAGGGAAATGCAAATCAAAACAACCTTGAGATTCCATCTCACACCAGTCAGATTGGCCAAGATTCAAAACTCAGATGACAACAAATGCTGGCAAGGTTGCAGAGAAAGAGAAACCCTTCTCCACTGTTGGTGGTGTTGCAAACTAATACAACCACTCTGGAAATCAGTCTGGCTATACCTCAGAATATTGGACATAATAATACCTGAAGACCCAGCTATCCGACTTCTTGGCATATATCCCAACGACGCTCCAATATACACAAAGATACATGCACCACAATGTTCATAGCAGCTGTATTTATAATAGCCAGAATCTGGAAAGAACCCAGATGTCCCTCAGAAGATGAATGGATACAAAAATTGTCGTACATTTACACAGTGGAATACTACTCAGCCACCAGAAACAATGACTTGACCAAATTCTTAAGAAAATTGCTGCATCTAGAGAATATCATCCTGAGTGCGATAACCCAGTCACAAAAGAACAGACATAATATGCAGTCACTGATAGTGGGATTCTAGCCCCAGAGGCCTGCACTGCCTCAAAAACAACTCACAGACTGTATGAAGTCCAAGAAATAAAGAAAACAAAACAAAACAAAACAAAACAAAAAATCATTACACAGCAAGAAAACTTTGACTATTTCCATGTTACATTTTGTTTTACATGTACTTTATGCTCATTCTAACTATTAAGTTTTCAACGCATACCATCAAACCTTTAAAAAAATCAAATACTGGCTATAAAATATATTCATACAGTTTTATGTAAAAATTATTTTAAAACCTGAAAAAAGTACTGACAAAAATGTATTGTATAATTTTATGCAAAAAATGTGTAAAATCTGTACATTTTTCTTTGTTTTGTAAAATAAAGTTGTAAAAAAATGTGTATACTCTCTCTTTGCCTTTTAGTTAGTCTGGCTAGGGGTATATCAATCTTGTTGATTTTCTCAAAGAACCAGCTCTTGGTTTTGTTGATTTTTTGATGGTTCTTTTTGTTTCTATTTGGTCTATTTCTGCCCTAAATTTGATTATTTCTTTTTTTCTACTCCTCTTAGGTATATATGTTTCCTTTTGTTTTAGAGCCTTTAGCTGCGCTGTCAAGTTGCTGATGTATGCTCTCTCTAGTTTCTTTTTGGAAACTCTCAGAGCTAGGATTTATCCTCTTAGTACTGCTTTCATTGCATCTCATAGATTTGGGTATGTTGTGTTTTCATTTTCATTAAATTCTAGAAAATCCTTAATTTTTTTCTTTATTTCTTCTTGGACCCTGCTATCGTTTATCAGAGTGTTGCTTAGTTTCCATGTTTATGTGGGCTTTTTGTTGTCTTTGTTGTTGTTAAAAACCAGCCTTAGACCATGGTGATCTGAGAGGATGCATGGGAGTATTTCAATTATCTTATATCGATTGATGATCATTCTGTGTCCAATTATGTGGTCAATTTTCGAGAAGGTGCCATGGGGTGCTGAGAAGAAGGTGTATTCTTTTACTTTAGAATGATATGTTCTGTAGATATCTATTAAATCCAGTTGGTTCATTGTCTCTGCTAGTTTTATAGTGTCCTTGTTCAGTTTCTGCCTCCATGATCTATCCATTTTTGAGAGTGGGATATTAAAGTCTCCTACTATTATTGTGTGTGGTGTTTTGTGAGTATTATGTGTCAGGTGGAATTTCTTTTCTGGTTCAACCTATTTGGAGTTCTGAAGGCTTCTTTTATTCTCGTGGTCATCTGATTCTTAAGGGTAGGGAAGATTTCTTCTACAATTTTGTTGAAGATATTTACTGTGCCCCTTAGCTGATATTCTTCTCCCTCTTCTATTCCTTTTATCCTTAGGTTTTGTGTTCTCATTGAGTCCTGGATCTCCTGGACATTTTGGGTTAGGAGGTTTTTAGTTTTTGCATCTTCTCTGACAGTTTTGGCTGTTTTCAATGTTGTCTTCAGTCCCCGAGATCCTCTCTTCCATCTCTTGTAGTGTATTGAAAATGCTTGCATCTGTGACTCCTGATTTCTTTTTCAGGCGTTCCTCCTCTAGGGTTATCTCTTTTAGTATTTTCTTTATTGTGTCAATTTCCATTTTAAATTCCTCCTTCCATTCTTTTATCTCTTTGTTTCTGTTTTCCTCTAGTTCTTTGAGTTTTTTGAGTGTTTTTCTTGTTTCCTCTTTAAAAGCTTCTGATTCTTTTTGCTTTTCCTCCCGCTCTTGTTTAAGGATCTCTATCATCATCTTGAGATATGATTTTAGGTCTGAGTTTTTTTTTTTTTTTTTTTTTTTTTTTTTTTTTTTTTTTTTTTTTTTTTTTTTTTTTCTGTACTGTTTGGCATTCCGCTGTTTGCTGTGATGGGAGTTCTGGGTACTAGTGTTGCCAGGTTGTCTTGGTTTCCTTGGGATATTATCTTTAGCTTTCCTCTTGCCACCATTTGTCAGTGATATGTTCTTGCCTTTCCCTTGTACCTGACCTGTGTCCCTGGATCTCTGCTGGTCCAGGTGGCAGATGGTCCTAGCCCTGTTCTGTGCCCCAGAGCTGCTTGGTGGGAACAGAGGTCCCAATGCTGGGTTCCTGGTCCCTGGATCAGTAAAGGCAGGGGTGTGCTTTCCGTGAACACTCAGCAGAGATCTCTCTGCAACCTGGCTACTCGGATCTCCTTCTCACCAGGCCTTTAACTCTGGGATCTCCTGGTCCAAGTGGCAGATGGACTGAGCCCTGTTCTGTGCTCCAATGTCGCCGGGTAGGAGCAGTGGTCCCAGTGCCAGTTTTCTAATTTCTTGATAAGACAGGGCAGGGGTGCACTTTCTGTGCACACTCAGCAGAGATCTCTCTTCTCTCTGGCTACTTGTATCCCCTTCTCACCAGGCCTTTACCTTTGGTAACTCGCAATGTAGAATTTCATCTGGAATAACAAAAGACCTCGAATATCAAAATGCATCCTTAACAACAAAAAACATCTTCGGAAATTGTAGGAAGCCATTGGCGCCAATAGATGGCACCAGCTTCCCGCCCATTGTTCAGCCTACAAAAACCTTTCCCCTCATGTTGCTTGGCAACCACATAAGTCACAGCCCAATCTCGGGGCATGTGATTGAGCTACTGGAGAATGCACCAATCAGGTAGCAACACAAGTTTCTTAGGCAGTTGTAAGCAGTGCATTTCTCTCCCATGTGGAGAGGGAGATAGTGGAGAGATTGCCAGAGACACCACGTGGAGAGATGGCAGAGAGATACCACGTGGAGAGAGACCCGATAGGAGAGATTGCGGGAGATGCCACATGGAGAGAGACTTGGTAAAAGAGATTGCGGAGAGATCCCACATGGAGAGAGACTGGGCAGAGAGATCGCACGTGGAAGACTGCACGCGAGAGGTCGCCTATACAGTAGACCCCGGTAGGGAGTCCCCAGCTCAGAGAGAAGTTTCCTGCTCAAGAAGTCCCCTGCTCAGAGTGCTGTACAATAAAGGTTGTCCGCAGAAGTATCTTGTTTGTTGCATGCCTGTTCCTATCGGCGGGAAGAGTGGGCATGTGACAGGAAATCACTATCCCTGACCTCAAGTTATTCTACAATATAATTGTTCTAAAAACTGCATGATACTACTACAGAGATAGGCATGTGGATCAATGGAATAGAATACAAGATCCAGAAATGAGCCCTCACATATATGATCACCTGATTTTTGACAAGGGAGCTGTAAACATTCAATTGAAAAGGACAGCCTATTCAACAAATGGTGTTGGTCCATCTTGTATTCAGTGTGCAGCAGAATGGAAATAGACCCTTTCTTATCACCTTGTACAAAGCTCACGTGCAAGTGGATCAAAGATCTCCACATTAAACCAGGTACACTGAAACTATTAAATGAGAAATTAGGAAAATCCTTAGAACACATAGGCACAGGAGAAAATTTCTTGATCAGAACAACAATGGCGGGTGCTCCAAGGTCAAACATTGACTAATGGGACTTTATGACATTGCATAGTTTCTGTAAGGCTAAGGGCACTATCAAGAAAATAAAAGGCTACCAACAGAATGGGAAAAGATCTTTTCCAACCTGACATCATATAGAGGCCTAAAATCCAAGGTATACAAAGAACTCAAGAAACTAGACACCAGAGAATCAAACAACCCTATTAAAAAGTGGGGTACAGAGCTGAACAAAAACAAATATCAAATGGCTGAGAAGCATCTAAGGAAGTGCTACACATCATTAGCCATCAGTGAAATGCATATCAAAACAACCCTGAGATTCCACCTCACACCAGTCAGATTGGCAGAGAACAAAAATTCAGTTGACCGCCTATGCTGGCAAAGATGTGGAGAAAGAAGAACACTTCTCCGTTGTTGGTTGGGTTGTAAACTGGTACAAACACTCTGGAGATCATTCTGGTAATTCCTCAGAAAATTGGACATAATACTACTTGAAGACCCATTTATTCTACTACTGGGCATATACCCCAGAGATGCTCTAACATACAACAAATACACATGCACCACAATGTTTATAGCAGCTCTATTTATATAGCCAGAACCTGGAAAGAGCCCAGATGTCCATCAGTCAATGAATGGATACAAAAATTGTGGTACATTTTCACAAATGTGTACTACTCAGCTATTATAAACAATTACTTTACGAAATTCTTAAGAAAATGGATTCATCTAGAGAATATCATCCTGAGTGAGATAACCCAGTCACAAAAGAACAGACATAATATGCATTCCCTGATACTAACCCCAGAAATCTCTGAACACCCCAGAGACAACTCACTGACTATATGAAGTTCAAGAAAAGAAAAAAAAAAAAAAAAAAAAAAAGACACCTGAATGATATTATAAGTTTCATTATGTATCCATTCCTCTGTAGTAGGACATCTGGGTTCTTTCCAGCTATTGCTGATACAGTTAAGTGCTTACTTGCCTAATATGGTTACCTCCTCAGAGGCTTGGCCAGAGTGATACTGATACAGAAGAGGGTACTTGTAGCTAACCATCCAACTGAACATGGGGACCCCAATGAAAGAGCTAGAAAAAGGATTGAAGGAAGTGAAAGGGTTTGCAACTCCAAGGGAAGAACAACATTATCAACCAACCAATCCCTCCACCGCTCCCAGGGACTCAATCATCAATCAAGGAGTATATGTGGAGAGACCCATGGCTCCAGTTGCATATGTAGCAGAGGATTGTCTTGTGTGGCATCAATGAAAGGAGAAGCCTTTAGTCCAGTGAAGTCTCTTTTTCCCAAGGAACCCCAAGGCAATGATGTCGGTGAGTGTGGTTGGGAGAGGGAGCACCTCCATGGAAGCAAGAGAGAGGGAGAAAGGGAGTGGCGGAAAATAAAATAACATTTGAAATGTAAATACAAATAAATTATGAGGTTAGAAACTTCAAATATGAACACAAACACACACACACAAACGTACACACTCATACACACAAATACAACTGGATTATAAAGAGGATAGTAGATAATATGAAATTGTAATACTATTAGTAAAATAAATGAATAGTGAAAAATATCACTGCTCTAACAAATATGTTTAGCTATCATTCAATGTCTTAGTATGGAATCCTTTGAGTTCCAATATTAAAATGTGTCACATTATCTCCTTTTATTTATATTATTGCTTACATTATTTTTATACAGCATATATTTGATCATATTTTCTCTTCATATAAACACTCCTATGTCATCCCAAACTCCCTAATCAGCTTCATGGTCTCACTCAACAAGAGAAATAAAAAATAATCAAACAAATATTAAATAATATGAAAATTGTCAAAAAATCTCCCGAAACAGATTTCCTCATTTTGTAATATTTTTAAATTTTTATTACTTTATTTATTTACATTCTCATCATCTTGGCTCTCAAAACTCTTAATCTTTCTTGACTGTCAGAAGGTGACAATCTGAATTCAATATCAATACTACAAGTTCTCTTCAAAGTGCACTTAAAATCATAAAATATATAAAAACAACAGAGCAATTTCAAATGTCATACCTTTTTTGATGGGTCAATTCTAGTAAAGTTACCATTAAATTTCAATATATGTGATAAAGAAAATATGTCCACAGCACTCTTCTCATGTGATTGTATGACTAAAACAAATTATGTTTAATGCTTTTTGTTTTCAATGTGTATTTGTAGTCATAAATTTGTATATTAATATGTAAAATTCACTCCCTCACACAGTTTCTAAGCCAATTCCTCTCCCTCTTCCCCATGAGAAGGTGCTACCCCCTCTTTCCTGTCCTCCTCTTTCCCTGGGGCCTCAAGTCTCTTAAGGATTATAAATATCTTCTGCTACTGAAATCTGACCAGGGTAACATGTGCTATATTTATGCCAGGGACTTTGAACTGACCCATGTGTGATCCAAGTTCATGGTTTACTCTGGGAACTCTCTGGGGACTGGGTAAGTTGAGACTGATGGTCTTCCTATAGGGTCACTCCCACCTTCAGGTTCTTCAATCCTTTCCCTAATTAATTATAGGGGTCCCCATCTTCAGTTCAATTGTTGGATGTAGCATCTGTTTCTGTCTCATTCAACTGATAGTAGAGCTTCTCAGGGGACAGACATGCCAGGCTCATGTCTGTAAGCAAATCTTAGCATCAGTAATTGTGTCAGGCCTTGGTGACTTTTCATGAGATAGACCGCCAATGAGACAGGTTATTAGACCACATTTCCTTGAGTCTCTTTTCTATTTTTGTCCCTGCAGTTCTTTTAGACAGGAACAGTTCTGGTTCAGAACATTTGACTGTTGATTAGTTATTCGATCACTCCATTTGAGATTTTTAGACTTTATATTCTGGAGGTGTGCACTTTGAGTTCCCTTTCTCCACTGTTGGACATTTCATCTAAGATCCCTCGTTTCAGATCTTCTCTCCTGCCCACACCCTTATATCTGATTATGTTTCCCTTTTTCCCTTCCCTTCCTCTTCCTCCCATGATTATATTCTTTCCTTTTCTAAGTGAAATTGGGACATCCTCCCTTGGGCCTTTTTTCTTGTTGCACATATAGTCTATGGGTTGAGTCCTAGGTATTCTGTATTTTTTGCTAATATCCACTAATCAGTGAGTACATATCATGCATGTCCTTTTAGTTCTGAGTCACCTCACTCTGGATGATATTTTCTAGGTCCTTCCTTTTCCCTTCAAAGTTCATGATTTCCTTATCATTAATAGTTGAATAGCATTCCATTGTGTGAATGCACCATATGTTCTGTATCCATTCTTCAGTTGAGGGACACCTGGGTTGTTTCTAGACTCTGGCTATTACAATTAAAAATGTTGAGAACATAGTGGAACACATGCCCCTGTGACAGGGTGGGGCATCTTTTGGATATATGCACAAGTGTAGTATACCTGGGTCTTCAGGTAGAACTACTTTTAATTTTCTGGCAAACCACCAAATTGGCTTTCAGCGTAGTTTTATCAGCTTGTAACCCCAACAGCAATGGAGAGGTCTTCCTCTTTCTTCATATCCTCACCAGAATGTGCTGTGAGTTGAGTTTTTGGTCTAAGTCATTCTGATTGGATTAAGGTAGAATCTCAGGGTCATTTCCATTTTCTGATGAATAAGAGCTTCAGACATTTCTTTGGGTGTTTATCAGCTACTAGAGATTCTTCTGGTGTGCATTCTTCATTTAGTTGTATGGAAGGCCATGGATCATGAGAAGAAGCCTGGTAAGACTGAGCTATATATGCTGGAATCCCTAGAGACCCTGAAAGAATAAGAGTAGTTTTGCCTTTTTATGGAACGAAGCCCCTGTCACACACTGTGTCCTCCACAATCAACATGTAACCATCAGTCACATAATAAAAATAAAGTTCTGTTCCCAAAAAATTTATCCCTGCAAAAGGTATTCATGTTCAGGCTCATTCTGAGTTATGTGGTATGGTTTTATGCATCAACTTTCTGCCATGACAATAGAAAACTGTTTGCAAACAAGATCTACCTCTTTCCATCAAGATACACAGTGGGGAGTCATTTCCTAGTCTATTTTAGAAGTCCTCTATGTACTCCCATACACAATTCTACCAAACCTGCTGCCATCAATCCAAGGACTTTCACCTTTGGAATAGCTGGAATACCTCCACCCTATACCACCAGGCCTGGGTAAAATGCAGCCTATAAGACAGACTCCTTTCTCATTTTTTCTGAGACATTCAAGAGCATGTGGATGTTCAAGAGCCTTATAACTCTACAGCCCAAACCTTATCTCAGTCCCAGGCACTCCCAAAACAGCTCTGGCTCTCCTATGCCTCACATTGTTCTTTGCTACTCCCGTAGTAGTGCCTTGGTGCTTCTCTATGGCCCAGCACCTACCCTTTCCTCTTCATTGGATAAATTCAGTCAAACGTTTCACTTCCCCAAGTGGCCATGCAAAGTGGCAGGATAGACACAGGCCCACAACTCTATGGTTCTATACCCAATTTTTAATTGGAAAAATTGACTTTAGGAGGTTAATTTATTGAATTCTTTTTATATTTTGGTTATAAGACCTCTATCAGATGTAGAGTTCGTGATCTAATCTGTAGGTTGCGATTTATACAATTAGTGGTGTCTTTTGCCTTGCAGAAGATTTTAAGTATCCTGAGATCCCATTTATCAGTTGTTGATCTTAAAGCCTGAGCCATTGGAGTTCAGAAAATTTTCCTCTTGTGCCAATGAGTTTGAGACTCTTTCCCACTTTATCTTCTAATAAAGAGTTCTTCTTGAATTGGTCAAGTACTCCTGGGAATGAGGCCTGCCCTAAAGTGTGTTTGATATATACAGTGACACTATTTGAGCAAATAGCTTATCCATTTTCCAATTAGTTATCTATACC
This sequence comes from Micromys minutus, assembly GCF_963924665.1. Taxonomy (NCBI): domain Eukaryota; kingdom Metazoa; phylum Chordata; class Mammalia; order Rodentia; family Muridae; genus Micromys; species Micromys minutus. Next base: position 59,026,057 of record NC_137982.1, read on the forward strand.
TTCTTGGTTTGGAGTAGGAACTGATATCTATTTTGTGCTGAAACCACATCTATCTTGAACTGGTGCAGGTATCAAACACTCTCATATAGCCTCTGTGATCAGTCCTATGCTTTCTGAAAGATGTTACCTTAGATTTATCTACCACCTCTGAAATTTATAATTCTTGCTCCTCCTTTCCTTAAAGATCTCTGACCTTGAGGGGATATTTTTCCAGAGTAAGTGTTCAACATTTTTTCACTCTCTGTTTTTTTTGAAGTTGTGGGTCTCTGCATTAGTTTCTATTTACTGCAAAATATATCTTCTCTAATAAAAGTTGAGCATGGCCTTCTCTATGAGTACTATAATAGGCTACCCTGAATCATTAAATTTCTATGTTCCTTTAGAAGAATAGAATTGATAGGTTTTCCTCATGGTCTATGGCCTACTAGTCTTAGGTTCATAGTTATTTTACCAGAGTCAAATATGAGTTCCACAATATGGAGTGTAGCTTACACCTAATTTTTTATGTAAAAAAATGGTTATTCTAGTAAAATATGGGCCATTATTGTACTTGCAGGGAAAGGGAGTTATACTCTGGAAGTAAAATTCATTCCCTAGTATACAGAGGTAACCTTTTAAGAGGTTCAGGATTTAAGCATTAAATTATTGTGAAGAAAAAGCTACACAATAAAGCAGCATCTAATTTTGTACCTTTTTAAATTAATTTCAATTGTTGTAATAACCACTTTTCAAGTAGGTAAGAAATGGTAACTCGGGTTAAATAATCATAAAGTAATTAAACCCTGAGACCTATGCCACTATATCATTCATAAATGAAAATAATCAGTATACATAAAAATAAATATGTTTAAAATTCGAATTTTTCTGTTGATAGGATGAGTTAGAAATCAAAGGATCTTGCTACTGAGCTTGACAATCTGTTTGATCCCTGAGATTCACACAGTAAAAGCAAATAATTGTCTCCAGAAATGACTTACATATTTGTGGAATTATTTCTGACATACATCTCTAGCATGTGCATGATTATACACACACACACACACACACACACACACACACACACACACAAGATACACACATAGAGAGTCAGAGTGCGAAGGGGAGGGAGAAAGGGAGGGAGGAAGGGAGAGAGAGAGGAGGAAGAGAGAGAGAGAGAGAGAGAGAGAGAGAGAGAGAGAGAGAGAGAGAGAGAGAGAGAGGATAAGTAGATAAATATCTATCTGAAGTAGAACATTCCAATCAGTGCTGAAAGCCATGAGACTGTGTTATATTTATCAAATAAAACAGTTACAGGAAGAGTGAACCATCAATGATCTGTCAGTTTTTACTAAAATTAAAAAAATTCCAAATAGGCACAGAACTTGTGTTAGAGAGTTGTGATTGTGATAAAGGGCTGGAAAGACTGCATAGTGTCTACAAGCACTGGTTGTTCTTACAGAGGATGAGCACACGCAAGCAGCTCACATCTGCGTGTAAGTGATCCCAGGCTTCCAATATTCTTACACAGATATATACTCAGGAAAAACACCAATGAGTTCAAAAATAGTAAATTATATATTAAAAATTAAAGTTTAAAAAAATCATGGAAATAGTCAAAGTTTTCTTGGTGTGTATAGATTAAATAAAATGATTTTTAAATACCAAAAAATTGCTACAAGGCTATCTCTTAGCTCTTAAGTTATTAATTATTTAAAGTCTAGGAGTACTCCACATGTACTTGATGTGTATTGTAACTAGTAAGATTTCAATGCATACCATAAAACCTTTAAAAAAAATCAAGTACTGACAAAAATATATTCATATAGTTTTATGCCAAAATGCCTTTAAAATATGTACATGTATGTATGTTTTTTAAAATAAAGTTGTGAGAAAAAAAGAAGAATCAGGATAAAAGATAATGATGGTGTAATAGAAATGTTGGAATGTCCCATGATAGAGGGGAGCTTCCTAATGAGGTAGTGTGAGTAAAAGTATCCATAAAGACAATGTTCTTATTTCAACCACTGAGGGCATTCCAACTACATAGTATTTACATAATTTTGTACATATGTGTAGCCTGTTTAATGATGGTGATAAGAGTAGACAGAAGTGTTTCAATAGATTCTAATTATTCATATCTAATAACATTTTTATTTCAGTTCAAGTATTTGAAAGCATTTTGGATTGTATTCACTATTTATTTATTTTTATTGCATTTTGAATATTTCAAAACAATTTCACTTTTCTGTCAGGAAATATTAGAATGCTATGAATAGCATAATAGTATGCATTTTAAAACCTATTTAATAGGAATGCAATTCCTAGACTGCAATGCATAGTAATACTCAGCTGCTTAAGATGATAGTCATATGTTCAACACACAATCAAGATATTTTGTGTAAGAATCAGAAAGATAAAAGGCAGAAATATTTGTAAACTAATTTGGTAACTTGTGTACTATGAAGAAATGAGTGACTTGAAAATGCTATATTGTATTTTTGGTGCTCTAAATCAAGAAACAAATTAATTAAAAAATATAACAGTCTTGAATTTATATTTTCAGATATATTTTTAACTGTGAATTGGTCTGGCTCATCATATTTAGAACATTTTTTAAAGTGCTAAAATAGACTAATGTCTTTAAAACACTAGGGTTTTTGGGCTTTTCTTTTTCTTTCTTTATTTCTTTCTTTCTTTTTATTTTTGCTCAAAACCTTCATATTATTTTTCAAATTATAAACCTATATGATGAAGAAAGTTAACATAAATAAATAAATATTATGTTTTACAATTATCTAACTGAAAATATTTATTTGAAAATTCAGTTACAGTTTTAAATATGTACATTAATTACAAATAAATTGCCAAAACAACCAGAAGTATAAAAATGAAATGTTTAAATTTCTGTTTGAAGCATTTTTTTTTAAGCTAGAATGTCACTTGGGAACATAAAAAGATGAACAGATGGTTCTTGCTAACCACATCTTTAATGATCCTGTAAATTAATAAACCTTCTAAAGTCAAAATATGTGTGTAAAGACTTGAATTTATATGAGAATTTAAAATGCTTAATTAGGAGCTCACTAGTAAAATAATTATTTCAAGCATAAATTATAATTTAAAATCTATTAATTTTCAGATGAATATGCATGTGCCAGTTATTTCTTAGTGGCCTTATGTACTGAGCCTGTAAACTGTAGGCAGGTGATGCTCATGAAGATAGGTTCTTCACATCAAACCTACAAACAGAAACCTTAGAATACATGCTTCTCCTTTTGGCATATGCAGCAGAAAGGAGACAGAGCATCCCCAGAGATATACAGCACAATGTGGTCAGTATCCACTTTCAACTTGGTCTCTTGGTCTCCAAAGTTGATGCAATATTTTAATTGTTTGCAATGCTTGGTGCCAAAATAATTCCTCCACTAACAGTCACTGTTGTTTATCAACTCCCCAAAGATACCTTCTTGTTGCCAATACTTTTTGGCAAGAAGTATAAGAGCTGGTTTACTAAAAATGGCTCCTACTATTGGGGCCCAATTCCCCAAACATAATAAAAGATTCTCTAAGCTCATTATGTTTTGAGCCTTGTATAATGCTACAACTCTAGTGCCATGTTTTGTCAGAGGCATCATTAATGCAGTTTACCTCTTTCCTCTCTCCCCATCCATGAATACATGCCAATCTGTTTTGACAATAACAGCTTTTTTCCCCTATTCTCTCATTCAGAACATAGTGCAATGGTGCGTCTCCACCCTCATTGAAAACATGGACATTCCGGGGACATATATATGGCATTAAGAACATCTTGAGATTTTTACACATTTTTCTCAAACTTGAGTTGTTATTAAAGCCTCTTAAATAGAACTATTCTAAAACTTAGCCTCAGCCAATGATCTATCTTGACTTCAACATTTAATAGATTGAAATTGAAATATCTACATGACTGCCATTTATATTCTTCTGTATTTAAATTAACTGCACATGGTACTATCAATTCCATAATTCAAAATAGGTAATACTATTCATACTAGTCATAGTGATTTGATTTGTTATCACTCTATAAATATGTATTCCATAATATTGATGAACAACCTACTTGCAAGTAGAATATCTTTTAATAGTTGTTCAGTGTGGTTGTACACCAAACATTAACCAGATTCATATTCTTATAAGTAGTAATTGTACTAACTTGTTTTGCAACACTGAAGCAGAATCAAGACAAATATAGTTGCACCTGACAGAAAATCAGATCAATGTCAAATCTTTAAAGAGTAAGCATTAAAAAAGTAAAATTTATTACCTTCCAAGTCTGTAGATTGTCCTGAAGCTGTTTGTATTTCAATGTTAATTCCACTTCCCCAGGAAGGGCTAGCTAGTCAGGTGACTTCAACTGAACCTTCCCATTTAAATTTGTAAAATAAAGAAAAGCCAGTGACTGGGTGGGGCCAGGGAAGTAGGAGGTCAAAGAGGTCAGAGGATGAGAGGTCAGAGAGGCAGAGTGTGTGAGAGGATGGAGGTGAGAGTTCCAGGCAACATGGAGGTTCCCAAAGACCAGCTGGACCCAGGTGATATTAATTGGCATTAAATAGCTATGGACATTAAGGATTTTATAGGTCTACCATCTTATATGAAGGACAGTTTATATCTTTGTCTATTTGATGTAATCTTGTTGTATAGAGGGTTTGTGGATTTAGAGTTGAACATAAAAACCTGTATGAAAAGCTATTGTGCTGTAGAGTTGTGTTTGTTTGATTTTGGGGTACAGAAATACCCTGGGACAGAGGTGGCAAACAGGCAGTAGTAAACCGCCAAGTTAAGAGAGTTGTATGGACAAGTTGGGCCGTTTTGTTGGCTCAGACCGGGCGCCAGAGGAGCACACAGCTCCAAACTAAAATCGGGCCTGAGGAGTGAGAACTCAGGACTGGTAAAGAGATAAACCATATATTTTTAAATATTTACTGCAACACGTGTTTTCAGTCTTATAACAAGAAAATGTTGAGAAACACCAGAATACTGCTTTGCATTCCCTACAGACGTTAATTTATAAAGGGCCTTAGGGAAACTAAGGTAGTATTACTATACCAGTCTCTGTTAAAATTTAGAGCAGGAATGTCCTCTCAAATTCCTGCACAAAAATTTGGCAATCAGCCTGTGACAATGGAAATGAAAGAACTTTTAGAAGGTAAATCTTACCTTGTAGAAAGAAGTTGTGTCATACATATATAACCTTGGATGGAATATTGCTTTTTGCTTCTTTCTATCTATCCATCTTTCTGGGTAACTATTTCCATGATTTAAAAATTAATTAATTCTATTTAACTCTATAATAATTATTTCAATGTAATTTAGCATTCTGTTATATTCCCAAAGCTACATAGCAAAGGATCCATGATGGTAAACTGCAAAATTTACTAGACATATACTTGTTCATATATATGCATATGCACACATAAAATCTCTTCATGAGTACAAAATTCATACTGTAATAATGCTTCTGTTTGTGTTTTGGTAAAGAATCACAGCCATTAAAGGTGGCCTATTATTTCTCAAATAATATTATGTAAAATTGTCTTTAAGGTAGGACATAGGAATAAAGAGGACAAAGACAAGTCTTAGTTTATTTTATACTACACAAATCTAATACAAAAATACTATATTTTCTACTACACAAAATAACAAAACCACATGATCCTCTCATTAGGGAAAGTAAAGGTTACTGAGTAAAATCCAATAACCCTTCATGATAACAACCCTGGGAAAATTGGGGATATAAAAAACATTCCTGAATAAAATAAAAAATAGTCTATCACATGCCTACTACATTCAACATCAAATTTAATGGAGAGAAAATCAAATCTACTTGACTAAAATCAGGAAAAATACAGGGTTTGCTACTCTGTGTATCTATGAATTATAGGACTTGAAGTTTTATTTATATAAACATGAGTACTGAAAGATATAAAAAGGACACACATGAGGAAGGAAGAAATCAAAGTATAACGATGTATTTCTCTTTCTCTCTCTCTGTCTATCTGTCTCTCTGTCTCTCTGTCTCTCTCTCTCTCTCAAGTTTAAAACCAAATATTTAATATTTTCATTAAATTGTTTTAATACAATTTTTTTTAAATTTCTTTTTTAACAAGTTTATTTTACAAAACAAAGATAAATGTACAGATTTTAAACATTTTTTGCTTAAAATTATACATTTTTGTCAGTACTGTTTTTTCAGATATTAAAATAATTTTTACATAAAACTATGTGAATATATTTCTTAGTCAGTACTTGATTTTTTCAAGGGCTTGACAGTATGCATTGAAAACCTAATAGTTACCATGAGCATAAATTACATGCAAAACAAAACGCAACATGGAAATAGTCAAAGTCTTCTTGTTTTGTAAATATATATATATATATTTTTTTTTTCTTTATTTCTTGGACTTCATACAGCTGTGAGTTGTTTCTGGGGGGTGCAAGTCTCTGGGGTTAGCATCCCAATATCAGTGACTGCATATTATGTCTGTTCTTTTGTGACTAGGTTATCTCACTCAGGATGATATTCTCTAGATGCAGCCATTTTCTTAAGAATTTGGTTAAGTCATTGTTTCTGGTGGCTGAGTAGTATTCCATTGTGTAAATGTACTACAATTTTTGTATCCATTCATCTTCTGAAGGACATCTGGGTTCTTTCCAGCTTCTGGCTATTATAAATAGAGCCAATATGAACATTGTGGTGCATATACCTTTGTTTTGTATTAAAGTGTCTCTGGGGTATATGCCCAGAAGTGGAATAGCTGGGTCTTCAGGCAGTACTATATCCAATTTTCTGAGGTATCACCAGACTGATTTCCAGAGTGGTTGTATTAGTTTGTAACCCCACCAACAGTGGAGAAGTGTTCCTCTTTCTCCGCAGCCTCTCTAGCATCTGCTGTCATCTGAGTTTTGGATTTTGGCCAATCTGACTGGTGTGAGGTGGAATCTCAGGGTTGTTTTGATTTGAATTTCCCTGATGGCTAAGGATGTAGAGCACTTCCTCAGATGTTTCGCGGCCATTTGGTGTCCCTCAACTGACAACGTTTTGTTTAGCTCTGTACCCCATTTTTTAATAGGATTATTTGATTCTCTGGTGTCTAGATTTTTGAGTTCCTTTTATACCTTGGATATTAGGCCTCTATCTGATGTGGTGTTGGTAAAGATCTTTTCCCATTCTGTTGGTTGCCGTTTTGTTTTCTTGACAATGTCCTTAGCCTTACAGAAACTTTGTGATCTCATTAAGTCCCATTTGTTAATCTTTGACCTTAGAGCTTGAGCCATTGGTGTTTTGTTCAGGAAATTTTCTCCTGGGCCTATGTGTTCTAAGGTTTTCCTTACTTTCTCATCTAATAGTTTCAGTGTATCTGGTTTAATGTGGAGATCTTTGATCCACTTACACTTGAGCTTTGTATAAGGAGATAAGAAAGTGTCTATTTTCATTCTTTTGCATGCTGAGTGCCAGTTGAACCAGCACCATTTGTTGAATGGGCTGTCCTTTTTCCATTGAATGTTTACTGCTCCTTTGTCAAAAATCAGGTGACCATATATATGAGGGCTCATTTCTGGATCTTCTATTCTATTCCATTGATCCACATGCCTATTTCTGTACCAGTACCATGCAGTTTTCAACAAAATTGCCTTGTAATATAGCTTGAGGTCAGGAATAGTTATTCCCGCAGATGGTTTTTGTTGTTGAGGATGGATTTAGCTATTCTAGGTCTTTTGTTATTCCTTTGAAATTGCACATTGATCTTTCCAGTTCCATGAAGAACTGGGTTGGAATTTTGATGGGGATTGCATTGAATCTGTAGATTGCTTTTGGTAGGATGGCCATTTTTAAGATGTTGATCTTTCCAATCCATGAGCATGGGAGATCTTTCCATTTTCTGAGATCCTCCTCAATTTCTTTCTTTAGAGGTTTGAAGTTCTTGTCGTACAGGTCCTTCACTTGCTTAGTTAGAGTTACATCAAGGTATTTCATAGTTTTTGTGACGATTGTGTAGGGTACCTTTTCTTTAATTTCTTTCTCCACATGTTTGTTTTTTGAGTATAGGAAAGCTACTGATTTGTTCGAGTTAATTTTGCATCCAGCCACATTGCTGAACTTGTTTATCAGCTGTGGAAGTTCTCTGGTGGAATTTTTGGGGTCACTCAAGTACATTATCATGTCATCGGCAAAGAGTGATGTTTTTATCTCTTCCTTTCCGATTTGTATCACCTTGATCTCCTTTTGCTGTCAAATACTCCAGCCAGGACTTCCAGTACTATGTTGAATAGGTAGGGGGAGAGTGGGCAGCCTTGTCGATTCCCTAATTTTAGTGGGATTGCTTCAAGTTTCTCGCCATTAAGTTTGATGTTGGCTGTTGGTGTGCTGTATATTGCTTTTATTATGTTTAGGTATGGACCTTGGATTCCTGTTCTTTCCAGGACTTTTAACATGATGGGGTGTTGGATTTTGTCAAATGCTTTCTCAGCATCTAGTGAGATGACCATGTGATTTTGATCTTTGAGTTTGTTTATATGGTGGATTACATTGATGGATTTCCTTATATTAAACCATCCCTGCATCCCAGGGATGAAGCCTACTTGGTCATGATTAATGATCATTTTGATGTGTTCTTGGATTCGGTTTGCAAGGATTTTGTTGAGTATTTTTGCATCAATGTTCATAAGTGAGATTGGTCTGAAGTGACACGATCGTCTCACTAGATGCTGAGAATGCATTTCATAAAATTCTACAACCCTTCACAATAAGTCTTCATGAAAGGTCAAGACTCGAAGGCCCATATCTAAACATAGTAAAAGCAATATACAGCAAACCAGTAGCCAGCATCAAACTAAATGGAGAGAACTTGAAGCACTCCCATTTAAATCAGGGACTAGACAAGGCTGCCTACTGCCCCCTATCTATTCAATATAGTACTGGATGTCCTAGCCAGAGCAATTAGACAACAAAAAGAAGTCAAATTGATTTACATTGGAAAGGAAAAATAGGGATGCCTCAATCTTTTTTAGAAGGGAGAACAAAACACTCATGGGAGAAATGCAAGGTCAAATAGAGGAACAGGAATTGAAAAAAAGATCATTCAGAAGCTGCCTCACCTGGGTATCCAACACCTATGTAGCCACCATATCAAAGCACTATAACTGATGAAAAGTAGTAGTTACTGGAAAGAACAACATAAAGATCCCTCCTCAGGGACTATTTCATATATATATATATGCATGCTTGCAGCTAACCATTGAACTGAACTTTGGATCTCCAATGAATGTGCTAAAAAATAGGACTAAAGGAGCTTAATGTGGTTGCAATCTCATGGGAAGAACATTATCAACCAACAAAATATTCCCAAACTCCCATGGAATAAAATACAAACCTTTGTGCACACATTGAGTGACTTATTGATCCAGTTACATATGTAGCTAAAGATAGCACTGTCTGGCATCAATATGAGAAGAGGCTTTTGGCCCAGGAAGGGCATGTTTTTCCAATGTAAGGGAATGCCAAGGCAATGGGGTAGAGAGGGTGATTAGGTGGGAGTACACCTTTTGAAGGCAAAAGTTGGGGGAAGGTATCTGGAAGCCTGGCAGGGGAAAGGAATAACATCTCAAATGTAAGTACAGAATATTTTTTAAAAAATTTACAGTGATCAAGTATGCTTCATCCCAGGGATGCAGAGATGATTCAATATCGACATAATCCACTATATAAACAAACTAAAAAATATTCAAATGACCATCCCACTAGTTGCAAAGAAAGCATTTGACAAAATTCAAAACCCCTTCATGGTAAAAGACTTGGAAAGATGAAAAATTCAAGGCCCATACCTAGACAAAGTAAAAGCAATATACAACAAACTATTAGCTAACCTCAAACTAAATTTTAAGAAACTTGAAGCAAACCCACTAAAATCAGGGAATACACAAGGGTGCCCACTCTTCTCCTACCTATGCTTTAAAGTACTGGAAGTCCTAGCCATAGCAATTAGTCAGCACAATGAAGTCAAAAGGATAGAAGTTAGAAAGGAAGAAGGCAAAATGTCACTATTTGCAGGTTATATGATAGTATACTTAACAGACTCCAAAATTCTACCAGAGAACCCCTAGAGCTGATAAACAACTTCAGTAAAGTGGGTTAATATAAAATTAACTCAAACAACTCAGTAAACTCCCAGTACTCAAATGATAAACATGATAAGAAAGAATTTATGGAAAAAACACCATTTACAATAACCACAAACAATATGAAATACATTGGTGTGACCCTAACTAAGTAAGTGAAAGATCTGTATGACAAGAATTCAAATCTGTGAACATGTAAATTGAAAATGTAAGAAGATGGAAAGGTTTCCCATGCTTATTGATTAGATAGATCAACATTGTAGAAATGGCCATCTTTCAGAAACAATCTACAGATTGAATGAAATCTACATCAAAATTCAAACTCAATTCTTCATAGAGTTAGAAAGCAAAATTATAAATTCACTTGGAATAATAACTTTAAAAAACTAGGATAGCTAAAATTATTCTCAAATTTAAAAGAAATTTTGGGGAATAACTATCCCTGACCAAAAGTTATATTACAGACCAAACATGATAAAACTGCATGTTATTGGTACAGACATAAGGAGATAGATCAATGGAAAAGAATTGAAGACCCAGAAATGAATCAACACACCTATGGTCACTCGATCTTTGGAAAAGAGCTATGAACTTTCAATGGTAAAATTACAGCCTCTTTAACAAATGGTGTTGGTTCAACTGGCAGTCAGCATGCAGAAAAATGTGAATAAATCCATTCTTATCTTCTTGTACAAATCTCAAGTATAAATGCATCAAAGACTTTCACATAAAACCAGGTACCCTAAAATTAATAGAGGAGAAATTTGAAAAGAGCCTTGAACACATGGGCACTGGATAATATTTCCTAAACAGAAAACCAATGGCTTATGCTCTAAGATCAAGAATCAACTAATGGCACCTCATGAAATTGCAAGCTTTTGCAATGGACACTGACAAGAGAGGTGTCAACAGATTGAGAAAGGATCTTTACCAATCCTACATCTGATAGAGGGCTAATATTGAATATATACAAAGAACTCAAGAAGTTATTCTCCATAAAATCAAATGATTCTATCAAGAAAAGGGTACAGGCTTAAACAAAAATTTCCCAACTGAGGAATACCAAATGGGTGAGAAGCACCTAACAAAATTGCAGAACATCCCTAGTTGTCAGGGTAATGCGCATCAAAACAATTCTAATATTCTACCTCACACCAATCAGAATGGCTAAGATCAAACACTCAGGAGAAAGAAGATACTGGCAATGATGTGGAGAAAGAGGAACACTACTCTGTGGTTGATGGAATTGCAAGCAAGTACAACCTCTCTGGAAATCAGTCTGGCGGTTCCTCAGAAAATTGGGCATACTACTACATAAAGACCCAACTATCCCACTCCTGGGTATATACCAAAAGTTGCTCCAACATATAAAAAGGACACATGTTCTCCCATGTTCATAGTAGCCTTATTTATAATAGCCAGAAGCTGAAAAGAACACAGATGTCCTTTAACAGAAAAATAGATTCAGAAATTGTGGTATATTTCCACAGTGGAGTAATACTAAGTTATTAAAAATAATGGCATTATGAAATTTCTAGGCAAATGGATGGTACTAGAAAATATGGTCCTGAGTGAGTGAGGTACCCAGGGACAAGAGAACACGCAAGGCATGCATTCACTGATAAGAAGATACTAGCCCCTAAAATCTCTGAATACCCAAGAAACAATTCTCAGACCTTATGAAACTCAAAAAAAAAAAAAAAAAAAAAAAAAAAGAAAGAAAGAAAAAAAGAAAAGGAAGGCCAGAATATGGTTGACTCAGACCTTCTTGGAAGGTATAACAAAACACTCATGGTAGGAAATACAATTTGTCAGTCAAATAGAGCATCATTGCTTATGCCAAGAAGTGCTTACTGGCAAGAACCAGATATGCATGCCCTCTCAGTGGCTTTGCTAGAGTCATACAGATACAGTTGATTATGCTTGCAGCTAACCATCTGACTAAACACTGGGACTCCAATGAAGGTGCTGGAGAATGTACTGAAGGAGCTGAAAGGGTTTGCAACCTCATGGGAATAAAAATATCATCAACCAACCAAATCTTCCACAACTTTTATTGACTAAAACACCAACCACTGAGCACACATGGAGATACTCATGGCTCCAGTTGCATATGTAGCAGAGGATAGCGTTGTCTGTCATCAATGGGAGATGAGGCTTTTGGTACAGTGAAGGCACATTTTCCCAGTGTAGAGGAATGCAAAAGCACTGAGGTGGAGAGGATGTTTGAGATGTCTGAGAGAGGGTGCACCTTCATGGAAACAAGTGGAAGTGAGGGGGGATGGGACCACAGGGTGGCGGATAACATTTAAAATTTAAGTTCAGGGAATAGCTAATAAAATTATTTTAAAAGAAGTGCTTTCAGTATTATGGGATTTTTATATTCTCAGATAAGTTTAATAATAGCTCTTATCATGTCTTTGAATAATTGTGTTGGGATTTTGATGGAGATTGCACTGAATCTGTAGAAAACTTTGGGAAGATGGCCATTTTTAATATGTTAATTCTACCAATTCATGAGCACAGGAGATCTTTTCATTTTCTGAGGTCATCTTCTATTTGATTCTTAAGAAATTTCAAGTTCTTGTCATACATATCTTTGACCTGTTTGGTGAGAGTAACCCCAAGATATATCATATTATTTGTGATTATTGTAAATTATATTATTTCTCTAATTTCTTTTGCAGCTCATTTATCATTTGTATAAAGAAGATGACTTATTCATTTGAGTTAATTTTATAATTAGTCAATTTTCTGAAGATGTTTAGCAGCTGTCAAAGTTTTCTGTAGAATTTTTATGGTTACTTATGTTTATTATTATATTATCTGCAAATAGGGATGCCTAGACACTTGATATTTTGCAAACAAGCCAAAAGTATACAATAGAAAAAATTAAATCATTTTCAATAAGTTGTGCTGGTCTAACTAGCAGTCAATATGTAGAATATTGGAAATAGATCTAAATTTGTCACCTTGCACAAAGCTTGTGTTCAAGTAAATGAAATACAACAACATAAAACCTGATATACCACATCTAATATGAAAAAAGAGGAAAAAAGCCTTGAACTCACTGGCATAGGGGGAAATTTCCTAAACATAACTCCAATGGCTCAGGCTCTAAGATCAAGAATTGATGTGTGACCTCATGAAACTTGAAAAGTTCAGTATATAGCCAATAGGACAAATCAGCAACATACAGATAAGAAAGAAAAAAAAAAAAACTTCACTAACCTCACATCTGAAACATGGTTAATATCCAAAATATATAAAATTTCAAGAAACTAAACACCAAAAACAAAACAAAAACAAAAACAAAAATGAAAAACAATTAACAACATGGGATATAAAACTGAGAATTTACAGCAGAGGTTACCTAAGAAGTACTAAAGAAATGTTCAAAGTCAGTGATAGAATATTCCCAAAAGATATCCCACCATGGCACCGGGCCATGTGTTCTACATGTTTGTAGCAGTCTGTGATAGGCAGAAGCTGAAAACAACACAGATGTCCAACACTAGAAAAATGAATAGAGAAAAATTAATAGAGAAAATGAGGTTTGTTTATACAATGGAATACTACTCAGGTACTAAAAAAAATGAGGTGAGAAGTTTGCAGGCAAATACATGGGATTAGAAAATATCATTCTATGTGAGGTAATTTAGATTTAAAATGACATGCATGGTATATACTCACTAAGAATTAGCCAAAACAATAAAGAAAATTCTCACAGAACTCAAAAATGTTAATAAGCCAACTGGCCCAAGTGATGATGCCTGAATCAAACTTAGATTAAGAGAGAAGAAAGAAATGATGAGTGGGGAATGAAGGAGGGAGGAACCTGGGTAAAGCAGGAACAGGGATGGGGAAAAGGGAACATTATCAGATATTGGGGGAATCATGAAAGAATTCTTACTGGCCAACAGAAAGACTGTAAATAGGTAAAAGTGCAAGGATGAGGTTTCCATCCCACAGTTTAAAACTCTGATCCAGAATTTTCCTGTCTGAAAGAACTGCAGAGACAAAAATTGAGAAGACCCTCCAGAAAAGGAGGTCCAGTAACAAGGTCAATTTTGGATCCAGCTCAAGAAGGGTGTCCAAGGCCTGACACTATTACTGATACTATGGTTTGCCTACAAACAGGAGCCTAGCATGACTGCCCTATAATAGGCCCAACAAGCAGCTGAAAGAGACAGATGCAGATACTTTCACTCAAAAAGTATACAAAAGCTTGTGGGGAGGGGGTGTGGTTTTATTATAGAAAGTCTGGAAATCTGAGAGGTAGGGAGACCCCATAGGAAGACCAGCAGTCTCAACTCACCTGGACCCCTAATATCTCCCAGACATTGAGCCACCAACCAGGTAGTATATATCAGCTGATGTGAGGTCCTGACACATATACAGCAGAGGGCTACATAGTTTGGTTTCAGTGAGAGAAGATCCACCAAACCTTGAGAGACTTGAGGTTTCAGGGAATGGGAATGTCTTGTGGGGAAGACAGGGGTTGGGGGAAGTAGGAGATATGGATCAGTCAGAAGGTGAACACAGAGGGAGATAAAGACTGCTCTGAAAATTAAGAGTAAAATTAGTAATTAAAGTAATTAAACAAAAGGCAATACTCCTGAGATACTCAGTTGGTTCTGACCTCTCTTTTCATGCACAGCAGATCACAAGTAAATATACACAAATATATGAGTTCTTTTGTACACACACATACACACAAAGACATATCACTCTTGGATTTCTTTCATAGATATCTTTATAAATTTGAATTAATAATGTGGTTCAGATAGTTGAATTCTGGCCTAGCATATTAAAAGCCCTGGTTGTTCGAGAGTATTTCAAGAATAAGGCACAATGCTCAAAGTCTGAATCTCATCACGCTGTAGATGGATGAAGAATATCAAGGACAGACTTAACTAAAATACTCCAAAAGAACCTGAGATTTTTGAGACATAACCTCCCTCTGGTTCTTCCCTTGTGAGTATGTGTTTGTGTGCATATGGGGTGTGTGTTAATGTGTTAATATATGTATACATGAACACAACTTTATTACATATTTAATAATACCCAAATACTTTATATTCTAGAGATATATATGACTCCAAACATCTATTTTTAAATTTACATTTTAAATTAGATATCATAATTTAAATATGTATAGTAACTACAATGAAATAATTAGTGCAGTTCAATAATTCTACCATCCATTATGATAAAAAATAACAAGGGGTTTTACCATGTTTATTGAAAATTCAGGTTAGAATAAAACAAAAACCTAAATGAGTAATTGTTATAGAAAATTTTGGGAAATAATTAACTAAACTAGTAGCAATGGAAATTATTGAGTACATTTCCCTTGGCATTTGTTAATTCCAATGAAAGTATTATGAATTTTTCTTCTTGTGTATCATTAACCGAATTTTTACAGAGGGATGAGAGTATAAATTTATAAGCCAGTACTTGGTTTCAAATGCACATGAATAAATCACTCTCTATCACTATAGTCTGACCTAAATAAAGCTTTCTTGTTGTTGTTTTACATTTTAATATGTGAATACAAAGGACCATAAAACAATTGAACATAATTAGATCTTTTTCATGAGTAAACTGATCAAGAGCAAGAATTATTTTTGAAGGCAAAATATATCAAGAATACAATCCTGTTTTGAAAAAATGAGATGATGGGGCATGTGAATGGAGAGGTCAGCCTCATTATACAAGCATATTTAAGGTGATTGTTTAGACCCTACTCACATATTTCATGAAATCTTCCTTCCAAATATGAATGAAATCTTATACCAAATTCATTTTGAAGAAGAATAAAACAATGTACTTTGAATAAAACAATGATATATTAGACAAATAATGGAATGGATTTTTCAATATTTTTCACACATTACATATAAACTTCGACTTTATTAGTGTTGATAACAAGGAAATTTAGCTTTTTTCTGAATACACATTTATTTCAGAAACCACATTGGTAACTGAGACCTATAACACTCAACTATCCTTGATATTTGATATGTAATATGTGGCTGAATTGAAAGGTCATTTTATTGATAACTAATCCATTATAATTATTTTTTCCATAGTCAAAAACAAAAAAAAATAAAACTACCAAGAAAAGTGAAATGACCCCTTACTTTATAAATTGACTCTTTGGGTTTTAGTACTCTGGATATCTTGTTATAATGGTTATAGGGGGAATCAGGTCATACCATTTCCATGTTATTAGTGTAGTTTGGTCAGTGTTCTCTTTCTAATACTTGATTAAGAAGTCCTTAGCCCTGAGTTTTTATGGATTTTTTTCAATATTCATTTGTTTATAAATCAGTATGGAAGAGTTCCTCACCTGCCACTAGAGGAATATGCCCAATTTACTTAATTAAATTATATCTCACAAAAATTTCAATACTGTACTTACACTATGTACCTGCTGCTATAAAATCCACACTAAACACTGGCATCATATGTCTCCAAAAACAAAATGCAAAACAAACAAACAAACAAACAAAAACTGAGGTTCTTTCAGTGCTCTGATTCTCAAATGTCCTGACTCATAGTTACTTCCAGAAGTCATAAAAATCTGTAAAAGGTTTTGACATATTGACATTTTGACAGCATGAAGGAAATGACAAATAACCAGATACATATATTCTCTTTGCTGTTCTGTCGTAAATTACTACAATATAAACAAGCATGTATTTCAGAGCTCTTTACTATACACTTAAAAATGAGGAACCAGCTAAGAATTGATATTTGAAATAACATGAACCCATCATTTTTGACTGGAAAATGTTTTGCTAATGACAGTCATGACTGCAGAATGTTTTATCAAAACAATTTTAGCTTCTTTACAAATATCTTTCTATCTCTCACTTCTCATCAGAAACTACGCGTAATCTCTTCCATACTTTCTTCATGGCATTTTTCATGTCCTTATTCCTAAAAGTGTAAATCACAGGATTGAGCAAAGGAGTTACGATGGTGTAAAATATTGCCACCATTTTGTCAAATGAGAAAGCAGATGGAGGCCGCACATATATAAATATGCATGGGACAAAGAACAAAACCACAACTGCTATGTGAGATCCACAGGTAGAGAGAGCTTTCCATTGCCCTTTAGAACCTTGGGCTCTTAGAGAGTACAGAATGACACCATAAGAGACAAGCAAAATAGAGAAGATTATTATGCAGATAGACCCACTGTTGGCAACCACTAAAAAGCCAAAGATATGTGTATCAGTGCAGGCCAGTTCCAGTAAAGGAAATAAGTCACACATGAAATGATCAATGACATTGGGCCCACAGAAGGGCAATTGCAATGTGAAGATAATTTGTATGATAGAATGCAAGAAGCCCCCTGTCCATGCTATCCCCATTAGTGTGCCACAGAGCCTCCAGTTCATGATAGAAAAATAGTGCAAGGGCTTGCAAATGGCTATGTAGCGGTCATAGGCCATGGCTGTCAAGACAATCACTTCTACTGCTGCAAGGAAGTGTTCAGCAAAGAGCTGCATCATACATCCTTCAAAGGAAATTGTTTTCTTCTCATAAAGGGAGTCCACAACCAACTTTGGTGTGATGACAGAAGAGAAGCATGCATCCAATAGGGACAAGAATGTCAAAAAGAAGTACATGGGACAGTCTATCATTGCTGGGCTACACAGAATGGTCACCACAATTATCATGTTGCCCCCAACAGTTGCAATGTAAACAAATAAAAATACAATAAAAATTATTTTCTGGAATTTAGGATTCTGCGAAAGTCCAAGGAATATAAATTCTGTTACCAAACTCTGATTTTGCATTTCAAGAAGAATGTGACTAAAACTATGTTCGTGTAAACCTGTAATTATTAGAAAATAATGCTTTGTATAAGTTTATATTATCATCAACAAATTGACATAGTAGTAAGCAATTTTTTCTTGAGTTAAAACAGAAAAATAGTAGTGCTTTGCCCAACACATATATATACATATGACACTAAGTGAACTGAGCAGAAAAAATATATATGCATTTATATAGAGAGAATGATAGGTAGACATATATATACCTATATAATAGGAATAAATATAAATATAATAATAGTAATTAAAGAAGAGACCAGGAGATTCATAGAAGGAATAAAATAGAAGTTGAAAATGATAAGGATGGTAAGTGTGGGATTATTATAGATAAGGTATAAATGTGAAAATTTGGTTTTAATAAAAGAAAAAAGTCATTTCCTGAAGACAGTTTTGGAAAATCATGAAAAATCAAAGTACTAAATATTTTTAATTGGTAAAACACAAACACATGTTTTGACCTAGTGGATCCCTGAAGTAGAATAATTAAAAGCATTGTGAAACCTTTTGCATGTTACATATATAGAGAAACCACTATGTACTAATCATGTCTCTAATCTTCTTGGAATGAAACAGTGATGAATAACATTCCATGTCTGATCATAACACTCACCTACGAGCAGAAGAATGGCAAATTGCATTCTATAAACTCTTGAAAATCTTCATCATATTTCAAATTGTCTCGAATATCTGGGGATAATTGGAATGGCAAATGAGTTAATTTATTCATAAAAGGTATAAAGACCCACAAAAAATGTTTGTTTTTATTTGTAATGTCCTTGCTGAAAGGGTCAAGATTTTCCTGACAATTCATCACTTTAAACTATGACCACAATATAACAGGACAATAATATCTGTTGTCATGGTAAGATGTTAAAGAAGTTAAGCTACTGCTAGGAACTTAAGTTACAAGGAGCCGTGAGTTGATGATGATGGTGATTATGATGATGATGATGATGATGATGATGATGATGATGATGATGATGATGATGATGATGATGATTATGATGATTATGATGATGATGATGACAATGATGATGATGATGATGATAGTGATGTTGGTTATTTATGCATCATTATTATATTTTTATTTTCTTGGTAAAAATTTCAGTAAGGGGTGTTATATTCAAATTAACAAAGCTTCTTAACTTGGTATTTTAAGACAGACTTTCTGAGTCTAAAGTACAAGATCCCTCCTTTGATGATTATAGAAGAAAAGCAATTCATCTTTTCAGATAAAAATTACAGAGTAGTACTTGTGTTACTACAATTTACTTCCAGATACAAAAATTAAATTATCTTATTATTTTATTGATATGTTATAGAAACATCTTTACCAAAATAACAAAAGAAATAGAAGAGAACTGAAAATCATTATTCCAATGTGTACCACAAAGTAACTGACAATAGTCATATAAGTAAAGAAGAGAACCTGTAGTTTGAATGTTTTAGAGACATGAAACCTTATATTTACCAATTATTTATTTAAAGTTTCTCCTGTTAATGCAAAAAAAAATTATTTATATGTACTTGGAGAAGTTAGAAAGACTGAAGGAGCTGAAGGGGTTTGCAATAATGGTAAGACAACTATATCAACAAACAAAACCACCTAGAACTAGCAAGAAATAAACTACCAACCAAAGAGTAGACATAGAGGGACCCATGGCTCCAAATGCATTTGTATCAGAGAATGGCCTTGTCAGACGTCAATGGGAAGAGAGGCCCTTGGTCCTGTGAAGACTCAATGCTTCAGCAAAGGGGAATGCTATAATGGTGAAGCAGGAGTTGGTGGGTGGGTGGGGTAGCACCCTCATTGAAGCAGGGGGAGGGAGGTTGGAATAGATAGTTTGTGGAGAGGAAATCAGAGAGGGGAATAAAATTTAAAATGTAAATAAATAAAATAACCAATTTTTAAAAAGATATATTTTTTGAATTTTATATGTCTTTCTTATAGCAAAGATATTTGTAAAGAACTTACCTGCTCAACTGCAAGGTTTAAAAAAAAATAAAATGTAAAAATATGAAAGCACAACTCACAACAGAATTTTTTTTTACCAATTCTGGGTATAATTCATGTCTTAATTTTAGCTCCCTAAGTTGAAGCTTGTTTTACATAAGACGACCAGATAAATATTTTAGCTCTTGAATTTATTTTTCACAGGCTTTAGCTATGTCTGCTTCTTCTCATATGTAGAAAACTGAAATACACTAGTGAAATAATTTTAGGCATATATATTATATAGTTTATTTCATATATATTAATATACATATAATATTTATATGCCTTAGTTATAATATCTGAATAATAGAGTATAAATGTATACATTTATATTGAATGAATATAATCCATACACACACACACACTCAATATATATATTGAGAAAAACAAGTTGGTCATAAGAATATGACTAACTTATTATTGCATGATTATAGAACAAAAGGGCACACTTAATGCAGCAATTCATTTGTGTCCTCAATTCAATTTCTCACCACTGTCTGCCACCAAAGCTCCTTATATATTCATCAGTTGTACCTGAAAGAACAAGATAAAACAAATTGTATAAATTTATTAGATCAGAATATAATAATGCAAATATGTTATGGTATAATTTAACAGTGGTCAATTTAGCCTCAGAAGAAAGAACAGAAAAAAACTGAAGAAAACCAAAGAAAACTTGTGACAAGTAAAAAGATCACAATGCATGATCAATGTTAGCATTACAATGAGTGTGCAATGAATATACATTTAAAGAAAAGATCACATTAGGTTCTGGCAAAGTCTAATCCCAAATCAATCCAAATTAATCTATCTATTAATATCAAATTACTTCAAGTCTTTCAAATTTGATAAGACTCATGTTTCAGTTTATTCTGAAAATAGGGTTATTCATTAGAACAGACACTATCTCTCATGTGAGAGAATAACATATAGACACCTATGAAGCCATGAGCTCCAATAGAAGCAAATATCAAATTCTGAGATACAGCTGTTGCATCCAGACACATAGAAAGACATTAATTTTAATTCTTGATTTTGTATGGAAAAGCTCAGTGAGTCCTTTTTTTCATACTCATTAACAAATTAAAATATGTTGTCATAATTGTAATAAAATTTTTCATTTTATTTAAGTACAGTTGCATTTTAATACTCTTAATAATAATCAGGTTCATACTATAACTCACAGACCTACCACATCTACTACTGTTTAGCATATCCGTATTTGGCAAAAGAAAAGCAAATTGTGTAGCAGGCTAAAAAAAATCCAATCCTAATATAAATCTGGAATAATATAAAT
Organism: Micromys minutus; assembly: GCF_963924665.1. Classification (NCBI taxonomy): domain Eukaryota; kingdom Metazoa; phylum Chordata; class Mammalia; order Rodentia; family Muridae; genus Micromys; species Micromys minutus. The sequence continues at coordinate 59,047,337 of NC_137982.1, forward strand.
AATATTTATCAAAAATCGGTATCCTTTTCTAAGAACAACAAAACTTCAATGCAAGTCAGTAAGTACGTATAGTTGACAGCAATGGATCTCAACCTGTGGATCATGATGCTTTTGGTGGTTGAATGACTGCCAAATTGAATAGACATCATTTAAGATAGTTGGAAAATATGGGTATTTATTGTAACAGTAGCAAAATTGCAGTTATAAAGTAGCAAAAATAATTTTTATGGTTTATCATCACCATAACATGAGGAACAATTTTAAAGGGTCACAACATTAGCAATCTTGGGAACTACTGGTGGCCAAGAATCATAGATACTCTTTAAAGTTCTTATTGTACAAGCATGAACACCTCAGAATCCAGATTCACAACTCAAGCATCATAGCCCACATCTGTTTTCTCCATGATTGTCAGTCAGATAGTAACAGGCTGATCCTTGGAGCTTGCTTATCAACCAAACCTGAAGCTTCAGGCAAGCTTCAGGTTAAGTGATAAATCCTGGTTCAAACACATATTAAAGTAGACAGAAATTAAAGAAAAACAACATGACATCAACAAAAACCCTCCACATATAGCTATGTACATTTATGGCTACAAGTATAATCAGATTCACAAAAGAACAGCACATTTACACAAGAGCATGTAGATAAACACAGAGGGTGTGGAAGGGTAAGAGGGAGAGGAAACAAACAAAAAAAGAAAAATAGTGAATAAGAGAGAGAGAATGAAGAAAAGGGGGAAGTAGTAGGGGGATAGATCAGGAAACAGGGAGAATCGGCAGGATTTAGAAGTAGTGGACAGTGATGTAAATATTATAATACCCTGTGTATATTTATTTATAAGTACATATAAATTTCTGTCACATAAATTTCTGAAAATTATGTGAAGTTGAACAATTAATTAAATAAGAAACATAAATCATACACATAGTAGTGGAAATTTGGATCAACAAAAATTTTGAAATTTAGTTAAGAGAAATAGATTTATTTCATAATCATAATAAATACATATGATGACACTGTCAAATGAAGCTCAATGGGAAACTGCTGGAATGTTATCATATTTTTGTTTCTCCAAAATTAGTAAAAATAAAACATTGAAGAGAATTTTTTTAAATGATTTCATTTCTTATTAGCAAAAAACAGCACAGTGGGGGAAATAAAGGCCATCAATCTAAAAAAGATCAGGAAAGATTATATGGGAGTTTTAGGAAGGATAAAGGGGTAGAGAAATCATTCAGTTATAATACCCCTGAAATAAAAGTTAAAATTAAAAAAAAATACTAAATAATAATATTGCCCAATATCCAGATACGTGTGAACAAACTATTCTATTTCAAAATCTTTGGTTGCCAAGAGGTTATGGGCATAATTATTCAAAATAATGTACTGAAGGGTGTCAATCCAAAAGAACAAGCAGGTTTCAATGTCAGCATTACTTACCAGTGCCTGCATATGCAAACTACATAATCATACTCTAAGTAATACACTTACTATGGAATATGTATTCATCCAAATAGTCCTTTTAGAAATGTATCAGTATATAATTCTAAAATCAGAGATACCTTTGTATTCTTCCTATTAAAACCTAAATTCTACAATTTTATTTTAGAATTAAAATGAGATGAGACTTATTTCAGATTATGATAATGTGTCTTAAATACATTGAAATGGGAACATTTTATACATTGAATAACAGTGGTTTCTAATAAAACAAGAATTTTATTGAGGGTCGGAAAATTGAACAGAGGTGTGTAGCAATGGGGGGATGGGAAACTGGGTGTAGCAAACAGAAAGTTCCAGAAGCCAGAAAAGCAAAAGGCTCCTAGGACCCCACGAGGATGATATTAGCTGTAATACTCCCACAAATGGACAGAAAAATACAATATCATGTCCAGAACTTAGGCATACCCCCAACCTGGGTAAGGGATGAGGCCACCCACCCGTCTCAAAAATTTAACCCAGAATTTCTCCTGTCTAAGGGAAATACTGAGACAAAGAGTGGAGCAGAGACTGAAGGAAATGCCATCCAGAGACTGCCCTATCTAGGGATCCCTCCCATATACAGCCACCTAACCCAGACACTTGGTGACAAAAAGTGCTTGCTGACAGGAGCATGATACAGTTTTCTGCTGAGAGGCTCTATCAATTCCTCACCAATACAAGTGCTGCAGATGCTCAAAGGAAACCATAAGATTGGTCACAGGGACCCCTATGGAAGTTAGGTAAATGGCTAAAGGAGCTGAAGGGACATTATTTGGCATTAATAAGAGAAGAGTCTCTTGGTCTTATGAAGGCCTAATGACCCAGTGTAGAGGAATGCCCAGAGACAGAAATGGGTAGGTGGGAGGGACAGCACCCTTATAGAAGCAGGGTAAGGGTCGATAAAATAGAGGCTTTGCAGAGGAAAACCAGGGAATGGGATAACATTTGAAAGGTAAATTAATAAAATATCCAGTTAAAAAAAGAATTTTTTAAACTACAAATCATTAATATAAGTAAAATATCTACAGTATGAAGAGGGAATGATTAAACATTTGCCACTACTTAATAGAAAATAGAATAAAATTAATGTAGACTTTTCACATGTAATTTATTACCTAGAAGTGATGTTCATCATTGTCTTTTTACTCATGTCAAAAATTTAGAAGAGTAAATTTAGTTTTTTTAAGATTGCATGCATGTTAATTTGCATATTATGAAAGCTATTCTTGACTGCCAACTTGGTAGTCAAGTACACATATGAGAGATTTTTTAAATTAAATTAGAAAATCTAGTTTTAAAACCCACAAAACCAACTTTCCTTCTAATTAGTTGGCTGGGAATGTAAGTGGGAGAACCTGGGCTGAAGTGAAAAAAGTGAAATAATATGATCAAGATGTATTGAAGAAAAAAACATTTAAATAGAACCACAATGTTCATAGCAGCCCTATTTATAATAACCAGAAGCTGGAAAGAACCCAGATGTCCTTCAGTAGATCAATGGATACAAATATTGTGGTATATTTACACAATGGAGTACTACTCAGCCATCAGAAACAATGACTTTATGAAATGCCTAAGAAAATGGATACATCTAGAGAATATCATCCTGAGTGAGATAACCCAGTCACAAAAGAACAGACATAATATGCAGTCACTGATAATTGGATACTAACCCCAGAAAGCTCTGAACACCCCAGAAACAACTCACAGACTATATAAAGTTCAAGAAAAAAACTACAGCCAAAAAAATAAAGAAAATGAAAAATCATTATGCTTAATCTTTACACACCAAGAAAACCTTGACTATTTCCAGGTTACACCTTGTTTTACATGTACTTTATGCTCATTGAAACTAGTAAGATTTTAAAGCATACTATCAAACCTTTAAAAAAATCAATTACTGACAAAAATGTATTCACATACTTTTATGCAAAAATGCTTAAAATCTGTACATTTATCTTTTTTTAAAACAAAGTTGTTCAATTTATAAAAAAAAAATATAAATGAACAATGTTTTATTTTACATTAAGAAAAGAATGTTTGGCTTTCATATCATTGATTAGCAGATATGAAAGTTTGGCTAGTGTTATAGAACTTCTTTCATTATCCCTGCCATCATATAAATGATAAATACTACAAATCTACATACTTATATATGGCACAACTTAATAACATGACATGACCTGAAAATCATTCTATGACTTCTGTTTCCAAAAGAACTACAGTCCTGCTAGGTGATGGCGACTCATGTCATTAATCCCAGAACTTAAGAAGAAGAGGTAGATGGAACTCTGTGAATTAGCAGCCAATCTGGTAGAGACAGAGAGACAGAAAGAGAGAGAGAGAGAGAGAGAGAGAGAGAGAGAGAGAGAGAGAGAGAGGAATTATGCTTCCCTGTGTCCCATTCTTTATAATAGGCATTATTTCTTTCCTACCCTTTCACTTTAACAACATGTATACTTGTAGAAACATTTGTTATTTTCCAATAATAGAATTTCTTTATTAATGAGTAACTTTAGGTTTATCATACTTTATGAGTAGCATTTTTTCAATATAAATTGTAGCTCTAAAATATATATATTTCAATCACATAAATATCACTGTCACTAAGCAAAATAGCTAAACATCCTGTTGGAAATGGCTTTTATGTTAAATTCCTTAAAGCCATCTTATTTTATTCTAAGGTTATTCTATTTGGTGCAAGTGAAAATCTATTTCCTATGAATATCAATAAACAAGTATTTTCCCATGTCTGTCTGTGACATGTGTTCTCCCAAAATGGCAAGTGTCACTCTTTCTTTTCACTGTTGCAATTTAGATTTCCATAAATGATCAGCTTTAGTGCTTCATTATTTATGACATGTACTGCCTTCTGTCTCCCTTCATCTTCTTCCTAAGGGTGTAGGAATTTTCTATTCTTCTTCTCTTAAACATTTATATACCTTTTAGGAGACCATATTATGCCTAAAGCACTAGCTTAGTTCAGAATATCGACAGCTTCTCATTCCTGAAACGTTCTGTGAGGAGGACCTGGTGATGCTTATGATACCAGTCACAGTGCAAGAGAATTAAGAGTTCATAATTAGAACACTAGCTTGAAGTATTATGATATTTCGGGTTCTTCATGGTGCATATGTCAATATGTGATTGAGGATAAAGCACTTTATTTTCTCTAGCAATAACTGCATAGAGTGGAGAATCAGTTCAATCTCCATGTTTCTGTGAATACATTTTATACAGTCTCGAAGCATAGTAATTTATTGTTAAAAATAGATGATGAGAACATTATTATACTAGACCATTGAGTTTCTGTTTGGAAAACCTAAAGCTCTAGTTGTAAACAATACAAAATGTCCCTTTAGTGAATTTGTAGTTTGTCTTGTTCAGTTAAAAGTTTTTATTTTGTAGCAACTAAAAAGCTTTTTGAGAAACATGTTCAGAAGTAAAAAAAAAAAAAGGGTGGGAGGTAGAGATGAAATCTTAAAAAATGGAAGGATTGAGAAAAGGAAGGAAAGAAGAGGAAAGAAAAGAAAAGAGAAGGACAGAAGGGACATTGTGAGGGATAGGAGATTGAAGGAAGGAATTAAAAAAGTAAGAGAAAGAAAGGAAGAGATTAAAGAAGTAGTTTTCACTCTAATTGCTGTTACATTTGACACTTACAAAATGCTGTCCTCTGGGCTCTGCATGTCCATTTTGTTCTTCTGTGTATCCATTGTGCTTGGAAATATAATCCATACTTATGATGAAGAATATAAGCACCAGAGTTTACATGACTCTCTCACAAACAGTTACAAAGTGAAACGTATTAAAACACAGTAGCCTTGCCTCAGCATACAAAGTTTAAACCAGTTTGTCATAGTTTTTAAATCATTTCTGAAAATGAAAAATGGGAGTTTCTTTTGTAACAACTCAGTGTAAAATCTGAAGATAACCTTCTCTTTTTCTATGTTGAAACTTCTCTTTGGCAGTAACCAAAATACTATGTTTGGGTTTCCCTCTTACTCTTCCCTATAGGAGAGAGAAGGGGAGCTGTGAGATGCAGATGGGAATGCTACCATCCTTTTTCTAGTGCTGTCTCCACATGACCCCAGATAAAAGAAAACAAATGAGCCAAACTTTCCTCCATGATCCAAGCTGGACTTTAAAGAAGTTTCTCTTAGAGGTTGTGAACCTGTGAGATACTTTCTTAGTTCCCCTGGGTTTATAACAGAGCTTGCAGCACTGGAGTACAAATACATTTTGGTCTATGTTTTATGATCAAGTGTTGATCATTAGTAATTTACAGTAAATTTGGAGTTTAGCTTATAATTGTGTTGTATTTATTTTCTTAACATTCTATTTGATAATGCTTTAAAATCTCATAAAGTTCATAAACAAAATGCTTTGCATAGGGCATGGTATATAGAATCTCAAAAGAATTCTACATAAAGTCCTGTGTACCTGCGAAACCAAAGAACATAGATCTATGATTAACTGCCAAACCACTCATAAGGAAAATATATAATGTTTTGTAATAAATTTGTATGTAAAATATGAATGTATTGAGGAATGTAGATTCGAGAACTCCTTCTAAATTATAACATATACAAAGAGAAACAAATTAGCTATAATTATTTTTCTCAATAACAATCAAAATGCAGGATAAATAACTTGAAATAGATGAAATCGTTGCTAAAGGTTGCAAAATTTTTCTAATTTCTTTTTATCTAAAAGATTATCTGAAAGGCCAGTTTATTATAAAAACCATAACATTGGAACTTATGTGGTAAGACATGTTAGTAACATCAACTGTTGGGAGGCAAAGATGGTTAAAATCACTGCAAGTTTTATGTCAGCCTATATTGAATCACAAGTTCCAGATGAGGCAGGGCTACCTAGAAAGAACATTCCTCAGAAAGATGGCTTAATGCATGATGGAAGGAAAGAACTAACACTCAAAAGTTTTCTCTGATCTTCATAAACACTATGGCACATATCCACACACAACATATACTCACTGGATGAAACATATATGCATACATATACATACATGTAGAGGAATTTTAATCCATTAACATGGTTACTCTGTCAAGGGATCACATTCAAACACCAAAGAAGAAAAGATTAATCATATTTCTGAGTTCAAGGCCTGCCTGGTACAAAGCAAATTTCAGATAAAGAAAAATCCAGGCATGAAAGTACATGCTTATAATTTGAGCACTCAGGAGACAGAGGCATACAGATCTATGAGTTCTAATCTGTCAGTTCAGTGAGTGACTTTAGTCAGTGAGTTGAGTGGCACTGCAGTGGAGTGGAGTTTTCACAGGGACAGTTTCATAGACAGGTTGCAGAAAGACCAACCTAGACACAGATGAAAACAGACTGATCAAGAGAATGAGAAAAGAGAAATTATTACAGATTGTTAAGAGTTATATTGATGCCAAGCAGAGCAATTCAGTGAGAAATTAAGAGAAGCCAGATCGAATCATTCATCTTGGATAGGAGTTTGAGCCAGAAGAGCTGAGTTGAACCAGCCAGCCAGAATTCAGAAATAGTTAGAAAGGGTGAGCTTATTTAGCAGTAAGCCTCCCAGAAGAAAACTAATCATAGAAATAAAAGTTACTCTTACCTGAGACTGGAGAGATGGATCAGTGGTTAAGAACACCGAGTATTCTTCAAGAGGTCCTGAGTTCAATTCCAAGCAACCACAGTGTGGCTCACAACCATCTGTAATGGGATCTGATGCCCAGTGTACTAATAACACAAAAGAAAAAAGAAAAGAAAATTAAAATTACTTTTATACATACCTGATTATATATCTAGATCAAAGATAGATGATACATATTTAGATATCTAGATACTTAGATAGAAACCTAGATAGATATCTAGATAGATAGATGATAGATAAATAGACAGACAGACAGACAGACAGATAGATAGATGATAGATAAATAGATAGATAGATAGATAGACAGACAGACAGACAGACAGACAGACAGATAGATAGATAGATGGGTAAATAATATATAGGTAAAATACTTTTAAACAAAACATATAGTTAATATATTTCTAAACAAAAGAAATGAATAATTGAGGAAAAATCTGAAAGTCCTCCCCCAAACCATTCAGAAAAAGGCCACAGCAAACTATTTGTGTTTTTATGCATTTCTTCTTACATAGTTTTATATCTATTCAAATATCAGTTAAATAATAGTTTTTAAGGGGTTCACGGGAAAATTCAGTAATAATAACACTCATAAGAAGCATTACATCCATTACATTCTTTTACCCAAAATTATGGTGTGTCTTAACATAGAAGATTCACCTAATATGATTCATATGTGAGTCAGCCTGATGGATTTCAAAATATCTCTTCCCAGTCAAGTGCCAATACTTTCTAAATCACTGAAACTCCACTCAAATTGCATTTAGTACCCTCTACTTTACTTTTAGGCCAAATTTGCTTAATCATCTTTTCCCTTTTCTATTGAAAAATATGACAGAGTATAATAACATTTAAATGATATTTGTAAATGAGTAAAAGAATATAAGAATAGTTTTAAATGGGTATAAAATTTGGAATGATAGTTTTTATGTTTAAATAGGAAAAAATTTGCAACAATGACAAAAACAAACAAACAAAGTCACATGTGAGTGCAATTTGAATGAAAACTTAGTTTTTTCAAGTGTAGCTAGTATCTGGTGAGATAGATCACCGTGTGCATGTGGGACATAAAATTATGCCAGGAAGCTTGGCAAGGTAGAACAGGTGGAGACCCAGCAACTCAGTGGGCACACACCTGAGGCTTAGGTGACTCCCAGTACCCTGCCAGATTCGTGACATGAAACACATGCCATACTTTCACATACAAGAGATGTGACCTATGGTTGCATAGGTCCAAAATAGATTTCTCCAAGCTAATGAGGTACTTATAAGTATGGAGGGCTTAGCCAATAAGCTTCTTTTCTTGTAAAAAGTATTTAATTCCAGGCCCACCCTGAGAAGTGGGGTATGGTTTTAGGAATACATTTTCTGTAATGACAATAAACTGTTTAAAGCATGAACTCTTTCTTTTCATCAAGATCCACCATGGGGAACCATGAAAAAGGCCTTTGCCTAGAGAATGGCAGCCTAATCTCCCATAGAAGACCTCTCTGTGTTGCTAGCCACAACAACCATCAAGCCTGCCTCTTCCAAGCTAAGGACAATCACATCTGCAGGAACAAGCTCTGAAATCCTCTCCCCATACACCTCCCCCCCCCCAGTTTGCTTGCCATTGGCTAGATAATATCCCCAGTGCTAGAACACCAGACTACTTTCTTTGACATTCTATGACTCCTAGTGGAGCCTGTAGGTCCAAGAGTCTGAGAACTCTACAACCCCAGAGTTGTTGCAGGCCCAGGGACACCCAGTCCAGATCTGGCTTTCACACACCTCAGACTGCCCTTTCCCACCTCCAGAGTGATGCTTTAGCCTTTCCCTATAGCCCAGCACCCACTCCAGCATTTTATAGCAGCAATGGTGTGGTGGTGGCATAGGATAAGGCCAGCCAAATTCCCTGATTTCTGCCTCCCTAAGTGACCATGCCTTGTGAAGGGTTTTAGGGTGGGGATGGAGGCAGGGAGGTTGGGAGTGCAGATATGGGAGTATAATCCTACAGGTGCAGGCACATTTCACCAAACCTGAAGATCTGGGTGCAGACTGTAGAAGTTAACTAAGTCCCACAATTTGTCCTATGAACTCTAAAAGACATGGCATACTCTTCTCCACATCCCATACACTACAATAATTTTTGTATGCTTTAAACTAAAACTTTACAGTCTGAGAGAATATATCAGTTATTCCATGAATTTCCACAGATGTGTATCAATGGCAGAATGGATACAGAAAATGTTGTTCATTTACTCTATGGAATATTACTCAACTATCAAAAACAAGATCATCATAAAATTTGCAGGCAAATGGATAGAACTAGAAAATATCATTGAGTGACATTACATTGACCCAAATAGACATGCATTGTATGTACTCACTTATAAGTAGATATTAGCCATAGAGTACCAAAAACCTGTGATACACCCCACAGACCCAAAGAAGTTAAACAAAAAGGAAGGCCCAAGCAGACATGCTTGAATCACAGTTAAATGCTCACACTTTCAGAAAGAAGGGGAAGAAGGGAAGGGGAGGGTCTCTATGAGAATGGGGGCAGGAGGGGGCAGCATTTGGTTTGTATATAAATAAATGCTCATAGGAGCTAGAGGAAGGGAGGTAATTGATTGGGAGACTGGAGAGGAGGGGACTAGGGAGGAGGTGTGGGTAGAAACAGAAGACAGACCCAGGGAGCCAAGAGACTGAGTGAAAATCTGAAGCAACTGGGGTGGGAGAAATCTTTAGGAAGTCTCAGAGACCTGAGATGGAAGAGGCTCCCAGGAATCAATGCAGGTGACCTTAGCTAAATGCCTAAATGTGGGGAAATAATACCTAAGGAGTCTACCTCATGTAGCCAGGTAAGACTCTCGATCAAGGGATAAAAACATAAAGCACCCATTAAACCCTTGACCCCAAATTTGTCCTGCCTAAAGGGACAAATGTGGAACAGAGACTGAAGGAATGACCAACCTGCCCAATTTGAAACCTATTGCATAGGCAAGTACCAATACATCATTAATATTAATATGCTATGCTTGTAGTCAGAAACATAGCATAACTGTCCTCTGAGAGGTTCTATTTAACAACTGACTGAAATAGACACAGCTAACTACAGTCAAACATTAGAAGGAAATCAGAGACTCTTATGAAATAGTTTGGAGAAGGGTCAAAGGCCCTGCATGGGATGAGACCCCCACAGGAAACTAACAGTCAACTATCCTGGAGCTCTGGGAGCTCTTAGAGATGAAATCACCAACAAAAGAAAACAGGTAGACTAAAATGAGGCCCCTAGCACATATGTAGCAGACATGCACCTCAGTCTCCATGTTGGGTCAACAGTGATTGGAGGAGAGGCTTTCTCTAAAGCTGTAACTTGCCTATTCCCCAGCAGAGATACTTTGCCTAGGTTCAGTGGGAGAGAAAGCACCTAATCTGGTAGAGACTTCTTGTGCCAGAAAGGGTGGACTAAGTGCAGATGTTCTCTCAGAAAATAAAAGGAGAATGAAAGTGTCTCTGTTAGAAGAAGGAGTGCAGCATTTGAGATGTAAATAAGTAAATAAATAAAAAGATTTATTTTTGCCTTCTAATTGAGATATTTAGTTTCAAATAGTTTTTGTTATTATTGGATATTTTCTATATAAACATTTCTAATGTTATCCCCTTTCATCTTTCCTCCCTCCCTCCCCTCCACTTATTTCCATGAATGTGCTCTCTTTTTCAACCACCTTCTCCACTTCATCACCTTGTTTTTCTTCTGTTCTGAAAAAGCAGGCCTTCACTGAAACAAAGGCCTCTTTTCCCATTGATGCCAGATAATGCTATCCTCTGCTACATATCGAAATCAAACCATGAGTCTTTCCATGTGTGATCATTGGTTAATGTTTTAGGCCCTGTGAACTCTGGAGGGTTTGGTTGATTGATTATGTTTTTCTTCCCATGGAGTTGTAGACCCTTTCTGGGATACCCATGTTCAGTCTGATGGCTAGATAAAATCACCCTCAATTATATCTGTATGACTCTGGCAGACATAGGATTGGTAAAGATCCTTCCCCAATCTGTTGGTTGTTGTTTTGTCTTCTTGAAAGAGTCCTTAGCATTAGAGAAACTTTGCAATTTCATGAGGTTCCATTTGTCTATTCCTGATATTAGAGCAGAAGTCATTATTTTTCTGTTTAGAAAAATTTCTCCTGTGCCTGTGTTCTAAGCTCTTCCTCATTTTCCAGTCTAATGGTTTCAGTGAACTTGGTTTTATGTAAAGATCTTTGATCCACATGGACTTGAGCATTGTACAAGAAGATAAGGATGATTTAATTTGCATTCTTCTGCATGCTGTCAGTTGAAACAACACCATTTGTTGAAGAGGCTATCTTTTATCCACTGAATATTTTTAGATCCTTTGCCAAAGATCAAGTGATCATAGGTGTGTAGGTTCATTTGTGGGTTTTCAATTCTGTTCCATTGATCTACCTGCCTGTATCTGCACTAATATAATTAGGTTCTTTTCATGCTTGATCTGTAATACAGCTTAGAGATAGTAAACATGATTTACCCTAGAAGTCCCTTTATTGTTCAGTGTAGGTTTTGCTATACTTATATTTTTGATGATTGCATTAAATACTTAGATTGTTTCGGCAAAATGGTCATTTTTATTATGTTAATCTTTCGAATCCATGAGCATGGAAGAGCTTTCCATATTTTGAGATCTTCACTTTCCTTCTTCAGATACTTGAAGTTCTTGTCATACAAAATTGTCAATGCTTGGTTAGGTTCACATCAATGTATTTCATATTGTTTGTGACTATTGTGAAGGGTGTCATTCCCCTAATTTCTTTCTCAATCTGTTTATCTATTGAGTAGAGGAAAGATACTGATTTGTTCGAGTTAATTTTATATCCACCCACTTTGCTGAAATTATCACCTCTAAGAATTCTCTTGTAGAATTTTATGTGTCATTTAAGTATACTATCATATCATCTGCAAATAATATTTTGACTTCTTGTTTTCTGAATGTATCCTTTTGACTTTCCTTTGCTGTCTAATTGCTCTAGCTAAGATTTCTTGTACTATAATGAATAGAATGAATAGGTATGGAGAGACTGGCCAGACTTTTCTAATTCCTGATTTTAGTGGGATTGCTTTAACTATATCACCATTTAGTTTGATTTTGATTACTGGTTTATTGTATATTGCTTTTACTATGCTTAGATTAAGGCCTTAAATTCCTGATTTTTCTAATACTTTTAAGAGGTGTTGAATTTTCTCAAATGCTTTCTCAGCATCTCATAAGATGATCATTTTTTTCCCTTTGAGTTTCTTTATATAGTGAATTATGTTGATGGATATTTCTATATTGAACTATCTTTGCATTCATGGAATGAAGCCTACTTGTTTATGGTTAATGATCATTTTGAGGTGTTCTTGAATTTGGTTTGCAAGAATTTTATTGGGAATTTTTGCATCAATGTTCATGAGCAAAATTGGTCTAAAGTGCTCTTTTTTTGTAGGGTTTTTGTGTAGTTTAGTTATGAGTGTAATTGTGACTTCAAAGAATGATGTGGGTAGTGTTCCTTCTGTTTCTGGTTTTTGGAATAGTTTGGAGAGTATGGTATTAGGTCCTCTATGAAAGTCTGATAGAATTCTGCATAAACCTATTTGGTTCTTGGCTTTATTTGGTTAAGGGGCTTTGGTGATTGCTTCTATTTCCTTAGGGGTTGTAGGACTCTTTAGATGGATTATCTGATTCAGTTTTAACTTTGGAATCTTATATCTATCTACAAAATTGTCCATTTCTTCTAGATATTTCAATTTTGTTGACTATAGGATTCTGTAGAAAGATCTAATGATTTCTTGAATTTCCTCATTTTCTTTTGTGATGTCTCACCTTTCATTTCTGATTTTACTTATTTGGATATTCTCTTTTTTCCTGCTAGTTAGTCAGGCTAAGAGTTTATCAATCTTGTTGATTATGTCAAACAACCAGCTCCTGGTTATGTTGTCTCTTTGTATAGTTCTCTCTGTATCTACTTGGTTAATTTCAGCTCTGACATTGATAATTTCTTTTACTCCTCTCGGATATATGTACTTCTTTTTGTTCTAGGACTTTTAGATGTGCTGTCATGCTGCTCATGTATGCTATATCAAATTTCTTTTTAAAAGCACTCAGAATCAAGAGTTTCTGTCTTAGAACTGGAAAACTTCTAGACCAAAAGCAAAAGAATATACCCCAGGGAAACCAAGAAAACATGGAAACACTAGAACCCAGCTCTCACATCACAGCAAACAGCAGAATGTCAAAAACTCCAGAAAAAGAAGACTGAGACCAGAACTCCTACCTCAAGATGATGATAGAGATCCTTAAACCAGAACGGGAGGAAAAGCATAAAGATTAGAAGCTTTAGAAGAAGAAACAAGAAAAACACTCAAAGAACTCAAAGAACTAGAGGAAAACAGAACCAAAGATAAAGAAATGGAAGAAGGTATTTAAAACCGAAATGGACACAATGAAGAAAACACTAAAATAGACAGCCATAGAGGTAAAAACCTAAAAAAGAAATCAGGAGTCACAGATGCAAGCATTTGAAACAGACTACAAGAAATGGAAGAGAGAATCTCGGGGGCTGAGGACAACATTGAAAACATAGAAAAAATAGTAAGAGAAGATGCAAAAACCAAAAAGCTCCTAACACAAAATGTCCAGGAGAATCAGGACACAATGAGAAGACCAAACCTAAAGATAATAGGAATAGAAGAGGGCAATGAATATCAACTAAGAGGCACAGTAAATATCTTCAACAAAATTGTAGAAGAAAACTTCACTACAATTAAGAATAAAATGACCACAAGCATAAAAGAAGCCTACAAAACACCAAACAGGTTGGACTAGAAAAAAAATTCCTCCCAACACATAATAGTCAAAACACCAAGAGCCCAAAGCAAAGAAAGAATACTAAAATCAGTAAGAGAAAAAGGTCATGTAACACATAAAGGCAGACCAATCAGAATCACACCTGATTTCTCAACAGAGACTATGAAAGCTAGAAGATACTGGACAGACATCATGCACACCCTAAGAGAGCACAAGTGCCAGCCCAAGCTCCTATACCCAGCAAAACTATTAATCACCATAGATGGAGAAACTATGATATTCCAAGACAAAACTAAATTTACATAATATCTGACCCAAAACCGAGCATTACAATGAATTATAGTTGGTAAACCCAATCCAATGAGAGGAACTACATCCTAGTAAGAACAAGAAAACTCCTAAGCAAGAAAACCAAAAGAAGAAACACACACACATGTACAATTCAACCTACAAAAGCAATAATGGCAGGAAACAGCAACCACTATTCCTTGATATCGTTAACATAAATGGACTCAACTCCCCATTAAAAATATAGGCATTCAGACTGGAGACATAAACAAAATTCAGCATTTTGGTGCATAAAGGAAACTCATCTCACAGACAAAGACAGACACTATCTCAGAGTAAAAAGTTTGGAAAAACACTTCCAAGCTACTGGCCCCAATAAGCAGACTGGAGTGGCCATTCTAATATCAAATAAAGTAAATTTTCAACCAAAAGGTATCAAAAAAGATAAGGAAGGACACTTTATACTCATTACAGGGGAAATATGCCAGGAGGAACCTTCAATTCTTAACATATATAATCCAAATACAAAAGCACCAAATTCAAAAGAGACACCCTACTAAAGCTTTAAAATACATTGCACCCCACAAAATAATACTGGTAGACCTCAATAGCCCACTCGCATCAATGGACAAATCATGGAAACATAAACTGAACAAGGACACTGTAAACTAGCAGATATTATGAACAAACTGGAATTAATAGATATATACAGAACATATCTTCGAATTTGACAAATAATTGGTCACAAAACAAGCCTCAATCAATATAAGAAGATTGAAATACTCCCATGCATCTTTTCAGATCACCATGGTCTGAGGCTGGTCTTTAATAACAACAAAGACAACAAAAAGCCCATATACACATGGAAACTAAAAAATATTCTATTAAACGACAGCAGGGTCAAAGAAGAAATAAATAAAGAAATTAATGATTTTCTAGAATTCAATGAAAATGAAAATATGACACACCCAAACCTATGGGATGAAATGAAAGCAGTACTGAGAGGAAAACTCATAGCTCTGAATGCTTCCAAAAAGAAACTGGATAGAGCATATACCAGTAAACTGAAAGCTCAGTTGAAAGCTCTAGAACAAAAGGAAGCAGATACACCCAAGGGAAGTAGATGGCAAGAAATAATTAAACTTATGGCAGAAATAGACCAAATAAAAACAAAAATTACAATCCAAAGAATCAACAAAAGCAAAATTAACAAGATTGATAAACCGTTAGCCAGAATAGGTAAAGGAAAAAGGGAGAGTATCCAAATTGACAAAATCAGAAATGGATGTGGAGACATAATTACTGAAACTGAGGAAATTCAAGAAATTATCAGATCCTACTATAAAAGCATATACTTAACAGGGCTGGAAAATCTGGAGGAAATTGATCAATTACTAGACAGATAACAGATACTAAAGCTAAATCAGGACCAGGTAAAAAATCTATATAATCCCATAACACCTAAAGAAATAGAAGAAGTCATCAAAAGCCTCCCAAACAAACAAACTTAGGTCCAGATGGTCTCAGTGCAGAATTTTATCAAACATTTATTTATGACCTAACACCAATACTGTCCAAACTATTCCACAAAATAGAATCAAATGTAACTCTACCTAACTCATTTTTTGTGGCTACAATAACCCTTGATTCTAAAGCACAGAAAGACCCTACAAAGAAAGAAAAAATTCAGACCAATCTCACTAATTAAAATTGAGGCAAAGAGACTCAAGAAAATCCTTACAAACCGAATCCAAGAACACATCAAAACAATCATTCACCATGATCAAGTAGGCTTCATTCCTGGGAAGCAGGGATGATTTAATATAAGGAAATCCAACAATGTAATACACCATATAAGCAAACTCAAAGAAAAAAAAAAACAACATAGTCATTGCACTAGAAGCTGAGAAATATTTGACAAAATTCAACAACCTTTAGTGTTAAATCTTGGAAAGAACAGATATTCAAGGCCATCACCTAAACATAATAAAAGCAATATGCAGCAAACCAAACGCTAATATTAAACTTAATTGTGGGAAACTTAAAGAAATCTCACTAAAATCAGGGACTTGCCACAGCTGCCCAATCTCCCCTTAACTATTCAACATACTACTGGAAGTCCTGGCCTGAGCAATTAAGCAGCAAAAGGAAATCAAAGGGATACAAATGGGAAAGGAAGAAGTAAAAACATCACTATTTGCAGATGTTATGATAGTGTATTTAAGTGACCCCAAAAATTCCACCGGAGAACTCCTACAGTTGATAAACAAGTTCAGCAATTTGGCTGGATATAACATTAACTCAAACAAAACAGTATCTTCCTATACTCAAAAGATCAACATGCGGAGAACGAAATTTTATGAAAATAGTCACAAAAATATGAAATACCTTGGTGTGACTCTATCAAATTAAGTAAAGAACCTGTATGACAAGAACTTCAAACCTCTAAAGAAGGAAATCAAGGAAGACCTCAGAAAATGGTAAGATTTTCTACTCTTATGGAAAATAAGGTTCAAACTTTTAAAAATGACCATCTTACCAAAATCAGTATACAGATTCCATGCAATCCTCATCAACATACCAACCCAATTCTTCATTGAGTTTGAAAGAGCAAGTGCAATTTCCTCTGGAATAACAAAGACCTAGAATAGTGAAATCCATCCTCAACAACAAGAAAATATCTGTGGGAATCACTATCAAGTTATATTACAAGACACTTGTGCTAAAAACTGCATGTTACTGGTACGGAAATAGGCACATCGATCAATGGAATAGAATAGAAGATCCAGAAATGAGCCCTCACATATATGGTCACCTGATTTTTGACAAAGGAACTGTAAACATTCAGTGGAAAAGGACAGCCTATTCAACAAATGGTGTTGGTCAAACTGGCACTCAGAATGCAGAAAAATGAAAATAAACCCTTTCGTATCTCCTTGCACAAAGCTCACATACAAGTGGATCAAAGATCTCCACATTAAACCAGGTACACTAAAATTTTTAGATGAGAAAGTAGGGAAAACTTTAGAACACATTGGCACAGCAGAAAATTTCCTGAACAGAACACCAATGGCTCCTGCTCTAAGGTCAAAGATTGACAAATGGGACTTAATGAGATTGCAAAGTTTTTGTAAGTCTTAGGACACTGTCAAGAAAACAAAATGGCAGCCAACAGAGTGGGAAAAGATCTTTACCAACCCTACATTAGATAGAGGCCTTATATCCAAGGTATACAAAGAACTCAAAAAACTAGACACCAGAAAATCAAACAACCCTATTAAAAATGGGGTGCAGAGCTAAACAAAAAGTTCTCAATTAAGGAATATTGAATGGCTGAGAAGCATCTAAGGAAGTGCTCAACATCCTTCGCCATCAGGAAAATGCAAATCCTAACAACCCTGAGATTATACCTCACACCAGTCAGATTGCCCAATATCCAAAACTCAGATGACAGCAGATGCAGGCAAGGATGTGGAGAAAGAGGAACACTTCTACACTCTTTGTGGGGTCGTATACTGGTACAACCAAACTGGAAATCAGTCTGGTAATTCCTCAGAAAATTGGATATAGTACTACCTGAATATCCAGTTATTCCACATCTGGGCATGTACCCCAGAGACATGCCAATATACAACAAATACACATGCACCACAATGTACATAGCAGCTCTATTATATCTAGAAGGTGGAAAGAACCCAGATGTTTTTCATTAGATGAATAGATACAAAAAATTGCTGTAGATTTACATGATGGAGTACTACTCAGCTATCAGAAACAATGACTTAATGAAATTCTTAAGAAAAAAGATGAATATCATCCTGAGTGAGATAACCCAGTCACAAAAGAACAGTCATAATATGCGGTCACTGGTAATGGGATACTCAACCCAGAATGCTCTGAACACCCTAGAAACAACTCACAGATTGTGTGATGTTTAAGAAAAAAAAAGGAAAGGAAAAGAAAAGGAAAACAAACATTATGCTCAATCCTTACACACCAAGAAAACTTTTGCTAATTAGGGGTTACATCCTATTTTACATGCATGTACTTTATGCACACTGTAACTAGTAAGACTTTAATGCACATTATCAAACCCTTGGGGGGAAAAAAAGCCAAGCACTGACAAAAATGTATTCCTATATTTTTATGCAAAAATGCTTAATATTTGTACATTTATCTTTGTTTTTTAAATTAAAGTTGTTTTCAAAAAGAATACACATAAATACTTTGATATTCACACTTGTAAGGATGAGGTCAAGGAATCCAGATTTTCTTTACTTGTATAACATTATAGCTGATTCTCTAATCATCTTTAGTTTCTACCATCCTTTTCATTGATATTTGTAGAGTATATGGGTTCTTGTAACTTTACAGGACAGCATAGCATATTTGCCCACTTTCTAACTCTGTGAAAAGTTGCCTGAGAAAATAAACTTAATAGAAAAAAAAATGTGTATGGGTTCACAATCTCACACATTTCCAGCCTTACATATACACCTCTGTTACTTTGAGCTTGGACAAATCTGAACATCATTATGTGCTGGACAGTCAATGTTAAAGCAAAGTTACACATCTTTTGGTAACAGAAGATTCTAGGAGTCCAACACCCTTCTTAAGAATATCTCCTCCTGTAACCCAACTTTCTGCCAGTAGGCATACTTCTTAAGCCTTCTGCCTTCCAGTGGTACCACAGGCTAGCAGCCAAGCTTTAGCATGGGGATCTTTGTGGAATATTTAAATATTTTTTACTATTTAAGGAATTAGTATTTTAATGGCAAGGAGAAATAATACTAGTTTGATATGATATATCATTTTAGTTTATAACTTATAAAAGTTATAGCACAATGTCTTGTCTATGCATTGTGAAAATATATTAATTAAATAAATAAAATTTTTCATTAAATTATCAAATAACAGAACAATTTGCAGATTTATTTGAAATAGCAAAGAGTCTAGGATAGTGAAAACTATTCTAAAAAGTAAAAGAACTTCTGGGGGAATCACTATGACTGATTTCAAGCTGTACTACACAGAAATACTGATAAAAACTAGTATGGTATTGGTGCAGAATCAGGAAGATAGATTAATGGAATAGAATCAAAGACCGGAAATGTTTTTTTTTTTCTTTTCTTTTTTCTTTTTTTGAACTTCATATAGTCTGTATGCTCACTGTAACTAGTAATATCTTAATACTCAATATAAACCTTTAAAAATAACCAAGCACTGACAAAAATGTATTTGTATACTTTTACACAAAAATGCTTAAAATCTATACACTTATTTTTTTAAATAAAGTTGTTCAATTAAAAAAAAGGAAAACAAAAAAAAACAGTCAAAAAAAAAAAAAAAAAAAAAAAGAATCAAAAACCCAGAAATGAACCAGCATACCTTTGGTCACTTGATCTTTGAGAAAGAAGTTAAAACCATCCATTAAAAATAGGGAGCATTTTCTCAAAATGTTGCTGGTTCAACTGGCAGTACACATGTAGAAGAATGCAAATTGATCCATTCCTATAACCCTGAACAACATAAAAGTCAAAGTTTATTAAAGACTTCCAAATAGAACTGGACATACTCAAACTAATATGAAAGTGGGGAAAAGTCTTGAACACTTGAGCACTGGAGAAAGTTTCCTGAAAAAGAAACCAATGGCTTATGTATTATGATCAAGAATTGACAATTGGTACTCATATAATTTCAAAACTTCTGTAAGGCAAAGTACACTATCATTAGGACAAAATGTAAACCATTAAGAAAAGATTAAGATTAAGATTAAGAAAAAAGATTAAGAAAAGATCTTTGCTAATCCTACATCTTACATAATGCTAATATAAAATATATACAAAGAACTCAAGAAGTCAGATTCCAGACAGTCAAATAATTCTAGTAAATATGGAGGATAGAGCTAACAGAATAATTCTAAAACAAATAATACTAAATGGTTGAGAACACCTAAAGAAATGTTAACATCCTTAGTCATCAGGGAAACTAAAATCAAAACAATCCAGAGATTTCACCTCACATCAGTCAGAATGATTAAGATCAAAAACTCAGATGATAGCAGATGCTGGCAAGGATATGGAGAAAGAGGGAACACTACTCCAATATTGGTGAGATTGCATGCTGGTACAACTACTCTCAAAATCTGTCTGGCAGTTTCTCAGAAAAGTACATAGAGTACTGCCTGAGGACCGAACTATCACATTCCTGGGTATATACCCAAAAGATGCTCCAACATATAACAAGGACACATGCTTCACCATGTTCATAACAGTATTATTTATAGTAGGCAGAAGCTGAAAAGAACCAAGTTATCCTTCAGAAGAGGAATAGATACAGAAATATTGGTACATTTACACAATAGAGTACTACTCAGCTATTAGAAACAATATGACTTTATAAATGACTTTATAAAAATTTTAGGCAAATGGATGGAACTAGAAGCTATTATATTGAGTGAAGTAGCAGAGTTACAAAAAACACACGTTGTTTGCACTCACTGATAAGACCACACTAGCCTTCCAAAACTCTGAATACCAAAGAAAAATTCAAAGATCTTATGAAGCTCAAAAAGACGGAAGGCTGGAATATGGATGCCTCAGTCTTTCTTAGAAGAGAAAACAAAACACTCCTGGGAGGACCTACAAGAACAAATACAGGAGCAGTGATTGAATGAAAGATCATTCAGAGACTGCCTCACCAGGAGATTCACCCCATATGCAGCCACCAACATTCAGGCACTGTTGATGATATCCAGAAGTGCTTACTGGTAGGAACCAGATATAGATGCCTCCTCAGAGACTCTTCCAGAGTTATACATACACAGTTTAGGATGCTTGCATCTAATCATCAGACTGAACAGAGGGACTCCAATGAAGGAGTTAGAGAAAAGACTGAAGGAACTGAAAAATTTAGTAAACTCATGGGTAGAACAGCATTATCAAAATCCAAAACCTCTGGAACTCCCAGGAACAAAAAGAGCAACCAATGAGCACACAGGTAGAAACTCATGGCTCCTGTTGCATATGTAGCAGAGGATAGCATTGTTTGTCATCAATGGAAAAAGAGGCCTTTGATGCAGGTAAGGCATGTTTTTTTCTGAGTAGGGGAATGCCAAGGCACTGAGGTGAAGAGAGTGAGTGGGAGAAGGAACAAGTTCATGGAAGCAAGTGGAGGTGGAGGTTTGAAAGGGATAACACTTGAAATATAAATACAATATATATCTAAAGAAAATTAATTAAAAATTATGTGTTTGTTATTTCAAATACCACTTCTTAGTTGGCTAATCATTTTCAAGTGTATAGTAAAGAGCTCTGAAATTTGTTCTTGTTTATATTGTAGTAATTTTAAAAAGAACAGAAAAGAGATTGTATGTATCTTGTTATTTGTCATTCATTTCACACTGTACAATGTGTCAAACATTTAAAAAATCTTAGTGACTCCTGGAAGCAACCAGGATTCAGAACAGGTGGACATCAGAGCACTCAAAGTAATTCCATTGTGGTTTTTGTACCATATGATGCAGTCATTTATTTGCAGCAGAAGCTACATAGGGTGAGTAACATATTGACACTGTTGAAAGATGTGATGTGATTATGTAAATTGGGCATATTCCTCTAGTAGCAGGCGAGGGACTCTTTTACTTTATATACTAAGGTATAAATAGATTAGGGAAGAATCCATAAAAACTCATGGCTGAGTACTTTTCCTTTAGAAAGAGAACACTGGACCAAATTATACAGTAACGTGGAAATTGAATGACCTGATTTCCCCTATAATCATGATAGCAAGGTATCCAGAGTACTTAATCTCAAAGAGTCAATTTATAAAGCAGTGGGTCATTTCTTGGTAGCTTTATTTCTTATCTTAGACTATGGAAATGAAAATAATTATAATGGATTAGTTATCAGTAAAATGACTTTTTCATTCAAACATATATTACATATCAACTATCAAGGATAGTTGAATCTTATAGATCTCAGTTAGATATGTGGTTTCTGAAATAAATGTATCTTCAGAAGAAAAAACTAAATTTTTCTGTTTCATCAACCCTGATAAAGTGTTGGTTTATAATGTAATGTGGGAAAAATACTGAAAAAATCTGTTCCATTCTTTGTTTAATCTTTCATACCAGTTCAAAGTACAATTGTGTACTTTGTCTTATTCTTCCTCAAAAATGAATTTTGCACAAGATTTTACCAACATTTGGAAGAAAGAGTTCTTGATGTATTGTGAATAGGGTCCAATCACTCATGTTAAACATTTTGTATATTACATATAAGCATGTGTTAAAAAAGCAGTGTCTCTAATGGGGATAACAAATTCATTTACATGCTCCATCATTTTTCTTCCTCAGAACGGGATTATATTTGTGAAACCTTGTCCCTTCAAGAATAATTCATGCTCTGCAAAACTTCACTTATGAAAACAATCTAATTTTGGTTCAATTGTTTTATGATCCTTTAGATTCCCATTTTTAAATGTAAAAAAAAATAAGTTTTATCAGGCCAGACTAGAGATAGATACTTTTTTATCCATGTGCATTTGAAATTAAGCATTGGCTTATAAATTTATCCCTTTTTCTTCTCTGTAAAACTTTTTCAACGATACATAAGGAGAGGAATTCATAATATTTTTATTGGAATTAACAAATGACATGGAAAATTTGCTCAATAGTTTCCACTGCTACTAGTTTAATTAATGGATTCTCACATTTTTATAGCAATTACTCATTTAGGTTCAGTTTTATTCTAACCTGAGTTTTCAATAAACATGACACAGGCCTGGTGAGAATGTGCTGCCAGTAGATGGAGAGCAGAGAGGTCTGTGCTGAGAGCTCAGAAAGTGTGCCCCCCCCCCAGATTTGGTCAGGGGAGCAGGAACCCTGCCATAGAATCTCAGTTTCCACCCGGTGGTCCCATCCATGCAGAACAGGCACTCAGGCCATCTGCTAAAAGGAACAGAGAAGATCCAGGGACACAGGCCTGGTAAGACTGTGCTGGAAGTAGCCAGGGAACATAAAGGTATGGGTCGAGGGCCCGGAAAGCTTGCCCCCCACTCTGATTTTTGACAAAGGAGCTGAAACCATTCAATGGCAAAAGGACAGCTTCTTCATCAAATGATATTGGTCCAACTGGCACTCAGCATGCAGAAGAATGAAGATAGACCCTTTCTTATCTAATTGCTCACATGCAATTGGATCAAAGATCTTCACATTAAACAAGGTACACTGAAATTATTAGAAGAAAAAGTAGGAAAAACCTTAGAACACATAGGCACAGAAGAAAATTTCCTGAACAGAACACCAACAGCTTGTGCTCTAAGGTCAAATATCGACAAATGGGACTTAATAAGATTGTAAAGTTTCTGTAAGGCTAAGGACACTGTCAAAAAAACAAAACGGCAGCCAATATATTAGGAAAAGAACTTTACCAACCCCACATCAGATCGAGGCCTATTATCAAAGGTATACAAAGAACTCAAAAAGCTAGACACCAGAGAATCAAACAAACCTTTTAAAAAATGGGGCTAACCAAGATTTCTCAATTGAGGAATATCAAATGGCTGAGAAGCATCTAAGGAAGTGCTCAACATCATTAGCCATCAAAGAAATGCAAATCAAAACAACCCTGAGATTCCACCTCACACCAACCAGAATGGCCAGGATCAAAAATTCAGATTACAGCAGATGCTGGCAAGAATGTGGAGAAAGAGGAACACTTCTCCACTGTTGGTCTGGTTGTAAACTGGTACAACCACTCTGGAAATCAGTCTGGCAATTCCTCAGAAAATTGCACATAGTACTACCTGAAGACCCAGTTATTCCACTTCTGGGCATATACCATAGAGAAGCTCCAATATACAACAAAGACACATGCACCACAATGTTCATAGCAGCCCAATTTATAATAGCCAGTAGCTGAAAAGAACCCAGATGTCCTTCAGTAGATAAATGGATACAAAATTGTGGTATATTTACATAATGGAGTACTACTCAGCTATCAGAAACAATGACTTTATGAAATTCTTAAGAAAATGGATGCATCTAGAGAATATCATCCTAAGTGAGATAACCGAGTCTCAAAAGAACATAATATGCAGTCACTGATAATGGGATGCTAACCCCAGAAAACTCTGAACACCCCAGAAACAACTCACAGAATATATGAAGTTCAAGAAAAATAAAAAGAAAATGAAAAACCATTATGCTTAATCTTTATACAGCAAGAAAACTTTCAGTACTTCCATGTTACATCTTGTTTTACATGTACTTTATGCACATTGTTTTACATGTACTTTATGCTCATTGTAACTAGTAAGATTTTAATGCATACTATCAAACATTTAAAAAATCAAGTACTGATACAAATGTATTTGCATACTTATATTCTTAAATATTTAAAATCTATACATTTATCTTTGTTTTTTAAAACAAAATTGTTCAATTAAAAAAGAGTTTTATAACACCCTTCGTAAGTGTTAAAAGGTATTTTACAAAAAAAAAAATGACTTTTCAAAAATACTTAAAAATAATTTAGATGTTATGTGTTGATTAAAAAGCCTCTTAGTATTAAAAATTGTTAAGCTACATGTATATAATTCTGCTATTTAATATCACGTATTTCTGCAAAGCTGGCTTTTCAGCACTAATGATTATATTCAGAACTTAAAAATGTTAAGGATTTTATTATTTATGTAAAAATGAACAAACACAGTATCTCATTAGCTTGTAAATTTCTTTTAGTCTTTAACATGCAGTAAAATTGTGTGTATATTAAATATTTTAAAAAATAATAAAAAAAAAGAAATCCAAGAAGGATTTGTGTGTGTGTGTGTCTTCGAAAGAACAAACATATACATTTCTACATATTTCCTTGCATTCTGGTGTGCAAAAAAAGAGAGGTCTGTACAAAGTGTATCTCAAGAGTCTTCTCTTTTGTTTTCTTTTTTAAAAAAAATTATCAATTTTACTCTTATTTTACAAAGCAGTCTTTATCACACTCCCTGTTCATCCTCTGTCTGTTCCACATCTCACTTCTCCCCCATCTCTAAGAGGATGGCACCACCTTCACCCCACAAGATCTCCCCATTTCCTGAGGCCTCAAGTCTGTTGTGGTTTAGGTAGATCTCTTACTGAAGTCAGACTAGACATTCCTTATATATATATATATGTCAGGGACTTATTTCAGCTGGTGTATGCTGCATGGTTGTTGGCTTAATGTCTGAGAAACCTCAGGCGTCAAGGTGAGCTGACATTGCTGGTCTTCTTATGGGGTCTCTTTATGAAGCAGCTCTCCAGCTTTTTCCTAATGAAACCTCAGGGCATTCCTCTGCCCCGCTACAGTTTTTGTCCATTGGTTGGGTTAAAGTATCTGCATCTGTCTCTTTCAGCTGTTTGTTGGGCCTCTTGTAGGACAGTCATGGTAGACTCCTATTTGTAACCACACTAGAGAAGCAGTAATAGTATCAGACCTTGAGCCCACCCCTTGAGGTAGATATTAAGTTGGTCCTGTCACTGGACCTCCTTTTCTGGAGGCTCTTTTCAATTTTTGTTCCTGCAGTTCTTTCAGACATGAATAATTATTTTTCAGAGTTTTAGACTGTGGGATGTCAAACCCATCCCTTCACTTGGTGTTCTGTGTTTTTACTGGAGCTGGACTCTACAAGTTCCCTTTCCACAATGTAGAACATTTCATCTAAGTTCCTTCTCTTTCAGTCCTGAGAGTCTCTCACCTTTCTGACCTCTGTTACATTCTAGACGGACACCCTGCCCCACCTTCTACATCCTGGGGTTGCCTATTTCCATTTGTTCTGTTGGCCTGAACAGTTTTTCTCCTGATTTCCTCAATATCTGATCATGTTCCCTTTTCTTCCTTACTGTCCTCTTCCAGCAAGGTACCTCCTTTCCCCTTCCCATCATCATTTCTTTCTGCTCTCTCAATCCAAGTGTGACTGAGGCATCATCATCACTTAGGCCAGTTGGCTTATTAACATTCTTGAGTTCTGTAGATTTACTGTAGCTTCTGGCTAATATTCACTTTTTTGGAGAGTACACAACATGCATATTCTTTTAAATCTGAGTTACCTCACTCAGGATGATATTTTCTAGTTCCATCTATTTTCCTCAAAACTCATCATGTCCTTGTTCTTAATGGCTGACTCATATTCTACTGGGTAAGTAAACAAAATTTTCTGTATTTATTCTTCTGTTGTTGGACATATGTTTTATTTCCAATTTCTAGCTATCACAGACAAGGCTGCTCTGAACATAGTGGAACACATGCCCCTGTGCCATGGTGGAAAATCTTTGGGTATATGCCCAAGAGTGGTATAGCTGATTCTTCAGGTAAAACTATCTCCAGTTTTCTGAAAAACTTTCAAATTGATTTTTAAACTTTTTTTAACCACTTTTCAATCCCAAAAGCAATGAAGGAGTGTTCTTAATTCTCCACTTACTCAACAACTTGTTGTCATGTGACTTTTTGATCTCTGATATTCTGAGTGGTGTTAGGAATTATTTGCATTTCCCTGATCATTAGGGATTTGAACATTTCTTTAGTACTTCTTAGCCATCCTCTGTTGTAAATTCTCTGTTTAGTTCTATATCTGACGTAATTCATATTTTTATCTTGTTTTATTTTGTTTTTGTTTGTGTTTTCATAGTACAGATAGTTTCATCAAGTCATGGGAGAGTTAATAGGATAGTTGAAGCAGAGAGAGGACAGAAATAGAGTAGAGGCCGGTCATGAGCTCATGGAGAGTGACAGGGAAAAGAAGGGGAAGAGGAGGGACAAGGGTCGGGGAGAGCAAGGGGAAGAACAAGGGCAAGAGAGACAAGAGTGGCAAGAGATCAAGAGCTACTTGTTTGTTTGTGTGGTTTTTGTGGTTAGTTTCTTCAGATTTTATACATTTTGGATATTAACCATATTTTAGATATGGAGTTAGTGAAGATTTTTTCCAATCTGTAGGTTTCTCATTTGTCATATTGGCTATGTACTTTGCTATACAGAAGTTTTCCAGTTTCATGATGTCACACCTATCAATTCTTGATCTTAGATCCTGAGCCATTGGAGTTATGCTTAGGATATGCCCCCTTACCATGCTAAGGAATTCATGGCTCTATCACTCTTTCTTTTTTATTAGATGCATTGTGCCAGGTCAATCTATTTCCATTATTCTACATACAGACTGGGAGTTAAACAAGCACAATTTATTGAAGATAATTTCTATTTTTTTCCATTGTGTATTTTTGGCTTCTTTGCAAAAGATCAAGTGTCCAGGCATCACTATTTGCAGATAATATAATACACATAAACAACCCTAAAAATTTTACCAGATAATTTCTACAGCTGCAAAACATTTTCAGCAAATTGTTGAATATAAAATTAACTAAAATAAATAATTTCCCATCCTTTATTAAATGATACACTGTCTGAGAAAAAAAATTAGAGAAACAGCACCCTTCACAATAATCACAAATAATATAACATAACGTTGGGTGAGTCTTACCAAAGAAGTCAAACATATGTATGACAAGAACTTCACATCTCTCAAGGATGAAATTAAATATGACTTCAGAAAATAGAAAGAACTCCCATGCTCATGGATTGGTAGAATTTACATAGTAAAATTGGCTATCTTCCCAAAAGCTATACACAGATTCAATGCATTCCCTATCAGAATTCAAACACAATTCTGCAATTCTCAAAATTCTCAAAAGAGCAATTCTCAAATTCATCTATAAAGATAAAAGTCCCATGATACTGAAAACAATTCTTAACAATAAAAGAAATTATGGGAGGATCACCATCCCTGACTGAATATAGACTACAGAACAATAGTGATAAAACCAAACCAAACAAAACAAAACAAAACAAAAATCCCTGCTTAGTATTGTTACAGAGACAGACAGGTTGATCAAATGAATAGAATTGAAGACCCAGAAATAAAACCACATACTTATGGACACTTGACCTTTTGTTTTCTTAAGTCAGGGTTTCACACTGCCTCAGGAACTGAATTATGTTAGACTGGCTAGAGAGTCATTTGTAAGGATTTTCCTGTGTCTGCTTTCATAACTCTACAAATATGTGCATCATTTTTCTTAGATTTTTTTTCTAATACAGTTTCCTGGCTTGAACTTCAGATATTATACTTTTAGAGTGAGTTGTATCCCATATAGTGGTTTGTCGGGAAAGATGCAAGCTTGAGTATGCTAGGTAGATTTGTTTGTTTGTTTGTTTGTTTGTTTAATTTGAGTTAATCTAACGTCTTCTAAGGGGAGAAAACCTGTTAAGAAGAAATTACTTTGATATTAGGATATAGTCATGTCTGTAAAGTATTATCTTAATTAGTGATTGTTAATGGAGGGCCTATCCCATTGCAGTTCCTGTCATTTCTGTGCTTGTAGTCCTATGCTATATAAGAAAGCAGGCATAATCAAGTAATGATGAGCAAGCCAGTATGTAAGACTCTTTTCTGGTATCTGTATAAGCTCCTGACTCCAGGTTCTTGCACTGTATGAGTTACTTTCTTGACTTCATTCAATGATGGACTGCATTATAGATATGTAAGATTTATTTAAACTCTTTTCTTTCTAACTTAACTTTTTGGTTATGGTGTTTGAAAATAGCAATAGAAATCCTGACACACTTAAAAATATTTTCAACATTACATGAATGCCAAATGATATATGAATCTTTAGCTTGTAATGTACATGTGTTTTCTTAAAGCTCTCCCTACTATATCTCCTGATTATATTTGCTATTATGTAGTCCCCAGATGCCATATTGTTAAGGCCACCCAATATCAATTCCTAATAAATTATATACATACACATATTATCCAGTATCATGGTTGTACTGGCTAGTTTTGTGTTAAATTGACACAAGCTGGAGTTATCACAGAGAAAGGAGCCTCAGCTGAGGAAATGCCTCCATGAGATCCAGCTGTAAAGCATTTTCTCAACTAGCCATCAAACAGGGAGGGTCCAGGCCATTGTGGGTGTTGCCATCTCTGGGCTGGTAGACCTGGGTTCTTTAAGAAAGAAAGCTGAACAAAGCCATGGGAAGCAAGCCAGTAATTGACATCCCTCCATGCCCTCTGCATCACCTCCTGGTTACTGACATGCATGGGATCCAGTCCTGACTTCTTCTGGTGATGAACAGCAATATGGAAGTGTAAGCTGAATAAACCCTTTTCTCCCCACCTTGCTTCTTGGTCATGATGTTTGTGCAGGAATAGAAACACTGACTAAGACAAACTGGTACCAGCATAGTGGGGTATTCCTGTAACAACCTGACCATGTTTTGGGGAGGACTGTGGAAGGACTTTGGAACTTTGAGCTAGTAAAGTCATTGGCAAATTAAGAGCTCTGTGGGATGTTTATTGGGAGCTTGGAAGATAATGTTGAGAATAGTGCAGAAGATGAAGACCTGGTTTGTGAAATTTCAGAGGGAAGATTAAAGACTCTTTGATCAGGTCTGTTGCTGTTTTATTTGTGAAAATTCTGTGGTTTTGGTTAGCTGGGGTTGAAGAATCATTCGTGATTAACAAGACACCAGAACTACTAAAGCAAAACCATTGAATTACTGGAAATATTGTTGCTGGTCAGCTGGCACTAAAAAATTAGTGGTGATTAAGAAATGACCAGTATCATTGAGGTGAAATTTTCTTTTTTTTTAACTTTAATACTGTGTAATATTTTCTTTTGAAATACAGTCTCTTCTGAGGTAGACAGACCACAACTGCAGAGCATCATCAGACAGGAGACAAATATGTCTATGTATGACACACAGCAAAATGAGGTAGAAATGGGTCACAACTGAGAGAGGATCCCAGCCCAATGTTAGCAGAGGGAGTGAGGGCCGGCGTGCCCTCCCCCTGTGCTCCATCCCTGGATTCTTTGGTATGCCCCCCAACATTGCTAGGGCTACACCCACCCTGCCATCCTGCCCCATGCTCATGAGGTAGGTGCTGCAGCTGAGGGGCTGTTTTCTTGTGCAAAGCTTCCAAACCTGGGAACAGAAAGAGCCCAGCAAAGGAAGTGTGGGGGACCCTAGCGATTGGTCCATGAGCTCCTACCCAGCCCCTAGAGGTGCTGCTGCTTGAAGGGACAGCTGGGTTCCCAACCCCAGTACCCCCAAACACAGACATATTTATCTTCTGTCTGATGATGCTCTGCAGTTGTGGTCTGTCTACCTCAGTACCCCCACCCCCACCCCAGACCTGAGAGAACTCCCCTACCTATGTCCTGCCCAGGACCATCTGCAGCATCAACATCACTCTGGGCCACTTGTTTCAAGGAATCAAATCCTGTCCTTGGTTGGCTGGCTCCAGAGAGCAGTTTGGGGAGAACAAACATGATGGGGACATGGCCCCCCTCCTGTTCACACTCCTTATCAAGAGAAGGAGCAGGAGGGATGTGGTTTGCACAGAAAGGCTCTGGACTAGCATCTCCGGGGAAACACCCAGGGCCCTCCAGGCCCTCCATGGGGACATGTCGACACCCCCCACAGAGACACAGGACCCTTCCCAGGACTGTGCTCTGTCCTGTTACCGGTGGCCTGGCTCCTAGTAGTCAATATTGTGCCTGGCCAGACTTGTGGCCAGACCTTGTTGGTGCCTGAGGGAATCCTCTTGGCTTGTTATTGAGCATCTCTGACAGAACCTGCTTTCAGTCACATGGTCTGAGGATCCTAGGCCTGGCTCACCTCTAAGGCAGGAAATGGACGAGAGTACCCCAACCCTCCATAAGGTTCACAGACTGCCTGAAGCCAAGGACTGGGGCCCAAGGGCGAGAATGGCAGGAAGGCAGCAACCGTTCCTCTGGAGCCGCTGCCCCCACCTCACCTCCTGCTGCCAGCTGTGCCTGGGGAGGAAGCCCTTAGATACATTCTGCCTCTACCCCAGGGGCAGCAGTTTGGGGCTCCTATCTGGTCTTCCTCATTAGCCCCAAGTCTCTCTGGTCTGGGAGAATCTACTCCTCGGGGACGGGGCTGGGGGTGACAGGAGAGCAGCCAAACTCTAACATTCTTTCTGAGGTCAGTTTCTTCCTGAGTTGTCAAAATAAAACGAAATACAGCAAATCCTACACGTCTTACAAAAATAAGACGCCTAAAATATTAAGCAACCTACATTCCTGGAACTTCCCCTCAAAAATGGACAAACCAAAAAGAGCAAAACAAAAGCCTTCTTTGGGTGGTCTTTATTCTTGTCCCACCCCTAGTATCCCAAGACTTCAGGTGGGTAAGGTACAGAGGGGGCTTGGGGCTCTCTGCTCCCCCCTTACCAGCCTCTGGGCCAAATGAACTTCCGCCAAAAGTCACTGCATTGTGAATCAGAACAATGAGGAAGGGTGGGTTAAAGCACAGGGTCCAAGAAACACAAGCGTGCTAGAGGCAGAGACAGAAGCACAGAGGGTGATAGATGGGGACCGGAAGGAGGAGCTGAAAAGAAACAGGGACGGCATGGGGAGGGGTCAGTGACAAAACCCTGAGGAGAAAACTAAGAAGCCAATACTGAGAAAGTCTAATGGGAAAGGAGGGTGTCGCTCAGAGGACAAGACAACAGTTGTGGAGAGAGAGCAGGCGTTCCTTAAGCCCTGGTGCCAACTCGTGTCCGGTGTGCCTGGTCTGCCGAGCGGAGATGGCGAACTTCCCGTCCACAATAAATAGGAAAAACCTGAGTACACTGGTGCATATGGCATCGACCTGCCCGGCAGAAGCATATTCC
Source organism: Micromys minutus (assembly GCF_963924665.1). Classification (NCBI taxonomy): domain Eukaryota; kingdom Metazoa; phylum Chordata; class Mammalia; order Rodentia; family Muridae; genus Micromys; species Micromys minutus. Next base: position 59,079,337 of record NC_137982.1, read on the forward strand.
TTCCCATTAAAAAAAAAAAAAAAAAAAAAAAATCCACCGGGAGAGCCCTCCCTCTCCCGCCACACATTCATCACTCCTTTGGCCAATGGCATCCTACCCCCTGGCAGAGTTGGCCTCCCCTGCAACCCTCAGTGTCCGGAGCCATACATTTTGTCCCACTCAACTAACGAGTCCAGCTCCTTGGGGGGAGCCCGAGGGCCCACCTTGGCGAGAGCAGCCTCCACGTTTTTGTAGGAGAGGGGCCTCTGCAGTCCGGAGAGGCCCGCCTTGGCCGCTGCCTGCTGGCACAACTGTCCCAGCTCGCCCCCAGAGAAGCCCTGGGTGTCCTGCACCAGGACCGCCAGCTCCCGCTCGCTCAGCGCACAGCCATGCTGGGCCAGCGCCCTCTGCAGGATCTGCCCGCGCGTCGCGCCATCGGGCAGCGCCACGTAGAAGCGCAGCGCGAACCGCCGCCGGGTGGCCTCGTCCAGGGCCGCCGGCCGGGAGGTAGTACCCACTACCAGCACGCTGTCGGCGCGCGCGCCACAGCCGCTGTCCAGGCAGCTCAGCAGGAGCGCCCGCAGCGACGCTCCGTCGTCCCGCGCTGGCAGCAGCGCGTCCAGCTCGCTGATGAGCAGCACCGCTGGCGGGCGGCAGCGCGCAGCCAGGAAGGCCGCCTGCAGGAGGCGCGCGCCCTCGACGTCCGGCGCCGGGCCGGGGCGGCGCGGGCAGGGGCGTGGGCACCGCCAGTCCGGAGGGCAAGTAGGGCGCGGGCGGCGCAGGGGGCGGCGGGAGCGCCCCGTAGCCAGGCTGCGCCGTGTAGCTGGCCGCCGGGTAGTTGTAGAGCGGCGCTGAGGGCCCGTAGCCGGGCGGCGGCGCTGGCTGCAGGAGCGCGCTCGGGGTCGGCGGGGCGAGCGCGGTGCTCGTCTGTGCGCAGTAGCCGGACGCCAGGTACCCGCCTCCGTAGCCCGCCCCATACTCGGTGGCCTTCGACGGGCCCCCGCACGGGTTGCCGGTGTAGAGCGGCTCGGTCAGGTTTCCTGCTACCATCGGGGAGCCCCCGAGGCCCGCGGAGCTTCCCGAGCCGGCTGGCTTGGCTCCCGGGAGGCCTTCGTTGGAGTGAGGCTAGAGGGTAAGGTGGCTCCGGCCGGTGCCAGGGCTCCGGGTCTCCTTTGGCACCATTGAGGAAGGCAGCGTCACCGTAGCTGGAGTTATCACAAAGAAAGGAACCTCAGTTGAGGAAATGCCTCCATGAGATCCAGCTGTAAAGCATTTTCTGAACTAGCCATCAAGCAGGGAGGGCCCAGCGCATTGTGGGTGTTGCCATCCCTGGGCTGGTAGACCTGGGTTCTTTATGAAAGAAAGCTGAGCAAAGCCATGGGAAGCAAGCCAGTAAGTGACATCCCTCCATGCCCTCTGCATCACCTCCTGGTTCCTGACCTGAATGGGATCCAGTCCTGACTTCTTCTGGTGATAAACAGCAATATGGAAGTGTAAGCTGAATAAGCCCTTTTCTCCCCACCTTGCTTCTTGGTCATGATGTTTGTGCAGGAATAGAAACCCTGAGTAAGACAGTGGTTGTTACTTGCTTAATTGACAATATCCATTTATAAACAAATACATATCATATACATACATACATACATACATACATACATACATACATATAGATATGATTTATCTCACTTATAATAATGATGCCATCCTGGACTAACATAAGCCAGTCTGAGCTGAACAAGCAACGAGGTTCTTATTTCACATCTACCATATATCACTTACACATTCTGAGCATGTGGAACATAACTATGGTGGTTACCATGCACCCACCAGCTGATTCTTCCAGTTGTGAGGTACTTTTTTTTTCATTATGAGCATTAGTTTTTTGATAACTTCTGGTGAATGACATATACTGTGAATGTCACCCTGTGGTGTGGATTAATTAATATTCTTATGAATATTCTTCGCTTTATTCCATAATATTGCTAAGATACTTGGAAATAATTTTATTCTTGGTCTCTTTGTATATGTAAAATGTGGCAACAGCAGCTGCTGGTCTGAGGGTCATTGTTTTACTTAAACTAATGAAGACATTTGGAGTATATGGCAAAGGGCTTCATGAATGATATAGTTTTTCATTCTTCCTGGTTGTATGATACAGTGTCCCTGGCTCTATGAGGCAAAGGAAATTAATTCTTCAGTCAGAATCTTACTAGTGCCCTTCGAAATCTTACTAGTTACTGATTTTCTGTCAGGTGCAACTATATTTGTCTTGACTCTGCTTCTGTGTTGGAAATCAAGTTAATCCTATTACTATTTATATTATAAGAATATTAATCTGGTTAATGCTTGGTGTAGAACTACATTGAGCAAATATTAAAAAAATTCAAGTTGCAAGAAGGCTATTCATCAATATTAGAGAATATGTATAATAATATATTGTTATTATTGACAATTACATACTGGCAATAAATCAAATCATTATGACTAGCATAAGTAGTATCATCTGTTTTAAGTTATGAAAATGACAGTACCATGTGCAGTTAATTTGAAGATAGATGAATATAAATGATAGTCATGTAGGCATTTCAATTTCAACCTATCAAATGTTAAAGTCAAGATTGATAATTGGCTGAGGCTAAGTTTTAGGATATTCTTATTTAAAGAGTTCAATAATAACTCAAGTATGAGGAAAAATGTGTTGCAGTAAATATTTTAAAAAAATATAAAATTGGTTTATCTCTTTATTGACCCTGAGGTCTCACTCCTCAGGCCCGACCCTGATATTGAGCCCTGCACACCTCTTGCACCCAGTCCAAACCACCAAGGCCCACTTTGTCCCCACAAATTACTTCCCTGGTGGTTTTGTACTCCCTGTTTTCTGTCTCTGTCCTGGGGTGTTTCTCTACCCCAAAATCCCATATAAATACAACTCTACAGCCCAATAGGTTTTCATTCAGGTTTATATATTCAACTCTTAATCCACAAACCCTTTTCACAAATTACATCAAATAAACAAAGATACAAACTGTCACTTCTATATGAGATATTAGACTTATAAAATTTTTAATGTTCATAGCTATTTAATGCTAATTAATATCACCTGGGTCTAGCTGGTCCTTGGAAACCTCCATCTTGCCAGGATCTTCACCTTCCATCCTCTGACCTACTAAGACCTCTCAGCCCTATCTACCTCCCTGACCCTCCCAGTCACTGCTTTCCTTTATTTTACTATTTAAATTGGGAAGGTTCAGTTTGAATCACGTGACTAGACAGCCCTTCTTGAGGAAGTGGAATTAACATTAAAATACAAACAGCTTCAGGACAATCTACATTTCTTCCTTTTTGTGAAGTTGAAAAGGTTTTCTTTTTAATGATGAATATAACTGTTACCATTTTACAATTTATAGGACAGCCTTAACATCTAGCCTATCAATTTTGTCTATTAAATAAAATACCCTTTTATCTATCTTGAAAGACTATAATTCTATATCTGACATATCTTGGTTTTAAATTGAATGTCATCTGAAAATCACCTTTTGGGATCTATATTAACTTTCTTAATGCCAAAGTCTGTCTAAGACACTACCAACATTCGAAAATGTCAGAAACCTTAGAATGACTAATATTACCTGATAATGAGAAGCACAAAATGGTTTCCAAACCAAGCCAATATATATAGAGACTGCTGCTGATCACTTGGACAATCCTACATCTCTCAAAATGTTAGCACATCAGTCTTCAGCCTTTTGCCCCAGGATCATATCTGACATACCTCTTTAATGCAGAAATCTTAAGGGCCAATAATTTGACTTGGCAAAAATTATTAGTCAACTATTCCACAAATGTGTCCCTTTCTGGACAGTATTGTCTGTAGATGAATGTGGCAATTCTTGTCAAGTGGCTGTCTCACCGCCACTGCAGCAACTCTATTGATGCTCAATTTTTTCTTAGAATCTAAGAAGGGGTGATGTAAGGAGCAGACTGGTCTCTAGTCAAATGATCTATAATTTTTAAAAAAGTGTATAAATATCATATTATGTGGATTTTTGACACCTTTGAAGATTATATATCTATATAAAGCATCTCTGAACTTTTAAGCCTTGACTATTCTTGGCTATCTTAAATTGAAATTATCTTTTATAAAAAGCACCCTTTTATGACTCAGAACCATCAGCTTGCTATCTAGTCCTCAACTAGATTGTTTACTCAACCGAACACAATGTTTAAACTTTAAATCTGTATCAAATTAATTTTTAGTACTGTAAGGATTTTAGCCTTAACTTTGTATCAATTAGATTCTTACCAATGAAGATATGACTTAGCTTAGTTACCTAAATAGTATAATTACTGTATAATCAAATCTGAATAATTCTTCTCTGTATGATTATGTCCATTTGTATTTTTTTATATAAAAACAACCTTACAATAACCACTTCTAACACCACCCACCAAATTTCAGGGAACTTGGCATTGAGAATTTAGAATGGGGGAGGAGAATGAAGAAACTAGACAGGCCTCAAGGGGACAAGCCACACTGATTGTTGTTTTAGTCTCCAAAGTCTTGAATCAGGCCAGTTGAGCATTCTGATGACAAGCTTTATCATAATTGTACATTCTGAAACATTTTTAAAACTCAACAGAAAACATTTTAGTATCAAGAGATCTTTTCTTTGTAATTTTTAAGTCAGTTTTTCAGGTTGTCTACCTCTATAAAATCAAATCCAAATAACTGTGGAAGGCACATAGAGCTAAGTCACACTTTTAAAGACTCAAAGACAAAACATTTCTCCCAAAATAGCGTGTCCTTCAGTTGGCAAATAGAGTATCTTGTGTCTTGTGTTCTCTCCCACAGAAATAATATAAACACAAAACTCAATATCATATCTATTTTGAAACAATATAAACAATTAAGATAATTATAAATCCTCACTAGCTGGGATCTGACAAGCCATGCCGCCTTAGTGGAAAAAATCATTTTAATTGTTTAAAACATTTTTTAAGGAACCAAATAGTTACTTATCTCTCTCTTTTTTTTCTCTCTCTCTCTTTTTCCCTCTCTCTTTCTCTCTATAACTATCTCTCTTTTTTCTCTATATCTGTATGTAAAGTTTCACTAGCTGGCACCTGACGGGCCACGTGGCCTTAGAGGGATAATTCATAAAACAAATACTATCACTTACAAATCAATAAGTAAGTAGTGTGTAAAACCAAGACCTTTGAGAGAGAGAGAGAGAGAGAGAGAGAGAGAGAGAGAGAGAGAGAGAGGACACAAATGGTTCACTGTAAAGATATCTATAATAAACCTCTTCTATATTAAACCTTCTAAGGTTAGAATATGCATGCAAAGTCTTGAATCTATATGAGAATTTTAAAATACATAATAATAAGCTCACTAATAAATAATTACTACCACCACAAATTATACTTTAAAATTCACTAATTTTCAGATCATTAAAACTGAATAAGCATGTGCCAGTTATTTCTCAGTGGCATTATTTACTGAGCCTCTAAACTATAGCAGGTGTCCTCTCTCTCCCCTTCTGACCATCTCTCCATCTTCCCTTCCCTTGCCCAATAACCAGGTCTTGCCTTTATTTTATTAATTAAAATAGGAAGGTTCTGATGAATTCACCTGAGTATGTGACTAGACAGCCCTTCTTTGGGAAGTGGAATTAATTCCAAATACAATAATTTACAGGGCAATCTACAACATATGTTTACTGGATTACACAATTACTTCTATATATAAATAATCAGGTTTAAGGTTTACATCATATTATGGAACTCATATTTGACACTGGCAAAATGACTAAGAACCTAAGGCTAGTATACCATAGGCCATGAAAAATCTACCATGGTTATTCTGCTAAAGGTATATAGCAATTAAATGACTCCAGTTAATCTATAATGATGCTCATAGAGAGTGCCTTGCTCAACCTTGATTAGAGAAGCAATATTTTTCATTAAATGGAAACTAATACAGAGACCCACAACTAAAAAAAAAAAATACAGAGACTAAAAAATTTTGAACACTTACTCTGAAAATTAACCCCTCAAAATCAAAGATCTATAAGAAAAAGGAGGAGCAAAAATAATAGATTCCAGAAGTGGTAGATGAATCCAAGGTAACTTCTTTCAGAAAGCATAGGACTGATCACAGTGGCTGTATTAGAGTGCTTGATGCCTGCAGTAGTTCAAGAGAGATGTGGTCTCTGAATGAAGTAGACAAGAGTTCCTACTCCTAACGGAGAAGTTGTATATAACTTTTACTAATTGGAAAATGGATAAGCTTTTTGCTCATATAGAATATAACTCTATATATCAACCATACTCCTGGACAGGCCTCATTCCCAGGACTAGTTGACCAATTCAAGAATGCTCTAACAGAAAAAAAGTGGGAAAGATTCTCAAACACATTGGCACAGGGGGAATTGTTTTGAACTACAATGGCTCAGATTCTAAAATCAACAACTGATAAATGGGTCCTCATTTAACTGAAAAGCTTCTGTAAGGCAGAAGACACAATCAATCGCACAAATGGGCAACTTACAGATTAGAAAATAAAATCATCACTAACACTACATCTGACAGAGGGTTCATAACCAAAATATATAAACACTCAAGCCCAATAATCCAATTAAAAATTGGGTATAGAATTGTACAGTTTTGGGCCTGAGTCTATTTTGCAAGTGTGCATGGACACTTGGGGAAATAAAAATTTTTGACTGCACTTTTTCTATAAAAAGGACAGAGCAAGTGTTGGGCCATATGAAAGCAAAAACGCTGTGCTACAAGGGTAGATAAGCAGAATCTGAGGCATGAGAAAGCCAGAGCTGGTTTCGGGGCCCTGGGTCTGAGATGAGGTTTGGGCTGTTGGGTCCTAAGGTTGAAGTGACTCGTGGCTACAAATCGATGTGCAGCTGCAGTGTGTGACAGGGCCCTGGTTCCATGAGCAGGCAAAGCTTTTATTATCCCTCAGGGTCTCTAGGGCTTCAAGCATTTAGCTAGATCTTACCAGGATTCCTTTCAGGGTTCATGGGCCTGCATTGAACTAAATGAAGAATGCACACCAGAAGAATCTCTAATGGTGGAGAAGCACCTAAAGAAATGTTCAAAGCCCTTAGTCATCAGAAAAGTGCATATCAAAATGAGCATGAGATTTCACCTGAAAACAATCAAAATGACTAAGAGTAAAAATTCAAGTGACAGCACATGCTGGTGAGGATGTGAAGAAGAAAAAGAAACACTTCCCCATTGCTGGTGAAATTGCAAGCTAGTAAAAGCACTCTAGAAATAAATCTGGTGGTTTGTCATAAAACTGGAAATAGTTCTACCTAAAGACCCAGCTATACCATCTATTCTTGCACATATACCCAAAAGATGTCCCACCCTGCCACAGGGGCATGTTTTCCATTATGTTCTCAGCATTCTTATTTGTAATAGCTAAAAGCTAGATTCAACCCAGGTGTCCCTCAACTGAAGGATGTGTATAGAACATGATGTACATTTACACAGTGGGATACTACACTACTATTAAAGATGAGGACATCATAAATTTTGCAGACAAAAGGATAGAATTAGGAAATATCATCCTAAATGAGGTAACTCAGAACCAAAAGTACATGCATGGTATGTACTCATTGATTAGTAAATAATAGCAAACATACAGAATACCTAGGACTCAATCCACAGACCTTAAGTGTAGCAGGTTGAACGGCCCAAAGGAAGACATTCCAATTTCACTAAAAAGAGTGAAGAAAATAATCATGGGCAGCAGAGGGACCTGGGTGAGGGAGTAGAGGGGGGAAGAAAGGGGAATACATAATCAAATATGGGGTGGAGGCAGGAGAGAATTCCTGAGGGCCAACAGAATGAATGGAAATAAGCAACCTCTGGAAATGGTAGGTAGGGGGACCTTCTGGAAAGTGCCAGAGAACTAAGAATTGAAAGAGTCATAGGACACAAAATAAGGGACCTTGCATAGCATGTCCAACAGTGGAGAGAGCGAAAGAACTCAAAGAGCACACCTCCAGTAGATAAGGTCTGAAATGGACTGATAGGATAACTAAGCAACAGTCAAATGTCCTGACCAAGAACTTCCTGTCTAAAAGAACTGCAGTGACAAAAAAATAAATAAATAAATAAAGGAAATGTGGTCTAATGACCTGCTCAATTTGGGATTCATCTCATGGGGGGCACCAATGTCTGACACAATTAAAGATGAAAATTTTTGCTTACAAACATGAGTCTGGCATTGCTGTCCCCTGAGAGGCTCTACCAGCAGTTGAATGAGACAGAAACAGATACTTACATACAACCATGGAACTTAAGTTGGGGCTTCCTATAAATGAATTAGGGAAAGGATTGTAGGTCCTGAAGGTGGGAGCAACCCTATCGGAAGACCATAATTCTCAACTTGCTCATTCACCTGGTAGTTCCCAGAGACTGAGCCATGAACTAGAAACACACATGGGCCAGTCTGAGGCTCCTACACAAATATTGCACAGATCAGCCTGGTCAGGCCTCAGAAAGAGAATAAATTTATAATTCTCAAGAGACTTGGGGCCCCTGGGAAAGGGGACTGATGGGGGGAGCACCCTCTCTCATAAATATGGACAAATATCTAGACAAATACAAGATAACAAAGTTAAACCAGAAACAGATAAACCACCAAACAATCCCACAACTCCTAAAGAAGTAGAAGCAGTTATCAAAAACTCCCCTTCCCCCCAAAAAAATCCAGGACCAGATGGGTATATTGCAAAATTCTATCAGGCCTTTGTAGAAGACCTCATACCAATAATCTCCAAATGATTGCACAAAATAGAAACAGAAGGAATGCTAACCCACTCGTTTGTCGAAACCACAATTACATTCATACCTAAACCAGACAAAAACCCTACAAATAAAGAGAACTTTAGTCCAATTTCCCTCATTAATATTGATGCAAAAATACTCAATAAACTTCTATAAAATTCTTGGAAACCAAGTCCAAGAACACATCAAAGCAATCATCCACCATGACAAAGTGAGCTTTATCCCAAAGATCCAGGGGTGGTTCAACATATGGAAATCCATCAACATTATCCACCATATAAATAAACTCAAAGAAAATAACCACATGATCCTCTCATTAGATAGTGAGAAAGCATTCGACAAAATTCAACACCCCTTCATGGTATCCTAAGATACTTGTGGGAACAGTAATAGTCTTTCACTATCTATTACATTAATAGTAATTATTTCCTGTTATCTACTAACCTTTTTATCATCCACTTATATCTGTGTGTCTATGTGTGCACAGGCGTGTGTGTGTGTGTGTGTGTGTGTGTGTGTGTGTGTGTGTGTGTGTGTGTGTGTGTGTGTTTATAACTGAAGCTTCTAAAACCCATGACTTGAATTCCATTTTGTTTCTGGGTAAGATAAGGTTTACTTTGATGTTTTTTTGGACTGAATAGAATTCAATGTTCAACTTATAATATCATTCATGTGCCTAATCTAAAAATAATGATAACTTTAGGGACTAATTTCATTTAGGATATTGGTATGTTATATCATTATGTGTTAAAAATCTCCTCTGAGACACAAAACTAAATTTGGTTTATCCAGTACTCCAAGGGAAACTGCCTTAAAAAGGTGATGGACAGACAATGTTGTTAACTTGTTGAGCCCTCCACCTGGTAAGTTTCAGATTTTTGCTGTTTGAGTTCAGATTCTTATCACAAGTGAAATCAGTGCATTTGAAACATATTTACAGTCTTAAATATTCATTATTCTGACATACTGTGAGCAAGGTATAGAAAAATGTAACCCAGCATTTTAAAACTTTATTGCTATAAATAAAATGAATCAAGTGAAATATAAACATTTAGACAAATTACTTTGCTGATGTTAGCAAAACCTTTCCACAACTTGTATGAAAAGCCATCATGGTTAAAAGACATAAAGTGTTTCAGAAGTTAAAGCTGACAACATTGTCTTGACATAGAATTGTGCCAAATAATTCCTAATTATTATTAGTTTTTTTACTTTTGATATGGTAGCACAAGGTGTGATATTACTAAAACTATAGATACTGTAAATTGAGGGAAGATTTTGAGCAGAAGGTGAAAAAAGTCTAGTGGCATGTAGTCTTCTTAAAGATGCTAGTTTTTTTTTTTTTTTTTTTTTTTCATCTCTAATTTAAAAACCTGTAAAGAATACTGTACTTTTTTAGTTCTTATTCAATATCATCAGACTGTAATTTGTAGTTTATTCACATCCGAGATTTATCTTCAATGTGAACAACAATATTTGAGATAATGTAGAGAATTAATAGAAATAGAAAGTGTAACAAAATATGTGCAATTTCAAATAGCATGAATTAATGACATATTAACATTAATATATACTACAGGTGAGAGAAAATTGCTGAGAGAAAGGCAAGGGAGATACTAAAAAATTTTTTTTGGATAAGAATCTTTATTTTTTTTTTCTCCTCAGTATTTGTCCCCAGTCTACCTTTGGTTATTTGGTTTTGCTTTTTTTTTATATATATACTTTGTACTTTTTAATTTTGTTTTGCTTGTTGTAGTTACTATATTTTTATTGGACAACTTTATTTTAAAAAACAAAGATAAATGTTCAAATTTTAAGCATTTTTACATAAAAGTATACGGGTACATTTTTATGTTAGTGCTTGGCCTTATTTTATTTTCTTAAAGGTTTGATAGTGTGCATTAAGATCTTACTAGTTACAATGAGTAAAAATTACATGTAAAACAGGATGTTACCTGGAACTAGTCAAAATTTTCTTGGTGTTTAAGGATTAAGCATAATGTTTTTTTCTTTTCTTTTCTTTTTTTAATTTTTTTTTCTTGAACTTCACACAGTCTGTGAATTGTTTCTGGAGTGTTCACATCTTTCTGGTGTTAGTATTCAATTATCAGTGACTGCATATTATGTCTGTTCTTTTGTGACTGGGTTATCTCACTCAGGATGATATTCTCTAGATGCATTCATTTTCGTAAGAATTTCATAAAATCATTGATTCTGATAGCTGAGTAATACTCCATTGTGTAAATGTACCATAATATTTGTATCAATTTATCTACTGAAGGACATCTATGTTCTTTCAATCTTCTGGCTATTATAAATAGAGTTACTTATGAACATTGTGGTGGATGTGTCTTTGTTGTATGTTGGAGCGTCTCTGGGGTATGTGCTCAGAAGTGGAATAACTGGCTCTTCAGGTAGTACTATGTCCAATTTTCTGAGGAATTGCCAGACTGATTTCCAGAGTGTTTGTACCAGTTCACAACCCCACCACCAGTGGAGAAGTGTTCCTCTTTCTCCACATCCTTGCCAGCATCTGGTGTCATCTGAATTTTTGATCTTGGCCATTCTGGTTGGTGTGAGGTGGAATCTCAGGGTTGTTTTGATTTGCATTTCTTTGATGGCTAATGATGTTGAACACTTCCTTAGATGCTTCTCAGCCTATCGATATTCTTCAATTGAGAACTTTTTATTTAGCTCTATACCCATTTTTTAATAGGGTTGTTTGATTCTCTGGTGTCTATCTTTTTGAGTTCTTTGTATACCTTGGATATTAAGCCTCTATCTGATCTGGGGTTATTAGAGATCTTTTCCCACTCTGTTGGCTGCCATTTTGTTTTCTTGACAGTGTGCTTAGCCTTACAGAAACTTTGCAATCTCATTAAGTCCCATTTGTCAATCTTTGACCTTAGAGCAGGAACTATTGGTGTTCTGTTCAGGAAATTTTCTCCTGTGCCTATGTGTTCTAAGGTTTTCCCTTCTTTCTCATCTAATAGTTTCAGTGTACCTGGTTCAATGTGGAGATCTTTGATCCACTTGCACTTGAGCTTTGTACGAGGGCTTTGCTTTTTTAATTTAATTTTTCATGTATTGCATTAGGTTCTGCTCCTCCCTCTCCTCCATGTCCCTGCTTCCTCCATACATGATTTCTCTGTTTTTCTTCAGAAAAGTACTATCAAACAAATATGGCATGTTAAATCTAAAAAGAAAAATATGCACATTGTGCCATTATGAAGCAATACAGTAGGGGAAATAGGGACCTTAAAGCAGACAAAATGTCAGAGACAGTTCCTGCCCCCACTGTTAAGAGATCTACAAGAAGTTTAAGATACATAAGTATAACATATATTATGCAGAGGGGCTATGTCACAGAGTCATGCAGCCTTCCTGATTGTTGGTTTTGTCTCTGTGATCACAGATTAATTAATCGTATTATTTTACTTATGGTGTTCTTGGCACTTGGTATTTTTGTTTCTCCTTTATGTTTGCTTGTTGTTGTATTGTACTGAAAACACTGTCCTATGATTTACTCTTCTCCATACAAACATATTATGTCCTCTGCTTAGTAATATTTGATAGGAAGAATAACTACATACCTATTTCATACTATTTAAGAAGCCTCATGTATGGTGACTAGGTTCTGGAATAATAATGAGTCCTCATGCAAGCTGACTTCCGTTTATAATTTTACTAGAAGCAAGAATATCACTATTATGGGGTGTGTGGAAGATAAATACTTCCAGACACATAATCTGCTGTTCTCTGAATAAGTAAAAGCTGATCTTCTTTTTAGTGAGGATTTCAAAGCCTCTTCCTGAAAGTAAAGGGAGTTCAGGGATTCCCTACGAAATAGAAATGCAGTATTGCTGAATTAGAAAACATGGGACTTGAGACAGTGGTGATGCTTTTAATGGGAAATCTATGGTGCAGCAGCAAGCTATGGGAAGAGTCACCAAACATTCTTGTCTACAATTTTTGTTCTCCCCTCCTCTGGCTTGTTTTTCATTCAGCTCTTTCCCATCACCTACAACATCATCAACTCATCATCTGTTAACTGCTGTGCTGATCTCTTATAGCCATCCTAAAGTCTCTAGCTGTCTTTCCAGCACTACTGTTTTCAGGTCAGTGCAACATAGTTTTTTACATTAATTGCTTTTCAGAACCTCCTGAAAATCTAATAATAGTTCTGGAGGGGAAATGGACATAGGATTATATGTATTGACATCCAGAATAGATTTTTATCAGGGGGATGTCAAAATGTCAAGGTTATTCATGTAAAATACCACAGCAGATTCTGAAAATGTTCATTTTGTGGGTTCTAGAGCTGTTTAAAACTCAACTCAAATGTTATTGTTCTTCCTGCTAATTCTCCAGGTATTTAAGTATTGCAGACTTCTAAAAATAAACTAGGAGTTTAATTTTCTTTTGGCATATATAGTAGATAGAAATTTTAAGGAAATTTAAACTCATGATTTGAATATGATCTAAATTTAGAAATTCACTAAAATAATAAGAAAATTACTATATTTCAATTACAAGTTGATATGTTTACCCATATGTGGAGAAAAGAAGTTTAAACAGGATGTCTTCTTCAATTCTGCTCTTCCTCCTCTTTCGCTTCTTCCTCCTCCTCCCCTCCTCCTTCTGTTGTCCTTCTCCTACTGATTCAAAACTTCAGCTGCATGATAACTATCACTTTTTAAGAATTAACTGATAATGCCCAATTTAAACTTTTAGGTATTCATATATACAAGATGTTGAGTTTGCTAGAGAAGAATGTGATATTTTATGAGCATATATTTTCTACATATTTATTAAAGGAAGAAACTAAATAAACATCCAGATAATTGCATTGTATTCCATTACGTTAGAACATTACTATAACAAAAACCTATGAGAAAAAGTTTTTCAGAGAACGTCTTCCATATTCCAAAAACTCATTGAAAAATTATATGCATGTTGTTTAAATCTGAGTTTCAAAAGTCAACATGATAATAAATGCTATAAATTGAAGAAATTACCGGAACAAAAATGATTTTGACTATTAATGAAAATATATGTTTAATATAGAACTATAATTTTACCATTTATAAAATATTGTAATTGTAATTTCTCTTATATAAAAAGGTTTTGAAAGAGTTTCAGGACAATCAATTTGTTTTACAAATGAATAAACTAAGGATATTCATAGCAAACACATTAAGCATTATATTCTCAAAAGAGTAATGAAAATGATTTGAAGTGAATGCATTTTTCCATCACCATAACTACAAAATACATGTCATTTTAATGCACAATCATGCCTCAGAGAAACCTCATGAAACTTATAAAAGAATAGAGTTATTTTATTAATTACTAAAAACAACTCCTCAATACTTCTAAAGTCTAAGTTCCTTGCCAAAATCACAAAAGCTACAGTGAATAATTTGACAATTTCCCATGAATATTTTTGATTTATAGAAAAGGAAAAAAATCACAAGCCTGTGTTAGAAAATGACATTTTCTGAGAGAAATATAAATGCACATAAAGATAATTTTGTGCCTGTCTTCTCTGTCATATTTTTTTTTTTGACTAACAACATCATGCTTCAAATATGTGGGTGGAATATATAAGCTTTACATGTAGCTTTTAAATACGTTTCACTTCATGTTAGGTATTACTGATTATATGTGTAACCTAATATTATTTTGAGAAGAAATAATTGGTTAAAAGTTTTTGTCTTTAAAAGAGGAAATCAGAAAAATATCATATTCCATATTATTTTTTAAATGAAAGTCCTGGCATTACAAATGAGTATATGTCTTTTGAGAGAGAAACAAACTGAATAAATAGTTAATTACAGATTATTTACTTTTTATCTCCTGCAAAATCATATCTTTTTTTTTTTTTTTGTTCTGCATTACTGCTCAGTTCTAATATCATAGTGTTTATTACTGGGGATTAGATCTATCTTCTAGTCCTTTGTCAGCTGATTCTAACACATGCAAATAAAAATGTTTATCATGAAAACAACTGAACAAAATGTCCCCCACTTTAATTTTATTTAAGTGTAATCACTAGATTTTGAATGATCTAAAATATGCCTCTAATACAAGAAAAAAGATTTAAAGTAGTAATATTAATGATGTCTCTAGCCAACAAAACCTATTATTTTGAAAAATTGACTGTGTTAGTTAAGAAGTCACACAAAATTTTCAGATTATTTAGAAGTTGAAATTATTAATTTATAATGTTTATAATGGAGTATATGGAAGAATCTATGTAAAGTTTTGAAATATAACACATATAATCATTTCTTCAATATATGCAAAATGATACATCAAAATATATGATATTCTTTATGGTGTAGTACTAATAAGCAGCTTCCTACTTGCTTCATTAGACACAAAATTACCAATTAAATAGATGCTAAATGTTAAATTGATTATGTGTTAAATGTGAAAAATTAAAAATAATGATAAAAGTATCACAGAACCCATATTGTAACTTTATATTGATTGAGGTGTAATATTACCCAAAACTGGTAAAAACATGAATTTGTGTTTGAAGAGTTCTATGGCAATCAATTTCTAGCTATATTTGGAACTCATAACAGTGCAAATATATGGTCACTAAAATTCAGAAAGAAGTATTGAATAACTTATTTAAAATGACAGTCAGAATATCATTTAAAAAGGTTATTTTTGCTTAAACTGCTCGATGGCATCACATACCAACCTCAACATTAATACTTTTTTTTCTTTTTGCAGATGAAGTATATCACATTAACCACTTCTGAACAGTAATGAGAAAAAATGTGGCTAAAAAACAATGTGACTGAGTTCATTCTACTTGGTTTGACACAGGATCCTTTTAGGAAGAAAATCCTATTTGTTGTGTTTTTACTTTTTTACATGGGAACATTACTGGGTAACTTACTGATTATTGCTACCATCAAGACAAGCCAGGCCCTTGGGAGTCCCATGTACTTCTTTCTCTTCTATTTATCCTTCTCTGACACCTGCTTCTCTACAACTATAGCTCCTAGAACAATTGTGGATTCCTTGCTGAAGGAAGCCTCTATCTCTTTCACTGAATGCATAATCCAAGTGTTTACATTTCATTTCTTTGGGTGTCTGGAGATCTTTATCCTCATCCTCATGGCAGTTGACCGTTATGTGGCCATCTGTAAGCCACTGCACTACATGACCATCATGAGCCGGAGAGTCTGTGGGTTGCTGGTTGCCATAGCATGGGTGGGATCTTGT
Organism: Micromys minutus; assembly: GCF_963924665.1. Lineage (NCBI taxonomy): Eukaryota > Metazoa > Chordata > Mammalia > Rodentia > Muridae > Micromys > Micromys minutus. Next base: position 59,095,378 of record NC_137982.1, read on the forward strand.
GTTCATTCTTTAGTTCAGATATTTCTGGCTTTGCGTCTGCCTTTCTGCGGCCCTAATGAGATTGATCACTATTTCTGTGACTTGCAGCCACTATTGAAGCTTGCCTGTACAGATACATACATGATCAACCTTCTTCTGGTGTCCAACAGTGGAGCAATTTGTACAGTGAGTTTTCTCATGCTGATGGTCTCCTATGTCATTATTCTTCTTTCTCTAAGAAACCACAGTGCTGAGGGAAGAAGGAAAGCACTATCCACCTGCATATCCCACATTATTGTGGTCATTCTTTTCTTTGGACCTTGCATCTTTATATACACACGCCCTGCAACAACATTTCCTATGGACAAGATGATAGCTACATTTTATTCAATTGGGACACCTTTACTCAATCCTCTGATTTACACACTGAGGAATGCAGAGGTGAAAAATGCCATGAAGAAATTATGGAGAAAAAAAAATGTGTTCTCAGATGATCGAAAGTAAATGAGGGCTAAAATCTATTTTTATTTTTTGTATTAAATTATAAATTAATAAAATATTGTTTTAATTAATGTTTAATACACTATCTTCTTTGGGCATGAGGTTTATAGATTCATATAGTAAAGAAACAAAATAAAAGAGTTTTGTTGAGTTTATTTTATAAAAAGGGTAAAAAATGAAATACAAATATATATAAAGACCCTTGTTTTTTGTTCATATATGCTGTTGTGTTTCTCATTCCTGTGGTTCTGTCCCAACACAACTGTGGATGTGATTGTGTTTTCTGCCCTTCTTTTAGATGTCTTCTGCACTTCTCTTCTGATAATTTTCTATCTATATAATCACATCTTATATTAAAGCCTGATAAGTCTTACCTCTCCCAGTTAGTTATACATACAACATTCTTTATTCTATTTCCTCTCTCAAAACTTTCTCTTTTACACCTTGCTGTTCTTCAAATTTACCACCTTTTTTAAACTCTGATTTATTTCATGCATGTACATAAATACATATTTCACGTATATATTATTTTATGTAGCCATTTTAATAATATCAATAACTTACTTTATTATATAGATGCAACAAATTGTGGCAAATTCAAATAACTGCAGCAGGTACTATTATAGGAGAGTATGCATACCCTTGAGGAAAAGTCTCTTCTATTTTGGGATAGATTCAGAACTCTCACTATGTGTTTTCCTTGATAAAATAATAGAAGTTTAACAGAATACAGAAAGAAATGCCACTCTTGGGAATCTCTGATATTCTGATCTCAATTATGGTGTTGTAGTCAGAATTTTTATTTTGTAACACACATACCTTTCTTCTGAATGATATCTTCTAACTTATATATTAAGGTTACTTTTGGACATATTATACCATTTTCTTTATAAAAAAGGGGGTTCAAAAGCAGTGCAACATATGTAGGTTAGTTAAAGTTAGAGATGTGTATATTTGATAGAACACAGAAAACAATCACTTCAAAAAGTATATGGACATATTGACAGATAAAGTAAAAGTAGGTTGACCCAAAGGAATATTTCAGAGGTTGCAATCAAATTTGATATTTCAAATTTAAATTACTTTAGTAATTTTGAATTCATTTCTAGAGATAATATTATTACTAAAAGAAGAAAGGGAAAATTTTACAGTACAATATAATATCAATTTCATCATTATTCATTAATATTTCAATATTAAAGAATATTAATGCTAAAATATTTTCAAGTTCAATGTTTTCTTATATATATATATATATATATATATAATTACTCATAGAAAATATTATCCATGAATTCTTTTAACCTAAGCCTGACTACTTCAAAAACTAGTAAATCAGAAAACAAAATTTATATCAATTTTGTTATAGTAGAACCCATGGTATTTTTAATTTTACTTTTAACTATTCCTTTATTTTTTATTTTTATGTAGTACCTGGGATTGAACTTATATATTCACTCATTCCAGTCATGAGACATAATATAATTTAGAGTTTATTTGGCCAAAACTGCTGATCATAATTACTATGTTTGTATTTGTGTGTGTGGTAATAAGAATCTGTATAATGTACAAAACAATATATTGATAAGTATATTACATTTCTCTTTTTTTTACATTCTTTAAATTTCAGTCTCTATCATTACCATGTGGTTCTCATATAATACTGATAGTTTGACCTGTTCTTGAAGAATTTTCAGTTATAAATACTCATTGACCAAATACTAATTGGTTCCTTATCTTTTTTAAGACAATGAAAATGATATAGTTTTAAATTAGTCCCATCCTTTATTTTATTTAGTATTTGAGTGTTAATATTAATAATGCAACATATAGTGCACATATATCCACACAGATATGAAATGGAAAAATTGGATTTGTGGAATAGTTGTTGTAGATGTTAATGAACTTCAGTATAGATGATGGGAATTATATCTGGGTCTTCTGTAAAGGCATGTGCTTTTAACCACAAAGTCATCTTTCCAGCACTGTAGGTACCTTCTGATTCTCATATTATTTTGAAAAATAGAAAGAATATAGCATCTGCATTTTTGCTGTCATATATCTCTTTTAGAATATGTCCTACTTAAACTCCTTCTAATGTTTTGTAATAGGGTTAAAAATAAAACTGATGTGCAACTTCTATAGGTATACTGATTGATATAAGTACTGCAATGGAGGAAAAGATGGAAATCTGAATAGTAAAATGAAAACATTGGCGAGGAGAAGTGGTGACTTTGATGTGATTATTTGTATCTTTTTTTTTTTTAGTTGAACAACTTTATTTTTAAAAAACAAAGGAAACTACAGATTTTAAACATTTTTACATAAAAGTATATGGATAAATTTTTGTCAGTACTTGATTTTTTAAAGGTTTGGTAGAATGCATAAAAATCTTACTAGTTACAGTGAGCATAAACTACAAGTAAAACAAGATATAACCTGGAAATACTCAAAGTTTTCTTGGTGTGTAAAGCTTAAACATAATGATTTTTAATTTTTTATATTTTGTCATTTGTTTTTCTTGAACTTCATAAAGTCTGTGAGTTGTTTCTGGGGTGTTCAGAGATCTCTGGGGTTAGTATCCAATTATCAGTGACTGCATATTATGTCTGTTCTTTTGTTACTGAGTTATCTCACTCAGGATGATATTCTCTAGACACATCCATTTTCTTAAAAAAATCATAAAGTCATTGTTTCTGATAGCTGAGAAATACTCCATTGTGTAAATATACCACAATTTTTGTATCCATTCATCTACTGAAGGACATCTGGGTTCCTTCCAACTTCTGGCTATAATAAATTGGGCTGCTATGAACATTGTGGTGCATCTGTCTTTGTTGTATGTTGGAGCTTCTCTGTGGTATATACCCAGAAGTGGAATAACTGGGTCTTCAGGTAGTACTATGTGCAATTTTCTGAGGACTTACTAGACTGATTTCCAGAGTGGTTGTACCAGTTTACAACCAGACCAACAGTGGAGAAGTGTTCCTCTTTCTCCACATTCTTGCCAGTATCTGCTGTCATCTGAATTTTTGATTTCATCCATTCTGGTTGGTATGAGGTGGAATCTCAGGGTTGTTTTGATTTGCATTTCCCTGATGGGTAAGGATATCAAGCACTTCCTTAGATGCTTCTTAGCCATTTGATATTCCTCAATTGATAACTTTTTGTTTAGCTCTATACCCCATTTTTAATATGGTTGTTTGATTCTCTTGTGTCTAACTTCTGGAGTTCTTTGTATACCTTGGATATTAGTTCTCTATCTGATGTGGGGTTGGGAAAGATCTCTTCACAATCTGTTGGCTGTTGTTTGGTTTAATTGACAGCATCCTTAGCCTTACAGAAATTTGCAATCTCATTAAGTCCCATATGTCGATATTTGACCTTAGAGCAAGAGCTATTGGTCTTCTGTTCAGGGAATTTTCTCCTGTGCCTATGTGTTCTAAGGTTTTCCCTATTTTCTCTTCTAATAATTTCAGTGTACCTGGTTTAATGTGGAGATCTTTGATCCACTTGCACTTGAGCTTTATAGAAGGAGATAAGAAAGGGTCTATTTTCATTCTTCTGCATACTGAGTGTCAATTGGACCAGCACCATTTGTTGAATAGGCTGTCCTTTTTTCCATTGAAAGTTTACAGATCCTTTGTCAAAAATCAAGTGACCATATATGTGAGGGCCCGTTTCTGAATCTTCTATTCTATTCCATTAATCCATGTGCCTATCTCAGTACCAGTACCATGCAGTTTTTAACACAATTGCCTTGTAATAGAGCTTGAAGTCCACTATAGTAATTCCCACATATGTTTTCTAATTGTTTAGGATGAATTTCACTATTCTAGGTCTTTTGTTATTCCAAATGATATTGTACATTGCTCTTTCCAACTCTATGAATAATTGGGTTGGAGTTTTGAGGGTAATTGCACTGAATCTGTAGATTTATTTTGATAAGATGGCTGTTTTTACAATCTTGGTCCTTCCAGTCCATGAGCATGGTAGATCTTTCCATTTTCTGAGATCTTCCTTGATTTCCTTCTTTATAGATTTGAAATTCTTGTCATACAGGTCCTTTACTTTCCTAGTTAGAATCACACCATGGTATTCCATATTGTTTGTTACTATTGTGAAGGGTATTTTTCCCCTAAATTCTTTCTCCACATGTTTGTCCTTTGAGTAGAGGAAGGCTACTGATTTGTTTGAGTTAACTTTTTATCCAGCCACTTTGCTGAACTTGTTTATCAGATGTATATGTTCACTGGTGGAATTTTTATGATCACTTATATACAATATCCGGTCATCTGTAAACAATACTATTTTTACTTCTTCCTTTCCAATTTGTATCCCTTTGATTTCCTTTTGCTGTCTAATTGTTCCAGTGAGAACTTCAATACTATGTTGAATAGGTAGGGGGAGAGCAGTAAGCCTTGTCCAGTCCCTGATTTTAGTGACATTGCTTCAAGTTTCTCACAATTAAGTTTGATGGCTTGGTTGCCTATTCTGCACCATGATTATTTATGTCATATCTATTGGGTTGTCACTAACAGTAACACTTCCTTGAAAGACAAATATATTTTTCATAATTGATAATGTGATTACCTCTGAAAAGAGCATGCCATTCAACCATGTTTGTTTTCTGCATGAGTATATTCTTTATTTCTTCCAAGAGTAACTCAGTCAAAAATCTTAAAATGTCTTTATAAGATAGTTTATAGTCTATGTCCCTTTAATGGGGAATTGAATCCACTGATGTTAAGAGATATTAAGGAATAGTGATTGCTGTTACCTGTTATTTTTGTTTTTAGAGGTCGAATTGTGTTTCTGAGCTTTTCTTCTTTTGGCTTTCTTACAAAAAAAATCATCTTATTGCTCTTCCTAGGATGTAGTTTGCCTCCTTGTTATTGAATTTTGCATCTATTATCATTTGTAGGACTGGATTTATGGACAGGTATTGTATAAATTTGGTTTTCTCCATCTATGGTAATTGAGAGTTTCCCTAGCTATACTAACCTGGTTCAGCATCAAGCAACCTATCCCTCCACAACTCATGTTGTCTAAATCAACAACCATTGAGTACCCATGGAGAGACCCATGACTCCTGTTGCATATGTAGATGAGGATACCCTTGTCTGCCATAAATGAGAAAAGAGGCCTTAAGGCCAGTGAAGGTGCATTTTCTCAGTGTAAGGAAATACCAAGGCACTGAGGTGGAGAATGGTTGGAAGAGGTTGCACCTTCATGGAAACAAGGGGGAAGAAGGGGGAGAGAATAACATATGAAATTTGAATACAGTGAATATCCAATAAAATAATTTTAAATAGACATTTCAACTACAAACAATTAGAAAGAAAGAAAGAAATTAGAGACCTCCCTTATAAAGATAAAAGTCATGACATGAAATAATCTGAAATCTCTAGTAGGTATAGGAAATAACTTAATAGAACTTTAGCATCAGAATTTGTGATAAAGATTTTCATAGAAGTTGTCAGAGTACAACTTTAGGGAGGAGAAATTGACACAGACACTGTGTCATGATTTTCATGAATATTACTATATTTCCCTTGCTTTCCTATAGAAAATAATGGTATAAATCCTTATTCCCTTAACCTTAGCTTGTGACTTTATGTAGAAATAGTGATAATAATACTAAACTTGTCCATAATGAAACCCCTTATAAAGAGAAATTGAGAAATACAGATAGGCACACACTGAGGGATGCTATGTACAACTGATTCCAGATTGAATTGATGCTTTTACAAATCAAAGAAGTTCCACATAGGCCAATAAGCTCTCAGGCTCTAGATCCTTCATGATTCAGATTCTCTTCAGAGTTCTAAGCTAGAAATTATACTGTTGCTAGTATGATCTCAAAATTTAGGCTTGAAACTGCCAGAAGTAATTTTTTATAATTTAATTATCTTTATGAAACAGTATCCAGTTGTATTTTAATTATGTTTAAATCATGAACTTCAAAATAAACATTAACTTATGTTAAAGTTATTTGTAAGCTTTAAAACCTTTCATTTTCTTCTCATTAATTTTATGACTTTAACCTATAAACTTCATGTTAAGAGAGACTCAAGTTCTCCCAAGTTATGTTTCCTTCAGATTTCTACACTCCTTAGGTTTCTAGACAGTACTTTTAACCCATTTCTGGAAGATTAATGTAGGTAACTAAGTTTAGCGCATGTCATGGGTTTATGTAACACTTCCTTATGTACTCCCACCTAAAGTTGGTCAGCAATGACTATATAGGACATGATGTCTTCATACTGTTTATGTATTCTCATCCCATCTGGCTGTGGGTAGGAATCCATGCTGCCTTGTGTGGCACTTGTGTGATCTTTATTTAATCTAGTTCTTGTGATTTCACATGCTTATCTCATTTATTTTCAAAAGCACTGTAAAGTAGATGATGATCACTTTTCAGGTTTCTAAATCAAGAGAACAGTTGTGTAAATTTTCTTTTGATTTATTATGAAAATTGTAAGGGAAGTTACTTTCTTTGATTTCTTATATTTTCTTTTTATTGGCTATATTTTATTTAAAATTTAAATGTCATCCCCTGTCCCAGATTCTCCTTCATAAACCCCTATTCAATTGCACCTTTACCTACTTCTGTGATGGTCCCCCAACACGCATCCTAAACCTCCCAACTCTCATCCCTGACATTCCCCCTAGAGTGGGGTATTGAACATTGGCAGGACCAAGGGCTTCTCTACCCACTGACGCCCAACATGGCCTCCCTCTACTATTCAGCGGCAGGTATGGGACTGTCCATGTGTACTCTTTTGATAGTGATTTAGTCCCTGGGAGCTCTGGTTGGTTGGTATTGTTGATCTAATGGGGTTGCACACCCCTTCAGCTTCTTCAGTCTTTTTCTCTAAGTCCTTCATTGGGGCACCATTCACAATTCAATGGCTGTCTCTGGTATGTGCCTCTGTGTTTGTCATGATCTGACCCAGCCTCTTAGTAAACAGCTATATTAGGTTCCTGTGCAACTATAGTCAGAGTCCCTTTTACTCGCAGTAAATGGTGATCAACATATAGATCCACTACTAGCCAAGTGCATAAAAAAAGAAACTGAAAAAAAATCAGTTATAAAAGAAATATATACCATGACCCTCTTTCCAAAGGCTCAGTATTGATTGTGGAAGAAGAAAACAGGAAAATTATAAAAGCAAAAGATGATGAAAACAAAAAAATGTCTTCTGGACACAGTATGATAACTGCATATATTAAAGGAGCATGTATAAATCAGTATGTATGAGACCTAAACACCATTGTGGACAAAAATGTTTGTAAAGGAAAGGAGTTCCAGACCTTTCCATAAAACTATTAACAATTTTTACCTGCAACAAAAATCATAGTTAGATTTTTATAAAAGTTGAGCACCTTAGAAGCTGACCATGCTCAAATAGATGGCCACATATTCAAACTATGTGTATAGTATAAATTTTTCTAGATGGAGTGGGCAGAAACATATATTTGAGTTGGGTAGGAAGTGTAGGGCAAATGAATATATAATATTCAAAATTCACTGCACAAAATTCTTAAAAAATAATTGAAATGGGAACTTTTAGAAATATTAATATAAATATAAGAATTGCTCTGTGTATAGATATTATATAGAAGGCAATATTGATATTTTACCTTGAAGAATAGAAAGGTTATCTATACTTTTTCACAAATTTATTGTACATACTACAAGCTAAGTATGCTCATCCTATCCTATCGGCCCTGTTTTATAACATCTATATTTTCTGTCCTTATCTCCACTTATGTAACACATTTCCATTAAAGTTTCAAATCTCTTTTATAATTTTATCATTTTATTGGATAGTCTAAGTATTTACATTTCATGTTATCCCCTTTCTACACCTCTCCAATTCCCCCTGCCCCCTCCTCTTGCTTCCATGAAGATGCTCTCACTCCCAACCAACTACTCATACCTCATCTCCTTGGATGTCTCCTACACTGGGGAAATTAGTCTTCACTGGAATAAAGCCCTCTCCTCTCATCAATGCTAGACAATATCATTCTCTGCTACATATGCAGCTAGAGTCATGGGTCTCTCCATGTGTACTCATTGGTTGGTGTTTTAGTCTCTGGGAGCTTTCAGGGGGTTGGCCAGTTGTTATTTTTGTTCTTCCCATTAGGCTGCAAACTATTTCAGTTTCTTCAGACCTTTCTCTAGATCCTCCGTTGGGGTGCCTGTACTCAGTCCAATTATTAGCTGCAAGCATCTTTATCTGTGTAAACATGGATATGTCAGGCCTTCAAAGGAAACATCCATATCCAGCTCCTGTTAGTAACTACTTTTTGGCATAAGGAATAGTGACTGGGCATGGTGACTGCATATAGAATGGATCCACAGGTGAGGAAGTCTATGGATGACCTTTTCTTCAGTTCCTGCACCACTTTTTATCTCTGTATTTTCTCCCATGAATATTTTGTTCTCCATTCTAAGAAGAAGTAAAGCATCCACATTTTGGTCTTCCTTCTTTATAAGTTTTATGAATTGTTTCTTGGGTATTCTGAACTTTTGGGCTAGTTTCCATGTATAAGTTAGTGCATACAATGTGTGGTCCTTTTTGACTGGGCTACCTCACTCAGGATGATATTTTATAGTGTCATCAATTTGCCAAATAATTTTGTGAAGACATTGTTTTTAAAAGTTGACTAGTACTCCATTGTGTAAATGTACAACATTTTCTGATCCATTCATCTGTTGAAGAATATCTGGGTTATTTCCAGCTTAAGGCTATTATAAATGAGGCTGATATGAACATAGTAGAACATAGGTCTATGTTGTATGTTGAAGCATATTTTGGGTATATGTCCAGGAGTTGTATAGCTGTGTTCTCAGGTAGTATTATCTTCAATTTTCTGAGAAACTGTCATACTAATTTCCAGACTGAAACTATCAGCTTACAATCCCACCATCAATAGCATAGTGTTCCCCTTTCTCTCCATTCTTGTCTGCATCAGCTGTCACCTGAGTTCTTGAACATAGCCATTTTGACTGGAGTAAGGTAGAAACTTAGGTATGTTTTGATATTTTATTCCTCATGACTAAGGATGTTGAACAATTCCTTAGGTGCTTCTTAGTCATTCTTTATTACTATATTGAGAATTGTTCATTTAGCTCTGTGCCCTGGTTTTTAATAAGATTATTTGGTTCTCTGGAGTCTACCTTCATGTGTTCTTTGTACATATTGAATATAAGCTCTCTATCAGACATGTAAATATCTTTTCACAATCTGTTGGTTTCTGCTTTGTCCTATTGACAGTAATATTTGCTTTCCATAAGCTTTTAAATTTTATGTATCAAATGAGATGATCATGTGTATTTTTTGTTGAGTTTGTTTATATAATGGATAATGTTGATGGATTTCTGTATATTAAACCATCCCTGCATCTCTGGGATGAAGTTGACTTGGTCATGGTGAATGATTGTTTTGATGTGTTCTTAAATTCAGTTTGCAAGACTTTTATTGAGTATGTTTACATCAATGCTTTTGAAAGAAATTGGGCTGCAGTTCCCTTTCTTTTTGGGTCTTTGTGTAGTTTATGTATAAGTCTAATTGTGGCTTCAAAGAATGAATTGGGTAGTGTTCCTTCTGTTTCAATTTTGTAGAATAGTTTGAAGACTGTTGGTATTAGGTCTTAATTGAAAGTTGGATAGAATTCTACACCAAACTCACCTGTTCCTGGGATTTTTTTTTTCTGTCTGGAGACTTTAAATGACCATAGCTATTTCTTTAGGGTTTATAGTACACTCTAGACGATTTCTTTGATCCTGATTTAACTTTGCTATCTAAAATCTGTATGAAAATAGTTCTTTTAATTAAGATTTTACAGATTTTTTTTTGAGTATAGGCTTTTGCAGTAGGATCTTTTTTTTTTTAATTTCTTCACTTTCTGTTGTTATGTCTCTCTTTACATATATGATTTTGTTAATTTGAATACTGTGTTTCTGCCCTCTGGTTATTGTAACTCAGTGTTTATTTATCTTGTTGATTTACTCAAAGAACCAGCTTCTGATTTTCATGATTCTTTGTATTGTTTCTTTTTTCCCACTTGGTTAATGTCAGGTCTGAGATTGATTATTTCCTGCCATCTATTCATCTTGGGTATATTTGCTTCTTTTTGTTCTAGAGCTTTCAGATGTGTTGTTAAGATGTTAGTTTATGCTATCTCCAGTTTCTTTTTGGAAGCAACTGTTCACACTGCTTTCATTGTATCCCATATTTTTGGGTATGTTGGGTCTTCATTTTCAGTACATTCCAAAAAAAATAAAAAAATCTTTAATTTCTTTTTTTATGTTTTCATTGACCAAGATGCCATTGAGTAGAGCATTGCTCTGCTTTCATGTGTATGCATGCTTTCTGGTTTTTTTTTTTTTTTTTTTTTTTTTTTTTTTTTTTTTAGTTGATGTTTCTTGTTGTTGTTATTGAAGTCTAGCCTTAGTTAATGTTGATCTGATAGTATGCATGAGATTACTTCAGTCTTCTTTCATCTGTTGAGGCCTGTTTTTTGACCAAATATATATTCAATTTTGGAGAAGGTTCTGAGAGATGCTGAGAAAAAGATATATTATTTCATTTTAGAATGAAATGTTCTATAAATGTCTGTTAAATCCATTTGGATCGTAACTTTTGTTAGTTTCACACTGTTTTTTAGTTTCTGTTTCCATGATTTTCCATCTTTGAGAGTGGGGTGTTGAAATCTTCAATTGTTATTGTTAAATCCTTTTAGATTTAGTAAAGTTTCTTTCATGATGAAAATGCCCTTGCATTTTGAGAATAAATATTTAGAATTGAGAGTTGATCTTGATGATTTTTTTCTTTGATGATTATGTAGTGTTCTTTCTTATTTTTTGATAACTTTTCATTCAAAGTCAGTTTTATTAGATATTATAATTACTACTTGAACTAGGGACCATTTTCTTTGAAACATTTTCCATTCTTTACTCTGAGATAATCTCTGTCATTTTCACTGAGGTATGTTTCCTGATGCAGCAAAATTCTGCATTCTGTGTACATATCCAATCTGTTAGTCTATATCTTTTTATTGAAGAATTCACTCCATTGATATTAAGAGATATTAAGTAATAATGATTGTTTTTTCCTGTTATTTTTGTTTTTAAAATTAAAATTATGTTTATGTGGCTACCTTCTTTTAGGTTTGTTGCAGAATATTACCTTCTTTTTTTTTTTAGTGTGTACGTTCCTTACTTGTGTTGAAGTTTCCCATCTATGTATTCTCTGTAGGGATGAATTTGTAGAAATATATTGTATAAATTTTGTTTTTTGTCATGGAATATTTTGGTTTCTCTATCTATCATAATTGAGAGTTTTGCTGGATATAGTAGCATGGGCTAGCATTTGTGTTCTCTTAGGGTCTGTATGAAATCTGTCTAAGATCTTCTAAGTTTCATAGTCTCTGTTGAGAATTTGTGAAATTTTGATTTGTCTCCCTTTATATGTTACTTGATTTTCCCCTTACTGCTTTTAATATTTTTGTTTTGTGCATTTGGTGTTTTGATTATTATGTGAAGTAAGGAGTTTGTTTTTTTTTTTTTTTTTTTTTTTTTTGGTCCAATCAATTTGAAATTCTTTATGCTGATGTTTTTCTCATGGACATCTTTTTCTTTAGGTTAGGGAATTTTTCTTCTATAATTTTATTGAAGATATATGCTGAGCCCTTTCTTTTGGGAATCTTTGTTCTGTTCTACAGTTCTCTAGCTCTAGAAATTATTTTAGGATTTCTATGTTTTTAGATATTTGGCCATTCTCAGATTTCTGATGGAATTGAAACAATTTAGTTTTATAGCCTATCCAAAATAATTAACTTTGAGAGAACATGCTAATTTAGAATATTTTCAAGTGGTAATATTTCTATACAGCTTACATTTAAATAAGAAGGTTTTTAAGTAAACAAGAAGGGTGATGTGTAAATTTATGTTAAGACAATACATAATTGGACAGGAGAGAGAGGCAGGGAAAAGTTGAGGAGAGGAGGCAGGAGGCAGATTCCTGAGAGAATCAAGATGGTGCTGGAGAAAGAGTTTGTATATACAGGTGGACTTAATTGGCGATAGGTAGTTATGAATATTTATAAGGGATTCTATATGTCTTTTATCTCACATAGAAGGGCAGTTTGTATCTTTGTCATTGGATGTAGTTGAATCTGTAGAGAGTTTTTGGGTTTAGAATTTAATATATAAACCTGCATGAAAAGCAACAAGGCCTTGGAGTCATGTTTGTATAGGGCAATGGAAGAAAGAAACATGTCAGTGTGGCCTAACCATTCAGGACAGAAGCAACTGGAGCAGTGTAGTGACCTGCCCCAGAGGTTTTAGAGGCACCCTGGAAATCCACTATGTGCTAGGTTCAACACTCTAGCAGCATCGTTGGAGTGAGACCTTGAGAACAGACGAAAGGTTAAGCCTTCCATTTAATATTTCCTGCAACACCTTTTATTCTTAGGTTTGGTTTTCTCATTAAGTCCTTGATTTCCTGGATATTTTGGGCTAGGTGCCTTTTGCTTTTTAATTTTTTTTTACTATGGTTTCAATGATTTTTATTTTTTATTTATTTATTTATTTATTTATTTATTTATTTATTTATTTATTTATATATTTATTTATTTATTTTTGTATCATGTGCACCTAAGATTTTCTCTTCTGTTTCCTGTTTTCTGTTGGTAATGTCTATGGCTCCTAATCTCTTTCCTAGGCTTTCAGTATTCACAGTTGTCACCTTTATTGATTTATTCATTGTTTCTTATTCAATTTTTAGATACTGGATGGTTTTGGTCAATTCCTGTACCTGTTTGTTTGGTTTTGTTTGATTTTTTTTTTTTTTAATGTTTCTCTTTAAGGGTATCAACTTGTTTACCTATGTTCTTTGGTTATTTTTTTTAAGGGAGTTATTCATGTCCTACTTAAAGTCCTTTATCATCCTCATGAAGTATGAATTTAAATTTAAATCTTTCTTTTCCGGTGTGTTGGTATATCCATTGCTTGCTGTGGTGCAGGAACTGGGTTCTGATGATGTTAGATTTTCTTGGTTTCTATTGCTTAGGTTCTTGACTTACCTCTTGCCATTTCTTATTTTATGATATTTTTTTTTGTCTTTGTGTCTCAGACTGGAGAGTCTTCCACCTTAGGACCTGTGAGCCTGACTGTGCTCTTGGAAGATCAACTTTCTAATGGCAGGTTTTGTGTCCTGATGGCAGTGGATAAGCAAAGTTCTGGTCACTGAAGGAGACCAGAAGGATTAAGTTCCAGACAACCCTGTTAATTATGTGTGCCTAGCAGGTCTCTCTCTGGGCAGTTAGTGGAAAGAATGTGAGGTCTCAACTTGGGCTTAGGATTGTGAGCACTTCTGGAAGATCAGCTCTCTGTGGACAGGTTTTGTGTTCTAGTGATAGTGGAATGACCCAAGCTCTGACGTTTCACTGCTCTAATCAGTTGTGCAAACATAACAACTTAACTCATGGGTCTCTTCAGTTATGGTACATTCTAGTGCTACTAGCATATCTAGTTTATCATTTAAAATTCTCACTCTCCAGGCCTCATACTTGGTGTATCCTTTCTGAATGAATATGTTACCTGCTTCTTTATGATCTCCTTGGGAGCAATGCCCACACCTCACCCCAAGGGTTAGCTGAACTGCCTGCTTGTATGCCTAGACATTGGGAAAACAACATATTGTCCTTTGAAGTTCAGATTTGCCTAGTCACAAGCCATTACTCACACCTGTATTTCTCTTTGCACTGCCACAGGTTACAGACTGGACACAATGGATGTCTCTTTGAGCAGCTAGAAAATTTGCATTCTACCTTTGTAGCTGATATGTGGAGCTGGATTCAGAGAGAGAAAAATGGCCTTCTGGTAACATGAATGACCTGAGTCATATCTCTTCTTTTTAATCCCTCAGGTCTTAGCCAGAATCAAAATAGCTGCTAACAGTGCAGTCTCCCAAATGAATCCTAACCCCAGAATTTATAAGCATTTAGAATCTGTACTCTGCTTCCAAAAACTATGGTATCCAATGACCTATCATATATGGCTTAATAAAAATGAAGAAACCAGATTTGGGAAGCCAACTAGAAATTACTAACACAAGATTCTTGAGTAGTGTGTGTTCACACTGACAAAAGGGTGATTACAAAACAAACAAGCAAACAAGCAAACTAGTTCTAATTGTCACCTGACAAATTTTATACTCATCTGGAAGATATCAAAAAGCTATCATCTATTTCATGGTGGCTTGTGTGCTTCTCAAGGTAATTGAAATAGGAAGACCCAGACTACTGTGAGTGGCACCATTCTTTAGGCACAGAACCCTAAACTTTTTAAGTGTACACAAAAAGAGCTGTTCAAAAACAAAAATTCTCTCTCTGACTGTGGATATACTATAACTAACTGTCTCAAGCTTCCATGACTGTGAATTTCCTACAGTGAGAAACTGTAATCTGTAATTGTAAACAAAATAAAGCCATCCCCCCAAATAAGATGAGGGATGCATCTTGAAGCCCTTAATTTAAGTAACCCAAAATAATCCCTTCAGAAGTTCAACTCTCAGGACAGAAATGTAGGACCCAAATTGAATCTTATCTATTTGAGGCTCTCATGAATGAGACGAGAAATCAGGGATCGATGCAAAAGCAAGAGGTGTATTAGTACAGTGCTCTGGGGGTGCCTATATCCAGAGGAGATGAGGCCCAAACAGTTTTTATACTTTTTAAGGCTACAGGTTACATCAGCAAGGTTATACATTAAATTAATTGGCTAAGAGTATTAGCCTTTGAATCTATTGTCTAGCAAGCATGTGACAGGCAATGGGACTAGAGGATCAAGTGATTATTAATCAGTACATTTCGAAGTTTTTTTTTAAGAATGTTCCTACTCCTCCCAAGAACTGTCAGTGGAGAATGGAACATTGCCTATCCTTGACCTGAGACAGTGGCTATAAGGCTGGCAAGAGCCCCTAGGGTCCTACATTTCCCACTTTCTCAAGGCCACCATTTCTATCTTGAAATCAAAGGTCATCTTGTTTAACAACCTCATACTGTTTGAACACGATTATTTTCACAGTTATGGCGTTCCTTGATGAATGCAACTAAGCAATTTGAAATTCGAGGTCCAGATTTTAGGAGCAAACACAGAGTGATCAAACGTCCCATCAGAGTTGAAACTAAAGTGAGCCCCCTGGCTGTAAAAACAATAGGTCTAGCTGAGGCATCAGCTGAACTAAGACACAGAACTCTTTGGTCTGATTTAGGACTTCCAGATGTATTCAAGGGATCAATCTTAAAGAGCAAGCCCAACAGGTATCCTCAGGTGAAATCACATACCCATCTGGTCTACCAGGGTTGTGAGTAGAGTTAAAGAAACTTTTTCTCTGGGAGGACAGTGCCTATCTATACTCCTTTCCCAGACAATTGTTGCATGGGGAACTCCATCAGCAGCTCTCTGTCACGCGTCCACGCTTCCCGCCGATAGGAACAGGCGTGCAACAAACAAACAGATTCTTCTGCGGACAACCTTTATTGTACAGCACTCTGAGCAGGGGACTTCTTGAGCAGGAAACTTCTCTCTGAGCAGGGTACTCCCTACCGGGGTCTACTGTCTAGGTGACCTCTCACGTGCAGTCTCCCACATGCGATCTCTCTGCCCAGTCTCTCTCCACGTGGGATCTCCCACAATCTCTCCTATCGGGTCTCTCTCCACATGGTATCTCTCTGCCATCTCTCCACATGGGGTCTCCCGCAATCTCTCCACTATCTCCCGCAATCTTCTCACGTGGGGGAGAAATGCACTGCTTATAAATGCCTAAGAGACTTGTGTTGCTACCTGATTGGTGCATTCTCCAGTAGCTCAATCACGTGCCCCGAGATTGGGCAGTGACTTATGTGGTTGCCAAGCAACATGAGGGGAAAGGTTTTTGTAGGCTGAACAATGGGCAGGAAGCTGGCGCCATCTATTGGCACCAGTGGCTTCCTACAGCTCTCATCTGTGTTGTTCTGCATTATGAGGCCTGAGGCAGCTATTCTCTCATAATATGGGGGAACTGTATCATAGCAAAGCTGACAAGATATAGTAGGGGAAAGCTTGCTAGAGTTTAGAACTAGAAAAGACATTTCTATAGGGTTTAGAAGTAGGTGCTTATTGCACTGGGGATCCTGATTAGAGAACAGAATCTCAATTATCAAGGCCACTCTGGTTATCACAGTTACCCCAGTCACCACCTTTGGCCATACCTTAATGGTTGTTTTAGTGTGTCCAGAGGCTTGAGGTGCTGGGACTATAACAGAGTTAGTCCTGAGGGTCATGTGACTATCAGTCAGTACATTCTGTGGCATTTTAAGCATGTTACTG
This sequence comes from Micromys minutus, assembly GCF_963924665.1. Classification (NCBI taxonomy): domain Eukaryota; kingdom Metazoa; phylum Chordata; class Mammalia; order Rodentia; family Muridae; genus Micromys; species Micromys minutus. The sequence goes on from NC_137982.1 coordinate 59,112,245, forward strand.
CTCCTGCCAAGAAATGTGGGCAGAGAATGAAACTTGGCCTAGCCTTGGGCAGTGTAAGGTGGGTATAAGTCTGGAAGAGCCCCAGAGTCCTTCAGAAACTGCAGTAGCACAAAATTTTAAAACAGCATATCTCTGTTTTTCTGAAATTATTAATTCTGTAGTAATTGATCCCAACAAATAGATCTGAAAAATTATGCAGACAACAAATTGAAAGCATGATTTTGAATATACTCAAACTACATAAAGAGAATATAAGCATATTTCAAGAATACAAAAACAAATATTTGGCAAACAAACAAAACAATCAAAAATATGAATATATACTTGAATAGATAGAAATACCAAAGAAGACTAATTTAATGCTGAATTTAAAAACACAAATACCAAGAAAAACTTTGGTGTAAAAGTTCCCTAATACTCTCCTTATATATACTCTCACAGCAGTTATTCAGTATAGGGTAACTCCATTTAAATCCTCTTATAGGTGTGATTCACAAATCTTAAGATCAGGGGAAAAAGAGCTGCAGAGCTTTAAGACATAATAAAAGATTTTAATCGCTCAGTAAAAAGTTAATATAATATAAGAAACAAACATATAATGAACAAAAATATAAGCAGAGTATAGGAAAGTTTCTGGAAATGGTGAAAATACGAAACTTCAAATTATAACATAGGAAAAAATCATCACGAAGGGATAAAGAATATTTTCTTTTTTATTTAACAACTTTATTTTAAAAAACAATAAACAAAAATAAATGTACAAATTTTAAGCATCTTTGCATAAAACTATACAAATACATTTTTGTCAGTACTTGGCTTTATTTTTTAAGCTTTGATAGTGTGCAATAATAGTGTATCTTACTAGTTACAATGAGCATAAAGTACATGTAAAACAGGATGTAACCTGGAAATAGTCAAAGTTTTCTTGGTGTGTAAAGATTAAGCATAATGTTTATTTTTTTCTTTTTTTTTTTTTTCTTTTTTCTTTATTGAACTTCACACAGTCTGTGAGTTGTTTCTAGGGTGTTCGGAGCTTTCTGATGTTAGTGTCCAATTATCAGTGACTGAATATTATGTCTATTTTTTTTTTTTTTTGTGACTGGGTTATTTCACTCAGGATGATATTCTCTAGATGCATCCATTTTCTTAAGAATTTCGTAAAGTCATTGATTCTGATAGCTGAGTAATACTCCATTGTGTAAATGTACCACAATTTTTGTATCCATTCATCTACTGAAGGACATCTGGGTACTTTCCAGATTCTGGGTATTATAAACAGAGCTTCTATGAACATTATGGTGCATGTGTCTTTGTTGTATATTGGAGCTTCTCAGGGGTATATGCCCAGAAGTGGAATAACTGGATCTTCAGGTAGTACTGTGTCCAATTTTCTGAGGAATTGCCAGAATGGTTTCCAGAGTGTTTGTACCAGTTTACAACCCCACCAACAGTGGAGAAGTGTTCCTCTTTCTCCATATCCTAGCCAGCATCTGCTGTCTTCTGAATTTTTGATCTTAGCCATTCTGGTTGGTGTGAGGTGAAATCTCAGTGTTGTTTTGATTTGCATTTCCCTGATGTCTAATGATGTTGAGCACTTTTTTAGATGTTTCTCAGCCATTTGATATTCCTCAATGGAGAACTTTTTGTTTAGCTCTGTACCCCATTTTTAATAGGGTTGTTTGATTCTCTGGAGTCTAGTTTCTTGAGTTCTTAGTATACCTTGGATATTAGGCCTCTATCTGATAATAACCCTCTCTGATAAAATAGCCCTATCTGATGTGGGGTTATTAAAGATATTTTCCCACTCTGTTGTCTGCCATTTTCTCATTAAGTCCCATTTGTCAATGTTTTCAATACATTTAATGAAGAAATTTTCTCAGACATAAAGACATTTCTATCCAGGTACAAAGGACCTGTAGAACACAAAATAAGACCCAGTATACAATTCTATACATCATTTTAGAACCAAAAACTTAAAGACACTCTTTTATACAAGAGGATTTAAGGCTGAAAGAGGTAACATTCTTATCATTTATAATCTCTGACTTATTGTAATAACAGTTGACATTTCAACAGAAACATACAAAGTTAAGAGAGTTTGACGGATACTGTTGAGGTTCTATAGAATCACAGCTGTCCATACTGCAGCATCCTATTCAGATAGACTATCCATTAAAACTGCAGTAGAAATCAAGGCTTTTTGTGATTGAACACAGAAAAAATTATGATCTCTAAATATAGACTGTTAAAAGATAAATGTTAAAAAGAAGAGCAGTATAATTGTGGCAAATATGTCACAAGAAATATATACTATCAAGTACAAATGAAAACAAGTAAACCAAAATATGAAAGCATATTAAAAAGATAACCAATTCTTCAAACCTTTTAAGAAAATAAAGAAATCTAGAATTTAAATGGAGTTACCCTATACTTAATATTTGTGGTAAGAGTAAGTACAAGACATAACAAAGATGGTATAAATATATATTCAAAGCTATGATTACCTGCATATCATCTACTAAAGATCAAGGCAGTCAGTATCCCAGCATGATGAAGGAGATGACCATGAGTTTACATCTTTAACTAGAATGCTATTGACAATAAATGCATAATGTGGGAGAAAGTCAGCTTTCTTTAGGGATGTTGCATCTGAAAGGCTAAGTAAGCTTCCAGAACATTGTTATACACACATACTTGTCCATATCTACAACACTAAATATACTCAGTGGGTTCATAAATAAGATCACATAAAAGTGGAAGAAAAAGTAGGTGTTAGGGGAGAAAGTAGAAATTAAAAGTGGTAGATTTTTTTGAAACACATATATAAAATTATCAAATAGTATAAAATGAAGTTTACCCTTCAACAAAATCAACATAGGGAATGAATTTACTAAACAATTTTCGCATTTATATCAGATTAAAGTGCTTCTTTGCTTAAAATCATTTTGTTATTTTCCTTTTCATACATACAGAAAATTTTACATGCATACATTATGAAACCTGGCTGCTGTCATCGCTACTTCACACTCTTCTATCCCCAAAATTTTATTCCTACCATGTGTGGGATCTTAACTCATCATCAATTATGTATTTTACTCACTCAGATCTTCTGGGCATTTCCTTTTTTTCTAGCTATTGTTTAAGATGTTTTTATATTTATACTTTATCTGATGACTTTGTATGTGTAACATGTATAATATTTTATTTAATAGGAATGCATTTTGAGAGCTCTTGTCCTTTCTGTTAAATAGCAAATATGACAGAAGGCTCAATGTAGGCTATTAGAAGAGAAGTGACATCAAATGTCATCCTTATCTGTGGAGTTTATATTCTAGAATATGAAGATTTCAGGAATGCTATGCCTCTTGTTTCAATAATTCCATATCTTCTTGGAGGATAAACAATCACTGCTAGATTTTATTTGAATCATGTGCTACAGAGGTAATATGTACTTGGTAATGTACAGTTGGTCAAGTACCTATGCTTTGTAAGGTCATAGGTCTTTATGGAGAAACTACTACTATTCTTTGAAATTAACAATGCCTTTTAAATATCTATATTTATATTTCTCAACTTTTCTGGATTTGAAAGGTAAAGTTTTTTTTTTTTTTTTTTTTTTTTTGCAGTGTGTGTGTTGGCATTACTGCAGAGAATTTTAAATTAAGGTCTGTGAGTGAGTACGTTCAATGCTAATACCTAAATGAGATGGATAAATCAACCTTCCATAGACTGAGAAATCACTCAAAATATAGAACCATAGAGGATATAAGTCTTGGGGGATTTATAGGTGTGTTATGGCCCTTTTAATCATGAACAAGCAGCATCAGGTTATGGATACACACACTACACTGGCACAAAATTATTTTATATATTCTTATATGAATAGGGGAAGGACTTACGAGTTTCTACCAATCTTGAATTTAATGGTGTTTGGTAAAGATATCTACAGGTGTGTAGCTACTAGTAAGTCTCTCAGTGATTCAGTAATAACATTTTACCCATGCTCATATGAGCAAACATAATTAAACTTATTGGTCAATTAAAGGTATAAATATAGAAAGAGGTACTTGAAAAGAGCATCTAAAGAACGACAAGAAGAGAATTATGTGGTCAATATGATCATAATAAATTTTGTACATATATGGAATAGTCAAAGTTAGTTAAAAAGCAAAAATTAAGGAAATAAAAAATAAGTCAATTAGTATAATTATAGATGATATAGACATAGACATAGACATACATATTGATATACTTATAGATGGATAGATATAGATGATATAGATATAGCTATATGGTTTTTTCTTTAAAGAAAAATCCTTGATAGTATTTCCAAAACATTGAATATTTTCTTAAGAGATTGATTCACAAAGTTACTTGTGACAGAATAAAATTTAAATAATGTAAAGAGACACTGAATTCCATCCATTATAGAATTACTTGTTGATTTGTTATCTAAATAAATGGTATGCAAGAGTACTAGCAAACATAAACTTAATATGACCTTTTTAAAAACTTACAACAAAATTTAGATGGCCATTAAAGGCTTATGAATAGTGTTATGAGTGTAAACATGTAGAAAAGTTTGTCTTAGAATCTCATGAGGGCAGCATTTTTTAAAAAACCCAAGGGGTCAGAGAATCACTCTCGCATTCATGATGTCTGGATACAGTGAAGGAGTAATTTTGGATTCTTCATTTATTTTTGGTAAAATAACCACATGAATACAGCACTTAAAAAGCAGAGTTAATACATTCTAACTTCACTACAAGAGATACTCTCTTGCTACCTCTTAAATGTGGAAGAAAGTGCTGGAAATAAGTGGAGAATATTAGCCAAGACTTTTATTACCATGTAACAGAGAAGACAAAAACCTTCAGAGTTTGTATAGAACTGACCTATGTTGAGACAACGAGGGCACACTTTTCTATTTTCCGAAATGAGCCTAAGTTTTAGTATTGATTTATTATTTAAAATTAAAATGTAACTTTTGAGGGGCTTTTAGTTCTATTTTAATTTTAGGTAATTTGATAGAAACAAAGTTTTTGCTATCAATGAAATATATAATATTTATTGTTTCCTTTTGGACTATATATTTTTAACTCCTAAGAATAGACATTTAATTTCTTCTGCTTTTATCACTTAACACATTATTGTAATGGTTTATCCTTGACACTTTAGTGTTGTATTTATACTAGCATAAGGTAGTGATTTGTTAGATTCATATTTTCACAGATAGCATTTGTTAGATTCCTATTTTCACATACAGTTTCGATATCGTTAATTTTCAATTCTTTGACAGTACTGTATTTTAACATAAAATTTCCTCATCTCATTTTGTTCTCAAAGTGTAATTTGTGAACTGAAATATCAGTTTAAAATTGTAAATAAGATTTTGGAATGATTTCTATTATGTTGTCAAAGTGTATTTGGGTGAGTAAATTACTTTCATTGTAATCAGAATACTTCATAATGTGGTTATAAAAAAGTACTTTTCGACTTAAGGGCGCAGAACAGAGCCCGGCCCATCTGCCACTCGGACTGGCAGCTCCTAAAGGTTGAAAAACTGGTGAGTAGGAGATCTAGGCAGCCAGGAAGCAGAGAGATCTCTGCGGAGTGAGCACGCAAAGCCCACTCTAGACATGCCTGATCCAGGGACCAGAAACAGAACTTTGGAACTTCTGTTCCCACCCCGCGACTCTGAGGCATAGAACAGGGCTGGGCCCATCTGCCACCTGGACCAGTGGAGATCCAGGGACACAGACCAGATACAAGGGAAAGGCGAGAACATATCACTGCCAACAAAATGGCAAGAGGAAAGCGAAAGAGTATATCCCAAGGAAACCAGACAACCTGGCAACACCAGGACCTAGCTCTCCCATAACAGGAAACATCGGAATGCCAAACACTCCAGAAAAAGAAGACGCAGACCTGAAATCATACCTCAAGATGCTGATGCTGATAGAGATACTTAAATAAGAACGGGAGGAAAAGCAAAAAGATTCAGAAGCTTTCAAAGAGGAAACAAGGAAAACACTCAAAGAACTCAAAGAACTAGAGGAAAACAGAACAAAAGAGAAGAAGGAATGGAAGAGGGAATTTAAAGTGGAAATTGACACAATAAAGAAAACACTAAAAGAGATAACCCTAGAGGTAGAACAACTAAAAAACAAATCAGGAGTCACAGAAACAAGCATTTCCAATAGATTACAAGAAAAGGAAGAGAGAATCTCAGGTGCAGAAGACAACATTTTAAACATAGAGAAAACAGCCAGAGAAGATGCAAAAAACAAAACGCTCCACTCAAAATGTCCAGGACATCCAAGACACAATGAGAAGACCAAACCTAAGGATAATAGGAATAGAAGAGGGAGAAGAGTAAGAGGCACAGTAAATATCTTCAACAAAATCGTAGAATAAAACTTCCCTACCCTAAAGAATGAGATGACCACGAGCATAAAAGAAGCCTTCAGAAATCCAATATGTTGGACCAGAAAAGAAATACCTCCCGACACATAATAGTAAAAACACCAAGTGCCCAAAGCAAAGAAAGAATACTAAAAGCAGTAAGGGGAAAAAAGATCAGGTAACATATAAAGGCAGAACAATCAGACTCACACCCGATTTCTCAACAGAGACTATGAAAGCTAGAAGAGTCTGGACAGACATCATGCACTCCTTAAGAGAGCACAAGTGCCAGCCCAAGCTGCTATACCCAGAAAAACTATCAATCACCATAGATGGAGAGATGAAGATATTTCAAGACAAATCAAAATTTACACAATATCTGACCACAAACCCAGCACTACAATGAATTATAGGTGGAAAACCCAATACAATGTGGGAAAATACAGCCTAGTAAAAACAAGAAAACTCCTACACAAGAAAACTAAAAGAAGAAAAAGACAGAGACACAACTCAAACCACAAAAGCAATAATAGTAGGAAATGGAAACAACTATTCCTTGATATCTATTAACATAAATGGACTCAACTTCCCAATAAAGAGACATAGGCAATCAGACTGGATACATAAAAAAAAATCCAGCCTTTTGCTGCATACAGGAAACTCATCTCAGAGACAAAGACAGACACTATCTCAGAGTAAAAGGGTGGGGAAAAAACTCCCAATCAAACAGCCCCAAGAAGCAAGCTGGAGTGGCTATTCTAATATCGAATAAAGTAAATTTCCAACCAAAAGTTATCAAAAAATATAAGGAAGGACACTTTTTACTCATTACCGGGGAAATCTGTCAGGAGGAACTCTCAATCCTTAACATATATGCTCCAAATAAAAAAGCACCCACATTGATAAAAGAAACCCTACTAAAGCTCAAAAATACATTTCACCCCACAAAATAATAGTGGGAGACTCTAATACCCCATTCTCACCAATGGACAGATCATGGAAACAGAAACTGAAAAAGGACACTGTAAATCTAGCAGAGACTTTGAACCAACTAGAATTAATAGATATCTACAAAAGATATCATCCTAAAGTTAAAGAATACACCTTCTTCTCAGCACCCCATGGCACCTTCTTGAAAATTGACCACATAATTGGATACAGAACGAGCCTCAATCGATATATGAAGATTGAAATACTTCCATGCATCCTCTCAGATCAACATGGTCTATGGCTGGTCTTTAACAACAACATAGACAACAAAAGCCCACATACACATGGAAACTAAACAACATTCTGTTAAACGATAGAAGGGTCAGAGAAGAAATAATGAAAGAAATTAAGGATTTTCTAGAATTCAATGAAAAAGAAAACACAATATACCCAAACTTATGGGATGCACTGAAAGCAATACTGAGAGGAAAACTCATTGCCCTAATTAATTCCCAAAAAGAAACTGGAGAGAGCTTACATCAGCAACCTGACAACACAGTGAAAGCCCTAGAACAAAAGGAAGCAGATATACCCAAGAAGTGTAGCCGGCAAGAAATAATCAAAATGAGAGCAAAAATAGACCAAATAGAAACAAACAAAAAAAAAACTTTGAAAAAATAAACAAAACCAAGAGTTGGTTCTTTGAGAAAATCAACAAGTTTGATAAACCCCTAGCAAGAATAACTAGAGGGCAAAGAGAGAGTATACAAATTAACAACATCAGAAAAGAAAGTGGAGACATAACAACTGAAATTGAGGAAATTCAAGAAATCATCATATCCTACTACAAAAACTTATACTCCACAAAATTGGAAAATATGGATGAAATGGAAAAATTCCTAGACAGATATAAAATCTGAAAGCTAAACCAGGACCAAGTAAAACATCTAAATAACACTATAACACCTAAAGAAATAGAAGCACTCATCAAAATCCTCCCAACCAAAAAAAGCCCAGGTCCAGACAGGTTCAGTGCAGAATTTTATCAGACATTTATTGGGGATATAACACCAATATTCGCCAAAATATTCCAAAAGATAGAATCAGATGGAATATTACCCAACTCATTTTTTGAGGCTACAATAACCCTCGTACCTAAGCCACACAAAGACCCTACAAGGAAAGAGAACTTCAGACCAATCTCACTTATGAACATCGATGCAAAAATACTCAACAAAATCCTTGCAAACCGAATCCAAGTACACATCAAAATGATCATTCATCATGACCAAGTAGGCTTCATCCCTGGGAAGCAGGATGGTTTAATATAAGGATATCCTTTAATGTAATCGATCATATAAAGAAACTCAAAGAACAAAATCACATGGTCATCTCACTAGATACTGAGAAAACATTTGACAAAATTCAACACCCCTCCATGTTAAAAGTCCTGGAAAAACAGGAATCCAAGGTCCATACTTAAACATAATAAAAGCAATAAATATACAGCAAACCAACAGACAACATCAAACTTAACAGTGGGAAACTTGAAGCAATCCCACTAAAATCAGGGACTCGACAAGGCTGCCCACTCTCCCCCTACCTATTCAACATAGTACTGGAAGTCCTGGCTGTAGCAATTAGATAGCAACAGGAGATCAAGGGGATACAAATTGGAAAGGAAGAGATAAAAACATCACTCTTTGCCGATGACATGATAATATACTTAAGTGATCCCAAAAATCCCACCAGAGAACTCCTACAGCTGATAAACAAGTTCAGCAAATTGGCTGGATACAAAATTAAATCAAACAAATCAGTAGCCTTCCTATACTCAAAGGACAAACATGTGGAGAAAGAAATTAGGGAAAAGGTACCATTCACAATCGCAACAAAAACTATGAAATACCTTGTGTGACTCTAACTAAGCAAGTGAAGGACCTGTATGACAAAAATGTCAAACCTCTCAAGAAGGAAATTGAGGAAGATCTCAGAAAATGGAAAGATCTTCCATAATATGGATTGGAAGGATCAACATTTTAAAAATGGCCATCTTGCCAAAAGCAATCTACAGATTCAATGCAATCCCCATCAAAATTCCAAGCCATTTCTTCACTGAGTTGGAAAGATCAATGTGCAATTTCATATGGAACAACAAAAGACCTAGATTACCGAAATCCATCCTCAACAACAATAAAACATCTGCGGAAATCACTATCCCTGACCTCAAGCTATATTACAAGGCAATTGTGCTGTAAACTGCATGGTACTGGTACAGAAATAGGCATGTGGATCAATGTAATAGAATAGAAGATCCAGAAATGAGCCCTCATGTATATGGTCACCTGATTTTTGACAAAGGAGCAGTAAACATTCAATGGAAAAAGGACAGCCTATTCAACAAATGGTGCTGGTCCAACTGGCACTCAGCATGCAAAAGAATGAAAATAGACCCGTTCTTTTCTCCTTGTACAAAGCTCAAGTGTAAGTGGATCAAAGATCTCCACATTAAACCAGATACACTGAAACTATTAGATGAGAAAGTAGGGAAAACCTTAGAACACATAGGTATAGGAGAAAATTTCCTGAACAAAACACCAATGGCTCAAGCTCTAATGTCAAAGATTAACAAATGGGACTTAATGAGATTGCAAAGTTTCTGTAAGGCTAAAGACATCGTCAAGAAAACAAAACGGCAACCAACATAATGGGAAAAGATCTTTACCAACACCACATCAGATAGAGGCCTAATATCCAAGGTGTACAAGGAACTCAAAAAGCTAGACACCAGAGAATCAAATAACCCTATTAAAAAATGGGGTACAGAGAGAGCTAAACAAAAGGTTTTCAGTTGAGGAACACCGAATGGCCGAGAAACATCTGAGGAAGTGCTCGACATCCTTAGCCATCAGGGAAATACAAATCAAAACAACCCTGCGATTCCACCTCACCAGTCAGATTGGCCAAGATCCAAAACTCAGATGACAGCAGATGCTGGCGAGGCTCTGGAGAAAGAGGAAAACTTCTCCAATATTGGTGGGGTTGCAAGCTAATACAACCACTCTGGAAATCTTTCTGGCGATACCTCAGAAAATTGAATATAGTACTACCTGAAGACCCAGCTATTCCACTTCTGGGCATATACCCCAGAGACACTTTAATACACAACAAAGATATATGCACCACAATGTTCATAGCGGCTCTATTTATAATAGCCAGAAGCTGGAAGGAACCCAGATGTCCTTCAGAAGATGAATGGATACAAAAATTGTGGTACATATACCCAATGGAATACTACTCAGCCACCAGAAACAATGACTTAACCAAGTTCTTAAGAAAATGGCTGCATCTAGAGAATATCATCCTGAGTGTGATAACCCTGTCACAAAAGAACAGACATAATATGCATTCACTGATAGTGGGATGCTAACCCCAGAGGCTTGCACTCCCCCAGAAACAACTCACAGACTGTATGAAGTCCAAGAAATAAAGAAAACAAAAAAATATACATATATTTACAAAACAAGAAGACTTTGACTATTTCCATGTTGCGTTTTGTTTTGTATGTACTTTATGCTTATTGTAACTATTAGGTTTCCAATGCATACTGTCAATCCCTTGAAAAAAATTAAGTACTGACTAAAAAAAAATATATTCACATGGTTTTATGTAAAAATTATTTTAATGTCTGAAAAAACAGTACTGATAAAAATGTATAATTTTAAGCAAAAAATGTTTAAAATTTATCTTTGTTTTGTAAAATAAAGTCATTTAAAAATATCTTAAAATCTGTACATTTATCTTTGTTTTTTTAAAATAAAATTTTTAAAAAAAGAAAAAAAAGATTGTGAAATAAACAAGAATATGTTAGTTTTAACTAAATAAGAGACTATATGTATATTTACCTTATTCTCAGCTAGTATTAATTATATTTTATAGAGCTAGATCTAGGCTACAACTGCTGTTTAGGCTTATCATCTTCTAAATTATAGAAATAAACCATAACTCATAATTATAAAGTATAGTGACTATGCTGTGCTGTTCATTATTGACTTTATACTTAATTCAGGAAACTGCTTTATGGCAAATGACACTGTTAGTTTATTCAGAACAGGTTAGAACCATAGGGAAACATAGCAAATTCAGCTAACATTTACTTTAAGTTTAAGTTAATATCTGACTATGTTTCCTTTAGAATTTTGCACTCTGGTTGGTTGCTTTGCTTTTTTTTTTTTTTTTTTTTTTTCTGTTTTTTTTGTTTTTTTGTTTGTTTTTTTGTTTTTTTCTGTTGTGAAAGATGGCAATTAAAACCTGAATATCTGTAAGTGAGTACAAAGACTTCACTGTTTCACCATTGATTAAGAACATTAAACTATCATATGTGTTCAAATGGTCATATTTTACTACAGTCCATAAAATCATGTATTATGCTTTGTGAAAAAATATATACAAATAATATGTTTTTATCCATTTTATAGATATATTTGATAAAAGTTATATATATATATATATATAAATATATATATATATATAAACACTAACAGTTTGGACTATATAAAAGCAAAATTTTAATGTACAATAATCCTCTGCTTTTACCATCATTTTGATGAGATTTGAAAAAGTAAACTTTGAATGTCCCCAGGCTTTTAAAATTTTTGGAACATTTAGTTCCACAAATTTTCTGTCGAAAAAGATAAAGGTATAGATAGATCAGATAAAGAATTATCAAGTCTCTGAAGCAGTTTCTCTTTTATTTACATTGTAAGAAATGTTCATCTTCATTTTATACATTAACACCATGCATTATTCAGTGTAAGTTCTTTGTCCATCCTGACTTAGCATAGAATGACAACTGCTAAATTTGGTGATGATCACTTAATTTACCTTAAATGATTACTGACACTTTTATTGGTCCAGTTATAAGCTTGTACAGTATTGGGTCTTTTTGTATATATGCTTGTTTATATTTTATTGTAGTTTATCATTGGAAATAGTGATTATATTATAGATACTTCTGAAATACAGCCTTAGAAACATAATGGAAGTGGGTGATTCAAACTATGCATCTCTTCCTCATTGTTCATTCTCCTGATTTTCCTCTGCCCTTTTCAACTGCAATTAAGTATGTACTATGCAAAAGTCAGTCATTAAAATCATTACCTTTTCTTCTGTGTATATAATGTATTAGTACTTTACTCACAGACATGTAATAACATATACACATATGTATATAAATGAATGTGTAATAATTAAGACAGATATTCACATCAAGTATGTTTAATAAAACCTTTCACATATACTAAGAAGATAAAAATATTTTATGCTATGATTTTCTGGGAAAATTTAGTTCAATTTTAGTAGATGATTTGCATGAAGTAGCTTTGTTTATGAGGGAGTGTAAGGACAATACCATATACTTATTTTAACAATGTCAAATTTAATCCTCCCAATAGTTCTTCGAGAAGAGCAAGTATTCTGTTTAGAAATATGCTTTATATCAAATATGTAAACCCATATTTTTTAAAGTTATATTTTATATACAAAAGCTAGTACATAAATAAGTGGTGTAAAAATGTCTGGCAAAAAATTAAATTCCAGGTTTTTAAATGATATTCAATGATTTACTTTCTCTTCTTTCAATTTATTACTTTTAACAATTTTCATATTTTCAGTTGGTTCATTATCTTTGGATTCTGTATTCTTTCTTTACCTTGTTGCTTTTATGAAAATACCTGATTCACACATGGGCAATAGACTAAGAATTCTTCATTTACAGACAGAGGGAGCCTGCAAAACAAAAAGACCACTTCTACTCCGATATGCTCACGTTTTGCTTTGTTTTTGTTTGTTGGTTTGTCTGTCTTGTTTTTCTTATTTTAAATCTTATTCTGCCTTGCTGATACTAAGGAGATGTCATGGCTAATAGGGCTAGAGGATCTTGAAGTTCAAGTTTAACCATCCTGTTTCTTTGAACTTAAAATTTGTTAACAGTTTTCCACTTCTCAAATATTGTTGACTAAAAAGCTCAATCCTATACTGTTTCATTTTCCCCCACTCTATTTAGTTATCTTAACAATGGCATCTTTTTTATGAGTCTCAAATCATAATATAAATTGATGAGTTTAAGTGAATTTTCAATATTTTCTTCATTAGCATCAATTTAATGGTAGATATTGTTATACTGAGGTTTCTATGTTATGAAAAATATTACTTGATATTAATTCTAATGTACTTCATATTATGAAAGAAAAATTAAAATGTCAATGTTTCCAAAGTGTATTTTATCCCTTTTTATTTTGGTAGATGAAACATCAGTGCTTTACTGTAGACAACTCAGACCTGCCTAGTTTCATTAAGTTGGTAGATATGTTTAAAAACATGTAGCCTTTGGTTGATTATTTAGGTATGGTTTCTAACTGTCTTTCAATATTTTACTACAGAAAACAAAGATTGAAAAAAGGTGAAATCTTGACTGTGATTCTTTCTTTTTAACACAGATAGTTGGCTTTATCCCAAATATTAAAAATTATTGCTATTTTAAGTATTCAATAATTTCTGCCTTAACACTATGTGATATCTAACTACATTTTTTCAGAAACACGTTCCATTTGGAATAGTAATAAAATCAATCATGATAAATTTTTCATAAAGATGCATTATATTATTAATGCTGATATTGTAGATTTTAATGATACATGTTTTTCTTATAATTACAGAGTTGGATAAATATCCTATTCTCTCAAAGTCCTTTGGAGAACCATGAATAACCAGAGCTTTGTCAGTGAATTCATACTTCTGGGGCTTTCACAAAACCCCAAAATTAAAAAATGTATATCATTTGTTATATTTTTATTGGTTTATTTTGCAACTCTTGTTGGCAACATGATGATTGTGGTGATCATTGTCTACAGTCCTGCTCTACTGGATTCTCCCATGTACTTCTTCTTGGCATTCCTGTCCTTCCTGAATGCTTGTGTCTCCTCTGTTGTCACACCAAAGATGATTGTAGACATGGTTGATGAGAAGAAGAACATCTCTTTTGAAAGTTGTATAACACAAATCTTTGCTGTGCACTTTCTTTCTGCTGTGGAGGTCATTGTTCTGGCAGCAATGGCCTATGACTGCTATGTGGTCATTTGAAACCCTTGCACTACTCTTTCTTCATGAATTGGAGGCTCTGTGACATCCTGGTCGGGGTAGCCTGGGCTGGAGGATTCTTTCATTCTATCATACAAATTGCCTTTACTTTGCAATTGCCCTTCTGTGGACCCAATGTCATTGATCATTTCATATGTGACTTGTTTCCATTGCTGAAGCTTGCCTGTACTAACATTCACATTTTTATCATTTTGGTGTTTGCCAACGGTGGGTCTATCTGCATAATTATATTCTCCTTTTTACTAGTTTCCTATGCTGCTATATTGTTCCCTCTGAGAGTCCACAGCTCTGAAGGGCATTGTAAGGCTCTCTCTACCTGTGGATCCCATATTACTGTTGTAGTTTTTTGCTTTGTTCTTTAAATATTGATTTATGCTCGACCTACATCTGCATTCTCTTTTGAGAAAAATATTTTTGTGTTTACAGATGTCTTGACGCCACAGCTCAATCCAATGATCTACACTTTCAGAAATAAGGAAGTTATAAATGCTATCAGGAAATTGTGGAAGCAACTGATAATAGTTCCTGATAAATATTAAAACATTGGATAGTTAAAAGCTGAAATGGCTCAGCACACATTATTTAAGTATGTATTATTTGAGAATGAATACTATTTGGATTCTTATCACTCACATCTAAAGCCAAGTATGACAGATCATTTTTAAGCCCTCTTGGGTGAACCAGAACCAGGCAGGCTCAAGTTTGAATTGGACTAATAATTATTAAATAGCACAACTGGCTCTAGACTCATTCAGTCACAGATCTTTTTTCAAGGAAATGAGGGAGTAAAAGACAAATAACTCCTCAAGTTATTCTGGCATGTGCAAGAATTCCAGCATTCCTTTCATGTTCACATACACACACAAGCACACACCAATCAAATAATACTAGTGCATACTTCATGTTTACAATTTAGTGTAAACAATAAAGTAAAACCACATTTTACTTTGAATTGGATTTTGAAAAGGATAATATAAGATTCATATTAAATTTTATAGTTTTAGTTTTGAAAATATTTTATGCAGTTATATAAAAATAAAATTAAAAAATTCACAACATAATCAGGAGTAAAAATGTACAGCATTAACTAATGATTTATAAATCATTAGTTGTACATATTTGGGAGTCTTGTTAATTTTTACTTTTGCAAATATTTTTAAGCATTGAATTTTTAAATATAATAAAAATAAAGTCAATTGAACTATATAAGCTCTAAGGATTTTGAAAGAAATTTAGCTATTAGAATACCTTTTAAAATTAGTTGATGAAACAAATGTGTCTTGAAGTTAAGAGTAGAAATACACTAAAATATGTTATCATATTTATCTAATATTTCCCATATTCTAGAGCAATATAGGTTTCTTAATGACATCGAGGATATATAAACTACAAGTTCACAAAAACATAATTATAAAACTTAAATTAATTTTAAATTTAATATGTTAAGAAAGGACTTATTTTTCGCACAGAATCTTACTCTATATGACTGGCTGGCTATGTAGACCAAACTAGATTCCCATCATTACATTTAAATCTCTTTTAAACTATACCTCAAACTCACTTTACTTATTCATTTTCACATATTGTTGTTAACTTGTGATACAATGTTATTCCTAATAGAAGCATACAATAAATAACTTAGTAAAGTTGGAAAATGCTAAAAATTATTTAAAGTTAGAAAAAACAACAGATTAAGAGATCTTAGTGTGTTATTGCTTACCATTACCTAGTAAATATTTTCTAAATATAGTTCATGTTTTATTATTATTTTGTATTAAGATGCAGCAATAAAATTTAAATTAAGAAAAAAAAATCATCCTTGTGTTTTGAACAGATTCATTCTAGAGAACTAGTATTAGATTTTTTGTTGTTGTTGTTGTTACGGTTATTGTGTTTGTGAATTACTTAATTTCTGAATTTACTGTGGTGCATTAATAAAGTAAAAATGCAGGAAATCATGCTTTAAAACTGTTAAAAGTAACAAGCTGTGAAATATTTCTTTTAAGATGTTAATTCTTTACTCTGTCCCCTCATATTAAATGTACTTTAATATGTTCTTTCCAAAACAGGGAAAGAGAACATTACTTACATTCTATTTTTATCTTTGCTTATGCACTTGCATTTCAAATGTTATCCCATTTCCAAATTCCCCTGCTCTTCAAGCCACTCTTACCTTGCTTCTATGAGGATTCTCTCTCCCTCCACTTACCCACTCCCACCTCAACATCCTAAAATTTCCCTACACTGAAACAAATGAGCATTCACAGGACCAAGGGTTTCTCCTCCTCCAAATGATGGCACACAATGACATCCTCTGCTACACATGTGGCTGAGGCCATAGGCTTTTGGTTGGTCTTTTAGTCCCTGGTAGCTCTGGAGTCTCTGGTTGTTTGATATTGTTGTTTTTCCTATGAGGTTGCAAACTCCTTCATCTAAAATATTAAAATATTAAGTAGGTACCATGATATAGCTGAGTCATCTGATTCATATTTAATAGTTCATTCTCTGTTCCCATTTCTCATTTCCATTATTTTTTAGTACCTTCTACTTTACAAAATTGATCCTCTATTTACTGCTCAGAGGAATCAGAAATTATTTTATATTCTATTCTTTTACACTGACATACTTCATGTTCTCATATCTATGTCTGTTAGAAAAACAGAGAGCAAAGCCATGGTAATAATATCGAGAAAAAGAATCCGAACAGAAAATGTAAGAATTATATTTTTAGAATTATTAAAAAATGGGAGAGTAACTAAATTCAAATTAGTTAAGGAGGGGCTTATTTCTAAAAAAATTTAAGTAATTTGAGGCTTGGAACATAAATTAGGCTTCGTAAATTACCTACAGTTTAAAATGTTCCATTCTTAAATTTATTATGGAAGGAGTTAGCATGGGAGGGAGAAGTTTGGAGCTCAGTTAAAGCTTGTTTCCTGTATTGTACAAAGTATGTGATGACTCAGCTATATGGTCCTACCATATAGTAGTCATAAGCAACCAAGAGTAATTGTAACAGACTATATTGCTTTGGTTGCTTTAGCCAGAGGTTTTTTTCTTTAACTATCTGTGGCTTCTAGGAGACACTTCGCCAATACATTCAAGATACCTCCATTTAAACTTCCTTTTAAATAGTATATCAAATCAGTTTACAAAATAGTAGACTCCTATATGGCCATTTCAAGTATCATTAGTTGGAGTTTGTTTTGTTTCCTCTTTCCCTCATCCTGGGCCTTTGATTCCTGATCTTTCCAAGATTTTTATCATGAAGGGGTTTTGAATTTTCTCAAATGCTTTCTTACCATTTAGTGAGATTATCATGTGGTTTTGTTCTTTGAGTTTGTTTATATGGTGGTTTACTTTGGTGGATTTATATGTATTGAAACATTCCTACAATACTGGGATACAGAATACTTTATCATGGAATATGATTGTTCTGATGTGTTGTTCTTGGATTCAATTTGCAAGATTTTTATTGAGTATTTTTGCATCGGTATTTATGATGAAATTTGGACTACAGTTCTCTTTGTTTGTAGAGTCTTTGTGTGGTATAGGTATGAGGGTAATTGCGGCTTTGAAGAATGAGTAGGTTAGTGTTCCTTCTGTTTTTATTTTGTAGAATAGTTTGGAGATTATTGGTATGAGGTCTTCTACAAAGGCTAGTTAGAAGCTTTCACTAAATGCACTTGGTCTGGGTTTTGTTTGTTTGTTTTGTTTTTGTTTTTGTTTTTTTTTTTGGAGGCTTTTGATGACTACTCTTACTTCTTTAGGTGTTATTGGGCAATTTTGATAGTTTATTTAATCCTGATTTAACTTTAGTATCTGGTATCTGTCTAAAAATTTGTCCATTTCCTCCATATTTTTCAGTTTTGTTGTGTATAGGTTTTTGTAGTAGGATCTGTTAATTTAGTGAATTTCCTCAGTTTCTGTTTTTATGCCCCCTGCCCCTTTCATTTCAGGTTTTGTTGATTGGAAGTATGTCAGTGTAAAAGAATAGAATGAACTTTTAATTATGAATCAGATGACTCAGCTATATCATGGTACCTACTTAATATTTAAATTAAAGGAAAATAATCAATATGCTTTATATTTATAGAGGATGTAGATGATGGGATTTTTTCTCATAACCTTTTCTCATTAAAGGATGGTTCAATACCAGAAAATTCATCAATGTAGTCTACTATATAAACAAGCTGAGAGAAAAAAATATATCACTTGAGCAATAGATGCTGAAAAAAAACCTTTGACAAAATATAACACTCCTTCAGGATAAAGTCTTGGAGATATCAGAAATTCAAGGCACATGCCTAAACATAATAGAAACAATATGCAACCAATAGATATCATCATATTAAATGGAGAGAAACTTGAGGCAATAACACTAAAATTAGGGATGAGATAAAGATGCCTATTCTCTCCCCATCTATTCAATATAGTACTTGAAGTTCTAGTCTGAGCAATAAGACAATAAAAGTTCAAGGGTAAACAAATTGGATAGGAAGTTCATAACATATTTTACATAAAATCTTTTCTATGCTTTTCCATAGGAAAACAATGTTGATAATAGGTTGACAGATTTCTTATAGCAGAAATCTCCTATTCCTAAATGTGCAAACCTTTTGCTTGAAGTATTTAATTAAACACCATATTTCAACTATTTTAATACATTAATATATAAGCCTAATTTAATAAAAACTTGAAAAATTTAAAAGCAAAGAGTAATTTGAATGGCACATCAAAGATTTATGATTACTTTACTAATTTAAAATGCCTTCAAAATCATCTCTTAAAAACCCATGTGTGAAGTCATTCCCTAAGTCCTAGAGCACTGCAAATTAATCTCACTGGCTCATGAGCTCTGGGGAAAACTCTTTTTTTTTTTTTTTTTTTTTGTTTTGTTTTGTTTTCTTTCAAATTTATTTTAAAAAGGAGAGAAACACGTACAGATTTTGAAGGCATTTTAGCATAACACTATATGAATATATTTTTGTCAGTACTTGATTCTTTTAGAAGCTTGATAGTATGCATTGAAATCTACTAGTTACCATAAACATAAAGTACATGTAGAACAGAATGTAACATGGAAACAGTCAGAGTTTTCTTGGTGTGGATAGATTAAACATAATGATTTTTGAATACCAAAAATTGCCACAAGGCTATATTCTTAGCTCTTGAATAATTAATGATTTAAGGTTCAGGAGTACCACACTCTGAGAGGGTGCTATACACTTATTATCTTTCCTCAGAAGGACTGAGGCTTTCAATTTTTGGCCTTTGTTTTTCTTGAGCTTCATATGGCCTGTAAGTTGTTTCTGGGGTATTTAGAGCTTTCTAGGACTATTCTCTGAATACACCAGAAACAACTCAAAAAGCCTAATTTTTAGTGACTTTTCATAATAAGGTGAGTATAGAAGGCAGTGTAATTACATCAGTAACATGTCATGAGGAAATACTGCTACCCTTGGAAGTTATGTACAGTTAAAGTATCCTTCTCAATTGAAAGAAAATTTAAGGTATTTCCTAGTATGTAAAAATAAGAAAATAAAACAATTCAAGTAGCTAACTGATGTCAGTGAATTTAAACAGTTGCTACTTAAAGAAAATAAAACCCCAAAATTGATTTAATTAGTACAAAATCAATTCTACATTTTTTTTTTTTTTTTTTTTTTTTTTTTTTAGTTTTTGTTTTCTTTATTTCTTGGACTTCATACAGTCTGTGAGTTGTTTCTGGGGGAGTGCAAGCCTCTGGGGTTAGCATCCCACTATCAGTGACTGCATATTATGTCTGTTCTTTTGTGACTGGGTTATCTCACTCAGGATGATCTTCTCTAGATGCAGCCATTTTCTTAAGAATTTGGTTAAGTCATTGTTTCTGATGGCTGAGTAGTATTTCATTGTGTATATGTACCACAATTTTTGTATCCATTCGTCTTCTGAAGGACATCTGGGTTCCTTCCAGCTTCTGGCTATTATAAATAGAGCCGCTATGAACATTGTGGTGCATATATCTTTGTTGTGTATTAAAGTGTCTCTGGGGTATATGCCCAGAAGTGGAATAGCTGGGTCTTCAGGGAAAACTCTTTAAATTCCAATTATATTCAGCCAGGAAGTTTTGGCTTCTGCATTTTTTAACTGAACCCACAATTGAGGACAGGACCAGAAAATTAGTTGAAATGTTCTCCACCTCTCTGGCCTGCCCACATTTTCCTCTACTCTTAGATGTAGAAGGAAGAATTGGATATTAACTGTATTTTTGTCTCCAGTGAACACAATTTCTGGCATAGGAAACAAAAGGTGTTTATGTAGATTTTTCACAGACTAATCCATGGTGAGATGTGTAAACCACATTCCCCACCCCCTTTTTTTTTGAGTTTGTTATATGGTGGATTACATTGATGGATTTTCTTATATTAAACCATCTCTGCATCCCAGGGATGAAGTCTACTTGGTCATGGTGAATTATCATTTTGATGTGTTCTTGGATTCGGTTTGCAAGGATTTTGTTGAGTATTTTTGCATCAATGTTCATAAGTGAGATTGGTCTGAAGTTCTCTTTTCCTGTAGGCTCTTTGTCTGCTTTATCAATGAGGGTTATTATAGCCTCAAAAAATTAGTTAGGTAGTGATCCATTGGTTTCTATCTTGTGGAATAATTTGGATAGTATTGGTATTATGTTGTCAGTAAATGTCTGAAAAATTGATGCACTGAACCCATCTGGACCTGGGCTTTTTTTGGCTGAGAGGCTTTTGATTACAGCCTTTATTTCTTTAGGTGTTATGGGATTATTTATATAGTTTACCTAGTGCTGGTTTAACTTTGATATCTTATATCTGTCGAGGAATTCA
Organism: Micromys minutus; assembly: GCF_963924665.1. Lineage (NCBI taxonomy): Eukaryota > Metazoa > Chordata > Mammalia > Rodentia > Muridae > Micromys > Micromys minutus. The sequence goes on from NC_137982.1 coordinate 59,133,580, forward strand.
TCCATTTACTTTATATTATCCAGCTTTGTTTAGTATGGTCTTTTGTAGGAGGATTTGATGATTTCTTGAATTTCCTTAGTTTCAGTTGTTATGTTTCCACTTTTCTTTCTGATTTTGTTAATTTGGATACTCTCTTTTTGCCCTCTAGTTAGTCTGGTTAAGGGTTTATCAATCTTGTTGATTTTTTCAAAGAACCAATTCTTGGTTTTGTTGATTCTTTCAATGGTTCTTTTTGTTTCTATTTAGTCTATTTCTGCCCTAAGTTTGATTATTTCTTGAAGTCTACTCCTCTTGAATGTATCTGCTTCCTTTTCTTCTAGAGCCTTCAACTGTGCTGTCAGGTTGCTAGTGTATGCTTTCTCCAGTTTCCTTTTGGCAGCACTCAGAGCTATGCGTTTTCCTCTCAGTTCTGCTTTCATTGCTTCCCATAGGTTTGTGTATGTCATGTTTTCATTTTCATTGAATTCTAGAAAATCCTTATTTTCTTTCTTTATTTCTTCTTTGACCCTACTGTCATTTCATATAGCATTGCTTAGTTTCCATGTGTATATGTGCTTTTTGTTTTATTTAATGTTATTAAAGACCAGCCTTAGACCATGTTGATCTGAAAGGGTGCATGGGAGTATTTCAGTTTCTTGTATCGATTGAGGCTCATTCTGTGCCCAATTATTTGGTAAATTTTTGAGAAGGTGCCTTGAGGTGCTGAGAAGAAGGTGTATTCTTTTGTTTTAGGATGATGTGTTATATAGATATCTATTAATTCCACTTGGTTCATTGTCTCTGCTACTCTTACAATGTCCTTGTTCAGTTTCTGTTTCCATGATCTGTCCATTGGTGAGAGTGGGGTATTAAAGTGTCACACAATTATTGTGTGGTTTAAAATGTATTTTTTGAGCTTTAGTAGGGTTTCTTTTATGAATATTGGTACCTTTGTAATGGAGCTTATATGTTAACGATTGAGAGTTCCTCCGGACAGATTTCCCCTGTATGAGTAAAAAGTGTCCTTCCTTACCTTTTTTGATAACTTTTGGTTGAAAATCTACTTTATTCTTTATTAGAATAGTAACTCTAGCTTCCCTCTTGGGGTCATTTGCTTGGAAGTTTTTTTCCTAACCTTTTATTCTGAGATAGTGTCTTTCTTTGTCTCTGAAATGAGTTTCCAATATGCAGCAAAATGCTGGATTTTGTTTATGTATCCAGTCTGATAGCCTATACCTTTTTATTGGGGAGTTGAGTCCATTTATGTTAATAGATGTCAAGGTATAGTTGTTGCTGTTTCGTGCTATTGTTGCTTTGGTAGCTTTAATTGTGACTGTGTGTCTTTTTTCTTTTGATTTTCTTGCTTAGAAGTTTTCTTTTTTTTTACTATCAGGTTGTTCCCCTCATTGTACTGGATTTTCCACATGTAATTCTTTGTAGTACTGAGTTTGTGGTCATATATTGTGTAAATTTAGTATGGTCTTGGAATATCTTAGTCTTGCCATCTATGGTGATTGTTAGTTTTGCTGGGTATAGCAGCTTGGGCTGGCAGTTGTGATCTCTTAGGGTCTACATTATGTCTGTCCAGGCTCTTCTAGCTTTCATAGTCTCTGTTGAGAAATCGGGTGTGATTCTGATTGGTCTGTCTTTATATGTTACCTGACCTTTTTTCCTTACTGGTTTTAGAATTCTTTCTTTGCTTTGGGCACTTGGTGTTTTGACTATTATGTGTCGGGAGGAATTTCTTTACTGGTCCAACCTATTTGGAGTTCTGTAGGCTCCTTTTATGCTCGTGGTCATCTCATTTTTAAGGGTAGGGAAGTTTTCTTCCAGGATTTTTTTGAAGATATTTACTGTGCCTCTTAGTTGGTATTCTTTGCCATTTTCTATTCCTATTATCCTTAGGTTTGGTCTTCTCATTGTGTCCTGGATCTCCTGGACATTTTGGGTTAGGAGCTTCCTGGTTTTGCATCTTCTCTGACTGTTTTGTCTATGTTTTCAATGTTGTCTTCGGCCCCTGAGATTCTCCATTTCATCTCTTGTAGTCTATTGGAAATGCTTGCATCTGTGACTCCTGATTTCTTTTTTAGGATTTTTATATGTAGGTTTGTCTCTTTTAGTGTTTATTTTGTTCATTTCTGTTTTAAATTCCTTCTTCCATTCCTTCATCTCTTTGGTTCTGTTTTCTTCTAGTTCTTTGAGTTCTTTGAGTTTTTTCTTGTTTCTTCTTTAAAAGCTTCTAATTCTTTGTGCTTTACCTCCTGTTATTGTTTAAGGATCTCTATTATCATCTTGAGGTAAGATTTCAGGTAGGAGTCTTCTTTTTCTGGAATGTTTGGCATTCTGCTGTTTGCTGTGATGGGAGAGCTGGGTTCTAGTGTTGCCAGATTGTCTTGGTTTCCCTGAGGTATGTTCTTTTGCTTTCCTCTTGCCATCTTTTGTTAGTGATTGGTTCTCGCCTTTCCCTTGTACCTGGCCTCTGTCCCTGGATCTCTGCTGTTCCTTGTGGGGGATGGTCCAAGCAGATGTTGTGCACCCTAATAGCTGCTGGCTGGGAACAGAGGGCCCAATGCCAATTTCCCGGGTCTCTGGATCTAGCCGGGCAGGTGCACATTTTCCGTGTGCTCTGCTGAGATCTCTGGCCCCTGACTAGTCAGAATCCGTTCTCACCCAGTTCTTGCCAGTCCTGTGTTTCTGGGTCTCCCTAATTTATTATTTTCATGTGAAATAAAAATATTTATTGCTTGGGATTCCTAATAATTTATTGATTAATCTTAGTATTTTTTATCTTATTTCTAATTTTTTAAAACGGGTTCACATATGCATCAGTTTACTCTTGAACTTCTTATAAATCCAAGCATGACTTTGAGGCTCTCGGTTTTTCCTTTATATCTTCAGAATGCCTTGATTACAGATGTTTGAAATGTATATGGTACTTTGGACCAGACTCAGAGAATCACTGATACTAGGCAAGTACTCTATCAAGAGTCAGATCCTCACTCCCTAAATCCTACTACTAAGAACACACTGTGTCTTGTCCCTTTGGTAGATTTATTGACATGTAAGCCTCCCACTTAAGAAAGAAATTTTGTTATTTTCAGAAAGACTGGTGCAACAATTACCCATGTCACTAAAATGAACCAGAGGGAAATAGTGAACAGTAAGCATAATAAGGCATAAGGAGGCACATTTGCCAAAATGGCTACTGCAGGAGCAGTCTCAGTGACCAGAGTTCTGCTGTATAAGAACACTTAGCAAGGGTTGGTTCGACCATAACCTCAGTGGAATTTTAATAATAGTAGCAAGCTTTTTATTCTGACTTTAAAATCTGTTCTAGAAAATGAAGTATGAAATGTATTATTGTGCTTCACTGATATGAGATAACTTTTATAATAGCAAATTGATATTATATATGAAGAATTTTTCCTGCCTTTTTGTTGCCAAGTTAACCATATTGTGGTTTCTACTTAGTGTTTGATTTGTTTAATTTAAGGTTAACAGAAGTAATAAAAAATAAGTTCTAGAATGTTAGCCATTTGGTTTTACTAACATGGTCATATTATATCTAGATGTGAATAGTAGATTTGTGTTTATCTTAGAATGATTACAGTACATTTTAGTTACCTTCCTGTTCATAGTATATGTGTATACTGAGCTTATATTATTGATAGTGGTAAAAACACAGACATAAAACACATGGAAGTAGATAATGGTTGTTTTGAAGTATTAGACAACACTTTTTTTTCTTTCATGTGTTTTGATTTTTTTGATAGTTCATATACATGTAAAAGTTTATACACTCTACATGGCAGTCATTAAAACCACCTTGTTTTTCCTCTTCCTAAAAGCACTTTTGCTGCAGTATGAGCAAATATTTTAAAAATGTATATTTATGTACATATATGATTTATATACTAAATTTATATTTTATAACATATGTACTGTATATACAGGAGAAGGTATAGACATTTTGCAAGCTATGCAAGCCATCCATTCTTGAGAAAAACTGATCTCAACTATAGACAATTTATCTGAATGATTCATAAAAAGTTTTCAGTATACAAGGAAGCTGGACTTTCCAAAACATGAATTGTAATTAGAACTGTAGTGACATGTCATCAAGAGCAGTGTTTTAACATTTTCAAAATTGAGCCTGCCTCATAGACTTAACAGGTAAGCTATTTACAAATATCTCTAATATACTAAATTCATACATATTTCAAACCATGTAAGTCACAGAATTATACTTCCTAAAACAAGGTATCATATCATAAGTTACTAAAAAGTGTCAAGATTCCGTATTATAGAATAACTGCTGTTTTTTTTTTCATCATATGCTTAATTGGATGCAGCCAAATTATGCAGAGGTACTTGGTCAATGACTTCCAAATTTTATGTTTAATATTATACATGTTCAAAATGCATAATGATCATCTCCAACTCTTCAGACTCCTACAGAGGCCTCTATCACATCCTTCTAACTTCATGACCTTTTATGATTTTAAAATAGTTATTTATTTAGTAATAGTTTTTGTTAATTATTTGAGTTATCAAGGCAACAGATATTATTGTTATTGAGCTATGGTCACATTTTAAAATGCTTAAAGTTAATACTATAATGGATATTTAATGATCATGTATAGAACTAAAACTTCCCAAATAGGTTTCTCTATTGTGTTTATTTCTGTATCATTTTATTTGGACTAATCTAGTTTAGATTTTAATTCATTCCAGACATTAAAGATAATTTGAAATATGTCCAGGACTTTCATGTGCATCCTAAATTACATCCTGCCACTTCAACAATTGGTATAACAGAATATTTGGATGGGTACTGGCAGACATAATAAATCAATTGTGGTCTTTCTGTCTATACGTAGGATATAAGTTTTAGGATGCCTTTTTACACTTCTTACTATGAAACTACTGGGGAGTAAGAAAAGCTTACACTTAAGAGATGAACTGTTAATTGGCTCTGTGGTGCAAATGATGGTGCATTTGATAGCACATTGGATTGCTAGTGAAGAGAAAAACCTGTTTCTTTATATCAAGCAGGTTAATTTCATCTCATAATACAAATGAGGCTATTTTTTATTATTTTGTAATTTATCTCTTCAATTCTACCTGATGATTAGCTGTGTCTTTTATTGATCTTCCTAATTTTTATTCTAAATATCAATGGAATTAAGTAATATAAGCTTGTATATGAGTGCAGATGCCTGTTGAAAGTACTGTAAACATGCTTGAGGTATTTTTTTCTAATAATTACAGATTTAAATGATGACAGTTTTGGTAAGAGGAAAATCTCAGTTGTAAGATATTTGCTGTCAAAACTAGCCACATATGCTAAAATGCAAGAACTATCCCAGTAGAGAGAAAAGTTATTCCTGCTAATTGTTCTGTGCCCTCTACATGGAGACTATAGCACCTGCACATGGACAAACACATTTGCCCCAAAGAACAAAAAGTACTCACATACCTACATAAATGACTAAGTACCTATATAAATAAAAATTGTTAAACTTGTGTTTAGTATTATGCCAAACCAAACTATTGTAACTGAGTTAATCCTTCTGGGACTTTCAGAGAACCCAAAAGTTCAGAAAATAATATTTTTTGTATTTTCTTTTGTCTACATGGCAACAATTGGAGGCAATATAATAATTGCAGTGACCATCCTCTGCAACTCTGCACTGCTTGGATCACCCATGTATTTCTTCTTGGCATTTCTGTCTTTCCTGGATGCATGCATTACCTCAGTCATAACACCAAAGATGATTGTTGATTCTGTCAATGACAGCAAAACTATTTCCTTTGAAGGCTGTATAGCACAGATCTTTGCTGAACATTTCTTGCTGCAGTGGAAGTGATTGTCCTAATATCTATTGCCTCTGACCAATATGTTGCCATTTGAAAGCCATTTCATTATTCTTCCCTAATGAACCTCAGGCTCTGTGGCATTCTAGTGGGAATAACATGGATGGGGGTTTCATGCATTCTATCATACAAATTATCTTCACTTGCAGCTACCCTTTTGTGGACCCAATATTATTGATCACTTTATGTGTGACTTATTCCCATTACAGGTTTTAGCATGTACTAACACTTATTTTTATGGCCTCTAGTGTTTTCCAAGAGTGGGTCTATCTGCATAATAATATTTTCTATGTTATTATTCTCCTATGGTGTCATTTTGTTCTCTTTAAGAAGCCACAGTTCTGAGGGTCAATGGAAAGCTCTCTCCACTTGTGGATCCCACATTACTGTTGTGGTTTCATTCTTTGTCCCTTGCATATTTATATATGCACGATCTATATCAGCATCATCTTTTGAGAAAAAGGTGGCTGTATTTGATGGTATCATGACTCCATTGCTCAATCCTATAATTTACACTTTCAGAAATAAAGAAATAAAAAATGACATTAGAAAAATGTGGAACAAATTTAGAATGGTCTCTAATTTTCAAATAAATTTTAAAATTTTATAGTAAGATCTTAATGAATACTATTAAATCTTAAAAAAACCAAGCTCTGACAAACATATATTTGTATACTTTTATGCAAAAATGCTTAAAATTTGTACATTTATCTTTGTTTTTAAAATAAAATTGTTCAACTAAAAATTATGTTCCCAAATTTAATGTACAGAATAAAGAAGTTAATATTTACTTCAGCAAGAAATTTATGATTTGTTCATTATACAGGAAAAACAGACCAGACACCATTTTTATATAGAGAGAGCACCACTATTGTAGAGTAAATATGTCTTTACTTTAATATTTAATAATTGCACTATGATTTAACAGTTTAATTGTGAAAGCTTGAATGAGATGTGCACTCTAAGTGTTTTGCATTTGTAAACTTGTCTTCTCTAGTGGATGTTTCCAGAGAATTAGTAAAGATTGACTTGATGAAGTCACTGGGATGGTTTTTGAGGTTTCAGAAAACTTTATAAATTTGAAGTCAGCTCTCTCTGCTTCATGTTTGCAATATGTTCTCTCAGCTGTAGAAGCTCTCTGCTACTTGCTACCTCTGTTCTTTCATCATTGACTAACTCTCAGTAAAATATGTCCCAAAAACTTTCTCTTTTCTTTAAGTTTCTTTGGTCATGATGTTTGATCATAGCAATATAATGTAACTAATATGTCACATGTAAATCTATACTAGTTATTTTTTTCTATTGTAACTCAAATAAAACTTCACAAGCAAGCTACATACTAGAATGTGTACATATAGCATTATACTTTTTAATTTTTTTAAATTTACTATGTGTTCAAATAAAGAAAATAAATACATCAAATTTATGCTAAGTGAAAATGTGCTTGTGATACATATCCAAATAATGTTTACACAAATATATGAACAGTATGAACATTAAGAAATTTTTATGGAAAAAGTATTTTTTATTTGAAGAACTTTATTTAAAAAAAACAAAGATAAATGTACAAATTTTAAGCATTTTTGAATAAAAGTAAAAGAATACATTTTTGTCATAGCTTGGCTTTTTTTTTAATAAGGTTTGATAGTGTGCATTAAGATCTTACTAGTTACAATGAGCATATAGTACATGTAAAACAGGATGAAACCTGGAATTAGTCAAGGTATTATTGGTGTGCAGGGAGTAAACATAATGTTTTTTTCTTTTCTTTTTTTACCTTTTTTTTCATGAATTTCACACAGTCTGTGAGTTGTTTCTGGGGTGTTCAGAGCTTTCTGGGGTTAGTATCCAATTATCAGAGACTGCATATTATGTATGTTCTTTTGTGACTAGGTTATCTTGCTCAGGATGATATTCTATAGATGCATCCATTTTCTTAAGAATTTCATAAGGTCATTGTTTCTGATAGCTGAGTAGTACTCCATTGTGTAAATGTACCACAATTTTTGTATCTATTCATCTACTGAAGGATATCTGGGTTGTTTCCAGCTTCTGGCTAATATAAATAGAGCTGCTATAAACATTGTGGTGCATGTGTTTTTGTTGTATGTTGGAGCGTCTCTGGGGTAAATGCCCAGAAGTGGAAGAACTGGGTCTTCAGGTATTACTATGTCCAATAATCTGAGGAACTGAGAGACTGATTTCCAGAGAGGATTTACCAGTTTACAACCTGACCAACAGTGGAGAAGTGTTCCTCTTTCTCTACATCCTCGCCAGCATCTGCTGTCATCTGAATTTTTGATCTGGGCCAATCTTACTGGTGTGAGGTGGAATGTCAAAGTTGTTTTGATTTCCATTTTCCTGATGACTAATGATGTAGAGCACTTCCTCACATGCTTCTCAGCCATTAGATATCCCTCAATTGAGAATGTTTTTTTTTATCTCTGTACCCCATTTTTTTAATAGGGTTGTTTGATTCTCTGGTGTCTAGCATTTTGAATTCTTTGTATACCTTGGATATTAGGCCGCTATCTGATGTGGAGTTGATAAATATCTTTCCCCATTCTGTTGCTGCCGTTTTGTTTTCTTGACAATGTCCTTAGCCTTACATGTACTTTGCAATCTCATTATGTCCCATTTGTCAATTTTTGACCTTAGAGCATGAACCATTGGTGTTCTATACAGTGTATTTTCTCCTGTGCCTATGTGTTCTAAGTTTTTCCCTACTTTCTCATCTAATAGTTTCAGTGTATCTGGTTCAATGTGGAGATCTTTGATCCACTTACACTTGAGCTTTGTACAAGGAGATAAGAAAGGGTCTATTTTCATTCTTCTGCATGTTGTGTGCCATTTGAACCAACACCATTGGTTGAATAGGCTGTCCTATTAACATTGAATGTTTTCAACTCCTTTCTCAAAAATAAGGTGACCATATATGTGAGGGCTCATTTCTGGATCTTCTATTCTATTTCATTGATCCAAGTGCCTATTTCTGTACCAGTATCATGCAGTTTTTGGCACAATTACCTTGTAATGTAGCATGAGGACAGGGATAGTGATTCCAGCAGATGTTTTCTTGTTGTTGAGGATGAAGTTCGCTATTCTAGGTATTTTTTTATTCCATATGAAATTACACATTGCTCTTTCCAACTCAATGAAGAATTGGGTGATATTTTGATGGGGATTGCATTGAATCTGTAGATTGCTTTTGGTAAAATGGCCATTTTTACAATGTTGATTCTTCCAAACCATGAGCATGGGAAATCTTTCCATTTTCTGAGATCTTCCTTGATTTCCTCTTTTGAGGTTTGAAATTCTTGTCTTACAGGTACTTCACTTGCTTAGTTAGAGTCACACCAAGGTATTTCATAATTTTGAGACTATTGTGAAGGGTATCTTTTCCCTAATTTCTTATTTTATATTTCTGACCTTTGAGTAGAAGAAGGCTACTGATTTGTTTGAGTCAATTTTTTTATCCAGACATTTTGTTGAAGTTTTTTATCACCTGTAGGAGTTCTCTCTTATAATTTGTGGGGTCGCTTAAGTATACTATCTTGTCATCTGCAAATAGTGATGATTTACTTCTTCCTTTCCAATTGGTATCCCTTTGATTTCCTTTTGCTGTCTAATTGCTCCAGCCAGTATTCCACTACTATGTTGAATACATAGAGATAGAGTGGGCAGCCTTTGTGAGTCTCTGATTTTAGTGGGATTGCTTCAAGTTCCCCACCTATAAGTTTAATGTTGGCTGTTGGTTTGTTGTATATTGCTTTTGTTATGTTTAGGTATGGACATTGGATTTCTTTTCTTTCCAAGACTTTTAACATGAAGGGGTGTTGAATTTTTTCAATTGCCTTCTCAGCATCTAGTGAGATTACCATGTGATTTTTTTCAGTTTTTTTGAGTTTGTTAATATGGTGGATTACATTCATAAATTTAGCCATATTAAACCATCTCTGCATCCCAGGGATTAATTAAATTGATCATGGTGAATGATCATTTTGATGTGTTCTCGTTGTCTACTCCTCTTGGTATATCTGTTTGTTTTTGTTTTAGAGCTTTCAGTTGTGCTGTCAAGTTGCTGATTTATGCTCTCTCCAGTTTCTTTTTGGAAGTGCTCAGAGTGCTCTCTCTCTCTCTCTCTCTCTCTCTCACACACACACACACACACACACACACTATATATATATATATATATATATATATATATATATATATATATATATATATATATATATATATATATATATATATATATAGCTAAAGTTGAAAAGTCACTAGGATGTTAAGGTCTTAGTCTCTAGAATGAAACGTACCACTCTTGTTTTGCTAAACAGTCTCCTTTTCAAACTGCTTTCTAAATACTCATAAGACCTGCATAAGAATGAGCCTATGAGTAATCCATTTTGAGACCTCATTTTTTTCTAAGAAACCATTGATAGTTAATAGTTGTTTGAGGGGTGTGTCACTTTCTTCATGATTGTGGTCACTGTGAAATTTTTTACTTACACTCAGGTGAGAACCTCTTTAGACTCATTGAGTTACTCTAAATATGTGGAGAAAAGCGGTGGGACGGGAAAGTTAGAAGATGAATGAGAATATTGTAGACAATTGAATGTAATTCATTATATGAAACTGTTAAACATTAAAAAATAAAGTAAATAAAGTTTTATTACAAATTTAAGAATATTAAAAAATCAGAATGTAAAAGAATTTGCTATATCTTCTTTCATTAAGATGTATTACTACTTCTCAGAGTAAGAGAACTAGGCTTACAGTATAAGCACATTAGGCAAAGTATTGTCATTAAAGTGATACCTTAGATCCTTCTTAGATTGTACTAGAATAAGAAATGTGAATTGGTATTTTGCTAAAAAGTCTGGTCTTTGATTTTAATGAGGTTGTGAAATGACCCAACAGTAACTTAACCATAGGCAAGCTAAGCTAATCACATTGTATCTATTAACAATGCCAATTAATAATTCATATTGTTTAAAAGAAAATAATAAACTGAATTTGAATATAAATTAAAAGATATCAAAGCATGTAGTTTGGCTTCTACTTATACTATAATGTTTGTCTCTGTAGGTCTAGATGTCTTACAATGCTACATAGGAGGCTACATCTCACAAGGAATAGTTTCACATATTTTTAGCAAATATTTTTCAATGAAGATTTTATGAAGCACAGTGTTAACAAAAACATTCTTTTTATGTAACTAAAATTGTTTTTATTTTAATTAATAATAACATAAATCATATAAACACTGTACAGAAGTAGCATGTGAGCTGACCTAGCCTGGTATGAAATACATGCAACATCAATGTCCAGTTTCACTTCTCCAAAGCCTTCATGCAGTGTTTTCTAGTTGATGTTTCCTCATGTTCCCAGTACTACCTCAAAACCTCATGTTATGGGGGATATTAGGCCTCTAGGTTACCTCTGCAGTCAACTGAAAACTGCTCATTTGATCATATGAATATTGCCAATCATGGATTTAAATCACTACATTCCTGCCATTTACAAATGTGGAGGACATACTATGTGTTTCCATTTAATGAAAAGCAGCTTAGTCCACAGAAATTACAGTGTGACTACCTAGTCAATGAGTATTAGCACATGGAACAAGTCTTGTAGGCAGAACATAGACAGGCAGCAGCAAGTATTATTTTGCTCAATAAATTTTCTCAGTAACTGTCATTTAATAAGTGACTTGGTAGGAAGCACAAAAACTTAATAAAGTATTGTCTTTCTATAGGTAACAAAATAAAATTTGATGCCATCAGTAGTTACTCCAAGTGTTCTGAACGCTACAGCCTTAAATATGAGATACTAGAAGCTGTAGCTAACACTATAAATTATTAAAAACCCTTAGTTATTATATATAACTTCCCAAAGGAGTATAAACTGCAATATAATATTTATTGACTACAATATTGACTGACAGGTATAATCTGTTCAGTACTCATCATGAGATATGAATTCCTGTTTCAGTGTTTATGCAGATTGATGTCTTACTCACAGGGTTGCTATGGGATTGTAATAGTCTACGTATGTGCCCGTAGAGTGTTTGGCACACAATATGTTCTCACATATATCACTATTATTTCTATTACTATTATGTGAAGAAATCTATCACCTAGAAAAGAAAGTTAACACCCCAGGAGAGTTAGTATTTTACTTGGGGATACACCGCAAGTAGGATACAACCACATCCATTACTTGGTAAAGTATCCCACAGCCACCATTCCATACATGTGGATATAACCAAGTCCATTAAGTGATACAATCCACTTTAAAGATCATAGATTTGGTGTCTATATCTGAACCATCTGTTGTTATGACCTTCGGCCTAAAGCCAAAAAATTACAATAGGATACAAATTGAAGAAAATCATGTTAAAAACACAATGTACACCGCAATCAGGTAACAAAAGGAATTTTCTTGAACCACTTCTAATAAATGAATTACTACTGTGATCAAGGACAACCGATCTTGGTAGAGTTTGTAAAGGTTTGTTGTTGTTGTGGTTGTTTTGGTTTGTTTTTTGTTTTTTGGGGAGTTTTGTTGTTGTTGTTGTTGTTGTTGTTTACATTACTTCTTCAAAGCACACTTTCATTCTTTTTCTTTATCTACACAGAAGCACTCTAAATTCTACTGCAAAGCTTTACCCTTTAAGTAAAAAATTCTTTAGAAAATGTACTTGCCCAAAAAGACAAAAAAAAAAAAAGAAAGAAAGAAAAAGAAATGGAAACCAGAACAAAATCACTGTCTCAGTACTGCACAGACCTCTGATTGGTCCAGTGGAGCAGGAGCTCTGCCATAGGGACTCCCCAGAATCAATAAGGGAGGGGCCTGCACTTTTCTTGCAGTCTGCCCAGACCTCTCTGTGCCCTGGCCACTCACAGGGCTGTCTCACCTGCCTGTATCCCTGGATTTCCTCTGTTCCAGGTGGCAAATAGCTCTGAGTGCCTCCAAAAGAAAATTGTAGAGAGCATACACTATCAACTTGACAGCACAGATGAAAGCTCTAGAACAAAAGGAAGCACATACACCCAAGAGGAGTAGACAGCAATAGATCGTCAAACTCAGAGCAGAAATTGACCAAATAGAAACAAAAAGAACCATTGAAAGAATCAACAAAACCAAAAACTGGTTTGTTGAGAAAATTGACAAAATTAATAAACTTACCCAGACTAACTAGAGGGAAAAGAGAGAGTATCCTAATTAACAAAATCAGAAAGGAAAGTGGAGACATAACAACTGAAACTGAGGAAATTCAAGAAATCATCAGATCCTACTACAAAATCCTATACTCAACAAAGCTGGAAAATCTGGAAGTAATGGATGAATTCCTAGACAGATAACAGATACCAAAGTTAAACCAGGACCAAGTAAATCATCTAAATAATCCCATAACACCTAAAGAAATAGAAGTTTCATCAAAAGCCTCCCAAACAAAAAAATCCCAGGTCCAGATGGGTTCAGTGAAGAATTCTATCAGACATTTATTGATGACCTAATACCAATACACTCCGAACTATTCCAAAAATAGAGTCAGATAGAAAAGTGTCCAACACATATATTGAAGTCACAATAACACTGAAAGAAAACATATGAACATTGATGAAAAATACACAACAAAATTCTTGTAAACCAACTCCAAGAACACTGAAACTGATCATTCACTATGATCAAGTAGACTTCACCCCTGGCATGCAGGGATGGTTTACTATACAGAAATCCATCAACAAAATCCACCATATAAAAAAACAAAAAAACAAAAAGAAAAAGAACATGGTCATCACACTAGATGCTGAGAATGCATTTGACAAAATTCAACACCCTTTCATGTTAAAAGTCTTAGAAAGAACAGATATACAAGGCCCACACCTAAACATAATAAAAGCAGTATACAGCAAACCAACAGCCAACATGAAACTTAATGGTGGGAAACTTGAAATAATCCCACTAAAATGAGGAACTCTACAAGGCTCTCCACTCTACCCCTACCTATTCAACATAGTACTGGAATTCCTTGGTGGATCAATTAGACAGCAAAAGGAAATCAAAGGGATAAAAATTGGAAAGAAAGAAGTAAAAATATCACTATTTGCAGATTACATGAACGTGTATGTAAGTCACCCCAAAAATTCCACCAGAGAACTTCTACAGCTGATAAACAAGTTCAACAAAGTGGCTGGATATAAAATTAATTCAAACAAATCAGTAGCCTTCCTCTACTCAGAGGAAAGATATGTGGAGAAAGTAATTAGAGAAAAGATACCCTTCACAATAGTAACAAACAATATGAAATACCTTGGTTTGGTTCTAATTGAGCAAATGAAGGACCTGTATGACAAGAACTACAAATGTCTGAAGAAGAAAGTCGAGGAAGATCTCAGAAAATGGAAAGAACTTTCATGCTCATGGATTGGAATAATCAAACTTGTAAAAATGGCCATCTTACCAAAAGCAATATATAGATTCAGTAAAATTCCCATCAAAATCCCCACCAAATTCCTCATAGAATTGGAAAGAGCAATGTGCAATTTCATCAGGAATGACAAAAACCCTATAATAGCAAAATCTATACTCTACTAAAAGAAAACACCTGTGGTAATTACTATCCCTGACCTCATGCTATATTACAAGGCAATTGTGTTAAAAACTGCATGGTACTGGTAGAGAGATAAATAGGCATGTGAATCAATGGAATAGAAGATCCAGAAGTGGGCCCTCACATATATGGTCACTTGATTTTTGGCAAAGGAGGTATAAACATTCAATAGTAAAAAGACAGGCTCTTCAACAAATGGTGTTGCTTCAAGTGGCACTCAGTATGCAGAAGAATGAAAATAGACCCTTTCTTATCTCCTTGTACAAAAATTAAATGCAAGTGGTTCAAAGATTTCCACATGATACCAGGTACATTTAAACTATTAGAAGAGAAAGTAGGGAAAAACCTTAGAACACATAGGCACAGGGGAAATTTTCCTGAACAGAACACCAATGGCTCAGGCTCTAAAGTCCAAGATTGACAAATGGAACTTAGTGAGATTGCAAAGTTTCTGTAAGTCTAAGAGCACTGTCAAGAAAACAAAATGGCATCCAACAAATTGGGAAAAGTTCTTTACCAACCCCACATCTAATAGAGGCCTAATATCCAAGGTATACAAATAACTCAATAAATTAGACAACAGGAAATCAAACAATCCTATTAAAAATGGGGACAGAGTTAAACAAAAAGTTCTCAATTGAGGAATATTGAAAGGCTGAGAAGCATCTAAGGAAGTGTTCAATATCCTTAGTCATCAGGAAATTGCAAATAAAAACAACACTGAGAGTCCACCTCACACAAGTCAGATTGGCTAAGATCAAAACTTCATATGAAAGCAGATGCTGGCGAGGATGCAGAGAAAGAGGAACACTTCTCCACTGTTGGTGGGGTTGTAAACTGGTACAAACACTCTGAATATCAGTCTGGCAATTCCTCAGATAATTGGACATAGTACTACCTAAAGACCCAGGTATTCCACTTCTGGGCATATACCCCAAAGATGTTCCAACATACAACAAAGACACATGCACCACAATGTTCATAGCACCCCTACTTATAATAGCCAGAAGCTGGAAAGTACCCAGATGTCCTTCAGTAGATGAATGGATTCAAAACTTGTGGTACATTTGCATAATGGAATACTACTCAGCTATCAGAAACAATGACTTTTGAAATTCTTAAGAAAATGGATGCATCTAGAGAATATCATCCTAAGTGAGGTAACCAAGTCTCAAAAAAAACCAGACATAATATGCAGTCACTGATAATTGAATAATAATAACCCCAGAAAGCTCTGAACACCCCAGAAACAATTCACAGATTTTATAAAGCTCAAGAAAAACAAAGGCCACAAAGAGGGTGAGAGAGAGAGTGAGTGAGTGAGTGAGAGAGACAGAGAGAGAGAGAGAGAGAGAGAGAGAGAGAGAGAGAGAGAGAGAGAGAGAGAGCCTCTTTCCTTCTTAAGAAAAAAAAATGTATAGCACCCTCTTAGAGTGTGGTGCAACTGGACCTCAAATCATTGATAATCCATGAGCTAATATAATAAATCCTTGTGGCTATTTTTGGCATTCACAGATCATTATGCTTAATCTGTATGTAACAAGAAATCTGTTTCCATGTTAAGTTCTGCCCTACATGTACTTCATGCTTATGATGACTAGTGGGGTTTCTATGCATGCTCTCAAACTTCTAAAAGAATTAAGTACTGGCAAAATTATTCATATACTTTATGCCAAAATGCCTTTAAAAATGTGTAAATGTATCCCTCTTTTTTTTAATAAAGTGGTAAGGGAAAAAATGAAACTATAAAAGCTCAAAGATCCTGTTCTGTTGTCATACAGACCCTGACAGAGCACAAATGGCAGCCAGGTTACTGTATCCAGCAAAACTCTCAATTACCATAGATGGAGAAATGAAGATATTCCAGAACCCTAGGAAAATTAAGAAACTAATCTTTTTACACCATCTGCAAAGAAGAAATACATACAAACAAAATTCTGCCTCTAACAAAAATAGTCAAAACAACTCTCACATTTGCTTAATATATCTTAACTTTAATAGACTCAATTCACAAACTTAAAGATATATTCTATCAGACTGGATATGTAAACAGGATCCAGCATTTTGTTTCATACAGAAAACTCATCTCAGAGACAAAGACAGACACTACCTCAGAATAAAATATTAACAAAAAACTTTCCAAGAAAAGGTCCCAAGAAACAAACTGGAGTAGCCCTCTTAATATAGAATAAAATAGATTTTCAACCAAAAGTCATCAAAAAAGAGAAAACAGACATTTTTTAATCATCAAAGGAAAAAGTCTATCAAGTTGAACTTTCAATTCTAACATTTATATGCCAAATACAAGGGCACCCACATTAATAAAAGAATATCCACTAAAGCTCAAAGCACCACAAACAATAATATTGGGAGACTTCAACACCCCACTCTCATCAATGGATAAATCACGGAAGCAGAAACTGAACAGAGTCACTGTGAAAGTAACAGAAGTTATGGAAAAAATCAATTTAACAGACATCTATAAAATATTTTATCCTAAACCCAAAGAACATACCTTCTTCTTAGCACCTGAAAGCACATTCTCCAAAACTCATCTTATATTTGGTCACAAACTAGGCCTCAACAGAAACAAAAACATCAAAATAATCCCATGCATTTTATCAGATCACCATGGACTAAGGTTAGTCTTCAATAACAAGAAAAACAACAAAAAGCTCACATACACATGAACTAAACAGTACTCTATTCAATGATTGCTTGATCAATGATAAAATAAAGAAATTAAGATTTTTAAAATAATTTAATAAAAATTAAGGCACAACATACGGAAACTTATGTGATACAGTGAAAGTAGTTCTAAGAGGAAAATTTATAGCTCTGAGTGTTTCCAAAAAAAAAAAAAAAAAAAAAAAAAAAGCTGGAGAGAGTATACACTAACAGCTTGACAGCACACCTGAAAGTAGATTGCAAAAAATAATCAAACTCAGAGCAGAAATCAACCAAATGGAAACAAAAAGATCTATACAAAGAATCAACAAGACCAAGAGCTGGTTCTTTGAGAAAATCAACAAGATCAATCAACACTTAGTCAGACTAACAAGAGGGTGCAGAGAGAGTATCCAAATTAACAAAATCAGAAATGAAAGCAGAGACATAACAACAGAAACTGGGGAAAATTCATGAAGTCTTCAGATCCTACTACAAAAGCCTATACTCAACAAAACTTGAAAATCTAGAGGAAATGAACAGATACCATAT
This sequence comes from Micromys minutus, assembly GCF_963924665.1. Classification (NCBI taxonomy): domain Eukaryota; kingdom Metazoa; phylum Chordata; class Mammalia; order Rodentia; family Muridae; genus Micromys; species Micromys minutus. The sequence continues at coordinate 59,151,275 of NC_137982.1, forward strand.
ACCAAAGTTATATCAGCATCAGATAGACCATCTAAACAGCCCCATAACCCCTAAAGAAACAGAAACAGTCATCAAAAGCCTCTTGGTCAAAAAGCGCCCAGGAACTTGACATGTCTAGTGCAGAATTCTATCAGACCTTTATAGATGACCTCATATAATAATTCTCCAAACTATTCCACAAATAGAAACAGAGGAGATACTACCCAAATCATTCTTTGAAACCAGCATTCGACTCATTCCTAAACAACACAAAGATCCTACAAAGAGAAGCTTAGACCTATTTTCCTCATGAACATTGATGCAGAAATACTCAATAACATTTTTGAAAACTGAATTAATAACATATCAAAATGATCATTCACCATAATCAAGTAGGCTTCATCTAAGGGATGCAAGGATTGTATAGAAATCCATCAGTGTCATCCATTATGTAACCAAACTCAAAGAAAAAGAGTACATCATCATATCTCTAGATCCTGAGAAAGCATTTCACAAAATTCAACACTAGTTCATGTTAAAAGTGTTGGAAAGATCAGAAATTCAAGGGTAATACATAAACCTAGTCAAAGCAATATACAGTAACCTGTAGCCCACATCAAACTACATTGTGAGGAACTTGAAGCATACCCACTAAAACAAGGGAAGAGACAAGGCTTCACACTGTCTCTGTACCAATACCATGCAGTTTGTAATCACAATTAATCTGTATTACAGCTTGAGCTCAGGAGGGATGGTGATTCTGCCCAAAGTTTTTTTTTTTCTTTTTTTTTCTTTTGGTTTGGTTTTTTGTTGTTTTGTCTTGTTTTTTATTGTTGAGAATGATATTTGCTATCGTGGGTTTATTATTATTCCAGATGAATTTGCAAAATTCCCTTTCTAAATCTATGAAGAATTGAGATGGAATTTAGATGAGGATTGCATTGAATTTGTAGATTGTCTTAGGCAAGATGACCTTCAGCTTAGGAATGAATACAGGAATTGTGGTACTTTTACACAATGGAGTACTACTCAGCTATTAAAAGTAATGACTTCATGAAATTCCTAGGCAAATGAATGGAACTAGAAGGTATCATCATGAGTGAGGTAACAAAGTCACAAAAGAACACTCATGGTATGTACTCACTGATAAGTAAATGTTACCCCCCCCAAAAAAAAAAATAACTCAGAATACCCAAGAAACCGTCAACAGAAATCAGAAAGCTCAAAGAGAAGGAATGCCAAAAAGTGGATGCCTCAGTCTTCTTAAAAGGAAGAACAAAACGTTCATGGGAGGAAATAAAAGGACAAATAGAGGAGTAGGGATTGGAGAAAAGATCATCCAGAGATTGCATTACCTGCGGATATACCCCATATGTACACAATAAACCCAAGCACTATCACAGTTGCCAAGTACTGCATACTGGCAAGAACCTGATATGGATGCCTCCTCAGAGGCTCTGACAGAGCCATACTGATAAAGATTCTTGCAGCTAACCATCAGATTAAACAGGGAGACCCAATGAAGGAGTAAAATAAAAGGTCTAAAGGAGTTGAAAGAGTCTACAACCCCCATGAGAAGATCAAAATTATAAAGTAACGAAACCCACCATAGTTTCCAGGGACTAAAACACCAATCAATGAGTTTTCATGAAAAGACCCCTTTTCTCAGGTGCATATGCAACAGAGGATAGCATTTTCTGATATCAGTGGGTTGAGAGGCCTTTGGTCCAGTGAAGGCTTCTTTTCTCAGTGTAGGGGAACACCAAGGTGCTCCGGTTGGAGAAGGTGGTTATGAGAGGGAGCACCTTCATGGAGGCAATGGAAGGGGAAGGAAGATGGGATTGTGGGTAAGGGATAACATCTGAAATGTAAATGCAGAAAATATCCAATAAAAATATTCAGAAAAAAAAGAAATCTCATTATTTTGATGACAGTCTGAGCAACCAAAACTGGGGGACAGGGATGACTTAGAAAATGTGGTGCTATAGTATTAGGCTGTGCAGAAAAAAAATTTTTTTCCATTCACTTGCATACAAAGTTTAAGTCATCATTTTAATAGCCAAGTAATATCCCATTGTATCACAATTATATATTCTTTCTTCTGTTGATGGACATCTGAATTGTTTTTAACTTCTGCCCTACTATAAATAAGACTTTTGTGAACATAGTGAAGCATGTGGTCTTATATTTGAAGAATCTTTTGGTTATATGCCCAGGAGTAATATAGCTGGATGGAATGAGAAACTATTATCCTGAATGAGTCAATTCTGAGCCAAAAAGGCATACATGATATATAGTTGCTGATAGTCCTAAAGCTCAGATTATCCATGATACAACTGAAAGAAAATGTGAAGATTATCTAGAAGGAAAGCCAAAGTATAATGCTCCAAATCCTCATAGAAGAGGTAACAAAATAACTGTGGGAGGCAGAAAGAAGGACCTGAGTGAGAAAAGGAATAGGGAAGTGGGGGAGGGGGGCAAATCAGGTATGGGAAGAGACAGGAGAGAAGTCCAGACAGCCAGGTGAACAAGTAGGAGCAGTGGGGGTTTGGGAACCACCAAAAAGTCTCAGACTTCAGGATTGTGAGAGACTCTCTGGAGTTAGTAGGAATGACATACTCAACAGCAAGAAGATTAACCATGAAGATACCACCTCCAGTAGATAGAGAAGACCACCAGTGGAGGGTTGGGACATATATCCATCTAAAAGTTTTTAACCTATAACTGTCCCTATATATATGAAATCCAGGGACAAAGAGTGGAGCAGAGACTGAAGGATAGGCCATCCAGACATTGCCCAACCCAGGGATTTATTCCATATACCAAACCCTGCCACTGTTCCTGATGCCAAGATAACCTTGCAGAAAGGAGACTGGAATGGTTGTTTTCTGAGAATCTCTGCCAGCAGCTGACTAAGACAAAAGCAGATACTCAAAGCCAAACATTTGGCTGAGCCCATGGACTTTAAAGAAAGAGTTACGGGAAGGACTGATTAAGCTGAATGGGGTTGCAATCCCATAGGAAGAACAATAGTATCAATTAGACAGATATGTCAGAGATTCCAACGACCAAACCACTAACTAAAGAGGATACATGAGCAGATCCATGTCTCTGCTACATAAGCAGCAAAAGACTGCCTCATATGGCATCAGTGGGAGGGGAGGCACTTGGGCTTGTGCAGCTTGATGTCGCAGAGAAGGGAGATGATAGAGAGGTGAGGTGGCAGTTGGTAGGTGGGTAAGGGAGCACCTTGTTAGAGGTAAAGGGGAGGAGGATTGGATGAGTGTTTCATGGAGGGGAGACCAGGAAGGGGATAACATTTAAAATGTAAACAACTAAAGTGATTAATAAATAAAAACAAAACAAAGTGCATTTTCCTGCTTGAAAATAGTACATGACAGAAATTAAAATGTTTGTTACAAATGGAAAAAGAAAAGAAAAAAGAAAAAAAAAGTAGTTCTCCTTTTTCCATACACTGTCAAAACCCAATATCTCCTCAGATAAATGTGCAGTTTCTGGAGCCTATTCTCCTACACCCCAATAAAATATTTCTTTGGTTTTAACTTGTATAAGTCTTGTATAAGTGACCACAGCTACCATGAGTTCGCATATGCAATAGGCATGTTATTTCCAGAATAGAAAATTTCACAACTTCCCTATTTTCTACTTTTCTACTTTCCCTCTTTAATTGTCTTTTTTAACTATCTAAATGTTCTTTCCACTTGAACACATAAATTATGAAAATTAAAATTACCACATAAATTATACATTATACTATACTGGATAGTATTGTTAAGTATGGTTTCTTTAATTTCTTTCTTTTTTTTTTTTTTTTTTTTTGTTTTCTTGACAGTGTTCTTAGCAATACAGAAATTTTGCAATATCATTAAGTCCTATTTCTTTTCTTTTTTTTTAACAACTTTGTTTTAAGAAACAAAGATAAATGTACAGATTTTAAGCATTTTTTGCATAAAAGTATACAATACATTTTTGTCAGTACTTTTTTTTTTTTTTTTTTTTTTAAGGTTTGATAGTGTGATCAAGATCCCAGTAGTTACAATGAACATAAAATACATGTAAAACAAGATGCAACCTGGAAATAGTCAGTTTTCTTAGTGTGTAAAGATTTTTTTTTTTTTTTTTTTTTTTACAATTAGCAAACAGTACATGTGATATAGGGTGCAACCCGGAATTTGTCAATGTGTTCTTGGTGGGTAAGGATTGAACATGACTTTTTTTTTTTGTTTTGTTTTGTTTTATTTTTTTTTCTTGGACTTCATACAGTCTGTGACTTGTTTCTGGGGCAGTGCGAGCCTCTGGGGTTAGCATCCCAATGTCAGTGACTGCATATTATGTCTGTTCTTTTGTGACTGGGTTATATCATTCAGAATGATATTCTCTAGATGCAGCCATTTTCTTAAGAATTGGGTTAAGTCATTGTTTCTGGTGGCTGAGTAGTATTCCATTGTGTAAATGTACCACAATTTTTGTATCCATTCATCTACTGAAGGACATCTGGGTTCTATCCAGCTTCTGGCTATTATAAATAGAGCTGTTATGAACATTGTGGTGCATATATCTTTGTTGTGTATTAAAGTGTCTCTGGGGTATATGCCCAGAAGTGGAATAGCTGGGTCTTCAGGTAGTACTATTTCTAATTTTCTGAGGTATCACCAGACTGATTTCCAGAGTGGTTGTAACAGTTTACAACCCCACCAACAATGGCTGAATGTTCCTCTTTCTCCACAACCTTGCCAGCATCTGCTGTCATCTGATTTTTGGATCTTGGCCAATCTGACTGGTGTGTGAGGTGGAATCTCAGGGTTGTTTTGATTTGCATTTCCCTGATGACTAAGGATGTGGAGCACTTCCTCAGATGTTTCTCAGCCATTCGATATTCCTCAACTGAGAACGTTTGTTTAGCTCTGTACCCCATTTTGCAATAGGGTTGTTTGATTTTCTGGTGTCTAGCTTTTTGAGTTCTTTGTATACCTTGGATATTAGCCCTTTATCTGATGTGGAGTTGGTAAAGATATTTGCCCATTCTGTTGGGTGCCATTTTGTTTTCTTAACAAGGTCTTTAGCCTTACAGAAATTTTGCAATCTCATTAAGTTCCATTTGTTAATCTTTGACCTTAGAGCTTGAACTATTGGTGTTTTGTTCAGAAAATTTTCTCCTGTGCCTATGTGTTCTAACGTTTTCCCACCTTTCTTATCTAATAGTTTCATTGTATCTGGTTTAATGTGGAGATCTTTGATCCACTTACACTTGAGCTTTGTACAAGGATATAAGAAAGACTCTATTTTCATTCTTTTGCATGCTGAGTGCCAGTTTGACCAAAACCATTTGTTGAATAGGCTGTCCTTTTTCCATTGAATGTTTACCGCACCCTTGTCAAAAATCAGGTGACCATATATGTGAGGGCTCATTTCTGGATCTTCTATTCTATTCCATAGATCCACATGCCTATTTCTGTACCAGTACCATGGAGTTTTCAGCACAATTTTTTTATAATATAGCTTGAGGTCAGGGATAGTGATTCCCGCAGTTGTTTTCTTGTTGTTGAGAATGGACTTTTCTATTCCAGGTCTTTTGTTGTTCCATATGAATTTGCACATTGATCTTTCAAACTCAGTGAAAAACTGGCTTGGAATTTTGATGGGGATTGCATTGAATCTGTAGATTGCTTTTGGTAGGATGGCCATTTTTAAAATGTTGATCCTTCCAATCCATATTATGGGAGATCTTTTCATTTTCTGGGACCATCCTCAATTTCCTTCTTTAGAGGTTTGAAGTTCTTGTCATACAGGTCCTTCACTTGCTTAGTTAGAGTCACACCAAGGTATTTCTTAGTTTTTGTGACGATTGTGAAGGGTACCTTTTCCCTAATTTCTATCTTCATGTTTGTCCTTTGAGTATAGGAAGGCTACTGATTTGTTCGAGTTAATTTCATATCCAGCCACTTTGCTGAACTTTTTTATCAGCTGTAGGTGTTCTCTGGTGAAATTTTTGGGGTCACTTATGTACACTATCATGTCATCTGCAAAAAGTGATGTTTTTATCTCTTCCTTTCCGATTTGTATCCCCTTGATCTCCTTTTGCTTTCTAATGTCTCCAGCCAGGACTTCCAGTACTATGTTGAATAGGTAGGGGGAGAGTGGGCAGCCTTGTCGAGTCCCTGATTTTAGTGGGATTGCTTCAAGTTTCCCACCATTAAGTTTGATGTTGGCTGTTGGTTTGCTGTATATTGCTGTTATTATGTTTAGGTATGGACCTTGGATTCCTGTTCTTTCGAGGACTTTTAACAAGAAGGGGTGTTGAATTTTGTGAAATGCTTTCTCAGCATCTAGTGAGATAATCATGTGATTTTGTTCTTTGAGTTTGTTTATATGGTGGATTACATTGATGAACTTCCTTATATTAAACCATCCCTGCATCCCAGGGATGAAGCCTACTTGGTCATGATGAATGATCATTTTGATGTGTTCTTGGATTCGGTTTGCAAGGATTTTGTTGCGTATTTTTGCATCAATGTTCATAAGTGAGATTGGTCTGCAGTTCTCTTTCCTTGTAGCGTCTTTGTGTGGTTTAGGTACAAGTGTTATTGTAGCCTCAAAAATGAGTTAGGTAGTATTCCATCTGATTCTATCTTGTGGAATAGTTTGGACATTAAGATGTGAGAAATATGTGTTCACATTGTCAGCATCTTAGACCCATTTCTTTCAGGAAAGTAATATTCATTAGTTTGGTTGGGCTTCAATCATAGAAGTAATTGGGTATTTCCATATGGAATAGGTCACAGAATCTACTGGAACCAGACATTAAGAGAAGAAAATCAACCTTAATCATATTTATCAAATTAGTTTCTATGTTTCAAGAAATTGAAAATGTAACCCAAATCACATACAAATGTTAATGAATAACCTAAATTCAAATGATGTAGAACACACAAATATCAGATTCTGTTTATTTCTCTTTTTTTACACTTCTAGGTTCTGACGATCACAATGACTTATAGTAAGATACATGAGTATTTTTTATTTCTATTTTTAAACAAATATTTTTCAACAAATAATTGTTAAAGTGGAGATTGAATGGCAAAAAACTTATAGCTAAATTTCTTCTTTTTTGTTTGGTTTGCTTTTATTATTAAATCTGAACTGGCTTCATTTTTTCATTGACAATATTTATTAGTCAATTCATAGTGAAAGTATTGTCAATAAATTTTATTTTTCTTTTTGGATTGCATATATTAAGATTTAATTAGGTGAAAATTTATTCAGATGAAAATTTTAAACCACAGAAATAGCTGTCAAGATTAGAAGGTGAAAAGAAATAGTATGAGTTACACACCATGACAGACAACATAGCTTTGTGAAATCATTTAACTCTGTATATTCAAGTGTATATAGCTCATACTTGGCTCACACAAATGTATCCAATTCTATCAAAGCTAACATAATTTGAATAAACTCTGAGTTTTACACCATGACTCCTAAATCTCAAAGCTTAGATTTAACATGGCAAGAAAAAAAAAAAAAAAAAAAAAAAAAAAAAAAAAAAAAAAAAAGACCTTTATTTTCTGCAAATGTAATCTGCTTTCCAAATAAGGCAAACATCACTTTACACAGATAGTATGAAAGGCAGGAGTAAACTGCAATTATCTAATTTTAGAGTTTAAACCATAAACCCAAATTGTTCTACTACCTCCACTGTCAGAGCAAGTCAAGAAAGAATATTACAGACAAGTGAACATAATTTTTTATGCCCCACAAAGATGCTAATGTTTCATTTAAAATGTGTCATTCTCAACTAATACTGAATAACTAACTACTCACCAATTATTTTCAACTATGATCCAAGGGACACCATTTACCAAATGAACATTCAAGAGACCAAGGGACAGTACCATTACCTACATGTCACAGGAAGTTAAGAGGATTTAGGATTGAGCAATCCATTCAAAGTTACAAAACAGGCACACTATCTTAGAGTTAGTTTGTCCAAAAGCCTTTTTCCACTGGATAGCCATTACTTTACATTTCTTGTTGTTTCCCCCCCCCAACCCAGACAGGATGTAACCCTAGCCTGGAACTCACGGAATCCCAAGCGATAGGATTAAAGGCCCATGCCACCACACCTGGCTAAATCACTATTTTAAACATGGTTCTGTCTCCAGGATTGGCTTGTAATTAAATAGGGACTCTGTGAAATTTATTCTGCCAAAATAAAAATATAGTTGCCTACTGGATTGTGATTATAACTAAAATATGAGAAATACTTTTAATGAAAAGAGAGTAAGAGATCTCAAAACATCAGTTTCACAAAAAAGAAGTACATGGATTACAGGGATCTATAAAATGACCCAAACTTCAGAGATTAGAAGTTGATAATTTGACTTATCTTAATGGCTTTAGCTCATGAATAAGTGATACAGGCTTATGTGTTTTTCTTATAAAAAGATGGGTCTTTTGCATATCTGTTCTATGTTTTAAAATGATTCCTAATTAGGAACTAAGACATTCTTAATCTCATTTATAATAACTCAAAATCTTAAGTGAAAGCCATTCTTTGTCCAGATTTAAGACATTAGCGGAAAGTCAACAAAGAATACAGGTTTGCTTACCAAATCAATAAATCTAGCCATAGGCTGACTAAAAGCTTGCTTTAATGTTCCTACCTGATGCCCTTTAAATTAACATATTCCCTCCATTAATTATTTAAGCCATTGACATGGTTATGTAGCAGAAAAATCACATATAACTCTTCATAAAAAAAAAAAAAAAAACAAGGAAACTTTTAAAAAGAATCATTTGGCATATTTCAGTAATCATAGCATGACTCAAGATGTAGGTTTAACAAAGAGCAGAAGGGTCTGTCCTTAAAAGTCACAAGAGAAGTGGAAAAGTTAAGTTCATTTCCTGGTTGTGTAGGATGACTCCCAGAGCAGTCAGCATCTAGTCCAGATGAGCTATTAGCAATAAAGTAGTTCCCCTTCACTGTGAATGCATTTTCTCTGAGGTAATGCCTAAATTCTTAATTTGAATATTTTGTTTGTTTCAGCTCCATCCTCTCGCACAAATAAACTCTACTCATTTCCACCATACCAAATGCTTTTCTTTCAGTTGCTTTTCTTTCTTCTGTTTTTGTTTTGAGACATGGTCTCACTGTGTAGACCAGGCTGGCACTCGGCTCTGAGGGACTACCTGCCTCTGTCTCCCCAATGCTGGAATAAAAAGTGTGGGCATCAAGCCCAGTACTAGACACTTTGTCAACTGGAATTAATACTATTTCAAATGTTCCAAAATTCAACTTAAAGAGTTCTAACACTTTCATTTAATTTAGACTTCCTTGCATACTTCTTAAAATTTATGCTAAAATTAGCATAAATTAGTTGCATCTTAGCTATTTAACTCAGTAAATATATTTTAAACTTTTGAGTTAGTTTTGAATATTGATGTTCATCACAAGAACAGTGACTGTGTATTTCTCTAAATTCCAATCCTTAAATTTTTGCCACTCTCTTCTCTTTCCTTCACATGAAAAACTTCTCTTCCCAATTCTTTATATATCTCTACTTTCCAAATTTCTTTTTATTGTAGTAAATACCAGAGGAAAGATATAGCACATCTCAGAGCATGTGTCTCTCCTTGTTTACTACACATTTCAAAGCTACACATGTGGCAGTATTTTGAAATACCTTGAATTTGAAAAGAATAAAAAAGCCAGAGAAAATATGTCATAAGCAATCAGTCTGAAGTATATTAAAAGCTACCATTTTGACTTTCATATAAATACTAGTTTTACCACTATAAAAGACATATTTCACTTTTCTTTATAAAACTACCTTTTAACAGAATATTCATAAGCTAGTCATTCCTTAAGATAATTCTGCACTGATAAAAAAGTCACTTTTAAAAGAAAAATGTTAAAAATAAGTGTTTCACAGAAACAGAAGGGTTTTTTTTAATCAAATTCTGATATAGAGCTGTAATTATGAGTAGAGACTCATCATGCTATAAATCTTCTTTCACTAAAGATGGATACTTGGGAAATGTTACACTGGTTAATAAGATGAGCATCTCAGTAACTACAAAAGAGCCACAACAGAATGAGGTAGTTGGGACTGTCTGCTGTCAGGGAAGGTCAGCATCACCTTAGACACTTAGTTACCCTGACACTGATGTTCACAGCCTGATCCTCATCACAACTCTAAGAGATACAGCTTGAGTGGCTACCTCACAGAGATCAATACGATCTTTAAACCACAGAGAAAAAATAATTCTAGAAAACAATGGTAATTTCCCATTTAACTTTGTAATTGTAGAAATTTTTAAAGCTATTAATTTTGGGGGGAGGGACAAGGAATATTGAGATAGGGTCTCACTCTGTAGCCTAGGTTATTCCAGAAATTATGACAATCTCTCTGCCTCAGTCTCCCAAGTTTTGGGAATACAGGTATGAACTGCTATAATCAGTAAAAGCTATTGGCTAAAGAATGTTTTTACATTAACAGCTCCTCAAGACCCAGAAAGGCTACATTAATATATATTCAAGAATAAACAAAAATTTTTTGAGACAAATTCTCAGCATATAGCTCCAACTGGCTTAAACTTGCAGCAATCCTCACCTCTCTGGGATTCAAGTGCTGGGATTAGAGGCCTGCGTCACCATTCCAACAAGAAACATTCATTCTAAATCAGAAATGTATGAGCTGATGCTCTTTCAATCAGGTTGAAGCAAATATTCTAATACAGTTGAACTAACATCACAAAATAAATTGTTAAAAAAAAGGAAAGAAGGAAGGAAGGAAGGAAGGAAGGAAGGGAGGAATTATGTGCCATGCATGGTGTCAGACACCTTTAATACTTGGAAAACAAAGGCAGTAGTATTTCTCTGATTTGATGACAGCCTGGTCTACTCTGCAAGCTACAGACAGGATAGCCAGGATTACACAGAGAGACCTTGTTTTCAAAAAAAAAAAAAAAAAACCAAAATCCAAACCAAGCCAAACAAATATTGACAACAACAACAAAGAAAGAGAAAAAGGGAAACAGAAAGTAAATGAAGGAAGGAAGGGAGGGGGGATGGGAGGAGGGAGGGAGCAACAGTTAGAGATCCTGGGTTGATAACACACCTCTATAATACCAACACTTGGAATTCTGAGACAGGAAGCTTGAGAGTTCAAGGCTGGCTTCAGACTCTCCATCTCAGGACTCAGGAGACAGTGTCTCCAAAACTACCCAACCCAGACCAAGCAACTCAGTAGTAAAAATGTTTGCCTAGAAAGGTGTTTGGTTCCCAGAACTACAAAGAAAGAGGAAGGAAGGAAGAAAGGAGGGAGGGAGGGAAGGAGGGAGGGGGGAAATAAGGAAGGAAGGAAGGAAGGAAGGAAGGAAGGAAGGAAGGAAGGAAGCCATCCATCCTAATGGTTCAAACCTGTAATCCCAAAGTTCAGGCTGAAGGAGCTCAAATTTGAGATCAGCCTAGGCTACACGGAGAGACACTGTCACACACATAAAATAATTAGTATAATATTTACAGAGGCAGACAGCTCACCACAAGGAAAACTGGGCACTCTATCAAGGTCAGTCACTGAAAAGAGAAACAAGGCACCCTCCACTGTCTGGTTGTCATGGAGCTATTGCCATGACACATAAAATATACATTAATCCTGGGGACAGACATGATTATTTAGGATGATAATACCAAAAGCAATATTAAGCTCTCTAAATATTGAGCCATGTTTTTGTTTGCATTTTTATGTAAGCTCAATTTAAAATAATGAGAAACTCTTCAGTTTTGTTTTGTTGTTGTTACTGGTGGATACAGCAGCTGTTCAGAAACTATGCATTTCCCCCTGGGAAGCAGAGTTCTTAAGAGCTAAGTAGATGCAACTATCCATAAATTAATAGAGAAAAACTTCCCCAAGCAACTATCCATAAATTAATAGAGAAAAACGTCCCCAAGCTTCTAATACTGCTACAGTAAAGCTTACTGTAAGAAAGGAACACAAGTTACATTCACCTCCAGGTTGGGGGGATGCTGTATTTGGATTAACTGATGGTCCTGCCACACTGCAAAACAAATAACACCTCTAAGGACATAGCATTCTCTTTTCTCATTAGTTAGAATAACTAAAGAACAAACTTGGTTTAGTAAGAATTTAAAATGAAAATACATTGTTTCATTTTAAATCATTTTGTTGTTTAACATTCCTATTAGCAAATTACAAAACTCAATTACATTAATAATGGATTGATTATAACACTCATCTTTACTGAAGAACTTCAAAATGAAAAGAGGATAGGTAAATATTCTGTCATACAAGAATACTGATAGCATAGATTAGCAAAATATTTCACACGTAGGAAAGAGCATAAGATTATTTTTAAAAATACAGAATATCCAAATGTATGCAATGCCTTAAAATTGCAAATATGCCTCGATCATATGCAAATTAAGGGAAAAGTATACAATTTACATGGTAAAAACAAAAACCAAACACCTGCTTAAAAATATAACAAGTGTATCATAAAAAAATAGATTGATCTGGAATTAAAACTTAGGACACAGTTTTATTTTGGATTCCAACTGCCTTTGTACAAAAATTCAAAGAGGCATAAGAACAATAAAATATTAAAGGAAAATATATGTGCAGGTCAACATTCTAACCGCTCCACATCACTGCTGTTCTGGCACATCAATCCTGAGTAACCTAACTTTTGATTTATAATGGTATTCCTTCAAATACAACTTCATAGGAGGAGGAATAGGAAGGGCATCGATGCCATCATAAGTCGTACAATTACAAATAACTGTTCTGCAAATATGCTGCAAGGAAAAGGGGAAAGTCCGGATTAATGGAGTAGATAAAAGAGGCTCAAAGAACATACAGGCACTTGGGTCCTTATAATGTTCTAGGAGCCCAGTAATATCAGGAGAATGGAAGACACAAGGATCATGGGCATCAAAGCTAAAGTTATGGTTCCACTGTTCAATTCTAGCATGAAGAGAGCAACTATATTGTCTAAAACTAACAGAGAATAAATACTCTTCCTGTGCGGAGTCTCGAAGTAAGAAGGTGCCCTCTGGCTTTCCTTCTAGCAGAGCTTCGGCTGCATGTTTATCCATAACACCCCAGTAGCATGAGTTGTTACTAATCTGAAGGAGGTCTGGAACAAGGCAGTAGACGTAATCCATCTGGGTGTGGAACTTAGGAGGTGCTTCCAACTGCAGAATCTCATCTCCCATTTCCCACCTGGGCCCACTCCTTTTCCGGGAGCTTGTGCATAGTGTGATTATTTCATCCTCCGAATCCATATCCCTATCTTGTATGCTGCTGCATGTGACCAAGTTCATCATAGAACCAGCCATATGACCACCTGTACATAAAGCACTGTTGGCAGTTATGACACGAGGCTGGACACTGGCATGTGAAAAACAGGGTATGTCATCTGTGTTTCTTCGTCTCAGCTGAGCATCTTTCAATTTACTGTCAGATAAGTCTGCGCTCACCCATTCATCCGAATTGGGACTTATTGAAACAGTGTGCCGCTTAATAAAATGCCACCGAAAGGCTAAATCTGATCGAGGTGGGAAAGGGCACTTATGTAACATGAGTTCACTGATGTGAATCCCTCTTTTAGATGGAGGTCCTGGTGAATGGCGACCACTACAGTTCTTAATCAGAAAATACTGCCCCACAGCTTCCTGCAGTTTCTGTTTAAGGGATCGGCCTAAAAACCTATGCCCACAGGAGTGGTCTAAGTCCAACCCAATGGAAGAACAGCTGAGCTGCCTTTCTTGGCTCCTGAGAGGAATTTCAGCATTCTCAACAGTGCCTATGGCTTCAGATTCAGAATAACTCTCACTCTTTTTGGACCAAGATAACTTCTTTCCACTCCACACATAACCATCCTTCCTGTCAGCACTTCTACTCCGACTTGTTTTAGGCCGTACATCTACATTTTTATTATTGTTTTCTGCTATTTTAAACAAATTCTTTACAATTTCCAGTGTTATAAGTACTGTATTTTCAGATTTTCTGGGAGGAAGTTTCTTCTGGGCACTTTCTTGATAAGCCTCTCCGAGCGTAGCTCAAACAGAGCTGTCTGAGTGACTACCGCCATCACCATCGCCATTGCTAGGCACTCACTTAAAGGCAGAAGGGAGGCCCGGCCACTCCTGCTCCTCGCCTGGCCCCAGCAAGGTGGAGGCCTCTCTGTCAGCCCCGCCCCTGCTCCAAGATCAATCCAGTGTCAGCCTGCCACTGTCTCTGCCTGCTCTCCAGGGACAGCCGCCACTTCCGGGTTCAGCTCCCACCTTTTCCAATAAATTTTCAACTCTCATTGTTAATACATTTTCTATAGAATTGTGCTATCGCCTTCAAAATAATGAATACATTTTAAATAATTAACACAGAATTTTTTTTAATTTTTCTTTCTTTTTTTATTAGATATTTTCTTTACATATTTTTTAAATGTTATCACTTTTACTGATTTCCCATCTGGAATCCCTTTATCCCATCTCCCCTTCTCCTGCCTCTATGAGAGTGTTCCACCACCCTCTCACTCCCTCCCATCTTTCTACCCTGGAAATCACCTACACTGGCATATTGAGTCTTCACAGGGCCAAGGAAATCTTCTCTCATTGATGCCTGATAAGGGCATTCTCTGCTACATATGTTGCTGGAGCCATAGGTCTCTCCATTCTTTGGTAAGTGGTATAGTCTCTGGGAGCTCTGGGGTGTTTGGTTGATTAATATTGTTGTTCTTCCTGTGTGGTTGCAAAAAACCTTTCAGGTCCTTCAGTCTTTTTTTAAACTCCTCCACTAGGGAACCCATTCTCAGTTCAATGGTTGGTTGAAATCATCCGACTGTATTTCTCTGGCTCTGGCAGAGCCTCTCAAAAGACAGCTATATCAGGAACCTGACAGCATGCACTTTTTGTAATCCAAAATATTGTCTGATTTTGGTGACATTATATAGGATAGATCACCACAGTATCTGGATGGCTTTTAGTTCAGTGTCTGATCTAAATTTTGGCTCTGTATTTCTTCCTTTGGATATTTCGTTCCCCCTTTTAGGAAGGAGTGAAGCATCCCCTCTTTGCTCTTCCACCTTCTTGAGATTTTTGTGGTCTATGAGTTGGATCTTGGGTAATCCGAGCTTTTTGGCTAATTTCCACTTGTCAGTGAGTGTATATCATGTATGTTCTTTTGTGATTGTGTTAGTTCACTCAGGATGATTTATATATTAACTTACCATAATGTAATTATGTAATTCCTCCCTCTTGTGTGCATATACTTGTCTGTGTATATGCATGTTTGTATGTACAATAGTAAAGGACAGTGTACATATTTCTAAGCATATATGCAGAGTCCATAAAATTAAATTAAATATCTACAATTAATCTCTAATATATTATTTCCTTGACATAAATTGTATATCTGAACTTTTAACTTTTTAGTAACATCCAGTGAACTCCCTGGAAACTGATTATGTTCATTTCACTAGTATTGGATTTAAGTTATGATAACATGTACAGCTTTTACATGATACTAAGAATCTGAAATCACTTCCTCATGCTTAGCCAGGTAGTAGTACCCTTACCCAAAGAAACATCTACCAAGTGTAATGAATTAACATCTTAAAATATACCATAACTCAATGTAAATTTCCTCCACATTTTCTTTATGGCATTCTTCATTTCATTATTCCTGAAGGTATAAATCATAGGATTTAGCAGAGGTGTCAGGATAGTAGCAAATAGGAACATGTTTTTCTTCAGAGAAGAAGGCAGATGTAGGCCTTGCATATATTAATATGCATGGCACAAAGAACAAAACCACCACAGTAATTTGGGATCCACAAGTAGAAAGAGCTTTATATCTCCCTGTGGAACTTTGGGTTCTCAAAGAGAACAAAATTACACCATAGGAAACAAGCAACAAAGAAAAAATAATGATGCAGATAGAACCACTGTTGACAAACACCAAAATGACAAAAATGTGTGTATCGGTACAGGCTAGCTTTAGTAATGGTAACAAGTCACACAAAAAAATGATCAATAACATTGGGGCCACAAAAGGGCAGATATAAAATAAAGATAATTTGTATAGTAAAATGAACTAAGCCCCCTGTCCAGGCTATCCCCACCAGAATGCCACAGAGTCTCCTGTTCAAAATGGAAGTGTAGTACAAAGGCTGGCAATTGGCCACGTAGCGGTCATAGGCCATGATTATCAAGATAATCACCTCTACAGCAGTAAAGAAGTGTACTGAAAAGACTTGTGCATGCAACCATCAAAAGAAATGGTTCTCCTCTCATAAAGCAAGTCCACAGTTAACTTTGGTGTGATGACAGAGAAAATGCATGCATCCAGGAAGGACAAGGATATCAATAAGAAGTACATGGGGGAGCCCAGAAGAGCATGACTGTTAACAATGGTAACTACAACAATCATGTTGCCCCCAACTCTTGCTATGTAGAAAAAGAAAAATACAAAAAATAACATTTTGATTCTGTGAAAGTCCCAGGAGTAAGAACTCAGTGACAAAGCTCTGGTTTTGCATGATTCTCAAAAATTCTGTGAAAGAAAATTTTTTTATGTCTATCAGTAATTGTGGGTGGAAAGTGATTATACTATAAACAAGATTATAACCAAAGAGTACACATGGATGGACCCATGGTAAGGACAGAGGATGGCCTTATCAGGTACCAAGGAGAGAAGAGGTCCTTGGCCCTGTGAAGGCTCAATACCTCCATGAAAGAGAATACCAGGGCAGGAAGATAGGAGGGAGTGGGAGGGTTGAGAAGAACTCTGACAGAGGTTGGAGGAAGGGGAATGGAATAGGGGTATTCCAGAGAGAAAAAGGGGATAACATTTGAAATGTAATTAAAAAAAATCCAACTTTAAAAAATATTATACTATTGCCACTAACCTGCTGATGTATTCTTACATAAGTCACTTCATTTATTTACTTTTATTTTACTGTTTAAACAGAATATTAGAAATATTTTCAGGGTATTTATTATTACATAAAATTGAGGTAGAACAATTTTTGAGTACTTAAAATAAAAGCATATTACATATTAGGACATATTTTACACATTAGGGGAGGAATACATATAATTAGGTTATAATACAAAAATAATTTATTTTCAGATTGTCAAACTCTAATGGGTTCTAAAATTAAAATATTTAAAGACATTTTGAGTCCATAAACTAATTATAAACCAAAAACCAAAATTTATTTTTATGCGCTCCTTCTGTATGATATGAGTATTATATGCAGAGTATAAAGTGACTGATCATATCACTTCCAGCAAAAGGACAGGTAAAATTTGTTTTAAGGTACATTTGGAAATCCTGGTTAATTGAAATTGTGTTTCAAATTATGAAGTGGACTAGAACTTCAGAAGAATGAATCTATTCTTCACAAAACAGAAAATACTATAGCAGTACACTTGACATACCTGTTAAAATAGGTAAAATTTCACTTTTAGGAAATTATTTTAAAATGTGACCAGAACTCATAAACAGTATGCTGTTGTCATGACAACTAGTTGGAAGAATACATAAAACGTCATTACTCAGAACTCAGTCCTCTAGTCAATAGTGTCAGAAGTTATTTTTCTTATTGGTACTAAAGTTTAAGTACAGGTCATAAGTTTAAATAAACAACTGAAGCATATCTGGAATTTTAAGAGACACTGGAACTGTTCTAAGGATCAACATGGTCAAGGAAAACATTACTTTTTTTTTCTCAAAAAGAAAAAAAAACATGAGTAGAAGTAGCCTTGCAACTGGGTCCCTTTACTAAAATACCACATTGAATTACTTTGTCCATATATGAGTGTAACATCTTGCTGAAATGAATTGAGTAAATGATGGAGAATTAGAAGAGAATATAGTCACCTCCAATTTAGAATTGTAGATAAATACACACCTGAAGAAAAGGAATAATACATTGATTGTAATTTATAGCCTTGAGACTTATAATTTGGACAATTATACAATCCCACATCATTTGAATAATTATAAATTGATAAAATACATGTCTTGAAATTGTACAAATATACTAAAAGCTTACCTGATAATATTTAAGGATTACAAAGAAGGTCAAATTTGAAAATATCAAAAAGTTTCTCATGGTAGCCTTTTATTACAGTAGTAGATATAATTAAATCATTTGAAAACAGCTTCATTAATCACATAAGGAGCTTTTGTGAATCATTTAGATAAATATTATGTCTCTTGGATTATCTCAGGCATCTTTTGTATATACAATCAAAATTTATCAGTAAAGTATATCTTTGTATGTGAAGCTATACATGTATACATGTATAGATATATAAATGTATATTTACATTCATTGTTAAAATCTGTGAGTAAAAAGATTAATCCATGTCTGGTTGATTCTGTTCTCTTTTTCTCTCTATAAAACAAGTTTTTCTAAAGATAGGCATACTGTTCTTAGGAAATAAAGAGGATAACTAGCTAAATATGACTTGCTAATAAACACAAATTTGTTCAAAACACTACATGGGACATATGCTAAAATGTGAGCTATTTAAAATTCAGATTTAAATGCAAATCAGGTGTTTTTTATCTGGCAGCTCCTTTGAAAGCTCAGTCTTTGAAAAACTCAATCATCAACTTTGAAGTAACAAGTAGACAACTTAGCAACTTGAAAAAGGAAAAGAAAACATTCCATTAGAACCATTTATATGTTAATATTTTGTGATATTATGAAGTCAAAATTACTGTGTTGTATGTACATAAAATGCCAATATTCAAGCAAAGAGAAATCGTTAATGGTGTTATAGACAATTTGTCCACATATCATAGGTAATTATTTTCTTTTTGTATTGTTGGAGTTTAATTTTTTTAGTGTTTAGTTCTTTTTCTGGGTCACACATTAAATTTGTTTTTCGACACTTTCTAAAATAAGAGTATCTACAAAAAACTAAATGTTGGGCAGGTTTATTGTTTATAAAATTAAATGAACAGATGGAATTCTACATATTTTATTCTATCACAACAATATGTACAAGTTTATTGTAAAACAGCATTTATCTTGATTTTCTTAGTTAACTCTTTCACCAAAATGTGAACTCTATAGAAATTCCCAAATGAAAGCCAAATATAATGAACAGCAGCCTAAACAAACAGTAGTATAAAATAGTAGGGTCACTAAAAAACCATCATTTACACTATACTAAGATCACTATTTAACTATAATAAAATATATAATTTACCAGTGGTTATTTGAAGCTAAAGCAGAATAGATGAAGAACTTCCATGAGTAAGGAGTAAGCATCATTCAAGCAGGAAATATGAAAATAAAACTAACCATTACCCACAATGACTATAGTTTGATGGAATTCTATAAAATAATGTCTTAGGTTGTGAGACTGAAAAGACTAGAGGGAGGGGAAGCTTTTATAAAAATATCAGTGATGTAGTATGATATCATATACATTCGCATGTATTCATAAATCAGAAAGTTTTGTCATACAAAGAAAACCAAACTGAACAGGATGTTCCAAAGAACAAAGACCTTTTGTTAATTTTAAAAATTAAATAACTCTTAGCTTCATTTTCTACTCTACTTAGCATGGCCAATAATACTGCACAAAATATCAATATTATTTTCTCAGTAAAACTATTTTCATACAGTGACACATCCATAGTGAAAAAGAGTACAATGAAGTTAGAATTAATGGTAACATGGTTATGGTTTTAGATTAGATGTTAATTGATATAGCATAGACTGTAGTACAAACAAGATCAAAATTGTTTGTGCAGCATGTGGATTTAATTTTAAAAGTTTACAACTAGTCAAAATGAAGAGAACAACTCACTGTAAGGTACTCAACGCAGTACATCTATAACATAATAAGTTTCACTACAATATAATGCAACTCATGGACCCAAGACTCAGTGAGTACTGCAGAGAATGGGGTAACAAATCATCTGAATATGTGAAGGCTCAGCTAAATTGAATAAAATCTCCTATGTAGCTAAAATTAACATATATACATTTAATTAAACCCTGCAACTTTCTATCATGTCTTAAATGCATGAACTTAAATGTAGATCAAATAAATTGTGAAACAAAAAGTTTGAAATATTACTCATGTAAGGAAAATATGAAGGGGCACCAATGAAAGGAAAAGTCACTGAAAGGAAAAGTCACAGGGCACCAATGTTGTGAAAGGATGACGATCTGAGTCATGGCACCAATGTTAGGGGAAGGATGAAGAAAGTGGGGGGCACATGGCCCATGGAATTGCGGCAAGGCCTGGGGGCAAGAAAGATGCCTCTGAGGGGCCCATGTTGGGAATCCCTTCCCTGAGGGACCAGCCACACAATACCATAGTATGGAATAGAGTTTATTCAGGTCATGGGAGAGTTAAGAGGGTGGTAGAGGCAGAGAGAGAGAGAGAGAGAGAGAGAGAGAGAGAGAGAGAGAGAGAGAGAGAGAGAGAGAGAGAGAGAGAGAGAGAGAGAGAGAGAGAGAGAGGGAGAGAGGAGAGGCCGGCCATGAGCACGTGGGAGAGAGGGGGAAGTGAAAGGGAAGTGGAGGGGTAGGAGTGGTAGAGCAAGGCTGCAAGAGCAAGAGAGGCCAAGAGAGAGAGGAGGGGTCAAGCAACTCCTTTTATAGTGTCAGGTCACTGGGGCAGAGCATACCTGGCCACTGCTGGGTAATTGAGGGGTAGGGTATACCTGGCTGTTGCTAGGTAACTGAGGGGTGGGGTTTACAGAATCCCAACAACTCACCTTCTCCTTTTAAGTATTTCTGAGGCTAATGTGAGAATTGGGAACAAGAAACAGATATGACCAGAATATATTGCATGAAATTCTCAAAGAATAACTGATATATACTTAACAAAATTTAGAAAAACAGCTTTATGTATAATATAAATAAGAACAAAATTTTATATATGAAGCATGTAGGCCCATTTAAGACAAGATATTAATTCACTATTTTGGTGAGGTTTTGGCAACATCTGATATACCCAGTCTGGACTCAAACTCAGCATATAACCTAGAATGACTGTGAACTCCTAATCCTCCTCTCCTCATTTCCCAGTGCTGGGATTCTAAATGTACTCTACTACAACTGGAAAAAAATTATATTTTTATAAATATATTATACAAAATAAATAAAAAGAGTATAAGTGTATTTTAAACATCATCTGCATACACCAACTTAGATAAAAATTGAATCCTTAAAAAGTTTTTCTTTTTAAAGGAAAAAATTTCATATCGCATTCATTTTTAGAGTATCACCCATATTTATTAACAGTTAAAAAATGTTCTACATCTATAATGAATATCAATTAATTATATAAAGGGCATCAGCCATGTTTTTTAACAATTTAGAAACATCTATAATTAACATTTATAAATCACTTTATATAAAGATTTTATTTCCAATTTACAGATAAGGAAACTAAGATGGGAGTATAAATCACAGAGCTATCAGCTCCTCTACACTCAGAGAGAGTCTGACATATTTTGTTGAGTCCCTAATGGAAATTGCTTTTTATGTATTATACCTTTTGGCAGTATAAAGAAGTAAATGTTCGAGCCAAGATCCCCATTTCCAAAGGCATTGTTATAATAAATTTCCTTCCCATCAACCAGCAATTATGCAGCCCATTTATGCTTAAGGTTCTGCACCTAGCAAACATAAACAGCAGGATGTCTATTTAAATGATGCTAATTTACCAATTCAATAAAATGCCTTATTCAATATATTTAATACATTTGTAAAATATTTTTTGAAAAATATATGTAATTTTGTTTTTCAAATCCTAGTCAGTATTTTAAAATATAACAGTTATAGAAGTATAAACATGTAACTCTAGTCATAAATTTTCAATTGATTTAAATTTAAGAAATAAAATGTAATTCTGAAAATAAAATTATATTAGGAAATTTTACCTTAGAATATGTCAAAAAGACTGAAAGCTACGTGAATATTTTTCTTAGAGGTTAAGAACACTATTTCCTCTTGTAGAGGACCTGTGTTTGTCTCCTAGTACCTTTGTATTTAACTCTAGTTCTCTAGTTCCTGGAGTCTTCTCATAACCTCCATGAGTACCAAACATATACCTGGTATACCTGTATCCCACTCACTCATATAAATAAAATGAAAATAAAGTAATCCTTAAAGTTAACAGAAACTAGGAAATATCTAAAATATTAACAATGAGGATGATTATGTAAGACTATTGTAAATTATTTTCATGATACTGTATTAAAACACAGGTAAGATGAGAATATCAAAGAAAGTATTTTAATATATTTATTAAAAATAAAACTAAATGTAGATTTACAGATATTTTAAACACATCTTATAGTTTATAAAGATACAAAATAATAGGCTCTTCGGTTGTATTTCAGCTAAAAGAAACCCCTTCCAGTAGATAAGCATAGCCCCCTGTAAAAGGATGCGGCTACCCATGCATGGAAAATTAATTTTTTTAACAACTTTATTTTACAAAACAAAGATAAATGTACAGATTGTAAGAATTTTTTGCATAAAATTATACAATACATTTTCGTCAGTACTTTTTTTCAGATTTTAAAATAATTTTTACATAAAACTGTATGAATATATTTTTTAGTCAGTACTTGATATTTTTAAAGGTTTGATAGTACGCATTGAAAACTTAATAGTTACAATGAGCATAAAGTACATGTAAAACAAAATGTAACATGGAAATAGTCAAAGTTCTCTTGTTGTATAAAAATTTTTTGTTTTGTTTTGTTTTGTTTTCTTTATTTCTTGGACTTCATAGAGTCTGTGAGTTGTTTCTGGGGCAGTGTGAGCCTCTGGGGTTAGCATCGCATAATCAGTGACTGCATATTATGTCTGTTCTTTTGTGACTGCATTATCTCACTCAGAATGATATTCTCTAGATGCAGCCATTTTCTTAAGAATTTGGTCAAATCATTTTTTCTGGTGGCTGAGTAGTATTCCATTGTGTAAATATACCACAATTTTTGTATCCATTCATCTTCTGAAGGACATCTGGGTTCTTTCCAGCTTCTGGCTATTATAAATAGAGCTGCTATGAACATGGTGGTGCATATATCTTTGTTGTGTATTAAAGTGTCTCTGGGGTATATGCCCAGAAGTGGAATAGCTGGGTCTTCAGGTAGTATTATGTCCAATTTTCTGAGGTATCGCCAGACTGATTTCCAGAGTGGTTGTATTAGTTTCCAACCCCACCAACACTGGATAAGGGTTCTTCTTTCTCCGCAACCTCGCCAGCATCTGTTGTCATCTGAGTTTTGGATCTTGGCCAATATGATTGGTGTGAGGTGGAATCTCAGGGTTGTTTTGATTTGCATTTCCCTAATGGCTAAGGATGTCCAGCACTTCCTCAGATATTTCTCAGCCATTCGGTGTTCCTCAACTGAGAACGTTTTGTTTAGCTCTGTATCCCATTTTTTAATAGGGTTATTTGATTCTCTGGTGTCTAGCTTTTTGAGTTCTTTGTATACCTTAGATATTAGGCCTCTATCTGATGTGGAGTTGGTAAAAATCTTTTCCCATTCTGTTGGCTGCCGTTTTGTTTTCTTAACAATGTCCTTAGCCTTGCAGAAACTTTGCAATCTCATTAAGTCCCATTTGTTAATCTTTGACCTTAGAGCTTGAGCCATTGGTGTTTTGTTCAAAAATTTTCTCCTGTGCCTATATGTTTTAAAGTTTTCCCTAATTTCTCATTTAATAGTTTCAGTGTATCTGGTTTAATGTAGAGAACTTTGATCCACTTACACTTGAGCTTTGTACAAGGAGATAAGAAAGGGTCTATTTTCATTCTTTTGCATGTTGAGTGCCAGTTGGACCAGCACCATTTGTTGAATAGGCTGTCCTTTTTCCATTGAATGTTTATGGCTCCTTTGTCAAAAATCAGGTGACCATATATGTGAAGGCTCATTTCTGGATCTTCTATTATATTCCATTGATCCACATGCCTATTTCTATACCAGTACCATGTAGTTTTCAGCACAAGTGCCTTGTATAGTTTGAGGTCAGGGATAGTGATTCCCACAGATGTTTTCTTGTTGTTGAGGATGGATTTCCCTATTCTAGGTCTTTTGTTGTTCCATATGAAATTATACATTGATCTTTCCAATTCCATGAAGAACTGTGTTGGAATTTTGGTGGGGATTGCGTTGAATCTGTAGATTGCTTTTGGTAGGATGGCCATTTTTAAAATGTTGATCTTTCCAATCCATGAGCATGGGAGATCTTTCCATTTTCTGAGATCCTGCTCAATTTCCTTCTTTAGCCATTTGAAGTTTTTTCATACCAGTCCTTCTCTTCCTTAGTTAGAGTCGCACCAAGGTATTTCATAGTTTTTGTGACTATTGTGAAAGGTACCTTTTCCCTAATTTCTTTCTCCACATATTTGTCCTTTGAGTATAGGAAGGCTACTAATTTGTTTGAATTGATTATGTATCCAGCCACTTTGCTGAACTTGTTTATCAGCTGTAGGAGTTCTCTGGTGGAGTTTTTGGGGTCACTTAAGTACACTATCATGTAATCGGCAAAGAGTGATGTTTTTATCTCTTCCTTTCCAATTTGTATCCCCTTGATCTCCTTTTGCTGTCTAATTGCTCCAGCCAGGACTTCCACTACTATGTTGAATAGGTAGGGGGAGAGTGGGCAGTCTTGTCGAGTCCCTGATTTTAGTGGGTTTGCTTCAAGTTTCCCACCATTAAGTTTGATGTTGGCTGTTGGTTTGCTGTATATTGCTTTTATTATGTTTAAGTATGGACCATGGATTCCTGTTCTTTCCAGGACTTTTAAAAGAAGGGGTGTTGAATTTTGTCAAATGCTTTCTCAACATCTAGTGAGATGACCATGTGATTTTGTCCTTTGAGTTTGTTTATATGGTGGATTACGTTGATGGATTTCCTTATATTAAACAATCCCTGCATCCCAGGGTTGAAGCTTACTTGGTCATGATGAATGATCATTTTGATGTGTTCTTGGATTCGGTTTGCAAGGATTTTGTTGAGTATTTTTGTGTCAATGTTCATAGGTGAGATTGGTCTGAAGTTCTTTTTCCTTGTAGAGTCTTTGTGTGGTTTGGGTACAAGGGTTATTGTAGCTTCAAAAAATTAGTTGGGTAGAATTCCATCTGATTATATCTTTTGGAATAGTTTGGATAGTATTGGTTTTATGTCTGCAAGAAATGTCTGATAAAATTCTGCACTGAACCCATCTGGACCTGGGCTTTTTTTGGTTGGGAGGCTTTTGATGACTTGTTCTATTTCTTTAGGTGTTATAGTGTTATTTAGATGGTTTACTTGGTCCTGG
Source organism: Micromys minutus (assembly GCF_963924665.1). Classification (NCBI taxonomy): domain Eukaryota; kingdom Metazoa; phylum Chordata; class Mammalia; order Rodentia; family Muridae; genus Micromys; species Micromys minutus. Next base: position 59,176,610 of record NC_137982.1, read on the forward strand.
TTTAACTTTGGGATCTTGTATCTGTCTAGGAATTTGTCCATTTCCTCCAGATTTTCCAATTTTGTGGAGTACAAGTTTTTGAAGTAGGATCTGATGATTTCTTGAATTTCCTCAGTTTCAGTTGTTATGTCCCCACTTTCCTTTCTGATTTTGTTAATTTGGATACTCTCTCTTTGCCCTCTAGTTAGTCTAGCTAGGGGTTTATCAATCATGTTGATTTTCTCAAAGAACCAACTCTTGGTTTTGTTGATTTTTTCAATGGTTCTTTTTGTTTCTATTTGGTCTATTTCTGCCCTAATTTTGAATATTTCTTGTTGTTTACTCTTCTTGGGTATATTTGCTTCCTTTTGTGCTAGGGAATTTAGGTGTGCTGTCAGGTTGCTGATGTACGTTCTCTCCAGTTTCTTTTTGAAGCCCTTAGGGCTATGAGTTTTCCTCTCAGTACTGCTTTCATTGTATCCCATATGTTTGGGTATGTTGTGTTTTCGTATTTGTTGAATTCTAGAAAGTCCTTAATATCTTTCTTAATTTCTTCTTTGGCCCTGCTATCGTTTAACAGAGTATTGTTTGTTTCCATATGTACGTAGGCTTTTTGTTGTCTTTGTTGTTGTTAAAGACCAGCCGTAGACCATGATCTGAGAGGATGCATGGGAGTATTTCAATCTTCTTATATCAATTGAGGCTCATTCTTTGTCCAATTATGTGGTCAATTTTCAAGAAGGTGCCATTGGTTGGTGAGAAGATGGTGTATTCTTTTACTTTAGGATGATATGTTCTGTATATCTCTATTAATTCTAGTTGGTTCAAAGTCTCTGCTAGTTTTGCAGTGTCCTTTTTCAGTTTCTTTTTCCATGATCTGTCCATTAGTGAGAGTGGGATATTAAAGTCTCCCACTATTATTGTGTGGGGTGAAATGTGTTTTTTGAGCTTTAGTAGGGTTTCTTTTATGAATGTGGGTGCTTTTTTATTTGGAGCATATATGTTAAGAATTGAGAGTTCCTCCTGACAGATTTCCCCGGTGATGAGTAAAAAGTGTCCTTCCTTATCTTTTTTGATAACTTTTGGTTGGAAATTTACTTTATTCGATATTAGAATAGCCACTCCAGCTTGCTTCTTGGAGCTGTTTGCTTGGAAGTTTTTTTCCCACCCTTTTACTCTGACATAGTTTCTGTCTTTGTCTCTGAGATGAGTTTCCTGTATGCAGCAAAAGGCTGGATTTTGTTTATGTATCCAGTCTGATAGTCTATGTCTCTTTATTGGGGAGTTGAGACCATTTATGTTAATAGATGTCAAGGAATAGTTGTTTCTGTTTCCTGCCATTATTGCTTTTTTGGGTTGTGTTGTGTCTGTGTTTTTTTCTTCTTTTATTTTTCTTCTTTAGGAGTTTTCTTGTTCTTACTAGGCTGTATTTTCCCTCATTGTATTGGGTTTTCCACCTATAATTCGTTGTAGTGCTGGGTTTGTGGTCAGATATTGTGTGAATTTTGATTTGTCTTGAAATATCTTCTTCTCTCCATCGATGGTGATTGATAGTTTTGCTGGGTATAGCAGCTTGGGCTGGCACTTGTGCTCTCTTAAGGAGTGCATGATGTCTGTCCAGACTCTTCTAGCTTTCATAGTCTCTGTTGAGAAATCGGGTGTGAGTCTGATTGTTCTGCCTTTATATGTTACCTGACCTTTTTCCCTTACTGCTTATAGTATTCTTTCTTTACTTTGGGCGCTTGATGTTTTTACTATTATGTGTCAGGAGGTATTTCTTTTCTGGTCCAACCTATTTGGAGTTCTGAGGCTTCTTTTATGCTCTTGGTCATCTCATTCTTGAGGGTAGGGAAGTTTTCTTCTATGATTTTGTTGAAGATATTTACTGTGCCCCTTAGTTGATACTCTTTTCCCTCTTCTATTCCTATTATCCTTAGGTTTGGTCTTCTCATTGTGTCTTGGATTTCCTGGACATTTTGGGTTAGGAGCTTTTTGTTTTTTGCATCTTCTCTGGCTGTTTGGTCTATGTTTGCAATGTTGTATTCTGCCCCCGAGATTCTCTCTTCGATCTCTTGTAATCTATTGGAAATGCTTGCTTCTGTGACTCCTGATTTGTTTTTTTGGTGTTCTGACTCTAGGGTTATCTCTTTTAGTGTTATTGTGTCAATCTCTGTTTTAATTTCCCTCTTCCATTCCTTTATTTCTTTGGTTCTGTTTTCCTCTAGTTCTTTGAGTTCTTTGAGTGTTTTTCTTGTTTCTTCTTTAAAACCTTCTGAATCTTTTTGCTTTTCCTCCCTTTCTTGTTTAAATAACTCTATCAGCGTCTTGAGGCATGATTTCAGGTCTGTGTCTTCTTTTTCTGGAGTGTTTGGAGTTTCGATGTTTACTGTTATGGGAGAGCTGGGCTCTGGTGTTGCTAGATTGTCTTTGTTCCCTTGGGATATACTCTTTCTCTTTCCTCTTGCCATTTTATTGTCAGTGATATGTTTTTACCTTTCCCTTGTATCTGGTCTGTGTCCCTGGTTCTCCACTGGTTGAGGTGTCAGATGGGTCTAGCCCTGTTTTATGCCTCAGAGTCATCGGGTGTGAGCAGAAGTTCCAACGTTCTGTTTCTGTTTGCTGGATCAGGCAAGGCAGGGCAGGGCAAGGCAGGGGGTGCACTTTCCTTGTGTACTCCACAGAGATCTTTCTGCTCCCCTGCAGCCCAGGTCTCCCACCCACCAGTTGCTCAGCCTCTATGAGCTGCCGTTCCACCTGACAGGTAGGCCAGGCTCCGCTCTGCGTCCGGAAGTCGCCTCTGGGTGGAAACAGAAGTTCTAATTTTCTGTTCCCAATCAAAGTTGCTCAGCCTCTATGAGCCGCCGTTCCACCTGGCAGGTAGGCCAGGCTCCGCTCTGCCTCCTTTTTTTTTTTTTTTTCTCATGGGTCCTGTTTGTTAAGAATCTACAGTGAACCATGAATGGAATACAGTTCTATAGAGAACACACAACTGAAGCTACCCCTAGTCCTGAATAGTTTATAGCTTTATTTTATCAACATATTAAGTGGAGACAAGGTTCAGCAGTGGAGATGGTGAAATCATTACAACACTTTAGTGTATTTCTACTCCTAATTTCAAGACACATTTATTTCATTAACCAATTTCAAAAGGCATTCTAATAACTAAATTTCTTTCAAAATCCTTAGACTTATGATCATACAGTTCAATCGACATTACTTTTTTGTGATATTTAAAACTTTATTGTTTAAAAATATTTGCAAAAAAATAAAAATATTCCACTTCATGATTAACAAGACTCCCAAATATATACAACTTATGAGTTATAAAAAGGATACAATGCTGTACATTTTTAGTCCTAATTATATTGTGGAATTTTTTATTCTTTTTTTATATGAGTGCCTAAAATACTTACAATACTGAAACTATAAAATTTAATATGAAGCTTACATTATCCTTACCAAAAGCCAATTCAAATTTTATATTGAAATTGACTTAAACTTTTATATAATAACCTGACTATTCAGTTCATTGTATTAGAGTAATCCCACATATGGTTTTCTAACATACAGTGTTAATGCATAATCTATAGAATAGTATCATGTACTTCCCTTATAAGGAGTAATACAGGTCATTTATGAAGTAAATGCAGTTTTACTTTGCTGATTGCACTAAGTTGTAAACATTAATTATACAGTTGAATTATTTGATTTGTGTGTGTGTGTGTGTGTGTGTGTGTGTGTGAATGTATGTGAACATGATGCAAATGCTGGAACTCTAGCACATGCCAGAAGAACTTGAGGAGTTCTTTGTCTATTCTTTCTACCTATTTTTGTTTGAAAAACGATCTGTGACTGACTGAGTCTTGAACTTGCTGTGCTATTCAATGATTAGTAGTCCAATTCATACCTGGGCCTGCCTTTTTCTGGTTCACCAAATGGGGCTTAATATTGATCTACCATACTTGGCTTTGGACATGAGTGATAAGGATCCAAATAGTCCTCATTATTAAATAACAAGTACTTTGTCTACCAAGCCATTTCAGTTGTAAGCATCCAATGTTTTAATATTTATCAGGAACCATTATCAGTTGCTTCTACATTTTCCTGATAGCATTTATAATTTCCCTATTCCTGAAAGTGTAAACCATAGGATTGAGCAGTGGTGTCAAGACATCTGTAAACAAAAAAAAAAAAAAAAAAAAACAAAAAAAACATATTTCTCAAGGGAGAATGCTGATGTTGGTCAGGCTTATATTAATATGCAAGGAACAAAGAAAAAATTACAATAGTAATATGGGATCCACAGGTAGAGAGAACCTTACAACACCCTTCAGAGCTGTGGGATCTCAGAGAGAACAATATAACAGCATAGGAAACTAGCATAAATGAGAATATACTTATGCAGATAGACCCACTATTGGCAAACACCAAAATGATAAAAATGTGGATGTCAGTACAGGCAAGCTTCAGCAATGGAAACAAGTCACATATGAAATGATCAATGACATTGGGTCCACAGAAGGGCAATTGCAAAGTAAAGGCAATTTGTATGATAAAATGAAAGAATCCTCCAGCCCAGGCTACCCCAACCAGGATGTCACAGAGCCTCCGATTCATGAAGAAAGAGTAGTGCAAGGGTTTCAAATGACCACATAGCAGTCATAGGCCATTGCTGCCAGAACAATGACCTCCACAGCAGAAAGAAAGTGCACAGCAAAGACTTATTTTATACAACTTTCAAAAGAGATGTTCTTCTTCTCATCAACCATGTCTACAATCATCTTTGGTGTGACAACAGAGGAGACACAAGCATTCAGGAAGGACAGGAGCACCAGGAAGAAGTGCATGGGAGAATCCAGTAGAGCAGGACTGTAGACAATGATCACCACAATCATCATGTTGCCAACAAGAGTTGCAAGATATAAAAATAAAAATATAAGAAATATTATTTTCTTGATGTGGGGGTTTTGTGAAAGCCCCAGAAGTATGAATTCACTGGCAAAGCTCTGGTTATGCATGATACTCCAAAGGACATTGAGAGACTAGGATATTTATGAAACTTTGTAATTTTAAGAAAAACATGTATCATAAAAATCTACAATATCAGCATTAATACTATAATGCATCTTTATATAAAACTTATCATGATTCATTTAATTACTATTCCAAATTGAGTATTTTTTGAAAAATGTAGTTAGATATCAAAGAGAGTTAAGGGAGAACTTATTGAGTAATTTAAAATAACTGTAATTTTTAATATTTGGGATAAAGCCATCTATTTGGGTAAAGAAAAGAATCACATTTAAAATTTCACTTTCATTATTTTTGTTTTCTGTAGTAAAATATTGAAAGGCAGTTAGAAATTATACCTGAGTAATAAACCAAAGTCTACATGTTCTTAAACATATCTAGTATTTTCATGAAACTAGGCAGGGTTGTGTTGTTTACAGTAATGCACTAATGCTTCATTAACCAAAATTAAAAGGGATAAAATAGCCTTTGAAAACATTGAAATTTTAAATTTTCTTACATAATATGAAGTACACTAGAGCTAAAATCAACTAATTTTTATAACATAGAAATCTCAATATAACAATATCTATCATTTATATAATGCTAATGAAGAAAATTTTAAATTCACTTTATTTCATCAATTTATATTGTGATCATAGCCTCCTTAAAATGATGCTGTTGTTAGGATCACAAAAAAAGATGGGAAATTGAACAGTATAGGATTCAGCATTCTAGTCAACAATATGTGAGAAGTGGAAAAATGTTAACAAAAATTTTAAGTTCAAAGAAACAAGATGGCTAAACTTGGATTTCAAGATCTAGCTCCATCATCCATGACATCTCCTTAGCATCAACAAGACAGAATGAGATTTAAAATAACAAAAAACAAAACAAAGCAAAACCTGAGCATATCAGAGTAGAAGTAGCCTTTTGGCAGGCTTCATCTGTCTGTTAATGATTAATTCTGATTATATTGTCCTTGTGTGAATCTTGTATTTCCATAAAAGCAACAAGGTAAAGAAAGAATAGAGAATCATAAAATAATGAACCAACCACAAGTATTAAAAGGGTATATATAATATAGCTGAAGAAGAGAAAATAAATAACTGAATATCACTTACAATTATGGGATTTAATTATTTGTCAGACATTTATACACCATGTATATATGCTACATCTTGTATATAAAAATACAGCTTTACAAAAAAAAATAGCTTTACAAATATATGGCTTTAAATATTTCATATAAACCATGTTCCTATACAGAATACTTGCTCTTCTCCAAGAAATATTAGGAGGATTAAATTTGACAATGTTAAAATGTTACTTATGGTATTGTTCTTATGCTCATTCATAAACCCAGCTGCTTCATGCAAATAATCTGGTAATACTAGTAAACTAAATTTCTCCAGAAAATTATAGAATAAAATGTATTTCTGTCTTGAGTATATCTGAAATATTTTCTTAAACATATTTTGATGTGATTATCCGTATTAATTATTACACATGCATTCATATACATATATGTGCCTATATGTGTGTATGTTATTACATTTCTGTGAGTAAAGTATTAATAAATTACTTATACACTGAAAAAAATGATAATGATTTTAATGACTGACTTTTGCATAGTTCATATTTAATTGCACTTGAAAAGGGCAGAGGAAGATAAGGAGAATGAAGAAGAAAGAAGAGATGCATACTTTGAATCAACCACTTCTATGTTTTTAAGGCAGTTTTTCAGCAGTATTCATAATATAATCACTATTTCCAATGATAAACTACAACAAAAAATAAACAAGAATATATGAAAAAAAAGCCCAATGCTGTACAAGATGATAACTGGACCACTAGATCTATCAGTAATTATATAAGGTAAATTAAGTGATCACCACCTAATTTAGCAGGTGTTGTTCTATGCTAAGTCAAGATGGACAAACAAACTACACTGAATAAAGCATGGTGTTGATGTATAAAAATTTTTAATGAAAATAAACATTTCTTACAATGAAAAAATATGGTAATAAAGGAGAAACAGCTACAGAGTCTTGATAATTCTTTATCGGATATATACCTTTATTTTTATCCACAGAATAGGTATGGAAATAAATGTTCCTAAAATTTAAAAAGCCTGGGGACATTTAAAATATACTTTTTCAAATCTCATCAAAATAATGGTGAAAGAAGAACACTACTGTATAATAAATTCTTACTTTTCTATAATCAAAATTGTTAGTATATATACACATATGTATATTCTTTATAAAATATATCTACAAATGGTTAACAAGACAAATTACGTGTATATATTTTTTTCACAAAGTAAAAATACATGATTTTATGGGCTATAGTAAAATATAATCATTTGAATACATATAATGGTTTAATGTTCTTAATCAATGGTGATATGGTGAAGATTTTGTCCTCACTCACAGATATTCAGGTTTTAGTTGACATCTTCTACAACAATACAAAACAAAAAACAAAGCAGCCAAAAAAAGTGGAGGATTCTAAGTAAAATAAAGTCCAAAGTTAACATAAAATTAAAGTAAATGTTAGCTGAATTTGCTATGTTTATTTAAGGTTCTCACTTGTTCTGATTAAAGTGACACTGTCATTAGCCAAACAGCAGTTTTTTTGAATTATTTATGAAGTCAATAATAGACAGCACAGCACAGTCACTATACTTTATGAATATGTGTTATGTTTTTTCTATAATTTAGAAGATGATAAGCCTAACAGGAACTATAGCCTAGATCTATCTGAGAGTATGCTAAATTTAAATAAAGTCTCTTATTTAGTTAAAGCTAACATATTCTTTTTTATTTCAGTCTTTCCAAATAAACTCTTATTAAAGCACTGGGGCAATGTTGAGTGAAATTCAGTGTTAGCACAAAAACAGTTCTGTCTTATTTGCATGAATCTAAAATGAGAACAAATAGAATTTTGAATCTTGTATTTACCCACCATGGGAGGACCTAGGAATAGTAAGACAGGGTGTACATGAACACAATATATTTTATACATGCAGTTAGAGGTATGGTGGGGTGGGGTGTGTTGGGGACATCTTTGTGGAGAAGGAGGTCATGGAGGAGGTAAGGCATATGCAATAGGAGGAGGGTGGATTGGGAGAGAAATAAAATCTGGATTAAAAAAATAATAATAGTAATAAAGAATGAATAAAATATATTTTTAAAATAGCTAACAAACATTAGTTGTAGACATGTCATTGAACAGATTACTAGAAATTGGGTTTTATTCAGCCCCATTTGGACACATCACCTTAACTTGGAATGACTAAGGTCCTGAGCCTCCAGCTTTCTCTTCAGTCATAGTGTTACAATCTTGTGCCACAACACACAGCCATGAACTACAAAAATAACTTGTCACTATTGATGCCAACATTATTTTAAACAGTGCCTACAAAAAGCCATACTGTGTTGAAATGTTAAATAGATCAAAAGAAAAACACTTTTTTTATAACCAGTTTATGAAGTATTCTGTTTACAATGAAAATAATTCACTCACTCAAATACATTTAGAAAACACAATAGAAATTGTTCCAGAATCTCATTTATAATTTTGAACTGGTATTTCAGCTCACAAATTACACTTTGAAAACAAATTTAGATGAGGAAATTTTATGTTAAAATACAATACTGTCAAAAGAATTGAATTAGGGATATTGAAAAGTATGTGAAAATAGGAATCTAACAAATGCTATCTGCAAAAATATGAATCTAACAAATCACTACATTATGCTAGTATAAATACCACACTAAAATGTCAAGGAAAGATCATTATAATAATGTGTTAAGTGATAAAAGCATAAGAAATTAAATGTCCATTTTTAGGAGTTAAAAATATATAGTCCATAAGAAAACAATAAATATTATAAACTTCATTGATATGACTTACCTTGTTACTATCAAATTAAATAAAATTAAACATAAACTAAAAGCACATCAACATTACATTTTAATTTTAAATAACAAATCAATACTACAACATAGGCTTTTTTTCTGAAAATACGAAGGTGTGCCATCTGAGTCTCACCATATGTCATTTCATATCCAAACGCTGAAGGTATTTGTCTCCTATTCTCTATGACAGAGTGACCATCAGTCTTGGCTAATATTTTCCATTTACTTCCAGCATTTCTTCCACATTTAAGAGGTAGCAAGAGAGTATCTCTGACAGTGAGGGTAGAGTGTATTACCTGTGCTTTTTAAGTGCTATATTTATGTGGTTATTATAACAAAAAATGAAGAATCCAAAATTACTCCTTCACTGTATCCAGACATCATGAATGTGACAATCATTCTCTGTTCCTTGGATATTTAAAAAAAATATTCCTGCCCTTATTAGATTCTAAGACAAACTTTTCTACAAGTTTATCCATATAACAGTATTCATAAAGCTTGTGTGGCCATCTAATTTTTTTGTAGCAAATTAAAAAAATCATATTATGGTTATGTTTGCTAGTACTCTTGCATACCATCTATGTAGATAACAAACTCACAATTCTAACATAGATAGAGTTCAGAATATCTGTGCAGTACTTAACAAAATTTCATTCTGTAAAAGGATCTTTTTAATTAAATCTGTTAGGAAAATATTCAATGCTTTGAAAAATACTATTAAAGACTTTTCCTTAAAGAAAAAATCATATATCTATATCTATATAATCCTAATAGAAATATTTTATTTCCTTAAACTCATGAGTTCTTCCCATTTTCATAACAAAATGTTGAAGAATAAATCTTGTGCTAGTGTAGTGAGGGTATTCTTAACTAGATGCTGCTTGTTCATGATTAAAATGGCCATAGCACACCTAACCAACCCCCAGGATTTATATGCTCTGTTGTTCTTTATTTTGAGCGATTTCTCAGTTTATTGAAGGTTGATATACCTGTCTCATTTAGGTCTTACCATTGAACATACTCACTCCCAGCACTTCATTTAAAAATCTCTGCATTAATGCCAACACACTACAAAATGAACCTTACCTGACAAATCCTGAAAATAGTTGAGAAATATAAATATAGTTACTTAAAAGGCATTATTAATCTCAAATAATGGTAATAGTTTCTCCATAAAGACCTATGACCTCAAAAGTCCTAGGCATTTGAACAACTTTATATTACCAAGTACATATTACCTCCTGTAGCACATGATTCAAATAAAATCTAGCAGTGATTGTTTATCCTCCAAGAAGATATGGAATTACTGAGACAAGTGGCATAGCTTTTATGAATCCTTTATGTTCTAGAACATACACTCCACAGCTAAGGATGACACTTGATGTCATTTCTCTTCTAAGAGCCTACATTGAATCTTCTGCCAGGGTTATTAGGCAGCAGAAAGTACACTAGCTCTTAAATGTGTATCCCTATTAATTAAAATGTTGCACATGTTGCACATACAAAGTCAGTGAATAAAGTATAAAAATAATAACGCCTTAAACAATAGCTAGAAAGGAGGAAATACTCAGGAGATCTGAGAAAGTAAAATGCAGAAAGTGATGTTAAGATCCCACCCATGGTAGGGATAAGATTTCAGAGTTAGAGGAGTGTGAAGTAGAACATCAGCAAGTTTATATAATGTATGCATGTAGAATTTTCAAAGAACAGTTTGTTTGTATGAAAAAGAAAATGACATAATGATTTTGAGCAAATAAACACTTTAATCTAATGTAGATGTCAATGCTTTTTAATCCTTTCATTCTCTATGTTGTTTTGTTGAAGAGTAATATTGATTTTATACTATTTCATAATTTTATACATGCATATGTGTTTGATAAAATCTGTCCCCTTTAGTCTCTACTTTATCCTCTAACATGTGCACTTTTCTTCCACCTTCCTGTGATCTCTTTATGAACCTGTTGAATATATTTAGTGTTGTAGATGTGTGTGTGTGTGTGTGTGTGTGTGTAACAATCTTCTGGGAACTTATTTAGCATTTTAGAAACCACATGTATAAAGAAAGCTGACTTTCTCCCACATTATGCATTAATTTTCAACAGCACCACAGTTAAAGATGTAGACTCATGATCATCTCCTTCAGCATGTGGGGATATTGAGTTGCTTGATCTTTAGCAGATGTTATGCAGATAATCATAGTCTCATATTTATATTTATACCAGCTCTGTTATATCTTATACATACTCTCACCACAAATATTAAAATTTTATTTAAATCCTAGATTTCTTTTTTTATGGGGTGGTTAGCCATATATTTAATTTTCCAGTGGGGGGGATACATATTTTCACATATATTTCATGTTTTCTTTTTTTTACAACTTTATTTGTAAAAGAGAGATACATGTACAGATTTAAAAAGCATTTTGGGATAAAACTATATGAATATATCTTTGTCAGTACTTGATTTTTTAAAGGTTTGATGGTATGCATTGAAATCTTATTAGTTACCATAAGCATAAAGTACATGTAAAACAAACATAACATGGAAATAGTCAAAGTTTTCTTGCTGTGTATAGAGTAAACATAATGACTTTTTAAGGACTTATTTACTTATTATATATATGTACATAGTAGCTGTCTTCAGACACACCAGAAAAGGGCATCTGATCCCATTACAGATTGTTGTGAGTCACCACGTTGTTGCTGGGATTCAAATTCAGGACCTCTGGAAGAGCAGTCAGTGCTCTTTTTTTTTACACATAAAATTATTTTTTATATTACCAATAAACATATTCAGTACTAGAGGTCTATATCCTGCCATGAAAATATATGATTGTAAAATGTCTCAACTAAAATCTTGAAGAATCCTCTATATCATTATCTTTCTACAGGTCAAGTATAAAATAAACACTACTTTCCAGAATATAAACAAAAATAAAAAGCAAAACAATAACAAAAAACTAGAATGGAGAAAGCATAAGAAGTTAATATTTGCTAAAACTTACAATGCATATATTGTTGTTTGGAGTTTTGTAAATCCTAGATTTCTTTATTTTCTTTAAAAGGTTGAAGAGTTAGTTATCTTTTCTAATATGCCTTCCTGTTTCAGTTTACTTGATTTTATTTGTATTTGACAGTATATATTTATTGTGACATTTGTGGTATGTTTATCCTTCTCTATTGATTAAAGTTTATCTTTTAACAGTCTATACATAGAGATCATATTTTTTTCTGTATTATCAAAAAAAGTCTTGATTTCTACTTCAGTTTTAATCGATAGTCTTTCCAATAGGGTGCTGCAGAATGAGAACTGTGATCCTACAGAACCTCAAATGTATCTTTCACATCCTACTAGCTTTGTAAGTTTCTGTTGAAATGTCAAGTGTTATTACAATAAGTCAGAGATTATAAATAATATGAGTTTTACATCTTTCAGCCTTTAATCTTCTTGCATAAAAGAATGTCTAAGGTTTTCACTATAATAGGTTGTATTGAATTGTATATTGGGTCCTATTTTGTGTTCTATAGGCCCTTTTTACATGGATTGGCATCCCTTTATGTCTGAGAAAATTTATTCTATAAATTCATTAAAATATTTTCTGCCTTCATAATGATGTTTTTTCTATTTTATAAATTGAAGTTTAAAATTTTTCATCATTTGCAGAAACTTTCCTATACTCTGCTTATATTTTTTATTATAGGTTTGTTTATTATATTATATTAGTTACTGGGTGATTCAATTCTTTTATTCTATCTTAAAGCTCTGCAGCTGTTTTTCTTCTGATCTTAAGATTTTTGAAGCACACATATAAGAGGATTTAAATGGAGTTACCCTACACAGAATAACTTCTGTGAGAGTATGTATAAAGAGAGTATTAGGAAAGTTTTAAACCAAAGCTTTATTTGGTAATTGGGTTTTTACTTTCATCCTGAAATTTGTCTTCTTTAGTATTTCCATCTATTGAATTATATTCTCATACTTTGGATTGATTTTTTTTCTTTTTTGCCAAATATTTGTGTTTGCTCTCTTGAATATATGCTTATACTCTCTTTGAGTAGTTTAAATATAGTCAAAATCATGTTTTCAATTTGTTGTCTGCATGATTTTCTAGATCCCTCTTTTTAGAGATATGCTTTTTAATAATTTTGTGCTACTATGGTTTCTGAAGGACCCTAGGGTCTTTTTTTTCAGCCTTACACCAACTACTTCAGATCAAGGCTAGGCCAAGTTCCACTCTCCATCCACAGTTCTTCAGAGGAGCTGGAACATTCTTGAAAAAACACAAACTGTTCTTTTTATAGACACCTGACTCTATGGTCCAATCGTATGTCAAATGCTTGCTAGTCAATAGATATAAAAGTTAATATGCATAGCCAATGAATTTAACTGATATCCTTGTTGATGTAACCTGTACCTCTAAAAAGTAAAAGAACTGTTTGTAATAGCCTTTTCGAGTCACCTCTTCTCTGGATGTAGACAGCCCTAGTGCACTAGGCTAATAAACCTCTTGCTTTTGCATCAATTTTGGATCTCATTTTATTCATGGGAGCCTTAAATAGATAAGACTCAATTTGAGTTTTACATTTGGTGCATTGATCTTGAAGAAATGAGCCTTTCTTAAGGAACACAAGATACCATAGAATGGAGGATACAGGAGGTCTCAAGAACAGGTACCTTGTAGTTATTGTCTTGTCATGTCTGATTTTCTGTCTTTCTATTGTTCTCAGTTTGATTTGCAAGTTGTGAAGATGAGGAGTCTGAAGGATGCTTCAGGTTCTATTTGAAACCTCTTTGACTTGGGGGAATTATCTGTTTGACTCGGTGTCAGCTTTTGCTGACAGAGTAGCCTACTTACTTGTTTTCTGTGCCTGTAGCAGTGGAAATGTCTATAAGTTTAATTGTTTTAATCTATTTTAATTGTATGTATCAATAGAAGCTGACTGAGTCTTGCTCTGTGCCCTTGAAGTGAACTGTCTATGTGTTGTTTGTCTCTGTCATTCTGTAAATCTTGTGCCTGGTTGATCTGTTTGTGGCCAGTAAGCGACTGGCAGATATGACTTACTGTCAAGGAAATGGAGAATCTGAGAATTCTAGTGGAACTCCACTTGTCAGTTTTGGAGGCTGTGAATTGTAAGAACCACACCCCAGTCAGTTTTAGTGGCTGCCTGTGGCACTGATGGCAGGGACGCCCAGGGTTCTGAGAACTGCACCCCTTTGTTTCACTTTCTGCTGTTTCTGTGTTGACTTGGGCATTTGAGGCAGGGACACCCAGGATTTTTGTTTCTGTTTCTGGTGCTTGTGTGTGTATCTCCCCCCTTCTCTCTCTTTCTCTCTGTGTGTGTGTGTGTGTGGTGTGTATATACTTGTACTGACATTACTTTGAGACATGAGACAGAGCACCTGTACCATTTTAAGTTTAAGCTTATATTACTGGAGTTATGTTAAGAAGAAGAGCATTTTTAGTCCAGGGACAGGTAGACACCCATGTCAAATTCCTTACATCCTAGGCTAGGAGAAACTGGTGTTTTGGACCCTTCTCAATTGGTCCAGCCATTTTTGACTTCCCCTTCAACCCAGATCCTTGCTTTACAGGACTCCAGGCCATCTTAGAAAGAGATTCTATAGGACTCTTTCTCCTGTGACCTTTTTCTCCTAGATCCCCTTATTCTGATAAGCCTATGGGTCTCAATGACATTTTAGATTCTGTTTTGTTCACCCATCAGCTTCCCTGGGACAATTGCCAGCATCCTTTGCAGAGTTTATTTACCAGCATATTATGCTAGAGTCTAGAAAGAAAATCCCTGAAGCAAATGGTACACCTACCTAGAACCCTCCTGATATAGACAAGGGAATCAATCTGTAGACCAGACTGGAATACAACTCATCTGAAGGTACTGAGAACCTAAACATCTTATTTATCATGAGACTGTGTGAAGGTTGCCAAATATCCCACCAATTTGACGAATGTAAATTAGATTAAGCATGTACAAGAGAAGTTATTATGCCTTTTATAGGCCAGTAGAGATGCCAGGGGGGAAAAAAGCTTTAGAGGTTAGAGAGAATATGGCAAAAGTAATTGTGAGATATAGTGCAGGTTGTTGAGAAAGTTTGCCATAACAGGAAGGCAGAGGAGAAAAAGGAGCAAAGAAATAAGATGGGGGGGGGGGGGCAGGAAAAAAATTTACAGAGGATTCTGGCCCCAGTAGTGAGAAATAGGGAATTAACAATCAAATCTGGCTGCCACCAGTAACAGAGGAGATCCAGGGAAACAGGTCTGGTGAGAAGGCATTCTGAGTAGCCAGGGGGCAGAGAGATCTCTGCAGAGCACTTGGAAAGAGGGACCCTGCCCTACTTGATCCAGAAAACCAGGAAGCAAGCATGGGGCCCTCTGTTCCCAGCCAGCGGCTTTTGAGTGCAGAACAGGCACTCAGACCATCCTCCACCAGGAACAGCAGAGATTCAGGGACACAGGCCAGAAACAAGGGAAAGGCGAGAACCAAATCACTGGCAAGATGGCAAGAGGAAAGCAAAAGAACAAACCCGAGAAAAACAAAGACAACCTGGCAACACAAGAACCAAGCTCCCCATCACAGCAAGGGGTTGAATGCCAAACAATCCAGAAAAAGAAGACTTAGACCTGAAATACTACCTCAAGATGATGATAGAGATCCTTAAAAAAGAAAGGGAGGAAAAGCATAAAGAATTAAAAGCTTTTAAAGAAGAAATAAGAAAAACACTCAAATAACTCAAAGAACTGGAGGAAAACAGAACCAAAAAGATGAAGGAATGAAAGAAGGAATTTAAAATGGAAATGGACACAATAAAGAAAACACTAAAAGAGACAACCCTAAAGGTAGAAACCTAAAAAAAAAAAAAAATCAGGAGTCACAGATGCAAGCATTTCCAACACACTACAAGAGATGGAAGAGAGAATCTCAGGGGCCAAAGACAACATTGAAAACCTAGACAAAACAGTCAGAGAAGATGCAAAAACCAAAAATCTGATTTCCCAAAATGTCCAGGAGATCCAGGACACAATGAGAAGACCAAACCTAAGGATAATAGGAATAGAAGAGGGTGAAGAATATTAACTAAGAGGAACAGTAAATATCTTCAACAAAATCCTGGATGAAAACTTCCCTACCCTTAAGAATGAGAGGACCATGAGCATAAAAGAAGCCTACAAAACTCCAGATAGGTTGGACCAGAAAAGAAATTCTTCCGGATACATATTAGTCAAAACACCAAGTACTCAATGCAAAGAAAGAATACTAAAGAAAGCAGCAAGGGGAAAAAAGTCATGTAACGTATAAAAGCAGACCAAAGAGAATCATACCCAATTTTTCAACAGAGACTATGAAAGCTAGAAGAGCCTGGACACACATCATGCAGACACTAAAAGAGCAAAAGTGTCAGTCAAGCTGCAATACCAACCAAACTATCAATCACCATAGATGGAGAGACTAAGATATTCCAATAAAAAACTAAATTTACACAATATCTGACCCAAAACCCATCACTACAAGAAATTATATCTAATTATATATAAGAAATTATATATAAAGATATCTTTTAACATAAATGGACTCAACTCCACAATAAAAAATACAGGCTATCAGACTGGATACATAAACAAAATCCAGCATTTTGCTGCATACTGGAAACTCATCTCAGAGACAAAGAGAGACACTATCTCAGAGTGAAAGGTTGGGAAAAGAACTTCCAAGCAAATGGCCTCAAGAAGCAGGCTGAAGTGGCCATTCTAATATCAAATAAAGCAAATTTTCAGCCAAAAGTTATAAAAAAAAAAAAGATAAGGAAAAATACTTTTTACTCATTACAGGGGAAATCTATCAGGAGAAACTCTCAATCCTTAACACATATGTTACAAATACAAAAGCACCCATATTCATAAAAGAAGTAAAAGAAATTCTACTAAATCTCAAAAAATACATTTAACCCACACAATAAGAGTAGGAGACGTTAATACAACACTCTCACCAATGGATAGATCAGGGAACAGAAACTGAACAAGGACACACTAAAACTAGCAGAGGTTATGAATCAACTGGAATTAATAGATATGTACAGAATATATCTTCGTAAAAATAAAGAGTACAACTTCTTCTCAACACCTTAAGGGTTTCCTCCAAAATGACCACATAATCGGTCCCAAAACAAGCCTCAATCGATATAAAAAGATTGAAATGCTCCCATGCATTCGTTCAGATCACCATGGTCTAATGCTGGTCTTTAATAACAGCAAAGATAACAAAAAGCCCATATACACATGGAAAATAAACATTGCTCTATTAAAAGATAACAGGGTCAAAGAAGAAATAAAGAAATAAATTAAGAATTTTCTAGAATTCAATGAAAATGAAAACAAGATATACTCAATCCTGTGGGATGCAATGAAAGCAGTACTGAAGGAAAACTATTAGCTCTGAGTGCTTCCAAAAAGAAACTGGAGAGAGCATACGATAGCAACCTGAAGCACAGTTGAAACCTCTAGAAAAAAAGTAAGCAGATACACCCAGGAGTAGATGGCAAGAAATAATCAAAATTAGGGCAGACATAGACCAAATATAAACAAAAAGAACAATTGAAAGAATCAACAAAAAGAAGAGCTGGTTCTTTGACAAAATTAACAAATTTGATAAATACTTAGCCAGACTAACTAGAGGGCAAAGAGAGAGTAACCAAATTAACAAAATCAGAAATGAAAGTGGAGACATAATTACTGAAACTGAGGAAATTAAAGAAATTATCAGATGCTACTATAAAATCCTATGTGGAGAAAGAAATATGTGGAGAAAGAAATTAGGGAAAAGATAGCCTTCACAATAGTCACACAAACTATGAAATACCTTGGTGTGACTCTAACTAAGCAAGTGAAGACTTGTATGACAATAACTTTAAAACTCTAAAGAAGAAAATCGAGGAAGATCTCAGAAAATGGAATGATCCCCCATGCTCATGGATTGGAAGGATCAACATTTTAAAAATGGCCATCTTACCAAATGCAATTTACACATTCAATGCAATCCCCATCAAAATAGCAACCCAATTTTTCATTGAGTTGTAAAGAGTAATGTGCAATTTCATCAGGAATAACAAAAGACCTAGAATAGTGAAATCCATCCTCAACAACAAGAAAACATCTCCAGGAATCACTATTCCTGTCCTCAAAATATATTACAAGGCAACTGTGCTAAAAACTGCATGATACCAGTACAGAAATAGGCACGTGGATAAATGGAATAGAATAAAATATCCAGAAGTGACCCCTCACATATATGGCCACCTAATTTTTGACAAAGGATCTGTAAATATTCAATAGAAAAAGGACAGCCTATTCAACAAATCGTTTGGTCCAACTGTCATTCACTTGCAGAAGAATGAAAATAGACCCTTTCTTATTTCTTTGTACAATGTTCAAGTGCAAGTGGATCAAAGCTCTCCAGATTAAACCTGGCACACTGAAACTATTAGATGATGAAGTAGGGAAAACCTTAGAACACATAGTCATAGGAGAAAATTTCCTGAACAGAACAGCAATCGCTCGAGCTCTAATATCCAAGATAAACTAATGGGACTTAATGAGATTGGTAAGTATCCGAAAGGCTAAAGACACCGTCAAAGAAACAGAATGCCAGCCAAAATAGGGGGAAAAGGTCTTTACCAACCTCACATCAGATAGAGGCCTAATATCCAAGGTATACAAAGAACTCAAAAAACTAGACAGCAGCGAAACAAACAACCTTATTAAAAAATGGTGTACAGAGCTTAAAAAAAAAGTTCTCAATTGCAGAATATTGAATGGCTGAGAAAAATCTAAGGAAGTGCTTGATATTCTTAGCCATCTGGGAAAAGCAAATAAAAACAACTGTAAGATTCCATCTCACACAAGTGAGATTGGCCAAGATACCAAATCTCAGCTGACAGCAGATGCTGTCAAGGATGTGGAAAAAGAAGAACACTTCTCCACTGTTGGCCTGCTTTTAAACTGGTACAGCCTCTCTAGAAATCAGTCTGACATTTCCTCTGAAAATTGGTTATAGTTCTACCTGAAGATCCAGTTATTTCACTTCTGGAGATCTACCCAAGATCCACCTCAATATACAAGAACGACACATGCACCACAATGTTCAAAGCATCTCTATTTATAATCGCAAGAAGCTGGAAAGGACCCAGATGTCTTTCACTAGATGAATGGAAACAAAAATTGTGATACATTTACACAATGGAGTACTACTAAGCTATCAGAAACTATGACTTAAAGAGACTCTTTAGAAATGGATGCATCGTTTGGCCCATATGCCATCTGGATCAGCAGTTGCCAAAGGTACAGGACTGGTGAGAAGTTGATTCGAGTAGCCAAGGGGCAGAGGGATCTCTGCCAAGTGCACACAGAAAGCACGACCCTGCCCTGCCTGATCCAGGGACCACGAATCCAGAATTGGGAACTCTGCTCCCACCCGGCGGATTGGGAACACAGAACAGGGCTCAGACCATCTGTCACCTGGACCAGCGGAGAACCAGGGACACATACCAGGTAGAAGGGAAAGGCAAGAACATATTACTGGCAACAAGATGGCAAGAGGAAAGAGAAAGAGCATATCCCAAGGAAACCAAGACAACCAGGCAACACCAGTACCCAGCCCTCCCATCACAGCAAACATCGGAATGCCAAATACTCCAGAAAAAGAAGATACAGACCGAAAATCATACCTCAAGACAATGATAGAGATCCTTACACAAGAACGGGAGGAAGAGCAAAAAGAATCAGAAGCTTTTAAAGACGAAACAAGAAAAACACTCAAAGAACTCAAAGAACTACAGGAAAACAGAACCAAAGAGAGGAAGGAATGGAAGAAAGAATTCAAATCATAAATTGACACAATAAAGAAAACTCTAAAAGAGATAAACCTAGAGGTAGAACACCTAAAAAAGAAATCAGGACACAAAGATACAAGCATTTCCAATAGACTACAAGATATTGAAGAAAGAATCTCGGGGGCCGAAGACAACATTGTAAAGAGAGAAAACAGCCAGAGAAGATGCAAAAAACACAAAGCTCCTAACACAAAAACTACAGGAGATCCAGGACACAATGAGAAGACAAAACCTAAGGATAATAGGAATAGAAAAGGGAGAAGAGTATCAACTAAGAGGCACAGTAAATATCTTCAACAAAATCGTAGAAGAAAACTTCCCTACCCTCAAGAATGAGATGACCACGAGCATAAAAGAAGCCTTCAGAACTCCAAATAGGTTGGACCAGAAAAGAAATACCTCCTGACACATTATAGTAAAAACATCAAGTGCCCAAAGCAAAGAAATAATACTAAAATCAGTAAGGGAAAAAGGTCAGGTAACATATAAAGGCAGGCCAATCAGACTCACACCCAATTTCTCAACATAGACTATGAAAGCTAGAAGAGCCTGGACAGACATCATGCACACCCTAAGAGAGCACAAGTGCCAGCCCAAGCTGCTATACCCAGCAAAACTATCAATCACCATAGATGGAGAGGTGAAGATATTTCAAGACCCTAACCCTAACCCAATACAATGAGGGAAAATACAGCACAGTAAAAACAAGAAAACTAACCAAGAAAACTAAAAGAAGAAAAAGACACAGACACAACTCAACCCACAAAAGCAATAATGGCAGGAAACAGAAACAACTATTTCTTGATATCTATTAACATAAATGGACTCAACTCCCCAATAAAGAGACATAGGCTATCAGACTGGATACATAAACAAAAACCAGCCTTTTGCTGCATTGAAGAAACTCATCTCAGAGACAAAGACAGACACTATCTCAGAGTAAAAGGGTGGGAAAAAAACTTCCAAGAAAACAGCCCCAAGAAGCAAGCTGGATTGGCTATTCTAATATCGAATAAAGTAAATTTCCAACCAAAAGTTATCAAAAAAGATAAGGAAGGACACTTTTTACTCATTATCGGGGAAATCTGTCAGGAGAAACTCTCAATCCTTAACATATATGCTCCAAATAAAAAAACACCCACATTCATAAAAGAAACCCTACTAAAGCTCAAAAAATACATTTCACCCCACACAATAATAGTGGGAGACTTTAATACCCCACTCTCACCAATGGACAGATCATGGAAAGAGAAACTGAAAAAGGACACTGCAAAACTAGCAGAGACTTTGAACCAATTAGAATTAATAGATATATACAGAACATATTATCCTAAAGTAAAAGAATACAACTTCTTCTCACCACCCCATGGCACCTTCTCGAAAATTGACCACATAGTTGGACACAGAGCGAGCCTCAATCAATATAAGAAGATTGAAATACTCCCATGCATCCTCTCGGATCATTATAGTCTATGGCTGGTCTTTAATAACAACAAAGACAACAAAAAGCCCACATACACATGGAAACTAAACAACGATCTGTTAAATGATAGCAGGGTCAAAGAGAAATGAAAAAAGAATTAAGGATTTTCTAGAATTCAACAAATAAGAAAACAACATACCTAAACCTATGGGAAGCAATGAAAGCAGTACTGAGAGGAAAACTCATACCCCTAAGTGCTTCCAAAAAGAAACTGGAGAGAGCTTACATCAGCAACCTGACGGGACACCTAAAAGCCCTAGACCAGAAGGAAGCAGATATACCCAAAAAGAGTAGATGGCAGGAAATAATCAAAATTAGGGCAGAAATAGACCATATAGAATCAAAAAGAACCATTGAAAAAATCAACAAAACCAAGAATTGGTTCTTTGAGAAAATCAACAAGATTGATAAACCCCTACCAAGAATAACTAGAGGGTAAAGAGAGAGTATACAAATTAACAACATCAGAAAGGATAGTGGGGACATAACAACTGAAACTGAGGAAATTCAAGAAATCATCAGATCTTATTACAAAAACTTATACTCCACAAAATTGGAAAATCTGGAGGAAATGGATGAATTCCTAGACAGATAAAGATTCCAAAGTTAAACCAGGACCAAGTAAACCATCTAAATAACCCTATAACACCTAAAGAAATAGAAGAAGTCATGAAAAGTCTCCCAACCAAAAAAATCCCAGGTCCAAACGGGTTCAGTGCAGAATTTTATCAGACATTTATTGGAGATATAACACCAATACTCTCCAAACTATTCCACAAGAAATAATCAGATGGAATACTACCTAACTCATGTTTTGAGGCTACAATGATCCTAGTACCTAAACCACACAAACACCCTACAAGGAAAGAGAACTTAAGACCAATCTCACTTATGAACATTGATGCAAAAATACTCAACAAAATCCTTGCAAACCGAATCCAAGAACACATCAAAACGATCATTCATCATGACCAAGTAGGCTTCATCCCCGGAATGCAGGGATGGTTTAATATAAGGAAATCCATCAATGAAATCCACCATATAAATAAACTCAAAGAACAAAATCACATAGTCATCTCACTAGATGCTGAGAAAGCATTTGACAAAATCCAACACCCCTTCATGTTAAAAGTTCTAGAAAGAACAGGAATCCAAGGTTCATACCTAAACATAATAAAAGCAATATACAGCAAACCAACAGCCAACATCGAACTTAATGCGAAGAAACTTGAAGCAATCCCACTAAAATCAGGGACTCAACAAGGCTGCCCACTCTCCACCTACATATTCAACATGGTTCTGGAAGTCCTGGCTGGAGCAATTAGACAGCAAAAGGAGATCAAGGGGATACAAATCGAAAAGGAAGAGATAAAAACATCACTCTTTGCCGATGACATGATAGTGTACTTGACTGATCCCAAAAATTCCACCAGAGAACTCCTACAGCTGATAAACAAGTTCAGCAAAGTGGCTGGATACAAAATTAACTCGAACAAATCAGTAGCCTTCCTATACTCAAAGGACAAACATGTAGAGAAAGAAATTAGGGAAAAGGTACCCTTCACAATTGTCACAAAAACTATGAAATACCTTGGTGTGACTCTAACTAAGCAAGTGAAGGACCTGTACGACAAGAACTTCAAACCTCTAAAGAAAGAAATTGAGGAGGATCTCAGAAAATGGAAATATCTCCCATGCTCATGGATTGGAAAGATCAACATCTTAAAAATGGCCATCCTACCAAAAGCAATCTACAGGTTCAATGCAATTCCCATCAAAATTCCAACCCAGTTCTTCATGAAATTGGAAAGATCAATGTGAAATTTCAAATGGAATAACAAAAGACCTAGAATAGCTAAATCCATCATCAACAAAAAAAAAAAAAAAAAAAAAAAATCTGCAGGAATCACTATCCCTGACCTCAAGATATATTACAAGGCAATTGTGCTGAAAATTGCATGGTACTGGTATGGAAATAGGCATGTGGATCAATGGAATAGAATAGAAGATCCAGAAATGAGCCCTCATGTATATGGTCACCTGATTTTTGACAAAGGAGCAGTAAACATTCAATTGAAAAAGGACAGCCTATTCAACAAATGGTGCTGGTCCAACTGGAACTCAGCATGCAAAAGAATGAAAATTGACCCTTTCTTATCTCCTTGTACAAAGTTCAAGTGTAAGTGGTCAAAGATCTCCACATTAAACCAGATACACTGAAACTATTAGATGAGAAAGTAAGGAAAACCTTAGAACACATAGGCACAGGAGAAAATTTCCTGAACAAAACACCAATGCCTCTAGCTCTAAGATCAAAGATTAACAAATGGGACTTAATGAGATTGCAAAGTTTGTGTAAGGCTAAGGGCATAGTCAAGAAAACAAAAGGCAACCAACAGAATGGGAAAAGATCTTTACCAACACCACATCAGATAGAGGCCTAATATCCAAGGTATACAAGAAACTCAAAAAGCTAGACACCAGAGAATCAAATAACCCTATTAAAAATGGTGTACAGAGCTAAACAAAACGTTCTCAGTTGAGGAACACCAAATGGCAGAGAAACTTCTGAGGAAGTGCTAGACATCCTTAGCCATCAGGGAAATGCAAATCAAAACAACCCTGAGATTCCACCTCACACCAGTCAGATTGGCCAAGATCCAAAAATCAGATGACAGCAGATGCTGGCAAGGTTAAGGAGAAAGAGGAACACTTCTCCACTGTTGGTGGGGTTGCAAACTAATACAACCACTCTGGAAATCAGTCTGGCGATACCTCAGAAAATTGGATATAGTACTACCTGAAGACCCAGCTATTCCACTTCTGGGCATATACCCCAGAGACACTTTAATACACAACAAAGATATATGCACCACAATGTTCATAGCAGCACTATTTATAATAGCCAGAAGCTGGAAAGAACCCAGATGTCCTGCAGAAGATGAATGGATACAAAAATTTTGGTACATTTACACAATGGAATACTACTCAGCCACCAGAAACAATGAGTTAACCAAATTCTTAAGAAAATGGCTTCATCTAGAGAATATCATCCTGAGTGTGATAACCCTGTCACAAAAGAACAGACATAATATGCAGTCACTGATATTGGGATGCTAACCCAAGAGGCTTGCACTCCCCCAGAAACAACTCACAGACTGTATGAAGTCCAAGAAGTAAAGAAAACAAAAAAAAAAAAAAATATTTACAAAACAAGAAGACTTTGACAATTTCTATGTTGCCTTTTGTTTTGCATGTACTTTACGCTCATTGTAACTATTAGGTTTTCAATGCATACTGTCAAGCCCATGAAAAATTCAAGTACTGACTAAAAAATATATTCACATAGTTTTATGTAAAAATTATTTTAATATCTGAAAAAACAGTACTGACAAAAATGTATAATTTGAAGCGAAAAATGTTTAAAATCTGTACATTTATCTTGTTTTGTAAAATAAAGTCGTTTAAAAAAAAAAGAAAACAAAATGGCAACCAACAGAATGGGGAAAGATCTTTACCAACACCACATCAGATAGAGGCCTAATATCCAAGGTATACATGGAACTCAAAAAGCTAGACACCAGAGAATCAAATAAACCTATTAAAAAATGGGGTACAGAGCTAAACAAAACTTTCTCAGTTGAGGAATACCGAATGGCCGAGAAACTTTTGAGGAAGTGCTGGACATCCTTAGCCATCAGGGAAATGCAAATCAAAACAACCCTGTGTTTCCACCTCACCCCAGTCAGATTGGTGAAGATCCAAAACTCAGATGACAGTAGATGCTGGCAAGGCTAAGGAGAATGAGGAACACTTCTCCACTGTTGGTGGGGTTGCAAACTAATACAACCACTCTGGAAATCAGTCTGGCAATACCTCAGAAAATTGGATATAGTACTACCTGAAGACCCAGCTATTCCACTTCTGGGCATATACCCCAGAGACACTTCAATACACAACAAAGATATATGCACCACAATGTTCATAGCAGCTCTATTTATAATAGCCAGAAGCTGGAAAGAACCCAGATGTCCTTCAGAAGATGAATGGATACAAAAATTGTGGTACATTTACACAATGGAATACTACTCAGCCACCAGAAACAATGAGTTAACCAAATTCTTAAGAAAATGGCTGCATCTAGAGAACATCATCCTGAGTTAGATAACCGAGTCACAAAAGAACAGACATAATATGCAGTCACTGATATTGGGATGCTAACCGCAGAGGCGTGCACTCCCCCAGAAACAACTCAAAGACTGTATGAAGTCCAAGAAATAAAGAAAAGAAACAAAAAAAATATTTACAAAACAAGAAGGCTTTGACTATTTGCATGTTGCATTTTGTTTTGCATGTACTTTACGCTCATTGTAATTATTAGGTTTTCAATGAATACTGTCAAGCCTTTGAAAAAAAATCAAGTACTGACTAAAAAATATATTCATATAGTTTTATGTAAAATTTATTTTAATATCTGAAAAAACAGTACTGACAAAAATGTATAATTTGAAGCAAAAAATGTTTAAAATCTGTACCTTTTCTTTGTTTTGTAAAATAAAGTTGTTTAAAAAAAAGAGTAAAAAGGATGTAGGGCTATGTTGTATACAAATATCACTAGGTAGATGCCTTTGGAAATAGCATATGTGAACTAGAGAGTTCATACTGTCTCTAAACAGTGCCTCTTGTAAGCAAGTCATTAATATCTGTGTATATATACAGGAACATATTACAACTGATATGTAAATTACCAAAAAAAAAAAGATCAATGCGCAATTTCATCTGGGATAACAAAAGACCTAGAATAGCGAAGTCCATGCTCAGCAATAAGAAAACATCTGGGGGAATCACTATCTTTGACCTCAAGTATATTACAAGACAATTATTCAGAAAACAGCATGGTACTGGTACAGAAATAGGCTGGTGGATCAATGAAATAGAACAGAAGATCCAGAAATGAGCCCTCACGTATATGATCACCTGATTTTTGACAAAGGAGCAGTAAACATTCAATGGAAAAAGGACAGCCTATTCAACAAATGGTGTTGGTCCAACTTTCACTTAGCATGCAGAAGTATGAAAATAGACCCTTTCTTATCTCCTTGTACAAAGCTTAAGTGTAAGTGGATCAAAGATCTCCACATTAAACGAGATACACTGATACTATTAGAAGAGAAAGTAGGGAAAACCTTAGAACACAAAGGCACAGGAGAAAATTTTTGAACAAAAATCTAATGGCTCAAGCTCTAAGGACAAAGGTTAACAAATGGGACTTCATGAGATTTCAAAGTTTCTGTAAGGCTAAGGATATTTACAAGAAAACAAAACATCAGCAAACAGAGTGGGAAAAGATCTTTACAAACTCCACTTTATATAGAGGCCTAATATCCAAGGTATACAAAGAACTCAAAATGCTATACACCAGAGAATCAAACAACCCTACTTAAAAATGGGGTACAGAGCTAAACAGAACATTCTCAATTAAGGAATATGGAATGGCTGAGAAACATCGAAGGAAGTGCTCAACATCCTTAGTCTTTTGGGAAATGCAAATCAAAACAACCCTGAGATTCCACCTCACACCAGTCAGATTGGCCAAGATCTAAAACTCAGATGTCAGCAGATGCTGGCAAGGTTAAGGAGAAAGAGGAACACTTCTCCACTGTTGGTTGGGTTGGAAACTGGTACAAGCACTCTGGAAATCATTCTTCAATTCCTCAGCAAATTGGACATAGTACTACGTGAAGATCCAGCTATTCCACTTCTGGGCATATACCCCAGAGACACTCCATTATACAACAAATGTACATGCACCACAATGTTCATAGCAGCTCTATTTATAATACCCTGAATCTGGGAAGAACCCAGATGATTTTTAGTAGAAGAATGGATACAAAAATTTTGGTACATTTACACTATAGATTACTATTCAGCTATCTGAAACAATGACTTAACCAAATTCTTAATAAAATGGTTGCATCTAGAGAATATCATCCTGAGTGGGATAATCCAGTCACAAAAAATAAAATACATTATATGCAGTCACTGGTAGTGGGATGCTAACCCCAGAGGCTCAGACTGCCCCAGAAACAACTCACAGACTGTGTGAAGCTC
This sequence comes from Micromys minutus, assembly GCF_963924665.1. NCBI lineage: Eukaryota > Metazoa > Chordata > Mammalia > Rodentia > Muridae > Micromys > Micromys minutus. The sequence continues at coordinate 59,204,018 of NC_137982.1, forward strand.
AATAATTAAAGAAAACAAAACAAAACAAACAAACAAAAAAAATCATGCTCAATCCTTTCACACCAAGAAAATGTTGACTGATTCTTGTTTATATCCTGTTTTACATGTACTTTTTGCTCTTTGTAACTAGTAAGACCTTAATGCAGACTATCAAACCTTAAAAAAAATGAAATTAAAAAGCCAAGCACTGACAAAAATCTATTTTTATACATTTATGCAAAAATGTTTAAAAGTTTTTTTTTTAATTTTTTCTTTTTTTTTTTTAAATAAAGTTAAAAAAAAAAAGAAATGGATGCATCTAGGGAATATCATCCTGTGTGAGATAACCAAGTCACAGAAGAACAGACATAATGTGCAGTCATTGATAATGGGATACTAACCCTTGAAAGCTTTGAACACCCCCAGAAACAACTCACAGACTTTTGAAGTTCAATAAAAAAAGAAAAGAAACGAAAAGAAAAAACCATTATGTTCAATCCTTACATACCAAGAAAACTTTGACTAATTACGGGTTACATCCTGTTTTACATGTACTTTATGCTCATTGTAACTAATAAGACCTTAATGCACACTATCAAACTTTTGAAAAAAGAAAAAGAAAAAAAGAAAAAGCCAAGCACTGAAAAAAAATGTATTCGCATATTTTTATGCTAAAATGCTTAAAATTTGTACATTTTTCTTTGTTTTTTAAAATAAAGTTGTTCAAAAAAAAAAAAAAGAATTAGGTCTGGCACTAGGAAGGAGCCTCTTGATGTGGATCAATGTTCTTACTGTAAAGAAAAAGGACACTGGGCCAGAGATTTTCCCAACAATGGTACACCTAAAACTGTGGCCCCAATGTTCTGCATATTCAAGAAGTCAGTGACTGGGGGACAGGTTTTGGATCCTTTACTCAAGTCCAGGGCAAACTTGAAAGTGGAAGAGAAACCTATAGAGTTACTTGTTGATACAGGGGCTTAGTCTTCTGCCCTGCTATGAATGAGGAACCCATGTGAAACAAAGTCATGTTTTCAAAAATCTACTGGTACCAAACAACATTCATGGACTACACAAAGATCTGGGTTCTAGTTGTGGGCCAGGTATCTCACTCATTCATAATAATGCCAGACTGTCCCTGCCTCTTGCTGGGGAGAGACCTCCTGACTAAGATGGGGGCATAAATACACTTTCACCCTGATAGACCACAGGTTAGAGGGCCAAAAGGAGAGAGCCCTTGCAAATCCTAATTGTCTGGCTGGAGGGCAAGTCTCAATTCTGAGCTGCAAATATATCCACAAGCCTGGGTAGACACTGCCTCCCATGTGAAACATGCTCCAGCACTTGTGCCTTTTAACATCTCCAGATGAAAAATCAAAAAGACTAACAACCCCCTAAAACTCAAGATATATGAACACCATCATATGGCTACTTGTTTTTCTGTGACTGGTGAAGGACATCTCTAGTACTGTAAGCATCCACCATACCCCTGGTAGACTTACATGGCAAATCCTATCAGCTACAGGTGTGATCCACATCTAAAGAATCAACTCCTTACACAGGTTAGCCCACTTTTACCTCTAATTTGTGTAAACTAGCTGCTGAGTTGAACTTGTAGGATATTCTCACTCAGGAACAAATAGAAGTACTCCCAGAATGCAAGGGTAAACTCACAAGCACCTCGAAGTCCTGTCCCAGGAGTGTACTGGAAGGACACGGAATAGGGTGTGAAGACCTGTAGCTAAAGAGTAAGCTACAGCATGTTCTAGTCTTTGTGTGTCCCCAAAATAAGCAGAATAGGGCATGGGCCCATAAGTGCGGAGGAGCTGATGGCTACTTTTTAGATCATGGAGTTTAGAGACCACTCGCCACTCCTCAGGTGATTGAATTTCTGTAGGAAAAAATTTTTCGGTGGGGGGAGGGGGCTAACATGCAGCATCTGTTACACAAACCCATAGACCAGTAGGCCCTCTGTATCCTTTGCGGTCCTTGACACCAGCTCTGACATCACCTGGCGAATTGAGAGCTTGGAAGAAGGGCTCTATTTTAATTTTTCCTACAAACCCCTCTCCACCTGATTTCCTGAAGTAGAAAAAAGAGCATGTACTTGAGAAAAGAGAAACTTCTAGAGACTGAGGCTATATCAATCTGTCTATGATGGTGGGCTTCTTTGCACCATCAACTTATGGACTGAGGCCTTGACTACCTCCATCTGATGTAACTCTGTTATAGTCCCTGCACCAAGGGTTCTCAATACACAATGCTAGCACTATAATATGGCCCATGGTGGTGACTGGGGCTATGGTGATAACCAGAGTGGCCTTGATAATAGAGAATCTGTTCTCTAATCAGGATCCCCACAGGGAGTTGAGCACCTGCTTCTAAACCTTATTTTAAAAAAGTATTTTCTAGTTCTAAACTATACCCTTACCACCTCTTGTCAGCACTGCTATGATACAGTTTCCCCATATTATGAGAGAATAGCTGCCTCAGGCCCCAAAAGGCTGAGCAACACAGATGAGGACTGCTGATGGAGGTAGCCTAATCCCAAGAGAACACAAATGCTAGCCCATGCTATTAAATGTAGCAATAAATCTCAATTACTATAGATATACAAAATATTCCATGACAAAAAACAATATTTACACAATATCTTGCCACAAATTAATCCACATAGAGAATAAATAGAAAAATTTAAACGCAAGTAGGGAAATTACACACTACGAATATAAAGAAAGTAATATTCTGATATAAATCTAAAGAAGATAGCCACACAAATTTAATTTTAACTTTAGAAACAAAAATAACAGGAAAAAAAACAGTAACTACTACTTAATATCTCTTAACATCAACGGACTGCATTCCTCAATAAAAAGATATAGACTAACAGATTGGATAGGTAAACAGAACCCAGAATTTTGCTGCATACAGGAAACATACTTCAGTGAAAATGACAGAGACTATCTCATAAAAAAGATTAGAAAATATTTCAAAGAAATTAGTCCCTAGTTGAAGTAGTCATTCTAATATCTAATAAAGTTGACTTTGAATGAAAAGTTACCAAAATATGTAAGAAAAAATACTACATATTCATCAAATACAATCCACCAAGATGAACTTTTAATTTTAAATATTTTGCTTCAAATGCAAGGGCACTTACAATCATTAAAACAAAAACATCTTTACTAAAGCTCAGAGGATTTAACAATAACAGTAGAAGGCTTTAATACCCCACTCTCAATGATGGATACATAATAGAAACAGAAACTATAAAAAAGAACAGTGAAACTAACAAAAGTTATGAATGGATTTAGCAGACATTGATAGAACATTTAATTCTAAAACAAAAGAATACATCTTCTTCTCTGGATCTTACAGTACCTTCTCCAAAATTGAACACATGTTTAAACACAAAACAGGCCTCAACAGATGCAAGAAGATTGAAATAATCCCATGCACACTATCAGATCAACATCAACTAAGGCTTGATTTCAATAACAATAGAAACAACAGAAAGCAAGCATACACATGGAAGCAAAGTAATGCTCTACTTAATGAAAACTCAGTTAAGGAAGAAATAAAGAAAGAAATTAAAGATTTTTTTTTTTTAGATTTAATGACAATGAAGATATAACATCCCCAAACATATGGGATACAATAGAAGCAGTGTGAACAGCCTATAATTCTGAGTGCTTCCAAAAGGAAACTAGAGATAGTATACACTAACATCTTAGCCATACACAGGAAAGCTCTGGAACTATATATTTACAGGAGAAAATACATAGATAAAGAGTGGAGCAAGAACTAAAGAAAAGATCATCCAGAGACAGCCTCACCTGGGCATCTACGCTATATGCAGTCAGCATACCCAGTCACTATTCCTGATGCCAAGAAGTGTTTATGGACAGGAGCCTGATATGGATGTCTCCTTAGAAGCCCCGATAGATCTATATTGACACAGATATAGATGTTTGCAGCTAATAATTGAACTGAGCACAGTTACCTCAATGGAGGAGGAGCTTGAGAAGATCTGAAGGAACTGAAATAGTTTAAAACCAAATGGGAAGAACAATGATACCAACCAACCAACCCCCTCGGAGCTCCTAAAGATTAAACACCAACCAATGAGTACACATGAAGAAATCCATGGCTCCAGCGACATATGTAGCAGAGAATGACATTGTCCAGCATCAATGAGAGGAGTTGCCTTTATTCCAGTGAAGGATGGTTTCCCCAGTGTACTGGAAATCCAAGGAGATCAAGTGTGAGTGATTGGTTGGGAGTATGAGCATCTTCATGGAAACAAGGGAAGGAGAATTGGAAAGGAGTAGAAAGGGGATAACATATGAAATGTAAATATTTAGAATATCTGATAAAAATGATAAAAATTTAAAAAGAGAAGTTAACCTTTAAGGGAAATGCATTACATATATGGAGATAAAGGCAGAGCCTACTTATATTCAGAAAATGGAGACATTATAATACAGGACTAATAGAGTAGGATGAGCATACTTAGCTCATAGTATGTACAACAATTTCTTGAAATAGTATAGTGAACCATTTTATTATTTAAAGTAAAATGTCAATATTGCCTTCTATAAGATGTCTATACACAATGCAATTCCTATCATTACATTAATGATATTTCTGAAAGTTCCCATTTCAATTATTCTTTTAAGAATTTTGTGCAATGAGTATTGAATATGATATATTCATTTACGCTACACTACTCACCCAACTCAAATTTGTGTTTCTCCCTACTTTATCTAGAACAATTTGTGCTGCACATATATTTTTAATAGGTGGCCATCTACATGAGTGTGGTCAGCTTTTAAGTTGCTCAACTTTTATAAAACTAACCTTTCCTTTTGGAGTAGGTAAAAATTGTTAATAGCTCCTTGACACAAAGAATAATGAAACAAAAATTACATACATTTCAGGTTCTATTTGTGCATCTCTATTTGTATTTCTATGTTCTGAGACCTCACAATAATGCTGAGAAACCCATTATTACTTGGTTTGGTTTCAGTGTTTTTCTTACCATAATTTTAAATTCATATTTTTGAAAGTTTAACAAACAGTATGAATAGCAAACATTCTAATATCTTCCAATAGCTTATTATTGTTATGAGTATAAAATGTAAATGCCCTTCATTTTCATATAGCATTAATGAACAATCAATTCACAAGAAGTTTGTGCTCAAAAAATATTTTAATCCTAATATTAACTCAATTTCTTAAAATAAACTATTTATAAATGAGTAAATTTTGCAGTGCATGTCTAAGTAAATATTGTTTTTATTAATTTTAAATTTAGTTTTGAGAATTTTTAAACAGGTACTATATTTATGTCTGTTTTTAAATCAATCAAGCTCTTCCTTCTTCTTAATCTCAAGTTCATGGCCACTTCTTATTTCTTTTGTAATTGTTCTTTTACAGCACTATATATATATAAAACATGATACACATACACATTTAGTGTGTCCATGTAATGTTGTCTATCAATACATATATTAAGACTGGACATTTAGTTTTGGATAGCTTACAAGACATTTTGTCCCAGGAAAAATATTGTTTTTGTACTCTCAGAAGACATTGATTGACTCTAACATTTTTACCTAGAGGTGTACCCTTGTGAAGTTGTCTCCATCCACATTGATATAAGTCAACTGGTGCTTTCATTATTCAGGGTCCTTTAGTCAGCCCTATCTCTGGTATGGGTGTGCCTACCAATAATGGTCAGAAGACAAAATCTAGCAGCACATGTCCTGATTCTCTGACTTTGGAACCTTTCTGTACTCCTTTTTATAGTGCATACAAATATATTTTTATGTTATTTTCTTATATGCATATAGTTTTTCTATCCATTTCCCTGTCTCTGTCTCTCTATCACACACCTATGTCTTTCTGTGTCTGCTTTGTCTCTGTTTTTTCTTTCGGTCTCTCTAAGTGTGGGTGTGTGTGTCTCTGTGTGTGTATGTATTTGTGAATGTGTGTGTACGTTCCTGAACATATTCAATAAAGGTACTGCCATTGCCCAATGATCTACATGAAGACCAAATATGCAAGTTGAGAAAGAACTTAATCAATGGAAACCAAGACAACCTGGAACCATCAGAACTGAGCTTCCCCACCACAGCAAGCAGTGGATTGCCAAACATGCCATATAAAGAAGACTTAGACCTGAATTCATGAGGATGGAGATCTTTGAGAAGAGAATGAATAACTCCCTTTAACAAGTACTGGAGGACTACCAAAAACAAATAGATGCTTTTAAAGAGAAAACATGAAAATTACTCAAAGAACTCAAAGAAATACAGGAAAACACAATTAAAGAGATGAAGGAATTGAAAATGGAAATAGAAACAATAAAGAAGACACAAAAAGAGACAACCCTGGAGGTGAAAACCCTAAAAAAGAAATCAGGAGTCACAGATGAACGCAACTCTAACAGACTGCAAGAGATGGAAGAGAGAAACTCAGGGGCTGAAAACCACATTGAAAACATAAAGAAAACATTCAGAGAAGATGCAAAAACCAAAAATCTCCTAACCAAAATTGTCCAGGAGATCCATGACACAATGAGAAGACCAAACCTAAAGATAATAGAAATAGAAGAGGGCAAAGAGTATCAACTAAGAGGCGCAATAAATATCTTCATCAAAATTGTAGAAGAAAACTTGCCTACCCTTCAGAATAAGATGACCTTGAGCACAAAATAGGCCTATAGAACTCCAAATAGATTGGACCAGAAAAGAATTTTTTTTTTTCTGAAACATAATAGTCAAAATGCCAAGTGTTCAAAACAAAAAAAGAACACTAAAAGCAGTAAGGAAACAAGGTCATGTAACATAAAGGCAGACCAATTAGAATTACACCCAATTTCTCAACAGAGACAATAAAAGCTATAAGATCCTGGACAGACATCATACAGACCTTAAGAGAATACAAATGACAGCACAGGCTACTATACTTAGCAAAACTCTCAGTCACCACAGTTTGAGAGACCAAGATATTCCTGGACAAAACTAAATTTACACAATATCTGACAAAAATCTAGCCCTACAAAGAATATTGATGGAAAAGCCAACACAAGGAGGGAAACTGCGTCCTAGAAAAAGCAAGAAAATACCTAAGCATAAAAACCAAAAGAAGAAAGACACACAGGCATAATTCTACCTTTAAAAGCAAAAATATCAGGAAACAGCAACCACTATGCCTTAATATCTATTAACATAAATGAATTCAAATCCCAAATAAAGAGATATAGGATATCAGACTGGATGCATAAAGAGATTCCAGCATTTTGCTGCATACAGAAAACTCATCTCAGAGACAAAGGCAGATACTATCTCAGAGTAAAAGGTTGGGAAAAAATAAATTAATAACTTCCAAACAAATGACCACAAGAAACAAACTGGAGTAGCCATTCTAATATTGAATAAAGAAGATCTTTAACTAAAAGTTACCAAAAAGGATAAGGGAGGACAGTTTTTACTCATTACCAGGAAAGTTTATCAGGATGAATTCCCAATCCTTATCATATATGCTCCAAATAAAAGAGCACCCATATTAATAAAAGAAACCCAACTAAGGCTCAAAAAAATTATTGTACCACGCACAATAATAGTAGGAGACTTCAAAAACACACTATTATCAATGACAGACCATGGAAGCAGAAGCTGAATAATGATATAGTAAAACTAGCAGAGGACATGAACCAATTGAAATTAATAGACATCTGCAGAATATTTCACCCTAAAACAAAAGTATACACCTTCTTCTCAGAAACTCATACCACTTTCTCCAAAATTGACCATATAGTCAGTCACAAAACAAGGCTCAATAGATATAAAAAGATTAAAATACTCTCATGAATCCTATCAGATCACCATGGACTAAGGCTGGTCTTTAATGACAACAAAAATGTCACAGAGCTCATATACACATGGAAGCTGAACAGTGCACTACTCAAAAATAGCATAGTCAAAGAAGAGATAAAGAAAGAAATTAATGATTTTCTAGAATTTAATGAAAATGAAAGCACAACATACCCAAACCTATAGGATGCAATGAAAGCAGTACTAAGAGGAACAATCATGACTCAGAATGCCTCCAAAGAACTGGAGAGAGAATACACTAGCAACTTGCCAGCACAGCTGAAAGCTCTAGAACAAAAAGAAGCAGATACCCTGAAGAAAAGGAGATGGCAAGAAACAATCACACTCAGAGTAGAATTAAGCAAATAGAAACAAAAACAACCATTCAAAAATCAACAAAACCTAGATCTGGTTCTTGGAAAAAACTAACAAGATTGATAAACCCTTAGTTACACTAACTAATGGGCATAGAGATAGTATCCAAATTAACAAAATCAGAAATGAAATTTGAGACATAACAACTGAAACTGGGGAAATTCAAGAAATCATCAGATCCTACTACAAAAGCCTATACTCAACAATACTGGAAAATCTGAAGGAAATGGATGAATTACTAGACAGATACCAGATACTAAAGTTAAACCAGGACCAGGTAAACCATCTAAATGATCCCATAACACCTAAAGAAATAGAAAAAATCATCAAAAGTCTCCCAACCAACAAAAGCCTAGGACCAGGTGGGTTAAGAGTACAATTCTATTAGACATTTATAGATGACCTAATAACAATACTCTCCAAACAATTCCACAAAATAGAGTCAGAAGGATCTCTACCCAACTCATTTATTGAAGTCACAATAACCCACATTCCCAAACCACAAAAAGGCACTACACGGAAAGAGAACTTCAGACCGATCTCCATTATGAACATCGATGCAAAAATATTCAACAAAATTCTGGTAAACAAATCCAAGCACACACCAAAATGATCGTTCCCCATGATCAAGTAGGCTTTATGCCTGATATGCAGGCATGGTTTAATATACAAAAATCTATCTAGGTAATCCACCATTTAAACAAACTCAAAGAAAAAAATCACATGGTCATCTCATTAGATGTTTAGAAAGCATTTGACAAAATTCAATTCCCCTTCATGTTAAAAGTTTATGAAAGAAGAGGAATCCGAAGTCTATACCTAAACATAATAAAGGCAATATATAGCAAGCCAATAGCCAACATCAGCCTTAACAGTGAGAAACTTGAAGCAATTCCACTAAAATCAGGAACTAGACAAGGCTGTCCACTCTCCCCCTACCTATGCAACATAGCACTGGAAGTTCTTACCAGAGCAATTAGACAGTAAAAGGAAATCGAAGGCATACAAATCAGAAAGGAAGATATAAAAATATCACTATTTGCAGGTGACATGATAGTAAGCTTAAGAGTCTCCATAAATTCCACCAGAGGATTTTATAGCTGATAAACAACTTCAGCAAAGTGGCTGGATATAAATTAACAAAATCAATCAGTAGCCATTCTCTACTCAAAGGACAAACATGCAGAGAAAAAATTGGGTGAAAGATACTCTTCATAATAGTTACAAACAATATGTAATACCTTGGTATGGCTCTAACTAAGCAAGTGAAGCACTTGTATGACAAGAACTTCAAATCTCTGAATAAGAAAATTGAAGAAGATCTCAGAAGATGGAAAGATCTCTCATGCACATGGATTGGAAGAATCAACATTGTAAAAATGGACATCTTACCAAAAGCAATCTATGGACTCAATGCAATGCCCATCAAAATTCCAACTCAATTCTTCATTGAGTTGGATAGAGCAATTCGAAATTTCATCTGGAACAACAGGAAACATAGAATATCGAAATTAATCCACAACAACAAAACATCCACAGAAATCACCATCCCTAACCTCAAGCTATATTACAAGGCAACTGTGTTAAAAACCTTATGGTACTGATACAGAAATAGGCAGGTTGATCAATGGAACATAATAGGAGAGCCAATAATAAACCTTCACAATGTGGTCAACTGATTTTTGACAAATAAGCTGAAAACATTCAATGGAAAAAGGACAGCTTCTACAAATGGTGTTGGCTCAGCTGGCACTCAGCACACAGAATGAAAACAGACCCTTTCTTATCTCCTTATACAAAACTCAAGTGCAACTGGATCAAAGTTCTCCACATTAAACCAGGTACAGTGAAACTATTAGAAGAGAAAGTAGGGAAAACCTTAGAACACATAGGCACAGAAGAAAATTTCTTGAACAGAACCTCATTGGCTTGTGCTCTAAGACCAAGGAACAAGAAATGCGACTTAATGAGATAGCAAAGTTTCTATATGGCTAAGTACACTGTCAAGAAAACAAAACGGCAGCCAACAGATTGGCAAAAGATCTTTACCAACCCCACATCTGATAGAGGTGAAATATCCAATATATACAAAGAAATAGAAAAGTTAGACACCAGAGAATCAAACAATCCTATGAATAAATAGATGTACAGAGCTAAACAAAAAATCCTCATGAAGATTATGGAATGGCTGAGAAGCATCTAAGGAAGAGCTCGACATCCCTAGTCATCAGTGAAATGCAAATCAAAACAATGCTGATATTCCACCTCACACCAGTCAGAATGATTATGATCAAAAATTCAGATGACAGCAGATGCTAGTGAAGATGCAGAGAAAGAGGGACACTCCTCCACTGTTGTTGGGGTTGTAAACTGGCACAACCACCCTGGAAATCAGCCTGGTGATTCCTCAGAAAATTGGACATAGTCCTTCCCGAAGACCCAGTTATTCTTCTACTGGGCATATACTCCAGAGGTGCTCCAACATACAATAAGGACGCATGCACCACAATGTTCATAGCAGCACTATTTATAATAGCCAGAAGCTGGAAAGAACCCAGATGTCCTTCATTAGATAAATGGTTACAAAAATTGAGGTATATTTATCCAACAGAGTACTACTCAACTATTAGAAACAATGATTTTATGAAATTCCTAGGAAAATGGATGCATCTAGAGAATATCATCCTGAGTAAGGTAACACAGTCACAAAAGGACAGACATAATATGCAGTCACTGATAATTAAATACTAGCTCCAGAAATCTCTGAACACCACAGAAACAACTAATAGTACATATATAGCTCAAGAAAATCAAAGGCCAAATAATGAAATCTTCAGTCCTTCTTAGGAAAAAATATTAGTGTATAGCACCCACTCAGAATGTGGTAAACCTTGACCTTAAGTCATTAATAATCCAATACCTAAAAATATAGCCTTGTGGCAATTTTTGATATTCAAAAATCATTATGTTTAATTTATACCCACCAAGAAAACTCTGACTGTTTCCATGTTATGTTCTGTTTTACATGTACTTTATGCTCATTGTGACTAGTAAGATTTCCATGCATACTATGCAAAAATTAAGTACTAAGAAAAATATACTTATATAGTGTTATGCCAAAAGCCTTTAAAAATCTGGACATGCATCTATCTTTTAAAAATAAAGTTGTAAAAGAAAAAAAAATAACGTTAGTACAGCAGATGAATTATGCACAATGATTTATAACTTTCTATCCATTCAGTAGATGATATGCAGTTGGTGAATTTATCTCATCTCAGAAGGTTCTGCTTTTTTCTTAGAAACTTAGCCACAATCTCTTACCCAGTCTTTGCTGCAACTGCAAGCCCAGCTAGGCACAATGTCACCTAGCTTCTTCTTTTATGGTATCTGCTTACATGGGCAGGAAGGTTGTTTGAAGTTTGGGGTTTAATTTCAACCATCATACAAAGTCTATTGATGTTTTTCTTTATAGTTTACTGAAATAGTGCATTTGAAATGTTACAGAAAACTAAATAACACCCTGCTGGTGAGATATGTTTATATGCAGGCAAAATTTAAAATGAGATTTACTAAAAAAAATATCTTTTCTGAGATAACATCATTTGGGTAAATTTGCAAAAATAAATAATGAATTGCATAAAACAAACAAACAAACAAACAGTAAAGCCAAGGAAAGCAAGTTGAGTATCCTCATCTGTTTAACCTTGTCTTACTTCCTAGGAAAAAGGTCTGTGGATGGACCCAATACTTCTAGTCTCCGATAGATTAGCTGTCCAACCTTCAACTATGTCTCACCTGTCTTATAAACACCAGCACTGGGTTAAAAGCACACTGCCATACTTGACTATAAACCTAAGCAAAGGGGATGCAGAAAAAGATCTTATAGTTACATAGTGCAGGTTTTGTTTCTTCCACAGAACTATATCTCTACCCTAAGGCATTAATTATTTCAATATGTGTTAGGAGACACTAATAAACTTCTCCACATTTTTCTGATGGCATTCTTCAGTTCCTTATTCCTGAAAGTGTAAATTATAGGATTGAGTAATGGTGTCAAGACATCAGCACATATAAATACATTTTTCTCCAAAGAGAATGGAGATGTAGGTCGTGCATATATTAAAATACAAGGAACAAAGAACAAAACAACAACAGTAATATGAGACCCACAGGTAGAGAGAGCTTTAAGTCTCCCTTCAGAACTGTGGGTTCTCAGCAAATACAAAATGACACCATAGAAAACAAGCAAAAAGAAAAAGATAATGATGCAGATAGACCCACTGTTAGCAAACACCAAAATGACAAATATGTGTGTGTCAGTTCAGGCAAGCTTCAGTAATGGGAACAAATCACATATAAAATGATCAATAAAATTGGGTCCACAGAAGGGCAACTGCAAAGTGAATATTATTTGTATGATAGAATGCAAAAATCCCCCTGCCCAGGCTATCCCCACTAGAATGCCACATAGCCTTCTGTTCATCATAGAAGAATAGTGCAAGGGTTTACAAATGGCCACATAGCGGTCATAGGCCATGGCTGCCAGAATGATCACCTCCACAGCACTGAAAAAGTGGACGGAGAACACTTGTATCATGCAACATTCAAAGGAGATGGTCTTCCTCTTATAGAATAAATCTATAATCATCTTGGGTGTGACAATAGAGGAGACACATGCATCCAATAAGGACAAGAATGCCAAGAAGAAGTACATAGGAGAGCCCAGCAATGCAGGATTCCAAACAATTGTCACCACAATCATCATGTTGCCCCCAATCGTTGCAAGATAGAGCAACAAAAATATAATGAAAAGGAGTTTCTCAACTTTTGGATTTTGTGAAAGTCCCAGGAGTATAAATTCAGTGACAAAGGTCTGGTTTTGTATGACTCAGAAGAAGATTCTGGAAGTAAAATCCATTGATGTAAATCTGCAATGAAGAAAATGTATTGGATCATATATTGTATATTACCTGTATCAACAAAAATGTCCTTCCTTTGGCAAAATTACTTTCACTGGCTTTTATTACCCTTGAAACAGAATATTGGAATATTTTAAGGGCAGAGGTCCATATCAGGTCAGATAGAAACAAATTATTGAATACTTTTCACATTTCAAATATTGTAGAAGAACCAGACTATATATGCTAGAAAAAAAGAATAGTTTACTTTTAAGTTTCACATTTCATAATTCTCAAGGGACATTTTGAAAAGCAGCATTTAAGTATATTTAAAATCAAATACCCAAAATAGAAAGTGCTATAGTTTATTGTGTCTTTCATCAACATTTAATGAGGCAGTGCCTCAGGATATGCAAAAACTAAAGGGAGCATAGAATCTTATATACCTAAGGGAAGAAAAAACAAAAGCACTTCAGAATGCAGGCTATGTTTTAAATTGTATTTCAAACTATAAAGTGGAATAAACCTTAAAATGAACTAAACTAAACTTTATGAAAGAAAAGTGATGTGGAGCAAAGTCTGTTGTTACATTTGATACAAATATTAAAAAGTTAAAATTTTACTTATATTTCTTTCCTTTTTTGTTATTTTGTTTCATTTTGGTTTTTTGATAGTAGTTTTGCTGTCAGGGAAAAATGAAAATAATCACTATTAAAATCTCAGGGAATGAAATTCTAAGGTTTGCCTTGGATCTTTTAAGTTTCCTTCTTTGCTGCAAAACAAACCCTGCCAAGGAAGAGCACATTAACTGGGGGATTAAGCTAAATAAGAAAAAGGAATGGATGGTCCATTGTGAATTCTTCCTTGGGTTTCAGCGACCAGCAAACAACAATGCCTGCCATGGTAGTGGCTGCCTCTGTTCCCTCCTCATTCGCTTCAACAATGTACTCATGTATAATTTTTGATATGAAAAGATCTCTAAATTTTCTGACATGACAGATAGATCACCTTTGCCTCTGTTGGAGATCTGAAAAGCCCAGATTGGCGTTCAGGATGTAGCTCTTTCCCTTCTTAAACCTGGACAATTTTGACATGGATATCAATATTTCTCAAGTTCTTATGTTTGGTCCATTCATGAAGTATGTCCAATGTTAACTGTCATCCAATCTGCTCAAAATCTATGGACTGGTACTCAGTGTCTTCAGGCAGCATAATGGCCATGCTAAGTAATTCACCCTGACAAGATATCTCCTGCACTTCCTGTACTTCAAGTCTGAAATGTACCAAGTAGAATATTTTTCTTTTGATGTGTCATCTTCACTGTTTTTGTTTTTCTTATTCAGTCAGAATGATGCATCGGTTTTGTCCTGTATCATAAATTTTTTCTCCCACATTTTCTTGTAATAAAGGCATTCACTAGCACAAGTTCAGTCATGCTGTCCACAACACACACACACACACACACACACACACACACACACACACACACACACACACACACACTCACACACACCACCCCTGTTCAGAATTCTTGGAAGAAGGCCGAAAAACACCTTTCTGGTGGGAACTTTGCAGTGACACAACCTCTGACTCCAGTAGTAATAGTTCTGTGGTGGCACCACTTGAAATCCAGGAGAATGTGCCACACTGCTCCCCCCTTAATCAACAGATCTGAGACTTTGTTATGTTGATGTAACTTCAAAGACTTTAAGGACAGCAGAACCAAAGAGTGTCACCAGTGCCACCTGATCATTTCTGTTAATGGGGGACACTATCAGGACAGTCAGCCCAGCAAGCTATGTTTTAAGCACTCACCAGAGGAAAAACAGCCTCTATTTCCAGCTTGTGCTTGCCAGTATTCTTTCTGAATAAAGACTGCAGCAGGCCCTGGGAGCTTCCTCCTTATGTCTCTAGCAAGTGGCACAAGAACTGCTACAGAGGAGCATTCACCACAGAGCAGCTAAGTTCAGCCAATACCCTCTTTACTTTGGAGCTGTTCCAAATCCTGAATGATAGTAGCTCCACAGGAAACATCTTTCTTTTCAGCATTTCTTCTCTCTTAGCCATTGTCTTTCTCAGGAGGCAGCCAAGCTCTCTATAATTTCATTTGTGTTGAGGTCAATCATTCACAATTTAAAAACCTGAGTGTGTGGGAGTGACCAAGTGTCAAGCAACTCACACTCTGAAACTTGCTAACAGATTGTATGGAGAGAAAACCTACAATTTGCTTCTTGAGTACTTGGCTTCAACCCATAAAATATATGATGCTGACTTGGCTGCTGTGGATTTTCAGCATGCCTCTGAGGATGAAAGGAACAAGATTAACCAGTGGGTCAAAGATCAAACAGACGGAGAAACTTTACTTATATATCAACATTTTAGAAAACAGTTATGTCATGAGACCTAAGTGAAACTAATGCAAAGATACTGACTGCTCAGTACAGAATCCTAGTCATTAATATAAGGAATAATTTATTGTTACTATTTTTAATGAAAGTTTATAAATGAAAATGAAAAGCTTAAACCATAAAATATGATCAACATGGATTTTGTTCTGTTTTGTGTTGTGGTGCTTTTCTCAGTAAGTACATCAGTTAGTCTTTTTTTCAGTCTTATTCTCTCTTTAAAACTTCTTCCTTTGATCATGTGTGAACAAGGAATATTGAAAATTTGAACAGATTAAAGGTTGTACCATTCAACGACATATGAATATTACTAAAAAAATATGTCTGACATGCAAAACAAATACAAATTTATTCTTTGAGAAATTTAGTTTCCACAACACCATGGAAAACTACTCGAATATAATTTACACTCTTATGACTTAATTACTTTTCAATTTTGAAAACTTGTGTGGGAGAGGACAAGTACTTGAACAGAATACTTCAAAGCACTTGACACTACTCCAGGAAACCTAGATCAATTCCCAGCACACACACGGTGACTTAAATTCAAGTAGAATCATCATCATCATCTGAACTGTGTGTGTGCACCAAGCAGAGGCAAGTACATATGAATGCACAGATAAAACATTTAAAATAAAAATGAATAAATAAATGTATTTAAAATAAATAAAAATACAACCTTGTCTTGTAAGTACCATTCTAAGAAAAACAATAGCTAGAAATTTATACAAATTTCCTATAAAACATACTCATTAACTACTTAAATGCTTATACATAAGGTTTATGAGATCTGAAACAGGATAGACAAATGATTGCACATAATGCAAAGTCACAGGTCATAGTATACCTGCTTGAGTATGTTGCAGTCAAACCCCATAGTGATTAAGAATGGTTCACAGCATGGGGTTTTGAGAGAAAAGATAGGAGGACTTGAAAGAAGAAAAAGAGAAGAAATGGTGTAAATACATTTTAATTATTTTTTAATTATTGGTTATTTTATTGTGTAGTAGAAACTTGTATATCCATGTGAGTGATAAGATAGAATTTCCTGTTTTATCTTTTTGCATAAATACAAATTTAGATAAAAACAAGAAGTGCTAAAGATTAGAAAATCATTACTACATGGGGCAGTTACATTTACCTCCTCCCCAATACCAGTGCTCAGAGAACAATATTGTAGAGAATTAGGAAATGTTATAACCAGGGTATAGGAAGGAGTGCTCTAAAATATGCCCTAGACTTGTATAACTATTAACTTCATGAAATAAAAATAGTTGCAATTATCTGAAAAAGATCAAGACAGCCATATGGAGATGCCAGCATGAATAGGAAAGATAATTTCCATGCCTCCTAATGCTGAGGAGCTATTCACACTTAATATTTGCTAGGGATGTGCAACCATTCTTTACCTAGGATTTGGTCTATAGTGGGTTTCCCATATTTCAGTGTTTAAGACTGTGAATCTTACATCTGGGAAATACTAACTGGATACAGTAAGTTATCAAAGATAGAGAATAACATTATCATAGATTCCTTGGAACTGATAGTGGACATTACATTTTCACAAAATTATGGATTTGTTTGTAGATAATGGCATAATGTTTTAATAACAGAATTAGAAGATGGAGGAGAGAGTACAAAAAATTCAAGCCTGTCCTAAGTAAGTTGTGAGTTTAATCCCAGCCTTATCTACATTAGGCTTTCTCAATTTTCAAGCAAGGTGAGAACTATTGAACTATTAATTTATCTTTCATTGAGCAAAAACTTGCAGTTTGTTATTTTTTTCTGTGAACATTTCATATTACACTGAAACTGGTTTTGTTTATTTGTGTATTTGAAAATTGAGTAATAAGATTTTCCTTCTATTTATAGCCCAATTTTAATATAAATTCAGTTTTTCTGTATATTTAAAATGTTAATTCATGTCTACAATTAAATATGATACTGTCTACCCACATTCCCCTCTTTGAATTTTTTTATGTAAAATTGAACACCCTTTTCACAACATGATTTTTCTCACTCTCTCACTCTCTCCCTCCCTCCCTCTCTCCCTCCCCCCTCCCTCTCCCTCTTTCTCTCCTAGTTTGTTCTGCTCAGTTTCCTAAATGTATCTACTTTCATTTCCTTGCTATTTCTGAAATGTATAGAGATGTATTATTCCTGATTACCACCACCATCTTCATAATGGATTATGGAGCTTCTATTTCATGTCCTGATGATTTGGACATGGTTAAGCAGTCATGTCATGACTATAAGCACTAAAGCATATCCTATATTCATCAAGGACTTTCCTGATGCAGAACCCTAATTGTCAGTAGAAATCAAGTGTGCTTAATTCACAGCATTCAATTTGTGACCTTATTTTGTTTATACTTCCAATTTCTTAACTATAGATTGCAATATAACAGGAATTAACAGCACTTCAATGTATCATAACTCTTCACCAATATCCTTTATACAGTATCAAGCAACACCACATTTATAACCAAATATAAGAAAAGTGAATTTACTCACAATAGAAGATATGTACTTATAAATCAAGCAAAGTATTATTGCACAGATAATATAAAACCAAGCATTAATTCTTTCTACTCTACTTGATTTCCACATGAAGACGAAAAATGTAATGTGTTTATTTGCATTTAAAATGAAGAGATTAAACATCAAAGGGAAGGAAGATAAAGAATTATTAAGTAAGAAAGCAAGAAGAATTATTAAAAGGGTGCATGAAGAAAGGAACAGAGAAAAGAAAAAAGAAAGAAGGACAGAAGGAAGAGAGAGGGAGAGAAGGAAAAGGGAGATGGAGAGAAATATGGAAGTTCTTTACTTGTAACCATTTTGGCTTATAGAGAACTTAGGCATTTCCTACAATTAATTGTTATTTTCTGTTTTTATATTATTTTAATAGCTTCTGTATGTCTTGAACTCTGTATGTCATAAACTCTGAAATACACATAAGCTATATGTATATAATGTCTCCAAGAACCCAGTTATGAGGTAAAAATCTTAACATTTTCATTAGATATGTGATGTCCTGGCCACAAAATAAAGTACCTTTGTATAATTAAAAACATCATTAAAATGTATCTTTACTAGTCTTACCATATAATATTTTGTTGAAATATCTAAAATGGCCAGTTCTTATTCTCTGTGAAGATAGTCTACTCAGTGGTGGCCAAAAGGCAATGTTTGTAGCAAATTATTTTTTCTAAACTAGCAGATACATGAGTGAAGGTAAAGAATGTCCCCAATGTTCTTCTCTTACAATTTTAATTATATAAGGACAAAAGGAAAAAAAACAAAATCTCTTGTTAATTGCTAGTGGAATTTAATGTGGTTTTCTTGACAGAGGATCTACCTCTGAGACTTATCTTAAACTCCCATTTGGTTTGAACATTTTCTTGCCTTTGAGTTGCTGAGATACAATGTTTTATAATTTTAGAATAGCTAAAGTTTTCACACTTCTATTATATCAAAAATCTGCTTTACAAAAAACTTTGGGAGGTTACATTGATGATCTTTTTATGACATTATATCAGGGAACTGACAGTTGAAAGCTGGATGGGATAATGTGTCACTATATAGACTTTAGGTGAAATTGCTAAATACCAATGTAATAGATGAGTTTTGTCATAGTCTATTACATGATCTTTAAGAATAATTTGAAGTTTTTTTAAAAACATTTCCCATGGTAGTGACTACCTTATTCCAAATAATCTTTCTATAATTCTGCCTTATGTTTTTGTCACAATGACTTTAGAATTTCTTGTAGAATCATAAGTAGAAGATTATCATGTCATGTGTACTTTCCCTATGGTTATATAATTGAAGAAGATGATTCCCCCTTTTTTGGAACCTTTGACTGTTAGTAGTAGTTCCTTACTGAGGAGTGGGTACTCATGAGTTTCTTCTTTATCAATGATTTATGGTTGAAAGTCCCAAACCTCTGTCAGTCTTGCACAGGTATCCATAGACATTATAATCACATTCAAGGTGGCTATGTTTTGTCAGGAAGACAAAGTGTCATAATGTAAATAGTCCTATTTCAAAAGGGAGCATTGAGGACACAGGGAAAATAATCACAGAAGAAACACAAGAAAAAAAATTCTCAGTAGAGCTATTTACTAATCCTGCTGATCCATGTTCCTATAACATTGATGTGTTGAAAAGGATTGTGATCAGTAGGGATTCAGTACCTCAACTACTCCAAATTTACTGACCACCACAGAGATTGTATTGTTGATTTTGTGTGTCAAGTCGAAACAAGCTATAGTTATCACAGAGAAAGTAATCTCCCTTGAGAAAATGCCTTCATGAGATCCAGCTGTAAGGCATTTTCTCAATTTCTGATGAAGTGTACAAGCTATTGTGTGTGGTACCATTGCAGGGCTGGTAATTTTGAATAATATAAGAAATGAAGCTAAGCAAGATAGGAAAAGCAAGCCAGTAAATAACATCCTTACATCGCTTCTGCATCATCACCTCCTGCTTCCTGATCAGCTTGAAATACAGTCCTAACTTTCTTTGGTGAAAAACAGCAACGAGGAAGTATAAACTGGATAAGCCCTTTCCTCCCCAACTTGTTTCTTGGCAATGATGTTTTGTCTAGGAATAGAAACTGACTGAGACAGAGGAATACACCACCATGAGCCATCTCTACTCCAAGCTTTGCAATTTGTTCTGCCTTTGTCACATGATCTAAAATCTCTGTATTCTGGTATCTCCATTGCAATGAAAGTGACACTTTCACAGCTTTTAGCAATGACTTATTAGATGCTCCATGAGGGACTCCATGTCTTCTACCCTTTGCTAAGATTTGGTCCCTGTCAGAAAATCAGGGCAATACTCCATGAATCTTGCAATCTTACGTAATTCATGACTGCAAATACATTACCATATGTACAATACTGCTAAAATTGCCTGGCACTTCATGCTGTGTCAAAACTCTTTGGTTCATAGCTATGTGTTTTTCTATGTAATCAAAATTGGAAACACTTTTCTGATAATTCTTTCCAGAAGCAGTGATTTTTTTCCTGGTATATTATCAGATGATACTTCATTCTTACAAATAAGTTCAGTTTTTCTCATTTTGGAGCAATTTGTGGGTGGTGTGATGTCTTACTTAGCCTCATTTATTTAACACAGTTCAGAAAAGGGTGCTTCTCTTTAGCAAATATAATCTCTTTGTAAGAACACATTTTGCTGCATGTGAATTTTTTCTACATGACAAAATGCATATTGTTAACAGAGAGAGCTATTTTCTGGAGTCATAATGTTGTTTTGCAGTATGTGAATTTAATTTGTGTGTTATTAAAAGGCTGAATGTTCTGCCCTCATATTTTTTTTCAACGAGAACACTCAATTTTAATGTTTATTCAAGAATTTTCTGTCTCCAGTTTGTGTAACCAATGCTTATCATTTATTCTCTGCCTTGCCAATAAAAGATTATTACCCAATGAGTGGGCAGAAGAGAGGATATTATGGGACTTTCACTAGCCAGAAGAAGGAGAAGGAGAGAGAAGACTAAGACTGATTGTGCCATGATGTAGGAGGAGACAATATATCATGAGTGTAGAGCTGGAGAGTGAAAGACCATAGATGCAAGTATTATGGGAACTTTGACTGGAAGATAGCCAGATTAGTTTAGAAGATTAAAATATAGATCAGTGACCATTTATTTTGGTAAACCTTGATTAAGTAAAACTTAGTCTCTATGTGTCATTATTGAGATGTTAGCTAGCATAAAGAAAATCAGCCTCTGCATTTATTTCTTGCAAATATTTAAGATACACCAATAAAAATATAACAAACAGTATTTTTTCAACTTTTGCATTCTGAGTAAGCCCCAAGATTATGAACTCTGTAACAGAACTCTGCAAATCTCTTATCAACCAGAACAAAAGAAAAGTGTATTTTCATACTAATATTCTGACATGACTTATAAAAATTAAAATTGATATACACATTTTGACATAGCAAGTATCTGTACACATTGAGTCATTTCACAAAGAGTATAGAAACAATATTACTATCTAACAATTATCATTATTATTCTTTTCCACATTTTTTTATGGCATTTATCATTTCCTTATTCCTGAAAGTGTAAACCATAGGATTGAGCAATGGTGTGAAGACATTGACAAATAAAAGTGTGTCTTTCTCAAAGGAGAATGCAGATGTGTCCCGTGCATATATTAATATGCATGGAACAAGAAACAAAACCACAACAGTAACATGGGCTCCACAGGTGGAAAGAGCTTTCCATTGACCTTCAGAACTGTGGGCTCTCAGAGAGAACAAAATGACACCATAGGATATAATCAACAAGGAGAAAATTATGATGCAGATAGCACCACTGTTTGCAAACACCAAAAGAACAAATATATGAGTGTCAGTGCAGGCAAGTTTCAGCAATGGAAACAAGTCACACATATAATGATCAATGACATTAGGTCCACATAAAGGCAGCTGTAATGTGAATATAACTTGTATGATAGCATGCAAGAAGCCTCCTACCCAGGATACTGCTACTAAAATGCTACAGAGCCTCCGGGTAAGGATGGAAGAATAGTGCAATGGTTTGCAAATAGCCACATAGCGGTCAAAAGCCATGGCTGCTAGAACAATCATTTCTGTCCCTGAAAAGAAATGGACTGAAAAAAGTTGTGTCATACAACAACCAAAAGAAATAATCTTCTTCTCATGTAAGAAGTCTACAATCATCTTGGGTGTAACAGTAGAAGAGACACATGCATCCAGGAAGGATAGGAATGCCAAAAAGAAGTACATGGGGGAGCCCAGCAGTGCAGGGCTGTACATAATGGTCACCACAATTATCATGTTACCCCCTACAGTTGCAAGATACACCAATAAAAATACAACAAACAGTATTTTTTCAACTTTTGCGTTCTGAGTAAGCCCCAAGATTATGAACTCTGTAACAGAACTCTGGTTTTGCATAATTCTCAAGGAGACAGTCAATGTAACCTTTCTTTACATAAAATTTCATTTATGAAAAATTACTTCTTATATATTTATAATGTTGCTTTCACTGAGATAAGTATTCTTATGCATTGAAGTATGTGTTGCAACTTACAATCAAATATTATAAAAAATGTAGGATGTAGGTTAGTAACATGAATCGAGTAAATGTTAAATTATTTTATATTTCTAAGAAATCATCTATTATATTTTGTTTATAAACACAACCACTTGTATGAGTGGAATAAAATACTGTAACTTTGCAGCATCAGCTCTTATAAATCATTTTGATTTTCTTGAATTAAACATTAAAGGACATTTTCAAACTATAACCTTGAGTTGTATAAAAGACCAAGGGTGATTGTTTTGCAGATCTTGTGGAGTACTGTCCTATATAGCAATAGAAGAAAAGGTAAACCATATATTAGGAGAAATACATCCCCTATTATATTTTTAATATGTTTAAAAGCTAAAAAAATATTTTACCTTCAGATAAGTTATTTTTCACAAAATTCAGTAGGAATTTTATACTCTAGCACTATACATTATATATATATATATATATATATATATATATATATATATATATATATATATATTTATGTTGAAAGAATTATATTTTAACTTTTATTTCACTTTATTTCACCATAACTTAATGAAAATAATCCGGTTCTCATAAAATCTAAGAAAAATAAAAAAGTTTCCTTTCGCGTTTTGAATCTCTTGTTCAAAAATATATTGCAATTTTCCAATTTAATTTGTCTGACATTCAAATTCAAGTATAAGATCAAAGAAACAAGGAATCGTAATTAACCTTAGACTTTAAGAGACAGATATTCCAATAACTATGAGTCTTCCATGCAATCAACTAGACGAACAATGAAATTGTTATTCTTTCTTATAGGAACACCAGCAGTGGTTCTTTCTAGTGCCTTCTCTGAATTAACATAAAAGCATATTCTTACTTTGATTTTATGCGAGTGAGAGATCTTGACAAACAAAATAATAAATAATGGAGGTTCAAAAGATGATGTACCAGAAATTCACATATGAAAATTGGTGATATCACAAAACTGAAAAAGAAAAATTATTTATTTAATTAATTTTACGGACATGAGATGGCATTATGTTGCTTACTCACATTATGTTAATGTATCAAGCACATATTCAGTAAGACATATGTTTGGAAACTTTATTTTAAAAATCTGTGAGAAGAAATAATGCAGTTGTATCAAAAAAAAAAAAGATGGCAGAAATCTGAATGTTAATAATTCAAATGAAACACAGAATATTTTACTTCTAAAACCTGAGAAATTTATTAAAGATGTAGAAGACCAGTCCATGCGTACATAAAGATTTTATGCCAATGTTGCAGCATCTTTTGTAGAGGAACATACTTGCACAGTGTATAAAGAACAATATGGACATTAAGCCAGCCACATGCCTTGTATCTACATTGGTGCACTCTCTTCACATTCTAATATTTGTTATAATTGAAATATCTGAAATGAGAGTACAGTGTCATTTTTTATGGTTATATTTTAGAGAATTCAGAAGAAATCAAATTAAACAAAAGATGCACTCTTGTCTAAATTGAATCATGCAACATAAAAAGTATCATAGTGAGATATACTGAGAGTCTCTTTTCTGAATATTGAATTTCATTACACCGGGAGTTTGTTGTCAACATGAAAGATGAGTGCCAACCAAATCCTACTCCACTATGATGCTTCTGAATCACAATCATCAATATGTCAAGGTATATCTAAAGGAATAAGAAGGAACTCCTAGACATAACAATTGAAACTGAGGAAATTCAAGAAATCATCAGATCCTACTCCAAAAACCTATACTCCACAAAGTTGGAAAATCTGGAGGAAATGGATGAATTTCTAGACAGATACAAGATCCTAAAGTTAAACCAGGACCAAGTAAACCATCTAAATACTCCCATAACACCTAAAAAAATAGAAGTCATCAAAAGACTCCCAACCAAAAAATGCCCAGATCCAGATGGGTGCAGTGCAGAATTTTATCAGACATTTATTGCGGATATAACACAAATAGTCTCCAAACTATTCTGCAAGATAGAATCAGATAGAATACTACCTAACTCATTTTAGAGGCTACAAAAACCCTTGTACCTAAACCACAGAAAGACCCTACAAGGAAAGAGTACTTCAGACCAATCTCAGTTATGAACATTGATGCAAAAATACTCAACAAAATCCTTCCAAAACGAATCCAAGAACACATCAAAATAATCATTCACCATGACCAAGTAGGCTTCATCCCTGGGATGCAGGGATGGTATAATATAAGGAAATCCATCAATGTAATCCACCATATAAACAAACTCAAAGAACAAAATCACATGGTCATCTCACTAGATGTTGAGAAAGCATTGGATAAAATTCAACACCCCTTCATTTAAAAGTCCTGGAAAGAAAAGGAATCCAAGGTCCATACCTAAACATAATAAAAGCAACATACAGCAAACAAACAACCAACATCAAACTTAACGGTGGGAAACTTGAAGCAATCACACTAAAATCAGGGACTGGACAAGGCTGCCCACTATCCCGCAACGTATTCAACATAGTACTGGAAGTACTAGCTGGAGCAATTAGACAGCGAAAGGAGATCAAGGGAATACAAATCGGAAAGGAAGAGGTAAAAACATCACTCTTTGCAGATGACATGATAGTGTAATTAAGTGACCCCACAAATTCCACCAGAGAACTCCTACAGCTGATAAACAAGTTCAGCAAAGTGGCAGGATACAAAATTAACTCAAACAAATCAGTAGCCTTCCTATACTCAAAGGACAAACATGTGGAGAAAGAAATTAGGGAAAAGATACCATTCACAATAGTCACAAAAACTATGAAATACCTTGGTTTGACTCTAACTAAGCAAGTAAAGGACCTGAAAGACAAGAACTTCAAACCTCTAAGGAAGGAAATCGAAGAATATCACAGAAAATGGAAAGATATCCCATGCTAATGGATTGGAAAGATCAAAATTTTAAAAATGGCCATCCTACCAAAAGCAATCTACAGATTCAATGCAATCCCCATCAAAATTCCAACCCAGTTCTTCATTGAGTGGAAAGATCAAGGTGCAATTTCATCTGCAATAACAAAAGACCTAGAATAGAGAAATCCATCTTCAACAACAAGAAAGCATCTGTGGGAACCACTATCCCTGACCTCAAGCTATATTACAAGGCAATTGTGCTGAAAAATGCATGGTACTTGTACATAAATTGACACGTGGATCAATGGAATAGAATAGAAGATCCAGAAATGAACCCTCACATACATGGTCACCGGATTTTTGACAAAGGAGCCTCAAATATTCAATGGAAAAAGAACAGCCTTTTCAACAAATGGTGCTGGTCCAACTGGCACTCAGCATGCAAAAGAATGAAAATAGACCCTTTCTTATCTCCTTGTACAAAGCTCAAGTGTAAGTGGATCAAAGATCTCCACATTAAACCAGATACATTGAAACTATTAGATGAGAAAGTAGGGGAAACCTTGGAACACATAGGCACAGGAGAAAATTTTCTGAACAAAACACCAATGGCTCAATCTCTAAGGTCAAAGATTAACAAATGGGACTTAATGAGATTGCAAAGTTTCTGTAAGGCTAAGGACATTGTACAGGAAACAAAAGGGCAGCCAACACAATGGGAAAAGATCTTTACCAACTCCACATAAGATAGAAGCCTAATATCCAAGGTATACAAAGAACTCAAAAAGCTAGACACCAGAGAATCAAACAACCCTATTAAAAAATGGGGTACTGAGCTAAACAAATCGTTCTCAATTAAGGAATATCGAATGGCTGAGAAACATCTAAGGAAGTGCTGGACATCCTTAGCTATCAGGGAAATGCAAATCAAAACAACCCTGAGATTCCACCTCACACCAGTCAGATTGGCCAAGATCCAAAACTCAGATGACAGCAGATGCTGGAGAGGTTGTGGAGAATTAGGAATATTTCTCCACTTGATGGGGTTGTAAACTGATACAACTACTCTTGAAATCAGTCTGGCGATACCTCAGAAAATTGGACATAGTACTAACTGAAGACTCAGCTATTCCACTTCTGGGCATATATTCCAGAGACACTTTAATATACAACAAAGGTACATGCACTACAATGTTCATAGCAGCTCTATTTATAATAGCCAGAAGCGGGAAAGAACCCAGATGTCCTTCAATAGATAAATAGATACAAAAATTTTGGTACATTTACACAATGGAATACTATTCAGCCACGAGAATCAATGACTTAACCAAATTCTTAAGAAAATGGTTGCATCTACAGAATATCATGAGTGAGATAACCCAGTCACAAAAGAACAGACACAATATACAGTCACTGATAGTGGAATGCTAACCCCAGAGGCTCGCACTGCCTCAGAAACAACTCACAGACTATGTGAAGTCCAAGAAAAAAAGAAAAGAAAAGAAAACAAACAAACAAAAAAAAGTCATGCTCAATCCTTATACACCTAGAACACATTGACAAATTCCAGGTTACAAATGTATTACATGTACTTTTTGCTCATTGTAAAAAATAGAAAAACAAACAAACAAATAAACAAACAAAAATGTGAAGGCATCTCACCAAGTTTTCTAAAAATTTAAGGTCAGATCCCATAAACATTTCACCTAGGCTACTGGCAGAATATAAACTCAATGCTTGAACTGAAAAAAAAAATACATATTTTGTTATGAATTTTATATTATTCTCAAAGTTTTCAAGAAGAAACTTGAAATGTGTTTTAGAAATATAGTTTATATACTATCTTATATGGTTTTAGCTTTTATATCTTTATCATGATACACTTATAAAAATAAAATATTCATTTGTAATATTATATATATATATGTAATATTATATATTATATATATATATATGAGAAAAAAAAGGTCCTCCTACTTCAGCAGTAACCCCAGCTTTGAAATTGAATGCAGTTCTAAAGCATGAGGAGGAAAGCTATGCACATTATAATCCAACTACTTAAGTTTAGTTTAGGAATGGGTTTTAGAGGAAAGTATTTTACCACCTCTGTACTATATCTTCCAACCTACTAACCAAATTCAAAAGCCTATCCTTAAATCCATGGATAAGTTTAGATCTCACTCCTTGGCAAAGAAGCTATTCTTTTCTACAAATTGAGACCATTACAAAAAATTAATTAAAATATCCAGATAGACTAATTATGAGGACTCCAATTATAATAGAAACAGCAACCACACAGTTTCAACAACTAAGTTATATCTATATCATTTAAGAAATATTGCTGCCTGAACAAGGCCCAAATAATGAGTAGGATGACAATAGACATGCTAATGTGGAAAGGGAATTCTCCAGGGCCTCACCCCAAGTCAAAGAGCCACAAGCAAATAATGACTGCTGAGGGACTGAGAATTACTCCTGAGGCATGAGCTCCCAGCTAGGTGTCCAATAACAAATGGTCAGCCCTTATATAATTTACATAATCCAATAACATACAGACTGAGCAGGTTGTATTTTTAAATTTTTGTATTTGTATGCCACAATAGTATTTTTAAAGGGCACAAATTTTAGAGGTTGTTAAAAAGAAGACATGAAGAAGATGGCAGCAGATCATATAAGAGGGATTAGATAAAAGTAGGAAGTCATTTTACTATATTTCAGTTGAAAAATAAATAGAATTTTGAAAGTATAACAGTTGAGAATTTGTCTAACTATAAATATGATTTTTATTTAGATGAGGCAAACATTCTCATTTTTTCTACATTATCTTAACAAACAAATGCACAGTAAAGTAGTGTGTCAGTCTCAAGTGAATCTATGTGATATCTACATGGAGCCTCTGTTCTTATGTTATCTTTGTTTACCTAATAATAGACTAAATAATATGCTAAATAGACATTTTAAAAAATCATTTACTTTCTTTGGGGAACACATGGGTATGGTCGTGATGCATTTTACACATGCTAGAAATTCACAAATGAATAGAAAATACATTTTAAAGGTGATAAACACCGCAAATTGATGCATATGGCCCATATGCCATTTATTAACCTACCACAGGAGAAGGTTATTTTTCCCCATAACTGTAAGTAGTCTTAAGAATAATGGAAATGGAAAAGTCATAGTTAACCTAGAATGGATACAAACTCACCATGTCTCTGAATTCTTGATCTTTTTTGCTTCACTTCCAACTTGTTAGATTATAAGCATGTATGATCACAAACAACAGAATGCATAGACTTTATTAACATTCCACAAAAGGTATGTCAAGAAAACATGAATATTGATATCAAGGTTCTTTAAATGTGCTGTAAGACAAAAAAAATTAAATGAAATATTAAATTAATAAAAATGTATTTTTAAAAATAACATGTTAAAATGACTATTAATGATTTTAAGATTACTTTATTAATGCAGTAAATGTAGAACACATATTAGATATTATTTCAGGACTTTAACTATGTATCAATTCTTGAGGCAGTTTCTCCAGACTACACTTTTATTCTAAATATTATGTGAGTTGAGAAACGTTTACCTTACAATATAATGGAGTGTGTGAGATATTAAAAAATGAAAAAAATGTAAGACTATCCTAAGATCTCTATAATTAAGACTATGACACATTACTACCACACAATACTACAAATGAAAAGCTAAGTAAATGACATAAATGAAGAGGCATTTTAAAACTTAGTTAAATGAAAATGAGTATATTAGAGGTATGTTAATTCATTCACTAATATTATAAGTACATTCTTTATATTTATTAAATAAATAAAATTTTATTTTTTAGAAGAGAACCTAATGTTTGTGATAAATGTGCTTTTTTATGATTAAAATACTGAAAATTAAATATTAAGACGATACTCACAAAATGTAATTTCCTCTCAATTTCTGAAAATAATGTCAGATTTTAAAACCATTCATCTAGTTATCAAGAGTTAAATAATGAACAGATGTAGCAGACTATGTTAATGTGGATTATTTTATATTATAATTTTCCACTAACAGCCATATATTATACTTAACCCTTCCTCAACTCACTGTTCTTTGGTTTCAAATCCATATTTGTATTTAGAGAAAACTAATTTCTTTACATTGTTATCTGTAAATATAGTAGATAACATGTGATAGATAGCATCTACTATATTATCCTTAAAATATCCCATAATCTTTAACATAGCACCCTTGCATCTTTAAATATCTAAAGGGTAAATTACTTTACTGAGGTGAACAAAACAGTTACTATAGTCCCTGGGCTATCTCCTAGCCATATGTAATATCTTTCCTTTCCTTGACCAAGTATCACTTCTCTGAAAAATCTAAAGATATCTATCTTTTCCAATCAGTCCTAACCAAGGTGCTTTGTTGTTTTTATCTCTTTCTTCTTCATCTAAGAAGAAACATAACAGAAGAGAAGCTCTGTTTGAGAATGTTACCTTTGTTTCCTTAATGTTGCATTCATCACTTACAGTTGCTGAACCACACTTACATTGAGAATCAAAATACTTCCTCACTTCTGCATCTAGCATTTAAAAAGGTTTCTATGAGACATCCTGAATCTATGAGTCTAACACTTAGTTCCCCAAGGTGTGTAAATTTTCAGTTCCCAGAGGAGTCTATGATGTAATTTTGTGTAACTTTCTATTAGTTTCAAACCTTATACTATTTCCATACCCATCTAATGTTATCTGGAGATGGTATTATATGGAAATAATTCTAAATATTTCACTTGGACAAGAGTAACCGAATCTTTGCATTAATGGGTAGCATGTTTTGTCTTTGCGCAGAACCTAAGGGAAAAACCTTGTGTCAGGAGAAATGTGCTAATTCATCTGTAAGAAAAGTGTCCACTGTTTCTTACTGTTCAGTGAAGATAAATATCTATGTAGAAATATGTGAGGTACATAGTAATTGAAATATATTTTTGCCTAAAAGAATGTTTGCATTTTATGTTTTCTTACTTTTCACAATTCCACATATTTGCACAGAATCTTATGATTACAATGGCCAAAATCATTGCTTCCTTCTCTATTTCCTACTCATCCCTTCCTCTTGGTATTATCAATATGCCCCTGCTATATTCATATCTATTTTACTGAACATTGAATTTATTCATGGTGCCATATATGTGTATGAATGAACCTTAATTTTGGGACCATGATCTACTTACCTGTTGCTTCATAGGCAAAGAAAATGCTATCCACTTGGAATCTAGCTTGAACTGTCAATACTCCTTGAAGAAGAGTAGGTCATAAGACCTTTCTAAATAACTGATGGTATTAAGTTTAAGTTTCAAAAACTATAGTTCAGTTTGCTATATATTGGTGTCAACTGTTTGATAATGGCTAAAATGTCCATTCCACTTATATCACACAACATATGATAGCATGGACATTCTAGCCATTATCAAACAGTTATCAAACTCTTCCATCAACCAGGATTATATTACAGAATATAGTATACTTGAATGAAAATATTGCAATTAAATGCCAGAGCTATTAAAGTCCAGAAACATTCATGGAGATTTTGGGGGAGAGAACATTAGGTGTTAGATAAAAGCAAAATCAATAATTATATTTTAATAAAATGATTTAATTTTCCCAACAACAGAAGGAAGGGGAGAAAGATGAGGAGGAGAACAAGAAGTGCAAGAAGCAAAGGAAATATAAGCAAAGTGTATACATACATAACATTCCTAAAATTATATGTGTCTCAGATTTCATATCTTTCAATATTTCTCATTTAAAGAATTAATATTAAGGCTTAGTGAACATAAGTATTGCTTCTGGGTGCCTTTCTATAAAGAGCACCAAATACTGTAGGAGACTGTTAAAAAATAATCCCAATGTTCAATTAAAATTAATTAAATCTAAGTTTCTTTGATGTGCTATTTAATATGTTCACCAATTATAAACAAAAAAGTGTCCTCATATTTTCAATAAAAGACTTTCTAAAAATTGCGTTAAAATAGCTAGTGGAGAAAATAACAGAAATGTTTTATTATCACAAGGATTATGATAACAAATCATTATAAATATGATTTATATTACACAAGATACACTCTAACATATTTTAACACAGAAAACATACTACTAGAAACTGAAGCTAAATACAAATACATGTTTTTAAATTAGGCAAGTGTATCCAACTTTTCCATCATAATTTTGACTATATCATGCAACGTAGAACTGTGTAGCAGAATCAAACCAATGCATGTAGGTGCTATGATGGACATTTGTTTTATCTGATATGTTTTACTCTGAAATTAGATCCAAATTAGAAGTGTAGGGAATTAGATATGAATTAATCAGTGCTACATGGGATAATAATGTACCCACAGATGCACATGCTATTACTAACTAATGCTCAGAGAGCATTATGGAAAAGAAGAGAGGAAATGTAGTATTTAAGGAATGGGAAGAATGTTCTAAAATATCCTCTGATACTAACTTCACTAACTCACAGCAACTGTAGATATGTGCAAAATACCTACAAAAGCGTAAAAACATAGATGATCATTAGAAGGCCCCTATTACATTGATGGGCTACTCACACATTCATGGGAGATGAAAAACCCTTCTTTACTAAGAATATGGTTAATGGTAGATTAGCCATATTCCAAGAGCTAGTAAACCACACATTTGCATATGGTCAACCAGATTAAGTTGACTTTGAGAATGCTTGAATTTATCATGCTGAAAAG
Organism: Micromys minutus; assembly: GCF_963924665.1. Taxonomy (NCBI): domain Eukaryota; kingdom Metazoa; phylum Chordata; class Mammalia; order Rodentia; family Muridae; genus Micromys; species Micromys minutus. The sequence goes on from NC_137982.1 coordinate 59,236,275, forward strand.
AGCATTAAAAGTTGAGGGTATGCCCGGAACTGCCCTGTCCTCCCCGATCCAGTGACCGGGAACAGATCTTAGGAACTTCTGTTCCCACCTGGAGACGACTTCAGGACGCAGAATGGAGCCTGGCCCAACTGCCAGCCGCAAAGGCAGCTCGTACAGGCTGAGAAACTGCGACCTGAAACAGATCTTAGGAACTTCTGTTCCCACCCAGAGACGACTTCAGGACGCAGAGCAGAGCCTGCCCAACTGCCAGCCGGAAAGGCGGCTCGTACAAGCTGAGCAACTGGTGAGTGGGAGACCTAGGCTGCAGGGGAGCAGAGGGATCTCTGCGGAGTGCACACGAAAAGGGCACCCCCTGCCCTGACCTGCCCTGTCCTCCCCGACCCAGTGACCGGGAACAGATCTTAGGAACTTCTGTTCCCACCCTGAGACGACTTAAGGACACAGAGCAGAGCCTGGCCCACCTGCCAGCCGGAAAGGTGGCTCGTACAGGCTGAGCATCTGTGACCAGGAACAGATCTTAGGAACGTCTGTTCCCACCCGGACTCAACTTCAGTACGCAGAGCAGAGCCTGGCCCAGCTGCCACCCGGAACCTGGGCTGCCAGGAAGTAGAGAGATCTCTGCGGAGTGCACACGGAAAGTGTACCAGGGACACAGACCAGATACAAGGGAAAGGCAAGAACATATCACTGACAACAAAATGGCAAGAGGAAAGAGAAAGAGTATATCCCAAGGAAACCAAGACAATCTAGCAACAGCAGAACCCAGCTCTCCGATAGTAGCAAACATCGGAATTCCAAACACTCCAGAGAAAGAAGACACAGACCTGAAATCATGCCTCAAGACGCTGATAGAGTTACTTAAACAAGAAAGGGAGGAAAAGCAAAAAGATTCAGAAGCTTTTAAAGAAGAAACAAGAAAAACACTCAAAAAACTCAAAGAACTCAAAGAACGAGATGAAAACAGAACCAAAGAAATAAAGGAATGGAAGAGGGAAATTAAAACAGAAATTGACACAATAAAGAAAGCGCTAAAAGAGATAACCCTAGAGTCAGAACACCAAAAAAAAAAAAAAAAAAAAAAAAAATCAGGAGTCACAGAAGCAAGCATTTCCAACAGATTACAAGAGATCGATGAGAGAATCTTGGGGGCAGAAGACAACATTGCAAACATAGACAAAACAGCCAGAGATGATGCAAAAAACAAAAAGCTCCTAACCCAAAATGTCCAGGAAATACAAGACACAATGAGAAGACCGAACCTAAGGATAATAGGAATAGAAAAGGGAGAAGAGTATCAACTAAGAGGCACAGTAAATATCTTCAACAAAATCGTAGAAGAAAACTTCCCTACCCTCAAGAATGAGATGACCACGAGCATAAAAGAAGCCTTCAGAACTCCAAATAGGTTGGACCAGAAAAGAAATACCTCCCGACACATAATAGTAAAAACATCAAGTGCCCAAAGTAAAGAAAGAATACTAAAAGCAGTTAGGGAAAAAGGTCAGGTAACATATAAAGGCAGACCAATCAGACTCACACCCGATTTCTCAACAGAGACTATGAAAGCTAGAAGAGCCTGGACAGACATCATGCACTCCTTAAGAGAGCACAAGTGCCAGCCCAAGCTGCTATACCCAGCAAAACTATCAATCACCATCGATGGAGAGACAAAGATATTTCAAGACAAATCAAAATTCACACAATATCTGACCACAAACCCAGCACTACAACGAATTATAGGTGGAAAACTCAATACAAGGAGGGAAAATACAGCCTAGTAAAAACAAGAAAACTCCTAAACAAGAAAACTAAAAGAAGAAAAAAAAAAAAAAAAACAGACACAACTCAACCCAAAAAAGCAAAAATGGCAGGAAACAGAAACAATTATTCCTTGATATCTATTAACATAAATGGTCTCAACTCCCCAATAAAGAGACATAGACTATCAGACTGGATACATAAACAAAATCCAGCCTTTTGCTGCATACAGGAAACTCATCTCAGAGACAGAGACAGACACTATCTCAGAGTAAAAGGGTGGGAAATAAACTTCCAAGCAAACAGCTCCAAGAAGCAAGCTGGAGTGGCTATTCTAATATCGAATAAAGTAAACTTCCAACCAAACGTTATCAAAAAAGATAAAGAAGGACACTTTTTACTCATTACCGGGGAAATCTGTCAGGAGGAACTCTCAATCCTTAACATATATGCTCCAAGTAAAAAATCACCCACATTCATAAAAGAAACTCTACTAAAGCTCAAAAAATACATTTCACCCCACACAATAATAGTGGGAGACTTTAACACCCCACTCTCACCAATGGACAGATCAGGGAAACAGAAACTGAACAAGGACACTGCAAAACTAGCAGAGATTTTGAACCAACTAGAATTAGTAGATATATACAGAACATACTATCCTAAAGTAAAAGAATACACCTTCTTCTCACCATTTCATGGTACCTTCTCGAAAATTGACCACATAATTGGACACAGAACGAGCCTTCATCGATATAAGAAGATTGAAATACTCCCATGCATCCTCTCAGATCACCATGGTCTACAGCTGGTCTTTAACAACAACAAAGACAACAAAATGCCCACATACACATGGAAACTAAACAACGCTCTATTAAAGGATAGCAGGGTCAAAGAAGAAATAAAGAAAGAAATTAAGGACTTTCTAGAATTCAACGAAAATGATAACACAACATACCCAAACCTATGGGATGCAATGAAAGCAGTATGGAGAGGAAAACTCATTGCCCTAAGAGCTTCCAAGAAGAAACTGCAGAGAGCTCACATTAGCAACCTGACAGCACAGCTAAAAGCCCTAGAACAAAAGGAAGCAGATATACCCAAAAAGAGTAGACGGCAAAAAATAATCAAAATTGGGGCAGAAATAGACCAAATTAAAAAAAAAAAAAAACATTGAAAAAATCAACAAAACAAAGAGTTGGTTCTTTGAGAAAATCAACAAGATTGATAAACCCCTTGCCAGACTAACTAGAGGGCAAAGAGAGAGTATCCAAATTAACAAAATCAGAAAAGAAAGTGGTGACATAACAACTGAAACTAAGAAAATTCAAGAAATCATCAGATCCTACTACAAAACTTATACTCCACAAAATTGGAAAATCTGGAGGAAATGGACGAATTCCTAGACAGATACAAGGTCCCAAAGTTTAACCAGGACCAAGTAAACCATCTAAATAACCCTATAACACCTAAAGAAATAGAAGAAGTCATCAAAAGCCTCCCAACCAAAAAAAGCCCAGGTCCAGACGGGTTCAGTGCAGAATTTTATCAGACATTTATTGGGAATATAACACCAATATTCGCCAAACTATTCCAAAAGATAGAATCAGATGGAATATTACCCAACTCATTTTTGAGGCTACAGTAACCCACATACCTAAGCCACACAAAGACCCTACAAGGAAAGAGAACTTCAGACCAATCTCACTTATGAACATTGATGCAAAAATACTCAACAAAATCCTTGCAAACTGAATCCAAGAACACATCAAAATCATCATTCATCATGACCAAGTAGGCTTCATCCCTGGGATGCAGGGATGGTTTAACATAAGGAAATCCATCAATGTAATCCACCATATAAACAAACTTAAAGACCAAAATCACATGGTCATCTCACTAGACGCTGAAAAGCATTCGACAAAATCCAACACCCCTTCATGTTAAAAGTCCTGGAAAGAACAGGAATCCAAGGCCCATATTTAAACATAATAAAATCAATATACAGCAAACCAACAGCCAACATCAAACTTAATGGCGAGAAACTTGAAGCAATCCCACTAAAATCAGGGACTCGACAAAACTGCCCACTCTCTCCCTACCTATTCAACATAGTACTGGAAGTCCTGGCTGGAGCAATTAGAAAGCAAAAGGAGATCAAGGGGATACAAATCGGAAAGGAAGAGATAAAAACATCACTCTTTGCCGATGACATGATAGTGTACTTGAGTGACCCCAAAAATTCCACCAGAGAACTCCTACAGCTGATAAACAAGTTCAGCAAAGTGGCAGGATACAAAATTAACTCAAACAAATCAGTAGCCTTCCTATACTCAAAGGACAAACATGTGGAGAAAGAAATTAGGGAAAAGGTACCCTTCACAATAGTTACAACAACTATGAAATACCTTGGTGTGACTCTAACTAAGGAAGTGAAGGACCTGTATGACAAGAACTTCAAACCTCTAAAGAAAGAAATTGAGGAGGATCTCAGAAAATGGAAATATCTCCCATGCTCATGGATTGGAAAGATCAACATCTTAAAAATGGCCATCCTACCAAAAGCAATCTACAGATTCATTGCAATTCCCATCAAAATTCCAACCCAGTTCTTCATGGAATTGGAAAGATCAATGTGCAATTTCATATGGAATAACAAAAGACCTAGAATAGCGAAATCCATCCTCAACAACAAAAAAACATCTGCGGGAATCACTATCCCTGACCTCAAGCTATATTACAAGGCAATTGTGCTGAAAACTGCATGGTACTGGTACAGAAATAGGCAAGTGGATCAATGGAATAGAATAGAAGTTCCAGAACTGAGCCCTCATGTATATGGTCACCTGATTTTTGACAAAGGAGCAGTAAACATTCAATGGAAAAAGGACAGCCTATTCAACAAATGGTGCTGGTCCAACTGGCACTCAGCATGCAAAAGAATGAAAATAGACCCGTTCTTATCTCCTTGTACAAAGCTCAAGTGTAAGTGGATTAAAGATCTCCACATTAAACCAGATACACTGGAACTATTAGATGAGAAAGTAGGGAAAACCTTAGATCACATAGGCACAGGAGAAAATTTCCTGAACAAAACACCAATGGCTCAAGTTCTAAGGTCAAAGATTAACAAATGGGACTTAATGAGATTGCAAAGTTTCTGTAAGGCTAAGGACATCGTCAAAAAAACAAAACGGCAACCAACAGAATGGGAAAAGATCTTTACCAACACCACATCAGATAGAGGCCTAATATCCAAGGTGTACAAGAACACAAAACGCTAGACACCAGAGAACAAATAACCCTATTAAAAAATGGGGTACAGAGCTAAACAAATCATTTTCAGTTGAGGAACACCGAATGGCCGAAAAACATCTGAGGAAGTGCTCGACATCCTTAGCCATCAGGGAAATGCAAATCAAAACAACCCTAAGATTCCACCTCACACCAGTCAGATTGGCCAAGATCCAAAACTCAGATGACAGCAGATACTGGCGAGGCTGCGGAGAAATAGGAACACTTCTCCACTGTTGGTGGGGTTGCAAGCTAATACAACCACTCTGGAAATCTGTCTGGCGATACCTCAGAAAATTGGATATAGTACTACCTCAAGACCCAGCTATTCCACTTCTGGGCATATACCCCAGAGACATTTTAATACACAACAAAGATATATGCACCACAATGTTCATAGCGGCTCTATTTATAATAGCCAGAAGCTGGAAGTAACCCAGATGTCCTTCAGAAGATGAATGGATACAAAAATTGTGGTACATATACCCAATGGAATACTACTCAGCCACCAGAAACAATGACTTAACCAAATTCTTAAGAAAATGGCTGCATCTAGAGAAGATCATCCTGAGTGAGATAACCCAGTCACAAAAGAACAGACATAATATGCAGTCACTGATAGTGGGATGCTAACCCCAGAGGCTTGCACTCCCCCAGAAACAACTCACAGACTGTATGAAGTCCAAGAAATAAAGAAAACAAAAAATATACATATATTCACAAAACAAGAAGACTTTGACTATTCCCATGTTGTGTTTTGTTTTGCATGTACTTTACGCTTATTGCAACTAGTACGTTTTCAATGCATACTGTCAAGCCCTTGAAAAAAATCAAGTACTGACTAAAAAACATATTCACATGATTTTATGTAAAATTTATTTTAATGTCTGAAAAAACAGTATTGACCAAAATGTATAATTTTAAGCAAAAAAAAAAAAAAAAAAAAAAAAAAAAAAAACAAGCTATGGCAAGATCCCATAGATATAAAATTAGATTAAAGACAGCCAAGAAATAAGAGAATGAGTGCTTTACAATAGAAATGAGATGTATGAAATAATGGTATCTACTAACTATTTTACCTATTCAGATGCTTTATTTTCTTTCATTAAAATGTGTGTTGAGAAAATTAATTACCAAAGATTGACTTTCCAATCTCTGTTGTACAGAGGAAAGTTGAAGAAAATAGAATGGCTAAAGGAAAAATATTTTTCTTTTTTGTGGAAGAGACCTCTTTTCCTTTTCTTTTATCTCTTTAATGCTTCTAAGAAATTAATTTATATGTCTACCTTTGTTTGTAATGCTTTTCATATATTTTTCTCTTTTAAAGGGTAGTGTCTTAATGAGCATTTTAAAGCCTCTTATCATATTTTGGTTAGAATCCTTAATATTTTGAGCAAGATCTTAGTCCTTCTTCCTTACACAATCATCATCTGCTTTATAATATCTTCCTTCTGACATCATCAGCACTCTTATAGAACCTTCTACAAATTTATTTAACTATTACCCTCCATATCTTTCCCCTGCTTCTGTGTATTTCAAGGTGTTTCTATGAACTGTTGATTCTATGTTCATACTATCATTGATAGCTGAACTTTGCATTAGCTGGCATTAACATTTAAATGTAGTTAACTGAAATCTAATTGAATAGATGTTCTTTGTATTAATGCTGGTGGAAGATTTCAATTAATTAATTTTATATAGTTTAAATAAAATTAAAATTATTTAACAATACTACTTTTTAAGATTATATGTGTTCTAATGATGTAAGTTGTGTATTTTTATAGTTATCACATAATATCAATAACAAACAGAACTACATTCTAATTTGCTATTTTTTCTTCTAGTCCTTTAATTCTCTGTCTCTTTCTCCCTCTCTGTACACATACACACACACACACACACACACACACACAGACATACATATATAAATTCTATCATATAATGGAATAGTATGACTTTTAACTTATTTTTCAGTGTGATTCACACTATCTGGATATGTCAGAATCCATATCCAGATATCCTGTTACTGGGGTGTTCTTTTTTATTTATCTTCTCCCAATCACTGAAATGCATGGACATTAGGAAATGCTGAGTTACTCCCTCAGAAAAGACTTTACTCCATGACATCCAAGGGTGAAAGTGCTAATGTACCATTCAACCAATGATATAAGTTTAAAGTGAAACATGCCTTTTGTTCATTGTCTTCTCACAAAAAAGATCTATTCACACTAAGGAAATTATTGAGCAATACATTGTTTGATGGTTTTCTTTCCAATATCACTTACTACCTCTCTTGCTCATGTCTATCCTCTCCCACAGAAATTTATTTTATTTCAATCTAGTTTATGAATCTGTTTCTAATTTCAAGATTTTCCGAATGTTAGAATATTTTAACAGATTCAATTCAATATTAAAAACCAAGTCACTATAAATATCTTTTCATGGAGCTAGAAAGATGGGTTAATATGCTTCTTGAATTTAGATGCAGTGTGACCCACTATACCAAGATCCTCCCACTGTAGCTTCTGTGAAATGAGGTATTATGACTTGGAATTCTGAGACAAAATAAACTACTGCTTCTTTAAAAAAAAAAAAAAAAGTTGAGGGTAGATAGAAAAAAGTATAATTTTTATACATGTGTGATTTTGAATATGCAAAAAACTACAAATGCATCAAAATTAGGCCAAATATAATAAAACAGGAAAACATTCACTTCTCATGTTTGAATAGGTAACAAGAAAGCAAAACAAAACAAAACAACAACCACAGAAACAAACTTTTTTAAGTAAAAAAGGATAGTCTTATTTCAGAAGATGAGCAGAGAGCCATTCACCTGGAATTTTTAATTGCAAACAGAAACTGAACAATTGCTTTCCTTTAAACTGCATGATTCATTCTTTGTTAGAAATCTATAGCAGAAGTAACTGCTGCTTACTATATTTTTGCCTCAGTTGAGTACTTTTGTTGACTGCTATAATTTTTAAAATAACCAATAATATACCACAGAGAATATGACTAGAAATCACCTACCAAAATAACTCAAGCACATCTGTTTTAAAATATCTGAAAGCAAAGTTACTCTAAATCTGTAAGACTCAGTTCATAGGGTTGAATTGATATTTGAGCATTTAAGACTAACTGCTTTACCAAAGGTCCTGAGTTCAATTTGCAACAAGCACATGGTGGCTCAAAACCATCTGTAATGGAATCTGACATTCTTTTCTGCTGTGTCTGAAGAGAGGGACAGTGTACTCACTTCTATAAAATAGATACTTTTTAATCAAAGAGCAACCTATTGATTAGAAAAGATCTATACTAACCCTACATCTGATAGAGGGCAATTATCCAAAATATACAAAAAACTCAAGAGGTTAAACTCCAGATAAAAATAACCCTATTAAATATAGGGTGCAGAGCTAAACAGAAAATTCACAACTGAGTACTTTCTAATGGCCAAGAAGTACCTAAAAAATGTTCAAAATACTTAGTTATCAGGTCAATGGAAATCAAAATGATACTTAGATTCTACCTTTATCCAATCAGCATGGCTAAGATCATATATCTGGTGACAGCAGATGCTGTTGAGGATGTGGAGAAAGAGAAACACGTTTCCATTGTTGTTAAATTGCAAGCTGTACAATCACTTTGGAAATTAATCTGGTACTCCCTCAGATAACTGGAAATAGTTCTACTTAATTACCCAGTGATACCACTCCTGAGAATATACCCAAATGATGCTCTACCATATTACAAAGACATCTCTACTATTTTCATAGCATTCTTATTTATAATAGCCAGAAGCTGGAAACAACACAGATGTCCCTCAGATTGTATACAGAAAATATGGAACATTTTCACAATGGAATACTATTCAGCTACTAAAAATGAGGACTTTATGAATTTTGCAGGCAAGTGGATGGAACTAGAAAATATCCTGAGTGAGGTATTCCAATCCCAAAGGGACATATATGGAACGTACTCACTTATAAGTAGATATTAGGCAAAAGTGTAGAATACTCATGATAAAATTCACAGAATATATACAGCTTAACAAGAAGGAAATCCCATGTGTGGATGGTTCAATCCCACTTAGAAGGGGAAACACAATATTCTCAGGGGCAAAGAAAAAAAGGGACCTGTGTAAGAAACAGAAGAGGGAGAAATAAAAGTCAGGGCAAGATCAGGTATTGTAGGGAGACATGAGAAGCTGAGGAGGCCAGGAGAATGAATAATATATAGAGAGAGTTTAGAGTGGGGAATTGGGGTGGGGAACACTAGAAAGTCCCAGACACCAGAGATATGGGAGGCTCCCAGGACCCAATGACGATTACAGTAGCCAAAATGAACAACAGAGGTGAACTGAACCTGAAGAGATCACCTCCAGTAGATAGGTATGACTGCCATTGCAGAAATGGGGCCACCCATCCACATCTTAGCTCAGAATTATTCCTGTCTAAAAAAAAAATGTGGGGACAAATCATGGAGCAGAAACTGAAGCAAAGGTCATCCAGAAACTACCTCACCTTGGGATAAAGCCTAGGTGCAGAAACTAAATCTTTACACTATTGCAGATGCCAAAATGTGCTTGCAAACAAGAGCCTGGAATGGTTGCCCTATGAGATGCTCTTCCTACACCTGACTTAGACAGATGCTGATACTTACTGCCAACCATTTTATTGAGACAGGAGACCCCAATGGAAGAGTTAGTAGAAAGACTGAAGAAGCTGAAGGAGATTGCAATCCTATAGGAAGAACAGCAATATTAACTAATGGGATCCCTCAGAGCTCCTAGGAACTAATCCAACAACCAAGAATCATAGAAGAGCTAATCCAAGGCCCTCGATAGATTTAACATGGGACTACCTTCTCTGACCTCAATAAGATAGGATGCACTTGGTCCTGTATAGATTTTACTCCCCAGAGAAGACGGGTGCTAGAGGGATTATATCACAGTGGTGGGTTGTAGTAAACACCTTCTTAGAGGCAAAGGAGAGGTGGAATGGGTGGAAAAGGGGAGCTCATGGAGGGGGGAGCAGGATAGGAGAGAGCATTCGAATTGTAAATAAGCAAACAACTTTAAAAGTAACAAACATTTGTCATAGAAAAGGCTAACAGACTGGACAAAAGTATTCCATACCTTCTCCTCTATCAGCTTCAAGGTATTGTGCTTTATGTATACATTTAGATCTACTTGGACTTGAATTTTTTGCACAAAATAAGATGTAGTGTTATAAGTTAATTTTTCTACTCAGAGCTGCACTGTCTTCAAATATAAACATTGATCTATATGTCTGATTTCATATCAATGTCATAAAGTTTGTATTACATCTGTGTAACACAATTTGAAATCTGCAATGGTGATACCAACAGGCTTTATTTAGTATCAAAGTATCTAATGCTTCCATAAGATATTTTAAGATTATTTTTTTGAAAAAGATCTGAAGAATTGTATAATATTTTATGGCCATTGCACTGAGTCTATAAATTGATCAAGTGGTCAAAAACCATATTGAGTGATGCAATTCAGTTCAAAAAAGACAAATATAGCATGCATTATCTTTTATGTGAATGTTAGCTTTAACGCATTCAATAAGCATGTTACTATATATATAATTATAACTTATGTATAGAGTTAGAGTAAAGGATGATACATAAAAAGGTAAACTAGAGAATATATAAATCTGCATAGCTATGGGGATACAGGAGGGACAGAAATAAGAGGATAACATGGACAGGGAAAGAGAAGGAAGTTAGGGGAGGTACATGGAGAGGAACAGCTAATGCAGGGGGCCATTTAAAAGGGTCATATAAATACTTCTACCATAAAAGTTTCTTTAAGTATATACATTTGGAAAAACATAAATGGTATTAACAAATAATGGGAGGGGAAACAAAAGTATACTTCTCACAAAAAATGAAACTTCCATTGCCAGAAAAGGAATTTACTGGACAAAAGGATGCCAAAGGAAACCCCCTAAGCAGGTTATTGCCATGTCTATCGATTCCTTTATGACAATTAATGATAAAATGCTATTCCTAAAGACTATATCTCATTTAACATGAAAAAAAACTGAGCTGATTCTGAAGAGAACCTTTATGCCTACTGACTAGTTATTGTTCATGTTATTGGAAGGTAGTCTGTATACTACCAGAGGACAAAGCTAAGCACTAAACTTTCTACAGTGCCATAGTCCACAATTGTGACATGTCTGTGAAATTCACTAGTTCCATAGTAGCACAAACATTTTGGGGGTAACCCACTACTACCTGCTTAGATGTAAATTCCTTTCAATCAGATGGACCCCATATCTGAAACTTCTTTGTTGGCCAAGACCCTGAGATTCTATAGGGCAGGATCTAGAAAAAAAATGAAATACTATGTTTTTACTAGAGGAATTTAAAAATAAAATTCTGATATATATATATATATATATATATAGATATAGATATAGATATAGATATAGATATAGATATAGATATATAGATATAGATATATAGATAGATAGATAGATAGATAGATGATAGATAGATAGATAGATGATAGATAGATAGATATATATAGATAGATAGGTAGATAGATAGATAGATAGGTAGATAGATAGATAGATAGATAGATAGATAGATAGATAGATAGATAGATAGATAGATAGATAGATATGCATTTCAATTAGCTATCACCAGAAAAACATCTCTTTCAAATAGGAACTAATGCAGAGACCCACAATCAGGCAATGTGTAGACAGTGAGAGACATTTGAACATTCAGACCTAAATGGCATGTCTTCATCATAGTGTTTCCCTCAGAGCTAAAAGAGCTATGCAGAAGAACTGTAATAGCCAGTGAGGATGGAAGCACCAAGGATACATGGCTTTCTAGGTACCACAGGACCGACACATAGATCAAGAAAAAAAGAGAGTATTTTATTATATCTTGGTTCTATACAGTTTCAAGCCAGATGGAGTCTCAGTATTGAGAAGTGGAAATGATGTGAACATTCATCACTAATCAAGAAGCTGTCTACTAATAACAGCTGCTTACAAAGAAAAACTTATTTTACTCCAATATAGTCTCAAAAGATATACAAACCACAATTTAAGGGCAGGCCACATACCCGGCTGTAATGACCAAAACAAAATGAACTGAATAGAATTTTTGAAGAATGCTTAGTCTTACAAAGCTTTGAGCATTTTTATCTTACTGGTCTTATGCTTACATGTTATGATTTCTTGTTTTGTGTTTTAATATGTGAATAAATATGTGTATTGTTCTAGTGTTTTATTCTTTTGTATTGTTTTATTGTATTTTTTATTTGCCTCTTTGTTTTCTAAGGGAACAAAAAAAAAGAGAGAAGAGAGAGAGGAAGAAGAAGAGGATACAATTTATTTGGTCAGGACCTGAGACAAGAAAAGGGAATGGAAACAATTAGAATATACAGTATGAACTGTATAATTCTCTTAAACAAGAACAAAAAGAAGTCAGATGATACAGAACACCTAGAAGTCAGGTTCTCTTGTAATATCTCTCTTCATTTCTAGGTTCTTGAGTCTTAGAATGTCACTTTAACTTTTTCATGGAAATAGTTTAATACTTTCTTCTCTCAATTTCAAATTCGTATTTAATTAGCTAACCAGTTTTAATAAAATGGCATAAATGATATGCATTCAAATAGTTAAACCATCTCAAATATTTAATTAAATAAATGAGAGAATGAAATTAAAATGGTTTTGATGCTGAATTGTCTTTTTAGAATGAAGGTGTGGACTCAGAAACAAATTCTCCCACACTCCATCTCTTGATGTCCTATGTATTGGAAGATATCACCACTTTGTAAAGAGTCATGAGCATAGTAATTGCACAATAAAATATTAATTTTTATTCTTGTCATTAAGTTTTACACTTGTTTGATTGTTTGCATGTTTATTTGTTTGTGTTGGTATGGGAGGTGAGGTGAGGTGTGTGTCTGCTATTGTGTGTACTATGAAGTGTAAATAGTGAGTACTATGAAGTGTACTCACTTCATGTACTATGTGAGTACTATGAAGTGTAAATAGTATTTTTGTCTGTTAACATCCAGGGAGAATTAAAATAAATTACAATTTTATAACCATCTACTGTGTTCTACCTTATTTTATTAGAAAAAGGTCTACACTGAACATTGACTTCATTGGTTATCAGGTACTTCTCTGTTTAGTTATGACATTAAAGGTTTTTAAAAAGTAAAATCTCAAATTGTCATCTTGGCATAGCATGTGCTCTTTCCCAATGAAATGAATATTGTAAAATATATCATAAATTAATATCAATCTGTGGTAAAAATAAATTTTACATCTGTTTTTCATTCTGGCCCCTTAGGTCCCACAAATAATAACTGACTCGAGTTAGTTATTATTAAATGTCTAGTCCATAAGTTATGGCTCATTCTGTGACTATTTCAAAATTATTTAACCCATTTAACTGTTCTATGTGTACCATGGGGTTAGTTACTTCTCCTTCAGTCCTGGCCCTCTTCTTCCATCTCCCTGCTTGTCTAAGTCCTCTTCTCTGTTTCCAAACTCTTCTCTATCAGCTATTCCCTGGGTTGTTGTTTATCTCTTACTAATTTTCAGAATCTTCTCTCTCCATGCCAGAGTTTTAGTTCCTATTTCCTGCCTAAGTTCATTGTTCATATGCTTCTTCATTGACAGATGATGTTTTTAAGTGATTCTGTCTACAATCTTTTCCACATTTTCCTAATGGCATTTATCATTTCCTTATTACGGAAAGTGTAAACCATAGGATTTAGCAATGGTGTCAGAACATTGACAAATATAAGCATATTTTTCTCAAAGGAGAATGCAGAAGTGGGCCTTGCATATATTAAGATGCAAGGGACAAAAAACAGAAGCACAACAATTATATGGGATCCACAGGTAGAGAGAGCTTTACGGCGACCTTCAGAACTGTGGGCTCTCAGAGAAAACAAGACAACACCATAGGAGACAAGCAATAAGGAGAAAATTATAATGCATATAGCACCACTGTTAGCAAATATTAAAAGAACATAAATGTGTGTGTCGATGCAGGCAAGTTTTAGTAATGGGAACAAATCACACATGTAATGATCAATGACATTGGGTCCACAGAAAGGCAGCTGCAAAGTGAAGATAATTTGTATGATAGAGTGCAAGAAACCCCCTGCCCAGGATACCACAACTAAATCTACACAGAGCCTCTGGGTCATGATGGAAGAGTAGTGAAGGGGCTTGCAAATGGCCACATAGCGGTCATATGCCATGGATGCAAGGACAATCACTTCTGCCCCAGTGAAAAAGTGAACTGTAAACAGTTGTGTCATACAACATCCGAAGGAGATGGTCTTCCTTTCATAGAAGCAGTCTATAATTATCTTAGGTGTGACAGTAGAAGAAGTGCAGGCATCCAGGAAGGACAGGAATATCAAGAAGAAGTACATTGGGGAGCTCAGAAGTACAGGGCTGTAGATTATGGTCACTACAATTATCATGTTTCCCCCAATAGTCGCAAGGTAGATAAACAAAAATAAAACAAATAGCATTTTCTCCACATTCAAGTTCTGTGAAAGTCCCAGGAGTATAAACTCAGTAACAGAGCTTTGATTTTGCATGATATATAAGACAGTAAAAGTGCTATGTCTTAACGTAAAATTTTCAATGATTAGAAAAAATACTTCTTATAAATTCATGATATCACCATCAACAAGATTGTACATTCCTTAAAAAGTTACTTTGATTTTTGTCTATTGCAATTGAATATAGAATGCAAAAAGGTTTTGAAGATTATTTTTGGGTAACCTGAGGAACTGAAATAAAGTTGTATTGCTAAATATTTCAAAGTAGTCACAATTTTAATATTTTATACAAAAATATTTAGTTGTCTAAGTCAAAGCAAATATTTCATCTTTGAATTATCAGCATTTAAATATTTTGTTGAGTTTTCTTCAATAAAAATATTATAAAATATATTGAAATTATAACCTAGAAAGAAATGAAAAACCAAAATCTATAAATCTTGGCTGTCTATTCTTGGATGTTCAGAGGCTGAGTAGCCTGCAATAAATTGTCAGAGTACTTTTTATACAGTAGTAGAAGAAAAGACACAAAATATACTTTTGGTTACCACAAAAATTTTTTCTAGTCTTAAATTTTATTTTATATTAGAAAGTAGATTATAACTTCAATTAAATTAGTTTTTACTTTTATTTTTTTTGAAATGTAATGAGAACAATATGAAGAGCACTCTACTACCATCAAATAGACAAACACAGAAAATAAAATAAAATACAAAAACAAAGCCCCTGCCAAAACATTCTTTAGAAAATAAATGAAGAAAATGTTATTGCTCAGGTCACATGTTCTTGTTAAGTACTGTGACCAAGGATATTTTTGCTATCTTATTTGTACAATGTTTTAATCTAAATTATGAGATGAAACCAAGAAAAAAATTTTAACCAGTGATTTTAAGAAATACATGTTCCAAAATCTTCAATGTCTCCAAAGAATCATTTATTTGAACATTGATTTTTTTTTACTTGTTGCTTCATTGGTAGATATTCTTTCTATTATCTTTCTGAGTATTAACATGGAAACATCTTCTTATGATCTTTCTGTGTCAATGAGGCATCTTGAAAAAGGCAACAGTAAATGATGAATGTTCAAGTGAGGACCAAAAACTCACATTGTTGCAAATCATATCTAAAAAGGAGAAATCATTCATTGACTTTGAATTAGAGTCTTAACATTTAATTATTTGCTACATAACTATATAGTTTACTTGTTAAACAAATATTATTTAATAAAATGAAACAACATGCTTGGGTATTTGTATGACATTACTATAAAACATATTCATAAACAATGTGTATGCTCATTTTTGATTATTAAAAAGTTAAATTAAAAATATGAAAACTCTATTCATAATAACATGACTTCAAAATTCTATATTCAATTCATTTATTTGAAAACTTATATGCCTCATATATAGGAAGGTCTTTTATAGACAACAAAGTTATATTTCATCTCATGGATCCATTTACCCTTCTTGCCATGGCTTCAAAGATGATCAGTTGCCTTTCCTGTCTACATAACAAAAAGTTCATCATAAATATAATTCCTTGAACATATATACATATATAAATATAGATGTATAAAGATACATATTTCAAATCTATAAATAAAAACTATTTAATTATATTGTGAAAAAAGTGACAATTTTAATGATGTAATTTAAAATGTACAGAAACTATTTTACTTACTAATGGTCCATCAATTGTAAATGCTATATTTATTTTAAACTAAAATACCATTTCATAATGTTCTCAAAGCAGTTACATACTAGAATCTAAATCTAGTCACAAGCTACTATAAGAAAACAGATGTAAGAGAACTCTACAAGGCCAATGGGACAGAAAAAAAAATCATTTATAGTAGATTGAGAAAAATTACTATATAATTTATCGGTGCTCATCAAGTTATAAAACAAGATGGACAATAAATTGGGGTCACTAAGAAGACCACATAAGGATGAAAATTTTAGATGAAAAATTCACATTCCTTATAATGATTGTATTTGAATATAAAGAAAACCTACACTGGACTTCTAGTTCCTGACCTCAGAAGACCCAAACTCTTACTGTTTTCTGTGAAGTACATCAAGATATTTTATATCACTGAAATTCTACAATTCTTGGGTTTACCTTGTGCAAATAGATTTCTTTGAAAGGAGTGTGGAAAGTTCTTTGTGGAAAGCACATAAAAATAATCATGGAATTAGAGTATGGAAAGAAAGATATGAAATGTTAGGAACAAGTTGCTTACAGACAGGCAGGCAGGTGACCTTCACTTTCCTTTCCTCTGATTATAATCCCTTAGCCTCATCTCCAGTTCAGCAGCAGAAGACCTGCTCTCCTCTCAGTCATTTCTGCTACCATCTGAAGCAGGTCAGGAAGTTCTTCTCCAATATCCTCCCTCACCACCCAGCAAACCATTTCAGTCACAAACTACCACAATCCTTCCCTGGTATCTGCTGGCCAAACTGGCCAAAAGAAAAGGGTAAACCCTTGCTGATTGTTCTGAAGCTTTTTGTATTTTAATGTTAATTCCACTTCAAAGGAAGGAGTGAGTAGTCCCTGAACTTTCCCATTTTAATTAGTAAAATAATGGAAAGACAGTGACTGGGAAGGGACAAGGGAATAAGAGAGGGCTGAGAGGGAGAGGGGCCTAGGCAACATGGAGCTTCCCAAGGGTCAGCTGGACCCAGGTGAGATTTATTGGTGTTAAAAAGCTATGAATGTTAAAAATTTTAAAGTCTAATATCTCATATAGAAGGGCTGTTTGTATCTTTGTCTATTTGATGTCATCTTGTTGTGTAGAAGATTTGTGGATTGAGAATTGAATGTATAAAACTGTATGAAAAGCTATTGGGCTGTAGAGTTATGTTTGTGTGGGATTGGGGGGGTACAGAAATACCTGAGGACAGAGGTGGAGAACAGGTGGTAGAAAACTGCCTAGGGAAGAGAGTGTACAGATGAGTTGGGAAGTGTTGGTGGCTTGGACCAGGCACCAGAGGAGTGTGCAGCTCCGAACTAAAACTGGGCTTGAGGACTGAGACCTCAGGGCCTATAAAAAGATAAACCTATTCTATTTTGTAATACTTACTGCAACAAACACTATTCACTATATGTCTTCCTCTCTAAATCTAACTACATGGGCTCATCTCAAAATATGTTGCAAACTACCAGCTTTATTCTCCCAGAAATGATATTGATGTTACACCTATGATATCTTTCAACAATATGGCTATTTAAAAGATCAGAATAATAAGAAGGATACCAATAGAAATGCTAATGTGAAAGACAATAATCTCATTTCTACAAAAAGTACAATCAAATTATGACCTGTTGCCAGAGGGAGAATTACTCTTTCACAGGGATTAGCTCTCAGTTAGGCATCAAATAACAAGTGATAAACACATGTGTTTTATACACAGGCAACAATAAGCAGACTCATCCAACCTAAACTATAGTCTTTGTATTCTATTTTTACTCAAATGGTAACAATAATAATAAAAAGAGGCTATCAATTTGACACTTTGAAAGAAGACACAGAAAGCATAGAGGGAAGAATTTAGGAAGGGGTTAGAAAGAGAACATAAAAGAGAGAATTATGTACTTATATTTTATTTTGAAAAATAAGTAAGAAAAAATTAAGGTGATAACAGAAAGATTATCCAAAAGTTACTCAAATTTATTATTTTGATGAGAAAAACATATGCAGTTTTTCTTGACAAATGAATACACAGCAAAGTAGTACATTAGTACCAAAATATGTATCAGCCCTCTAGTCTGTGTTATTTATATTAATCTAAAAATAGACTAACTAATTAATTTATTTTTGTATATATATATACAAAAAGTATATATATATATATATATATATATATATATATATATATATATATATATATATAGAGAGAGAGAGAGAGAGAGAGAGAGAGAGAGAGAGAGAGGGAGAGAGAGAGAGAAAGATAGAAAGATAGATAGATATACATATATATTCAGTTATCAGTCCTGGAGGAGCTAAGATATGATCACAATACCCTGAATACATGAATGAAGCATGTATTTTAAATGAATAAAAGTATATTCTATAAATATAGTTGTCAACCTAACTTGATATATAATCTCCATGTGTCATAAACCATGAATTCACAGCTCAACATAGACTTTATTCTAAGGGTAGTAGAAAAGACTGATGTAGACCTAGATGATGTCTCCTTTCAGGTAACTGCATAGACTTTATTATTATAAACAAATAACTATTCATTAAAAATATATGCTAATAATGACATCAGAATTTCTGAAAGTGCCTACCTGCTTGCCAAAAATGAGAGGAAATACAAAGTCAGTCAAAAGAAAAATGTACTTCAATTAGTTTGCCCTTGCTGTTTTCATGCAATAATTATAAAATACATACAAGAAATAGTGGCAGAACATGAAGATGTTCTTACTTAACAGGACATAACATGTGGACTACTTTATTATAATATAATTCTTCCATTGACAACCATATATTGTATTTGACTGTATCCCAATTCATTTCTTTAGTTTCCAATTCATAGACTCACATAGAAATAAGTCATTTTCTTTATATTATTATCTATAAATATTGTACCTAGTATCTACTCTTTTACCCTAAAATATTGTGTGAGCTTTTCCATAGCAGACATGCACTTGAAAATTTACAGGGGTGAATTACTTTGCTCAGCAAGCACAAAGCCGAAATTAAGGTCTCTGAGATTTCTTCTAGCAGTGCCTATCATCCACCTTGCCTAGTATTTCCTTCCCATGCATTTAGAAGCTCAACTCATTGTAGTATAAACATGCTTCAGACAACAGAATGTTTTAACTCTGAGGCACATGTAATACTCAAAATGGTCAGAGAGGTACATATAGAATTGTCTTTATGATAACTGATTTTTAATATATTTAAAATAAATGACTATTTTTCATTCTTTTCTTACAAACTATATCCTTACTGTAGTTTCCCCTCTCTTTTATCCTCCCAGATCCCCAAACTCCTATCTTCCCCAGATTCATTCCTCCTTAATTTTTTAAAAATCAAGAGCAGGCTTCCCAGGGATAGCACCCAAACATACCATGACTGCTTACATTAAGACTAGTAAAAACCCTCACACATAGGATCCCAGGAGTGGGACAGGGATATCAACCTATCTTAAAAAAAAAAAAAAAAAAAAAAAAACCTAAAATCTCTGCTGCCTGAAAAATGTGCAGGTGTGATAGGGTTACATCACTTCTGGAAGTAATTAATCATTGACTGGTCCAACTTGTAGCCCCAGAGACCTAGGACAGAACCAAACACAGACATAACTAGAAGAAGAGAAGGAAGAAGAGGTGGAGGAAACAAAGAGCTCTTATTCCTTTTACACATGATGATATGCTATTAAAATTTTATATAAAATTATCCCATGTTTTTACTTTCATGCATCCATTCTATTTTTCTGGAACAAAAATTAGTATCTATCAGTAAAAAAAAAAATTCTGTGATTATTGCTAACAAGGTTTATTCCCTTGTTCTGAAAAATATGTTTCTTGAGATTATTGATCTTTTTTCTACCTTTTCCTGTTGCTCTTCATTTTTCAAATGAATCAACTTTAATTGCCCAACTATTCTTGGAGTCTAGGGGAATAGGATGTTCTAATTATTTGCATGTTCTCACTACTGTATTTCTTAAATCTCTTTTATGTCTCAGTGATTTTGCTCATTTTAAGAGAGAGAATAAACCAGAATTTTGGCTCTAAAGGGCTTCTTCCACTTAGTTTACCTAAGAGTTTAAACGCTAATAATCTTAGGATCTAAGGGGATCGGCCTATATCAGAAGACTTCACTCTGACTCAAGTTAAACTTTGTTAACCTGCATTTCTTCTATATAACCTGTACTAGTGTATAATTGTAAAGCTAGAAAATTTTGTAATTGAGTTGTATAGGTACTTAAGGTAAGACTTGTTTCCATTTATCATGGTTTTATGTTAGCCTTATTTATATGATCTCAAAAAATTTGCCTTTCAATGCAACGTTATAATGGTGTGATACTAATTCATAAATGAGTATATATTTACTTAAAGTATTGTCAGACAGATAATAGTAAAGTATGTTTTGAGCTGGACTTTAAATATATGATTTTAATATGAAAGTGAAAATTAAAAGTATGATTAGTTTTACTAATCCTGGAAAAATGAATGTGTTTATTTGAAAAAAAACTATCTTGAAGAAATAAAAGGATGAAAGTACCTTCTGCTATAAAAAAAAAGGAAAAAAAAAAACGAGTAATTTGAGCCCTGTGGGATCTAGAACAATTATTTTTATGAAGTACTATTCTCTGGTGTTCTGATATATAGTTTTATTAAATTGATAAAGAACTAATCCTGGTCATAAAACTTATACTATGATAAGTAAGCTGAGCATCAGCATTTATAGAAGTCTCTCAAGCATAAATAATTGGAATGAGAAAGAGGCATGATTTTCTAAATACAGTAGGCTGCACACAATACCAACATGTTAAATCATTTTATCACAAGTTAAAAGTCTTTTATAAAGGTGCATAGCATCTTACTTTACCTCACCAAATGTCCCTTCTATGAAAATCTGAAGATTGTTATCCTTTTGATTTGGTGTTAATCAATATTCTCTGCTTCTTTCCAGGGCATACTTCCACATTTAAGGAAAAACCTGAGAGAATCTCTGCCAGTAAGAGTGAAGGATATTACCTCTGCTTCCTGTCTCCTGTATTCATCATGGTTACTGAGCAAAACATAGGAAAGGGTTCAAAATTGCTTCCTCGTTACATCTAGAATTTAAAGAGGATTCACTGAGAATCATGCATCTGTGAGATTAATTCTTAGCTCTCCTAGGACTTGAAATTTTCTGGTCACATGAGATCCAAGAACCAATTTGTGTAATATTTCACTTATTCCCCAGTTTCCAGTGCTTTTATGGCCATCTTGTATTTTTTTTTTTCTAGTTAGAGAAGGGTTTAGTTGATAATAAATTATATACCATCATTTTCAGAAAGAGTAAACTATTTTATAGTGGTTAAAATAGAGTATCTCTTTGCAGAACTTAGTTATAATGCAGTTTGTCAAATACGCAAAAGACTGATCACTATTAAAAATACTTTCTTTATAAACATATATGGTACATATAGTAAGTAAATCTTTTTCCAAGACAGAGACAAAATGAAACAGAATTCTTATTTTTTTTTTAATTTCCTATAATCCAGTTCCTGACATAGTCATTTTCTCTCTGATGAATTTCATAATCTTTCATCTCTACTTGTTAGGTCTCAAACTGCTGAAATATGTGAGGTAGCTATCAGAGGATAAAGCTAAGACATCAGTCTCAACAAACTGTGATCTCTGAAATATTCAATAACTATTGACCTCAAAGATTTATGTCCACTGGTATAATGGGGCTTAAAAGCTACAAAAGTAACCAATGACTATCTGGTGGTATATAAGACCTACATCACCAGATTGAATCCATTCCTTACATTGTTAAGAGTAAGAACCAGTGGTATACATAGGTCATGTGTCCTATGCGAATGTCTATTATTATTCTGTTAAGTGGACATAATATTTAATGAGTCAAATAACTATATTCTTATGATCAAGATTATTACATCTTTTAACTCTCATTTTCTAATCTTTCAATTCTCACAGAAACTTTTTGGTAAATAAAATTAACACATGCATAAGAGAATGAGAGAATGGAGAGTGGAAACACTGTCCCTCAGTAAGATGTCTAACTTGAGTCATCCTTTTCTTGTTCTCTCTGCTTTTTGTACCATTCTAATATTTCCCTCACTTTGGACATACTATCTCTAGCAATTCCTATTTGATCAGTATCAAAGCAACATTTCTCCTTTAATATGGCACAAAGAACACCCTACTGAAGTGATGTAGAGGGGCTGATGAGTGTTTCTTCTGTCTGGCTCACCACACACCTTGAATATCATGGCCATAAGCAGCAATCGATGCGTCTTTGTTTTCTGTAAGAAAATAAAATTTCTTCTCAGGGGCATTTTGTCCCCTGGCTAGATAAGGGTTAGTTTAAAATAGGAGTATCTACAAATTTTACTAATCTTTCTGGGAGCCATCTGGTGGCACCTTATTTGGTATCATAAACACACACACCCATCCTTGGCCTTATATGAGAGTGGGGTCAAGGCCATTCTATTAAGGGTATCTTTCCATAGACCATGGCAAAAACTTTATTAAGTTTTGGGTGCCAAAAGTTATCTGCAGCTGATTTTCCATCTTTATTCAGGGTCAGAAAATTGAACACAAACATTGTATGGGTTACGATGTTTCTGGAAAATTCTTTGATGGGGTATAGTTCACTCCTCCTCTTTCTGTGTTTTAATCATTGGCTGGGTTAAGGGGATTATAAGGAATACCTATGACATGTTTAATTTGGAGCTGTGAACAGAATTGTTGGAAATTCTTTCCAGTGTAACCAGGTCCATTATTTTGGGTTTACCCATAACAGAAAGGCAACTCAGTACATGAGCAATTACACTTTTAGAGGCCTTTCTGGCTTTTAGGGAGACAAAGATAAATCCACTAAAGATATCAATTGTAACATGAATATATTTAAGCTTGCCAAATATTGTATGATGTGTAACATTCACTTGCCAGATCACATCAAGGACCAGACCTCAGAAATTGACTCTGAGATGAGGTTTGGGGAACAGGATTACAAAAGCTGGGCAGAGATGTAGGGGGACTGAACAGACATAACTTGTCCATCTATAACATAGGCTGCACTCTCATCAAAGGAGCAACCTGTAAATAGCAAGCAGGCTTCAGGTAACAGACAGGGAAAAATTACTTTTGGAGAAATAAAGAGATGTATTTTGGCAAGTTGAAGCAATTTATCATCAGGGTAATGGTTATCCCAGAAAAGAAAAGCAGGCTACAGGCCATGTATCTGTAGTCTAGAAAAGCCAGTCCAACTGCTTCTTGGAATAAGAAACAATTAGTTTATCTGAATCTTTATCAAAAATTTGGGCAGCTCTGTCCTAGTCACAACATAATAAGTTTAACTACTAAGG